>NC_085136.1:119696058-121194680 GCF_035046485.1 Aedes albopictus | reverse complement strand
CGGCTTGCGGCACGTAGCTTTTGCGGGATACGTTGAGCTTCTGGTAGAACTTACGTGTTTCTTGTGAACGGCACAGCAGTTCCATTTCCTCGCACTCCGCTTCTTCCAGGCGGCGCTTTTTCTCCCGGAAGAGAGGGGTCTGCTGCTTCCGGTTCTGTCTATATCGCTCCACATTCTGTCGGGTTCCATGCTGCAGCATTACCGCCCGCGCTGCATCCTTCTCCAGAACCGCTCTGCACTCCTCGTCAAACCAATCGTTTCGTCTACTCCATTCTACGTACCCGATAGTGCTCTCGGCTGCGTTGTTTATGGCTGCTTTGACTGTACTCCAGCAGTCCTCTGCAGGGGCCACATCGAATACACCCTTGACCGGCAACGCTGCCTCGAGATTCTGCGCGTATACGGTGGCGACATCCGGTTGCTTCAGTCGGCCGCCGGTACCGTACATTGTTAATAATGGGGAGTTTTGGGCGCAGTTTAACCATCACCAGGTAGTGATCAGAGTCGATATTAGCGCCACGATAGGTCCTGACGTCGATGATGTCGGAGAAGTGCCGTCCATCAATCAGAACGTGGTCGATTTGCAATTCCGTTTGTTGTGGTCATCTCCAGGTGTAACGATACGGGAGGCTGTGCTGGAAGAAGGTGCTACGAATGGCCATGTTCTTGGAGGCGGCAAAATCGATGAGGCGTAGGCCACTTTCGGTCGTCAGCTGGTAGGCGCTGAACTTTCCAATCTTCGGTCTGAATTCCTCCTGCTGGCCTACCTGAGCGTTTAGATCCCCTATGATGATCTTGACGTCGTGGTTTGGGCAGCAGTCGTACTCGCGTTCGAGCTGCGCGTAGAATGCGTCCTTGTCATAATCAGTACTTCCGGAGTGTGGGCTGTGCACGTTTATTATGCTGAAGTTGAAGAATCGGCCGTTGATCCTCAACCTGCACAATCTTTCGCCGATCGGTTACCAACCCATCTCGCGCCTCCGCATATCACCCATCACGATGAAAGGTGTTCCCAGTTTGCGTGTGTTACCGCATCTCTGGTAGATGGTATGATTACCTGTAAACGTTCGCACCATGGATCCTGTCCAATACACCTCCAGCAGCGCTACGATGCCGAACCCACGGTCTTTCAGTAGATCGGCGTTTATGCGAGTGCGGCGAATGAAGTTGAGAGATCGACAGTTCCACGTACCGAATTTCCAATTACAAGTCCTTTTTGTTCGCTGAAGTCGTTGCCGTTGACCTCGGTTCGTAATATTCCGCTGCTGATTTTCCGTTACAATGGGTTTTTACGGCTGGCTCGTAGGGCCTGACACCAACCGCCTACTTTCCAGAGGACCGTAGTGCACAGTTGAGCTTAGAGTCCTTCCCTGGCACTTGGACGTTGATCAGCCGCCCCTAACATGGAGATCAGACGCTGTTGTGAGCCGCTCCTCCTGGAGAACAGACGTTGCTGGCCAAATGCTAGTAGATCACAATGGGACCTTAATTGCTCACCGTGCCTTCACGTGTTGTCAGCTGAGCTTAATTTATTATCTAAGCGCTTCATTGAGCTCTCTGTCAGCTGCATTTGTAGCCATCTGCGCTGTTTTTCTCATATACCTACTTATCAAGACATTTTGCAGGAGAAATTGCACCCATATTTCCGCATTTTATTATAAAAATATTATCAAAATCAGCATAATACATTCACAATTCTTACGGCATCGCATAAGATCAGAAGTACATTTTTCAAAAACACACAAGTGCACATGATGGCAACACCCAATCAGTCATCTTTCCCACTTCCCTCCGGAGTACTCACCTCGGTATTCACCCCTAGACACATCCATTGGTAGGTACCCTTCACACCAACCTTTTCAAATGGAATGGTAAGATTGTAAATCGAATTGCATATATCGAGTTGGCCTCTGCTAGCTGCCATGCCATGTCTTACCATCAACCGACGACACCGGCACCGGAGACACATTGACAGGTTGCACCATCGATAATCCCATGGCGGCGGCAGCGGCAGGGATGAAGCCGTTTGGCTTTGCATCGTGTCGAGCCTTGCCTAGCTTAGCCATACACCAGCTAAAGCATGCTTCTTTACCTATACGGGCGTGAAAAGCTCGGAAAAACTACATACTTCCCAGTAAATCCCGTCTTGTCCCAATGGCAGCGCGAACGATCCTCATGTCGTTTTCCATGTGTTCAGCCGGCCTCCTTTCAGAGTTGACAGACATTACTACTACCTACTCAGCTCCCGGAAAAGAGGCAGCCTGTGTCGTCGTTCAATTTGCCTCATTGCATTTAAGCCTTTTAGCAGCGTCAATGCAAACACCAGCGATATAGGGACCGACCAACCGCCGAGGTAGGCTCCCAGCACCACCGGGACCGGGACGGAATATGACATTGACACATTCTTCCTTGCCTCTCATGTATGGCCCGAAGCGGAGTTAAGCGAAAAGGATACGAGCAGGACACAACCAGGGAAAAAGCAACGGAAATCGACGGGCATGATGCACATAAACCAAGCGGAAGGAAAATGATTGATTATGAGTTTCATTGAGTGCGGTGATACATCCTTTGGTGCCGGTGCTCTTCTTGCGGTAGTATTTCCATCTGAGTGCAACGTGTGGATGAAGCTGGTTTCTTTTCAACGCCCGTCCGGTAAGTGGAGTTGTGAATTGTATTTCCGTTAGAGTGCTGCTGTTCTTTATATGTAGAATTGGTTTGTTTAGCTTACAGTTGGACTTACCTATAAGTACATACATTTGTTAGCACAACATAACTAAAAATAATACATAATCAACAAGCCACAATATTACTTGGTTCGTGGCTGCCGATCTCAATCCTTGGTCACATCCAGTGCTCGTCAGGTAACGCTCTTCCTGGCCCGTTCCACGCCTTCTTGTACCAACCGGATTTTGCAGACTTGTTGTCTGGCATTCTTGCGACATGTCCTGCCCACCGTATCCTTCCGGCTTCGGCCACCTTCTTAATGCTGGGTGTGCCGTAGAGTGCAGCGAGCCCGTGGAACATCCTTCTCCGTCATACATCGTACTCCTGCACACCGCCGAAGATCGTCCTTACCACGCATCGCTCGAAACCTCAGGAGAACAAGTCCTCCTTGAGCATAGTTCAGGTCTCGTGCCCGTTGAGAACAACCGGTCTTTTCAAGGTTTTGCACATAGGGTCCATTCATAAACAACGTAGATTTTTTGGGGAGACTGGGGGTTTGGCCAAAGTCTACGCTCCATACAAATTTTATTTTTTTTGGCAACTCTGAAGGTCAAAGACATAGACGAGATCACCGAAGTGGAAGAGCTCGTCACAGCACTGCGGCAACAGTGCGATGTGCAGGTGGCTGCCGATCCTGAACCACTGTGACGCGGGTCATAAGCAGTTGATGAGCAACGTCAGGCGGTTTCTGAGTGGAAGACGGATATCGCCATCATAGCGAACCCATACCGAGTACCCGCCGGGTACGGCAACTGGGTCACGGATGGGTCAAAAGAAATGGCGGCGATATGGACGACGGGTAAACACCCCGTCCAGGAGTTGGTGACTACTACCTATGAGGGCTTCGTGATCGCCAAAGTAAACGGGGTCTTCTTCTGTAGCTGTTATGCACCTCCGCGGTGGCCGATCGAGCAGTTCACGCAAATGCTAAACCGCGTAACGACCGTGCTAACAGGGCGAAGGCCGGTGGTAATAGCGGATGACTTCAATGCCTGGGCCGTGGAATGGGGAAGCCGTTTCACGAGCCAGTGGTGTCAGATCATGCTAGAGACACTGGCCATATTAAAAGTCGACTTGTCGGTATCAAGAGTACCTCTAGTCGAAACGGTGCGGAGTCGATTATTGACGTGACTTTTGTAGTCCTGGTCTAACAAGTAGTTCGAACTGGAGAGAAAACGATAGCTACATTCAGAGCGATCACCTGGCGGTTCGCTACAGTATCGACTACAATAACAGCAGACAGAGGAAAAGGCGGCTGAACCAAGGCCATGCCCTCGCAGTTGGTAGGCATCATACTTCGACGATGCAGCAGGGACGAAAGTCCTGGGGCCTGACGCACCCCCCGCTTGCGAGTCAGCCGCGTAGTCCCCAGCTATGAATAGGACTACTAACCCCAATTCAAGGTGTCAAGCGACCCGTGCTGAGGAATGAGTGATCGAGGGGGCGAAAAAGATGCTCGATCTTTAACCGTTATGTGTCCGACAAACTTTTTGCTTTTTTCTACACCGTGCTTTTTATATGGGTGCTGGGTACCCGGGTACCCTGTCGGTCACATAAGGGTTAACGGAGCCTGTGGGGTACCTGGGCAACCCCCACAGTAAGCTGTCCCTTACCGCGTTAATGCAGGGCTCTGGCGTGGTGGACATTCTTTCCCGTGCGACTCGTGGGATTAATCATGAAATCAAACAAATCAAGCAATCAGAATTCAGGTGGAAGTAGTGGTGGGATCAACCCCTTCGCAAGAAGCGGGTTGATGAGATCTCCGACAAGGAGAAGTGAGGAGATAGGCGCTGAGAGTTGCGTACGCAGCTCAAGCGTGGGTGCTCCAGTCCACTTCCCGGCAAGCCAGCCGGTGGAGGTTATGGACGGAGCGTGGTTGTTGAGGGCCGTCAACCGAGTATCCAAAGGACGGTCCGCAATAGAGGTGGCTGAGCAGCAGCTTGACAAAATCATCGACTTTGCGTCCACTAAGTCGAACATAAGCAAGGACCTGAAAACGGCCTTGCTTCGACTTAGGGCGTCGATCGACGATGCCAAGCAGGAGCACACGGCACTCGCGTTGCTGACTGCTGCAGCTGCGGAGCCTGCAAATGAGAAAGTGCCGAAGTTTACCCAAACGGAGGCCTTCTCCTTCGCAGGAAGTCCGAATAAGGCGGAAGCGACTGCTCGAGACAAACGGGGCAAACAATCGCAGAAGCGGGCGAGGCAACCGTCAGGTGAGGAGCTGTCTGGCGGTGCCCGCAAGGCCAGGCGAATCATTACCCCGAAAGTCGGTAATAAAGCCGGAAGGTCGGACCCCAGCCAGTGTTCCCGGAAAGCTGGGAAGGGTGGGCCTGAAAAGGCTGGCCCGTCCCGGAACGATGAGAACAAGGGGTTGCGACCGCTAGTGGGTCCTCAACAGCCACAGAGTAGGTTGATCCAAGGGGAGGACCCCCCTTGGACGAAGGTAGAGCGGAAGAGGAAGGAGAAGGAGAATCCGCAGGTAGAAGTGCAGGACGCCAAGCCAAGGCGTAGGAGGGCAGGTGCCAAGCGCGAGAAAGGCGACGCGATCGTCATCAAGAAGGAACAGTCCAAGTACTCGGACGTCTTGAAGATGATGCGAAGCGACGCCAAGCTTGAGGGTCTTGGAGCCGACGTACGCAGTATTAGACGTACTCGTACGGGCGAGATGATCCTGGAGCTGAAGCGCCAGAAAGAGCACAAGGGCGCCGCCTATAAGAGGCTGGCAGAAAAGGTTCTTGGTGAGGGTGTGCAGGTGAGGGCTCTGACACATGAGGCGGCTCTGAAGGTCAAGGACATTGATGAGATCACCGAAGTGGAAGAGCTCGTCACGGCACTGCGGCAACAGTGCGATGTGCGTGTGGCCGCCGCAGCCGTTAAGCTACGAAAAGGGCCAGCAGGGACACAGGTTGCTTTGGTTCAGTTACCTGTGACGGACTCCGTTAAAGTAGGGGGCGTAAAGGTGGGCTGGTGTGTATGTCACCTGACATTCCACGAGCCACCAGAGGTTTGCTTCAGGTGTCTGGAACCAGGACACAAGTCGTGGGACTGCAAAGACCCCGACAGGCGCAATCTGTGCAGGCGATTCGGCGCTGAAGGTCCAAGGTGTCCGGCCTTCAAGAAAGCCGCAGTGAACAACAAATCACAGTGCAGGTAACGCAGCTGAACCTGAACCACTGGAATGCGGCTCAGCAACTCCTTTGTCAGGCGGTTTCTGAATGGGAGACGGATATCGCCATCATTTCGGACCCATACCGAGTACCCGCCGGTAACGGCAACTGGGTCGCGGATGGGTCCAGAAAAATGGCGGCGATATGGACGACGGGCAAATACCCCGTCCAGGAGTTGGTATCTACTATCTATGAAGGCTTCATGATCGCCAAAGTAAACGGGGACTTTTTCTGTAGCTGTTATGCGCCTCCGCGGTGGCCGATCGAGCAGTTCATGCAAATGCTGAACCGCATAACGACCGTGCTAACAGGGCGAAGGCCGGTGGTAATACCGGGTGACTTTAATGCCTGGGCCGTGGAATGGGGAAGCCGTTTCACGAACCAGCGGGGTCAGATCCTGCTAGAAACGCTGGCCATCTTAGATGTCGACTTGGCTAATGTCGGTACCAAAAGTACCTATAGTCGAAACGGAGTGGAGTCAATTATTACCGTGACCTTTTGTAGTCTTGGCTTAACAAGTAGTTCGAACTGGAGAGTAGATGATGGCTACACTCACAGCGACCACCTGGCGGTTCGCTACAGTATCGACTACAACAACAGCAGGCAGCGAGTAGAAGAAGAGGCAGCTAGTCCAAAGCCAAGCCCTCACAGGTGAAAGACATCATACTTCGACGAGAGGGTATTTAGGGAGGCGCTACGCCGTGAGCGAAACCTACTTGGTTTAGACGGCGACGAGCTGGTATCGGTGTTCTCGCGTCCCTGCAATGGGACCATGTCCAGACGAGTCCACCCTAGAAATGGAAGGCCACCAGCTTACTGGTGGACCAACGCGATTGCGGACCTGCGTCGCGCCTGCCTACGGGCTAGGCGGCGGATGCAGCGAGCACGATCAGAGGAAGAGCGAAACGAACGGCGGGTGGTGTTCGTCGCTGCAAAAGCCGCGCTGCAGACCGATATAAGAGCAAGCAAAAAGCTTTGCTTTGAGGGTCTCTATCAAAGTGCCAATGCGAACCCGTGGGGTGACGCCTACAGGATCGTTATGGCCAAGACGAAATATTTAATGGCTCCTACAGAGCAATCTCCAGAGATGTTGGAGGGGATAATCGAAGGGCTTTTTCCGCGTCATGATCCTAGTCTTTGTCCTCCTTTCGTAGGACAGCCGGGGACTGGAGCTGGCAATGTGGAGAGGGTCACCGATGTGGAACTTGCGGGGATAGCTAAGTCCCTTAGCGTAGGTAAGGCCCCAGGTCCGGATGTAGTTCCGAACCTGACCTTAAAAGTAGCTATTGCAGAGGCTCCCGAGATGCTGAAGTCAGCTATGCAGGAATGCCTAGATGAAGGAGTTTACCCAGAAGTATGGAAGAGGTAGAGCCTGATTCTATTGCCAAAGGCGGGGAAACCACTCGGAGACCCGTCGGCATATAGATCAATATGCTTGATTGACACGGTGGGGAGGTATTCGAAAATATCATCCTCAATAGAATGTTGAGGCACACCGAGGGTGAAAATGGTCTCTCGAGTAACTAGTACGGCTTCCGGAAAGGGAGGTCGATCGTAGAAGCTATCCTGTCGGTTACAAAAACCGCCGGGAAAGCACTCGAACGTAAGAGAAGGGGGATTCGCTACTGTGCAGTAGTGACTCTGGATGTAAGGAACGCGTTACCGGGATATCCGTGAAACTGTACAAGATTCTCGGAAGTTACTTCCAGAATCGAGTACTAGTTTACGGCACAGAGGTGGGACGGAAGTGCTTTCACTTAACCTCAGGAGTCCTCCAATGTTCCATCCTGGGTCCGGTGTTATGGAATGTCATGTTAGATGTGGTGTTTAGGTTAGAGTTCTTAGTGGGAGTGGAGATTTTCGGCTTTTCTGACGACATTATGCTCGAAATCTACGGTGAGTCTATCGAAGACGTGGAGTCGACAATCGGTCAAGGTTGTGGAATTGTGGATGAGGTTCAGGAAACCAGAGCTGGCTCACCATAAAGCTGAGGTGATGGTTGTGAACAACCGGAAGTTGGAGCAGCAAGCGTTGATCAGTGTAGGTGAGTGCACTATGCTGTCAAAGCGCTCCGTCAAACACTTGGACGTGATGATCGACGATAAGCTTAGCCTCCACAGCTATTGCGGCACTGTCCCGGATGATGTCCAATAGCTCTGCGGTATACGCTAGTAAGCGCAAGCTTCTCGCTAGTGTTGCCTCGTCCATACTAAGGTATGGCGGCCCGGCTTTGGGCACGACGCTAAGTATTGATAGCAAGCGTGGTAATCTGGAAAGTACTTATAGGCTAATGTGCCTGAGGGTGTCAAGCGCGTACCGTACCGTGTCACACGACGTACTCTGCGTCATCAGTAGTATGGTGCCTATCGACATTCTTATCATGGAAGACATAGAATGAATCGAAATGCGCGGCACAAGAGGCACACACAGAACTTCCAGATTGGCCTCCAAGGTAAAATGGCAGCGCGGGAGGGACATTTGCACCAAAGGAAGGTGGACCCACAGGTTGATCCCGAGTGTACATAGTTAGCAACTCATGGGATTGAAACAAACAACAAGTGCTAATGGTAGTGACGAGGCTAACCTCTTCGAAAGAAGTGGGTTGGCGAGGTCTCCGTTAAGGAGAACTTAGGATTCAGAAGCGGGAAGCTGTACACGCAGCTCCAGCGTAGGTGCTCCAACTTATTCCTCGGTTAGCCTGCCGGGGGAGATAGTGGACGGAGCGTGGTTGATGAGGGTCATAAACCAAAAGCGAGAAGGGATGTCCGCGATTGAGGTGGCTAAGCAGCAGCAGCGCAAGATCATCGACTTTGCGTCCATGCAGCCTAACATAAATAAATACCTGAAAACGGCCCTATTGCGACTTCGTAAGTCGATGGACGAAGTTAAGCAGGATCACGTGAGACTCGTGAAAACTGCAGCGGCGGTGGAACCTGCGAAAATAAAGGTTAAGATGTCAACCCAGGCGGAGGCCTTCGCTTTCGCAGAAAGTCCAAAAGGTGTGGCGGATGCGACTGCTACTGATAAGTACTCGCAGAAGCGGGTGAGGCATCCGTCAGGTGAGGAGCTGTCTGGCGGTGCCCGCAAGGCTAGGAGAACATTAACCCCGAAGGTCGGCAGTAATGCTGGCAAGTCGGATGCCAGCCAGGCGTCCCGGAAAGCTGGGAAGGGTGGGCCTGAAAAGGCTGGCCCATCCCGGATGGAAGGTAACAGGGAGTTGCAACCGCTGTTAGGCCCTCAGTAACCACAGAGTAGGTTGAACCAAGGGGAGGACCACCCTTAGACGAAGGTCGAGTGGAAGAAGAAGAAGAAAAAAACACAGGTCGAGGAGAACAGAGCGCCAAACCAAGAAGGCGTAAAAGAATAGGTATCAAGCGCGAGAAAGGCGAAAAGTCAAAGTACTCGGACGCCAAGCTTGTGGATCTGGGAGCCGACATGCGCAGTATAAGACGTACTCGTACGGGTGAAATGATCCTTAAGCTAAAGCGCGACAAGGAACGTAAGGGCACTGCCTATAAAAGTCTGGCGGAGAAAATCCGTGGCGAGGGAGCAGAGGTGGGGGCTCGTACAGTAGGGGCGACTCTGAAGGTGAAGAACCTAGACGAGGTCCTGTCAATGCGGCAACAGGGCGAGAGGAATCCATCCGTGAACAACAGGCACCCAAAAACGGGTAGTCCAAGGTGTAGTCTTCAAGAAAGCGTGAACAAATCACAGTATATATAACGCAGTTGAATCTGAACCACTTGACGCAGCCCAGCAACTGCTTTGTCAAACAGTTTCTGAATTTGGGACATATATCGCTATCATAGCGGACCCGGGGTTAAAACCTGAGCTAGGAGTTGGTGGCTAGGGGGCTTTGTGGTCACCAAAATAAACAGGGTCTACTTCTGTAGTTGTTATGCGCCTTCGCGTTGGGTGATCGAGCAGTGTACGCAGATGCTGGATGGCATGACAATCGTGATGACAGAGCGAAGGCCGATAGTAATAGCGGGTAACTTCTTTCGGTGGAATGGCACTAGCCATGCTAAATGTCGATTTGGCTAATGTCGGTAGCAAAAAAAAACCTTTAGTCGAAACGGAGCGGAGTCGATCATCGACGTAACTTTTTGGTCCCCTTTGACTTAACGCCGACCATCTAATTGACAGCCATAGAATCTAATGCACGCCATCATTTGTTCTGACGTTCTGACTAACGCCATATTTCACTGCATTTCCAATGGAAATCAGGTGTCAGAAGAGGAAGCACTAATTGACCCAAGACCTGATCCCCGACATGACAGTAAAAACGGCAACTGGGTCAACTGCGTCTGCTTCTGGGAATGATTCCCCTCCCCGTTCATTCACTAGATTTGCAAAAAATGTAGTGCTGCCCAGCCCTGCGGAACCTGCACCCTTGAAAAGCGGAATGTGCGGAACGGCACGCGGCGATCATAATTGAAATCAGATAAATCATTTTTAATTTGACAGCTGCTGCCAGAAGGTAATAGCTCTACTGGAGTTCTTACTTGTTCCCTCCCGTCCAGATCCAGCTGGGAAAGATGTGAGGCAGGCAAGACGCGTCGAGCTGTGTGCTGGTGTAAACCCGTGTTCCGCTGCGATGTAAAGTGGTTCCGAGAAGAAAGGAACCACCGACAACCGACAGCCTGGTTCGAGATTTATGACTATATTGAGGTTAAGTTTTTATTTTCACCATCACGTGTCGGCTGATCCATATTCATGCTTGGTGTATTCTCACATGCAGGGAATAGGTAGCATGCCATTCCGAACGAACCGGTCTCCAGAAACGCATCGATCTTGTGCAAACATGCATCTATTGACGTATCATTTGCTGAACACTCAAAATCAATTAGGCAAATTCGATCGGAAGAAAAGTCCAACGATTTGATACTGTACGGGAACGGTACCAATTTCTTCCCTTCTCTAATCTGGTTTCCATCATTTGTCGTAGTCACGTCATCGTTGGCTCCAGATCCCACCTACCGAGCTAACACAATCATCCTGCTCAATACGAATTCCATCGGTTGCTGCAGGGATTGGACTTTTCTCTGAAATCGAGCCGATTCCACCTAATCCTTTGTGGGTGCTTTTTGCATCCATTCAAGAACTCTGCTGGTCCCCCGCTGCCATTTGGCAAATCGTTATCCACTTTCCTGCCAGGTTTAGTGAATTAGGGGACTTCGGAGTCAAAGCTTGTAGTGGATCTAATTCATAAGTAGGTACTATCAATGACAATTACTTTTTATCATCAGGAATCAGAAGGCTGGCTTCAGGTAGAAGTACGTTACTTACTTGCTGACTTTTGTGTTCGAAACCCGGTGAGTCCAGAGAAGTTTCCTTCCAGAAGCTTGGAAAGCTTCCTTCCAGAAGCTTGGAAAGCTTCCTTCCAGAAGCTGGGAAAGCTGCCTTCCAGAAGCTTGGAAGGCTTCCTTCCAGAAGCTTGGAAGGCTTCCTTCCAGAAGCTTGGAAAGCTTCCTTCCAGAAGCTTGGAAAGCTTCCTTCCAGAAGCTTGGAAAGCTTCCTTCCAGAAGCTTGGAAAGCTTCCTTCCAGAAGCTTGGAAAGCTTCCTTCCAGAAGCTTGGAAAGCTTCCTTCCAGAAGCTTGGAAAGCTTCCTTCCAGAAGCTTGGAAAGCTTCCTTCCAGAAGCTTGGAAAGCTTCCTTCCAGAAGCTTGGAAAGCTTCCTTCCAGAAGCTTGGAAAGCTTCCTTCCAGAAGCTTGGAAAGCTTCCTTCCAGAAGCTTGGAAAGCTTCCTTCCAGAAGCTTGGAAAGCTTCCTTCCAGAAGCTTGGAAAGCTTCCTTCCAGAAGCTTGGAAAGCTTCCTTCCAGAAGCTTGGAAAGCTTCCTTCCAGAAGCTTGGAAAGCTTCCTTCCAGAAGCTTGGAAAGCTTCCTTCCAGAAGCTTGGAAAGCTTCCTTCCAGAAGCTTGGAAAGCTTCCTTCCAGAAGCTTGGAAAGCTTCCTTCCAGAAGCTTGGAAAGCTTCCTCCCAGAAGCTTGGAATGCTTCCTTCCAGAAGCTTGGAAAGCTTCCTTCCAGAAGCTTGGAAAGCTTCCTTCCAGAAGCTTGGAAAGCTTCCTTCCAGAAGCTTGGAAAGCTTCCTTCCAGAAGCTTGGAAAGCTTCCTTCCAGAAGCTTGGAAAGCTTCCTTCCAGAAGCTTGGAAAGCTTCCTTCCAGAAGCTTGGAAAGCTTCCTTCCAGAAGCTTGGAAAGCTTCCTTCCAGAAGCTTGGAAAGCTTCCTTCCAGAAGCTTGGAAAGCTTCGTTTCAGAAGCTTGGAAAGCTTCGTTTCAGAAGCTTGGAAAGCTTCGTTACAAAAGCTTGGAAAGCTGCCTTCCAGAAGCTTGGAAAGCTGCCTTCCAGAAGCTTGGAAAGCTGCCTTCCAGAAGCTTGGAAAGCTGCCTTCCAGAAGCTTGAAAAGCTTCCTTCCAGAAGCTTGCAAAGCTTCCTTCCAGGAGCTTGGAAAGCTTCCTTCCAGGAGCTTGGAAAGCTTCCTTCCAGGAGCTTGGAAAGCTTCCTTCCAGAAGCTTTGAAAGCTTCCTTCCAGCAGTTTAGAAAACTTATTTTCAGAAATAAGTAAGTAAATCTCAAGTGTACTTCCTGTAGTTACCCCATAATCCTCTAAAACAATCGATCATCATCCGGGTCCAACTCGCCATTTGGCAGTACAACGTCACTGACGACTGCAACCAGCGCTGCATTGCGCCGAGCTCCCTATGTGCCGCCACCATCAAATCCAAGCGAAGAAATCCATCGGAATCAAATTCAATTTGTTTTCATTTCCTATAAATCAGCTTGTCAGTTTACACTCTCGCAGCAATTGAATTGATTTTAGAGCTGGAGGGAGGAGCGGAGGCTGGCAGAAGTTGGCTGACGAACATCCATGGTGCGCCAGATGTGCAGTGGAACTTGTTTTCTTTGCAGCTTATGTGGGGGAGGGGTGCTGGAAATCATCGTCGTTATTATTACCGACACCATTATCGTCTGCATCGTTCCGGATTGGCACTTCCGAAGCAGCTTGGGGTTGCAAAAATATCCGGTTCCCATTTCCAGTGATGTAATCAAATACGAATGAAGAG
Organism: Aedes albopictus; assembly: GCF_035046485.1. Taxonomy (NCBI): domain Eukaryota; kingdom Metazoa; phylum Arthropoda; class Insecta; order Diptera; family Culicidae; genus Aedes; species Aedes albopictus. Next base: position 121,181,717 of record NC_085136.1, on the reverse strand, counting down.
CGTTGAAAAATTCAATGGGTCATTCTTGGCTTAGGGGTCAGCGGTCCGGAACCGTAGTTTACTTAGTGTTCTATGCGCACTTCCACAGTTGTTAACTGCGATCTTCCAATGACCATTTTTGTGGTGGGCAAGAAGATTACTCTACGCCCAAGGATTTGGGATCGGACCTGTCTTCATGGTCTTGCTTGTTTACCGCTTCGACTACATCCACGGAGAGAAATCAATGTGGTTTGAAACAAACAATACCTTGGTTGTTTTTCAAGCTAAGAAAATTGTTGCTCAAAGGTTTTATTTAGTAGTTTCAAAGTCATGTTATTTGTTGTAAATAAACATGCCACTTGGTTGTTCCAGCCTACAAGCATTTATCCAAAATAACTTAGCTTTTGGTTGTTACTACCTATGTGTTTTATTGTTCTTAAAAATTATGAAATTTGTTTTTAACAAAAGCTAGGTTACTTAAAATCGATGTGGAGTTGAAAAATCAACCTAATATAAAAGGTTCATTATAGCAAACTGTCATGTTAACTCAAACAAATCTTTTGTTTGTGGATAAAGCAAACCACAAATTAGTAATCATCAAACTAAATTATTGGGTTGCTCTGTTTTGTTTACTTTCTTGCCTTTTTGATTCTTGTGCGTACCGAACATTTAACGAGGAAAAGTTTATTGGTGAGAAAACTTATTCATATTTAATCAAATAATGCAAATTACCGCGAGATACCAGGTGAGTGATGATAAGAAGTTTATTATTGATATTGAAAGAACAGTCATAGACATATTAATTTTTCAGTATGCTTATGAAAATGCAATAGCAATCAACAAACTCGTTACAGGTGCATAAAAAGTTTTTCGCTTCCAGAGACGGAGATGGAGATAAGGAGGTAAATGAATATTATATTTCCAAAGGATATAATTGTGCAATGATCAACCTTTTCCAGATACGCTTCGCAGTATACCACAAAAATTTGAAGTAGACAGTACGGATGGGCTTCTGATTCCTTTCTGGCGCCACCATGATATACTGAAACTTGCATGGACCAGTAGTATTTTGGGAAAAAAAATGTTTGAATGGAAGACATCAATGGCAAGCTGATTGTAATTAAGCGATTGCGCGTAGAATAATAAATAAACAAATAAAATTTTAAACCTATTTTAATTTAAAACAAAACAAAGAGAAAAAGAAAACCCAGTAGAAGGTGAACATGCCGGTTGATTACTTCAAACTACTTCTTTTGTTGCAAGAACCCAGTTTTTTGTTGTTTCAAATTAATCTGATTTGGTTGTTTCAACCAAATTTTCAGATTCATTTCACAGCTGTCAAAAGCAACTACCAAAATTTTGGTTATTTTTGGATAGCATTTTGTTGAATCTATCTGGCACTGCACAAAAAAAAACAACTTCGTTTTTTAGTTTGGTATAACCAAGGCGTATGGTTTGATCGAACTAATGTTTAGTTTGTGCAAATTTTAATCTGAAGTATTGGTTGAAATTACCTAAAATTTTGTTGTATCTACTAATTATTTTTCTCCGTGTAAGGTCCTGACCGAATGGCCTTTCTTTGGCATCTCAGTCTGGCTTCGCTGTATGGTACCACCGACCGACCGGTCCATTGCTTCTGATGTAGGTTAGATCCACCGGAGCACCACCGTGCGACAAAGGTCTCGTAAGAACACCACCCAAGGGCGGAGGTAAAAACCGATATCAGCCTCATGGCACGGATGGTAGGGAATGGTGGTCAGCAGCCAGCGATGGAGACCGAGCATTGCGGCACGACGAGCAACAAGAAATGCAGCAACGAACGGCTCACACATTCCAGCATCAGCGTTGGAATGTTTCGTACGGTCCTCTTTGGCACGTTTGCTCTCGACGTCGACGATGGAGGCCACAGCTCGGCACGTCCTTCAAATGGACCTGGGATTGTTGCATGACATGGGAAGGGTTCCTGGTGGAGGTAACCGAACAGAAATAGCTTCCAGTTTCTTGCTATTTATGCAAATTCTTCACGATTAATCGAAACACAGTCGTTCGGGCCGGATGGTCGGGGTCAGAACCATCATCAACCAGTTGCGGCGGCGATGAGTGTTCGATACGGAGACGACCGTCCAGAGTTTTCGATGTAATCGGTGCGTGAATTCGATTGGGATGGAATAGAAATTCCGAAAGGTGGTGTGAGGTTAAGAATCAATACCAACCGTTTGTGATGATGGCCAAGTGTATTTGTCATGCCCTAGAGAATGTTAAGGTGAGTGCGTATTCACTTCAAAAGCTTGAGGTTCTGACACTGGTGCTAGTATGATTAGGTTTATCTCATTTGCTATAATGCGAGCTATTTATAATGGATCGTTCATTTAACTTAGAGGAGGTTTCAGTTATCTTACGTGGATAGGAAGAGGTTCAAGGAAAGTGGAAGGGCGTTCATGCGTACCGCAAGGAGGAGGGTGGGAGTCTTGTCCACGTAGATATTATTATTTATTAAACAAAAACCCCAGATGAATCCACCTAGGCACCGTCCACATATTACGTAACGCTCTAGATGGAGGGGGACTATAGCCAAGCGTTACGGCTCATACAAAATTTTTAGGATTTTCATACAAAAAACGTCACGGAGGGGGGATGGGGGTTCCAAAGTCGTCAATTTTAGCGTTACGTAATAAATGGATGCCGCCCTAGTGGTGATAGTGCCTTTCTCGTCGAATATGTACTCTTAGACTAGATCTCCCCATCTAAGGAAGCTGAACTGTTCCTAAAGACTAAGAATACTTTAGCAAGAGTTTTATCAATTCCATCATCGAATTGAGTAATTTATTGATGGCACATATTCCGACGTTATCCTCAACATACAGACAGAGTTGAAAAATATCAGACTTTTCAGTTGACTGCTTGAGCACCTTCACTATCGCTGGAGGCCGAACAATATCAAGACGCTAATTACAAGCTAGGATATTACTTTTTTCATAATCATATATCACTTCGCGGTCTTCGACAAAAGTTTTTTTAACCGGAGCAATAGCCCAGTGGACCTTGTGTTTCTTTGAGACAATCAACTGCCCTTCTTTAGTTTCAAACATGAAGCTAAATGAGGGCGGAATAATGAAGATGTGATAAGTTGTTTAAATTGTCACCTATATGGTTGCGATTTACACAGTGTATTCTGAGTATCCTCGCCTTTGGCATTTTCGGCCCGGAGTGTTGTAACTATAGAATTGATTGAGTGGGCACTAAATTGTTTTGCTCCTTTCAAATCTTCTGGGCTGCAAAACGGTGAGTCGATAAGGAGAGCGTCCAACATAGCTCTGGTCCTCACAAGTTCCTACCTCATGCTTCCACTGGTCAAGCGATGACAAAGACCGCCAGCTAAGAGTTGTGTGCTTAGCTGGTAGTGCAGCCTGGACACTGTTGTCCTTCCGACTTCAGCTAGATTGAGGAGGTACGTCCCGAGAGCGTCTGTTCACCAAGGAGGTGCGGCTCAAAGAGCGTCTGTTATGGCATCCAGCGGCTGAGTATGAAATGCTCCTTCACCGGAAGCTATACCTAAGGTGGCAGCCCCACCACGGTGGATAGGGGACCTTAGGCCAACAACCTACTGTTTTTTGAAATCAAAAAACCGTTACAGGAACCAAAAATGAAAGATAACGAATTGATTCAACGGCAACGACTTTTAGCGCGAAGCAACAGACAAGAATTGGAACTTGGAATGTATTAACCCTAGCTCAGGATGGTAAACTGGCACAACAAGCTCATTGATGAGGCTGAAGCTCGTATGAAGCTTGAGATCCTAGGACTGAGCACAGTCCGTTGGCCGAAATTTGGAGAACACAGATTGGGGGTCGTACACAAATTATGTCACGCTTTTAGGGAGGAGGGGGGGTTTTGCAGAACGTGACGACCCTTACAAAAAATATTGAGGTCCCAAACAAAAAGTGTGACATAGGGGGGAGGGGGGTGCTGAAAAAGGTCGATTTTTGCGTGACATAATTTGTGTATCACCCCTTGGCGTCGGGTCAAATTTTGCTATACTCTGGCGTACGAGGTGAACACACTCTTCACAACACGCTATGTCTGAACCAGCAGATTATAAAAATCGAATGTACATCGGATTTTTTTCCACAGAACGTCAGTATTCAACCTATATTTTCATTTGCAGAAGGTTTAAAAATATTCCATCGGTGAAAATTTGTCCATACATTTTGTATGGGAGAAAAAATAGCCGAAAACTTGAATTTCATGCAAATTTGCATGAAAAACAGCTAAAAAAATGAAAGCATGAATTCTGATATTCTGCGGAAAGAAACCCGATGTACATTCAATTTTTATAATCTTCTAGTTCAGACATAGCGTGCACCACCGTTGAGTTGGTTTCCTGCTCAGCGCTCACGCCCACGCAGCGCTCATGAAGAGGGAACCTATGTATTATTGAGAGGATAATTGTAGCCAGATTTAGGACACGGGTTCAAAACCTTTCCATGATCCAATGCTACGCGCCAACCGATGCTGCCGAATTGCAAGACAAAGAAAACTTTTACAGTCAACTGAATGCTGTCGTGGACAAGATTCCGAAAGGTGATATCAAGATCCTCATGGGCGACTTAAACGTGAAGGTTGGTTCCGACAACTCGGACTGTGAGCACGTCATGGAACGCCATGGTCTCGGATAAATGAGCAAAAGCGGAGAGCTATTTGCAGAGTTTAGTGGCAACAGTGACATGGTGATTGGGGGATCGCTCTTTCCTCATCGACCAGTGCACAAAGTGACACGGGTTTCCCGTGATGGCGTCGCGGAAAATCAAATCGACCACATCTGCATCAGCCGAAAATGGAGACGGAGCCTTCTTGATGTGCGGAACAAACGTAGCGCCGACATTGCGTTCGACCATCATCTCCTAATCGGCGAGATCCGACTGCGCATTGCCAGGGCCCATCGACAGGAGGAGAAAATCAGCCGCCGGTTCAACACACGCCAACTGGAAGACGCTGCGGTGAAAAGGTCCTTCGTCGAGGAGTTAGAGAACCGTGCTGTGGATATTCCAGCAGGTGGAAGCGTAGAAGATCTATGGAGCGCCATCAAGAACGTAATCATCGCCACCGGCTAGAATAATTTGGGTGAGCTATGCACCCAAAGAAAGCAGTGGATCACAGATGATACCTGGAGGAAGATAGAGGAGCGAAGGAACGCCAAACCCGCGATAGAGCGAGCGAAAACATGAGGAGCCAAAGCCGTAGTCCGTCAGAGCTATTCGGCTCTCGAGAAGGAAGTGAAACGCTCATGTAGATGGGACAAAAGAGCATGGGCGGACTCCCTAGCCGACGAAGGCGAGAAAGCCACAAACACCGGCGACATCCGTCTCCTCTACGATGTTTCACGTCGCCTTAGTGGGACTAAGATGAATGCTACGATGCCCGTGAAAGACACGTCTGACCAGTTGAAACGCGGGTTCGAGCACTTTGGAAGCAGTTTTTTTAGTGTCAACACGCCATCATCACCTCAGCATGATCCGCCAAGGGTTCGACGCATTACCCGTGTCAACACCGAAGCTCCATCAGTGCAAGACATAGAAACAGCCATCCGTAGCATGAAATCGAACAGGGCCCCAGGGATCGATCGCATATCAGCTGAGATGCTCAAAGCTGACCCCGTAGTATCCGCACGCAGTAGTCAATGGATCATTGAAGCCGACTTTTCCGCTACTCACCGCATCAAAACAAAAGCGCCACGGATGGTAACATAGTGACAGCAGTCGAGTTACGTCAAACACACAAGGCTACGGAGGCGCTATCTGTTCATTTCATAGCGGTCGTTTTAATAATTTTAGTAATCCACTATTCTGCAACATATGGGAAACCGCGACATTTCCGGCCGACTCAGATTTTCTGATAAGATCCTAGCAGACATTTCTGATGAAATCCCTAGAAAACTTTCTAAAGATCGCTCTGCGACAATTTCTGAAGGAAATCCTGGGCGACTTTCTTAAGAAATTCTTGAAGGAATTTCTTAACAAAACTGTGGAAGAATTCCGCAAAGAATCCCTGGAATATCTTCATAAGCAATCTCTTGAAGAATACATTAAATCGGTAGAGTTTTTATGGTGTGTTTTTGATAAGCATTTCAAAAGGAAATCACTCAACGGAGCTTTTACCGCTTTCAAATTTTTCGTTAGAAATAAGTAAAAAAATACATTCGTGGCAGATTTTCCAAAAAAAGATCTCCGGAGGAATCTCCTAAAGAATCCATAAAGAATATTCTGAAGAAATCCTTAAAAGATTATCGTTTTAAGAAATTTCTGGTGAAATCTATAGAATATTCCTGAAACACTTCCTGAAAGCCATTGAGGAATTTGTGAAAGAATCCTTGTAAGATTTTCCGTAGGAATCTATGGAAAATATTCTGAAAAAAATCTCTGCAAGGATTTCTAAAGGAATCTTTTGACAAAATTCTAAGGAATCGGTGGAATTATTCCAGAAAAAAATCATTTAGGAATTTCTGAAGCATTTCAAGAAAAATATTTTAATTAAGGTTTTGAGAAACTTCTGGAGTAATCCTTGAAAGAATTTCTGAAGCAACCCAGGAAAATTTCGATTGAATCCTCGGAAGGTATTACTAAAAGTATTCCAGGAAAAATTCTGGTGGATTCATTGAACATTTATATAGGAAGCCCTAGAAGACTTTTTAAAGGATGGACGATAGAAACGATTCAGAAACGCGCTGGTTGAGAATCCAGGCCCGATTCTTCAACTTTTATACTAAACGTGCACAGCAGCCCTAACTTCTCGGAAACACTGATGATGACAAACACTCATTCTACGCACAGCTGGAACGCCGACCAAGCAACGACGTCAAAACATCATAGGAGACCGAAACGCTCAGGTAGTCTAGGCGGAGGAGCTAAAGCTGGGTGATTGAAAAGCTCAGCGCTCACCAACCGACGATCGAAACGGCCTGCGGCCAAATGCGTTAAAACAAACAAACTGTTGTTTTCGAAGTTCAAAGATGCAACGCCGCAGTTGGAGAAGAGAAATGTGATTTACCGCATTCCCTGCGCCGATTGCGACTGCGCATACATTGGGCTGACCACGCAACAGTTGAAAAACCGTCTCTCTGGGCATCGGTCTCTCATTAACCGATACGCAGATTTGAAATCTTCCGACCCGAACAGAGCGACGGAGAGGGAGGAAGAATTCAAAAAGACGGCGTTGATGGTCCATGTTGTAGAGATTGACTCAAATAAAATAATAATAATAATAATAATAATAAAAATATATATGTCAAATCTAAGCCAAAAAAAACTTAATTTTCCGTGTAAAAAAAATAAAACGTTTCGATGACAACAGCCCATTACTGTAAACTACACCATAACGTCCCAATGCTTTTTCACTACTGTCAAAAACTAAACAACGAAAATCCGTTTCTTCATCGGTTAATGACAAGAGCATTAAGAAGAAGAAGATTTTCCGCTAGCATAAATAGGACTGCGCGCATCGTGAACGATCGATTTTTCGTCGAACGTGGTAGAGTGCACAAACCTACAGCAGTAGCTCCGACATAATTACTCATCTCTCGTGGTTTGCTACGATTGGAATCAAGCCGAAGCCTCCGGTGGTACCCGGTTGCCTGTTCCGCTTGCATCACGATATTGCAACACCAATTTCCTGCTCGTGCGAACTTTTGGATTGGAGCCGCAGCCTCCGGCGGCGCCCGGTTGCCTATTCCGCTTGGATCTCCGACATTGCAGCGGCGTGCATCGGAACGTACGGGCTGAAGCCACAGCCCCGGCGGTGCCCGGTTGGTTGTTCCGCTTGTGAAATCAAAGGAAATATTGCGAACTAATTTGGAATACAGAGATGGCGGACCAAACCTGGACCGTGGAAAATTCGGCCGATCGCGACACATGTGATTGAAAACGAACACCGATTCGATTTACCTGGTACTAAAATTCTAGAACAGGGCAATCGTTTGAACGCACTTCAAGTTCTTAAAATGTGTCACATTTTTTGTGACACCAAAACGGTTAACTATAGAAAGTAAGTAATTTGTAATTTGAGTGTTGTTTACTCGGGTCTTCTGCACTCAATCACGAACGGAGAAAGATATCAGAACATCGTCACATCACGCTGTGATTCTCTGTTTCTGTTAATGTTTCCGTCCATTATGTTCCATCTTTTCGTTTGACGTCTCCACTCATAGACATTTTAATTCAAACCTGTTTAGATGTGCCTAGGTGAAAGCTGTGTAAGTTTGTGCTCCGTCCAAAGTTTTAATTATTGTAAAAACGAATCAAGTCATTATGTCCGAAATTTGTATGTATAATTACAGTGTAATGTTGTTAGCCGTTCCATCAGTCCATGTCCAAACCCACTTGACCTAAAAACAACTTTTTATGTGAGTATTTTTTGTATAACAAATGACTTGACTACTCAAACTTTGTATGTAAATTGTAGTTTGCCCTGAAGATGAGTGAATAAACGCTCGAAACGTCGGCTTTAATTAAAACAGTTGTTTTATAAGCAACCCGAGGACCGAAAATACGCCAGCAATCGCTATCAAGTTATCAAAGACGGTCGTTATTTTATCAATATCATCAATAGCGTCAACCAACAGCAGTACTACAACTTTCTACAACAGTCTTCCACCATCCACACATACAAAGGATCGATACGGATTGGACTAATAAAATACAAACACATAACAACAAGCTAGTGAATAAGCTCTTCGACCAGAAGATGAGGGGTAGCTCTTCGGCCAGAAGAAGGGTAAAAATTGGTTAGATTGTATTCTAGCGGTTAAAATCACTGGCACCATTAATTTATCCAGCTTTCCACGCTCGCCATAATGGCGGATGCTATAAAACAATTTGACAATATCTGTGCCCCAGCTAACGCAACGACTTATTTCATCCATAGCAACCTCTGATAAACAATTATTTTCCTTGTCAACGAAAAAAAAAACAAACTCTGAATTTCATTATCATCACCAGACAGAATTGAAACTTTTAAATAATCATCGTTAAAATACCACTTCGTAAGGTAATGGATTTATTGATCCTCTTTTATGTTCTCTGCATATCTCTAAAAAAATCATTTTTTAAACATCTATTTATCTTCCAGCCTGAAAACTTGCCATATGTCCACATCATTATGTTGTTCCCGTCTAACAGTTTTGGTGGGAGACCTTTAGCCGACCGGCTATGTCGAGGGTAATGACTTTGAGGCGTCGGAAGCCGCGACCGGTGGATGATCGGGAGCCAGCGACGACAGTGGCTCGAGATCATCCGGATGCTGTAATGGCGGCTCGTTATGTGGTGTTTAGTGTTACGGACAGTCTCGTCGGTACGTCGCGATACAACCAGCTTTCATCAGGGGGGGGGGGAGTTTTTCGTGGAGCCTGCGACGTGGCCAAAGTGAGGAATTGACCAACAATATGACTTTCAAAAAGCAACATGACATGTGGATTCGGAGATGATGTATGCTGTGAGCTGTTGCCTGTCGCAACAGTGGGCCAGTATGCCAGCAGCGGTGCCCACGAGCGGCCGTCAGGCGGTCTGCAATGGCGATTCACAGAGGAGATGATCAATACCGAGGTTACGAGCACAGCAGAAACAAGCGGGAAACTCTCCGGTGATTAGCCAGGGCTATTCCTGATCGTCGTGAACAGGAATTCGGCAAACAGTTCCGGATGTCCCGAAGCTAGAGCAATTACCCTGAGACAAGATACTAGTGGCAATGTATCAAAGTCTATATTCAATCTTTACCACATAAACATAATCATAACTTGTGTACCCCGAAGAAATTTCTACCAGTTTACTCTGCACCTCATAAAAAATAGTTAATTTGTTTAGATTGTTTATTGCATTTCAATGAACGACTTCGCAGTACTAACCCAGGGCTATATTTTACCACAGACAAACATACGTAACACTAATCATTCCCATCTTACACCGATTTAATGACCGATTCTAAAATTTGATAGTTGGCCAATTGTCCACCCGCGGCGCTCGCATAGGTTTTGTTCGAATTTGACGTTTGCTTGCTAACGCAACTTAGTTCATGGTTGGCCAAACACACGCTTAAAGATACACCGCCTAAGTGCCATGGGTGGCGGTCTCCATTGAACTACAATTGAGTGTAGGCGGAATAGGCTGACCCAAGAGAGTGAGCGCCCCTTCGAAGGGGTGTTAGGCTTGACGAGAAAAATCATCGAGACAATTTAAAGATAGTCGTAAGGGGAAAAGATGATACAGATTGAATACCACTGTACTACATAAATCCGCCAAGTTTTGAACGGATAGGAGTTTGTTTGACCTTCCAAAGCCAGTTAGTTGCCCATCCGTTGATTTAGCGATTCGGCTGGATACCCGTCGCAACCCTTGAACCACGATCGAGAACGGATTCAGGATTTTGCCAGGTATCGTATTGTTAAGAATAGGATTTGTCAATTTCGGATCACCCTAGTTTTAAGCCAGTCACCTCCAACTTCTCTGCATAACACGATCAGCCTCTCTGATCATCCAGCCGATAGGTGAGCGAAAGCTCTTGTGTGTACTCAATTTTGCTCTGTACCTATAATAGATCTCTTGTAGAATAGCCAGACCAGCCAGTTCAACCCCGATCACCGAACCGCTAAGATCATTTGTATTTTCTCGCTAATAAACGTACCCTTTTCAAATCAGATACCGAGCTAATCGAGTTTCATTTCGCATACACGTATTTCGGCGCAATCCCAAACCTCGTTACCCGTAATCACGACCGGCTACTCTAGTTGTCAGTGTACACCAACGGCCGTTCAAAGTCCCAAGAAATCGACGCACCTCAGCCGCCCAACCTCTACAGGTCATCTTCCAGACGGTCCTCGCGAAGTGCACGACAGAATGTATGATTAAGTCTTATAGATAACCTTTGTGGAAATGCGTAAGCGAATATACCATTTCGTTGGTTTCCGGCCATGGCAAATATATTTCAAGTTTTCAGGCTAAAAGAAAAATAAATGTTATAAAACTGTTTAATTTTGTGTAGATAGGATAACGAAACGCAAAAGTTTTGCCTCTTTCGTTTTCCGTTGGCAGGGGAGACATGTGTTTATAAAAGGTTGCTATGGATGAAATAAGTCGTTGCGTTTGCTGGGGCACAGATACTGTCAAACTGTTTTATAGCATCCGCCATTATGGCGAGCGTGGAAAGCTGGATAGGCTGAGACCCATTGAACCTCGTCTGAACTGCATACCGTGGAGCGATACTCTTTTCCAGACTCCATACACATCAAGTTCCATGAAAAATCTTTACGGAAATGATTTCTAATCTCTCAATGGATGTGGCGGGAGAATTTGAGATCGATGGTACCCGAGATTATGCATCAAATATACCTTTGGCGACAAGATTGTTCGTTTATTAAATGTGAGAAGCGTAAACACACAGTACACTTGTTCTACATCTACATCAGCAGTGCCCCTATGTCTACCATTTGGATCAAAACTACTCCTGGGGGTCGTGACCAACTGTGACCAACAGTTCGGAAAAGAATTATCTAAACTAATGACGGGGGATGGTACTTGCTGATGGACATCAGCGTGGCTTAGCAAAACAAAAATCGCCATTTAAAGTTGAGCAGGTTTACCCGGGTTATTTTTAAACTGATTCTAGCAATCTTAGGCTTATTCAAGTACAAAAACTTATGATTTACCAATACATGATTAATAATGATTCCGTGAGATGTGTGGGTGCGCTGGAACAGATTTCTCGAAAGTCTGTGGTTGATTAACACTTTTTAACGCAATCCCACCAACTTAAAAAAAATCGATTTGATCGTAAAGAATCCATCGGACTAGGTTTCCAAGGTGTACCAGAATATGTAGAGCCAGCTATAGGGCAGAGGTAGCTATAGGGAACGCGTAATGTTGCTTTAAGGCCTGGAGATGTAAAAATTACGATACGCTTTAAAGCCAATTGGGTGGACAAGGTGTCGGTTAGTAATTAACAGCACGGATCCTTTGGAGCTGGCTGTTCCGGTGACTCTTCTGAAAATCCTAGTTCTAAAGCGCGTACTGCCGGTTCGTCTTGGTTTATTCTCATTTGCTTGTCATTTGTTTTTACTCAATACACAACACGTTAGTTGTCAAGGTTTCAGCAAAATCATCAAGTGCGCAGGGTAATGGATCATTGAAGCCGACTTTTCCGCTACTCACCGCATCAAAACAAAAGCCCCACCGAAAATGGACGGTAACACAGTGACAGCCTAGGTGACAGCAGTCGAGTTACGTCAAACACACAAGGCTACGGTGGTGCTATCTGTTCATTTCATAGCGGCCGGTTTAGTTATTTTAGTGATCTATTCAATTGAAAATGCGCACCCGCTTCGCGTGGATTACTTCATCCGTCTACCAACAGGTGGCATTAGGTGCAGCCGGTGCAGTGATGCCAACCGCATGCATGCTGTGATGGCACAGAGAACAGACATCCAGGCTAGTACAAATTTCATTCGGAAAGTTGTGTAAGGATTTGAATCTTTACTTGAGTGAGGTTACAAACCAATATACGATGACAACACTAACGCCACCAAACACCATATTGCCACAGTCAGTGGTGAATTGAAACATTTCAAGTGGTGAATTAAATTAGTATGGGAAATTATTCGATTGCAGCGCCACGCTATTGCCACTTGTGTTGCCGATTTCAAATGGTCGTTAAATTCCTTACACAGCTTCGGAACTGGAGTTGGATGTCTGTTCTCTGTGGCGATGGTTAAGTTGGATATCTATGTATTAATTATCTAAGATGCATGCCTCCATTTAGGCGCATGCAACATGTACGCATATCGCCTCCACATTAGCATCTTGTTCTACATCTTATACGATTACTGGTTGACTGGGTATGTACGGTACTGGCAACCATCACGGAATAACAAAGACCTAGAGCGACTTAAGCTACCGGGGTGACACCAGACAAGAGCGAACTCGATGAAGCCCCGCTAGAGGACTGCTGGAGTACAGTAAAAACAGCCATCAACGGCGCAGTCAAGTCGGGTATCTGGAATGGGATTGACGAAACGAATCGTTTGACCAGGAATGTAGGGCGATTTTGGAAGAGTAGAAATCGGTGTGAGCGGTGCTTCAGCAAAGAACCCGGCAGAATGTGGAACGATATAAACAGCGTCTCTTTCGGGAGGAAAAGCGCCACCTATGGTAGAAACGGAGTGCAAGAAATGGAACTGCTGTGCCGTTCTCAAGGAGCACAGAAGTACTACCAGAAGCTCAACGCATCCCACAACGAGGTTTAGAGCAGCAGCTAGTGTCTTGCTTGTTCACGTGTGCCGTAGTGAACAAAACAGCTTTAAATTAGGATAACCAAATGAAGAATTAAGAAGCCCTCCATTTGACCCAAAGTGTAATCTGAAAATACTGTAAATGATAACACCTAACGTCTCCAAACTGTTTGACATTTCCATTCAACACATTTTCAACCCGGTTAATACGCAAAGTTGTCCTTTCTCTGATGAATTCAAACAGATAACACCATAACTGAGACGAAACCGCTCTAAAGTCACCGCAAAACTCATTTCGCAGTTCAAACAAGCCACTTCATAAAAAGCACAAAAACTCCATTATCTACACGGTTCTGGTGCGTAGCGACATAGAACCAAGCTCACCAAGTCAGGAAACTTATATCTGCACCCTGTCGTCCTTTTTCAATGTCCCCACAAATACTGCCGGTCGATGCGACAGCTTTTTCCAATATCATCCGATTGTTATTGCCAGCTCTGCAATAACAGATAATTTTAACAAGCAGCAGTCATTCTTGCCCCCCTTGCCGCCCTCTTTGGCACCATTGCTGTCTGGTATTCTCTCGCATGGCAAGACTTCGACTTTGGCGCAGAAATCCTTGTAACGGCAGCTGGTGGCGAAAGAAGCATTCTGTCGACATTGTCGCCGTCGCCTCGTGCCAGTCCTGTTCCCTGTTGCTACTACCCATGCGATGATGGTGCAACAACAACTTCAATTTCACCCGGGTTTATCTTTACTTCCTTTCCTCATTTCCCAAAAATTATTAGCACGATAACCCACACATGAACGTGGCTTGGGTGTTGGTTGTGCGACTGCGAGAGCAGAAATTGGGGTTGATCAGACAAAGTTTGCTCCGGAACTGGCGTTGTTCCTTTTTTGTGCTGCTATCTTTCAGATTTAATCCATGTAATGCCAGAAACAGGACAGATTTCCACCGTTGAAGCTGGCTGCTGGCTGGTCCTGGTGCCACGGCCACTGCGATATTGATGCCACGATAAGCAAGCACGGTGCTGTGGGTGAACCAACTCTCAGTCGGTCGGTATCTCTATGGTAGAGTTTCCGTGTCCGGTGTCGCCATTCGGTGCTGGAGTTCTACCAGCAAAGGCGACATAGATGTGTGTAATTTCGAAACTTGTGCCATAAATATGGAAACCACCGAAACCGTAGATGATGCATGATTGTATTATGCATTCAAGTTCTAATTGGGTTTGCTCTGTTTGGTGGGAACTGGTGAGGGATAGCGGCAATTTTAAGGATTACAAAATATGTGTATAGCTTAACCCTTTGAACCTACTTTTAAGTTACTTACTTGTGTTCTTGGTGGGCTACAACTAGCTTATTTAAAACTATGCCAAATTAAGCATTTTTCAACACTGGACCCGATTCTGGGCCAACCGCTTCCAGTCTGCCACTAGAAATATTTAATTTGTTGAAATCCGTTTTGCTAGCTAGATGGGGGGGAGGAGGGAGGCTGGGGGCCAGCTGAAGAATCACTACAGGAATTCATGGAGCAATTCCTGAAAGAACTCTCAGAGCAACCCCTAAAGGAATTCCTAGAGAAATCCCTGGAGGAATTCCTGCAGGTATGCCTGAAGTAAACCCTGTAGGAATCCCTGGAGGAATTTCTGAAAGAAGGAATTCTAGAGCAATTATAGGAGCAATCACTGGAGAAAATACTGAAGTAATCGCTTGAGGAATCCGTAAAGGAGTTCGTAGACAAATTTCTGGACTTATTCCAGGAGCTAGCAATTCTTGGAGAAACCCCTGGAGGAACTCCTGGACAATTTTTTGACGGAATTCCTGGAGAAATTCCTGGAGGAATTTCTGAAAGTAAAACTGGAAAAATTTCTGAAGAAATCGCTTGAGGAATTCTCGGAGGAATCCCTGAAAGAATTTCTAAAATTATATTTTGAGGATTTCCTAAAGACATCTTTGGAGAAATTCCTGTACGAATGCCTGGAGCAAGCCCTGGATAAATTCCTAGATGAATTCCTTGTGGAATCTCTAGAGGAAATCTAGAAGGAACCTTTGGTAGAATTTCGGAGCAATCCCTAGATGATTTCGTAGAGAAATCTCTGGAAGAATTCCTGGTTAAATTCGTAGAGGAATTCCTAAAAGAATTCCTGGAGGAACTTCTAATGAAATACTGAAAGAATCCCTGGATGAATTCCAGAAGAAATTTCTGGAGTACTCCTTGAAGAAATTCCTGGATGAATTCCTGTAGCAAACCCTGGAAGAAATCCTGAAGGAATCCCTGGATGAATTCCTGGAGGATTCCCTAGAGGAAATCTGGGAGAAGTCCCTGGAAAAAAATCTGAAGAAACCTATTCAGGAATTCCTGGAGGAATCGTTAGAGAGATTTCTGAATATATTCATGGAAGAATTTCAGGGGGAACTCTTGGAAAAAATGCCTGAGGAATCCCTTGCGGTGTTTCTGGAGGAATCCTTAGAGAAATTTGTGGAAAAATTCCTGGGAGAATTCATGGAAAAATCCTTGGAGGAATATCTGGAAGAATCTCTGAAGCAATTTCTGGATGAATCTCAAGAGGAATACATGGAGGAACTTCTGGACAAACTTCTGGCGGAATCCCAGGAGGAATTCCTGGAGAAATCCCTAGGGGAATTCTTTGAGAAATCCTTGAAACAAATGTGGCGGGACCATCATCATCATCATTATCATCATCATCATCAACTCCTAGAGAAATAGCTGGAGGAATTTCTTGACAAATTCTCGGCGGAATCCCTGGAGAAATTTCGGAAAATATGCCTGGAGGAATACCTGGAGAAATCGCTAGAGGAATTCTTAGAGGAATCCCTGGAGAAATTTCTGAAGGAATAATTTGGAGAAGGACTGAACGAATGCCTGGAGCAATCCCTGGATAAATTTCTGAATAAATTCCTGGTGGAATCTTGAGAGAAACTCTGGGAGGGACCTCTGGTAGAATACCTGGAGCAATCCCTAGACAAATTCCTTGAGAAAACAGTGAAATTCCTTAAGGAAAGCCAGGAGGAATTCCTGTAAGATTTTCAGGTGAAATTCCTGGCGGTCTATCTGAATTCCTGTAGCAAACCCTGGAAGAAATCCCGATGGAATCCCTCGATGAATTCCTGGAGGATTCCCTAGAGGAAATCCTGGAGGAATCCTTAGAGAATTTTCTGAAGAATTTCTTGAAAGAATTCCTGGGGATATCCTTGGAAAAAACTCTGGAGGAGGCCCTGAAGCAATTTCTGGATGAATCTCAAGAGGAATACATGGAGGAACTTCTGGACAAATTCCTGGCAGAGTCCCAGGCAGAATTCCTGGAGAAGTCCCTAGAGGAATTCTTGGAGAAATTCCGTGGAAATATCCCTGGAAAAAATCCTGGAGGAATCCCTGAATGAATTACAGAAGGAATTTCTAGAAGAATTCTGAGAGAATTCCCTGGAAAAAATTGTGAAGAAATTCCTAGAGGAATTTCCAGAGAAATTTCTGGAGAAATTCCAGGAGGAATCCCTGGAGATATTTATGAAAAAAAAATCCTAGGTAAATTCCCTAGAGGATTTCGCAGAGGAATTTCTGGAGGAATTCCAGAAGCAATTCTTGGAGGTATTCAGGAGGAATTCCTGGAGGAATGATTGGAAGAATCTTATTAGAAATCCCTGGAGAAATTTCTACAGAAATTCCTAAAGGAATTTCTGAAGTAATCTCTTTTAGAAAAAAATTCTGGATAAACTCCTGGAGGAAATCCTGAATAAACTCTTGAAATAATTTCTGAAGGAATCCATGAACGATTTCCTGGAGAAAATCCTGAGCTAATACCTGACGTAATTCTTGGTAGAATTCCTGGAGGAGTTCCTGGAGAAATTCCTGGATAAAATCATGGAGGAATGCCTGGTGGAATACCTGAAATAATTTCTGGATAAACTCTGGGAGAAATTCCTGGGGAGTCCATGAAGGAATTCCTAGAGGAATCTTGAGAGGAATTCATACAGGAATCCCTGAAGGAAATCTTGGAATAATTCTTGGATAAATTCCGGGACAAGTTTCTGAAGGAATCCCTAGAGGATTTCCTGGAGAAATTGTTGTAGTTATTTCAAGAGAATTCTTGGAGAAATATCTGAACGGATTCCTGGGGTAGTTCCTGGTAGAATTCTTGAAGATATTCCTGGAGGAGTCCCTAAATGAAATCCTAGAGGAATCCCTATAAAAATCCCCGGAGCATTCTTGTATGAATGTCTGAAGAAATTCATGGAGTCATGTCTATAGGAATTCCTGAAGAAATCTCTAGAGAATTTCCTTGAGAAATCTCTACAGGAATTCCAGGAGTAATCCCTATATAAGTTCTATGAGGAATCTCTAGAGAAGTCCCTGGAGGAATTCCTAGAGAATTTCCTTGAAGAGCAAATGGAGCACTTTCAGGAGGAATACCTGAATGAATTCCTGGAGGAATCTCTAGAGGAATTCCTTGAGGTATCTCTCTAGAGGAACACTTGTAGGAATCTCTGGAAGAATTCCTAGAGACATTTCTTTAGAAATTCCTAGAGGAATTTCTTTAGGAATTCCTAGAGGAGTTTCTGGACGAATCCCTGTAGGAATGCCCAGAGGAATCCTGGAAGAATTTCCGGAGGATTTTTTGGAAGAATCCCTGGAAGAATTCTTGTGGGAATCCCAAGAAGAATTCCTGAAGAAATCCAAGGATCAATTTCTGATGCAATTCTAGAAGGAGTTTCTGAAGAAATCGAAACTGTGAAGAAACCGTTGAAATTCCTGAGGAATTCCTAAAGGAATCCCAAAAAGAGTACGTAGTGGAACTCTTGGATAAATCCCTGTGGCAGTTCATGCAGGAATTACTAGAAGAGTTCCTGAAAAAAATCCAGGAGGAATCTCGGAAGCATTCCCAAGATGAATTCTTAACCCTCTAATACCCAACCCCGCCTTAAGACGGGGTATAGTTTAAGCATTTTTGTAATTTTTGTTTCGTGGAAAATCTTTTTTTTTATTTTTGGCTGATATTAAGGACTATTTTGTACATCTCAAAATGGTTTTTTGTGTATTTTAAAGCGTATTTACATTTTTTAAAAATCATTGAAAAATTTATGTTTTAGTCATCTTTTAGGAGTCATTGTTTATTTTGTATTGAATCGCTAAAATTAACATATTTTAAAATTTTCCCAAATCATTCTACCCTAGTTTAATAGTTTAAGGGAATCGAAATTACTTTCTTAAAAATTACAAGGAAAATAAAATTTTCTATGGAAAAAATTTAAAATAAAAATATTTCAACAATAATCATCTCATTCATGTCAAAAAATCCGTACCCCAAATAGGCTTCCAGGAAAAATATAAAAGTGTGGGGATGTTCAAAAATAAAAATTATAAAAATCAAAAACTGAAATTCATGAAATCGAGAATTAAAAAGAATCATCTTCCAAAACATGTTTAAATCGATTTTAGATGACGAAAAATGATATTTAGATCAAAAGCAAAAATTTGGGTATTAAAGGGTTAAGGGAATTTCTAAACAGTTTCTGGATAAAGTCTTGGATTAATTTTTGGAGAAATTTATTTCAGGAGAAATTCCTGAAGAGATCCCAAAAAGAGTTCTTGGAGGCATTTTTAAAATGATCCTGGAAGTTGTTCATTCCTGAAAGGATAACAGAAGGAATTCCCGGGTGAATTCCTGGATGAATTCTCGGAGGAATTTATGAAGAAACCCCATAATGAACCCCGGAACCAATCCCAAGAAGAATTCTACAGGGAATCTCAGGAGAGATTTCTTAGCGAACTCCTGGAAGAATTTCTGTATAAATAAGTCTGAAGAATTACATGTCTGCAGTAATTTCTGGACGTATAATTGAAGGAGTACTTGGTTGGACTTCTAAAAGATTTTTGTACATTTTTTTTAGAAATTCTTGGAATTATTTTTAAAAAATCTCAAGTAAAATTTTCTAAAAAAAATTCTGGAAGACATTCCTGCAGAAATACTTCGAATAATTCCTAATGGACCTATTGGAACAATATCTATAGAAATTCTGGAAGGAATATATAAAGAAATCTCTAAAGAAATCTCTGACCTGCAGCCACACCTTAAAGAATCTCTGGAGAAATTCCAGAAGGAAACCTCGAAAACAGCGTTTGAACAATCACTGGAGGAACCTCTAAAGATATCCCAGGACAAATCCCCGAAGAAATGTCTGGTTGAATCTCTAGATGAATTCTTGAAGGAATCTCAGGAGGAATTCATGATGGAATCGCTGCAGCAAGCTATGGAAAAAATCATGGAAGAATTGTTCATACTCATATAGTTAACAAAACTAGAAACAAATGTTAATCATTGCACTTTTGAGGAATCAAAACTGCAATGCCGATTTGCATACACACGCCAATAATGGTTTACTCCACACATACCTATTATCCAAACGTACATAAAAGTGGGAAAAGAGTCAATTTGACTTAAAAGAGGCTTCCTTTGTGAGTGCCGTATCTGCTGATGACTGATTGCAGACGCCTTTATCCCCCAACCATCAGTTAGAAAGAACACAATCTCTTGGCCCTCAGCGAAGAAGATGATACGAAGCCCATTGGGCGCTTCCCCAAGTAGAGCAAGCACGAAAGAAAGAAAAACTCCTTTCGTCAAAAAATATCCTTCGCCAGCCGAGAAAATTAATTACACCAAACACCGAACGTGCTCCCGGCCCATTCCTCGACAAGAAACGTGAAAATATGTACATCTAAGCGCACATATGTATGTTGGCACAGGCACTTGAAGATCTGCCGAAAAGCACAGTTCTTACTGGTGGAGTGAATGATTCAGCACAAAACTAGTTTTAAGTCGTCGTCAGTCTCTTTTCCTAGTACTGAAAGCGGCTCGTACGTTTAGGTTTCTTCTAGTAGAGCTTCTTTCCAGTCAACATACCCCATTCATCATTCGCTTTTGAATACATTTTCTTCACGAAAGAATGTATGTCTTCGTAAAAACATGGCATGTACACTTCCTTCTTAGTCATTTTGAGTTGTGCCGTTTTCTACGAAATTGTATTTGTTTTTCTAACAAAATGTTCGATAAAAGCTTACTTTTTTACACTACTTCCATCCATTCGTGAGATTACAACATCCATGAGTAATTCAGTCCGAAAACACGAAGGAAAGAAAATACAGTAGAATAGAAATTGTTTCGACTTTCCTACTGCGTTTGCGATTCGAAATCAATTTTTGTTCTATTTTTAATCCGTTCACGACCAAGGGCTAAAGTGTATCACAATTTAAATCTTCGGAAAAAACTGTTAGGTATCATCGGACAAGTTTCAATTTCCGTCCTCGTATTTCGCATTGCGATTGAAATGTGTATGGAGTTCTGTATGAGAAAACGCACTTTTTTGCGTTTTTCTCATAAATTGATTTTTTTGCCTAAAACGATCTAACTAATGACGTTCAAGTATAGCCTAGGTTATGCCGAAAAATTTTGCAGAAGCCCGCAAAGTGATCCGACATTTGTGATAAAAGTTGTTACGTTCAGAGCGTCTGATGGTGCTAAACATTTAACATGTAAAAGAATAACATCAATAATAAAATCTCAATTTTCGGCCTAAGTTACCGAGCGAATAACTTTTTTCACAAGCGTCGGATCACTTTGCGGTTTTCGGCAAAGTTTTTCGGCATATTTTAGACTATACTTCAACGTCATTAGTTACATGGTTTTAGACCAAAAAAATCAACTTATGAGTATAATGCAAAAAAGTACGTTTTCCCATACTAAATTCCATACAAATTTCAATCGCAATACGGGGACGAATTCAATGGCTTCCAAATTTTGCACAGTTGTTTTGGACTTAAATGTAGATTGAAAAGGTTTTGTTCCGGGCTGATGCGATCAATATTGAGTTTTCCCCATATAACGTTGACCCACTCTAATATCTGTGTATATCTCTATTTCTCTCTTACTCTCTCACTTTTATTAGTTCTCAATTAAGCTCTTTTCTAAAGCTCTTTCTCATTCTGTCGAAATCACAAGTAGATTTTTCATAAACTACGAAACGATATTGAAGGACGGAATAGGTCTACAACAGTGTTACGTTTCATGTAAATTTCAGCATTTTCCATACAGAAGATATTCTGCACCAATCCCAGCAGAAGTCCCTGAAAGAATCCCGGGAGGAATCCCGGCTGGAAGCTCGGTAGGAATTCCAAAAAGAATCGTGGAAGAAATCCTGACAGTACCTACCTAGAGAAAAAAATCCCGGAACGAATTACAAGGAGAATTCTTTAAAAAAAAAAATCCCAGAAAAAATCTTTCTAAGCATACCAGCAGAAATCCCGGCACTTATACCTAAAAAAATCATATTTGGTTTTCTGAATATATCTTGGCAGAAATCTTAGGAAGAATACCAGCAGGAATCCTTGAAGGAATGTCGACAAGAATACCTGAAAGAATCCTTTCAGGATTTTCTAAAGCAATCCCGGTCGATATCCCTGAAGTTTTTCCTGAAGGAGTTTCGTAGAGAGTACGTGATGGTATCCTTAGAAAAATAATGGCAGAAATCGCGCCTAGGATTCATGATCAACTTATGAATCCCTCATAGAAGATATCTTGGATGGAATTATTAAAGGAATTCCTTAAAATACTCGGGAAGAATCTTTGAAAGAATCCCATCGGAAATTCCGACACAAATACCTGAAAAAATCCAGGATTTCCTAAAGAATTGTCGACAGAAATCTATATTTTTTAAGGCTCTTCTCAGGTGGAATCCCTAAAGCAATTACAACAGGAATCCAAGAAGAAATCTTTGAAGGAATTCCAGCACATATCTCTGAAGGAATGTGGAATAGAATATCTCAAATATTCCTTTTGGGATTTTCTCTAAAGCAATCCGTGCAAAAATCCCTGAAGAAATCTCAGGAGCATCCCCTACCAAGAATTCCAGAAGGAACATCTGCAGGAATCCCAGGAAAAATCCTGGGAAGATTTTTGAGAGGAATAGCTGGAGAAATGCCGGACAGAATTCTTGAAGGTATCACAACAAAATCTTATATAATCTAATTTCATCTAATTCCTTTACCAAACTGTCAACCCTGAACCTAACCCTCCCAACCTTACCCTCTTCCCTGTCCTCTATCCTAACCCTCTATACTACGCTCTATACTACGCTCTATTCTACCGTTCACCCTACCCTCTACACTGTCCTCCATCCTACCGTTTACCCTAACACTCTAAACAACCATCTACACAGTCAGAAAAAATCACCGACTTCGGTAATGTTTTACCGAAATCTCAACCGTTAAGTTTGTTTTACAGGAAAAATTTGGTAAAGGTAGCAACTTTTACTGAAGTTCATTAGAGTTTGACGGATAAACGATAACATTTTACCGAAATTCGTTATTTTTTTACAGAATTCCGTTAAAAAACCATTACCGAACGCTCAGCGGTTGAGATTTTGGTAAAAATTACCAAACGCGATTAGCTGTGTACCCAACTTCTACCGTCATTCCCAGCCCTAACCCTCCATTCCTCCATCCTACCCTCCACCCTAAATTTTCACCCTACCCTCTACTCTTCCGTCTACTCCATCCTCTACCTTTCTGTTTACTTTACCCTTCCGTTTGTCTTCCCTATCATACCCTCTACCCTACCTTCTACTCTAACCCTTCACTCTACCCTCTGCCTAACCGTAAATCCTAACCCTCTACTCTAACGCTCTACCTCAACCTCTACCATATCCTTCATTCTAACCAACTATCATACCGTCGATCCTATCCTCTGCCCTACCATCTTCCCTACCCTACCGCCTACTCTACCGTCTCCCTACCCTTTAACCTTCTACCCTACTCTCTATCCTACCCTTCATCCTAACCCTCTACCCTTCTACTTGTCAATCCCGATGGATATTCACCTATATTGCATGATATCATAGCTCAAACCTCCATTCTGTGGCCACCATCTTGGATTTCAAAATGACGTCAGATATTTAGAATTTTAGAGTTCGATTCATCAAGCCCGATCGATCGATTCTCGCTATAGTTCCTCTAGGGATTTCTCCAATGAATTCCTTCATAAATTTTCTTGTGACTCCTCAAGAAGCCTCTCAATGTAATCCTCCAGAAATTTCATTCTTGATTCCTTTAGAGATTTCTCCAAGGATTTCCTAAAATTCCTCCAGTGAGATCCCATTTTTTTCACTTTGAATCCCTCCAGGATTCCGTCCTGGGGTTCCTCCTAATTTTCAAATTTTTCCAGGCCTGTCGGGAAAAATCTTTACAAAACACTCAAAAGAATCATTCAAGGATCTTTTCATGAATTTTTCCATGAGTTGCTTCAGAAATCTATCCTGAGATTCACTCCTATAATTCCACCGGGTGTTTTTTTTTAAGATATTAACACTAGTTCCTGCTAATATTTCTCCAGGAATTCTTGCTGGGATTTTTAAGCTTTTCCAGTGTCGATTTATCTAGTGTTTGCTCCCGCCTTCCGCAAACTTCAGGAACCTTGTTCGGTTTATGTTGCTGAGCTGGCAGCAATCAAATTCGCTTTGGGGATGATTTCCAACATTCCCGTCGTAGACCATTTCTTCATTTTCTCGAATAGCCTAAGTTCGATTGAGGCTCTTCGGTCGATGAAAGCTGTAAAACATCCATCTTACTTTCTTACAAAAATAAGGGAGCAGATGGGTGCACTGGTCGAAAGATCATACAAGAATACCTTTGTATGGGTCCCCTCACATTGCTCTATTTATGGCAATGAGAAGGCGGACTCTCCCACAAAGGTGGGCACATAGAAAGATGAGATCTGTGATAGAAGAATTTCACATGATGAATTTTTCCATTTTGTTCGCCAGAGTTCTTTTCAAAGTTGTCAAAATGATTGGCGAGATTGCCAGCTAACCACCATCCCGGTTACATTCCATTATTCCTAACGTTTCTTTGCGAGTATGGTGGTATGGTTTGGATGAAGGTCGCAATTTCATTCGCGTAATGCCAAGACTTATGTCCAACCATTACTCGCTAGATGCGCATTTACACAGGATTAACCTCGCGTTAAGCAATGTTTGTACTAAGTGCGGTTCCGGTTATAATGACATCGACCACATAGTTTGGCAATGCTCGGATAATGACGCCTCCAGAGCACTACGTTTGGATACCCTTGAGGCCCGAGGTAGACAACCCTTTGTTCTTGTGAGAGATGTGTTGGGGACCCGCGATGTCACATACATGGGATGTATTTTCGACTTTCTTCGCTCTGCTGGTATAAAAGTTTAATTCGCTTGTGTTTTCTTCTCCAGTTTTTTTTTTCTCTGTTTTGTCCTCTTTGTGTTACCAAGCTGCTCCTGGCCATCCGGAAGACCAAGTCCCACAACAAGTTGGTACCAACACCACAAGGCACCGAATACGCTAACAAGATGCGATTCATCCCCTGATGAGCTGCAGTGAAACCGTTGGTCCAATCCTTACCCTGTCCATCCCTCAAAATGTGACCTTCCAACCTCGAGCTGCCACGAGTACCCTGGCTTCCATCCATTACTAACAGATATCATTAAAAAGTTATTAATCTGTATAATGTACACTATTAAGTACAAAAAACGATCTTCGGCTCCGTAAAGCGTTATAAGCGATTGAGCCCCAAATAAATGAACTTGATAAAAACATAGTATATGCTCTCAGGAGTTTCCAAGTATTGTTATAGGATACCCACTAAGAATTGTCTGATGTAAAAATTCCTGGACGACTCCCACCAACTGTAAACTATATGTAAGTATTTTTTTTTTCACCCAGAGTATGTAATATCAATAAGGGCCCATATAGCCGAGGCGGTAAACGCACGGGTATTCAGCATGACCATGCTGAGGGTGACGGGTTCAATTCCCGGTCGGTCCAGGATCTTTTCGTAAAGGAAATTTCCTTGACTTCCTTGGGCATAGAGTATCTTCGTGCCTGCCACACGATATACACATGCAAAATGGTCATTGGCAGAGGAAGATCTCAGTTAAAAACTGTGGAAGTGCTCATAGAATACTAAGCTGAGAAGCAGGCTTTGTCCCAGTGAGGACGTTACGCCAAGAAGAGGAGAGGAGGATGTAATATCAATGTTATTATACCTGTATAATTCCAAATGATGTTAATATATGTGTTGGGGAACTTACTGCGGCCGATGAGGGGAAAAGGTAGCGTTTATGAAACTGGGTTTCTTTGTTTCTTCCGTTCTGTCCAGAAAACACTCGCGAAGTCGAAATTAGACTGAATAACTTTATTAGCAACGATCAATTTACACTACAACGATCACGTGTCCGCGACGCGTGTGGTTCGAATGACATCGAGATGATTGTATAACATTTCGCCGAAAACCATTTCGCGGAATTCCTTTTCGCGGTGTAACATTTCGCGGAATGACATTTGGCGGAATGAACCATTTCGCGGAATGCACCGTTTCGCCGAAAACCATTTGGCGGAACGTACCGTTTCGCGGAAAATCGTTAATAAGAGCAAACAATTTAACTTTTCGAGAGATAACATCTTGATGATGTCCAAAATTCAAATCAGCACATGCAAAATGGAATACTTCATATCAAAAATTCATTTTTGTAGCAGTATATTTTGAAAGAACAGCCTATGTATGAAAGAAGGGAAATTCTCTGATAATATTAATTTAGCAGTTATGCCAAAATAAGTATAATGGATACAATTTATGAAAGAACAGTTTTGACCAGAAGAAGGAAAAGTTTCGTATTGAACATAACAGCATATTTGTTAAGAACAACGTTTGTTTGAAAGATAGAAAATCCTGTGATACAAAAATGAGTATTTTTCTAATATCTATTACAACAGTTTGAGTTAGTTAGAACATCATCAGGTATCAGTAGGTCGGCTCCAGAGGCGCGTTCTCCTCCATTTGGGAAATTTGTGCCATTGTTAGAACATACAAACAATAAATAAAAAAGAGATCTGGTAAAGTTACCACTAAGGAGTAATACTTGACTTATGGGTTACGCGTCACACTGTTTACAAATAGCATCATTTTGGCATAATTTCAATGCTTTCAATCGATAAAGGTGAAAGTGTGGATGCCGAGTAATCATTGGGCTGAATAGATGTTAGATCAATAATATAATACTTAGGCTTCGAAAGATCTAAAGAACATGTCTCCCACAGAGTTAGCAATAAGACAGTCAATAGATAACTCCAGTGCAACTTGAATGAACAGCCCTTGTTTTAAAGAAGGATAAATCTCTAACGTCAGCAGCCTGGCCACCAAAAAACTCATTATCAGTGTTACCACAGACAAACAATGATTTGTATTGCATTTTGTTCCAAGTGATACGTGTGTTTGTCTGTGGTGTTACTCTAAAAACAGCCCATTTTTGACAGAATGAAAAATCTCAGATAAGTTAGCAGTTTGGCCACCAGCCAACATTTTTAACAGTAAACTTGAAAGAACAGCCTTTTATCAAAAGAAGGTCAAATCTCCTTAAGAGATATCAATTTGGTCATTAAAAACTACACACCACATGAACAGCCTTTGAAGAGAAGAAGGTAAATGATGAAAAATTTAACAATTCAGTCGCCAAACAACAATGTTACTGGAAAGAACAGACTTATTTTTAGGAAATCAAAATCTCTGAAAGACAGAGTTTGGAATCTTATCGCGAGCCAGTGAACGGTCTATACTCAACTTATACTACACTCGCGAATGTAGTAGTTCGTGAAGCAACATGGTCGTGAACGCTTCCCGTAATACTACTCATTCTCTTTCCCGGTTCGATACGAGAGCACAATCAAGAGAGATGATACTCGGCCACGTTAATGAAAGCGAAGCATTCGGCAACAATGTTTTTTTTTGTCAGAATAGTGTAATAACTCTTGATTATGAACGCAACTTGCTACATCATTAATACAAATTAAATGGTATGTTACGTTTTGAGAGCTTAAATGTGATAAATAATGTTAAAAAAACGTATGTTCACAGTTGTTCCAAGCCAACGATGAGAGCTTCACTGCCCATAACTGCATAACAGTCACATTCGACAAAAGTAGGCATGGGAGAAAATGGAGTTTAAAGTTTGCAACATGCGCTAGTATGGAGACGAAACGAAATTTCAAAAATATGACAATAATTCAAAATTAATCCTATTGCAATGAAATTTTCTACAGCGCTTCTTGTATGCTGGACGAACAGTCAAAAAAATAATCAGACAAAAATATGATTGATGGTACGCTATAAGGTCAATGAGTATTTCCAGTGTGACTGTTATGCGGTTACATTCATGAATATTAGCTAATGAGACAAAACGACTTGGTATTTGTTTCACATTTTACAGAACATACTTATAAAGTTCATTTGGGTAGATGAAAGTATTGATGATTAGGAGATGATCCCCAGTATTAACTCAATATTGGCAAAAACTGCAAATGTTACAATTATGCAGTTATGGGCAGTTCAGTAAGTGTTACACTAAGTGATGACCGCTCCTCGTCTCAGCTTTTGTATATCTGAGCATCTTCTTTGTATTCCTTCGTGAACCATGAAACTCGACGAGAGAACAAATTCGCGCGTGGCAATTGAAACACAACCAAAAGAAGGGGAAGAAAAACTGCCGAGTAGTTCATTTATCACTTCGGCGTCCGAACACTGCTGAAAGAGTTAGCAATATAAGCGCTTGAAAGTACAACTATGTGACAACGATGGCTTGTTGGTCATTGCGCCTAATGTCTATTTGAACTCATTTCCATTCGACCTAAACACATTCCGCCAAATGGCTTTTGGTCTGACGTTCGGACTCTCAAGAACAGCCTACGAGTCAAAGAAGGTAAATTTTTGTTCAGAAAAGTAACACATTTAACATCAATTAGTACAGTCGTAGAGCTGAGGTGATTATGATTGCGCATGAATCAGTGATGGAGCTAGTAAAGTTTGTTTGCAAAGTATCAAATTCCGCGAAATGGTATTCCGCGAAACAGTACATTCCGCGAAAAGTCGCTCCGCGAAATGGTATTCGGCGAAATGGTGCATTCCGCGAAATGTTACACCGCGAAAAAAAATTCCGCGAAATGGTTTTCGGTGAAATGGTATACAACCGGGAAACTCATCTCATCGTATGTATGTACTCACAAGAATAATATAACAATGTTCAAGAGCGTAGTTACAAATCAAGCGGTAAACTATTTTACATTAACAATATGTTTTAATCGATGAATACCGATGTGATCACTGATTGAACGAGCCGGAAGTCGTTATTTGCCGCGATCGTGGCCCGAACGGCGCACAGGAAACCTTGGATACAGATTAGCACGAATTCACGGGTAATGAATCTTCTCCTCCTTCACCGAAGGCAGAACGTTCTCATTAATTATCAACGCAATCCCATCCGAAGGAGGGTTGTATTGTGAAAAGAAGATAACCATGTGCAACTGTGGAATCGAGTTCAGTTCTAAACCTGCTGGCGACGGAGATGGTCGAGTGACTCCGTAGCTTAAAGGAATAGTAGCGCCCGTCTAGCGAATTGGCAGTCGTAAGTTCGAGTCTCACCGGAGTACGTGGATTTCTTTTCATAATTCAAAACTCAATTTGTTCATCGAGCACATGTTCTGTTGTGCACATAGATGTCAAAGCATTTTCAACAGTGTAACTATTTGCTGCTTAGTTCTTTTTAGCAGAACTCCAGTCATGTGTGCAAGTAAACTATGTAACTGTAGTCAAATCTGTTAGCGGCTACACATTCCTCATTTTCCAACACTTTGCATACATTGAAATACCAAAATGCTCTAACATACATCAGCTCTGTTATGCGCTATGGTAGCTGAGCCTTAAAAATGGACAAAGTAAACAAATAAGAACATCTCCAATGTAAGATTTTGAAAAAATATTGACGGAAATTAGGATATAAAGCTGCTTTCCCATTGAGCTCTCGTCAATGTGCGAGTTGAACGCATGGCTCCGGAAAGCTCTACTGAGCCTTTTTACTAAGATTTTATTAAGATAAAAATCAATGCTTCATTGATTAAAATGTTTAGTAATAAGGTTATATTTGAATGATTTTGTTCGCCGATCGATTGTATGAAAAAAAATAGAGTGCTCTGAAAATTTTGGTTAGAATCCAACGTTGAAGCCAAATGAGAGCATTTGTTTGCGCTATCTTTTCAAAACTGCTCTTATTTTAAACAGGGTAAGAAAAATTATATACTTTCAACTTTCTCAATCGCTCCCATAGTTTAGTCTCATTGAGACCTAGCTTAAATAATTCAGTGCAATGCCATCGGATGGATTATCCTCTCGAGTCTACCGGCGAAACAACTGCCACCAGTTTATAAAATCCTCCCCCTGAGTACAGTTCATCAAATCGCCGCAGCAGGTAAAAGGATGTACCCATCTACTACTTTCACTCGACGAAAGAAAGGAGAATCACCCACCGCCATTTGGCGTATAATTAATACACGCACTTTCTCCGGTAAGTTTCCCGAATAAATCACAACACCACAACTGGTATGGCGGCGGTGCTGTGCAACATTACCCAGGTAACAGACGAAATTTTCAACAACCACCACCGAAGCCAGCCAGGAAGACAGAGGCTTTTTGGTGCAATTTTTCTTCTTTATGTGCTCCAGGTAGCCGGCTGGTAGCTACACAACTGATGATGGCGCGTTTTCCAAGGTGGCACCCCGCAGTTCAACTTTTAACCGCTATAAAGAAGGTAAGCTCGAATGGAGTATTCCCGACTTTTAGGGACAATGCCCACAGGTGGAACAAAGCATTGATGGAAATGTTATTATTTATGTTTCTTGAGTTTTCAAAGTTATAGGTGTATTCAAAACCCATTTTTCCATGATGAAGGGATGAGATATGAAATTATGTTTATGCATGCAACTATGGTTAATTTTGATGTTTTCTAGAATCAGATCAAAATAAAACGTCAGTTGCTAAACTGGAACATTTAAAAGATCATAAAATTCTAAGATCGCGATGGGCGCACATGATGAACACTGGCGTAGTCCGTTACTGCTTACCACTGACAGCTGCCCAAAACCTTCGCATATTGTTTCGATTCATGCTTTACTGTGAGCAGCGTTTTCGATGGCGTCCATTAAAGGCGGGTTTTCGCCTCATATTTTATGTACAAGATAATTTGATAACACATCATCGTCACGTTTTCTTCTGGATCATATCTGGCCCAATGTATGTTTGTATTTACCCGTTTCCTCGGTAATCCTTAAGGGCGTTAATAAAAACAACCGGGCCCAAATCGACCCGCTTCGGAATCTACAAAATGATGCCCCCGAGCGATGATGACCCGATATGTTCGATGGCAAACAGGATAAACAGATAAGTCCCATGTTTTTCGACCGGATCTCGACGTCGACGTCGTAAAGGAGCTCATGTGTGTTTTTATCCGTTTGTTGATTACCGGAAAGATGGAGAGGTCCGGTTCAAGAGGAAGCTCGATTTGTGTGCGAGTGCGTGCTTGATGATGGCCAGCCAGCGACGATGGGCCTTCAAAGGGACATGCTTGGAAAAACAAACTCCTGTTGATGTTTTTCGGACGCTAGGAAATGCGGTTGTTTCAACAACAACTACAGCATAGCTTAATAAGAGCTGGTTTCAATGGAAACTCATACGATTGGGAAAACGAACGGGCGAACGGAAACATCACTCAAAGGGGTTCTTCCGTTGAAGAGTGTGGGTTCGATTGATAATTTAGGTTTAGATAGCCACCGGTTGTTGATGTTTTGCCGATATCATTTTTGGCTTGGGAAAATTGAGTACTACAGAAAACTTATAACAAATTGTCATTAAGATTATTGCATTTGGATGAAAACATACCATTTAAAACAAGAATCACTTATCATTTAACTCTTTGGGGCCGGAAAGGTAGTATATATGTGACGATTATGCAACAGTCAGTAAAAGTACGTAGTATTAGTACGCATAAACTTTAGAGGCACAAATCTGACGAACGAATCATCAAACCAAGCCGCACTTGTTTATCTTGGCTTTGCTCACTCGCAAAAACAGGCTACACAGAATAACGTTGCATACTCAACTATGGTCCAAGCCGGTTCACTTGAAGACCTATAGATTTTATTACAAATATTTAAGGTCGCCAAACTATCCTGGAGTTAAGCCCTTGATATCTACAGATGTTACAGTAGTTATCACATATCCAACTTTTATCTATGACCCCATTGGAATAGTACGAACCATTTCAAAATTCACTCGGGATGCTCCCTTTCAACCAAACTTTTTCGACGAGTAGAACTTCAGATCTACACTCGTTACAGAAGTCATATCTGCTGTACAGTGTACAGATTATAACGCTGCATGCATATTCAACTAAAACTACTTACTTCAAGATTGATATGAATTTGTTTATCAAGCAATTTACGAGCGCTAATGTCCGCCACAATCATGCTCACTTTCTGGCAGGGATAAGACGATTTGACATTTGGCTTGTGTCGTTTTACAGCTGATCGATAAGATCGATCATAAAAATTATCGATCAGCTATCAAACGACACAAGCCAAACGTCAGATCACAGAAAAACAGACGTAACTCTTAAAGGAAATTCAGCAAAAACTTTTACCCGGTGTCTTTTTCATGACCACACTGCCACCTGTTGGTATAACCGCGCGAGACACTGTAGGCCGTGATGTTTTTCGATTTGACGTTCGTCTAGCACGCACACTACTACACAAATCGCCAGTGATTTTCGTTTGCATCATTCAGCAACGTGTACACTGGCAAACGTCAAAGCGATCGAACACTAGCGCCTCTGATGGAAGGAACGCGCAAATCAAATGAAATTTGAATTGATCGTTAAGGCAAAACTGGGAGCATTTCCTTATTTTTTTGGTTTTTGATTTTTTATTAAATAACGAAGCAATATTTTCAAAATTTGTTTTCGTGCACATGTAGAGTATGGATCAAGGTATCTTCTGAATTTTTTTTGTGTTGGAAAATGTTTTTCATTTTTTCAGAAACCATTTTTAAGTGAAATTTTGTTCAAAAATGGTTTCTGCAAAAACGAAAGATATTGTCTTCCACAACAAAAATCAGGAGATACCTTGATCCATACTCTACATGTGCACGAAAACAAATTTTGAAAATTCATGCTTCGTTATTTAATAAACAATCAAAAACCAAAAAGTGAGGAAATGCTTCCAGTTTCGCTCTAAATGCATGCGCTAAGCCGTTTTGAAGAGAGTTACGTCTGTTTGTCTGTGGTCAGATCATCTAAGCCCTACCAGAAAGCGTGCATGATTTTGGCGGCCATTAGCGCTCGTAAATTGCTGGATACTTTTGGGATATTCAGCGTCGTCCAATCAAATGAAATACGTTTTGTTCTTTCGCGTGTTGTTTACAGCGTGAGGTTCAAATAATGACAGTTCTACATTCCAGTGTCGTTTTGCAGTACACACCATTCAGTGGGGGCAAACCGAGCAGTGGTTGCCATTTCAACATGCCTGCTTAACCATGACAAGGTTCAATTCCCAACGCCGACCGCAGTTTTCTGAAGGAAATTGCAGGCAAAACCTTCGTCATTATATCCGCCTGTTG
The DNA here is from genome assembly GCF_035046485.1 of Aedes albopictus. Taxonomy (NCBI): domain Eukaryota; kingdom Metazoa; phylum Arthropoda; class Insecta; order Diptera; family Culicidae; genus Aedes; species Aedes albopictus. The sequence continues at coordinate 121,148,938 of NC_085136.1, read as the reverse complement.
CTCTGATGAACAAACTAACTCGACTACAATTCACCCCTTTCAGAATCAGCTCTATCATGAACTGATACTTGGTGTTCCAGGTGTTTCATGCACCTATGGTCTCGTGCATCTTCAACAATCCGTATCGTTGACTGATTATCCTCCTGTTACTGCTCTATCAGGCTTCAGTCCCATATCAACGAACAACGAATCAACAGAAGACAACGTTTCATCCGGCCTTACCGCGTTAATGCAGGGCTCTGGCGTGGTGGACATTCTTTCCCGTGCTACTCGTGGGATTTAATCATGAAGTCAAATAAACAAAATCAATATCTAGGTGGAAGTAGTGGTGGGATCAACCCCTTCGCAAGAAGCGGGTTGATGAGATCTCCGACAAGGAGAAGTGAGGAGATAGGCGCTGGGAGTTGCGTACGCAGCTCAAGCGTGGGTGCTCCAGTCCACTTCCCGGCAAGCCAGCCGGTGGAGGTTATGGACGGATCGTGGTTGTTGAGGGCCGTCAACCGAGTAACCAAAGGACGGTCCGCAATAGAGGTGGCTGAGCAGCAGCTTGGCAAAATCATCGACTTTGCGTCCACTAAGTCGAACATAAGCAAGGACCTGAAAACGGCCTTGCTTCGACTTAGGGCGTCGATCGACGATGCCAAGCAGGAGCACGCGGCACTCGCGTTGCTGACTGCTGCAGCAGCGGAGCCTGCAAATGAGAAAGTGCCGAAGTTTACCCAAACGGAGGCCTTCTCCTTCGCAGGTAGTCCGAATAAGGCGGAAGCGACTGCTTGCGACAAACGGGGCAAGCAATCGCAGAAGCGGGTGAGGCAACCGTCAGGCGAGGAGCTGTCTGGCGGTGCCCGCAAGGCCAGGCGAATCATTACCGAAAGTCGGTAATAATGCCGGAAGGCTGGGAAAGCTGAGAAGGGTGGGCCTGAAAAATCTGGCCCGTCCCGGAACGATGGGAACAAGGGGTTGCGACCGCTGGTGGGCCCTCAACAGCCACAGAGTAGGGCGATTCAAGGGGAGGACCCCCCTTGGACGGAGGTAGAGCGGAAGAGGATGAAGAAGGCGAATCCGCATGTAGTAGCGCAGGACGCCAAGCCAAGGCGTAGGAGGGCAGGTGCCAAGCGCGAGAAAGGCGACGTGATCGTCATCAAGACGGAACAGTCCAAGTACTCGGACGTCTTGAAGATGATGCGAAGCGACGCTAAGCTTGAGGGTCTTGGAGCCGACGTACGCAGTATTAGACGTACTCGTACGGGCGAGATGATCCTGGAGCTGAAGCGCCAGAAGGAGCACAAGGGCACCGCCTATAAGAGGCTGGCAGAAGAGGTCCTTGGTGAGGGTGTGCAGGTGAGGGCTCTGACACATGAGGCGACTCTGAAGGTCAAGGACATTGATGAGATCACCGAAGTGGAAGAGCTCGTCACGGCACTGCGGCAACAGTGCGATGTGCAGGTGGCCGCCGCAGCCGTTAAGCTACGGAAAGGGCCAGCAGGGACACAGATAGCTTTGATTCAGCTACCTGTGCACTCAGAAAATAAGAAAGTCATAAAATGACTATTTTTTATTCATTTGATTACTAAATTAAATTTATGCATACATAAAACTAAAAACTACGCATTAGTAAACTAGTTTTTAGTATTACAATGCGTACATTTAGTTAAGTTTCCTTATTTCTAAAATTTAGATCCACGGTCTTTGGAGCATGATTGAACAAGTTATTTTGGTGGAATAAATTCTCTGTTTAGTGTGCTGGTGTTTTATAAGACAACATATTTTAAATATTTTAATGGTAAATATTGAAAATTTTATACTTTATACAGTACACATATACTCTTAATATATTCTTATAAAGCCTGTATCCGCAATAATCGGGACACAGAAATACAGCTGTAACTCTGTCATAGATACATTAAAATTGCTCAAATTTGGCCCAATAACATCTTTAGATGTGTTCATTTCACCTACAAAATTTCATGTGAATCGGTGCAGTACTTTTTGTTGTAGCAATGAAAGAGTAGAATGTGCGCAATTGAATTTTGTACAGCCCCTAGTTTTGCTTGTCAGGGCTGCAACTTTTGAATTTGGCAAAGGAAATGGCTGAAATTTTGAACAAATCTCTCAATCTACATTCGTTACATAGGCAAAATTTCAAAAAAAAAATGATGCACTATAAACAACTTTATAATCGAAACATGTATTGGGACTGAACGCGATTTTAGCCCCTCAGACAGCAATTAGTCAGCACCCTTTTTTGTTTCGATTGTACTATTGAAAGTACTTTATCAATAATCATCAAATTTTGCAGACATGATATACACATAATCAACTACTTTCTGTGGAAATTTCATTAAATTTGGTAGAGAAATTCAAAAGTTATGAATAGGTAAACATCGCACATGAAAAACACGAAACATTTTCACTAACACTCACCCCTATCAACACCAGTAGCTTTCGAATCAATTGACAAAAGTTGATGAAATTTTGTAAGAAAGTGTATCTATAAGTATCATAACTGCTAACGAAATTTCATAATTATCATTACTGAACGTTGAACTGTAGCGTAAAAGAATCATTTACTATGCGAATGAAAATTGGTCATGATTGTACAAAATGCTTAAAACCACGTCTGTTTGTTTTTCATCCACAGTTAAAAGTAATGCATCGATTTTTATGAAATTTGGCACAAATAATAAACATACACCAAAGAGTTCTCAGTCAATTATTTGGCCAATTTCACCGATTCATTACAGAGCTACAGCCGTACTTCTGTGTCCCGATTATTGCGGATACAGGCTTTAATCTACAGGATTACAACTCCGGCGTGATTCCTCTATGTTGTGTGATCGAGTCTGGACCCAGGAAGGGTGCCACCGAGTTCTCAACTTAGCGCAGCGCATACTTAAGTATTTATAAATATTATTCAATATTTTTTATTTAATATAAATAAACTTAATCATGGTTTTCAATAAATACTACATATATCAAGTAAAACAACTGGGTTAAAAGTCTAAAAGAAAGTCCGAGAGTTACTTAAAATTAGTCATTTAATGCATAAAAAATATTCATTTGCATGAACTGTCAACTTTACAATAAATACTAAAAAAGTATGCATTAGTATACTAAATAGGATTAATTTTATTTATTTATTTATTTCACCGCCTCGAATTAAAAGTTAATTCCACAGACTGTCTTATGCTAAAATCTTAATTCTATTTTTAAACACATTTTTTGAAACATTGAAATCGAACAGATCACTCACACTATTGAACAAACGAAAACATGTAGATAATGCGTTATTGAATCCATAGGCAGTACGGTGACGGGGAACAAAAATCAAACTTCGTTCTCGCAATTGGCGCTGTGGTGCATAGAACGAAATATTTTGCAGCAGCGATGAGCAGTCTAAATTTCCGATTAACAAATCATATATGAAAAGCCTCCGCAAGTTATCGCGTCGGGAAGCAAGTGTTTCCAGAGCGATGAGTCTGCATCGGGCTGCATACTCTGGCAAGTTAGCAGGATTCGACCAAGGCAATAAACGAAGCGCGTAACGGATAAAGCTTCGCTGGACCCTCTCTATCCGAATGATCTGCGTTGCATGATGCGGGGACCATACGCACACTGCATATTCAAGGATGCTGCGAACTAATGCACAATACAATGATTTGAGAGCATAGATGTCCTTGAAGAATCTGGTATTTCGTCGAACAAATCCTAGGGCTGCAAACGCCTTCGCAGTAGTAACGCAGATGTGTTCATCAAACCGAAGCTTATTACACTAGTTTACAAAATAAAACGAAAGTCGTGAACTTCTGTCAACGACCAAAGTTTTTGAAGCATAATTTAGCACTGATTTCGGAACCGTGCTTCAAAAAATTTTAAGTAGAGCAGTTTTTGAGTTTTAGCTCAATATTGAGTTTTACAATTTTTAAAAATATGAAATTGATCAAAACTCAAATATCTTGCGTTTTGTTGGACCAATTTCAAATCTTTTCCCGTAAATTAAAAGCTGAATACAATACCATTCGATCATCTAAATGCAGGTTTTGCGTCAGATTGATAGAATTTAAGATATTGGCGAGTTTTAGGGACGATCTCCTTAAATTTTTGCCAAATTTCCAAAAATATATGAAGAAATGTATTTTTTTCAATAAGAAAAAAACAATCTAAAAATTCTTTCTCAACGTTAATTTGACATTGCATATGTAGGCCAGTTACAGTGAAAAATTCAGCTCAATCGGAGCATTGATTACGGAGAATGAGATGTGTGAAGTGAGCGACATTGCTTAAAAATAGAACAAATATCGATTTCAAATCATCAACCTTGTATGGAAAGTCGAAAAAATTTCCACTCTACTGTATTTTTTTTCCTTCGCGTTTTCGAACTCAGGGCATGATTCTACATCAAAAATGATCATCAGCTTACCGAGTTCAAAAATGCTGTAAACTAGTGTTATCGATAATAACTCCAAGATCACGAATTAAGTCGACTCGTTCCAAGAGCTCCGATCCGACGAAATAGTCGAATCCAATGCGTGATTGTCGGCGTGAGAATACAACAGACTTGCATTTTTTTACATTTAATTCCATGCCATTTTCCGTGCACCACAAGTTCAGCTCGTTAACATCGTCCTGGAGTGCGCAGCAGTCAAGCATAGACGTTACGATCCTATAGATTTTTAAATCGTCGGCGTAGAGCAATTTTTGCGATTTAAGTCGGTAACATCAGCGTTACCAGATCTACGGAAATTTCCGTAGATCTACGGAATTGCGCTTATTTTACGGAACTACGGATCCGTAGAATAAATCTACAGAAAACCCGGTTTTTATACGGAAACCTACGGAAATCTACGGGAAATCTACGGATTTTCGACCTGAATCTACGGAATAAAATTTTTGAAATTCTCCCCCCCGCTCATCAATTTTCATCTACGGAAGCACTTGCGAAAAAATCTGACATCGCTGGGTAACATAGGTCATTTATAAACAAAATGAAAATCAATGGTCCCAGAACGCTACCCTGAGGCACACCAGATGCGATGGAATATGTGCGAGAGTGAGTACCATTAATGTTGACGAACGCTTTTCGCTGCCTCAGATATGATCGCAGCCATTCAGCTATCCAGCTAGGAAACCCTAAGTGTTTGAGCTTTGCAATTGCAAGATCATGCGGTACTTTGTCAAACGCTTTGGAAAAGTCAAAATATATGGCATCTACCTGGCATCGTTTCTCAAGTTCCGACGAGAGAAAGCTGGTGAATGCCATGAGGTTCGTAGTGGTCGACCGCTTCTTTACGAATCCGTGCTGGAATTCTGATATCAGTGGTTCGGATGCAGCATACAGAATATTGTGAACTAATCCCTCGAAGACTTTGGCGAGGCAGCATAGAATCGAAACCCCACGGTAGTTCTCAACGGTGTGACTGGCGCCTGCTTTGAAGATCGGAGTAATGTTACAAAACACAACTTAGAACCCTACAAATGCAAGGGCCCCACGTTGGGCGCCATGTTACAAAAATAAAAGAAAATTAATTATTTACAAAGGATTAACACATCACGATACACAGAACCTTATAAATGCACAAACAAGAAACGTCACAAGTGGACACAGCACAACATATAACATAAATGTGCCCTGTTATCCAGATGGATAACTTCTTCCGATCACAGGATGACGAGGTTTCATTTATTGATTTGGGCCCATCAGTCATCCTGGAATTGTATTTTATTTGGCAGTTTGCCTTTTAGTTCACAGCATTTGATGCTGTGTTCATAGCTTGGTTTTGTCTAGGAAAACTAATCCTAATCGGGCATCCCGTTTCGGGTTTCGATACTAGAGCTCTATGACTTGAAGTCTGTGTCAGGGAAAGGTTTACGTATCTAGTACTTAATCGCGGCCCGAAATGGCCTGAATGTTGGCAATCGAAATAGGATTGCACTTCATTGGCCTCTATCCTGCCAGAACCCTATAAATGTTAATTCATACTAGGGTAATATTTACAAGTTAAAATTCAACATGTAGCACAAGGAACGAACGAATATTGAACTTTAAACACATTAAACAATTATTCTGTCTTATTATTGTAACAAATATTTATACCCGTAACAGTAACTGAAGCGGTTTTCCAAAGCTCCGGAAAAGTGTTAAGTTTTGCAGTAACTACTCACTGTTTAGTAACTTAATGCATGAACCCAGTCGAACCTGCATTTTGCATGAAAAATATGCATTAATGACTTCTTTTATTTCTGAGTGTGGCGGACGTCGAAAAGTCCGATAAAGTAGGGAGCATAAAGGTGGGTTGGTGTGTATGTCACCTGATATTCCACGAGCCACCAGAGGTTTGCTTCAGGTGTCTGAAACCAGGACACAAGTCGTGGGACTGCAAAGGCTCCGACAAGCGCAAACTGTGCAGGCGAGGCGGCGCTGAGGGTCATAAAGCCCAAAGCTGCACGAGTCCGCCCATCTGAATGATCTGTACCGGGAAATCCTCGAACAACAGACATCCGATGGGTGGTCCAAGATGCCCGGCCTTCAAGAAAGCCGCAGTGAACAACAGATCACAGTGCAGGTAACGCAGCTGAACCTGAACCACTGTGATGCGGCTCAGCAACTGCTTTATCAGGCGGCAACGGCAACTGGGTCGTGGATGGGACCAGAAAAATGGCGGCGATATGGACGACGGGTAAATACCCCGTCCAGGAATTGGTGCCTACTACTTATGCGCCTCCGCGGTGGCCGATCGAGCAGTTCACGCAAATGCTGGACCGCTTAACGACCGAACTAACAGGGCGAAGGCCGGTGGTAATAGCGGGTGACTGTAATGCCTGGGCCGTGGAATGGGGAAGCCGTTTCACGAACCAGCGGGGTCAGATCCTGCTAGAAACACTGGCCATCTTAGATGTCGACTTGGCTAACGTCGGTACCAAGAGTACCTATAGTCGAAACGGAGCGGAGTCAATTATTGACGTGACCTTTTGCAGTCCTGGCCTAACAAGTAGTTCGAACTGGAGATTAGACGATAGCTACACTCACAGTGATCACTTGGCGGTTCGCTACAGTATCGACTATAACAACAGCAGACAGCCGGGTAGAGGAAGATGTGGCTAGGCCAAGGCCAAGCCCTCGCAGGTGAAAGACATCATACTTCGACGAAGGTGTATTTAGGGAGGCGCTCCGCCGTGAGCGAAACCTACTCGGTTTAGACGGCGACGATCTGGTAGCTGTGCTCTCGCGTGCGTGCGATGCGACCATACCTAGGCGAGTCCACCCTAGAAATGAGAGGTCGGCGGCTTACTGGTGGACCGACGCGATTGCGGACCTGCGCCGCGCCTGCCTATGAGCTAGGCGGCGGATGCAGCGAGTACGATCAGAGGAAGAGCGAAACGAATGGCGGGTGGTGTTCGCCGCTGCAAAAGCCGCGCTTAAGACCGAGATAAGAGCAAGCAAAAAGACCTGCTTTGAGGGTCTCTGTCAGAGTGCCAATACGAACCCGTGGAGTGACGCTTACAGGATCGTTATGGCCAAGACGAGAGGGGTGATGGCTCCTACAGAGCAATCTCCAGAGATGTTGTAGGGGATCATTGGAGGACTTTTTCCGCGTCATGATCCTAGTCCTTGGCCTCCTTTCGTAGGACAGTCCCGGCTGGCGATAAGGAGCCTAAAGGTCACCGATGTGGAACTTGCGGGGATAGCTAAGTCTCTTAGCGTAAATATTGCAGAGGCTCCCGAGATGTTCAGGTCTGCTATGCAGAAATGCCTGGGCGAGGGAGTTTTCCCAGAAGCTTGGAAGAGGCAGAGCCTGGTACTATTGCCAAAGGCGGGGCTTGATTGACACGGCGGGGAAGGTGCTCGAAAAGATCATCCTCAATAGAATGTTGAGGTTCACCGAGGACGAAAATGGTCTTTCGAGCAACCAGTACGGCTTCCGGAAGGGGAGGTCCACCGTAGACGCTATCTTGTCGGTTACAAAAACCGCCGAGAAAGCACTCGAGCCTAAGATGAGGGGAATTCGTTTCTGTGCGATAGTGACTCTGGATGTTGGGAATGCGTTTAATAGTGCCAGCTGGTCTGACATTGCCGATGCGCTCTTGTGTCTGGGGATACCGGTGTACCTGTGCAAGATTCTCGAAAGCTACTTTCAGAATCGAGTATGTACTAGTTTACGACACGGAGGTGGGTCGGAAGTGCTTTCACATAACCTCAGGAGTCCCGCAAGGTTCCATGCTGGGTCCGGTGTTATGGAATGTCATGTACGACGAGGTGTTGAGGTGAAACGATCGAGTCTACGGTGAAACGATCGAGGAGGTGAAGTTGACTACCGACCACTCGATCAAGGTTGTGAAGGCGTGGATGCGGTCCAGGAAACTGGAGCTGGCTCACCACAAGACAAAGGTGACGGTTGTTAACAACCGGAAGTCGGAGCAGCAGGCGGAGATCAGTGTAGGTGTGTGCACTATCCTGTCAAAGCGCACCGTCATACACTTGAGCGTGATGATCGACGATAAGCTTACCTTCGGTAGCCACGTCGATTATGCCTGTAAAAGAGCCTCCACAGCTATTGCGGCACTGTCCCGGATGATGTCCAATAGCTCTGCGGTGTACGCCAGTAAGCGCAAGCTTCTGGCTAGTGTTGCTACGTTCATACTAAGGTATGGCGGCCCGGCGTGGGGCACCTTGCTAGGTACTGAATGCTACCGACGGAATCTGGAAAGTACTTACAGGCTTATGTGTCTGAGGGTAGCGAGCGCGTACCGTACCGTGTCACACGACGCTCTCTGTGGCATTACTGGTATAGTGTCTATCAGCAAGGTGGACCCATAGGTTGATACCGAGGGTAGATAGTTGGATTAATAGGCGCCATGGGGAAGTTACATTCTACCTGACACAGGTCCTTACAGGTCATGGTTGCTTTCGACAGTAAATCTACACCGTTTCGTACATGCGGACTCTCCCGAATGCCCAGTGTGCAATGGTTTAGAGGAAACGACGGAACACGTTTTGTTCGTGTGCCCGCGTTTCGCACAATGCGTGACCGTATGCTTGCCACATGCGGAAAGGACACAACTCCGGACAATCTTGTCCAGAGCATATGCATGGATGAGTTTGGCTGGAACGCCGTTTCAACGGCTATTACCCACATCGTCTGGGAGCTACAGAGGAGGTGGCGCGTGGACTCGGAAAATGGCTAGTTCGGATGCGGTGGTCCAGGGGTTCGGAGTCGCCTTCGTAGGTCATACCGGTGCCCTGCGATAGAGATCAACCTTTACAGCGATTAAGTGGCCGTGGAGAGGAAGTCCTGGTAGCGTTGCTGTCATGGCGTAGGTCTACTGGGTTGGATCCGAGCCCGCGGTTGGAAAGGGGTCTCCGGTAAGGGCCGGGGCAGGTCTGATAGATCTGATAGGGCCTGAAGGGTAGTGATACCCTTCTTTACGGGCAGGTCAGATCGGGTTGCTGTGAGCATCAGTTCTTGATGTCTGCTAAGCAGTTGGGCGTGGATGGGGTTAACCCTACCCACCTTCCGAGGACAAAGGGAGTGGTGAGGACCACTCGGAAAACTGGCTAAGCGCCAGCATGCTACCGTGATGGACTCTTCAAAGCGAGTCATCGATGTTCGTTGCTGCAGGCTACGCAGCTAAGCTTGAGAGTGCGATGTGCACTGGCCCCTCTCTGAAGCAACACCATCTTGGTGGTTTTGGGCGCAGTTTGACCATCACCAGATAGTGATCAGAGTCAAAATTAGCGCCACCATAGGTCCTGACGTCGATAATGTCGGAGAAGTGCCATCCGTCAATCACGTTGGTCGATTTGAGATACCGTCTGCTGTGGTGATCTCCAGGATACGAGAAGGTTGTGTTGGAAAAAGGTGCTACATATGGTCATGTTTTTGAAGGCGGCAAAATCAATGAGTCGTAGGCCGTTTTCGTTCGTTTGCTGGTGGGCACAGAACTTTCCAATCGTCACGTCGGTCTGAATTCCTCCTCCTGGCCTACCTGAGCGTTTAGGTCTCCTATGATGATCTTGACATCGTGGCTTGGGCAGCGATCGTACTCGTGTCATCATCAGTACTTCCGGAGTGAGGGCTGTGCACGTTCATTATGTTGATGTTAAAGAATCGGCCCCTGACCTTTAACCTGCACATTCTTTCGTCGAAGAATTTTGTCTTCACATATCTCACATGAAATATCTATAAGAAAACGACAAGGAACAATTTTAATTTCATAAGAGTTCTCTGCAATAGATTATCTTATTTTTCAAATGATACGTTAGGAAGTTTCGCCTTAAGTTCTTCTAGGCTTTCTGCGAGCATTATTTCGAGTAATTTTTAGGAATTTTCTCCGGAATTTCTTTTTAAGGGTTGAATCTTCTTTGAATCAACTTTCTTACTTTACTTCAGCTCCAGTAGTAGCTACTAGCTAACAGAGCTACATAACAGGAAATGCAAACGCCATCTTCGACATGCTGTGCAATTTGTCAACGAAGCTTCTCGGGTAAACCTTCTTCCTTTGAGAAATAACTTACAATTGAATTCTTCTACTCCAGCTGCTATAGCATTGCCTCAGCCTCGGCATCGAATAAATCATGACAATTTTGCACTTATCCTAACTGCCGAATTGTCTGTCTGTCAGGTGAAATTTATCACCACTTTCGACTGGCGGCACTCAAATGAACTGATTCATGAACCGAGAAGCCAGCACGAGAGCTAACCCTGGATGGCTGGATGCTTGCACCATCCAGGAGGTGGTAGGTACACGACGATGATAGAACGAAAAATCCCAGTTCCCCCAGAGTAACAGCAAATACCGGAATGGCTCCTGCGACGACGACGATGAAAACGGCGAGGTGACAGCGCCCGACAAGGAGGACATTCTTCATTCGTAATCTCACCGGTGTGTGTTAAAGACAAACTCCTCCGAGCCGAGCCACCATCGATCTGTGCCCTGGCTGCCTGCCAGGGGGGTGGAAGTGGGGTAAATTATCGCTTCGGCATTAGCCTGCTCGGCTGAGATTTCTCATCGTTAGCTGCCTTTTGATTAAGTTCTCTTTCACTCAATTTAGTTCCACTCGCTCGATGTGGCACTCCTGAACTGGCTGGATGTCGTGTTGAGGCGCGCTTTCTTACCTTCGTGACGTCAAACCTTTTTCCAAAGTGAGCCCGTGATTGTAGGACGTCGTCAGGTGAACTACATACTTCCCACGGAAAAATACCAAAAATACGGAGGAAGGAATCCCCTTTGTTGATTCGTCAATTGAGATCAAACAAATTTTGTAGTTGGCTTCCAAACTGAAATGATTGCGTTCTTTTTTTTGTTGCTCCATGTTTCACATTTCACAAGGAAAAACATTTTCTATCAATATTTCATGTTTCCTCATACCTCTTTGATAGGTGCTAAAAATACCACAACTATATCGAACTGACTTACAATTACTTTTGTGTAAAAATGGCCTAGAATTGTTACATTTTAAACACAATAATTGTTTTTATCTGCATTTGCTAAAAATGCTTTGCTTTTTTCATCGCTATCTTCTACCTGGGAAATCTTTAACTTATGTGAACAGAAGTGCTTGATGCTTGTCTTGCCTTTATCAGCTAGTTTTGAGGAGTCTATTTCCTTATGAAGCGCACTAGAACTTCTCAAGTAAACAACTATTTATGAAGGCAGCTTTCCATACGACTACAAGGAACAAGTACATTATACAATAGGGGAGACTAAGGAGACTTGATCCCTGGGGAGACTTGTTCCCCCCATATTTTCTCGGATTCAAAAACAGTTTTCTTCTAGCATATTTTTTCCAAAACGACATCTGGACAGACGACAATGTTTTGGCTACAATTGATTTTAATTTTGTATTGCATTATGTTTTAACGGCTGATGGTTTGTTTTCAGTCTTTCAGAAATCTTTTAGGCGATTCCGAAAAATATCAATAACTTTGTGAAAATTGAACCAAATCGTGTCAAAATTTCACAGTACATAGTATGAATAAAGCACTATCAAACGTATTTATCCAAATAAAGCTGTACTATTAATATTGTAATTAATGTAGCTTAGTGTATACAACAGTGACATGGGGAGACTTGATCCCTCGAGGATTACACACACATTATACATGTGAAAAATAAAATTCTATATGGAAGCCTCTATTTACTCGGAATTCTAGTATATTCAATGATAAAACATGTCAGATAAATATTATTTTAGTACAAACCATGAAAAGAGGGATCAAGTCTCCCCATTTTCAAGATACGGCATATCCTTAACAATTCAAGGAAATCTTATAATTTCAAATACACCGTATGCATAAAAAATGCAAGAAAACTTGAAAAGAAAATGAATAGGAATCTTCTAGAGTTATTTTCCCTTTAAATTAACCATGTGCTCAAAAGGGGATCAATTTTGACCCATTTTTGAAAAATACATCATAAGACATGCCTCCATAAAAACACAGTTTTGAAAACTTTAACAATAATTTAAAGTCCTTCTGTTGTGTATAAACTTGCAATAGATGTTTACCTGCCATTCTGTACGAAAAATGGATCTAGTTTTGTGTTTTTTCTTAAAGTTACAGGCAAATTAAGAAAAAGGGATCAAGTCTCCCTAGTCTTCCCTACATATACGAAATGTTGCAGCAATGTCACGAGCATGTTCCCGTTTCATTAATGCCCGAGACTCCTTTGGTTCAATGAAACTCGAGACGTGTACCTACCCACCTACTTCTCCCTGTTTGTTGTCACACATTATCAACACTACCAGCTTGGCTCAGAGACTATGGGTATTGCTGCTGGATGGTGTCTCTGGTGAGAGTTTGTTTTTCACTTTCTTCATTAGTTGAAAAGACTCATCATGTTCGGGGAAGATAGGGACAGTCACCAGTTTCAGTTTTCTATGGTGAATTCTCAAAAGGTCGTTTGCCTGAAGAGTATTTGTTTGCTAAGAAACTTCAGGGCAGGAAACATGTTTCCCAGAGATAGTAGAAATCATTAAAAGTACCTAGCTGCAAGAATTAAGCTTTTGGAGTGTTGCGCCAGTATTTTTAACCCTAGTCGTGCACTACGTCAGCCGGGTGAGAATCAGCTAATGTACGAAGAAGGTTAAAGTGTTCAAAATAGACTAAACTTCTGGGACAACACGTCAAGATAATGCTTAAATTTTTCATTTGAAAAAAAATGTGAATACCCTTTATATTCTACAGAGTTGTAACTTGTTCTGTAGCTTAGTTGGTTAAAGCGCCGGACTAGCGATAACGGAGTCGTGGGTTCGGATCCCACCAAAACAAGTGGTAATTTTTTCACAAATTTATCTCAATTTGCCAATTAAACGTACTTTGCCTAAAAATACTTCAAGTTTTACGTCTATTTCAGACATACTAGCCGACTGGTATAGCCGGAAAAAGGGCAATAAAATCATTGTCACCCTGTTAACCTATTATTATTGTAAAGTTCTGAGCAAAAATGGCTGGAAACCTTCACCTACCCCATGCCATCGGAATGCCAAAGTAGATAAAGCTCTGTAAGTCTCATTAGCCGGTTAACCTAATGAGTCTGCTTCGGATGTGGTGATTCAGGGGCTACTGTACTACAAGTTCCAAGAATCATCGCTTTCAAGATGCTGTTTATGTCCTTCTTCAAGTCCAGCTCGTCTAGGGACCTTAGGAGACATTTAGGGACAACTCCGGTTGCCGAGAGGACAACCGGAACTATACGGACGTCCTCCAGGTGCTACATCTGCCTCAACTCCTTCACTAGGTCGTAGTACTTGGTTATCTTGCCGAAAAACGTTGATTGGACATTATGGTCTAGCGCACGGGTTCCCAACCGGTGGTCCGCGGCCCCCTGGGGGGCCGTAAAGCCAGTCCAGGGGGGGCCGCGATGTTACCTAAAAAAATGTTAAACTGTTATTCTATTTAGTGCAAATTATACCATTTTTATTTTGTATACTCCCACCCTCAAAAGTCACAATTTGAGGAAGAAATTTGCAGTATAAAACGCCTTCAGAAGAAAAAAATTTCGGCAGCACCGCTATTTTTCAGCTACGACTCAAATTGAATGTAAATGACATCATTGTTTAGGAAATGTGAGTGTCGAATAAAAAAAAAACGTATCATTGATCGTCGAAAATCCCTCCCACAGTAAATTTCTGGCTACGTCAATGTACCCAAAAAAAACTTGGTTTCGTTAATTTAATTCATATTTTTTTTCTAAAAAAATCATTGGGCCGCAGATGTTTTGATATTTTTTAAAGGGGGTCGGGAATTCCTGGTCTAGCGGTACAGCGATGTCGATGAGGGTTACCCGCTTCATCCTTTTGTCGTAAACCACAATGGGTACAAATCTGAAGACCAAGTTGTGCTTTGAAGCAAGCTGTTGGTGCACAATCTTGGCACAATCCAGCTAACACTGAACAGCCTGCAACGACATGCTCGATCGTTTTTCCTACTGAGTTGCAATTCCTGCAGCGGTCCTCCACATCTTCGTGCAATATGTACCGCCGATAGTTACCCGGTCCTGGATGGCTACCATGAAACCTTCTGTTTCCGAGAAGAGGTCACCCCGCACCAGCCACGCGTTCGACGTCGCCTTGTCGATGTGCTCAAGCTCCAGTTGATGGGGGTGCGTCCCATGCAACTCCTTTTGCTTTCACGCTACGATCATCTCGTCAATGGTCTTGATGTCGCAGTTCAGCTGGTAATCCTTCTGCGCCAGATGCAGGGCGCTGTAACCGTGGTCAGTTCCACATACAATGCGATACGTTTCATGACGGTTCTGGCTTTCTATAAAATATGACCGCAACTGCTGGATCTGGGAGACACATAGTGCCTGGATATTGGTGACGCCTCTTTCTCCTACTGCGCGTGGCAGGGTGACTCTCTCGATGGACGACTTTGGATGGCGAATGCGGTGCTTGGTGAACGCCACTCGTACTGCTCGTTCTAACGCCTCGAGGTCAGTCTTGGTCCACTTTACCACCCCAAAGCTGTAGGTCAACAGGGGCACATCAACCATGTTGATCGTCTTTACTTTGTAGCCGACTGACAGAAAGCTCATCAGAACACAGTTGATGTTGATACGATGCAGAAACTTGTTCTTCGGTTTCTTCTTGATCGCTATGTGACGAATACCTCTCAGTTGCAGGAAGCCGAGGTATTTGCACGCTTCACCTTCAACCATATTCCGAATCTCCTCCTGTTTGTTGACGCGGAAGCAGCTGGCGTTCACTACTTGACCCCGGCGAAGATGGACTGACCTACATTTTTCAAATTCAAGCTCCATCCGAATGTCGTTGCTGAACACCGTCACAAGATGTCTCTGTACTTATTCCGCATACAGCTGCAGGTCATCCATAAGGAAGGTGTGAGTTATTCTTGTACTCCTTTCCCCACATCGCAAGGCCACATCTTGACAACGTCTCCTGATAAATTTGAAGTGAGAAGTGCTGCGTCACGACTGATTGAAGCCAGCCTGCCAGCTTGTTTGCTTGTTTCCCTTGATTAGGTCTTGTCGATTTTTGCAAAATTGCGAATACACAAACCCGAATAGTCACAAATGGTTGCAAATGGATCCAAATGCAGCTCTGCAAAATAAAAATCTAAAAAATCGGTAAGCTAGTCCGCAATCGACTTGCAGTTTTGTATGGGAATTTTAATTTTTCAGTATGTGGAAATCCAACTTTTCAAACTTTTGAAGAAAAAGGCACTTTAAAACAACTCTAAAGCACGGGCTATCCAGTGACGAACCAAATACAGTCTAGACTCCTACTACACGGTTGGTTCCGGGGTGCAGTTGGAATCCGTGTTGTAGGAATCCCAGAGCTTTTTTTATTTCGCCTAATTGGGGGTGTGAGCGAATATCTCAGGATTATTACAAGATAGCACCATATTTTCTTTGGCAAATTTGTAGTACTAGAATTATTATTATTAATTATTAATATTTATTAAAGACACTTTACCACTTATGTGGCATTCGTGTCTGGAGTACTAGAATAGATCTACCACACAGTGCGAACTAACATCCAATTAGTTAGCAATTTGGCCGATAGAGGCGCTATGTATAAGTGGTTGCTTATGTTCACTCGCCAGTGGAAGCACTCATAAGTTATCACATGCGAAGTTGCGGTCTTTGGCAAAGTTGTTCAGTAGGTCAAGAACAATCTGATGATTCACCAATTAGTTTGTGATTTCGCCGCTAGGTGGCGCTAGTTGTTAAGTAAAGTTTGAAACTCCTCTAGCTCGCAATCCAGAGCAGATTGAAAAGTGTCGTCCTTGGCAAAGTTCTTTAGGAAGTAAAAAGAAAATCGAGTCAAGTACAAGACACTGAAGACGACCTTACAGTTGAGGTCGAAACACGTATCTATCAAAGGATGCAAATTCGCAGTAGAATTCAAAGAAACAGTACTTAACACGATTTTCTGGTTACTTACAGATATTTCCCTAACAAGCCCAGGTTAATCATCATCATTCTTTACGAAGTCCTATCTGGTGATTCAATATTTAGTTGGTGATTTCGCCGCTAGGTGGCGCTAGTTGTCAAATAAAATTAACTCCCTTAGCTCGCGATCCAGAGCAGATTGAAAAGTGTCGTCTTCAAGAAGTCAAGAGCTATCTAGTGAATTAACAATTAGTTTGTGATTTCGCCGCTAGGTGGCGCTAGTTGTCAAGCAATGTTTCAAACATCCCTATCTCGGGATCCAGAGCAGATAGAAGTGGGTCGTCTTCGGAATTTTTTTTCAGGGAATCAAAACCTATTTGGTGATTCAACATTTAGTTAGTGATTTCGCTGCTAAGTGGCGCTACCTGTCAAGTAAAATTTTAAACTTCTCTAGCTCGCGATCCAGAGCAGTCAGGAAAGGGTAGTCTTCGGCAAAGTTCTTCAAGAAGTCAAGAGCTATCTAATCGGATAGAAATTAGTTTGTGATTTTGCCACCAGGTGGCGCTAGTTGTCAAGTAAAGTTTCAAATTTCTCTATCTCGGGATCCAGAGTAGATAGAAAAGTGTCGTCTTTAGCAAAGTTTTTCAGCAAGTCAAGACCTATTGGTGATTCAACATTTAGTTGGTGGTTTCGCTGCTAGGTTGCGCTAGTTGTCAAGTAAAGTTTCATACTTCTCTAGCTCGCGATCCAGAGCAGATAGAAAAGTGTCGTTTCCGGCAAAGTTCTTCAGGAAGTCAAGAGCTATCTAGTGAATTGATAACTAGTTTGTCATTTCGTCGCTAGATGACGACAGTTGTTAAGTAAAATTTTATACTACTCTGTCTCGAGAACTGGAGCAGATAGAAAAGCGTCATCTTCAGCAAAATTCTTCAGGAAGTCAAGAGCCATCTGCTGATTAAAAAACTGGTTTGTGATTTCGCCGTTAGGTGGCGCTAATTGTCATGTAAAGCTTTAAAAATTCTCTATCTCGTGATTATCTTGGACTCAGACCAGGGTTGACAATAGTCGTTCTCTTCTCCGCCGCGCGAAAACAAAAATAAATAAATAATATTCTCCCGACAGAACAACATTGACGACTAGCGTTTTCAACGCCGGCAAAATCGATTAACCCGAGGATGAACCTCAATGATAAATAGTCGACCACCAACGTTTTTGTCATTCTTTTTGTTCCTTGTAAACGAGCAGCGACCGGCCAAGGAAACAACACCAGGAAGTAGCATTTATTAGTGTTTCAGCGCGCATGATAATGTTGCACCGCAATAGTTCTGTTGGTTAACAGTAATCCCAAGTAACACGCTTGTCACATATGAGTCACGACAGTGCAGGTTTTGGTTAAATAGAAGTCAGAAGTTGTTAGAATCAAGTCACAGAGACTTCAGCGCAACAAAAACCTTCGCTGCTGTAAGGGGTGATACACACATTATGTCACGAAAAAATCGACCTTTTCCAACCCCCCCTATGTCACACTTTTTGTATCGGACCTCAATAGTTTTTGTATGGGTCGTCACGTTCTGCAAAACCCCCCCTCTCCCCCCTAATAGCGTGACGTAATTCGTGTACGGTCCCTAACTCTTGTGTGACAAGTATGTTACTTGGGAAGGATAGACAATTCAGTGGTCCGATGTGTGATCCCAGTTGCAAACTTTTTTGTAAATTAAAATTCATATGTGTGTGTTACGGTGCGACAACATAGGCTCCGTCCACAGACAAACAGACGTAACACTCTTAAACATGGCTTGGTACATGCATTCAAAGACCACTTCAAATTTCTTTTAATTTCCGCGATCCTTCCACCAGAGGCGCTAGTGATCGATCGCTTTGACGTTTGCCAGTGTATACTAGAGTGGGTCATCATTTATATGGAAAAATAAAAAAAATCAATGGTATCCTATCAGATCAAAGCTTTTTTGATCCCATTTCAGGACCCAAATAAGTGTGCAAAATTTGGGCAAGATCGGTTATGTCTACGTTTTGCGCATCGCGTTTGAAGTTTCTATGGGGTTTTACATGGAAAAACACATTTTTTGCATTTCTCTCATAACAAACTCGTATTTCTCTACAACCATGTAACCGATAATGTAAAAACATAGCCTAGGGTGTCCTGGAAAACATTGTCGAAGACCGCGAAGTGATCTGATGCTTATGAAAAAAGTTATAGCGTTGGCATTACTTGGCGATAAGGGTATGCGGTATGGGATTTTTTCAAAGCGAAACGAAACGAAACGATATGTGAATTATCTGATGTGATGCGGTACGAAACGAAACGAAATTAAAAAATGTTTCGTGAGATTGATACGAAATCCGAATTCACTCGGTATTTTTCGAAACGAAACGAAATTTTCGAAAAAGTTCCGCGGAATTTTCCAGTTATATCAAATTGGTCAGAAAAAAGGATGCTGCGTGTTTGCATTTTTTTTTCTAGCGGTGGCGTGGCGGTGTTTCCGTTTAGTCTCATCTTCAAGACTTCATTTGCTACAGTTCCATTTATAAGTTTGTTGTTGGGGCTACCGTTTTTATACCGTTTCTGACATCAAACCCGACGTTGAATTTGTCTTCGGTAAGCTTAAATGCAAAAATAATACATTTATTAGAACAAACATATGCATGAAAAATAGAACTACTCACAAATTCGATGATCTAATTGGAAAACACCTCCTCACAAAACTAACAAATGAATTCCTATTCGCATGCATGTTATGCAGAATGAATGACTAGGAGTGTTCAAATATAATTTGATATGTTTAAACATTTCAGATAAGTACCCAACTTTGCGTAGCAAGGGTGGAGGACCGATTTTGACACACTTTGAGCTGTAAGTCAGCCAATATTGTACCAATTTACTTGAAGTTTTGCACATCTCACTGCGTAAAAAAATCAAGTCATTTGGTTCAAAATTGACTGAGTTAGAGCGCAAAGTGCGAAAATGATCTCAGATAGGGTGGGGTGGAGCAAGATGGGTCGCCTAAGGATAGATCACCATAACTTTGTAAATACAAATCGGTTTGGTTTGCATTCGTCCGCTTCTCTTTAATACACTAGTTAGCTATGCTAAAAGTCTATAAAAAGTTCATTAAATACAAAATATGATGTTAAACAAGCAGTTTTAAAAAGTGATCGATTTTGTGCCGTGAAAAAAGTGCGGGGCAAGATGGGTCACCTTTTAAGTAATTCACATTTCCTTAACGAAAAACGTCAAAAAATAAGATTTGTTCCGCATTCATATATGCTCCATATCCATACTGAGCAAACAAGAGCTACTAGTAAACATTTTATAAATTTATTTGGAATATAAAAAACTTTACGATTTGAGTGGTCCTGAGGCGACTTGAAAATAGATGTTTTCACTAAAAAATTATCATAATTTTATGTTATAATTTTGAGCGTTCATTCCGCTTGATTAAAGTCATTTATGAGATAGTCTTGTAATAAAAAATAAATTACTTTTGAATGCTCCAAAAATACGTTCAAAATTGAAGGTGACCCATCTTGCCTCGCGGCCGTTTATATGGAGATTATATGGCATGTATCGCATAAGAAAAATGGCAAAAAACCATTTTATTTTTTATTCCCAATGAGAGTGAATAATTTTTCAATCAATGCCCCAAACTTTTGTATATTCATGCTGGACATCTAACAAAATTATTAACATAATCAAAACATGAGTAATGCGCCCGAAAATGGCACTGACCCATCTTGCCCCGCGACCCATCTTGCCCCGCCCTACCCTATTTTTTTAAATTTTTAACAAAAAATATTGAAAATTTCAAAATTTACACCAATAACCGAATAAGATTACTCCAATGACTTAAGATCACACCAATGCGTTGCATCATTGTGATGATGCTATAAGATGCTTGAACTACAAATAAGCCACAATCTTCAAACCAACCGTTACTTCCACTAGATGCGTAGTTCAAAGAAATTAAATGCTTCATTAGGTGAAATTAAGAATAAACGCTACGTATCCAATGTATAATATTTCAGACACCGAGTGCTCTATGCAAGACCATAAAGGGAGAGGGAGGAGTCTGGTTCTATGCAACCCCAAACGAAAAAAAAATATTGTCAGAATTATCCCCTGAAGTCTGAAGTTACAAGTCGAAACGTTGGGAAATATCTAAAACTTTCGTTTAACTCCTCAAGACTGCAGTGTCGAAATTAGTAGCTCTGTAAGATACTCTAATATCGATTGTTTATCAGAAACATGATGCATATGATATGGAAACATCAACTACTAGATGTTTACCAATCAAGCTAAAGAATGCTTGAAATCTACAACTTTCAAAGAAATGATAGATGATTGAATTTATCAGAAAATACTCTGTAAAACTCACAAAGAATGCTTACCAAATATATGCGGTAATCATTGAAGTATCCGCAAACTCGATCCGCAATCCGCAAATTCTCAAAATATAAATACAATCATCCCTAGATATTAGGCCATAAATTCTACCATATAAATCTGGACTCAAGATTCTACATGTTGAGCGGACCTGATGTTATGGTTGATGTGCATGCCCTTCTCACCGAGGACCTGGGATAAAAAACCACTTCCAAAAAACAATTCAAAAAGTGTTTTCTACCTTCAGGTCATTTGATTCGGGACTAGCCTAGGGCTGTAGCTTTATGAATCGTACATGTATAATTTGGCCAGAAAATTCTACGGGATTTCTTATTAACCCTAAAAGGGATACCTGGGGTCCATTGGACCCCAGGCGCCTTTCAGAGCTCGTCTTTGATGGAACACACTCAGCGAGGTGACGAAACTGAGGCCATAAAGGTATCCTTTTTAGGGTTAACGAAAGAAATAAGAGCTTAACCGTGAATAGCGTTTCGTCATACACAGGCCCGGATCAAGGATTGCCCGAGGCCTGAACGGATGCGAAGGACCCTTGTTGATAAGCATACAAAAATTTCTTTGTTTTCAAACAGCATTTGAGCAATTTGAAACATAAAATTTATGTGTAACAACCAAGAAAAAAACCTTAGTAGTGGGGCCTAAAATGTGGGAACCCGGAGCCCGAATAACCACCCCGGCCAACCCCTCCTCCCCCCGTACATTCAGTCCTGGTCATACAGATGTAATGGTAAATCCCTTTCAAGAGTTCCACAAAAAAATTGAACTATGTATTTCAAACAAGGCATTTACACAATGATTTTGTTTTCGAAATTTATTAGACATTCCGCGGAATTCCGTTTAATTTCGTCAAAATCTAGTTTTTGAAGGCGAAATTTTTGGAATTTGACGAAACGAAACGAAATTCAAAATCATAAATTTCGCCTGGTTGAATTCCGTGGAATTCCGCGGAATTTCGTTTCGAGGTGCATTTGGCGAAACTTTTCGGTATACCGCATACCCTTACTTGGCGAATCAGCATGATTTTGCTGCTATTGTTATTCCTTTACATTAAGGGTATGCGGTATACCGAAAAGTTTCGCCAAATACAACTCGAAACGAAATTCCGCGGAATTCCACGGAATTTAGCTAGGCGAAATTTATGATTTTGAATTTCGTTTCGTTTCGCCAAATTCTAAAAATGTCGTCTCAAAAAAATAGATTTTGACGAAATCAAACGGAATTCCGCGGAATGCCTAATCAATTTCGAAAACAAATACATAGTGTAAATTTCCATATCATCTATCGAAAATCTTGCTAATCTCAAATTACTGAAAAGTCTTAAAAAAAACATCTTAAGTAACGAAAGACAAACCACTCCTAGGTTTGTATAATAAAGACAGAAAAAATATCGAATATGCTTCTTATCAAGGACCTACCATCAAGAGCTTGCTCAATAGGTGTGTTTTTAACATTTGCATTTTGGTTAAATTTTCCGATGGAACCAAATGCAAAAAAAAAACAAGTTAAGTTCCTGTCTTCAGTCTAGATTCCCAACAGGAGTTTTTGGTAGAGTAATGGAGAATATTAGGTAAGTTAGGATGATACAGGGTGTGGGATACACTAGAAAAAGTTCTAAGAAAACATGGAAACTCTCCCAGGATATATCTCTAGAAAAAATATTGGAAATCCCAGGAGAGATCGCTTGAGACATCAGATTATTCGCCAACAAACTCTCGGCTGGTGATATTATGTGAGACATTTTTTATAAATACATAACTGCCCATAACTGCAACATTTGCCATTTTTTTCTCGATATTGAGATAATACCGGTGATGATCTCCAAATCATCAGTACTTTCATTCATAAAAATAAACTTTACATGTTTGTTCAACGAAACGTGAAAACATAACAAGTCGTTTTGTCTCATTACATTCACGAATGTAACCGCATAACAGTCACTCTGGGTAGTCACAGTGGCCTCAAAGCGTTCCATCAATAACACCGTTCAACACTAAAATTTGTTATGGGATAAGAAAAAAAACAGGGGTTTGGGACCCTAGAAGTGTCATAGTGAAAGAATTTTTGAAAAATATTGGACCGGGCCTTCACAGTTCAAAACCGAAGTTTGTATAGAGAACTTAAGGTGTTCAATTGATATATGCCTTAGAACGCTCTGTGCATATATTTAGGCGTTAGACAATAACGAAACTAACCCAAATACCGAAAACGCCTTAACATATGCACGGCACATTACAATGCGCATATCAATTGAACACACCAAGTTCTCCATACAAAATTCGGTTTTAAACTGTGAAGGTCCGGTCCAATATTTTTCAAAAATTCTTTCACTATGACACTTCTAGGGTCAAAAACCCCTGTTATTTTTTTTCTCATCCCATAACACCAAATTTTGTAAAATTTTGTCGAGCAGTGTAATATTTTCTAATTATTTTTCCAACTGAGCTGTAGAAGATTTCATTGCTAAAGAATTAATTCTGAATTTTTATCATTTTTTTTGTTGATTTTAATCCTTTCCCGTGCTAATCAAGTTGCAAACTTTCAGCTTTATTTACTTCAATGCCTACTTTTGCCTATATGCAGTTATGGGTAGAAAAGTTCTGAAAAATCATTTTTTTATTTATTTTTCCTTCAACTGTTTTAACAATATGTTAAACGCTAGGCTAGTTTATTTCAGGACCCACAGGCTCGAATTGAAAGACCCGAAGTCTTTTGGGTGGTATTTGGGTGGTATTTGACCCTAGGTCCTCGGCCCCTGCGCCAAAAAAGGCATGCACTTTAACCATCACACCAGGTTCGAGTCCAGATTGCTAGAAGTTTTGGCCTTATACCTAGAGATGATGTGTTATATTTTTCGAATAAGTTTGCGGATGCCTTCATATTTGATGAGTGCCGCACACATTTCTTAAGTTTTCTTTTCAATTTCTATGTGAGTTTTACTAGTATTTTTTGATAAATTCAATCATCTATTAATTCTAGATTTAGATTTTAGGCTTTCTCTAGAAGTTACACTATCTGATCTGATCTGATCTGATAAACAAACGGCGTTAGAACACGCATTATTGGTGTGCTCTTATTGAGTCATTGAAGCAATCTTATCAGGTTATTGGTGGAATTATTAAAATTTTAAATAAACGTCGCGAAAAATTGTAAAAATGGTCATGTTTTTTTCAGCATTCGATTTCTGATTCGGCCGGTCCTTTTCAGCTTATAATATTACAAAAAAATAAATAATGATTTATGGAATACTTATTAGTGTAACATGTAACTAAAAGTGTGAACCGGGGTTTCAACTTGACAAAGTTCGGTCTTGCACGCTTTGAAAAGGTGTTCAACTAACTCGTGAAATCCGTTCCGACGATAGCCAAAGGTCTCGTGAAAATTAAAAAAAAATGGTCAGTGTGTCCCTTCCGGCGCGCCAAAGCAGGGACGGATGTCCTGGGGCCTGACGCACCCCCCCGCTTGCGAGTCAGCCGCGTAGTTGCCGGCTAAGAATAGGACTACTAACCCCAATTCAAGGTGTCAAGCGACCCGTGCCGAGGAATGAGTGATCGAGGGGGTGAAAAAGATGCTCGATCTTTAACGGAGCCTGTGGGGTACCTGGGCACCCCCCACAGTATGCTGTCCCTTACCGCGTTAATGCAGAGCTCTGGCGTGGTGGACATTATTTCTCGTGCAACTCGTGGGAACAATGAGAAAGAATTCTAAATCAAATAACTTAGGTGGAAGTAGCGGTGCGATCAACCCCTTCGCAAGAAGCGGGTTGATGAGGTCTCCGACAAGGAGAAGCGAGGAGTCAGGTGCTGGAAGCTGCTTACGCAGCTCAAGCGTGGGAGCTCCTGTCCACTCCACGGCAAGCCAGCCGGCGGAGGTCATGGACGGAGCATGGTTGCTGAGGGCCATCAGCCAAGTTGCAGAAAAAGGACGGCCCGCATTTGAGGTAGCTGAGCAGCAGCTCGGCAAAATTATCGACTTTGCGACAACTAAGTCGAATATAAGCAAGGACCTGAAAACGGCCTTGCTTCGGCTTAGGGCGTCTGTCGATAATGCCAAGCAGGAGCACGCGGTTGCGTTGCTGGCTGCAGCAGCGGCGGAACCCGCAAAGGAGAAAGCGTCTAAGTTTACACAAACGGAGGCCTTCTCCTTCGCGGGTAGTCCGAAGAGAGTGGAAGCGAATGCTCGCGACAAAAGCGACAAGCATTCGCAGAAGCGGGCGAGGCAGCCGTCAGGTGAGGAGCTGTCTGGCGGCGCCCGCAAGGCCAGGCGTATAATAACCCCGAAAGCCGGTGGTAACGCTGGAAAGTCGGACCCCAGCCAGGGTTCCCGGAAAGCTGGGAAGGGTGGGCCTGAAAAGGCCGGCCCGTCCCGGAATGATGGGAACAAGGGGTTGCGACCAATGGTGGGCCCTCAGCAGCCGCAGAGCAGGGCGATCCAAGGAGAGGACCCTCCTTGGACAAAGGTAGAGCGGAAGAGGAAGAAGAAGGGGAATCCGCAGGTAGAAGTGCAGGTCGCCAAGCCAAGGCGTAGGAAGGCAGGTGCCAGGCGCGAAAAAGGTGACGCTATCGTCATCAAGACCGAACAGTCGAAATACTCGGACGTCTTGAAGGCGATGAGGTGCGACGCCAAACTCGAGGGTCTTGGAGCCGACGTACGCAGTATCAGACGTACTCGTACGGGCGAAATGATCCTGGAGCTTAAGCGCCAGAAGGATCACAAGGGCGCCGCCTACAAGAGGCTGGCAGAAGAGGTCCTTGGAGATGGAGTGGAGGTGAGGGCTCTTACGCATGAGGCGACTCTGAAGGTCAAAGACCTAGACGAGATCACCGAAGCGGAAGAGCTCGTCACGGCACTGCGGCAACAGTGCGATGTTCAGGTGGCCGCCACAGCCGTCAGGCTGCGGAAGGGGCCAGCAGGGACACAGATAGCTCTGGTTCAGCTACCTGTGGCGGATGTTAAAAAGTCCGTTAAAGTAGGGAGTATTAAGGTGGGCTGGTGTGTTTGTCACCTGACATTCCACGAGCCACCTGAGGTTTGCTTCAGGTGTCTGGAACCAGGACACAAGTCGTGGGACTGCAAAGGCCCCGACAGGCGCAAACTGTGTAGGCGATGCGGCGCTGAAGGTCATAAGGCCCAAAGCTGCACGAGTCCGCCCATCTGCATGATCTGTACCGGGAAAACCTCGAAAAACAGACATGCGATGGGTGGTCCAGGGTGCCCGGCCTTTAAGAAAGCCGCAGTGAGCAACAAATCACAGTGCAGGTAACGCAGCTGAACCTGAACCACTGTGATGCGGCTCAGCAACTGCTTTGTCAGGCGGTTTCTGAGTGGGAGACGGATATCGCCATCATTTCGGACCCATACCGAGTACCCGCCGGCAACGGCAACTGGGCCTCGGATGGGACCAGGAAAATGGCGGCGATATGGACGACGGGTAAATACCCCGTGCAGGAGTTGGTGTCTACTACCTATGAGGGCTTCGTGGTCGCCAAAGTAAACGGGGTCTTCTTCTGTAGCTGTTATGCGCCTCCGCGGTGGCCGATCGAGCGGTTCACGCAAATGCTGGACCGCTTAACGACCGTGCTAACAGGGCGAAGGCCGGTGGTAATAGCGGGTGACTTTAATGCCTGGGCTGTGGAATGGGGAAGCCGTTTCACGAACCAGCGGGGTCAGATCCTGCTAGAAACACTGGCCATCTTAGATGTCGACTTGGCTAACGTCGGTACCAAGAGTACCTATAGTCGAAACGGAGCGGAGTCAATTATTGACGTGACCTTTTGTAGTCCTGGCCTAACAAGTAGTTCGAACTGGAGAGTAGATGATGGCTACACTCACAGCGACCACCTGGCGGTTCGCTACAGTATCGACTACAACAACAGCAGACAGCGGATAGAAGAAGAGGCGGCTAGGCCAAGGCCAAGCCCTCGTAGGTGGAAGACATCATACTTCGACGAAGAGGTATTTAGGGAAGCGCTCCGCCGTGAGCGAAACTTACTCGGTTTAGACGGCGACGAGCTGGTAGCGGTGCTCTCACGTGCGTGTGATGCGACCATGCCTATGAGAGTCCACCCTAGAAATGGGAGGCCACCGGCTTACTGGTGGACCGACGCGATTGCGGACCTGCGCCGCGCCTGCCTACGGGCTAGGCGGCGGATGCAGCGAGCACGATCAGAGGAAGAGCGAAACGAACGGCGGGTGGTGTTCGCCGCTGCAAAAGCCGCGCTCAAGACCGAGATAAGAGCAAGTAAAAAGGCCTGCTTTGAGGGTCTCTGTCAGAGTGCCAATACGAACCCGTGGGGTGATGCCTACAGGATCGTTATGGCCAAGACGAGAGGTGTGATGGCTCCTACAGAGCAATCTCCAGAGATGTTGGAGGGGATCATTGGAGGACTTTTTCCGCGTCATGATCCTAGTCCTTGGCCTCCTTTCGTAGGACAGCCGGGGACTGGGGCTGGCGATGAGGAAATGGTCACCGATGTGGAACTTGCGGGGATAGCTAAGTCCCTTAGCGTAGGTAAGGCCCCAGGTCCGGACGGAGTTCCGAACCTGGCCTTAAAAGTTGCTATTGCAGAAGCTCCCGAGATGTTCAGGTCTGCTATGCAGAAATGCCTGGACGAGGGAGTTTTCCCAGAAGCTTGGAAGAGGCAGAGCCTGGTACTATTGCCAAAGGCGGGGAAACCACCCGGAGACCCGTCGGCATATAGATCAATATGCTTGATTGACACGGCGGGGAAGGTGCTCGAAAAGATCATCCTCAATAGAATGTTGAAGTTCACTGAGGGCGTAAATGGTCTCTCGAGCAACCAGTATGGCTTCCGGAAGGGGAGGTCCACCGTAGACGCTATCTTGTCGGTTACAAAAACCGCCGAGAAAGCACTCGAGCCTAAGAGGAGGGGAATTCGCTTTTGCGGGGTAGTGACTCTGGATGTAAGGAATGCATTTAATAGCGCCAGTTGGGCTGCTATTGCTGATGCGCTCTTGCGTCTGGGGATACCGGAGTACTTGTACAAGATTCTCGGAAGCTACTTCCAGAATCGCGTACTAGTATACGACACGGAGGTGGGTCGGAAGTGCTTTCACATAACCTCAGGAGTCCCGCAAGGTTCCATCCTGGGTCCGGTGTTATGGAATGTCATGTACGACGAGGTGTTGAGGTTAGAGTACCCAGTGGGAGTGGTGATTGTCGGATTTGCCGACGATATTACGCTCGAAGTCTACGGTGAAACGATCGAGGAGGTGAAGTTGACTACCGACCACTCGATCAAGGTTGTGGAGGCGTGGATGCGGTCCAGAAAACTGGAGCTGGCTCACCACAAGACAGAGGTGACGGCTGTTAACAACATGCAGTCGGCGCAGCAGACGGAGATCAGTGTAGGAGAGTGCACTATCCTGTCGAAGCGCTCTGTCAAGCACTTGGGCGTGATGATCGACGATAAGCTTACCTTCGGTAGCCACGTCGATTATGCCTGTAAAAGAGCCTCCACAGCTATTGCGGCACTGTCCCGGATGATGTCCAATAGCTCAGCGGTGTACGCCAGTAAGCGCAAGCTTCTGGCTAGTGTTGCTACGTCCATACTTAGGTATGGCGGCCCGGCGTGGGGTACCGCGCTAAGTACTGAATGCTACCGACGGAAGCTGGAAAGTACTTACAGGCTTATGTGTCTGAGGGTTGCAAGCGCGTACCGTACCGTGTCACACGACGCTCTCTGTGTCATTACTGGTATGGTGCCCATCAGCATTCTTATCAGTGAGGATATGGAGTGCTTCGAAATGCGCGGCACAAGAGGCATACGCAAGACTGTCAGGATGGCCTCTATGGTCAAATGGCAGCGCGCGTGGGACAGTTCCACCAAAGGAAGGTGGACCCATAGGTTGATACCGAAGGTAGATAGTTGGATTAATAGGCGCCATGGGGAAGTTTCATTCCACCTGACACAGGTCCTTACAGGTCATGGTTGCTTCCGACAGTATCTACACCGTTTCGGGCATGCGGATTCTCCCGAATGCCCAGTGTGCAATGGTTTAGAGGAAACGGCGGAACACGTTTTGTTCGTGTGCCCGCGTTTTCGCATAATGCGTGACCGCATGCTTGCCACATGCGGGGAGGACACAACTCCGGACAACTTGGTCCAGAGAATGTGTAGGGATGAGATTAGCTGGAATGCCGTTTCAACGGCTATCACCCATATCGTCTGGGAGCTACAAAGGAGGTGGCGCGTGGACTCGGAGAATGGCTAGTCCAGATGCAGTACAAGAGGTGGTCCAGGGGTTCGAAGTCGGCTTCGTAGGTCATACCGGTGCCCTGCGGTCGAGATCGACCCTTACAGCGATTAAGTGGCCGCGGAGAGGAAGTCCCGGTAGCGGTGCTGTCGTGGCGTCAGTCTACTGGGTTGGATCTGAGCCCGCGGTTGGAAAGGGGTCCCCGGCAAGGGTCGGGGTAGGTGAGACCCTGCTGTCTGCAACCTACGGATGCAGCTGATAAGGCCCGAAGGGTAGTGATACCCTTGCCTTCAGCAGGTCAGATCGGGTTGCATGTGGGCATCAGTTCTTGATGTCCGCTCAGCAGTAGGGCGCGGGCGGGGTTGACCCTGCCCGCCTTCCGAGGACAAAGGGAGTGGCGAGGACCACTCGGGAAACTGGCTAAGCGCCAGCATGCTATCGTGATGGACTCTCCAGTGCGAGTCATCGATGTTCGTTGCTGCTAGGCTACGGCAGCTAACCTTGAGGGTGCGATATGCACTAGCCCCTCTCTGAAGCAATACCTTCTTGGTGGTTCCGGAGAGACGTAGGGTTTGGCGACCATAGGAATGTGTTTTAGTGGGTCGAGGAGAGAGTAGTCCTGGCTTCTACCGGCATTGTAGAAGACGGCCTCATCCCCACACTACCCTAACCTTCCTGTTAGGGTGTCTGATGAGCAGATTTATCCCCCTATGGTTTAGAAGGAAAAAAAAAAAAAAAAAAACTGAGAGTCAAGTGGAAGTGAACCAAATGCGGCCGCGGCCAGAGCGGTTGTGAAAATTTCCACGTGAGTTCGCTCGTCTCACGTCATGGAGAAGAGGGCAGTTAAAAAACAGTGATATGTTGCATGCATGCCTTCTCCGTGGAACACAAAGAAGAACGCAAAAGAACGAAGACGCTTAGAGTCAATGGATTACGCTACAATGGAACTTGGTGAGATCTTTCTGATTACATTCTCTGTACTCTACTTTGGTAAATAACTACATATAAATTGAAAATTCGCTATTATCAACATCCGTTCATCTATTGGAAGCTGCTTCAGTTGTGGACTCTTTCTAAGTTGATGATTGGATTGATAAAATGCTTGCAAGGACTTGGCCAGGTGTGTGGAGTTGCGTGGGTCTATGATACTATAGATAGTAGACATCATCAATATCAATGGATATATTCAACTTTGCAACTCCATCCAAGATTTGTGCAAGTATTCATGCTATGCTATGCTATGCTACGTCGCGAAAAATTGTAATAGTTATTTATGTGACGAGTTGCAAAAAGTTGATTTTTTCAGCACGAGTCGTACATTTATCCAACGAGGCTTGCCGAGTTGGATAAATACGAAGAGTGCTGAAAAAATCGAGTTTTGCAACGAGTTCCATACAAAATTTTATGCAATGATTTTTTCATAATGCAACTCATTTGAGTTGCATAATGTTAATAATGCAACTCAAATGAGTTGCATTATGAACATTATGCAACTATTTTCCATTATGCAACTCATTTCAGTTGCATTATGAACCGGTACGGAAAAGTGGATCATTATGATACTGAAATGAGTAGTATAAAATAGAAATTATGACACCGAATTGCATAAAAATATAAATGGCACTGTCGCAAATGAAGCTATGGGATGTGAGTAGGGTATTGGTTCCCTTATTAAGCATGTGGCTCCCATTTTCATCCTTCGAAAAACAAACGATTAAAGCGTTGTTTGTTTTGTTTCATATTTTTGTATTTTTTATTAGATGTGAGCACGTATGAAAACAAGAAGAACGGAATCAATCGGTTGTTTTCGAATAGGATGAATATGAGAGCATGAGATTGCTGATGGCACACATACCCTATTTATGGAAACTCAGTACGCGTGACCGCAAACACGCAGAATAAATTCGAAAAAAAATTATGTAACTGCAAATTCCGCGAAACTTTTACGAAAATTTCGTTTCGTTTCGAAAAATACCGAGTGAATTCGGATTTCGTATCGATCTCACGAAACATTTTCGAATTTCGTTTCGTTTCGTACCGCATCGTATCAGAAATTTTGTATTTCGTTTCGTTTCGTTTCGCCTTAAAAAATCCCATACCGCATACCCTTACTTTACATGTTAAAACATAAACACATGCATGCGGTTCGTTGGTTATAACTATTTTCACAAGCATCGGATCGCTTTGCGGTCTTCAACAAAGTTTTTCAGAACATCCTAGGCTATCATTTTACAGTATCGATTAAAAAGTTTCAGACAAACTTTTTCAACTTATGACAAAAATGCAAAAAAGTATGTTTTCCCATACAAAATCCTATACAAATTTCAATTGCAATGCACAAAGTGTATACGTTGCTGAATGATGCAAACGACAGTGTCTTGAGCGATTCTTTGAACAGGTGCTTATTAAAAAGATACTGGGCAAAAGTTTTCGATAAATTTCCTCTAAAAGTTACGTCTGTTTATCTGTGCTTCGTTGATTTCCGCACTCGAGCGAAGAGCAAAACAAAGAAAGATTTTATTTTTCTTAAAAAATGCAAGCCCTTCATGACGATTGGCTGCAGAAAATAGACATCCAATATGGAACGGGCATCGATGATGTTTTCTATCTTGTCGTCGACTTTTCTGCTCGGACGGTGAAGATGGTCAACCCTGAAGTCAACAATTAGTTGATGGTTTTACCACTAGGTGGCGCTAGTAGATAAGTGAAGTTATCTTATCTATATCGGGATCCAAAGCAGATAAAAGTTCCGCAGAAAAGCAAGAGCAATCTGGTGTTCAACAATTCGCCGATCTTTTTGATTCACAACTCTGATTGTGATATTTTTGCCCTTTGTGAAACATGGCTTTCTTCTGAAGATGAACTCAACTTCCACGATTTTAACATTATACGCCAGGATAGAGATGACCATTATGGGGGAGTTCTTTTGGGGATCAAAAAGACTTACTCATTTTATAGAATTCCAATCGCGACTCATCCTGGCGTAGAAATCGTCGCTTGCCAAATAAACGTAAAGGGTAAAGAACTTTGCGTAGCTTCTGTTTACATTCCTCCAAGAATTTCAATTAACCGCCGTCATCTTTGGAATGCGGTTTCTGCACTATCACATCCAGTTTTAATTCTGGGTGATATGAACGCGCATGGTACAGGGTGGGGCGAACCATATGACGATAATAGAGCGGTCATTTTCTATGATTTGTGCGACGATTTCAATTTGAACATTTTAAATACAGGTGAAGTGACACGTATTGCATCTGACGGCAAAGAAAGTCGTCTCGACCTATCACTGGGGTCAAGCTCACTATCATTCGATTGCTTGTGGAAGGTAATCGAGGATCCTCATGGTAGTGATCACTTACCCATTATAACCACCATAAAGCATAATAGTGAAAGGTCAGACCATCCAATTCAGGTTCCTTTTGACCTCACAAGGAATATTGATTGGCAAAAGTATGCAGAAGCGGTATCTTTTGGAATCGAATCATTCAATCCCCTCCCACCTTTGGATAAGTATCGATTCCTGTCTGAACTGATATATAAGAGTGCATTAGAATCACAAAAACGACGTGTTCCAAGTGCAACCTTCAAAAGAAGACCAGCCACACTAGGTTGGGATGATGATTGCACCCAGTTGTATCTTAAAAAATCTGATGCTTTCAAAACTTTTCGTAGGCACGGTACCTCAGATCTTTATCAAGAGTACGCAAAGCTCGAAAGACAGCTGAGAAACCTGCTGAAAGCGAAGAAGCGTAGTTATTGGCGACACGTCATTGAGGGTCTCTCAAGAGAAACTTCAATGACAACGCTTTGGAGAGTGGCTCGCAACATGCGAAACCGCTCTTCTTCTAATGAGAGTGACGAATACTCCAACCGTTGGATATTCAGTTTTGCGAAAAAGGTCTGCCCAGACTCAGTCCCAGCACAACCGATTTCTTGGGAAACATCCCCAAGAGACGGTTCTCTGGACAGACCCTTCACTATGCTGGAACTTTCTATGGCTCTTCTTTCATCAAACAATTCCGCTCCGGGACGCGATATGATCAAGTTCAATCTTCTAAAGAATCTCCCAGATATCGCGAAAAGACGATTGCTGGACCTGTTCAACTCATTCATGGAGAACAACATCGTTCCGCATGAATGGAGACAGGTCAAAGTAATAGCTATTCAAAAGCCTGGTAAACCAGCGTCTGATCATAATTCATACCGCCCAATTGCTATGTTGTCATGTTTAAGGAAATTGTTGGAAAAAATGATCCTATCACGACTCGATCATTGGGTCGAATCGAATAACTTGCTTTCAAATACACAGTTCGGGTTTCGCAAGGGCAAAGGAACAAACGATTGTCTAGCGTTGCTTTCAACAGATATTCAACTGGCCTTTGCGGAAAAGGAGCAACTGGCTTCAGTTTTCTTGGATATTAAGGGCGCCTTTGATTCAGTTTCCATAGGAATATTGTCAGAAAAACTGCGCAATAGTGGACTTCCAGGAATTTTGAATAATTTCTTGTATAATTTGTTGTCAGAAAAACATATGAGCTTCAATCTCGGACAACTGACAACTTCCAGAATAAGTTACATGGGCCTACCCCAAGGCTCATGTTTAAGTCCCTTGCTTTATAATTTTTACGTGAAAGACATTGATAGTTGCTTGGAAGGACAATGCACGCTAAGACAACTTGCAGATGATGCTGTGGTTTCTCTAAAAGGCCCACATGCAGAAATGTTGCAAAGACCATTGCAAAATTCTCTAAATAATCTGTCAATCTGGGCAAGAGATTTAGGGATCGAGTTTTCTCCGCAAAAAACTCAATTGGTTGTGTTTTCTAGAAAGCGGAACCCAGCCCAACTGAAACTCAATCTTTTGGGAATAGAAATCGACCAGTCTTTGACTTCGAAATACCTTGGGGTCTGGTTTGATTCAAAAGGCACTTGGGGTACCCAAATCAAGTATTTGGTGCAAAAATGTCAACAAAGGATCAATTTTCTACGCACAATTACCGGAACATGGTGGGGTGCTCACCCGGAAGACCTCATAAAACTTTACAAAACGACTATTCTCTCTGTTATTGAGTATGGCTCTTTCTGCTTCCACTCAGCAGCAAACTGCCACCTAATAAAGTTGGAACGAATTCAATACCGTTGTTTGCGTATTGCTCTCGGCTGTATGCACTCAACGCATAATGCGAGCCTTGAGGTCCTGGCAGGGGTGAAACCTCTCCAGAACCGATTCTGGGAGCTCTCGCTAAGGTTACTTATCAAGTGTGGAGTGAGCAACACACTTGTCATTGAAAATTTCGAAG
The DNA here is from genome assembly GCF_035046485.1 of Aedes albopictus. Lineage (NCBI taxonomy): Eukaryota > Metazoa > Arthropoda > Insecta > Diptera > Culicidae > Aedes > Aedes albopictus. The sequence continues at coordinate 121,114,648 of NC_085136.1, read as the reverse complement.
AAATGCTCAGTCTGAACACTCAATCAAAATTCATGAGAATCTATCTGTTCTACATGTCATCTGATATAAGCCTACCAAGTTATAATCCTCCCCGTGTACACTTCACTAATGACAGTTCCTCTGTTAAATACGATCTGTCCATGAAACAAGCTATTCATGGAATACCAGATCAACTTCGATGTATATCGATTCCTCGCATTTTTAACGAAAAGTACCAAAATGTCAATTCCTGTAAGAGATTCTTCACTGATGGGTCTCGCATAAATGGATCCACTGGTTTCGGTGTTTTCAATGAAAATTTCACCGCCTTCCGCAAACTTCAGGAACCTTGTTCGGTTTATGTTGCTGAGCTGGCAGCAATCAACTTCGCTTTGGGGGTGATTTCCAACATGCCCGTAGACCATTTCTTCATCTTCTCGGATAGCCTTAGTTCGATTGAGGCACTCCGGTCGATGAAACCTGTAAAACATTCATCTTACTTTCTTACAAAAATAAGGGAGCAGATGGGTGCACTGGTCGAAAGATCATACAAGATTACCTTTGTATGGGTCCCCTCACATTGCTCAATTTATGGCAATGAGAAGGCGGACTCTCTCGCAAAGGTGGGCGCACAGGAAGGTGAGATCTATGATAGAAGAATTTCACATGATGAATTTTTCCATTTTGTTCGCCAGAGTTCTCTTCAAAGTTGGCAAAATGATTGGCGAGATGGCCAGCTGGGACGGTGGTTACATTCCACTATTCCTAATGTTTCTTTGCGAGTGTGGTGGTATGGTCTGGATGTAAGTCGCAATTTCATTCGCGTGATGTCAAGACTTATGTCCAACCATTACTCGCTAGACGCGCATTTACACAGGATTAACCTCGCGTTGAGCAATGTTTGTACTAAGTGCGGTTCCGGTTATGATGACATCGACCACGTAGTTTGGCAATGCCCGGATAATGACGCCTCCAGAGCGCTACTTTTGGATACCCTTGAGGCCCGAGGTAGACAACCCTTTGTTCTTGTGAGAGATGTGTTGGGGACCCGCGATGTCACATACATGGGATGTATTTTCGACTTTCTTCGCTCTGCTGGTATAAAAGTTTAATTTGCTTGTGTTTTCTTCTCCAGTTTTTTTTTTCTCTGTTTTGTCCTCTTTGTGTTACCAAGCTGCTCCTGGCCATCCGGAAAACCAAGTCCACAACAAGTTGGTACCAACACCACAAGGCACCGAATACGCTAGCAAGATGCGATTCACCCCCGGATGAGCAGCAGTGAAACCTTTGGCCCAATCCCTACCCTGTCCATCCCTCAAAATGTGACCTTCTAACCTCGAGCTGCCACGAGTACCCTGGCTTCCACCCATTACTAACAGATATCATTAAAAAGTTATTACTCTGTATAATGTATACTATTAAGTACAAAGAAAGATCCTCGGCTCCGTAAAGCGTTATTCGCGATTGAGCCCCAAATAAACGAACTAGTTAAAAAAAAAAAAATTCGCCGATCTCGCCGATTGGTGTCGCTAGTTAACAAATAAAGTTTCAAAATTCCCTAGCTCGAGATCCAAAACAAATAAATTGAGGAGTGTCGTTTTTGGCAAAGTTCTTCGGAAAGTCAAGAGCAATCTGGTGAGTCAATAATTGGTGATTCCGTCGCTAGGTGGCGCTAGTTAGCAAGTTTAGTTTCAAAATTTACTATCTCGGGATACAAAGCAGATATGCGAATGCTATCTCCGTTAGCGATCTTCAGGAGGTCAAGAGCAGGGATGGGAAATGTCATGAAATAGTATGAAAAAAATGTCATGACATTTTTTATTTACACCACTATCGCGAATTATCGGTGAAAATTTCATTTCGTATTTATCATCAGTCCATAATGCTGATAAGTTATCAATGATGTCGCCGATTAACCCTGAAAGGATGTGGTCAACTTTTTTGCCTAGTTTTACCTATAGCTTTTGACCCAGTGGGTGGATTTTCAAAACCAAAATATTTTATCAAGGGGAATAGTTGTGCTGAATGTACTGGATTGTGTACTGAAAAATTTAAATTCCCATATAAAACTTCAAGTCGATTGCGGACTACCTTACCGATTTTTCAGGTTTTTTTTATTTTGCAGGGCTTCGCCTCGGCTAAGAACACCGAGCATAGACTTCCTGGCGGTGTGCATACCAATGCTGACAAGGTCGTCCTTTTTAGAGCCGTCAGTGTAGAGAATTTCCGTTTCTCGGCATATCTCGTAAATCCGCTTTGCGAAGCTGACTCTGTGGATTCGCTCAGCTTTCTAGGATTCGTTCAGCTTCTAGGATCGATCCGTCGAAGTATTGGGGGCCAGGGTTTTCAACAGCGCCATAGGCCAAAAATCGAAAAATTGATTCTCTAATTAATGAGTTTGTATATTTTTGATATATCAATGATGCTCCCGAGAATGCAGAAAAACCATTTTTATGCAAGTTTCTGTTGCATATTTTGCTTGAGAGCGTGAGTAGTGTTATGCAATTTGACATTCTCAAAATTTGTCGAAAGAATATATGACTTTTGAGTTATACACCGCGTCCTCGTATAATAAAACCAAATGTATTTTCAAATGGTTTTCAACGCAGAGAATCAGAATAGATGTTTATCTTTCAAATTCAAAGCACCAGGAAGTGTAACTGGATGTTTTTGAGCCAATGGGGATGTGAGTAATGGACTCATAATTTTACCTATAGAATATATACATAATAAATCTTCATGTAACATTTCAAACATGTTCTTAATCACATTTAATCAATAGTCAGCCATCAAATGATCAGATTTGAGTAGGAGAATCAATCTGTGAAGGTTGTAGCTGCAAATATTTGCATACAAGTTTGCAGGATGTATTGAAAGTTACCTGTTATTTTTATAAAAAAATATTTATTGAAATAACTACAAAAATATATATACATACTAGTCCTTCTGTAACTTTCTGAAATGCGTACCAAAATTACTGATTTTTTTACAGGAGATAATCCAATGCTTTTTGCAATAATTGAGGGATATTTTGTTTGAAAACATACTTTGTTTTTTTTTTTTAATTATGAAAAGATACAGTTCAGGAGGTATAGCTTGAGGTATGAGTAATTTCATAACAACCATCCTCATTTGGCCTCGTCAAAACTTACCTTTGTAATGGTCAAATTTGATAAGAAATTTCGTATTTATTGCTAACATTTCCTCAAAATCCATCCAGTGCCTAAAACTGTAGTGCTGGAAGACGAAGGAGTAAATACGTTCTTTGAATAATATTTACTGCACCTAATTCTTCATATTCCCTTCCCAAATCTTTTATCAATTTTATCAATTTATTTACGTATTTTTTTTGTATTCAAGTTGATTTCTTTGATACTATTGCAGGTCCATTGTCGAATATATAGCAATATAGAGCGATTTTTGTATAGATTTCTTTAATTGCGTTAGAGCTGTCTTTGTTTAAAATTCCAAGTACTTCTTTACTGGATAGATAGCATTTCCATTGCAATTGTTAGAAACAAAAACGACTGAAAATACTTGAATACTTCAAAACGCAGGCCCATGAATCGTATGATTTACAGTTAGCATTATATTTACAGTTTCAAATTTCCTTTTACGTACGTATCGTGAAATAATCCCGAATAATTGTTTAAAATTTTGCAATTGAAGAAGTAATTGAAACTGTACTTGAACTATTCTACTATTGTTCCAAAATTATTACTATTGGTTATTACATACTGTAGTAATACATACTAACTCGATTTGTGATGATTTTTCTGTGTTTCGACAATGATTACTACCTTATTTCTGAGGAAATTCTTTAATTTTATATAATTTTTGTTACAGCAGTTATAAAACCTACTAATAAATTAATAAAATAAAATCGCAATTATAATGCTAATACTTACACTATTCACAAGAATCTATGATGATGTTGTCGTGTGATAGATGTTTTAACCTGTTACACTCAGTAGAAACCCTTTCTTCATAATAATTGAAAATATTTGTTTCTGTGCAAAATATAGCTTTTTAATGGTATTTTCATTATCATTAATAAAAATGTCCAAAGTTAATATTTTTCAAGTGATGTTCAAGAAAACGTACTTATATATCCTTTTTTAGTCATAACATGCTATTTTTGGTCATTAATAATAATTCTGCCCTTCAAAAAACGAAGAAAATGATTTATGACCGCTTCCCTGAACAAATGGAACCACTGTGCATCCGTCGTCTGGTAACAATAGCGTTGGAAACTCGTAGACGTCACTGCTGGTAACTACGCAAGCGTTTCCCAGATATCGCTCTGAGCAGGTTTAACCGTATCTAGCATCGGTCCTTGAACATACAAAAATGGCTACGGAAGGAAAGAGTTCGGTCCAGTGCGAGCCCTAGAGAGTATTGTAGCGTTTTTAGATCTAGGATAGGAATACTTTGAGTGTAGAATTAGCCTAAGTTGAAATACACATTGCGGTACAGAAGGGGGCATGTGACGGCGGCAGGGCCGGATCTAAGGCCCTGCCCCCCCTAGCTCAAAGCCATTTTATCCGCCCATCTCGCGACCGCTGGTGGATACAGTACAAACAGTGACCCCGTTACTCCTCAATAGGCCAGCAGCTGCATGACTCCCGGCATCCAGGCTCTATCGTAGGCTTTGGCCAAGTTTAGTGATATCAACTCGATATCCCAGTCAACCAGTGATCGTATAAAATGTTGCATAAGATGATAAAGTGGAAGCGATATACGTACATTTTACATGCGCCTAAATGGAGGCATGCACGCATATGGCCTCCGCTTTATCATCTTGTGCAACATCTTATACGATTAATGGTTGTCAAGGGCCCATATAGCCGAGGCGGTAAACGCACGGGTATTCAGCATGACCATGCTGAGGGTGACGGGTTCGATTCCCGGTCGGTCCAGGATCTTTTCATAAAGGAAATTTCCTTGACTTCCTTGGGTATAGAGTATCTTCGTGCCTGCCACACGATATACACATGCAAAATGGTCATTGGCAGAGGAAGCTCTCAGTTAATAACTGCGGAAGTGCTCATAGAACACTAAGCTGAGAAGCAGGCTTTGTCCCAGTGAGGACGTTACGCCAAGAAGAGGAGAGGAGAGGAGGTACTCAAGGAATTCTTGGAGACCTTGTCAATTATGCCACCCCCATGTTAAACTCGCCTTTAACGATCACTAGCTCCTCCATCACTATTTTTTTACTTTACAATACATCCCCACTAGGCCAAAGTCTGTTACTGGTTGTCTGGGATGGTCTCCTCTCTCCAACACTTCGCCTGATATTCGGTCCTGAGTGGCAAGGTATAATCCAGGCGGCCCTCAGTTTCCAGAAGCTGCACAAACCGCCTATTAACAAGGCGTTTCATCACCTTCGCAACACAGTTTGTGAGTGTGATAGAGAGAAAATATTCCACGGTGATAGTGGGATCTAACTCCATTGGAATTGGGATCACGATGCCGCATTCCCAACTGCTCTGCTTCCCAATGCTCAATTGTGACCGTTGACGTCAACGAAGATCAGCCTAGGTTCAGAAATCTTTTGGAGAACCTGGTCGATCATTTTTTTCCAAGATCTGCTAACTTTCTATTGAGCAGATATAGCGATGCAAACGATAGCAGGAAAGGCCACGAAATCCGTATCGCAATTATAGGTAGGTCGGTGTTCAGGCCTATCAACTTTGAGGATAATTCTGAGATAATCCCCAATACAACAGAGTGATATATGTTCGTTAATTTTCCATTGGAAGGCTAAAACCTGGCAGGAGCTTCGGGCTGGAGGTTGAATCTCGGGATACCCAGGTTCTTCGCCTGGAGGACGAATCCGGTTTTTGTGGGACTTGCAGCCCGAGTGTAGGTTCCCGGGGCTGGCCGTCCTTGGCCCATTCTTTCTTACAATTTTCAGGTTGGTTGCTGCTACACTCAGTCAGATTTTCGTTGTACTTACTTTCTACAGAGGGGTCCGGAGGGAAAATGTTTGCGAGAGAAAGTTATACATACCTAATGAGTATGTTGAAGTGACTGAATGTAGATTAAAGTTGCTCTAATTACGATTGCTTCTCTTGCTTTTGTGGGAGAGTTTGAGTTTTCAGAGTTATATGGCCCTTTTTCATCAAAAATACCCTTTGAACTCTTTTAACAAAAAAACCCTTTTTTAAACGCTTTTAAAGATGATAATGAGATGACAACAGCTCTGCATACAATCAAATTCTATTCAAGTAATGTTACATTTATAGAGATACGACTCCATCTTCAAAATTATGTGCAATAAATTCCAGGATAATGCATAAATTATGCCGATGCACATTAAAGTTAATGTGTGTCTATAACGCAGCGTTCCCACTGAACGGAATCGATTTCAGTAACTGTTGAGCCGAAATGAAGAATTGATAGATGACCAAAATTCCCTCACAAACGTTCCACCAGCTACCCAGCAGCCTACAGAGTGAGGGTATTTAATTTTGCGTTGGTAATTTTCCGCTTGTTTTCACTGTTTGGTGGTTGTTTTTCAATCATTTCCGTTGTCGCTCGCCGATAATGCAACGGCTGTCCGACGACGTTGATGGTAGGTAAATACAATATCGGAGTGTGGATACTAAGCGAAAATGGGGTATAATGCTGTAACGTTTTGACGTTTTTATTCTATTTAAGTAAAATAAAGTTTGAATTCAGTTAGGGAAAGTTGTGGCATTATTTGAATATTTTGAAATTATTTGTTTTAATTGGTTTTTATTATTATTATTATTATTCGTGGTTATTTTAGTTTAATTTGTAGCTTTTGACGTTTTTATCTTTTCAAGTAAAATCCGATTGGAATTTCTTTGAGTTTGATTTTGATCATTTGAGAATATCGTTCGTGTATGGTTTGTGTCCCGACTAAGTTATGTAACGAGCATTTGTGTGACATCGCCAATAAGATATTTCGATGGCGCGAAATATTCTTCGCGGCCATCCGTATTTTGTTGGCGCAATTTTAGGTAGTAGTTGAATAATTGAATTGGATTTGTCTTTTGAAGAGCGGCATAGTTTCTTGGACGAAGCGCAACTTCGACTCTGCCATTTCGCTGCGAGATCGGCTGGAGAGCAGAAGTGCGCGAATTAAGTATTTGAAGTTTACTTTCCGTTCAGTTTTTTGTAAAGTATAGAGATAATTTGTTCCGTATAATTGTGATTATTAAGGTAAATTTTAGTGAGTGAGTTTATTACAAGTTGTGTTAAACGTCTTTTGTATTTTGTTCTTTATTAAAAATAGTGGACTGAGGTCCGTCTTTATTTCGCGATTCTGCTCAGTTTGTGAGTTATTTCTGTGACTACGAAAAAAGGTAATTATAGTCAATTTGTTGTGTGTGAATGGTAATGTTTAATGTGATTTCGTGTTGGACTTGCAGCGCGCTGCGCTTTTTTCGTACGGCTGGTTTTGTACGATACCCGATTAGGATTAGTTTTCCTAGACAAAAATAAGCTATGAACACAACACAAATGCTGTGAACTAAAAGGCAAAATGCCAAATAAAACACAATTCCAGGATGACTGATGGACCCAAATCAATAAATGAAACCTCGTCATCCTGTGATCGGAAGGAGTTATCCATCTGGATAACAGGGCACATTTATGTTATGTGTTGTCTTGCGTCAATTTGTGATGTCTCTTATTTGTGCATTTATAAGGTTCTATATGTCGTGATGTGTTAATACTTTGTAATAAATAATTTCTTTTATTTTTGTAACATTGGCGCCCAACGTCAAAAACTATAAATTTCTGACTAAAACAGAAATAGTTTTGCTTGTTTAAGTTTTTTTTTGTGTTTTTTGTTTGGATTTTGTTACTTTAATTTACTTTTTGCTTAAGTTTTGTTGAATCTGTATATTTGTATGATGAATTTGGACTTTCAAGTTGATTTTTAGTGTAGTTTACGGTTTTAAGTTGAAATGATTTTGATTTTATTCTTTTTTTAGTTTGGAACAGTTTTCCGTTGATTTTTCAGTATTTTAGATTGAGTTTCGGTAAATTTTCAGTTTTTTAGTTTATTTACGTTCAGTTGAGTCAAATCTGACGCAAAGTTGTACTTAAAGCATAAATTACATGTAAGTTTATTTTTTTTTCGAAACATTTGTATATTTTGACGTTTTATGAAGAAATTTTAGTAATAAGGTTTGAGTTCAATTCAATTTGACAAGTTAATTGACCTTTGAAGAAACTTTCTCGAAATTCTAGTATAATTTTCTTTTAAATAGCTGAAATGTTGTAAATAATTGATAAATAATGTATAGAAAAACGTTTTTCGACGTTTTTCTCTTTTTTAAGCAAAATTATCATTGAATTCGATCAATGAAATTTTGTATGTACATTTTTGTTGTGTTGTTCTGACGTGTTTGGAAGATTGCTTTTAGCAAATCAACCAAATATTTCTCTTAAGAGTTCTGGTTAGCGTAAAGGCTTACGGAACTAATTTAGCATTCTTTACTTATTCTATGTTAGTTCTAAATTTAAAATTAGTGAAAAAATATAAATGACTCACCCGTTTATTTGACTTTTTCCTCGTGTAGTAGATGGCAGGGTGCAGTAGATGCTCCAAAACCACTCGTTTTCGGTCGTCGTTGAGTCGTGTCGGTCGCGTTTCCTGGGTCCGTTGTTAATATCGCTATTCGCCGCGAGTTTTGGTCCACCGGTGCCAAGATCCGTACTGAAGAAGGTATTCCAGTGTCATTCGGATCTGACCCTCCGACGATTTTGACCGTCATCGTTGAATGAATTGATTCCCGCGCAGGCTAGAGGATCGTCTGCATCTGCAAGAACCAGGTACATCTCTAGCGTTTTTAGAAAGGCCTTGCACGATCTTCAAATTTCGTTCACGCTCTATTCCAACTTATTCCGGTTATCGGTAGAGCAACTGGTATCGCCGTCGGTTCATGCTCCGTTGAGAATACATCGAGTCATCTGTAAATAACGATATGCATTAAAAGTTGCGGAATATGTTTATATTTTGATTAGTTTTTTTTTTCCTTCTGGTTATTTTAGTTAGTTTGACCCATCGAATCAGGTTTTCATCAAAAGAAAACATCAATTTGCACAGTTTAGCGCAGGGTTAAATCCCTCGACAACAATCGCAATAAAAATCAATTAGCCAATCGTGTCGAATACGGAAACAAAGTCCGTTAGCGATGTTTACATTTCTACCGTAACGAGTACGATAGAAACCACCTAGGAAGCCATCATGTTTAATTTATATTGATAATTTTTAATCGCACTTTACCTTTTACCGTTTTTTTTTCCATTCTCGACGAAGTCCCGCGACGAATATCTGTAAATAATACATAAAGCAGTTATTCCTTAAGTTTTATGATATAAAAGTAACGAATACTCCCCCGGTTTATGAATTATGGCGTTTTTCCTTTCTCTCGCGACCGCGACGACCAACACCGTTGTTTTTATTTTTTTTTTCCGTTCATTATCGTCTCGCGACGGTGACAGCGCAAACGTCAATCGCGTTGACAAGGCGTTTCGTTACAGTTGGTAGTATAACTTGCATGCAAGATTTTATGCTGTCAGTTTACATTGGATGTTTACATAGAGCTGTGCGTTATTTTTTGCAGATTCTGAGTTTTGTCAAATTAAGTTTGATGTTTAGAATTTATCTCTGCTTACGTTTATGCAGCGCTTGATTGCAGATGAGTCAAACAGAGTTTTGATGTGCAATCAACTGCGGTTTAATTCCGTTACGTTAAGGTGAATCAGGGAGGAGGTCAGACACAATGAGCTGATGGACTCTGATGATCCGAGTTTAAGCAGTTTGGTTTGCGAAGGTGCCAACAAGAGTGTTGGTGATGCAACCAACTGTAGTTCCGTTTCGTTAAGGAGGGTCAGGGAGGAGGTCAGACGCAATGAGCTGATGGACTCTGATGATCCGAGTTTAAACAGTATGATTTGCGAAGGTGTCAACGAGGGTGTTGATGATGCAATCAACTGTAGTTAAGATCACGGCTATGTAAGTTTATTGACATTGAGGAGTTCCCATTGTGGTAATCGTTCAACGAGTAACGATTATGTAAGTTGTTTGACAGTGGAGAATTCCCTTTGTGGTAGTCGTGATCGAGTCTTCCGTGTTGTTAATTGCTCTATGACCATCAATGTAAACTGGACTTAAGTTTTGTGTTTTACGTTAAGTTTTGATTCAACTGAGTAGTTTTTTTTTTCGAGTATTTTGTGAGTTATGAAAATTTGATCAGCTTCTCTGATCAAATTTTCATAAAACTGGGTGGTGTGATGTAACGTTTTGACGTTTTTATTCTATTTAAGTAAAATAAAGTTTGAATTCAGTTAGGGAAAGTTGTGGCATTATTTGAATATTTTGAAATTATTTGTTTTAATTGGTTTTTATTATTATTATTATTATTCGTGGTTATTTTAGTTTAATTTGTAGCTTTTGACGTTTTTATCTTTTCAAGTAAAATCCGATTGGAATTTCTTTGAGTTTGATTTTGATCATTTGAGAATATCGTTCGTGTATGGTTTGTGTCCCGACTAAGTTATGTAACGAGCATTTGTGTGACATCGCCAATAAGATATTTCGATGGCGCGAAATATTCTTCGCGGCCATCCGTATTTTGTTGGCGCAATTTTAGGTAGTAGTTGAATAATTGAATTGGATTTGTCTTTTGAAGAGCGGCATAGTTTCTTGGACGAAGCGCAACTTCGACTCTGCCATTTCGCTGCGAGATCGGCTGGAGAGCAGAAGTGCGCGAATTAAGTATTTGAAGTTTACTTTCCGTTCAGTTTTTTGTAAAGTATAGAGATAATTTGTTCCGTATAATTGTGATTATTAAGGTAAATTTTAGTGAGTGAGTTTATTACAAGTTGTGTTAAACGTCTTTTGTATTTTGTTCTTTATTAAAAATAGTGGACTGAGGTCCGTCTTTATTTCGCGATTCTGCTCAGTTTGTGAGTTATTTCTGTGACTACGAAAAAAGGTAATTATAGTCAATTTGTTGTGTGTGAATGGTAATGTTTAATGTGATTTCGTGTTGGACTTGCAGCGCGCTGCGCTTTTTTCGTACGGCTGGTTTTGTACGTTTCTTCGGCGAAGCAATCGCCGAATTGGAGATCCGTTGGCGCAGCGAATCGCCATTTTCCGTCCGTGAACCCGTGTGCCCAGCAAAGGCCCGCCTCGAGTAGGTAGCCAATCGGAGGCGCGAGTGTAATCGCTAGACTATCAGCGAATTCTCCCGTCGGTCGCCAATTGCCGAAGGTAAGGTCCGATACGTTATTCTCCGTGGACCAGAGAACGAGAGCCGGTTCGCGTGCCGCGTGTCGCAAATTGCACGCCGTGAACCAGATCCGATTCGAGAGAATAGGAGGCGTAACATTCCCCGCTCGGCCTAGTAGGAATCTAAGTACGCGAAGCCGGGTCGTTGGGCTCTGTTGCGTCCCAATTGTCTGATGAGGGTCATCCCGGGAATAAACGGCATCCGCCGTACGCTCTCGTTTATGTGAAGCCGGAAGCTTCCGTCCAGCCGCCACTCCCTCCGCACCGTTCTTCGGCCATATGCACACGGGTCCAGTAGTCGTCGCCGGACACAACGATGGTCGCCTACAAACTGTCGTCACCGAGGACTGCCGTCTACTTCGAGTTCGTCAAGCAAAAACCTGCGCAGGTACGTCGTTATTTTGTTCATGGCCATGTAACATTTCCGTTCCGTACATTTTTGTAATACGTCCAACCCGAATGAATGTTTGTGTTTAAGTTAATGAATTTTAAGAAATTGAATTTTAGTTTTTTTTTTCCATATTACGTTTGACTTACTTGAATAAAATCACTCCTTTTGTAATTATATATGTTTTTTTCGTTTGATTGTTTTTAACTTCAGTTTTCCGTATTTTTTTTTTGTTGTGTTCTTAACAGAGTTTGAATTTGGGTTTTGTTTCAAGTAATTCTGCCGATTTTCCGTGAATCGTTCCAAATCCTCTGAGATAATAGTCTCTTACAGAGTCGGGCAAACCTAACACGACCGGTGGTCTCTCTTCACGAGAGTGGCGCTGAAGCCACCGCGTTATAGAACATCTCGAGCAAATTCGGCGAACGGTTACAATGCGCTTCCAAGAATATGGTTTGAGATTTGCCATGTTTTATTGCTCACTTGTGGGGCACTTTTTTGTGATTTCCCCTTGCAAAAATTGGCTCCTCATGTTTTTGATCCCAATTCACCAATTCGGTAGTGACACAGGGGTTGTGACAAACGTATTACACTTTTATCACACATCGACCCAATTAAAATTTAATTATTTATCATTAAATGATAATTATCGCTGTGTAAAATCTGGCAGCGAAGAATTCATCATACGGTCCATGTTGGTTTTTGTAACACTTTGGGGCTTTGGGCGCTCGAGGGAAACAAACCCGAGTGTTGCAGAGATCATCAGCATCATCATCGGCCACCTGCTGCTTCTCGGGCAGTGGTTTGTTTGCAGCGACCCCAAAGGGAAACGAGTATTTTGTTTCGGTTTTAACACAGGGACATTAATTTTCCGATGAGTAGGGTTTCCAAAAGGATGTAAAGTTCAATGCGTATCTCCTTGGTGATGTGAATTAGGAGTAAGATAATATAATTTGAGGGTACCGGCCGGAAACTATGAGCAACCTTAGGGAAGATCGGGTAACCAACCCTGGTGGAAACTTTGGTCGTAGGCTGACAGGTAGTCTGTTCTCCAGGAGGAGCGGCTCACAACAGCGTCTGATCCCCATGTAAGTCGGCTGTTCGGGTCCGTATGAAGTTGATCATCGATATTAACTTCTTTTCCCGATCAGCCTAGATAGCTGTGTAGTGTCGGTAGCGGTTGTCTCAATTGGCTAAGAATAACACACCGGACCACCTGTTCCGGGGGTAAAAGTCCACTAAACAGGGAACCCCAATCCAAGGTGTCAGGCGACCCGTGCTGATGGATGAATGATTGAGGGGGTTTTAAATATGCTCGATCTTTAACGGAGCCCGTAACGTAGGTAGATCGCCTTTATGTGTTGCGTTACGGTTCAAGATCTACCAAACCGAACCCTAGTGACATCCGGTTTGTGAAGTTGGGGTAATGTGTTTTGGTAATAAGGATGGTACAAAGTCCTTGTTACTGGTGACAGTTTCTAAAATTGCATTTATTCTGCCTTGCTGATAGTTAAAGAATCGGACTTTGCCCACCCGAGACTACACTTGATGTTAGGAAAACAAACATGCTTTACGTATCCAATTGCGTACTAACCTATCAAGGACTGTTAAGTTCTAGTAATCCAAGGACTCACGTGCATTCTTATTGCAGGACACATTCTCTAATTTGACAGAGTTTTGAAACTAGCCTAAAGTCCTGGGTTTTTCTATGTTGTCCTGGGACTAAACTAGAAGCAAGACATGGATGGGGCTAGAGTTCCGATGCATGGATAAATATCAGTACCACCGTTTTGTTTTTCTCAGAATTCAAATAGATTGTGTTTGATTAGGGGCGCTCTTTCACTGGGATTTAAATCTCTATGATAACGGGACCTTTTTATCGCAATCGATTTCTTGCACCTCTGGGATAACAAAACAGGAACTGTACAGAAATCGATGCTTCATTGCCTCTCAATGACAATGGAGTAGTACGACATGCACTAAATACTAAGGATACGGGTAATGCCACAAAAGATCTAAATTAGAGATGGTCAGGTTTCGGGTTTTCAAACCCGAAACCCGACCCGAACCCGAACCCGACGGGTACGGGTCGGGTTCGGGCTTGGAAATTTTCTAAAACTCGGGTTCGGGTCGGGTTCGGGTTTAAACAAATTCAAAATTTTCGGGGTACGTTCGGGTCGGGTTTGAATAACGTCGGGTTTAAGTCGGGTTTGGTACCAGTGTAGATGAATCAGTATTTGGAAATATGTTATATTTGTTATAACCGATTCATTTAACAATTATTTGGTAACTCGGGTTTTGCTCGGGTTTATTGACAAATATTTTTTCGGGTTCGGGTCGGGTTCGGGTTTGATCATCGAAAATTTTTCGGGTTCGGGTCGGGTCCGTGTTTGACGGAACAAAAAAATCACGGGTTCGGGTCGGGTCCGGGTTTTGAAATTGAAAATTGTTCGGGTACGGGTCGGGTTCGGGTCTGCAAAATCCGAAACCCGACCATCTTTAATCTAAATGCTGGTCGCAGTGGCTCACCCGAACAGAAAAAAAAGGGGCGGCTGATCTACGTCCGAGTGACAGGGAAGGACTGTATGCTCAGCTGTGCACCATGGTCCTCCGGAAAGTAGGGGGTTGGTGTCAGGCCCTACGAGCCAGCCGTAAAAAAAAACATTGAAGCGGAAAATCAGCAACAGAATAATATGAACCGAGACCAACGGCAACGACCCCAGCGAACAAAAAGGACTTGCGATTGGAAACTCGGTACGTGGAACTGCCGATCTCTCAACTTCATTGGGAGCACCCGCATACTCGGCGATCTACTGAAGGACCGCGGGTTCGGCCAAGGGCGTAGCCAGAGCGGGGCATGGGGGCCGTGCCCCCGCTCCCTTGCCACCAGATTTTTTTTTTAATTCGAGCCGACTCAAAGATTTTCAATAATTCAAGAGTTCCAGAAAGAAATATTAAAAAAACCCAGATTAATCCACCTAGTGGTGATAGCGCCTTTCTCGTCGAATATGTTATGTGGATTTTTATTAAATCCGCCAGATTATTGAAATGTTTAGTAAAACATGCTGGAAACCATGTATACATAATATAAGCGCTTAGAAATGGCTCTGGGTCCCCCCCCATAAAAATATAGGTATTATCTGACCAAAGTCAGGGGTTTCATAGCTGCCAAAACTACTCGTTGTTGCCCAGTTTTTTTAAGTCATTAGTACTTCGTTTCAGTACGTGCATTCAGCTTCTTATCTCAGAACCATATTCAGCCTCTACTGTGTCTTATTCAGGAGATTGAGCCTCTCCTGTCGTTGAATCATATTCAGCCTCTTGTGTGTCTTATTCAGGAGATTGAGCTAATACGGTAAGCCGTATTCAGCCTCTCCTGTGGTTGAATCATATTCAGCCTCTTCTGTATCGTTTAAGGAGGTTTTAGCTAACACGGTAAACCGTATTCAGCCCCTCCTGTCGTATAACCATATTCAGCCTCTTCTGTGTCTTATTCAGGAGATTGAGCTAATACGGTAAGCCGTATTCAGCCTCTCCTATCGTTGAATCATATTCTGCCTCTTCTGTATCGTTTTAGGAGGTTTTAGCTAACACGGTAAACCGTATTCAGCCCCTCCCATCTCATTTTCAGAAGACTTTAGCTAATATGATTTTCAGCAGTTTCAGAAGATTTTAGCTAATATGGTTTATTTTTAATTAACGATTTGTTTTAGCAGGTTACACCAACGTCCTTCAACTCATCACTATATGATTCAAGTTATACACATCGTAGCATGTAAAGTCGTATGGTGTGTTTACATCATATGGAAGGAGAACATTATAATGTGCGTCTGCTTGACCTGGCCTTGTCAAATGCAGTAATATTGGTAAATCAGTATTACTATACCTTGGTGGTTCAACTTTAACAAACCGTTGTTCTCCGTTTTCATGATGTAACATGATAAATATAATTCGTTCAAGAGCCATACTGAGAGCAAACAGGGTGTCAAGGTTACCGAATAACCTTTCGGAACAACATATCTGAAGAAGGTTAAACAATGTGTCGGATTCCAATCCAATGGTGTTTCTGATTTTATCGAAAATATGTATGTTTTCTATTACGGCTTGGAATGCAATTGCTCTAAGATCAAAAGAAAAACTTTCATTTCCTACCAATGCATACGAAATCGCATTAAATTGGCAACCGCCATCTCCAGTTATTGGAATTTCCAAGAATCCATTCAATGTTTGAACTGACAATAGTCTATCTCTGTTACATTTGAAAACATTAGTAGGTAATGTCCTTAAGTGGTTTGCTATGTGGTCAATATCACTTTTGTAACGCATTACATTGCCATCTGTAAAAGCTATCAGCAATTCTTCTGAATTAGTAAATGTATATGGATCGTTATAGAATACTTGTTGAACATTTTTGAGTAATTTTTCATTTCCATTATCATATACATCATTGGTCGTATCTACTGTGTTAATCCAATCTCTAATGTTGTGATTTAAATTTAAATGTTCTAAATCTGATTCAAAATCACTGTACTGAAAGGATAAACTCGCAATATTCCTATCGCTAGATCTGATGCTATTACCTTCAGATGATAAGTTAACACAAGATGCTATTGATTTACTATCTATGGATACTATGTCAGAAGACTTTCCAAACAGTTGAATATTATCGTTGTCAATTTTGTTCACATCAGTAAGGCATGGTTGTTCACTACAAATTATACAATATATTGGTTTATGATCAGAAAAGTAGCACTCGTAAACTCCGGCAGTAATATTTTTAAAATTGGCGTACACTACATCTAGTCGTGATCCCAAAATAGTTGTTGCTTCCTTTGGCGGTAGTTTCGAAACATATGAAAGGCTGATCATAAAGGAGCTAAACTCATGGACTTGTGCATTTCTTGTATCATTAAGATTGAAATTGAAATCACCTATGACAATAGTTGAACAAGATTCCTCCAACTGAAGTCGAAGCATTATATCTATAAAATCGCAAACACTTACTTTTGGTGATTTATATCCACTTATTATCTGTATTTCATTAACTACAAATTTTACCAGATCTATATGACTATGATAATGTCCCTTTTGATCCGCCTTAAATTCGGTACAATAGTCGACAACGTTTGCTTTTAAACTGCTTCTTACAAAACAAATAATTCCTTTGGCAATGTTCTTTTTAACATAATCCGGATAATTAATAGTATCTGAACGATAGACCACATTAAATCCAGGAAATTCAATCTTTTCATTGGCGTACAAGCATGTTTCAGAGAAAATTAATATATCAAAGCGGAAATACCATGGGTCCACGTCTACATGCTTTTTATTCGCTCGTAATGATCGAATATTCAAGTAAACTACTTTGAGCCCTGATACATTAACTAAATTATTGTAAACAAGTGACAATGACCGTTCTTTTCTTAGTCTATCCATTTCGTTCAAACAAGAATTAATTGTATTATTGCTTTTCATATTTCCAGGAAAATTACCTAGAATATAAAGTCCTGAAAGACTCGTCACGCGACTGAGTTCTACATAAACTAACTGGCGGGTAAGGTTACCAGACTTCCTGAAATCGATGCAAACATGTCTGTATGTTTGACCTTGACTTTTATGAATAGTTAGAGCTTCGCAAGGTACTATTGGAAACTGATCCCGAATCATCTGGTAATCCTTCTGGAAATGAGTTGTCAGGTTGTATACTTTCCTAGGAATTGGCGTCCAACTGAGGTTGATATTGTTGTTCTCCATGAAATTCCTGTACTGCTGTCGTATCTTCTTGCCTACATTACTAGAGTCGAATTTTAGAAAAACAATAGTTGGTTTTTCAGTCCCAGGATTGCAAAAAACGTATTCTAAAACTCCAGTAGCTCCATTAACTAATCCATCTGCAACGTCAAGATTAGCTGTCAGCATGTATTTAATTCCTTGTTTGAACCGGATCGTATATGGATATCCTCCACAATCTTTGGTCGGTCGTTCTCTCCACATTTTAATCTTTGCAGTTCTTTGATGTGGTTTCAGTTTTCCTGTAATTGTGTCAACAGCATTGCACTCTATTTCAGATGCGAGTGATTCCGATATCTTCTTGTCATTATATTTATCAACATTGGCGTTCGTATAGTAAAGCCTGATGGCTTCATCAGGTACTTGATCTTCCTGTATTTCTCGAGATTTTATGATGTTGATGTCTTCGTCTGTCATTTCTCCACGAGCAAAACTATTGAGAGCTCTAACAAAGCTCAAATCATCTTTCTGACGCATAACCTCAGTAAGCTCATAAAGGTTAAATTCGTCCCATATTGGTGAGATGCTTGTTTTGATTAGACTGTGCTTCGGAGACAAGAAGATGGCCGAGTCTTTTACAGGTGGTAATTGAAGAAAGTCGCCAACTGTGATTACCGATAATCCACCAAAGGTTTCGTTTTTTCCAGTGATTTGCCGCAACCGTGTATCGATCCGACTGAAAATGGTGCTTCCAACCATCGATATCTCATCAATGATGACCAATTTGCAGTCGTTCAGTTGTTGTCTTAAATTGTTGGCAACATCCATGGGTAAATCCGACATTTTCGCATTTTCTTGTAATGGTAGAGCAAATGCAGAGTGTAACGTATTTCCTCCAATCAGAAAAGCTGCTTTTCCAGAAAACGCACATAACAAAACTTTAATGGAATCAGTATTTTGGTCTCTCAGAACTGAAGTTGAATACTCCAAATGGTATGTGATTAATTGGAAAATTGTAGAAATAACCATGCTTTTGCCTACTCCAGCAGATCCCGAAATAAAAATTCGAAGAGGTAATTTTCCGGTGCTGAATGACTTGTAGATGTGCATTACAATTTCCCTTTGTCGTTCGTTCAGTTTACATAGCATATCAAAGAGATTGTGTTCGTGTATTTTTGGAGGAGCAGTGTAAATAAAAGGTACATTACTTTTTGGACGATCTATCCCCACTTGCACAAGGATATCGATCTCTTGTTCCTTAGGAATTTGATTTTTCTCAAAATCTTCAATTTCATCTGCATCGGCTATTTGTCTGTGCTGCTCAGCAGCTAGCATAGCATCATCCAATCGATCGCTAGACAGCTTGAACAGGTTATTGCGATTTTTATCGATCAGCTCTTTGTTTTCATAAAACTTTGCACTCCAGTTAATCGATTCAATTTCCTCCTCTTCGTTTCTCCATGGAAGAAATAATAGCAATTGTTCGCGAAAGAAATTGTCCGGATCTTTTTCATATGAATATCGCACGTGCCGTACGATTCTGGCCTTCCTGCGGCGTTTATTCTCAGAGTCATCTTTCTCCGTGTCTGTCTCGTTACCTTCTTCGTCCGAATCCAAATTCTTATCTCGTCTTGTTTTCTTCGCTGTTTGGAAATAATATGCGGCATATTCAGCTAAGCAAACATCATCCAAAGCTTTTCGTTCTGAATAATGTGTAAGAATATCTTTTCCTACGATGTCAGTGGAATCAGGATCCATTGCTTGCAACTGCTTGTTTGTTTTTAAGAACGCTACTCTTTCCTCACTGCGCCCCGTATTTATAAATATAGCACTTCGACTGAACTCTGTTATAGGTGTTCCCAAGCAATGGTATACTGCTTCTGATGTTGATATCACGTGTCCGTTCAGGAATTTGTTCATGATGCATCGTAACCGATCCTGTAAATTACGATCTCCTTTGTCCAGTTCAGTTTGAAGGTCTTTCAGTCCTTTAGAAAGCCCTGCTTCTCCTTTCGCCACATAATCCACAATGTACGATGCTACAGCATACTCGTCCACAACAAGTTGCAAATCGACATTTGATTCCATCAAATTGAGAATTATTCGATTGTAAGTATTGATATCTACCTCACAACTCCTGCGCTTATAAAAGATTGCCACCTTATTAATAGAGCTTCTTAAAGCTGTTAAATACGTCTCCTCTGACATCTGAAGGTGCTCCAAAACTTCATCAAAGCTTTTGACAATTCTTTCTTTACTCACATAGAACTGTTCCATCAGGTTTTTGATTTTTTCTAGATTAGACTTCACTTCAGTAGTTCTTTCCTCTTTGGATAACGGTTCAAGAATCGTTGTCCGTGGCATTACAAATTTGGGGAAATTGAATCTGCAGATGTTTTTATTTTTCTTTCCTTTACTGCATGTCGAAGTATGCTTGTGTCGCAGATAGTTACAAAATGGATTTTTCTCGTCAAATTCGCACGTTATGTGCTTGTCTGCAAACTCTATGACTAGGTCAAAAGTGCTACTATCATCACGATCTATTTTAGGTGCATTGTCAATCCACAACAATATATGATCATGAGGTGATCCTCGCTGTTGAAATTCCCGTCTGCGGAAGAAGTCGGTGACCTTGTATGTTTCGAAAATTCCTCCTTCTGCTTTGTTTATTAATTTCATCAAGTTCTTGATTTTGTTATCATAATACATAGCAGTAAATACGGAATTTTCCTTAACCAGTTTTGCCCTTCCCTCATACGGTAAATTCAATGCATCATACAAACTAATTTTTGTACCTGAAGTATACTCTACTAGAGCTTGAATCAATTCTGGCCAATTAGTTTCAACTGCAGATACCGTGAGAAAGAATACAGGAGTACCGATTTGCCGCATAAGTCCACATAAAACCTTCTTTTTTTGCTCCATATACGCAGGGGCACATCGCATTTGATCCATGAATCTTAATCCATTGTTGAACGATAATAAACCTCCAATGTAATCAGGTTGCAGTGCCTCTTGAGCCGTCACATTTTTTGCATTTTTTTTCTTCCGAATGGCAACTTTTATGGAACTGTACGATTCATTCAGCAACTTTTTCTTTGAAAGGTGAAGTATACGCCTTGGTTCAATCCTGTTGTTGTAGTACCGAATTTCCCATTTGATGATATCGTTGTATGTTATGTTTTTGTCTGTCAAACTCCGTGGTTGTCCAGCGAAAATTTTTGGAAAACAAAGATATTCTATGTCCGGGTTACTGTATGGTGATACCGGTTTCTGGTGTTGTCCAGGAGCCATTACTACGATTGCATTTTGGGCAGCTACTTCATTCAAATCAATCAGCAAGCATTCGTCGTCTCCTTCGTGCAGTAAATTCGCGAATTCTTCGTCTATGTTTATGCCTGCTTCTTGTTCAACTCTGTCATCATCAAACTCGGTTGTGTTCAAATTTGGTTCGTCATCATTTATATCCAATCCATCATATGCATTTTTCGAGAAACGAATTCCATACTTCATATACAGTTCCGTTTCCTGCAAGTAATTGCCAGCTGCCTCAACTTTTTCCTTACGTACCAGCCCTTTAAGATAACTGGATGTATGTCCCATATGCCTCTTAAACTCCACTGGTATGGCTATCATATTGATATTGTTAATGTTCCTAGGAAGGGACTGCTCCATTTCCACCCAAAGAGTTATGTGATCTTTCTCCGCATCAATTTTCACCGCCATTAGAGAAACCACCTTTTCGCGAGTGATTTTTTTTAACCCTTTTTCAAAGAACATGCGTTCACAACAAGAGCAGAAATATGAAGGCACTTCTTTCCTGCTATCAATAAACGCCAGAAGTTCAACTGAAGTTTGATCTGTTTCATGTCGCTTCAAGTAGCTGTATAAAGCATCTCGGTGCCTTATTATCTCAGAGCTCCGTTTTTCACGCCTACTTTGTCGATCTCTTTGCCTTTCGGCGACTCTCAGCATGTCATCGTCTCGTGTATTTTGCATGCGCTCAATATTGCTCTTATGTTCCTTATGAACATATCGCAAATCTGTTCGAATCTTTTTCATGCGATCTCTATTTTTTGCTTTTTCCTGGCAAGAAAACTCTTCAACTGTGTCTCGAAGATCCCTTATCCTCTGCAAATTTTTCTGTTGCTCTAGCTGCTTGTAGTCCTCGTGTTTTCTTATTTCTGCCATCCTCCGTAAATTTATCTGATTCTCATGGTGCTTGTAGTCTTCTTTCGTTCTTCTTTCCGTCATTCGCTGCATGTTTTTCTGCCTTTCTTGCTCTCTGTACTCCTCATGTTTTCTTAAATTGGAAATCCTTTGTAAATTGTTCTTTTTCTCTTGCTGCATGTATTCATCGTGTTTCCTTATTTCTGCCATCCTCCGTAAATTTGTCTGATTCTCATGTTGCTTGTAGTCTTCGTTCGTTCTTCTTTCCGTCATTCGCTTTAAGTTTTTCAGCTTTTCTTGCTCTCTGTACTCCTCCTGTTTTCTCAAATCAGAAATCCTTTGCAAATTCTTCTGTTTCTCTTGCTGCATGTATTCATCGTGTTTCCTCTTTTCCGTTATCCTTTGTGTATTTTTCTGAATCTCTTGCTGTTTGTAATCCTCATTTTTTCTCGTTTTCACCATCCTCTGTGAATTGGTTTTCCTTTCACATTTCTTATATGCACTGGTCATTCGCATATTCTTAATTCTCTGCTTATTTTTCGCATTCTCCAATTTGCTGTACTCTGCGTTGTCACTTCGTTTTTTCTTCATATTCTGCCTATTTTTCTCTTTCCGCGTGTTTGCATTGCAGTTGTCAATCGCCTTCTCAGTTGATTCTGCACTCCGCACCTCTGAACAGTTTCCTGTGTCATCACTGTGCGCCGTCTCACTAATGTTATCCCACTGAGATTTCTTCTCAACAACATTACGTTTTTTGTCATAAAACTTTCTTATTTTTGCTTTCTGCAGACGCGATTGTTTTTTAATTTTCGGCATTTTGAAGCAATTGCTGCAATTAAAGCAATTGAAATAGAAAATTGTAAGATGATTGTTACGGATGAAACGATAATGTTTAAGTTTCACACAGTTTGAAATTTGAAACTTTCTGTATCTCATAATTCTTGGAGTATATTTAATTAACGTTGGGATTTCACTCAGTCGTTGGGAAGACTGGGAGGACTTTATCCCTTTTTCTTAATGTGGCCATAACTTTACGAAAAACTCTAAACTTGATTCTCGCACAGAATTCTGGGTAATATAAGTTTATACGTTTTTCTCCACAACATTAAAGTTTTCTAAATTAAGGTTTTAAAGGTTTACCTTATAAAGCATAAAAAGAAGAGTGATACTTGATCTCCCTTTGAGCATCTCATTGAAAGGCTAAATGACTCCAGAAGCTTTTAATTAATTTTCTTTACAATTTTTCTTGTATTTTTGATTAATGAAATGAAAATGTAAGATGTTCTTAAACTTTTAGGGCTATATTAGATTCTAGAATAAGGACATTTCATCCCCATTACCGAATGGGGTTATTTTTCAAACGTATAATACGTGTATAATCCTTGAGGGATCTAGTCTCCCCGTATCACTGTTCTATGCTAAACAAACCAAATTTGATAATTATGTTTGATAAAAATAGTTTTTTTTTCTTAAGCCTACATGTTGTGAAAATTTGAGAACAGTTGGGCTAATTTTCACGAAATGCTGAAATTTGAGATTTTTTGGTATCGCTTTAAGGGTTACATACTTAGGGATACTGAACATAACGAGGGACTGAACGGTTCACTTTTCACAAATAAATGCATAGTTGACTGCAAAAATACTTTTTACACCTAAAACAACGACTTTTTCTTTCAACATGGATTTTTATCGTGGAACTTTTTTTTCAAACTTTGAAAGTGTTGACCCAAAATGGCTCAAAATTTGATTGAAAATATGTTATTATATTAAGTTAACGCTGTCCAATTTGATTGAGAATCGCAGCAGTTTTGAAACTTATCGTCAAATTTTCAGACGTTTTGACACACTAACAGTATTATCCGTGCAGTTAAAAATCGAAATTTTTGAAAATTGATTTTTCTCCTAAACTGTGTGTCGGACGTACGTCGGGCATAGTGCGCTGGATAGAGGGTCAGATCCGCTGTCCAGCGCACTACGTCCGATGTTAGGTTTCCCGTCCGTATGGATTTGGAGAAAAATCGATTGTCGCGTGTGTGGAAACATTGCAAAATGTCATGTTTTAAAAACGTGCCAACTCGTAAGTTGCGTTTTGGGGGTGGGCTTAGTGAGCACCCTAGATGGGGCAGAATAAACAGTTCCTGTTTTGTAAATAATCAAATGCTAAATGACTATATTCTTTTCAATAATAAAGCATTCCTACAACAACCCACAACCCTTTAAAACAAATTTGAGGGGATTACGGCAACGGTGTCATGGTAGCGGTTTTTTCGGCAGTCAAGTTCGCAGATTGTGGTCGAACCCCGGTACCCAGTTCGTACTCAGTACATAATTTTTGATTGGCCCTTTTCTGTCAGATCGGTGTAATACCAAAGACATAATAATTCGGTCTTCGGTAATACGCTAAAAATAATTAGTCTATGATTACGGTGTTCACTTTGTAGAAAACTGTGAGGTTCCTAGGAAAAACTGTAAGGTTCCTAGGAGTCTACTGTTAAGGAGTTTCTAAACGGCAATAACATACAGGTACAGATTTATCCAAGTTAATAAATTGCAAATTAGTGACAAAACCTTACTAGTATATGCGCACCAAAACAGAGAAAATTTATCTTCGTTTGGCTGAGATGTTTACCGTTTTCATTTTTTTTCACCAGTTGCTCACTTTTCCCTACCTTACCATCAAACTTACCATCAAGTTTTTTTTTTCAACAAAATAAGTACATATACAGATATTTGCAAAGTGCTGTAAATAAATTTCATTGATCCAGGAAATATCAATAAACTTGAACTTGATAAATATCCACTACTTTGTTATTTCAATAAGGTAACCCGGATAAAAAATTACCATTCATTACATGGTAAATATTATTAACATATGACTGGTTTTATTGTTCACAATAAAACACATAGTAGATATATTGTTACTTTTTACAATAGAAATAAAACCCATATAGTTCGTACAATTAGTGAACATTTGCTTTATTAGTGACTAATTGATTCGATTGTTTTTCAATAGTTCTATAATAATTTAAAGTTACTATGAGTAAAAATTAATTTCAGTTCCCGCATAGTGAAATACAATTTATATTACGCTCCAAACAGTATGTCTCCTCTATCTGTTACTGTTACTGTACCATGAACAGGTGCTTTCCTGTTGCAACTATGAAACTTGAAGCTTTCGATCATAAAGAACGGTTTATGTAACCCATACTAAGTTGTAACAACATATCATATTGTGCAGAAGTTGTCAAATAATATAAGGATGAAAACTCGGGAGACATGGTGGCAATATATAATGATCTTTTTTCAAACGGTTTGTGCGCAACTCACTTACACATGGGTATTTCACTGTATGTCACCTCAATTTAACTGTTTGCCAAATAGTAGCTTTCATTGGTATCTGTGCCGATTGAACTTTGCAGTTTGCAATTGTTTAGAAAAATAAAATAAAATCTTTCGCCCGCAAGCTGAGTAAAAACAAATTGAAAATTGTCTCGGTAAACGGTTTCAAGCGCAAGGAGCAGTCTGGATGAAACATAATTAAGTTTTGCATAATTTATACATTTGTTTTTTTGTGTCATATCTAATCGAATGTTTGGAATTTTTCAGAATTCGCGAACTTGAGTGTGCCGAGAACGTGGCCGAGAAGGATTCGTTCTGCTGCGGGCGGGAATTATGTGTGTCCCTTGCGACCAAATAGCCGGATCCACCGGAGGAAAAACCAAAGTGAGTTTTAGTCGTCGTGGGTGCTACCGGGCCCAGGATAGAACACGTCGAAATCTTTCGAAAAAAAGCATCTTGGAGATATAAATTGGAGGCGAGATTGGAGGAGAATATTTATTGAATAAAAAAAAATCTTTGGTGAACGCGTAACCGCCTTTTTATTTTTAAACGGTTTAAATGCAGTTGAACCACATGCCATAAGCTTAAAATACCATGGAAAACCATAAATCAATAACAACACATACATTGTTCGTTTTCTTCTAGATTTATTGTTAAACTGTTCTTTAACCATTTGCTATGCAGTGGATTGTCTCAAAAACTGGATAGTATATTGACCGTATCCTTTACTGTATTGCGAAAATTTTGTTCGAGAAAACGAGCGATTTTTTATGGTAACCTATCTTAACCGCCTATTCCACATACTGTAATTTGGCGGATTACCATTTGTCAAACTGGCAAATCTGTACATAGAATGGTTATCATACTGTTATCTCGGATAGTATGTGAAATAGGTCAATGTCAATTTGTAATAGTCATCTACAGTATAATAAAGTTAGCGATTATGCGGGATTAGAGGTCAACCTTGTGTGACTGAGCTCGACATTTTTCGCCCTGGGATTTCAAAAATGTTCCTATCTGGCCTACACGGTGAAAAAAATCACTCAAAAGTATGTGTTATAAGCTAGGGACGAGACAAAAGGCTAAAAAAAAAAATAAAAATTACAGGTATTCTTCGATATAACGTACAAAAAAAAAATTCTCTTTGTACGTTATATTGAAGTGTACGTTATATCGAAGCAGAGAAAAATTTAATATTTTTTGTATTAGTATTAATGCATTCGACGTGAAATTAACCCCAATTAATGATTTCAGTGAAATTAACAAAACCAATAATGAAAAACACGAGTTTCCATAAAAAACTCATTTTGTTTTTTGTGCTTCGATATAACGTACATTTTGCTTCGATATAACGTACACTAAATTTTTTCCCAAATTGCGCTAATTTTGTGTAAAAAGGCTAATGCTGCAACAAAACATTGATTTGAGTGATTTCGTAGTTTGTCTGAAAGTTATTCCTGGGAAAAAATAAAAATATTCAATGTTGTACGTTATATCGAAGCTAAATGTACGTTATATCGAATTCGCTATATCGAGGGTACGCTATATCGAGGGTACGTTATATCGAATAATACCTGTATATATTTTCAACTATGGTTAATAAAAACGTCAAAAAATGAGTAAATATGTACTCTTGAACTATATACAGTCAGGTTTTTTTTTACGCGGGGGATACGTACCGCGTAAAAAAAAACTCAGTTCAAATTTCGAAAAACCGCGTAAAAAAAGTCTCACCATTTCTCGACGAATCATGCAAAAATAAGACGATGAATTTTTTTTTTGTATGGAGTTTTCATTTACGCGGCCGCGTAAATCAAAACCGCGTAAAAATAAACCTGACTGTATTGTGGTTTGAAACAAGAATCCCGATAGGACTTTAGAAGCCTATTCTACGAAACGACAACCGTGTTGATATTGTTTTTGATATCCACTCGAATCGAGTCAAGTACGAGACTCTGAAGACGACGTTACAGTTGAGGTCGAAATACGTATCTGTCATAGGATGCAAATACTTAGCTGGAATTAAAAGGAACAGTACTTAACTTGATTTTCGTTTCTTTGAAATTTCTATTTCATTTCCATGAGAGCCATACCATAGACTAATTTCAAGACCTCAAACTACGAAGGAAAAACATTGAATTTTGTGTGTCCAATCCGGTACCCAATAAAATTCATTACCGTGTATTTTTTTCTGCGTGATTTGCCATTTGTGTGAAATATTTTTAGCGTGTTATACCGATCTGACAGTAGAGGACCAATCAAAAATTATGAACTGAATACGAATTGGGTACCGAGGTCCGTTCACAATCTGCGAACTTGACTTAATAAAAAATAGCTAGTTTCGCACCGTTGGCCATACCCCCTAGTGAGGAAGAAGACTCACGCCACCCTAGAAACATTTCTTGCCTTCTAAAATCTTCACATGCCAAATCAGGTTCTATTTACTTGATTAGTTCTGGAGTATGCTGAAATAACTGTTTCATTGATATGGCACCTTCCAGGAGGGGTCCTACACTTTCCTAAGAACCTTCACCGGCCCCAAAACCCCTACTTAAGGAACATCCATAAATTACGTCATGCAAAATTAGACCATTTTCAACAATCAGCCCACCCCCCACTCCTCCCCATATATCACACTTTTTGTATGAGATCTTTGAAATTTTTGCATGGGTTGTCACACTTTGTAGAACCGGCCCCCTCCTCCCTCAAAGCGTGATGTGATTTATGGACGCTCCCTTACAAATTTTCATGCCGATCGGTTCAGTAGTTTCCGAATCTAGACTGATTAGACAGTCAGAAATTCATCTCAATATGTGCAGAATACAGATAAAATGTTTTTGTATGGTGTAGGAAAGATATAGAACCTTTTGCGCAATCATCGGTAAAGACAATTTATGTATTATATACCGCATTTAGTTCACTACTGGACTGCGAACTGCGACTTTATAAGTGCGAAAACGTAAATAAAACTGCGCGATTGCATCAAATCAGGTTGATGTCTTCGGCGCACTATTTCTTCAATCTATGGAGAACAAGTGCTCTGAAGACACCGAGTTGATTTGATGCAATCGCGCACTTTTATTAGCGTTTTCGCACTCGTGAAAACTAGTGCGATAGTCCAGTGGTGAACTAAATGCGCTATATAAATTTAATGTTTACGATGAGACCAAATTTCAGCTAGGGTTCCACTATTGGTTAAAATACCCTAGTTTTCTGCACCACATTCACAAGGGAAGATTCATTTTTTACGTCATCACTTTTCGGGATTTCTAGCCACCCCCCCCCCCTTCCCCAAACTGTTACGCTATTTCCTTATAGTGGTTTCGCAGCGCGGCGTCACGAACACTAATGCAAATCTACTGGTTGAAAATATGCCCATTTGATTTTGCCGGGAACAGCTGATTTTTGTTTACTATTTTCAACCAGTAACTCAGGTAGTGTTCGTGTAATGCAACGTGTACGTACACGCAACACCACTAAAAGCAGAAACCACTATACCTACTGAACGTACTGTCACACTTCTCTAGACCCCCCCCCCCCCCCCCCCTCACCGCTCCCACCAATGTTTGAGATAATTTGTGAAAAAATCCTCTTTGGAGTAAACACAAAATTTTCAGAATAAAACACTACTAACCTTTGCACCAAACACCAAATATTGCAAAAAAAGATTGATATTCACCAATCTACACCGTTTTTAAATAATTATAATTAGTTTTCTTTCAACTTTTGTAAACAATTTGCTCCACGCTCAAATTGTACGTCCACTTTTTGCCGTATTTTTCACCGGCTTGAAGTTTTCTGTCGAACGCGCGTGACGGAAGGAATTCTAAGGCCGAAACACAGTGATAGCGGATGCGGAATGCCAACTAAATCAGAAGGATCAACTTGAATCAAATTAAAATGCATTTTTATTAAACCGGTTTGTTTGATTGAAGTAATATTTTGACAAATCTCGTCATTTTGCCAAATAACACATGAGTGAGAAAAGGACTAAAATCGGCTGTCATGTAGAACTGTTAGAATGACCGGTTGCTATTTTGCTGACATTGTGTTCGGACCTTAATGGTGATAAGCTCCGCACGCAGTAAAAAATGGCTGCGTACACAAATTGGAAGAGTGCCGATGCGATGTGGATTAGCGTGTGACTTCACTCACATAAGAACGCCGTAGGAATGAAAGAGCCGACTCGTTTCCTTTTGCCGCACTAAAGAAAGAGAAAGAGATTATGTTCTCGCCTCTCTGTCTCTGTCAAAATTCGAACTGGCGCGCGCTTGACTTCAAGCATAACTTCTCAAAAGGACGTAAATCGCCAAAGTAAACAAACACGGATTACCTGCTACATGTATAACTAACAAAGTAATCCAAAGAACCCTTAAAACGTAAAAAAAGTATAATCTTCAAAGCGACGAATCTAACTCGCTAAAATTTATAAGCACAGATACGCCAAACTTACACCATACAAAAGCGGTGTATCTGTCATGAGGTATGGATTACTGCCGAATTTATTCTGGCCTGCTTACTCTCACACAAAATTTTACGTTTGAGAGGTGTCGGCACCGCTCAAACGTCAAACTTTCTGTGAGAGTAAGCAGGCCAGCATAAATTCGTGCAGTGGACCATCTGGAGCCGACCCGGTGTATGTGTATTTTCATCAAAATTCATCGGGAAAACATTATGGAGTGACTATTTTTTCTTTCTTACATAACGCAGGCAATATTCCCGCTCATCTACAGGGTGAAAAAGTTTCAGAAAATCCAGTTATTCTAAAACTATTTTAGGAAAATGGTCTTCAACATTTCTCATGGATTTTCTCAGATCAGTGAAAAAGCTAGATACGTCGTTTTGAAAATATATGCTTGACTTGACCTTTCAGTCGTCCAGCAAGCAACCAACAACATCACCAACAACAAAACAAAACAAAACTCGCCGTGCTTGTGTGATGTGTCGCGTCCGTCGTCGTCGTGTCATTATTACGTGCGTGAAGTAAGTGTCCGGTCGTTTCGGGATTGTTCCGTTCTCCCGACGTCTTTCCGGTCATAATGCCGTTCCGCGAGATGTGTTTCGTGGAACCTGAAGCACGGTGGATGAGTTCTTCTAATTGTGGAAGAATATCACTCGGCAAAAAAATCGTTTGCGGAAATGTGGGCGACGGCGTCGTCCGCTGAGCAAGGTAAATCTGGCGGCGCCAACGGTTCCGCGACCGGGTCCAATCTCTGTAGTTATGCGAAATTTTAATACAACGATATTGTTATCTTTCAATTATAAGTTTCAGACGAAGCATTGGAATCCTGGCGTATGAAGAAAATGCGGCGGCAGCAGTTCATTCCGAGGAACCAGGATGAGGAAACGGTACTGTTGCTACTAATCGCGGAAGCGCTGGCCGTAAGAGACGCTGTTCTATCGCAGAATCCCGAGACTGTGATCTATAATCTAATGATACTGGCCACGGTGCGCTGGAACCAAGCCGATTCTAACGACTTCTCGGTGAAGGCGCTAAAATTTACCTTCTGGGAGGATCACAACTGGCAACAGTACGCTGTCTGTTTGATCGCCATGGGCCATTACAAGCATGTTGTTTGTGCCTTGAAGGAACATTCTAACCAATGGACAGTTTCAGTTGCCTGATTGATGCCCGACTATGCTACGAACATCTGGATCAAATCAAGGAAGGACTAGCCCTTGCCGAACAAGCACTGGTCAAAGAGGTCAAGAAATTCAGGCGATCTCATGCTCAGCTCTACGTAGGAATCGGTCTGCAGCAGGTGTCGATGAAAAGGCGGTTTTAATGGATCCCCATGATCACCTGGCAGAATACTACCTAACTTGTCAACATTCCTTCAACCACAACATCACCGAAGCTCTTCTTTACATCACAAACGCGATGTCCCTCTGGGTGGAGCACACCTTCAGTTTGCACCTGTTCAGCCATTTCCAGGATGTGACCGAAGCATTCCCGGACAATCTGCTGCACGTCAAGTCCCATTTTGAGCTGTACCTAAAGGACGTCGAAGAGGTGCTGGAGAGGGTCCATCTTGGCGGGAGATGTAGGAGGTGCAGCTGGCCAAAGCCGGCAGTGAACACGACCACGAGAAGGACTGACACCATGAATGTTCTGCAGGTGTGAACGCTGATGTCCAACAAGGACTCCAGTAAGTAGTGTTACCGAATATACTGTGTTGATAGCGCATTTGCCCAAAAGCTCACGCGACCTATTATCGAGTTATGACGATTTTTCAAAGTTTTACATGGAAACAAGTTTTCAAACTTCAAATGCCTTTTTCTCACTTCCTACTTTTTACATATGGGTCTCATATGCGAGTGGGGTAGGTAACTGGGAATTTCTGAGAATCTTCGTTTTCTGCTTTATGTATCTTTGTTCCCACTGGAAATTGGCCTGCCTCTCTTCAACTTAGTGTTCTTTGGGCACATCTATAGCTATTAATTGAAGGACATTATTTGCTTGCCATTACATGAATTTGTATATTGTGAGGCAAGCAATATGATACACTGTGCCCAGTGAAGTCAACAGGTCAATCCGACGGGTTACCCGGAACAGGATCTAGAACACTTTTGGTGATCATTAATGTGGCCTAAACATATAAGCGTTTATCAGGTTGTACAAAAAGCTGCTATTTTATATGTCACATACATACATGGGTTTATTTCACTTATATTTGACCACTTCCGGCGGGACACCCTAAACCGGTTCCGGAACACTGCCGGTAATTTCAAATATTGTCTGAACCTATTTTCTTCCAATCGTTCATCAGGTTACCGAAAAATCCGCGATTTGATGTGTCGCATGCATGGGTTTGATTCACTTAAATGGTTGTCCACTTCCGACGGGACATCCGGAATCGGTCCCGGAACATTACCGTCAATTTGAAATATTGTCTGAGCCTATTTCGTCAGATTATTGAACGCCAACCGTTCGTCAGATTATTGGAAATGCTGTAATTTGATGTTATACACATACACATATACATTGACACACAAAGACATCGCCTCAATTCGTCGAGCTGAGTTGATTGGTATATGTGATTCGACCTTCTGGGCCTTCTATCAATAGGTCACTTAGTGTACGAGAATGGCAAAAATTTTGTGCAGGGTTGATGAAATTTTGATTTTCCCATTCAACGTTAACCCATCTTTACACCTTAGGAATGAAATGGTGTCATTTGATAAGATCACTTTAGTTTGGTTATGATGGAGAGAATAATTACACATATTTATCGCTTGCATTGATTTTGCTCACTTTCGTTATTCCGGCAAAGCAACCAACACTGGTTCTGCAACACTACCGGTAGTCTCTAATGTAGTCTGAGCCTATTTTCTTGCTAACCGTTTATCAGGTTATCGAAAAAGCCGTGATTTGATGCGTTGCATGAATTAGTTTGGTTCACTTTTTTATTTGGCCACTTCCGGCGGAACACTCGGAATCGGTTCCAGAAAACTACCGGTTCAGATATGGCCTAAGACGTTTTCCCTGCTTATCGTTCATCAGGTTATCGAAAAAGCCGCAATTTGATGGTCCCATGCATGGGTTTGGTTCACTTTTGTATTTGGCCAATTCCGGCGCGATACTCGGAACCGGTTCCGGAACACTAGCGGTAGTTTCTCATGTGGTGTGAGCCTATTTTCTTGCTAACCGTTTACCAGGTTATCGAAAAAGCCGCAATTTGATGTGTCGCGTGCATGGGTTTGCTCCACTTTAATATTTGGCCACTTCCGGCTGGACATTCGGACCAGTTCCGGAATACTACCGGTTCAGATATGGTCTGGAACTATTTTCCTGCTTACCTTTTATCAAGTTATCAAAAAAGCCGCGATGTGATGTGTCGCATGCATGGACTTGGTTCACTTTTATATTTGGCCACTTCCGGCGGGACACCCGAAACCGGTTCCGGAACTCTACCAGTTCAGATATGGTCTGAGACTATTTTCCTGCATACCGTTCATCAGGTTATGGAAAATGCCGTGGTTTCATGTGTCGCATGCATAGGTTTGTAGCATTTTCATATCTAACCCCTTCCTGGGGTACCGGTCCGGAACACCTAAATGGCCATAACTCCGGAACGGCTGGACCGATCCGAACCATTTTCAATAGGAAACAATGGGACCGGATTCCCCGTCGAATGAACCGTCGGTCATTAAAATCGGTTGAGGTTTACTGCCAAAAAGTGATGTGAGTTTATTTGTACACATACACACATACATACACACACACATACACACACACATACCCACACACAGACATCACCTCAATTCGTCGAGCTGAGTTGATTGGTATATGTGACTTGACTCTCCGGGCCTTCTATCAAAAAGTCATTTTTGGAGTGAACATATAGCCTTTCCAGTACACTTAGTGTACGAGAAAGGCAAAAAATTATCTAGACTATTCCAATAATTGAGGTTTTTATCCATAATTATCAAACCTTTTTTCATGAGAATCACAGGAAATTTCGCCAAGTATTTCTCCAAGAGATCCACTTCAACATTATCATAAAATTTAACCGAATAACAAGCTTGGATGTAAGGTTAAATATTGTGATGTTTATTCATAGAATACGAAAACAGCATGCCAAGTTTCCGTTAGGGAAAAAGAAGGACTTTGTAGAATTAAAGGCTGCGATAGAGTGCAGTTATGTGCTACTGCTACACGAATTTTCACTTGTATAAAATTCAAACAATCATCATGCTAAGAGAATAATACCTGGGATTTCGTTACAAATTGTTTCAAGGACGTCTCAGAAACAACTCCAGGAATTATTTAAAAAAATCCTCCAAGGGTTCCCTCAGGAACACTTTTAGAATTCTTTCAGGAGTTCTTCTTGGAATTCTTTCAGGAACTTCTCCAGAAATTAATCTAATACTTCCACTAGGAACTGTGGAATCCCTACCCTTAGAAATACCTTTAGGAATTGCTTCCAAGAATTCTCCTGGGGTTTCTTCAGGAACTGCTACAGGGATGCTCAAGGAGTTCTTCCACGAACAAACGTCTTTTAGGAATCCCCCAAGGATTTCTTCAGGAATTCCTTCGATGATTTATCCAAGAATTCCTCCAGAAATCCCGTAAGAAATTCCTCCAGGATTTTCTCAAGGTTTTTTTTCAGTAATAGAAAAATAATAGAATAGAAATATAAATTTCCCAGAATTCCTCTAGAAATTCATCCAGAAATTCCCAAGGGAATACCTCTAGGAATTTCTCCAGGCATTCATCCAGGATTTTATCCAGGAATTTTTCCAAGAACTTCTCAAGGAATTACCCCAGGAATTTCTCCAGGATTTTCTCTAGGAATTGTTCCTGGACATCTTTCAGAAATTATGTCAGCAATTCCTCTAGGTATTTCTCCAGGAATTTCTCCCGAGATTTTATCAGAAATTGCTTAAGGGATTCCTCCAGAGATTTCTCCATGGAATCTCTTCAGGAAATTCTTTGAAGATTCCTCCAGGAAATCCAGCAGAAGTTTCTCAAAGGATTCTTACAGGAAATCCTCCTAGAATATTCTCCAGGAATACCTTCAGGAATTTTTCAGGGATTCAGAATTTTTTTCAGGGTTTGTTCTAGGAGTACCTTTTGCAATTTTTCCAGAATTTCCGCCGAGATATCTTCCAGTTTTCCCTTCAGGAATTGCTACAGATATTTCTCTTGGAATTCCGCTAAAAACTCCTCCAGGAACTTTTTCAGGGATTTTTCCAGGGATTTCTTCAGAAATTCGTTTGGGGATTTCTCCAGAGATTTCTCTTGAAATCCCTCTGGGAATTTCTCAGGGATTTTTTTCAGAAATTTCTCCCAGAGCTCTTCTATAGGTTCCCCCAGAAATTCATCCAGAAATTGTTGAAGGAATTCCTCCAGAGATTTGTACAAGGATTCCGCCAGGAATTCCCAAAGAAGAACCTCCTAGAATTCCTCCAGGATTTTATCCAGGAATTTCTCCAAGAACTCCTCCAGGAAATTCTCCAGGAATTACCCCAAGAATTTCTTCAGGAATTCCTCCAGCAATTTCTCTAGTAATTGATCCAGGAATTGCTCCTGGACATCCTTCAGAAATTATGTCAATAATTTCTCCAGGAATTTTTCAAGAAATTCTTCTGGAGATTTTTTCAGAAATTCTTTCAGGAAATTTTCAGGTCGTCAGTGACAAGCAGGGCGCGGAGGCTGAAACATGCCACATTTCGTCTTTACCGCGTTTTCGTATTTTTCTTTGTGTTTTCGTTCGTACTTGGGTGGAACGCTGATGGAAGAGTGAACGGTCGACGGTCGTCAGTGACAAACAGGGCGCAGAGGCTGAAACTTGCCGCATTTCGTCGTTCCCGCGTTTTCGTATTTTTCTTTGTGTTTTTTGTTCGCACTTTGTGTAAACGATCGACGATGGCTCGGTGGCAAGAGACCACATTGCCCGCATCGTGGTGCTCGTGTTCGTCGTTATTCCGAGTTCGGAAATGCTAGTATCCAAGAGATTGTTTTTCAGTGCGTCGGGTATTCTCGCTTATGTATTTTTTTCGGAATCTTCGATGGACGATCGGAGAATCAACGAGCGGTGTGAACGAGTGCACATTTAATATGGTTGGACCGTTTGCATGCTGAGACCAAAGCCAAACATAGAAAACCAGCTGGTCAGGATTACCCGGTGAGTTCGTTCCTTATTACTTTTTATATTTGAACATGACATATATGGGGATTTCGGAGGGGTAGCCTAAGGAAGTTAAATGAACTGGTTTCCGGGCAAATGTTCGTGGGGTGGCCAGACTTTGTCACGAGATAACAATTATCATTTTGTTTTCCGAAGGTCTCCAGTGAATTTAGCTTACCCTGCTACAACAAACCATCAGGTAGATCATTCCGTTCCGGTATGACTCTGCAGCCATAGGTAATCCTTGCGCTGATGGTGGGTACACAATCATCACCATCATCATCATCAATTCTTTCAGGAAATTTTCAGGGAATACCCTCAGGATTTTTTCAGAGATTCCTCCAGGAAATCCTCCAGAAGTTTCTCTATGGATTCTTCCTGGAAATTCTCTAGGAATTTCTTCATAAATTCTTCCAGGAAATTCCTGGAGGAATACCATCAGTAATTTTTCAGGGATTCCCGCAGTGACTTGTTTACAAACTTCTTCTAGGATTCCCCCAAAGATTCCTTTAGGCATTCCTTCGAGGATTTATCCAAGAATTCCTCCATAAATTCCGCTAGAAATGCCTCCAGGATTTTCCCAAGAGATTTTTTTTTCGGAAATAGAAAAATAAAAGAATAGAAATTCATCCAGTAATTCTACAAGAATTTCTCTGAAGATACCCCAGAAATTCCCAAAAAAAAAAATACCTCTAGGAAATCCTCCAGGATTTTATCTAGGAATTTCTCCAGGAATAATCCTGGATATCTTTCAGAAATTATGTCAGCAATTCCTCCAGGAATTTCTGCCGAGATTCCATCAGGAATTGCATAAGGGATTCCTCCAGGGATTTCTCCACGGAATCTCTTCAGGAAATTCTTTGAATATCCCTTCAGGAAATCCTCCAGAAGTCCAAGGATACTTTCAGGAAATCCTCTAGGGATTTTTTTCAGAAATTCTTCTAGAATATTCTTCAGGAATACCTTAAGGAATTTTTCAGGGATTCCTCCAGGTATTCCACCAGGGATTCCTCCACAGATTCCTCCAGGGATTTCTTCACAAATTTCTTCAAGGATACCCCCAGGGATTCCTTCAGGAATTCCCTCGAGAATTACTCCAGGAACTTCACCAGCAATTCCCCTAGAAATACCTCCAGGAATCTCTCAAGGGATTTTTTTCAGAAATAGAAAAATAACAGAAATCTCTCAGAATTCCTCCAGAAATTTCCACAGGAATACCACTAGGAACTCCTCCATTTATTCCTCCGGGACGTTATCTAGGAATTTCCCCAGGAACTCTCCATCCTTCAGGAATTATGCCAGTAATACGTCCAGGAATTTCTCCTGGAAATCCTCTAGGGATTTCTTCAGAGATTCTTTCAGGAAATACTCCAGGAATACTTTCAGGAAATTTTCAGGGATTCCTCCAGACATTCCTCCAGGAATTACTTTAGAGATTTCTCTTCGAATTTTTTGAGAGATATTGCCAGAGATTCCACCAGGGAATCCTCCAGAAATTCCTCCAAGGGTACTTTCAGAAAATCCTCCTGGAATTTCTCAAGTGATTTTTTTTTCAGAAATTTCTCCAGCAACTCCTCCCAGAATTCCTCTGGAGATTTCTTCAGGATTTTCTCCCGGAATTCTCCCAGGGATTGCTCCAAGAATTCAAACAAGAAATTGCTCAAGGAATTTCTCCAGGAATTCTTGCTGGGTCTAATCCAAGAATTGCTCCAGAAATTACGCCAGGAATTTATTCAGAAGTTACTACAGGCATTCCTCCAAGGATACCTTCACAAATTTCTCTAAGATTTCTTCTAGGAATTTTCAAAGAGATTTCTCATGAAATCTCAAGGATTCCGCCCAAAATTCCTTCAGAAATTTCTCCAGAATTTCCTCCAAAGAATCCTCCAGAAATTTGTCTAGGATTTCTTCTAGGATTTTCTCATGAGATCTCTTCAAAAATTTCTCATGATGTGTCTCCCATAATTTATCCAGGAATTGATACAGGTTAATTTTCTAAAATTCTTCCAGGGATTCCTTCAGGAATTCAAAAATTCAAAAATTTCTGGAGGAATTTCTCAAGCGAATAGTATTGGAAGATAATTCAAAATGGACGCATACAAGAACCAGGAAATTCTAGGTTAGTCCTCAAAAGTGTTTGTATTTCCAAAAGAGTTCAGCTATAATTTCTGATGAATGTTTTGTAGACATTGACAAAAAAATCGAAACACGAGTAAATAAAATTGTTTAATCTTCCAGAAATTGGTCACTGCTACCAGCACCAAGTTGATTTGTATAGATCAGGCGAGCTTTTTTTAAATAAAGCTTTTAGAATATAATATTATTATATTCAATTTCATCTTGTTGCGTTTAGTTATAAAAGCACCTACTAGCTTAATATTTACTAAGGGTTCTGCAGCCACCAACGAAGCAGCCGAGAGCACCATCGGGTACGTGGAACGGAATCGACGGAACGTATGGTATGACGAAGAATGCAGAAGAAGAAGAACGCTGCGAGGGGGGTAATGCTGCAGCAAGGGACTCGACAGAACGTGGAACGTTACAAACAAAAGCGGAAACAGCAGACCCGCCTCTTTCGGGAGAAAAAGCGCCGCGTTGAAGAAGCGGAGTGTAAAGAAATGGAACTGCTGTGCCGTTCTCAAGAAACACGGAAGTTCTATCAGAAGCTCAACGCATCCCGCAATTGCTTCGTGCCGTGAGCCGAAATATGCAGGGATAAAGACGGAGGCCTCTTGACGGACGGACGTGAGGTGATCGAAAGGTGGATGCAGCACTTCGATCAGCATCTGAACGACGTGGAGAGCGTAGGCACGGGAGACCACGGCAACGGAGGAAACGAAGATGCCAGTGCAGCGGAGGACGGAAATGAACCAACTCCCACGCTGAGGGAAGTTAAGGATGCCATTCACCAGCTCAAACCCAGCAAAGCAGCTGGTAAAGATGGTATCGCAGCTGAACTCATCAAGATGGGCCCAGAAAAGTTGGCCACCTGTCTGCACCAGCTGATAGTCAGGATCTGGGAAACCGAACAGCTACCGGAGGAGTGCAAGGAAGAGGTAATCTGTCCCATTCACAAGAAAGGCGACCGTTTGGAATGTGAAAACTTCAGGGCGATCACTATTTTGAATGCTGCCTACAAAGTGCTATCCCAGATCATCTTCCGTCGTCTGTCACCTAAAACGAATGAGTGCGTGGGGAGTTATCAAGCCTATCAAGGTTATCAAGGCTTCATAGACGGCCGGTCGACAACGAACCAGATCTTTACCGTGCGGCAAATCCTCCAGAAATGCCGTGAATACTGTGCGATAGTAGATTCATGTTGGCATATTGAACCGTGAACAACGACTCACGGCACATCAACTGATCCTAGTAGGCATGGCCAATCTCAGCCACCCGCGTCGTCGTCACTCATAGTAACGTCACAGTGCACAGTGGCTGATTTCGTCATTTTAGCGCGCTTAATTAATAACTTTTTAACTATGACGTTTAGCGTCATGGTGTCTTCGAGAAAGTTTTTCGCTATAATAAGGAGCTTCTTTTGAACTATAGTAAAATATGATCAATCCCCCTAAAAGTGAGATAGAAAATTTAGTTTTTGCATTTTTTAAGATACAAGGTTGGTGTCTTCACAAAAGTTGTAGATAATGTTATTTGGAGCAACTTTGTCAAAGAAGCCAAGTTTGTAACTCCGTTACTTTTTAAGATACGTTACGTTTTTTATCATCAGCCCCTTGAAAAGGGTTTTTGCGCAATAACTTTCGAAGGATTGATTCTACATTTTTCTGATGTTCTACAAAGTTATAGATAATGGTAAAACACATAACTTCGCCGAACACGACATCCTTCTAATTTCAAAAATAAAATAGTTATAACGGTTTTGATAGTTTTTTGGGCCATATTTCAAGCATATATAACCTAGCTATAGGCAATTATATGCAAATTTCCTTTCAAGCATGTGAATTTACAAGTAATTGCCTCTCTGAGAAAGCCAAAAGCATCAAACTGTAAGAAACTGTAAGATGGTTTTTGTACAGAAACTTTCAACCATCTATGTTACTTTTATATGGGATTTATTCATATCTTCAACATATTTATTTGACAGTTCATGGCAGCTTGCATTTTTATTGTTATTGTACGTGTGTGTGAATATATAGAATGGATTGTGATGCATTCTGGAGCATTCATGAAGTACGTTACACGAAAACTTATCATCTATTTATATTTTCTTACTAACTCACAGTGCTGCATGTAGTCCACGAAAAGAGCGAATGAAGTCCCATTTTTTTTTTCTTAAATTCTAAACTTGCGCGTGACATATTTTGTGAAGGCTCCCTCTAGTACATGTCTACAATAGTTATAGCTAATTATAAATCTTATTGTACTTTACAGTAAGGTGCTGTTTAATCGTGATCTGACAAAAAAAGTAACACTTTATGCGTTCTTTTCGTGGACTACGTGCAGCACTGCCAGTTAGTCAGAAAATAGAAGTAGATAGTAAGTTTTCATGTAACGTACTTCATGAATGTTGCAGAATGCACCACAATCCTTTCTATATATTCACACACTTACAATAACAATACAAATGCAAGCTGGAATGAACTCTCAAAAAAATATGGTGAAGATACGGATAAATCCCATATAAAAGTAGCATAGATGGTTGAAAGTTTCTGTACAAAAACCATCTTACAGTCTCTTACAGTTTGATGGTTTTGGCATTCTAAGAGAGGCAATTACTTGTATATTTACATGCGTAAAAGGAAATTTGCATATAATTGCCTATAGCTAGTTTATATATGCTTGAAATATGCCCCAAAAAACTACAAAAACCGTAATAACTATTTTATTTTTGAAATTAGCAGGATGTCGTGTTCGGCAAAGTTATGTGTTTTACCATTATCTATAACTTTGTAGAACATCAGAAAAATGTAGGATCAATCCTTCGAAAGTTATTGCGCAAAAACTCTTTTCAAGGGGCTGATGATAAAAAACGTAACGTATCTTGAAAAGTAACGGAATTACAAACTTGGCGTCTTTGACAAAGTTGCTCCAAATAACATTATCTACAATTTTTGTGAAGACACCAACCTTGTATCTTGAAAAATGCAAAAAATAACTTTTCTATCTCACTTTTAGGGGGATTGATCATTTCTTACAATAGTTCAAAAGAAGCTCCTTATTATAGCGAAAAACTTTCTCGAAGACACCATGATGCTAAACGTCATAGTTTAAATGTTATTAATTAAGCGCGCTAAAATGACGAAATCAGCCACTGTGCAGTGTGAAGTTAGACTGCATTCTGGCAGCTCCCGCTTGCTCGCAACAAATCTAAAGTGCACATATACCAGGTCCCAACGCATCACCTGTTCATCGACTTCAAAGCGGCATACGACAGTATCGAACGCGCAGAGCTATGGAAAATCATGGACGAAAACGGCTTTCCTGGGAAGCTGACTAGACTGATTAAAGCAACGGTGGACGGTGTTCAAAACTGCGTAAGGGTTTCGAGTGAACTATCCAGTTCATTCGAATCTCGCCGGGGACTGCGACAAGGTGATGAACTCTCATGCCTACTCTTCAACATCGCTCTGGAAGGTGTGATGCGACGAGCCGGGCTCAACAGCCGGGGAACGATTTTCACAAAATCCGGTCAATTTGTGTGCTTTGCGGACTACATAGACATTATTGCCAGAACATTTGGAACAGTGGTAGAGCTGTACACCCGCCTGAAACGCGAAGCAGCAAAGGTCGGACTGGTGGTGAATGCGTGACCTGCCGAGCATTGGGCGCGACCGATGATGGAGAGCGGCAGCCACAAACCGAGTATTGTGGCGTACTATTGTTGATTATATCGACACTGATTTTTCATTTGGGCCTAACTGACATTTTCGAGTACTCTTCATCGATCCTCTCTATGTGTTATCACAGAATGTATATGTATTGAGTTTTCCAAAGATTTTTTGGTTGAAATATGAAGAAGACGACTACATGTTGCTATAAAAACAAAAAGAATAATGATTTTGTTTGTTTTGATCAAGTTATTAGCAAAAGAGAGAGTCGACGGCCCATATAGCCGAGGAGGTAAACGCACGGGTATTCAGCATGGCCATGCTGAGGGTGACGGGTTCGATTCCCGGTCGGTCCAGGATCTTTTCGTAAAGGAAATTTCTTTGACTTCCTTGGGCATAGAGTATCTTCGTGCCTGCCACACGATATACGCATGCAAAATGGTCATTGGCAGAGGAAGTTCTCAGTTAACCCTCTAATACCCAAATTTTTGATTTTGATCTAAATATCATTTTTCGTCATCTAAAATCGATTTAAACATGTTTTGGAAGATGATTCTTTTTAATTCTCGATTTCGTGAATTTCAGTTTTTGATTTTTCTAATTTTTATTTTTGAGCATCCCCACACTTTTATATTTCTCCTGGAAGCCAATTTGGGGAACGGATTTTTTGAGATAAAAACATTTTGAGATTTTATGATTATTGTTGAAATATTATTATTTTAAATTTTTTTCACAGAAAATTTTATTTTCCGTGTAATTTTAAGGAAAATAATTTTAGAGTGTATACGATTCCCTTAAACTATTAAACAAGGATAGAATGATTTGGGAAAAATTTAAAATATGTTGATTGTAACAATTCAATACAAAATAAACAATGACTTCTAAAAGGTGACTAAAACATCAATTTTTCAATGATTTTTAAAAAATGTAAATACGCCTCAAAATACACCAAAACCATTTTGAGATATACAGAATAGTCCTAAATATCTGCCAAAAATATTAAAAAATTGATTTTCCTCGAAACAAAAATTACAAAAATGCTCAAACTATACCCCGTTTAAAGGCGGGATTGGGTATTAGAGGGTTAATAACTGTGGAAGTGCTCATAGAACACTGAGAAGCAGGCTTTGTCCCAATGAGGACGTTACGCCAAAAAGAAGAAGAAGAAGAAGAGTCGACGAATAGAAATTGATCAAGTCAGTTAGGCCTTTATGAAAAATCATCGTCGATATCTTGTCTTAATAATGTTGAACAAATGAATGTATGTATGTATAAAGAACGACCAAGAGTTTGATGCATAATAACCAAAAATAAATAAGCCATAATTTTCAATGACGCTTACATCACTTTGCAGAAGAACGGCCGAGTAGTGGAGTGGGAATCGAACCCATATTCTGAGGCATACGAAACGCCTAGACGACTGACGCCGCTAATCGCACGGCCAAGAAACTCACATTGCTCACATTACTCAGTTGACATATTCTCTGACATGACGTTTAAACAGTTTCGATGTTGTGTTAAATATAATGCAGTGTTCGAGTTGAAAAATACCGTCTACCCCCGTTGGTTTGTATGACACCTCATGCAAACCAACGGGGTTTATTTTTTAATGTGAACTTCTACTAACCCTGTGGGCATGAGCATGAACATATGAGCATAGATGACCGTACTATTCGTAGTTGCTACTCCGTGATTGACCAGAACAATCGAAGTTGCACAAGGAACCAACAGACGGAGCTTGGGAGTAGCTTACCGTCCTCAATGTGCATCTTCGAGAATTACAAACTTTATTAGGTCAATAACGGCGCCGGCCACGTCCTTACGGTCATCGAGAAAGGAAAGGAATGTTATTATGACGTGCGTTGCTTACTAAAGACCGAGATCACCTCTGCGTCTCCACGTCTGTCATGGAAAGGGCTTTTTGTTAGTGGGGAGGGGAAAGGGCGCATGATATGAGTTCACTTTGGTAAGTGGAGTGATTCATGCAACCCTATTAATATCAAACCACTTATTTTCATTTGGACTAAAACAAAACACATGCCGACATCGAAGATGACGAACCATTCAGATAGTTTTCGAAGTGCGAAAATTAACGAAAGAGAAAATAAAGTGATTTGAACCAACGTGGCTTTGGAAATTGGGCCGACACTTGACGTGACGAACATTTCAATGTCTGCTGACTAAAATCGCAAAAAATGTTGTTTGTTGCATTTATCGTATCATAAATCGCCCCGTACGAAGATGAGCAGTCAAATAGACGACGACGACGACCGAATAAAAACGCGGCCTGTACACTTTGCCACCAAAAACTCACTCTGAACTTCTACTAACCCTGTGGGCATCGAAAAAACACACTGATGGCAATCCATTTTGCTGTTTTGTTTTAATTCTGCGTTAGGCACCCTACACACTACTCAAACGGTTTGACCAACATTGCCACCGCTGGTTGGTCGAACCAGCGAATGTTTCTGCAACCGTATGACGAACTGCCAAATCATGTTGCACCAACATGTCACTTTGGTTGCACCAACATACTTCCCCATATGAAATCGCACTATGTTTGTGCAACAACACTACACACGGTACGATCGGTTCGTCAAACATTGGCTCCGCCCACCATTGGTTTGAGTAAAATCAAACTGGTTTGATTTTTGCCGACCAAACCGTCAACCGTCAAATCGGTTGGACGAACTGCCAATCGGTTCGTCAAACAGCATCACACACGGTCAAACACAGCACCAACTCAACCACCAACCTGGGGGCGGAGTCAATGTTGGTCAAACCGTTTGAGTAGTCTGTAGGGTGCCTTACATTTCACCCCGTTCCATGAGCAGAATGACGTTAGAGCCATTTCTAGTTTGACCGATGTGAAGATTAGAGAGGGTCAAATTAAAGAGTGTTCAGATTAGATGACGTCAAACCAACGGGGGTACACGGTATGCAACAAATTTACCTTCTGCTTTGTCACCGATTAGAATTTTCGGAATCATGTCATTATCTGTGAAAGCTGGGACAAACGGGACAAAGGATAATTGTCGTGCCTTCTTTGTCGTTTGTTTCCTGTCCTTAAGCGGCCTAGCTTAACCTTTCAGTACTCGAGCCAATTTTTGTAACGCGAGCAGTCGCGCGTTGTACTTTGTACAACACCCATACATTCTGAAATATCTAAGGATCCTGATTGTTTAGAGGAGGACTGTCTTTGGCAAAGTTGTTGTAAATTTCATGGGCTACTTGATGCTGACAAAGTTGATTCGTAATACGTCCACTAGGCGGCGCTAGTGAGCAATATCATGTTATATCTTATATCTCAGGATCCTGATGTCTTAAAAAGATGGTGTCTTCGGCAAAGTTGTTTGGTAAGTCAACGGCTTACAGATTATTGTCCGTTTAATTGGAAATTCCACCACTAGGCGGCGCTAGTGAGCAAATAAACTTTATATTCTATGTATCTCGGGATCCTGATTACTTAGAAAGATACTGCCTTTGACAAAATTGTTTGGTAGGTCAA
Source organism: Aedes albopictus (assembly GCF_035046485.1). Lineage (NCBI taxonomy): Eukaryota > Metazoa > Arthropoda > Insecta > Diptera > Culicidae > Aedes > Aedes albopictus. The sequence continues at coordinate 121,069,839 of NC_085136.1, read as the reverse complement.
GGACTTACAGATGATTCGCAGTTTAATTTGAAATTTCACCACTAGGCGGCGCTAGTGAGCAATTTCATGTTATATCTTATATCTCAGGATCCTGATGTTTTAGAAAGATGGTGTCTTCGGCAAAGTTGTTTGGTAGGTAAACTGCTTACAGATTATTGGCCGTTTAATTGGAAATTCCACCACTAGGCGGCGCTAGTGAGCCAATAAACTTTATATCCTATGTATCTCGGGAACCTGATAACTTAGAAAGATGGTGTCTTCGACAAAGTTGTTTGGTAGGTCAAGTACTTACGGATCTTTACTATTACTTTAGAGCTTTTAGTAGAACTTGTTACTTCAGATTCTAGTTTAATTTAAAAACACTTCACTAATACTTTACTTTTGCAAAAGAAAATAAAAAAATGAATAACTCTTTTAAAGAAAAACTAGAAAGGACGAGCAAATTCCTTTTAATTCTACTACTGTGCTTATCTTCGGACAGATAGGCCTATTTCGTCTGTGACTTACAGACTTCTTCAGTGTCAAGTGCTCGACGGTCGAGCACTTGACACTGAAGAAGTCTGTAAGTCACAGACGAAATAGGCCTATCTGTCCGAAGATAAGTACAGTAGTAGAATTAAAAGGAATTTGCTCGTCCTTTCTAGTTTTTCTTTAAAAGAGTTATTCATTTTTTTAATTTCTTTTGCAAAAGTAAAGTATTAGTGAAGTGTTTTTAAATTAAACTAGAATCTGAAGTACTTACGGATGATTCGCAGTTTCTAGTGAGCACGTAAATATTATATATTATGTATCTCTGGACTCTTATTACTTAGAAAGATTGTGTCTTCGGCAAAGATGTTTGGTATATCAAGGGCTTATAGATGAGTGACAGTTGCGCTAGTAAGCATGTAAATTTTTAATCTTATGTAGCTCAGGATCCCGATTAAAAAGGCATGGGACACCGTCTTCAGCCAGAGCCTGTACAGACTGAACAGAACTTAACACTAGACCATGGACACGACATATATTACATGCACCAGTGGATAGCATGGTGCGGTTACACGCTTGGTAACGCTAACCGAACGGCCACGAAGCTCCACTTTACTCAGAAAGATGGTGTCTTCGGCAAAGTTGTTTGGTAGATCAAAGGTCAAATGGAGGAAAAGTTACCTCTAGTGCCGATCGTGCAGATCGAAAACTTACAGATAGTTGTCCGTTTGAATCGTAACTTCACCACTAGATGACGCTAGTGAACATTAAAAATGTATATGCAATAGTTCTCAGGATCCTGGTTACTAGAAGAGAGATGGTGGTTTCGGCAAAGTTGTCAAATAGGTTAAGTGCATTTGGTTGATGGGTCGTTGAAATCAATATTTCGCCAGTAAGTGGTGCTAATGAGTATGCAAATTTTATATCTTATATATCTCCGAGTCTGATTACCTGGGAAGTTGATATCTTTGGCAAGGTTGGTTGATAGATCAAGGGCTTTCAGTTGATTGACCATTTGATTCGTGCTTCTGCCACCAGAAGACGCTAGTTGTAAATTTGCAAAAGCATGAACGTGCTAGAAAAAAATCAACGAGCTGTAAATTTTTATACTTCCCAAATTTTTTTCAAAATTTGAAAATTACACAACTAGTTGATTATAATTTGCACTTGATTATTAATTTTACATGAAGTTAAAGCGCTTAGTAAAATATTCAATATCTGACCGTCGTATTTCAATATACTCTATCTTAAGGTTGTCAATGTCACGGGATAAGTACATCCATCATTTATCCATCAAACAACAATGTCGAAGACATCATCTTTCTAAGTAATCAGGATCTTGAAATATATGAGGTATAAAATGGGAATGCTCACTAGTGCCACCTGGATGTGAAATTGCACGTCATATTTGTCATCATCAGTTAGCTTTTGATCTACTAAACAACTTTTCAGAAGACACCATCTTTCAAAGTATTCAGGGTCCTGAGACACATGAGTTATAAAATTTGAATACCCACTAGCGCCACCTAGATGTGGAGTTTCAAATCATACGGCTCTCCATCAGTTAGTGTTCGATCTACTAAACAACTTTGCTGAAGACATCATCTTTCTAAGTAATCAGGATCTCGAGATATATGAGTTATAATATTTGAGTACTCACTTGCGCCAGCTAGATGTGGAATTCCACATCATACTTGTCTTCATCAGTTAGTGTTTGATCTACTAAACAACTTTGCAGAAGACACCATCTTTCTAAGTACTCAGGATCCTGAGTTATATGGGATATAAAAATTACATGCTCACTAGCACCGCCTATCGGTTGAAATCTGAATTTCTCAGATCACCTCGCGAAGGCCCTTGATACTCCAAGTAACTTTGTCGAAGACACCATATTTCTAGATCATTTAGATTTTGAAATACACTAATTCACATTCAACTGTCTATTTCATCTTCAATATAGTACTTTCTTTATATTGCGATTTTCAATTTTCCGCATTATAAGGAGTTATACTGTTTTCAAAAAATGTCTTATAATATTTCAAATAAGATTCCTGTAGAATACATTTGGGGTTGACATCGATAGAAAAGATGGTTTCAAAGTAATAGTCGATCATTCTCATGTGTTGTACAAAGTACAACAGCGCGATTAACGGAAGGTTAAGCGACTTTTTGATGTAGGTACCATAAACTCGCACATTCCTGGTCACCCGATCGCTCCAGCACAACGCATGAAATAGCTTCGTTCATTCAAGTGATCGGTAATAAATTATTGATAGCTACTAATGAATACATTGCGGGAATAAATAGCTCTGGACGGCCCGAGAGAAAAAAAAAATCCATCCATGTGACGAGGATCCACCACAGACTGCCGCCAGGCACAGAACTCTATTTCGCATGAGAATTCAATTTTGTGGCTTTGTATTTAATTAATGGATGCATGCATTTTATAAATTGTCACGATATGTGGTCTGGTCATACAGGGTTACTTGAGGGACCATAAAGAAAATTCAATGAATGAGGAAGCTATTATGACTAATATAGCAAATTTATCAGATATTTGTAGCAGCTGCTGGAAATGAACTTGTATCCTAATGGCGATTCCTTTCTTTGGGAAAAAAGGTTATTCGTATGCTTGGAATAAACTTTCATCTGCAAAAAGTCGCCGGATGAGTGATTGCTCGATGTTCATTTTGCCACGTGTTTTGCCTGTCTACACAGCTTGGTCGGCGTCTTTCAACAGAATCTCTTTATTGGTCAAGCATAATTTGCCACACTCATTGGCACATATACAATATACACATATGACCATGGGGGAGCCATATGCTATTGGACAGCCACTCCGGCGCTATCCACTTCGCAAATTTACCAGATGCTCGAACGGCGTAAAAACTTCACCCACAGATAAACGGACATGTTACAATGCCAATAAATCAAACTCTTGCCTGATAATTCAAAAACATCTTTTCCTGCAATTCCTCGAAACACTTATAAATACCCCTGATACTCTATGAAGCTGCCCTCAATCCCCTGAAACCCCTGGAGATCCATAAAACCCTCTGAAATTCCACATGAAACTCCAAAAAACTCCCCTATGAAAGTCCCTTCTAAACTCCATAAAACCTTTCCGAAAGTCCAAAATGTCCCTTGAAACTTTTTTGAAACGTCTCTGAACTCTACATGTAATTCTCCGAAACTTCCTCGAAACCACCGGAAATCCTCAGAAACCCGCTGAAGACCACCTGAAACATTTGAAACTTTCAGGAGATTTTGAAGGTTTCAGCCCCCAGATTTCAGGCGGACTTCAACGGGTTTCTGAGGATTTTCGGTAGTTTCAAGGGAGTTTCATGACAATTTCGTGGAGTTTTAGGGGGCTTCTAGAGGTTTTATTGAGGTTTCAGGAGATCAGTAAGGATATTTCAGTGTATTTTGAGTTTCTGGAGACGTCAGAGATGTTCATGGATGTTTAGAGAATCTCCGAGGAGTTTAAGTGAGGATTATGTGGGTGACATGAGTGCTCCTCCCTCTGAAACTCATCTGAAGCTCCCGATAAACCCTATAAAATGTCTGGAACCACGTTGCATTACCACAAAAAATTCAGAAACAATCCTCTAGCTCTCATGAAACCACGAGAAACCACCTGGTATCCCTTGAATCTGAGACCCTGATGGAATTCCATGATGTGTCCCTGCCATCCACATAAAATCCCCTGGACTCACATTAAATTCCCTAGGGTTCCCCAATGCAACTGTAACTCCCAAAAACTCCCCTGATGTCACCTGAAACATCCGTGAAATCTTCTGAAGCTCTCTAAAATCCACCAAAACCCCCATAAAGGCCCCAATGAACCTTTTCGAAACCATGTAAAAGGAAACGGGGGAAACCCCCTTTCGAAACTCCAAACAATCACTTAAAACTCTCCTGAAACGCCTCTAAGACGCACATGTACCCCCATGAACCACCCTGGAAACAACCTAAAATCCTCAAAAATCCGCAGATGCCCACCTGAAGCTTCCTGAAATCCTCGAAACCCCTTGAAACTCGCCCTTCGTTTCAGAAGATTTAATGGGTTTCAGCCTCCAGATTTAATAAAACTTCAGGGGGTTTCTGAGGATTTTCGAAGGAGTTTCAGGGCAGTTTTATGGAAATTTAGGGGGCTTCAAAATGTTTTATGGAAGTTTCAGATGAGCAACAAGGAAATTTCAGTGTTTATTTTGTGTATTTCTGAAGGCATCAGAGAAGTTCCTGGAGATTTCAGAAGTCTCTGAGGTGTTTTAGTGGGTTTCGTGTTGGTGTCAAAGGGACTTCAGGGAGTTTCTTTCGGGTTGGGTTTTATGAGAGTTTCAGGGCTGTTTCAGAGAGTTTAGGTCATTTCAAAGAAATTAAAGAGACTTCAAAGAGTTTTACGGTAGCTTCAGGTGAATATCAGAGGGTCTTAAATATATATATCAGAGTTTCAGATAGTTCCGGAAAAAATAGGTGGTTTGAGGATAGTTTCGAGAGCATCAAGGGATTTCAGAGGATTAAGGGATGCTTCAAGGATATCACGATATTACTGAGTGTTTCAGGGGGTTCACGATGGTTTTGCGGGATTTTAAAAGGATCAGGAAGTATCACGATGATTTAGGGGGTGTCAATGAAGTTTCAGAGGGATTTATAGGTTTAAGGTTGCTTCAGGGAAGTTCTTGAGAGTCTCAAGGGAGTCTCAGGGGAGTTTCAGGGTATTTCATGAGAGTGTCAGGAGGACTTCAGGGAGTATCATTAGGTTTGAGGGTAGTTCCATGAGCTTTCAGGAGGTTTCATGGGGGTTCATGGAAGTTTTAAGGCTGTTCGTCGACAACAAAGGGATCTTAGGGTAAAATATTAAGTTGCTCCTCAACTTAGTATTTTATCAGCACTTCCACTGTTATAAACGGAAAGTTTTATCTGCCAATGACCATGTTGCATGTGTATATAGTGTTTTTTTCCTTCTAAACCATAGGGGGGAAAATCTGCTCAACAGACACCCTAACATGAAGGTTAGAGTAGTGTGGGGTTGAGGCCGTCTTCTACAACAGTAGTAAAAGCCAGGACTACTCTCTCCTCGACCCACTTAAACACATTCCTATGGTCGCCAAACCCTTCGTCTCTCCGGAACCACCAAGAAGGTATTGCTTCAGAGAGGGGCTAGTGCACATCGCACCCTCAAGGTTAGCTGCGTAGCCTAGCAGCAACGAACATCGATGACTCGCTCTGGAGAGTCCATCACGGTAACATGCTGGCGCTTAGCCAGTTTCCCGAGTGGTTCTCGCCACTCCCTTTGTCCTCGGAAGGCGGGCAGGGTCAACCCGCCCGCGCCCAACTACTTTGCAGACATCAAGAACTGATACCCACGTGCAACCCGATCTGACCTGCTGAAAGCAAGGGTATCACTACCCTCCAGGCCCTATCAGCTGCACCAGAAGGTTGCTGACAGCAGGGTCTCCACCTGCCCCGACCCTTGCCAGGGACCTCTTTCCAACCGTGGGCTCGGATCCAACCCAGTAGACCGACGCCACGACAGCACCGCTACCGGGACTTTATCTCCGCGGCCACCTAATCACTGTAAGGGTCGATCTCGACCGCAGAGCACCGGTATGACCTACGAAGCCGACTTCGAACCCCTGGACCACCTCTTGTACTGCATCTGGACTAGCCATTCTCCGAGTCCACGCGCAACATCCTTTATAGCTCCCAGACGATATGGGTGATAGCCGTTGAAACGGCGTTCCAGCCAAACTCATCCCTACACATCCTCTGGACCAAGTTGTCCGGAGTTGTGTCCTCCCCGCATGTGGCGCGCATGCGGTCTCGCATTGTGCGAAAACGCGGGCACACGAACAAAACGTGTTCCGCCGTTTCCTCTAAACCATTGCACACTGGGCATTCGGGAGAATTCGCATGCCCGAAACGGTGTAGATACTGTCGGAAGCAACCATGACCTGTAAGGACCTGTGTCAGGTGGAATGTACCTTCCCCATGGCGCCTATTAATCGAACTATCTACCCTCGGTATCAACCTATGGGTCCACCTTCCTTTGGTGGAACTGTCCCACTCGCGCTGCCATTTGACCATAGAGGCCATCCTGGCAGTCCTGCGTATGCCTCTTGTGCCGCGCATTTCGAAGCACTCCATGTCTTCACTGATAAGATGGGCACCATACCAGTAATGACGCAGAGAGCGTCGTGTGACACGGTACGGTACGCGCTCGCAACCCTCAGGCACATAAGCCTGTAAGTACTTTCCAGCTTCCGTCGGTAGCATTCAGTACTTAGCGCGGTGCCCCAAGCCGGGCCGCCATACCTAAGTATGGACGTAGCAACACTAGCCAGAAGCTTGCGCTTACTGGCGTACACCGCAGAGCTATTGGACATCATCCGGGACAGTGCCGCAATAGCTGTGGAGGCTCTTTTACAGGCATGTGTATATTAAGGACTGTTCATTTTATAAAGAGGACAACTTTGCAAGGCTATAAAAAGAAAACGCGTAGTTCAAATTTGAGCAGCCTTGGTTAGTTGTTCAGTACATTATATTAGCAGATAATAACCATAAATAAATTGGGTTAAAATTATTGAATTTCATAGAAATGTAGCAAAGTGTTTCGAGAGATCAATTTTTCAATTCCCAAAAACTAAAGATAAACAAAAAAAATTCTGTAAAACATCGGTGTATCGTTTTTAATTGCATAAAAGTGTTTGCCATGCTGAAGCAGTTTGAGTGATACATATTCTGGCAAAATATAAACCTAATCGGAATAATGATTGTTGAGATATTGAAATTACAAGTTGGACTCGATTTTCAGAATAAAATTTATTTGTTAAACAAAAATGTATAACAATATTAAATTTAGAATGTTTTCAATGGACCTAGTCGAAAGTACTAATAATGCAATTTCAAATGCAGAAAACCGCTTCTTGATAGCATTGTTGGATTGGTTACTGTGCTTCATGGCAGTTACCGGAGATAAAACCGCTTCGTTCTTTGAAGGTTCTTCTTAATAACGATGTACTCTATTGCAAATACAACTTAACAATGATGTCGAAAATAAAAATTAACATGTAGTTATTTTCAAATAAGGTATATAATCACATAGGGTCAGACCTTGCTGAAAATAAATAATAATAAGCTTCTCTAGAATCAAAAACTTGCATTTATGGAGCAAAAAGTATGCAATTTTTCATTATGGCCATCATTAAGTATTAAATTTATGATGAAGAATGTACTTTAAAGCATATTTTTCTTCGGTATCATTTAGAATGCGATTCTCTTCTATATTGGACAAATTTTGAACTGATTCCGTAGTGTTATTTCATCACTGGACTTAAATAAGTATTTTTTATCAATTTCATTGATAACAAGGCAACTCACTATATCAAGCTGTATAATGCTTGGTGCATTATTACTGACCAACTATTACACTCTACCTTTAGAAGAATAGTATTAGATCCCAACACATTGAAAAGTTCATGAAAATTTTAAAGTTATGTATGTGGAAAGTTGTGTAGAATTTTGAGAAATGGGGTTTTATTGAGTTTTAACGAAAACCGGTTCAGTTTCATAACTATGGACAATTTGTATGATGTTATATTTTTCCTACACTGTAGAATAGCTATGGAAATCTATGCAAAAAACCGATAATGATTTTATTGAAAGATAAAAAAGATATCACACAAATAAGGTGTCCTCTTTATAAAATGAACAGTCCTTAGTGTGGGTCATCGGAAGCGTTTTCTCAGATCAAAGCTTTTTTGGTTCCGTTTCGGGTCCTGAGTATCTGTGCAAAATTTGAGCACGATCGGTTGCGTCTACACTTTGCGCATTGCAATTGAAATTTGTATGGGATTTTGTATGGGAAAACATACTTTTTTGCCTTTTAGCCATAAGTTGAAAAAAATGGTCTGAAACTTTTTAACCGATACTGTAAAATGATAGCCTAGGATGTTCTGAAGAACTTTGTTGAAGACCGCAAAACGATCCAATGCTTGTGAAAATAGTTATAACCATCGAACCGCATGCAAGTGTTTATGTTTTAAAATGTAAAGGAAGCAAATGTAAAGAAAGCAACAAAATCATGATGTTTCGCCAAGCAATGCCAACGCTATAACTTTTTTCATAAGCATCAGATCACTTCGCGATCTTCGACAAAGTTTTTCAGGACACCCTAGGCTATGTTTTCACTTTAACGGTTACACGGTTTTAAAAAAATTCGAGCTTGTTATGAGAGAAATGCAAAAAAGTGTGTTTTCCCATGTAAAACCCCATACAAACTTCAAACGCGATGCGCAAAACGTAGACATAACCGATCATTCCCAAATTTTGCACACTTATTTGGGTCCTGAAATGGGATCAAAAAAGTTTTGATCTGATGGGATACCATTGAATTTTTCACTTTTCCATATAAACGATGACCCACTCTAGTGTATATAGTGTGGTAAGCACGAAGATGCTCTATGCCCAAGGGAGTTAAGGAAAGTTCCTGGAACCACCGGAAATCGAACCCGCCACCTTCAGCATAGTCATGCTGAATACCCACGCCTTTACAGCTGGGTAAAGCTCAGGAAAACTCAGGGGGTTTCAGTATGGTTTCGAGGGGCTTAATCAAGGTTTCGGAGTATTTTTAGGGGCTCCTCGAGGTTGCTTGGCAATTTTAATGGATTTTAGGAGGCTTCTGGAAGGTTACTTAGGGTCTCGGCGGTACCGAAGAGTTTCAGAGGGTTTCATGTATGAGGCAGGGGGACTTCAGAGAATATCATTAGGGTGTCAGATGGTTCCATTGGGGTTTCATGAGGGTTTCAGGGGTTTCAAAGCATTTCATGGGAGCTTCTGGAAGCCTCAGAAGGTTCAATAGATAAAGGCTTCGGAAGATTTCAGGGGTTTCAGGGTTGTTTCGTAACGCTTCTTTAGCTTCATGGAAGTTCTTGGATTTTGCTAGAATCTCGGATGAGGTTTAGGGGGTGTCACGGGAGTTTCATTAGTATTTCGGGTAGTTCCTTGAGGTTTCAGGAGGTTTCTTGAAGTATCACACGGTGTCAAAATTTCGATTATTATCGAACTTTCATGTACCTCGGATTTTTCTTCGAAAATGATTAGTATTTGGGGTATATATTCATAATTGGAAAACTAGAAAATGTTTCATCGGCGAAAATTTTTCCATACATTTTGTATGGGACGTTTTTTGGGATAAAATAGTAATCATTGATTTTTTGTATGGAAAATAGCTAAAAACTCATCTAACTCAAATTTTCCCCGATAGAATATTTTCAAATTTTGCATTTATAAATTATAGCCGAAATTCTAACATTCTATGAAGAAAAATCCGAGGTACATGAAAGTTCGATAATAATCAAAATTTTGACACCGTGTATCAGGTTCAAGGTCCGACATCAAAGGGATATGACAGGAGCTTCATGGCAGCTTCAAAGGGCTTTGCACATTTGTATAAGCCAATCAATGGGTTCCGAAGAATTCAGGGGGCTTCAGGATCGTTTCGAGGGGCTTCAGAAGGTTTCACGGGTATAAGCAATGCTCCAAGAGAGTATCAGAAGATATCAAGAGATTTCTGGGCTGTGAAGAATTAGAATAAGAATTAAAATGTAGTTAAAACTCACGATTAAAAAACTAAAAGAAGATTTCTGGGTGTTGCGGGGGGTTTATGGTGGTTTTGAGGGATTTCAGTTAGCTCAGAAAGTTTCACGACGGTTGTTTCAAGGTGTATCAAGGGAAGGGGGTTGAATGGGCTTCAGGTTGTTTCATGGAAGTTCCTGAGTGTCTCGAGAGTCTCAGAGGAAATTCAGGAGGTTTCATGAGGGTGTTATGCGGACTTCAGGGAGGGAGTTTCAGGGGATTCATGATGGTTTTTTTAGGATTCAAGGGGTCTTAGGAAGATTCACAATGGTTTTAGTGGCTATTAAGGAAGCATCAGGGTGTTTTATGGGGTCAGGTTGCGTCTTGGAAGTTTCTGAGAATTTCGAGAGTCTCAGAGAAGTTTCAGGGGGTTTCATGAGGGTTTCCCAAGATTTTGATTGGGATTTCGGATAGTTCCATGAGGCTTCAGGAGGTTTATCAAGGTATCACGAGCGTTTCAAGGTTGTTTCAAGGATTTCATAGGAACTTCATGGGAGTTTCAGAGGGCTTTAAAAATATGTATGAGTTACTCACATAGCTTCGGAAAAAACTCAGGGGATTTCAGGATAGTTTCGAAGCGCTTCGGGGGGTTTTTAGACGATTAACGAATGCATCAAGGGGGCTTTATAGGGTATCAGGAGATTTCTGGGTGTTGTAGGGGGTTCGTATGATGGTTTTGTGGGATTTTGGAAGGCTCAGAAAGTTTCACGGTTTCAAGGTGTTTCGAGAGAGTTTTTGCTTTAAGATCCTCGGGGTGTTTCTGGTGTATTCAAGAGGGTGTGCGGAGACTTCTGGAAATTTCATTAGGATTTCAGGCAGTTTCAAAAGGTTTCAGGAGATTTCTCGGGGTTTCATGATAATCCAGGGGGTTTCATGATGGTTTCAATGGGCTTGAAGGGGTTTCAGGGGACTAAGGTATGCTTTAAAGGGGCTTCAGAGGTTTTCAAAGTGGTTTTTGGAAGATTTTGAGGGATTCTGGGAGGTATCACAGAAGACTCAGGGCGTACCAAGGGAATTGCAGGGAGTTTTATGCAAATTGTGGAGGCTTTAATGAGATTCCTGGGCGTTTCGGGGTGCCGAAGGAGTTTCATGTGAGTGTCAGGGAAACTGCAAGGAAGTTCATTGGGGCGTTGGAGGGTTTCGGGAGGTTTCTCGGGGTACCTGGGCTTTTTTGGAGATTTCGGTAAATCTCAAGGGTTCATTAGGACCTGGCTGGATGTCGAACAAAGAGGTCGTTCAATGAAATGTTTGTCAAGTCCCAGGCAACTTTTGTGGCGCATTTAACGTCTCCATCGACAGCCACCTCAGGATGTGTGCGGTCGGCTATGCTGCCTCAAGGGGATTAAGTGGGTTTCAAAGGGAATCACGAGCGCTTCTGAGGTTGAGCACCAGGCGAGGTCCTTGCTGAACTCGGCCTCCATGTCCAACTTCATTTCGAAGCCATTAGCGAAGCTACTCTTCAACCCTCGGTTGACGGTGGGCATATCCATAGCAGGTATCGGGCTGTCCACGCAGAACGTGAAAAGTGAAATAACCGCCACGGTCCAGTCGAGAACACAGGAGCACGGTGTCAAAATTTCGATTATTATCGAACCTTCATGTACCTCGGATTTTTCTTCGAAAATGATTAGTATTTGGGGTATATATTCATAATTGGAAAACTAGAAAATATTTCATCGGCGAAAATTTTTCCATACATTTTGTATGGGACGTTTTTTGGGATAAAATAGTAATTATTGATTTTTTGTATGGAAAATAGCTAAAAACTCATCTAACTCAAATTTTCCCCGATAGAATATTTTCAAATTTTGCATTTATAAATTATAGCCGAAATTCTTACATTCTATGAAGAAAAATCCGAGGTACATGAAAGTTCGATAATAATCAAAATTTTGACACCGTGAGGAGTTTTCGACGAAATTGAAGTCTCTCATCCTCAAGAATCCTTCGGCACAGCTGCCGACCATTCCGATTAACATTTCGTCGTGCAATATCGCGGAGGTTTCCCTGGCAGACCCTCAGTTCCACGTCCCAGGAAAGATAGACCTTGTCATCGGAAGTGAAGCCTTTTGAGAGCTCCATAGCGGTCGGAAGCTTCCGTTAGGAGATGGACTGCCATGGCTGACTGAAACGCCATTCGGATGGGCCGTCGCTGGCACCGCATCAAGCCAATACAACTGAATCCCTCGGATCTGTAACCTTTCTACGAAAGATGATCCCCTAGAAGCCACTCTCCAACGGTTCTGGGAAATCGAGGACAATCTCGACGGTCCTGCGCGGTCGGTGGAAGAGAACCGGTGTGAAGAGAACTACGCAGCAACTACCACTCGTGATCGATCAGGGAGGTATATCGTCAGTATTCCTCGAACCGACAATCCAATGGTTGTCCTAGGAAGCTCCAAGCAAATCGCAGATCGTCGTCTTCTGAGTGTCGAACGGCGTCTCGAACGTGATCCTGCTACCAAGGACGCGTACCACCGTTTCATGGACGAATACCTCCAACTTGGACACATGAAGAAGCTCGAAGAACCAGTAGATGATGGTCAACCCCATTGCTACATTCCACACCATGCGCGTTTGTGGGCGCCTGGGCGCTGAAGCACAATGGAGAAACTTGCGAATGGGATTCATCACTTCCGATCAAGCTATTACGAAAAAATAATGAAGCACTACAAATGCACATTAAAATATAACATATTATAGTGGAACCTTACAAATGCGTAATAAATTAGGACATCACAATTGAACTAATACAACACAGAACATATATTTAGCCCTGTTACCCTATTGGATAACGATTTCCGATGACAGAATGACGAGGTTTCATTAATGTTATTGGTCCATCAGACAATCCTATAATCGTATTTTCTCTGACAGGTTGCCTTTCGTTCGCAGCATTAGTTGCTTTAATAGCTTGAGTTTTGGTCTAGGAATTTCTAATCCTAAGGGGGCCTCACGATTCGGGTTTTATCACTAGAATTCTATAACTTGAAGTCTGTGCCACGGAAAGGTTTACATCTCTAGTACTTAATCACGGCCCGAAATGGCCTGAATGTTGGCAAGCGAAATAGGATTGCGGGCATCTATTCTGCCAGAGCCCTAATAATGCGCATTAATTCTAGGGAAATATTTACAAGTTAAAATAGCACATTTAACACAAAAATAAAACTTGTAATAAAGCTTCAACAGGAATGGAAGGAATTCCACTCCACTGTACAAATGCTAGACGAGGTTCGTGTTCCACAATTCGCATCTCGTTCGAATGTTATCAACCTCCAGCTCCATTTCTTCTTCGACTCCTCCAAGGGAGCGTATGGCTCCTGCTGCCACGTACGAGCTGAAACAAGACATGGTGTGTCAGTGCAGCTGCTAACTGCGAAGACAAAGGTAACTCCACTATCTAGTCGTCATTCCATCGCCCGGCCGGACTATGTCGACGCAGCTGTTCCAGAAAGTGTTGGCCACGCTGACGATACCAGCTCCAGCTTACTTTTGGACAGACTCCACTTCGGCTCTCCACTAGTTGCGGTCACCACCTAACCGTTGGAAGGCATTCGTAGCCAATCGAGTGTCACATATCCAGCATGCAGTCGCCGTGAGTCGCTGGAAACATATTCCTGGCATCGACAATCCAGCAGACGATATCTCACGGGGATTAAGTCCAATCGACACTCTACAGTGCAAGCGGTGGTGGAACGCCCAGACAACCAGGCATCGCATAAGGATGCACGCTGCAGCGGCGTCAACGGACTGGAGTTCAGGCACATCTCGACCTGGGCCAAGAGAGTTACCATCGCACATTGGAGTAAATCACATCAAAACCTGATCATAAGTGGAAAAACTCAAAATGAAGTAATTGGGGTTTCCGTTGTGTTTTTGCTAAGTGTAGTTATCGTGTAATCGTTTGACAGCTAAGCAGTGTCCAAATGTTTTGTTTACGCTTATCAGAAGAGGTTAAGTGAAGCTGAAGTTTAGCCGTTTTATTTGATATGACTCACAGCGCGTGCTAGTTTTGACCGTACAAAGTGAATGAAATTGATATTCAATCAATTCAATGATGCAGTTTGTTAAAGAAGGTTAATGTTGTTATTCTGTTAATTTGAAACCCAAACAAATTGGCGTTGAATTTACATACAATATATGAAAATATTGAAAAAAAATATTTGATGGAATCCTTTACCGTACATTCAAAATGAAATAAGTTGATTTTCCGGCTGTTTCCGGAAAATCTGCTTTTAGTGTATGATAAAACTATTGTTCCTCTTTCAAATGCAGAAAGAAAACCTTCCGGATATTTCCGATTTCAAAAGTTGCAACACTTTGAAAAAATCCTGATAATTATATTATTATATGATATTATTTGCCTTAAAACACTATTTGGCCCTCTGAACGTATTTTTGCTGAAAACTAGAATTCAACAGCTTTCAAGCAAAAAAAAGAAGTTTAAAATCGGTCAACTGGTTCAAAAGTTGTGATTTTTTGAAAAATTTTAGTTTCGAAAAATCTTGACTTTTACAATCATAAAATTGGTCACCCTAATGACGAAATAAAAAAAATACAAAAACTATGAAATACGTTTCATTACTAATTTGGGTTGTATTTGGGTTGCGAAAATGCGTCAAAATAATTTTGATCAGTTTTGATGTACTAGGTGCTCCACTGTGATCGGTTTGTCTTGAGCAGGTGCTTCTTCGCTCACTTGACGGCAGCCTCCCACAGGCCTCCGAAGCATGACGCTCTCGGCGGTATATCCTGTCTCGGTCGGTATTGTCCACCTTCAGCATCTGGTAGATACGGTTAAGTGCGTGAGACGCACCCTTGAACAAGTCGCACTGTCCGAGTGCAGCTCGGCGATTCTTCCACTGCGGGCTACGACACGATGAAGTGCTGCTAGAAATGCAGCCGTGGTAAGGTCGCTCATCAGCTCGATGTGAACGGCCCTGGTAGCAAAACAGACGAATACCGCTACGTAGGCCTTCGTTGGTGCACGATTGCGGACGGTTGCACAGTGGCGGGCCTCCATACCAAAGTCGGACAAAACCTCAAATGTTAACCGAAATAACTAAAATTCACAGGTTATGATGATTTTAGTTCCCTAAATCTATTTCTGATATAGGACTTTTCATATATTTTAATTTTACTATATTAGGGTGGTTTAAAATTTTGAAATCTGCTGATTATGGAAAGCATGTAAAAATAATCAAAAATAAGCTATCACGATGTGCTTTCTGAACGTAGATTTTGATTAACCTTTTCATTTGGGGGTTCTTAAATCATGTATTGGTTTTGAAATAAACTATAATTGTGTATTTGTTGCTGTTAGGGTGGACCAAAATCTACAAAACTACATAAATCATTAGAAAAAATCGTTTACCTACGTTTCCTTCCAATGGATCAATTCAGATACACACCAATGTTGGCTGACAAAACGTGGTGTATTCTCAGGGACTGCCCATAGACCACATGACATTTTATGGTGGGTACACGGAGGTGTGCCAATTCAATCGTTATGGGGTCGGATAGTCTAATATAGTAAACTGCGTAAAATTTGAACTGCTTTTTATCAATCTCGTTTCAACAATTTCAAATATGCTCTTCCGAGTTTGGGTTGTAAGGTACAACGATCTGTGCTATCACTTGTCGAAGCAACCGAAACTACCCCATCTATAATGAATACATAATTCATATCCGCAATATTGAAGGGAGTTTTTGATAAACGATCATCAGAGATCGGTAATCATATTGATGAACAGTAGAGTTCCAGCAAATATTTTCAAAATCTTTATCACTCTGTGTGTCGTTCAGTAGAAATGTGTTTAACGAAACCGCATGAATAACATACAATAAAACTTCAAGTTTAAAAACCCAATATAAGGGGTTTCACTAAAGAGCGTAAAATGTTCGTTTCATAAAATTGCGATTAAAATATTCAAAGATTGCCTTGTTGATCGCAACGTTTACGCAGAAAAATATTTAACGTAGCGTTTTACGCCGTTTAGTGAATTTCTTTTATATTTTATAGATGATTGTTGCTTTGAACTGTAGCGATGTGCGCGTAGAAAAGAAACGCGAAGATGTCGACGAATTTGTGTCACTGTATATTGAATCTTCGATAGAAGTTCATAAAGAGATTCCTGGAAGCAAGGTTGTTGAGCAATTCTGACGATTAAGATGAATCGAAGAAACGACCAGTTTAAGAAAATCAATGAGCAATGGTTTGTAGTTATTTTTACATGTTTTTCACGGTTGTTTTTGTCTTTCTTTTATTTTGAAGGTTAATATTTAGTTGTATCTGGTGAAGCAACATGTAGGTAGTGTCTAAGTGAATAAAGGCTACTTAGTCATCACTCCTTTCCTCTCCAGCTTACTGTTTTTAACTGGAGCACCCACCTTCCTGTGTTTTTCTGTCAAAAAATAAAATAATATTAAAATAATAATATTTAAAAACGTTAAAGCTGTGGCAATTACATTATCAGACCCCCCCCCCCCCTCCCCATCCTCCTATGTCCATCTCACTTGGTGAATGTCTCTTACAATAATGAAAATTACCTTAAACTGTTAGTATTCTGAAGTCAAATTAAGCTATGTTAAGATTAAATTTGAACTTCAAACAACATCACTTCCTCCACAACCATGCGGCTCCATTGTGACCTGATAGAAAAAAAAATTTCGGGCTTAGCGCAAAAATGCGCAAACAGTGACCTATATAGCCAAAAACTAGACAAAATTGCACGCCAGATCCGAGATACGGCGTCGTTTTCTGATGTTTCCTAAACAAGTACTGGATCTCTGTAATACGAAGTTTTTCTCCAAAATTTCTTAAAAGTCATTATGTTTGCATATTGTAAAAACATTCAAAATTTGTGATTGAATCCCAAATAATCCCTGAAATGTTATGGTTATTCATACCCAAAAACATAAAAAATATTGTCACACTATTCAAGTCTTCCTAACTTTTACAACGAACTCATAAAGGAAGCTCATAAAATAAAGACAATAAATACTAATATTGTAGTACATAAAACTTCAACTTTGAAAAAATCTACAAGACTGAATTTTCGACCAAATGACTTGAAAATTTGGGGTTTTCTTAGTTGAAGTATCTATAATGGGAGAAAAAAATTAGAAAAATAAAATATTGAAGTCGATTTTTGAGGTTTTGTCCGGCTTCCGGCCACTGTGGGTTGGTTTGAGGTAGAACGGTCCACAATAGTCGACGCCGCACAGTGGCTGATTTCGTCATTTTAGCGCGCTTAATTAATAACTTTTCAACTATGACATTTAGCGTCATGGTGTCTTCGAGAAAGTTTTTCACTATCACAAGGAGCTTCTTTTAAACTATTGTGGAAATTGATTAATCCCCCTAAAAGTGAGATAGAAAATTTATTTTTTGAATTTTTCAAGATACAAGGTTGGCGTCTTCACAAAAGTTGTAGAAAATGTTGTTTGGAGCAACTTTGTCGAAAACGCCAAGTTTGTAACTCCGTTACTTTTGAAGATACGTTACGTTTTCTACCGTCAGCCCCTTGAATAGGGTTTTTTCGCAATAACTTTCTAATAACTGATTCTACATTTTTCTCATATTCTACAAAGTTATAGATAATGGTAAAATACACAATTTTGCCGAACATGACATCACGCTAATTGCAAAAATAAAATAGTTAGAACGGTTTTTATAGTTTTTTGGGCCATATTTCAAGCATATGTAACTTAGCTATAGGCAATTATATGCAAATTTCCTTCTACGCATGTGAAAGTACAAGTAATTGCCTCGCTAAGA
The DNA here is from genome assembly GCF_035046485.1 of Aedes albopictus. Lineage (NCBI taxonomy): Eukaryota > Metazoa > Arthropoda > Insecta > Diptera > Culicidae > Aedes > Aedes albopictus. Next base: position 121,051,952 of record NC_085136.1, on the reverse strand, counting down.
AAGCCAAAATCATCGAACTGTAAGAGACTGTAAGATGGTTTTTGTATTTAAACTTACAACCATTTATGGAACTTTTATATGGGATTTATTTATATCTTCAACATATTTATTTGACAGTTAGTGTCAGCCTGCATTTTGATTGTTATTGCAAGTGTGTATGAATGTATAGAAAGGTTTGTGGTGTATTCTGGAACATTCATGAAAACTTACCATCCACTTCTATTTCCTTACTAAGTGCTGCACGTAGTCCATGAAAGGGGCGAACGATGCGTCATTTCTTCTCAAATTTCAAACTTTTGCGTGACATATTTTGTAAACGCTTCCACTAGTACATGTCTACATTGGTGATAATGAATTATTGATCTTATTGCACTTTAAAGTAAGCTGCTGTTGAATTGTGATCTGACAAAAAAGTAACACTTTATGCGTTATTTTCTTGGACTACTGTGCTCCAGTGAGTTAGTAAGAAAACAGAAGTAGATGGTAACTTTTCATGTAACGTATTTTATGAATGATCCAGAATACACCACAAACTTTCTATGCATTCACACATATGTACTTACAATTACAATAAAAATGCAAGCTGGCATGAACTGCCAAATAAATATGTTGAAGATATAATTAAATCCCATTGTACGCGCCGTACGCGTGCAGGCCGAATGACGGCCACTCCGGCGTCGACCGACAATTATATACAAGCGGAACGCTGACAGCCAGGCGGTTTTTAGCGTGTTGTGCTTCGCATGGGCGGAGCTTGCTGTGCAGCGAAGCGAGTGCTGGCCGACTCATTTCATTGAATGGAGACTCTATATAATGTGTGTCATTGTCATTTTTTGTATTCAGTCATTATTAAACCGTCGTCTTGAACGGAGCAGCAAGCGTTTTCTTGTACCGAAAGAATAGTAGTAGTGGTGGCTAGCCCGATCGGTGCGAGGATCGGCTGGCATTTTCCTCTTCCCTTCCACCCCGAGCCGGTGGCGAGTTTGTGTGTGTCGGAGCTGGTGCGCAAGGAGAACGTGTTGTGTCCTGTTCAGCGTCGTCGTTGACCGATCCGTGGTGCGGTCGTTTCGGTGCATCGAGAGGAGTAGCTGTGGTCACTGCCGTGCTTGATTGGTCGTGATACCGAAGGAGTGGATGCCAAGAGTTATTCATTATTCAGAAATATTTTCCTCCCTTTTTGGCGTCCCTCCTCTCGCGTTATCGTCGGCAAACAAGCGGCGGCGGGCAGATCGAGCGAGAGTTCGGCAATCCAGCCGTGGTCCTTCGAGCAGAGGTTTTTGGTAGCGGTGGCTGATAACCGTGGTGTGCACGGTCGTCGGCTTCGAGTGGTCGGTGGCTGCATCGAGTGCAGCTGTCGGCATTCCCCAACGTCAGCTGGCTGCAACGAGCGCAGCTGTCGGCATTCCCTCATCGGTGGCTGGTAACCGTGGCGTGCACGGTTGTCGGCATCCAGTGGCCGGTGGCTGCAACGAGTGCAGCTGTCGGCATTCCCCAACGTAGGCTGGTGGCGAGCACGATCGTCGGTGGTGAGTGTGTTTCCCCGTCGGTGGCTGCAACGAGAGCAGCTGTCGGCATTCCTTCATCGGTGCAGGCGGTGGCTCTGGGTAAGTCGTTGGTGCTGCTAATCCAGGTAAGTGCAACGAACCTACCTCCAGAGAAGTTGTGTACCCAACATTTGGTCCGGACCGAGCCGGATAGAGCCAGTGAAGATACAGTCCATTGTTAAATATTGAGTTTCCCGAGAAAGTTTTTTCCATTGAGCTAGAACTGTTATTCTTGAGCTAGAGTGTGTTTAGCCCCAAACGTGACAATTCCGTAAACTTTCGAACCGCGTAAGAGGAGTTATGTCTATCCGCGAATATTCGTAGTCGTTCCTAACGAGATTCCTGTCAAGCGAGCTTGTGAAAGGTGAGTCGTAGTGCAGTGGTACCCGAAGAAAGTGAAAGTGATTGCCCTTCGTAAACTTTAGTGAATGGTAAAGCGATAGTCTATTATCGTGAACAACAGTTAAGCGATAGCCCAGTGTACTGAAGTGATAGTGTGAGAACCATGGAGAGTTTGAAGCAGTTGATCCACCAGCGTAGACAGGTTCAGACACGAGTGACGGCGGTTGTACAGAAGCTGATCGATGCCACCGAGAGTCCCGAGATGATGAGCCTTTCCCAGTTGAAGGTGTTTGAGAGACAACTCGAGGTGCACTACGCAGAGTATTTGGCGAAGCATGATTTGGTCATGGATCAGTGTTCGAGCGCAGATTTCGAGGATCAAGATAGTGAATTCGACGAGTTCGATGAGGTGCATACTGATGCACTAGTGAAGCTTAATCAGCTGACGGATTTGAGTTGTGCCGAGCAGCGTAACAGCCCTCAGGAGATCGGGAGACATCGTGGCCGAGTGTTCGAGAGATCTGAGGTGAACAGGGTGCCATCTCCCAGACCTTCAACGATGACAGAGACCAGTTCACCACCAGTGTCGCACAAAGCGATAGCTAGTTCAGCGGAGAGTGAGAGCTGTGCAGACCAGCACAGCAACAACGAGTGTCCTTCCTTATTGAGAGTGAGGGTGGATCATCGAGTGACCAAGGTGAAGCGGTCCAGATTGGGTTTCGGCTACCCCCAGGTCAGAGCTTGTACATCAAAGGAGTCGTGTTCCGAGAGGCACCAATCGGAGTTGCTCTTAGAGAAACCAACCCTAACAGAACAGAGTAAGCAGAGTTCCAGCGTAGCGTCCGAGCAGCCAGAGGAGAAGATGGCAGTAGAGTCTGCTGTACCCGAGGATGTAGTGTCTGAAGCACGTTCCGGTGTTCAACGTCGTTCCCACCATGTACTTTTGATGCCGGCGTTGGTGAATGTAAGAGCGAAGAGCGGAGGAGTCAACAAGTTGCGTGCGCTTATGGATACCGGGTCTCAGATTGGTCTAGTATCGGAGTCTGCCGTGAAGTTGATTGGGCTGCCGTGGTGCCCTGCTGAATTTCCGGTTGAGGGAGCAAGAGGAGTCAAGTATGGAGTTTCGTATTGTGAGAAAAACAAGATCGTGCGATACTTCGACTGTTCGGTGACAATGGGGGTGTCAGGAGGGATCGCATGCGTACCGGTGATCATCTCGAAGTGGAAGATCCCCACCGATGTCGTGTTGGCCGATCCAGGATCCAGTGAGCCGAAAGATGTGAACCTGCTGATTGGTGCTGAGCCTTTTTCTTCAATCCTGGTACGGGCTCAAATGAGAATCTCCGAAAATCAATTCATAGTGTATGAGACCCAGTTTGGTGGGGTTGTCGCCGGTGCCTTTAAGAAGTCTGTAGAAAAAGCCTACCACGTGATGTGTGCCACCAATGAGAGCCTGCTGCAGGAGATGTTACAGCGGTTTTCCAAACAAAGACAGTGTCCAGAGTCGAATGTGCCAATGATTGTAGAGCAGAATATTGAAGACAACTTGTGCGGAACGAGCAGAGGAGACGAGAACGAGCGAGTCATGGTTATACCACAGTTCCACGATTTTGTTAGCGAGGTAGGAGACTCCAAGTCGTCAACGGTAAAAGGGTTCGTGTCCAGCAAGGAAGATCAAGCCATCCAATCCAAGATTATGAAGTCGTGCCCGGCCTTCGCGAAGGTGGTTAAAGATGTTTACAACGATATCCATGAACGAGTCGATGCGGTCAGTCAATCGAATAGTTTCCCAAGTCGTGCCGTAGTGGAGTCTGCAGGTACCAGCGCAAACGTGTTTGACAGCGAGTTGAAAGCGAGTGATGGGTCCACCGGGGAAGTTCTGGTAATCGAGCTAAGGGGAAACCCTAACAGAAAACAAGAGAGAGTAATTCAGAGAGAGGATTCTGGAGGAGAAGCGGGAAAATCGGGTGCGTTGTGGAGTCCAAAGTGTGATCGAATGTTGCTCTGGAGGAGTTCGAATTCTATGCTATGCTACAGGAGGGTGATGACGCGGAGGATCCAGCAGAAGTTGGTGAGTGGGTTGAGATGGAGTGGAATACTTTATACCGCGCTGTTCCGACAGTTTCTAGTGCAGTTTGGCGTGAGCAAGAACCGGCTGTGGTCCAACAGTCCGGTCGAGTTGCTGTGGTTCGTGGAGAGTCCGGATCCGTTCCCGGAGATAAGTTGTGCTTTGGGAATCTGCAAACAAACCAGCTGCTATTCGAAGGAATTCACCAGAGCCGAGCCTGGTCAGACGAGTTCAGTGTTTAGAGAGTGCTACCGAGGATTGTTGTGTTGTTTCGATGAGGGAGTGAGTGTTCCTCCGGATCTTCAGACTGTGGAGTATATGATCCAGGAAGTTATGAGGTTGGTGCTTGGTGAACTGATGAAGTGCTACCGTATCCAGCGCAATTTTGATCAAGATTTGCGGGAGGTGAAAGGACTGTCCAGTGTGAACTATTTGCATTTGTGGGCTGAGTGGACAATTGATTACTCTTCATCGCTTCCTTTAAGGGCAAAGTGGACTATAAGTGCAGAAACGGGTACCATTGTGCTACTGATGAGGGACAGAATATCGGATGAGTTGAGGAGGTGGGTTCTTGAGGTTGCACTTTACCTGAGAGGATATGTGACCAGAGCCGCCGACACTGAGGTTTTTGTGGTGATTTCCGGCGTTCGCATCCCCGAAGATAGGGTGGCTGTCGTTGGCCTATATCAACCAGCCATCTATTTCTGCTTTGGAATCGTATTCCAACCGGCGGGAGTATGTACGCGCCGTACGCGTGCAGGCCGAATGACGGCCACTCCGGCGTCGACCGACAATTATATACAAGCGGAACGCTGACAGCCAGGCGGTTTTTAGCGTGTTGTGCTTCGCATGGGCGGAGCTTGCTGTGCAGCGAAGCGAGTGCTGGCCGACTCATTTCATTGAATGGAGACTCTATATAATGTGTGTCATTGTCATTTTTTGTATTCAGTCATTATTAAACCGTCGTCTTGAACGGAGCAGCAAGCGTTTTCTTGTACCGAAAGAATAGTAGTAGTGGTGGCTAGCCCGATCGGTGCGAGGATCGGCTGGCATTTTCCTCTTCCCTTCCACCCCGAGCCGGTGGCGAGTTTGTGTGTGTCGGAGCTGGTGCGCAAGGAGAACGTGTTGTGTCCTGTTCAGCGTCGTCGTTGACCGATCCGTGGTGCGGTCGTTTCGGTGCATCGAGAGGAGTAGCTGTGGTCACTGCCGTGCTTGATTGGTCGTGATACCGAAGGAGTGGATGCCAAGAGTTATTCATTATTCAGAAATATTTTCCTCCCTTTTTGGCGTCCCTCCTCTCGCGTTATCGTCGGCAAACAAGCGGCGGCGGGCAGATCGAGCGAGAGTTCGGCAATCCAGCCGTGGTCCTTCGAGCAGAGGTTTTTGGTAGCGGTGGCTGATAACCGTGGTGTGCACGGTCGTCGGCTTCGAGTGGTCGGTGGCTGCATCGAGTGCAGCTGTCGGCATTCCCCAACGTCAGCTGGCTGCAACGAGCGCAGCTGTCGGCATTCCCTCATCGGTGGCTGGTAACCGTGGCGTGCACGGTTGTCGGCATCCAGTGGCCGGTGGCTGCAACGAGTGCAGCTGTCGGCATTCCCCAACGTAGGCTGGTGGCGAGCACGATCGTCGGTGGTGAGTGTGTTTCCCCGTCGGTGGCTGCAACGAGAGCAGCTGTCGGCATTCCTTCATCGGTGCAGGCGGTGGCTCTGGGTAAGTCGTTGGTGCTGCTAATCCAGGTAAGTGCAACGAACCTACCTCCAGAGAAGTTGTGTACCCAACACCCATATAAAAGTTCCATAAATGGTTGTAAGTTTATATGCAAAAACCATCTTACAGTCTCTTAAAGTTCGATGATTTTGGCTTTCTAAGAGAGGCAATTACTTGTACTTTCACCTGCGTAAAAAGAAATTTGCATATAATTGCCTATAGCTAAGTTACATATGCTTGAAATATAGCCCAAAAAATTATAAAACCCAGTATAACTATTTTATTTTTGAAATTAGCGGGATGTCATGTTCGGCAAAATTGTGTATTATACCATTATCTATAACTTTGTAGAACATAAGAAAAATATAGAATCAGTTATTAGAAAGTTATTGCGAAAAAACCCTTTTCAAGGGGTTGACGATAGAAAACGTAACGTATCTTCAAAAGTAACGGAGTTACAAACTTGTCGTCTTCGACAAAGTTGCTCCATACAACATTTTCTACAACTTTTGTGAAGACGCCAACCTTTTATCTTGAAAAATTCAAAAAATAAATTTTCTATCTCACTTTTAGGAGGATTGATCAATTTCCACAATAGTTCAAAAGAAGCTCCTTGTGATAGTGAAAAACTTTCTCGAAGACACCATGAAGCTAAACGTCATAATTGAAAAGTTATTAATTGAGCGCGCTAAAATGACCAAATCAGCCACTGTGCGCTGCCGAGCGAGCCGTCCGATCGGGAGGTCTTAACACCAGGACATTTTCTCGTTGGGTCTAACCTGCAAGCGGTATCCGAAGTTGACCTACGTAAAATTCCCGACAACCGTCTGGAGTCGTACGAGCTTGTCCAGAAGCACCTGCAGTACATCGAGGCTCGTTGGTACCCGGAGTACCTTCAACAGCTGCAGTCCCGAGCTACCAAGGGCTGCAATCCACCGGTCACCGTCGAAGTCGACCGAATCGTCGTTATCAAGGAGGATAACGTCCCTCCTGCCAGCTGGCCGCTCGGAAGGATAGTCAAGCTACATCCGGGCAAAGATGGTGTCCTCCGAGTAGTGACACTACGGACTGCACCGGGAAAGGACATCGTTCGAGCGGTAGCAAAGATCGCCCTGCTGGCGTCACCGGATCCATGCATCTAAACCGCTCCAGGTAGAGCAACCCGCAAGGGAGAACTTGCTCGAAGCGCACCTGCGCTTAGCACAGGTACCTAATTGCGGCTAAAATACCCTAATGATGAGTCGTTCGATCTATCTGGTATTTCTTTCTTGTTCCCGGTTTGTTGCAAGAATCTACGACGGAGCGATCACCGGCACCAGCCTCGATGTCCAGTCCAGTCTACAACAACCAACCAAACTGAATTTGTGCAATGTGAAGTTTTGGAACACCTCCGTATCCAAGGTGGCCGGAATGCTGGAGCCGGACCTATCCAACCAAATGAATTAGTTTAAGTATATTTGAATTATGTGTAAACTGTAATTACAGTATGCGGCAGGAAAAAATGCGAAAGTGTTTTTCAACTTCAAACCTCATTTTCGTCCATTTGACATTAACCAACCTATGTTTCAACGTTCTATGATCTATAATAGGCTAGTTTTCTGAAAAGTTAATTAAAAAAATCCAATTTTGGTCACTAACCTTTACAGGGCGGCGCCTGAAGATGAAGACAACCAGAATTTTCAAACCGCAGAAAATCACACAGGTCGCTAAATTTCGCATCTGATAAAACAAAATTTTTGATTTTCTCTACAATATAATCAAATATATGTACTTATTCCATCTGGTATGTGAAACTACATGGCTCTGGATCAGTGTGGTCTGGTTGTTCATCGAATTAGAGCTAATTTTGTTACTGTTATAGTCATTTTGTTTAATGACCATTGGGCGCGCAGTTTATTGATATCCGCTTATTAGGCCTACATTATCACATGTTAAACATCAAATATGTTCATTTTTATTTTTCAGTGCAAGAATATAGACATTGACTGATACACTGTAAAGAAAAAATAGTCATATATATCCCATATTTAGCGTGTAATAGTGCCTTGAACTTTTCGCATTTTTTCCTGCCGCACCCTGTACTAGTCTCCCGTTACCAAGGGACTTCGCTCGGTTGTGCAGTGTGCTAATTCAGTTCGGGTCGATTTTTTCTAAGTTGTCGGTTACCACGACACTTAGCCGTTTCGTAGTGGGGCGGTGGTGATTTGATTTAGAACTTTATTCTAAGTACCCCGTTATCAAGGCTCTTGGGCAATTGCGTGTCAAGTGTCTCAGTCCGACCTTAGTGAGAAGGTGGACGAACGTACAACCCAGACAACCAGGAATCGCATAAGGATGCACGCTGTACATCGTATAAAGTACTATTTTAAGTCACTATCGCATATATGTACGGCTGAGGGACAATTTTCATCGCATATGATGTTATTTTTTGAACTTACTGCGATGTTTCTGGTAAAATCATATAAGAGTGCAAATTAACTTTTATAATGCATGACTACATCGTAGTAGACGATATTCCGATGTTTTGTTGCGACGAACTTTGCTTATTCGCAAAAGCTTTCGAGTGAACTCGCAAAGTGTCAATTGAATTCGCATAACTGCGCACTGCGATGATTATACGACTTCGCTTGATGCTTTTCTAATTATGCCTAATTTTTAGTTTAACTCGCATTGGTGTACAAACTAAATCGCATAAAAGTGGAAATAAACTCGTTCAAATGTACATACAAACTCGCATAAGCTAGAATCGTTAACGTTGGCATATTGCGATGTGATATGTGATAACAATGAAAGAGGTGCTGTTGGAGTGCCAAAAAGCTTAAAGAAAGTGACAAGTCATCATTATGGTTACAAAACAAGTAACAAAGTCATCATTTTTGTTTTGTTGACCTTATAATTAACGATGGGTGGTGCTAGCAAGAGAGGAGTAGTGCTAACTGTGCGGGAAATCATGCTACATCATTTTGATTTCCAAAGAGCTTGCCGAACACGTACAGGGCACGGAAACCAAGTGCATTCCAACAAGCACTGAGGTGAGTTAGAATGCCATGACATTTAATCAGTGTGTTTCATAAGTAGTGTTTGGTGCTAAGTGTGAAGTGCGGCTCGATAATCCAAACGTTATTAGTTCGATACTTAGGTGACAAGATTTTTTTATTTCGAATATTTTAAGTCGCATAAGGTGATATATTACCTCGCAATAGTGCATACCGTACATCGCATAAGATATCGCTTCAAGTCATATAGCTTCATTATTTTCCCGTCAATGCACGTATAGCGCCTACACTTTTGTACGTATAAGGCGCTTTTACTGCATCTTATGCGATGTAACTTTACCGCATAAAAGTACGCATAACATGAACATAAACTTCATTATACGTGCAAATTGGTTGTCTGAGAACGGACCAGTTTTGAAGAAGTACCAGTGGTACTGGACACAAAGGGCTTGTGGCGACCCGAACCCCCGGTCAGTGATTAGGTATCGTTTGTATGTGCCAGACTTTTACGCGCGTTTCGGTGGCTACTACGGCAGCTAAGAAAGTCCTTCGATTCCGTGCAAAATTTGTGCTCGAACAGAGGTGTTTCAGAGGGTTTCATAGATATTCAGTGGGCTCCAGAACGTTTCAGGAGGGCTTTACAGAGGCTTCAGGGAAAGTTTTGGAACCTTCCTGACACTCCTAAAGTTCTCGTGAAAGTTTTACGAACTCCTCTTAAATCCCCTGAAACTTACTCTAAAATTTGATTCCATTTACGGAATTTCTTCTATATATGAACGGCATAATTCAACTTATGCACTCGCAGCTCAGTGCATTTCGAAGAGTCTCCATCGTAAGCCACCTCTCGTTGTCTGTGCTTTGTGGGCTTCTGTTTTTCTGGAGCTTATTATGGTCCTCAACCCACACCCACTTAGTTTGCATTAGCGTTTGCGAAAACAAAGATGCCAAACAAAAAGCAACAACGCGACGACCGTGAACCATTTTCCGGCTTTCGGGGGCAATTTTGCCAATGATGCTGTCCACGCGGCGCGGCGAACGCCACTCAACCATACACATAACCTCTCATGAGTGACACTGTATTTTTCCAGGCAGGGGTAGGTAAATAGTTTTCCCCCAATCCAGATCCGGGCGTCCTTTTTCCGATGAAAGGCACATTTTTACCGCCCGCTTATGCTTATCATACATAAACGCTACGACGGCGGAGCTCTGGTGGACACCGGTCCTACCGCGCGTGTGGAGAGCGCGCGCAAATATTGACCTGGGCTATTGCGGGCATCCTCGGTCGGCCACCCGGCACACAAAGCATTCCTTGGGGGCTGTCCATAAACCACGTGGTCATGTGGGGGGGGGGGGGGGGGTTCGGCCAATGACCATTTTGTATGGACAAATAAAAAAAATTGTATGGACTAATGACCACGCTGGGGGGGGGGGGGGGGGTTTAAAAGTCCCAAAAAAATGACCACGTGGTTTATGGACAGCCCCTTGCGTTCACGGTGGCGCCGCCGCTCGCTGGCCGCCGTCAGAAATCGTTTTCGGTTTCGATGGTGCGATGGTGCGGGGCTGATTCAGTAGTTGGTGGGTGATTGTTAGCCTAATAATATATCATTGGCTTGGTCGGTGGACCTAGACACGAGTATTTTTTACGGCTGAGCAAACGAGAGACGTATTCATACCTAACTAGTAGAAAATTCAACCGAAAGTTTTACGCTTGTTTGAACGCCGCATGTGTGACGTCGGTCGGTCGGTCGCTGGTGGCTTGAGAGCCTCGTGTTCTGTTTTCGTGGATTTTTTTATTTTCGGACATTTGTTTTAGCAAGCACACTTCAGTAAACACGAGTGTTGCGGCATGTGACGAGATAAAACTCGTGTTTATGTTGGTCTTGAGAAGTGGTGGTTTAGTAGAGAGAGCTAATTTTCGCGTTGAAACTCGTGGAGCTTTTGTTATCATTTTGGACACGGTCCAGGAGGCAAGCACTGAAACTGTAATATAGATCAATTTAATTCGCTGGGTAATTCTTGCTGAGACCGGACCACTATTTACACCTTGTCTTCAAAAATGTTTAAGGTGCCGATTTTCTGAAAGCCCTCACTAAAAAAGTAAGAAAATGCATTTGGTTATTCAAATTGATGGACCCCCGTTAGTTAGAGCCACTATAATTTTTGCAGACCCCTCGATTTTGGTCAAATGGTGGGTCACTTAAACCGTTATAACTCAAAAGTTTCTCCAAAAACCACCTCAAAACGAATTGTTGTTGATAAGAAGAAAGATAGAGCTACTATTTACAATAATAAAAAGTTGGGTCGGCCATATTGATTTTGGCCGCCATCTTGGATTTTTATACCAAAACATTTTTTTCACCATAAGGGCAGCCACCGATTTTCAATTTTTTGCATCAATTTAAAGCTGAGGCATTTATACATAACACATCAAAAAATTAGAAATGTCTTTTTTTCCTATCGATAGAAATCTATTGAAGTCCAAGAAGGAATCTCAGAAGGAATCCTAGAAGGAGTTTCTAAGATGGAACCTGTTAGGAATCTCAAAAGGAACTTCAAAAAAAAATCTCCGATATAGCTCCCTGAGGAATCACAGAAGGAAATCCTAGAGGGGTAATCTTGGAAGCAGTAATCCCAGAGGAATTTCGCAATGAATTTCAAAGAAATGCAGGGGCTCCTGAACTACTCTCAGTAAGTATTCCTCAAGCAAACCAGGAAAAATCTCTGGAATAATCCCGTAAGTACTTTCTGCAGGAATCCTGGCAAGATCTTTTGAAGGAATCCCAGACTGAACCTCTTTAGGATATTCAGAAGACATTCCCGCAAGAACCCTTGAGGGAACTTTTGAAGAAGTCCTAAATGAACCCCCGGAAGAATCCCATCAAGAACTCCTTGGGTATCCCAAAAGAATCTCCTAGAGGAGTCTTGGCACAAATTTGCGGAGAAATCGCGAAAGGTTCCTGGGATTACTGTGGCATCTCAAAAGGACCTCCTGAAGGGGTGCCATCATCAAGTCATAAAACAGCGCACTTAACCACGCACGCACACCCCACATTTTGAATTAAATCGAACCACCCATTAAATGCTGACGAAATTCTTCTATGTTCGAATCGTAAACAACAACGCCAAGAAACGTTAAAGGCTTATTGTGGATTTAGCACCAAATTGGTGTCGGAAGAAATTTCATTAACTTCCGCTGCCTTTCCTATGTATTATAGTAGTGCGCTGAAAAGAGCATAAGATTTACCATACAGTGCACTACTTCCGACATTATGTTTAACGCATAGGAAAGGCAGCGGAAGTCAATGAAATTACTTCCGACACCGTTTTAGTACTGAATCCACAATATAAAAATTTATCTTAGCAATCGCGGCTTGCAGTGTCCGGCGCAGTATCATAACGTCCGAGGCCATAAAGTCCCAGGACTTTATGGCGCATTTTTCCGGGGCATAACGTCCGAACTTGCAGATACGCCACGAAGTCCAAGGAAAGAAGGCACATGGGATATTATGACGCATCCAAACTTTTGGACGCTATTTCGCAAAAAAACGCGACTTAATGTCCGGGACTGTATGGCCTCGGACGTTGTGACCCGGCCCCGCAGTGTCCTATAGGGCACTGCATGAAACTCTCTCCTTCTCTTTCACTCTTACGGAAATTTTGTAAACCGCAAGGCCAAATACGTCAAAATACCATACAAAATCTAAACAATGCAGTGCCCTATAGGGGCGTGCAAATTGAAATTACCGCGAAGTTTTAGTGGGTCCCAAGGCCAGCAGGAGACTCAGAAGCTATTAAGGGGCTCTCAAACTTAACTCGGGGGACTTCAGGGGGTCTCAAGAGTGCTTCAGGAAATCCCGAGGACGCTTTAAGTAAGTTCCAAGGGAGTCCCAGAAGGTCCCAAAGCGTTTCGGATTCGTTTCGACTCAGGAGGCTCCAGATGCTCCATGGGGTATCAGGGGCGCTTCAGGGGGTCTTAGGGTCGTCTCAGGTGTTTTTAGGAAGTTCCAGGAGGCTCTAGAGGGTCTCTGAGGCGACTCAGGGTGATTATGGCAAGCCTGAGGGGTGCTTTAAGTTCCAGGGAGTTCCAGGGGAGTTATTTGTTTATGTTTTCTAAATCAACAGGCTATTGCAGCCCCAATAATATTTCTTACTTAAATGAAATGTAGCTAAACAAAAGTACATTGTAATCAGTTACAATGAGGGAACACTTAAAAAAACATTATAAAAATATTTAAAATTTTCACAACAAAGAACATGTCGGTGGAGGTAGCAGTCACTTTAGGGTTCCCAGTAGCCGGGTTATGTATTCTTAAACAACAATCCAATAGGCAATGTAGATTCTTGAATTACATTTTTTCTTGTACTTCCATTTAAAGCCGACTTTGTAGAAGACGTAGCGCAGATTTACTCCACCTTCGTGCCAGTTTTATATCGTCGGGCGGATCTTTCGATTGTAATGAGTTGGAAATCATCTCACGCAAGGCATCAACGGATACATGTTTGGCAATTCTTATGAAGTAATATCAAGAATATATGATCTCTAGCAGATGTGGGTTCAAACTTTGAACCTCTCAGCACCTCGGTTGACTGATTTGCATTTTGTGATGGAATTCCTTCGTGATTGTAGATAGCCTGAGGTTTAGATGAAAATGTCATGTGATGCCGTCATTGTTCCTTGGCAACCACTGTTCAAGGCAAGATTAAACTCGGCGAAGCATTGTTTGAGCGTTAAAACCTCTTTTATGGGATAGCATGAGATCTCAGAGGCGTTTCAAGGGGGTTCCAGTTTCATGGCGAACCAGGATGTCTCAGGAGCATTTCAAGGGGTCTCAGACGCCATTCTAGGGGTCCTAGGGGGCCGAGAGGTCTCAGCACCATTTCAGAGGGTCTAATAGGGTTTCAGGGTTTGGAGAGCTATTGGTAGCTAATCCAATAGTTAAAGGGACTTGGAGGACCAGAGAATACGGGATTCGATTTTCGGATCGGTTAACACATCGGGTGTGATCTGATTGATGGTCAACTAATAACTAAAATTTATTTACAACAGTAACAATTCAGGTCAATTCAACAAGTGTTGTAATGATGATCATCGGTGTGAGAACACGAAGTTCTGGCTATAGTAGTGGTAGATCGCCAGCACGATGGTCGAGTCCACCACAAGGGGATAACCGGAGATCTCAGGAACATTTCAAGGTACTCCAGGAGACACCATGAGTTTTCAGAGGATTTGCAGGGGCGAATAGAGGGGGTACCTTGAAGTCTCAGGATTGTTTCAGGGGGTCTTAAAGCCGTTCCCGGAGGTCTCAGGGGCATTGTAAGGGGTCTTATGAGCGTTTCAGAGGTCCAAGAGGGTTGCAGGGAGGCACCTTATGGCCGCAGAGGCGTTTTAAGGGCTCTATTGGCGCTTCTGGAGGTTGAGACGCAGCCCGAGTAGAGGAAAAGAGCTCAATAATAGACACATTCTACCGTGACGTTACAACGTTTCGACGTATTCGTAGCCAGTTTTTCCACTATAACTCATGAAAACGAGCGTAAACCTCAAAATATTATTTCATATTCGGATTCCTTGCAAAATTTCTGATATATTTGACCTATTGAACATTTAGTTTTCATTAGAAAAACGTGTTCAAAATGCGTATTTGTAGCGTGACGTTACAACGCGCTAGAATCCGACCCTCTCTAACGCGCTACCAACATCTTAAAAAGTCTGCTCGGATTTTTATGATATTCTGAGTTTTTTTTCTCCATTGAAATTTATTGGTTTGTTCTTCAATTCAATGGAATAAAACATTTAAATTTCGGATTTGTTTTTGGATAATCGACTTTTACATTTCGTGACGTTACAACGCCCGTTCAGTTTCAAACAGGGTTCTGCTCGCGTTGTAACGTCACGAAAATGCACATCATGTTAGAATCAGAATAATCAGCCAAATTTACCCGAAATTGTGAATATATCATTGCATTATCTTCACTGCTTCAAGGGGAACATGATTCTATTGAAAATCCGTTTTGTGATAAATGGCTCGGGGGCCAAGTCATTGCTATCAACAGTATGAACACTCCTTCATGAAGGTTAATGACACCGGCACCCATCTTCGGTTTAGTATTACCCACATTCTTTTAGTTTTGTTCCAAAGACTAGCGCGCTGAGATCCATTATTTTGCACCGCCAGATATTTAAATTTTTAAGCATATAAATCATCACGCCGTCGAGAAGACACATTTTACCGTGACGTTACAACGTTTCTACGCATTCGTAGTCAGATTTTTCACTATAATTCATAAAAACGACTGTAAACCTCAAAATATTTTTTCATATTCAGATTCCTTGAAAAATTTCCGATATGTTTGATCTGTTTAAATTTTGGTTTTCATTAGAAAAACTTATTTAAAATGCGTATTTGTAGCGTGACGTTACAACGCGCTAGAATTCGACCCCCTCTACCGCGCAACCAACATCTTGAAAAATTTGCTCGGATTTTTATTTTCAACTGAAAATTTCTCCCACCATTGAAATTTATTGGGTTGTTCTTCAATGCAGTGAAATAAAACATTTGCATTTCAGATTCGTTTTTGGATAATCGACTTTTACATTTCGTGACGTTACAACGCCCGTTCAGTTTCAAACAGGGTTCTGCTCGCGTTGTAACGTCACGAAAATGCACATCATTTTAGAATCAGAATAATCAGCCAAATTTCAATATATTATTGCATTATTTTCACTGCTCCAAGAGCAACTTTATTCTATTGAAAATTCGTTTTGTGATAAATGGCTCGGAGGGCCAAGTTATTGCTATCAGCAGTATGAAAACTCCTTCATGAAGGTTAATGGTACCCATCTTCGGCCTAGTACCACCCATATTCATCTAATATTGTCCCAAAGACTAAACTGTTGATATTCATTACTTCTCACCGCCAGATATTTAGATTGTGCAGCATAAAACTAATCACGCCGTCGAATTAAACATTTTTTTCAATAATTTATGCAATGTCATTGATTCATTTAAAAACGCTTTAAGATGTGCGAGCAGTTATTGAACCAAAGACATATGTACCTGAGGATCTGCATACCACTTAGGGGCATCAATTTCTGTGATTCCAGAGACAAATAGACCTAATTCTAACAAAAAAAATCCATCTTATATATGTCAGAGTCATAATTACTTAGAGAGTTAGTGTCTTTAGCAAAGTTGTTTGATAAGTAAAAAACTTACAGCTGATTTACTATTGGATGTGAGATTCAAACACACTGGGCGACGCTAATTAAAAGTTTACAATAGTTTAGAATTTCTTAAAAAGTTTTCAACAAATTTTGACTAGTTGAGAAACTTTTTTTTGGCAAAATCTTTGGGCACTTTATAAGAAGATAGGTACAACATGTTGAATATTTTTTGAATAAATATAAAGTGCATGATTTTTCAAAATATCAACTACCACCAGTCAGTTAGAAACTTGAACCAAACGGCTTTTAAACTGAAAATTCTTGACAAGATAAACAACTTTTCCAAAGACATCAACATTTTATAAGTCTAAAGTCTGAGTAATTAGAGCCCCGAGATTTATGAGTTTCTATTTCGTAGATGTTACGTCTGTTTGTCAAAAATAGGTGTAACACTGACGTAATATGCATCCCATATATTTCAAGATCCTAACTATTTAGACAGTTGGTGTCCTTGACAAAATTGTTTGGCTGGTCAAGAACTTTCAATTGATGGACCGTATGATTTCAAATCCTTCCACTAGGAGGCGCTAGAGGGCATTTTTAGTTTTACTTATCTCAGGATCGTGAATAATTGGAAAGATGGTTGCTTCATTAAAGTTGTTTGGTAGAACAAGGACTTTTGGTTTAATTGCCGTATGGTATTAATTTCTGCCACACAGTGGTGGTACTTGCCAATTTTATTTATTACCCAAAACACATTCAACAAGCCGTAACTTTTTATAAAATATATCAAAAATTCTCAAATTTTGACTGATAGTTCCTGATCTTGTTATCTGTAATTTCTACAATTTTGGACTTGATTGGTTAGCTCTACACAAAGATGGAGCGCTTTAAGCAGAATCATATTTTTGACTGTTGTTCTATTAACTCTTATATCTAAGGAATAAGTGAATCAAATCAAATTAATTTTTAAAAGTTAAGAATTATATATTGATCTTTGACTACAATTTGATTTGAATACAATATGTCCAAAGTGGAAAAAGTTCCAGCTTGTAGAAAACTTTTCAAGAGTTTCTAAGCCCTTGCCTGCTTTTGCAAAATGGAAACTAACGTCTTCTAGTGGCAAAAACTCGCATCTATTGGTAAATCAACTGCAAGTCCTTTACTTACCAAACAACTTTGCCGAAGAAATCGTATTTCTTTGTAATAGGGATCCTGAGATGTATGCAATTTAAAATTTGCAAGTTCTTTAGCGCCGCCTGTTGGTGGAAGTTTAAATCAAACTATCCATCAACTGTAAGTCTTTGACCAACTTAATAACTTTATAATTTCGTCAGTGTTTCGTCTGTTGGCCACTGGTATCACAGAAATTTTCGGTTTGAGTGGTATTTGATTACGATTGAAAAATTTTACAATATCGTAGTACAATTACATCGTAGATTTTGGCCAAACATCATCTCCCCCGTCCTTCTAAAGTCTACATAGTTTATGAACGGGCAATGGTACGCAATTCATAAACGATATCTTGAAAAAGAGCTCATACACAACGCGAACAAAACTGTTTCGAATATAGAACTACGTTTGTACAATTAAGAAGCTGTCCAAGACAGAAAGATTTGGTCTTTTCCACAGAACTTTTTTTCGTGACGTTACAACGCAAACTTCAACCAGGTGAAACTCAGGCTTCCGTGAACCGATTTTATTTCTTTTAGTCTCATTTGAAAGATCTTTTCGAGTACAAAGAGCATACAAAATTTCATATTTGTAACGTTTTCCGTATTTGAATAAAATATGAAAATGTTGATTTTTCGTGACGTTACAACGCAATAAAAACCCATACTATGATCAGCCATATTTCAGAGTTGTAAAGTCTTCCGATTAAAAATCTTTTTATGCTAAAAAATCTTCATACATTTATCTACAAATGATGGAAGACTTTTAAAAAATCAGTGTGTTGGTGTTTAAAATACGACAGTTTGGATGAAAAGTGTACCTAAAAGACTTAAAATCACGATTTTAATGTAAATCTTAATCGTCGTTCAATTTATATTTATTATCACACTAATATCATGTCGAATACATTTTTGGATGACAAAAGTAATGTAGAATGTGATAAAAATGTCAAATATGCCATAATTCAACTTTGAAAAATTGGTATTGATGATACGGGGCCCGTAGAATGTGTCAATAGCATATTTTGATATAGAGATCAAAAAGTGATATGGGTTTAATTGACATAAGAGATAAAAGATCTAGAAATAAAATCAAAAATTTACTCCTGGAACATCATCATCATATCATATTTAGGTTTTGTAAGATCTAACCAATAGCAGCGACCTATTCTTTTGAGCTTGATATATCAAATTTTGATATTGTTGAGATGTTCCAGGAACATTTTTCAGATATTATTTTCAGATCTTTTATCTCTTATATCAATCAAACCAATATCACGTTTTGAGCGTCAGTATTTTACCTCTACCCGGGAGTGCCTTGAAACCTCCTAAATCCCATTGAAATGTTCTCGAAGCAAATTATATCCAACTCCGTCTCGGAAAGCCTATATAACATCCCTGAAACCTGAAACCCTAAAACTCTCTGAAATGCCTTGAAACGCCCTAGAAACTCCTTGAAACGCCTTTTAATGGCTCTAACCCCCTGAGTTGCCATTTCAATCCCACGAAACGTCCCTGAAACCCCCGTAATGCTATTGTAAAGCCTATGAAAACTTTCGGAACACCGTTCAAAGGCTCCTGAAATCTCATGAAGCAACACCCTGAAACGCCCCTGAGGCCCCTTGGAATCCAATGTTTTGGGGCTATATGAGCACTTCTTGGAACCCCCCTTGTCCCTATCTCTAATATCCGAAAGCAAGACCTGTTTGTTCTCGCGAACTAAGTTTCCTCATTGAAACCCTGACTTAATGTATGCACAAAATTCCCTCTTTTTGCCCTTATTGATCTATGCTATGCACCCTTCCATGGCATAAAAAGAGGATCCAGTGTATTCTGTTGTTGTCTTTCTTTGTAATTGGTTTTCACAAGGCATTACACCAGCTCCCTAAGTTTCCGGGGGATGATGGTGCACAGCCAACCTTAAAGTCCTTCACTAGCATTCTTCATTACGTCGTTCAGCCGGTCCTAACCCTTTGACAGACCCTCTTCTATGTCAGCCTACGACCAAAGTTCCGACCAGGGATGGTTGCCCAATCTTCTCTAAAGTTGCTGGGAATGATCTCAACACTAGGGGTCTCCAGTTAGCCTAGTGGTTAAGGCTATGGATCGCCAATCCGGAGACGGCGGGTTCGATTCCCGTTCCGATCGGGAAAATTTTCTCGACTCCCTGGGCATAGAGTATCATTGTACTTGCCACACAATGTACAAATTCATGCAATGGCAGGCAAAGAAAGCCCTTCAATTAATAACTGTGGAAGTGCTCAAAGAACACTAAGTTGAAGCGAGGCAGGCCAAGTCCCAGTGGGGACGTCGAGACAAAAAGAAGAAGATCTCAACACGTAAACGTTCCATTATAACATGCTAATAGGAGTTGAAAGCAATCACACTCCCTATATCTCAGGAATACGATATGCCTGGTTATTATGTTATTACCTTACAAAAGCTAGAAAAGAAACTTACCCAGTAATTTTACAATGACTTAGCTGTGATTTACATCGCATCGAAATGAGTTGCATGCTCTTTTATAACTCGCCGTACAGATCCAATTTCTCCAGCTGGTCCGTGTGAATGCACCATTTGTTGCAGTACACGTCGCTGTCAAGCTGAGTGTTGCTGGATGGAACAAGTTTCTTGCCTTCCAGTAATGTTCTTTTGCGCAACAGGAAACTTGCCATGCTTGGAAACAATAGTTCGGTCCGGTCCGGTGGTTGGTCATTTAGTGTGACCTGTTTCGGTATCATGTGAGTAGTTTCGATTCTCTACTATGCACTGGAACGATTCCGGAAGAAATGTCATGTTGGATGTTACATCATTGCTGAAACAAAAAAGGGGGTTATGCAGATGAGGTTTCTCACTCGTAATGATACTAAACTTCAAAGTATACAACCAGTCAGAAGGGAAGCAGAGATCAAATTTGTTCACTCTATGAAACTATTGATGTTTAGCAACTTTCTTGCCTCATTAAGGCACTATCGGAAGATTATACTTAACCAAATCAACAATTATCTCTTTAATTGCGGACACGCAAAAGAAGTCAATTGTTTCCACGCAGAACCATTAACTTCATGAAATCACTTTGGTTAGATCATAGTTTTATCACCCCTGTCTCTACTCCCTGGGTCTTTGGATGAAATTTTCCAATTTTAATTAGCACTGCCAGGGCGATGGAAATTTGCCTTTCCCCACCATAGCCGCGTCTGCCGGTGCGGTTCCCCCAAAAAACGAAATTAAGTCTCTCAAAAAGTACGAACCCCACAGCAAAGCTCCCAGGCTCACTTGAAGCCATACCTACTCTGTTGCTACTAGTACCACTGACTGCGACGACGGTGGAAAAAGCGGTACGGATTTACGCTAATTAGCAAAGTTAATTTTACTCGCTTAACTTTGGCGCAAACGGCGATTACCGAAATATAGGTACCTACCTAGATACTGTACGGACTGACTGACTGACTCGGTTCGGTTCGGAGGAATTTAAGTATACCCAACTGCGGTGACGGGTTGGTATCGCTGCCGTCAAAACTTTGATGGAAATGGATATCGGGTGCCGAGGAAAATACCTCAAGTTGCGTTACAAAGTGAAATTTGATTATCCCTCCTTTGATGGTCGACGAGAGTTTGAGAAGAATGTTATAGAACTACCCCTCTGTGCTAAGCATTTTTTATTAGTGTTATAAGAATCACACTTTGTACGTTGTAGTGTTCGTTGCTAAAATTGTATAAGGTCGGGCTTTCAATTCAAGAAAAGTTGGAACTCCGCACGAGAAACTGCAAAAAATATGTTTTCCCATACAGACCACAAAAGCGTACAGCAATAACTAATTTCAAACGGATTGAGCTGAAAATGATAGGTGCATCCATTCTATGCGATAGATCGAACGCAAGAACGACCACTTCCCGCCAAACCATGATGTCAAGATTATCATAGGAGACCCGAACACTCAGGTGGACTACGAGGAAGAATTCAAACCGGCGGCGATTGTTTGACGACATGACTCTAAACTATTCCAAAATTATTTGTGTTGAGTGACAGCCTAGGTATCAATCTGAAGCAATATCCAACACTTCGATACCGGTGGATTTTAAAGGATTTTCCCAGACAACCAGTAATCGTATAGGATGTTGCATAAGTTGATAAAGTGGAGGCCATATGCGTGCATGCCTCCATTTAGGCGCCTGTAAAATGTACGCATATCGCCTCCACTTTAACATCCTATGCAACATCTTATGCGATCACTGGTTGACTGGGTTGCCGTCATCGCAAGTTACTCATCGATGACCCTCCTCTCATCACCAGCACCAGTCTCTGGCGATGCCACGAAAACATGACAATAACTCGGGTTATGACGCGGGAAGAGCTCTTCGTTAATCCAGCATCTACATACAGATATGCTTGCTGTATTCACCACCTTCTCGTAGACAGACGTGATGCAGGTTCGTAATTGCGCGAGTCCTTGTCGTCGAAGGATAGCGTCTACGAGGGCTTGGCCTGGTCGCCCTTTTCACTTCCCGTAGCCTGCTGTTATGTAGTCGGTAATGTAGCGTAATGCAAGGTATCATGTATCAGTAGGTTGGCTCCAGAAGCACGTTCTCCTCCATTTGGGACATTTGGGTCATCGCCATGAATACGAGCCTATTCATCATTTACCTGAGGGAGAAGAGAAAGAAAAAGGATGGGACAGTGGAAAGGACAGGTAAGGGAATAGGATCGTCATACACGCATAACCGTACCACAATGGGTTCAAACAGCGCCCTGAAAAGAGCACTGTGATAACGCATAAAACGTAAAGAGAGCTTATAGCTCTTTACCACAGCGGGTCAAGAACAAAGGAACGCCCTGAAGATTCAGGTTTCTGAAGTCAGTTTCACTTAATAAGTGTTTTCAAAGTACTCGGAAACGCAGTTGCGCAAAAACTGGACAGTTACATATCAAATGATACGAAGTTCCATAATTGGAATTACAGCTATCACATGCAAATGAATCAGCTTGCTGAATATTCGCCATGTGCTAGCTGAGTCGGCAGTGGCCAGTCAATGCTTTGACCAGCTGCAATTCTGCTTTGACAGATTTGTTAGATACTTCGTCACCCCTAGAGATGGCTCAGAACAAACAATTTCGATTGACGACATGACTCCAAACTATTCCAGTATTGTTTGTGCTGAGTGGCAGCCCAGGTGTCAATCTGAAGCTTTACCCAACACTTGGATACCGGAATAGCTGGCTAAAGGCCAATGAAGTCATGTGATGCTCCAGTGCGAGCTAACTCATCAGCCAACTCATTTCCAACGATGGAAGAACAGCCAGGTACCCATACAAGGTGAACAGCGTTTGCTGAATTCAGCTCCTCGATTTGAGTTCGACAAGCGATAACTATCTTCGACCTGGAGTTGGCCGACGCAAGTGCTCAATATTAGCCTGGTTATCTGAACAGAAGTATATTACTTTGCCCATTACGTGTTGCTGAAGTGCTGATTGCACTCCGCACATAAGAGCAAAGATTTCGGCCTGAAAAACGGTCCAGTGTCTACCAAGTGAGTAAGACTGATACAGCCTTAGCTCACGAGAATAAACGCCAGCACCTGCTCGACCTTCGAGAAGGGAGCCATCAGTGTAACATACGATGCCGTCTGAAATACTTCTTTCCAGATATTCAGATGTACACTCTTCCCGGGAAAGGAATTTTGTGGAAAATGTCCTATATGGAAAATTACAAGCAATTCTAAGATAAGTTGGAGCAAGGACAATTTTGTCCCAATTCACCAAAGTGGAAACAACGAGGTGTGTGTTGATGTGCGGTTCACAGGAGTTTCCTCTAGTAGACCGAGTACCCGTAGACGGTAAGTGCAAGAAAGTGCTTCTTGTTTGAGATGAATGTGTAGTGGAGCAACGTCAAAGAGAACTTAGAGCGCTGCCGTGAGAGTTGAAGAGAACGCTCCAGACATCGCCATTAGGCACATTCTTTGGAGATGGCCTAATTTTGATTGGACCGTTCTCACTTCGCCCTTTTGCCACCACACAAGACATCCATAAGCCAATATTGGACGAACAACAGTTGTGTAAATCCATTTGATATATTTGGGTTTAAGACCCCAAGTTGTACCGAAGGTTCGCCGGCATTGCCCGAAGGCCATACAAGCTTTCTTGATTCTGAACTCAACATGAGGTGTCCAGGAAAGCTTGGAATCAAGAATGACTCCAACGTACTTTACCTGTTCAGTCACATTGATTTCAGAATCAAAGAGACGCAAAGGTCGAACACCATTACGGTTTCGCTTTTCCGTGAAAAGAACAATTGATGTTTTACTCGGATTTACCGAAATTCCATATTGGCAACACCAACCCTCAACTACCTGAAGAGCGTTTTGCATCAGGTCGAAAAGGGTGCTGATGCACATACCAACTAACAATGTTAGGTAGTCGTCGGCAAAACCATAAGTAGGAAAACCGCTATTATTGAGTTGCCTCAATAGCGTATCTGCTACGAGATTCCATAAAAGCGGTGACAAGACTCCCCCTTGAGGGCATCCACAAACACTCAATTTCCTAATCCCTGCTAGACGCAATGTCGAGAAGAGACATCGGTTTTTGAGCATTTGGTGAATCCAATTGGAAATCATTGGAGATATACCATGACTCCGTGCGGCTTCCAATATGACATCGAAAGGCACGTTGTTAAAGGCACCCTCGATATCTAAGAAAACACCCAAACAAGATTGCTTTTGAACCAATGCTTTCTCGATATCGTAAACAACCTTGTGTAAAAGAGTCACAGTGGACTTACCAGATTGGTAGGCATGTTGGTTCACATGAAGTGGCACGTTGGCCAGATGGACATCACGGATGTGATGATCCACAATGCGTTCTAAGCATTTCAGAAGAAAAGAGGTCAAACTGCTAGGTCTGAAACTCTTTGCTTCTTCATACGACGCACGACCCACTTTCGGAATAAACTTTACAGTAATATCCAACCAGGATTTAGGAATATACCCTGTAGAAAAACTGCAAACAAGTAGTTGTTTCAAAACATGTTTGAAATGATCAAATCCCTTCTGAAGCAAAATAGGATAAACCCCATCTGCCCCAGGAGATTTGAAAGGAGCAAAGCTATTAAGTGCCCACTCAATCGATTCTATAGTTACAATACTCCGAGCCGAAGCCAGGGAATCGTAACTACAAGAAAAGACATCAGGTTCATCCGAAGATGTAATATCCACACATCCAGGGAAGTGTGTGCGGAATAAGCATTCCAGAACTTCCTCATCAGAGGAAGTCAGATCGCCATTTGGCAAACAAAGTTCGTTCACTCGGAAATCCTTAGATTTCGCAAGGATTTTATTTAACCGACTGATTTCACTCAAACTGGAAACATTTGTACAAAGGTTTATCCAGCCAGATCGTTCAGCAGACCGGAGAGCTTTCATGTAGGTCTTGCGAGCCGACCTGAGAGCCTCTGATCCAGCCGAACGTCATCTATTCCAACTCTTTCTACATTGTTTCCTGAGCTTCGCCAGATCAGAGTTCCACCAAGGGGTTCCTCTTGTGGTCTTCACAGACCGTAGAGGGCATGTTTCTTCGAAAGCTTCCATGATGAAGGTCGTTGCAGTATCAACGGCATCATCTAAATCACTTGGAGTGTCAATGAAATTTAGCCGCAACCAAATAAGTGAAAATATCCCAGTTTGTTGATCGGGGATTCATGAAACGCAAAGTTTGCGAAGTGACATGTAAATGTTCAAAAAAGATGTAGCGATGGTCAGATAAAGATTCTTCACCTGACACATGCCAATTGGTCAGCTCGTGACTAATTCTACTAGAGCAAAGCGTTATGTCTAACACTTTCTCTCTAGCAGATAACATGAAGGTTGGGCGCCCAAGTAACAATTATACTTTTGTGGCAATCCTGAAGTAATTTCTAAGATTGAATAATAAAACTTAGCAATAAAGCTCTTTGTTCTGCAAATCCGAGATTAAATAGGCATAAAATATCCATAAGACTAATCTGGCCCACTCTCCAGGAGATCTTCAAGGCTGCTTTTGAAGACTGCTTTGAAAGTAGTTGTATTTATGTACTTACACTGATGATTGATTATAAGAACTTCATAAAACTTTAACAAGAATAGCTTGAGGCATGTTGATCTTTTAACTGTCTTTCTCAAAAATGCTAATAGTGCATAATGATTTTTTTTACCTAAGCATTATTCAGATGCGAACTAGTTTTGTTTCATGGATTAAATGTTAAATGAACTGTGAATTAATTTTCATCAAATTGAAATGGCTAAAGCATTAAAATTGCCTGACAGATCATTGATGACAGGGAATCAAAATTTTCCGTGCCATACCCACTTTGTCGTTGATATGCCACCCAAAACATACGAAAATAACAAAGCGCCTCAAAAATAATATCATTCATGTATATACGAAGACATAAATTTCCTATAAAAACAAAAGCCTACGCCACTTTTTCAATTCTTTCTAAACATGGCTGCCGTTCCAAGCGAACAAAACTCATGCAGCCGCCATCAATTGTTATTACCTTTAATCCAAACCACCTCAAAACAACGATGGAACCAAGTCGCCTTGCATGAAATCTACAACATTTATTGAAGATTGATTTTACTAGTGATAATCTTAAGGCAGATTTGTTCGTCTTAAATGAAACTTATTCGTTTTATTCAAGAGTAACAGCCTTTGACAATTGTTTGTTTACCTTTTTGGAGCTAGAAAGTTGTTTCTGTATATTTTGCGTCAGGAAGTGCCGATTATATTATAGTTTCGTGTATTTAATTAGTGCATTACTAAGATTTATTCGTATTACACTATTTAGCATGAGCATGCGAAGAGTCACAGTAAGTACCCATTTCATTTTTGATTCAAGTTGCTGTGGCCTGTGTGAGTAACTGGCTGAAGGTTGGACGACAGCAGCAAGCTACTCGCATTTTTGATTGGCTATAAAATGAATATTTCGTCGATATGACTACTTTTGAGCACCAAAACGGCTAAATTAACAGTGAGCAAAAATGTTTGAGTGTTGATATTTGCATAAGAAAGCCAATTTGTTGCATTATTTATTATTTGAAATAATAAGATAGTTCGTTGTTTCATTATTCCGCTTAGTTCTTGTACCAGGGTAGAGGCTCTAGCTCAAGAATTGAAAGCTTTAAGAAGTTTTTAAAGGAGAACAACTCAGATGAATTGTACTTCAATAAACGAAGCATAAACTTTTAATAAAATTAGTTGATGTTATGTGTTGAAAATAACTTCAAATACGTCTTAAAACTTATTATAAGATTAAATGCATTGGTGAATCAAGTTGTTTTATGCGCGATTTTCATAATTAACTTGAAGAAAACTTAAAAACCGCATACGAACGGAGATTTTTTTCTCTTGATAAAAACAACTATAAATGTTTCATGAATTCTTCATGCTATAATAAAGCTTCTATAAAAATAAACAAATCTAAAAGGAGTTTAAATTGTTACTTGGGCGCGGTTACCTATATTAAGTAATCCAAGATCTGTACTACTTAAGCATTCCATCAAACTGGAGCCTCTCAAATAAATGTCTGAGCTGCCCCAGATGATATGGCAGTGATTGACATCACCGCCAACAATTGGCGGAAGGCCTTTTGAAGTGCAGTATGCGATGACTTGTTTGAAAGCATCCGTAGGGGATGGTTCATCATGCGGTAAATAAACCGAACAATAGACGTGCTTCCTGTTGAGGTTTCCAACAGATACATCAATTGTGATAGCACACACATCTCTGGTGGTTAGTTCAGAGATGAGTGCAGCAACTATTGCATTGTTGACAAGCACACAGGCTCGAGGCATGACACGTGATTTTGTCATTTTATGTTTACTGAAAGTAGCAAACACCGGGTTCACAAGGTTTCCTAGATAGAAATTCCCCTTACGGAAGTGAGGTTCTAGAACCAAGGCCACTTGGGCCGTACCATTTTGCATAAATCTGCAAAGATTGATCGTTGCTGTTCTTTTATGCTGATCTAAGCTATCCTAACCATAGCCACTACCCAAACTAGGTAAGATTAAACTCTTCGCAATAACAGCACAACAAAGAACAGAAGCAATGAAACCTGATCCATATCGAATGGAAAACGCCAAAGGCGAGGATACACAGAATACACTTTGTGAGTCGCATAATGCGAAACCATATAGGTAAAAATTTAAACAAATTAACAACATCTTCATAATCCCGCCCTTATTTAGCCTCAAGTGAGACTAAAGAAGGGCAGCTGATTGTCTCGGAGAAACACAAGGTCCAATGCACCATTGCTCCGGTAAGCGCAGAAAGGGCAACATACTATGGAGGGCACCCTGGTACTCCACAGGCTACGTTAGCGATGTTTAAGACCCCCCTAGCCATCCATTCCTAGGTACGGTAAGCATAAAGCCGCATCACATCATGAATTAGAGGTCACCTGTTGGTGGATTCTTACCACCGGAACAGGCGGTCCGTATTACGGACTCCGTAGTATTATTCTTAGCCAATTGAGACAATCGTTACCGACACTACACAGCTATCTAGGCTGATCGAGAAAAGATGTTAATATTGATGATCAACTTCATACGGGCTTTAAAAGCCTCGGTAAATTATTGATTGAAATAGAAAAAAAAATCCACTGCTCAGGTGAAATTTCAAAATACGAACCACGCTAGTGCTTTACAGGCGAGCCACGGTCCCAGTAGCCACAGCTGTAAAGGCGTGGGTAGGGTATTCAGCATGACCATGCTGTGGTTGACAGGTTAGATTCCCGGATGGTACAGGAAATTTTCGTGGGGAATTATTTTCTTTACTTCCTTGGGCATAGAGTATGTTTGTGTCTGCCACACGATATATACATGAGAAAAGGTCATTATTGGCAATGGAAGTTCTCAGTTAAAAACTGTGGCATTGCTTATAGATTACTGCTATGTCGTCCCTATAAGGACGTAATGCCAAGAAGAAAAAGAAGTCATTATCACACATATAATCCTACACACTAAAAAAATCTCAATTTTAATAGTGACACAATTGATCGAACTGCCTGAAAAAGCTTTGACATAAACATAAATGTACCACATTATTATACTTTTTGTGACGTACGTATTAAGTTTATATTGTTTGAGTTCTTCCAGCCATATTTTTAAATCACAGAACTGATAATTTAGTTCTCTATGCTGTAAATTTACGCGATATGTTACAGAAACATAATGATTACTGATGTTGAACTGTCAAACAGCACCTTACAAAATCAGATGAAAGACTGCAGTCGATTGTAAATTTGTTTATTACGAAGGTGAAACAGCATGAAAACCGCCCATAAATTTAACACCGAGTTGAGCCACAAACCTGGAAATGACAATCCGTTGCCATCAGCCGATGCAGTGGTAAACGAAAACAGCCACGCTCAGTCAATCAGAAGGCGGCTTTGTCTACTTGGCTGCGATGACGGCTGTCTCAGTACATACATACACGCCAGCAGAGACGACGCGACAGCCGAACTGGCAAGTTTGTTTATGGTAGAAGTTGTTCATCTTCGACTGTCATCTCTTCAATGTGGTGAGTCAGCCGAGAGAGCAAGATCGAAAACTGACACTCTGAGGATCGAAGTTCGATTCCCGAATGGAACATTTTGTATTATTTTGTTTCAATATTCGGTGCTATAAATAGCACAGTCTCAATCATGTATACAAGCGCGCTGAGCTGTTGCAGTAAAATTACATGAGTCAAACATTTTCCGTTTCCTGTAAAAATAAGATCGCACACAATTTTTGCGTCGAATGTGTTGCTTTTATATGTCGGACTTATATGACACAAAATTACAAGATTTTTTCAAAGTGCCTACCGCTTACAATGCACCTTCCAGAAACGAGTCATTCCATGTGCCTCATTTCATGTATTAAAAAAAAAACAAAAGGCTCAATTTGCATAATCTGATAATGTGTTTACGGAGCTGCAAATGACTACTTCTCGCCACAAATGATTGGTCCTTTCCGTAAGAGGCTGCTGACGCTGACGATGGTTTTTATCGCCCGCCTCACACGACATTAGATCCGCGATTGTGGTAGGTCGCTGGTTGCTGCTATGCTGGCTGATGGTGAAACAGATGTGCGGAAGTGATGACCACATTCGTGACGGCGCAATCAAAATCTCGGAAATGAGCTCAAAGTATCATTATCATGTAGCCAGCCATCATATGTGTGTGCATCCGTGTGTGTGAAAAGATGTTTCTAAACGAGAGGATTTGCCACGCCACCATTTATGATGCGCTGCGAAACGATCGGAAATTAGTACCACTTGTGGGGATTTGCTTGGCGGGGTACTACATTTATAACGAGGATTAGGAGGTTTCTTTCGGATGTGGAAAACTCACATTCATCCGAACGTTTAATTATTCAATTTCATTTTATTATTATTCATCGCGGTAAAACGATAATTCATTGGCAAAAATATAGGGGATGATTGTCACGTAATTCCGTTGCGGGTCGTTAGAGGTCGACCAAATTTTCGATTGAAAATCCAATGGTGCGAACCAATTATTGCCAGTCCGAACAATTCTGAGGTGAACCACATTATGTTCAATTTTTGGGAAAATAAAAACAATTATTTGCCGAATGACACTTGCAAGCCAATGTACGATAAATGCTGTGGAATATGGTTCGGGTCGGTTCGGTTCAATGCCCCACAAAAGAGTGGTCGGTGGACAAATGAGCAGATAATCCCGTTAATTGCCGTGAATGCCGATGACGCTAGGATCTATTTCGATTGGGAATGTTGTGTATTTAACCAACAAAGGATTCAAGGTGTCACATTGCCGCGTCCTCGCCCTGGCCTGCTGGAACAACGATGTACGTAAAGCGGTAAGTAGAATTCAGAACGCATGAGAGCTTCCAAATGCTTGGATCATTTGGAAATTGGTTGCATCATCATATATTTTCGCAAATTTCTTGGTTTGGCGGTGTGTATATTCGTGCCTGCCCCAACCTTACCCCCCAAGTAACATTTACAGAGCTTATTGAATTTATATTAGTTTTATGAGAAATCTACAACAACCATTGACAATACATACAAACATTTAATTGTGCACCATCACTTAATAAGACATAATCAACATTGGTACGCCACAATAATCGGTTCGTGGCTGCCGCTCTGTATCCTCGGTCCCGCCCTGCTCGACAGATCACGCTCCACTTGGGTCGCCGATCGTGCTATCTGCGCTCCACGCCTTCTTGTGCCAACCGGATCAGTAGCAAATACCAGCTTTGCAGGGTTGTCATCCAGCATTCTTGCAACATGCCCTGCCCACCGTATCCTTCTGGCTTTGGTCACCTTCTGGATGCTGGGTTCGCCGTAAAGTGCAGCGAGCTGGTGGTTCATCCTTCTCCGCCACACACCGTTCTCCTGCACGCCGCCGAAGATCGTCCTTAGCACGCGTCGCTCGAAAACCCCGAGTGCTTGCAGGTCCTCCTCGAGCATGGGCCATGCCTCGTGCCCGTAGAGGATTACCGGTCTTATTAGCATTTTGTACATGGTGCATTCGATGCGTGGTTGAATCTTTTTCGACCGCAGTTTCTTCTGGAGCCCGTAGTAGGCCCGACTTCCGCTGATGATGCGCCTCCCAATTTCACGGCTCACGTTGTTGTCAGCCGTCAGTAAGGATCCGAGGTAGACGAATTCCTCCACCACCTCGAAAGTATCCCCGTCTATCGTAACATTACTACCCAGACGGATCTAATCGTTTTCGGTTCCGCCTACTAGCATGTACTTTGTTTTTGAGGCATTCACCACCAGTCCGACCTTTGCTGCTTCGCGTTTCATGCGGGTGTACAGCTCTGCCACCGCTCCAAATGTTCTGGTAATAATGTCCATGTCGTCCGCAAAGCACACAAATTGTCTGGATTTCGTGAAAATCGTTCCCCGGCTGTTGAGCCCGGCTCGTCGCATCACACCTTCCAGAGCGATGTTGAAGAGTAGGCAATGCCTACTAGGCATGCGAGTCCATCACCTTGTTGCAGTCCCCGGCGAGATTCGAATGAACTAGATAGTTCACCCGAAACCCTTACGCAGTTTTGCACACCGTCCATCGTTGCTTTAATCAGTCTAGTCAGCTTCCCAGGAAAGCCGTTTTCGTCCATGATTCTCCACAGCTCTGCGCGGTCGATACTGTCGTATGCCGCTTTGAAGTCGATGAACAGGTGATGCGTTGGGACCTGGTTTTTATTTATTTATTTATTTATTTATTTATTTATTTATTTATTTACTAGTCTTCGAATACATCGTACAGACAGTTAATACTATGAACTAGAACTTATCCTACTTTTAAACATATGCTTAGTCACATTAAAATCAAAATTTACAGACACTTCATTAAAACGACGACAACAAACATCAAATGGATTATTTTGTCCAAAAAGAGTACGATGAAGGGGATTACGAAGAAAGTCAGCCCGTCTGGTTCTTCTGGGCGGAACGTTGAGAAGTATGTTGCTCAGCAGTAACGGGCAGTCCACATTGTTACGCATGATGTCAAACACAAAGAGGCGCTGCAATAAAATCCTCCTACTTTCCAAGGTTGGCAGGTGTATCAAAGCACTACGATGTTCGTATGGTGGCAGTCGAATGGGATCATTCCACGGCAGTTGACGCAGTGCGAATCGCAGAAAGTTTCGTTGAATACGTTCGATGTGGTGTTTATGAACGGCATGGTAGGGCGCCCACACGAGCACGCCGTGTTCTAGTATACTGCGCACTAGTGTGCAATACAAATTCTTCAAACAGTACACATCCGTGAAATACTTTGTGTTCCGCTTAATGAATCCAAGAATTGCAAATGCCTTTGCAATCGTTGCTGCAATGTGTTGTGCAAAGTTTAGCTTGCTATCCAACAGCACACCTAGGTTCCTGACAGCATCAACTCTGGCGATAGAAGTTGTTGACATCCTGTAGTCGAAACCGATTTTACTTCTTGAGCGGCAAAACGAAATCACATTACATTTCCGGATATTTAATTCCATTCCATTGAGCAGGCACCAGTTCGATAGTCTGTCGATGTCAGCTTGAAGTGCACAGCATTCCACAAGCGAAGAAATTGTGCGAAAAAATTTCAAGTCATCAGCAAACATGAGTTTTGGAGATTGTATGGTTTCGCAAAGGTCGTTGATAAATAGTATGAAGAGAAGAGGGCCCAAGTGACTACCTTGGGGTACCCCGGATGTAATGTCGAAAGCATCCGAATTCGTTCCGCTGATGCGCACGTAAGCGCTCCGTCCAGTAAGATATGACAATATCCACCGTGTCAACCAGCTTGGTAAGCCCATTCTGTCCAATTTATCAACAGCCAATAAATGGGGCACTCTGTCGAACGCTTTAGTAAAGTCGTCATACACGGCATCTACTTGCTGTCGCTTTTCCAAAGTATTTACCAACATTGAGACGTATGTCATCAAATTGGTAGTAGTAGAACGTTTTTTAACAAATCCATGTTGGAATTCGGAAATGACATGTTTCACTTGTGGATATAGCGAATCATGCACTAGGCTTTCAAAAACTTTCGGCATGCAGCTCAGAATGGAAATACCACGGTAGTTCTCCACATCATGAACCGTACCCGACTTGTGAATCGGCGTTATAGCAGCAGTTTTCCATACATTCGGAAATATTCCTTCCGCAACGGATCGGTTGAAAAGAATAGCAGCTGGAACAGCAAGCGATTCGGCACAGCTCTTGATAAACAGCGGAGGTAGATGATCCGGTCCAGCGCCTTTACTGCCATCCAACCCTCGCAGCTTGCGTAGAACTTCATCCGGAGAAAAGTTGAAGCGGGCCACGTTCAAATCATATTGGGGCAAATTGCTCAAGTACGCGTCTGACGAAGGTGATCGGTTATTATTTAGCACACTTCGAAAGAAGGCCGAGAACAGATTTGCTGAATCAACTGGAGTATCGGCTGTCATTCCGTTGTAACATACACGCTGAGGAATTCCATTAGATTGCTTCCGGCTTCTGACGAATGACCAGAACGACTTGGGATCCTGTTTGATGCTCTCTTCGGTGCGTCGAGTGTAGCAGCTAAAGCATTGCTCATGCAAAGAGTTATATTCGCCCTCTAAAGCACGCAGCTCAACTTTACGCTGTTCATTCCTTGTCCGAAAATAACGTTTTCTCGCTTTTCGCAGACGGTTTCGTAGATGCCGCAGTTCGTTGGTCCACCAAGGTTGTCTCCTCTCCCAACGTGGACGTTGTTGCTTCACTGGAACATTTTCACGGAGAATATCGTACACACGCTCATAAAAATTTGCAACAGCATCGTCAAGGTTGCACCCATTCAGGCATTCATCCCAACACACTGAGGTGAGTGAGAGGTTGAGCGACTCGAAATCACATTGGCTAAAATCAAAGTTGAGGGGGTCAACACCGTGTAAGGAGAGGCTTTCAGCCCTTACCCGCTGTTACACGGCAGGGCGGCCTAAAGCAGGGTACCTCCACTAAATGTTGGATTTCGGATGAAATTAATTCGGTAAATATAAATCATAAATAAACTTTGCAACAAAAACTTATATTCTATCAAACCTCTATTTTGCCCCGTTCTCCCTTTTGGCACTTTGGCTTCGGTCGACTCGTTGGGGCCCTTGCTGCTATGGCGGTGGTGGTGGTCGCTGTTCTTCTGCTCCCGCACGGTCTATGCGGAGCTTCTTCCTTCTTCTTCTTTCTCCTTCTACTCCTTTTAATGGGCACTTTCGGGTCGCCGAAGCAACCGTCCTTGGCGTTTAGCTAGGGGGAAGAGCGTACTCCTTTATCTGATCCCCCCTAGCGACATTGGCGATAAAACGCCGGGCAAATTCACTCGCCGTGAATTGCCCTGGTAGCAACCGCAATTGACTACCACAGGTGGTGAGCCCCTTTACACCTACCTGTCTTCGTCCTCCTTGACGTTTAGCTACACGGGCGAGACTGGCTCTACTGACTGAGCCCGTGTAACGAGGACGGTGGGTGTATAGGACACTTGACGGTACCGCCGGGAAGCGAAATCTCCTTGTTAATTAGCTTCCCGAATGGCGGCGGTCCAACACCCTTTTCACTGCACTTTCACAGCACTATTAAAACGTTCCCGAACCACGGGCCGGCACTGTCCGTATAACCACTCACTTCCGAGGCTGGGAACAACCTTCCAGCTGGCTCGCTTTGCAAAAAGGCGCACGAAAACGGCACTTTCCCGGTTAAATCCGCGGAGTGGAAAATGATCGCGACCGTCGCACTACGTGGTCCGTAACTTTCTTTTTTTCTTCTGGCTCGGCTCGACGAAAACAAAACACCACACACCACACTCGATTGTTTCTGCTGCTTGTTGCTGCTGATGTGTGCCTTGGAGTGTGGGAGCGTGGGGGTCGAATGCCTCACCGGTACAAAATACATACGGTTTTATTTCCCTAAATTATAACTACTTAATTGCAAATAAAAATAATAAAAAAATAACAAACAAATTAAAATATTACAAAACACAGTGGTGTACATAAATGTAGTACAAAATTGTAACCGCGGGTTACAACCGCTCCAACCATCACATCTTCCTATGATTTCAAATTTCATCACGAATGGCATATGATGACTGTCAATTTTCATCAATGGTGATGGAGGCTCCAGTAGCTCAACGTTATTCATCCCATTCACAAAAAACTAAATCGAGAAGCCTCCTATTTGCATTCGTCAAATAATTAATTTTCACGGCATTTCTGGAGGATTTGCCGTACGGTAAAGATCTGGTCCGTTGTCGACCGGCCGTCGATGAAGCCGGCTTGATAACTTCCCACGAACTCATTTGTTTTAGATGACAGGCGACGGAAGATGATCTTGGATAGCACTTTGTAGGCAGCATTCAAAATAGTGATCGCCCTGAAGTTCTCACATTCCAAATGGCCGCTTTTCTTGTGAATGGGGCAGATTACCCCTTCCTTCCACTCCTCCGGTAGCTGTTCGATTTCCAGATCATGACTATCAGCCGATGCAAACAGGTGGCCAACTTTTCTGGGCCCATCTTGATAAGTTCAGCTGTGATACCATCCTTACCAGCTGCTTTGTTGGTTTTGAGCTGGTGAATGGCATCCTTGTGGAGCGGACCTGGTGTGATGGTTAGAACACTTGACTATCACGCCGAGGACCTGGGATCGAATCCCACTCCCGACAAACTCGCAATTTGTGAGTTCTTCCTTCGGAAGGGAAGTAAAGCGTGGGTCCCGAGATGAACTAGCCTCGGGCTAAAAATCTCGTTAATACAGATAAAAAAAAAAAAACTTCCCTCAGCGTGGGAGTTGGTTCATTTCCGTCCTCCGCTGCACTGGCGTCGTCGTTTCCTCCGTTGCTGTGGGCTCCCGTGCCTACGTTCTCCACGCCGTTCTGGTGCTGATCGAAGTGCTGCTTCCACCTTTCGATCACCTCACGTCCGTCCGTCAAGAGGCCTCCGTCTTTATCCCTGCATATTTCGGCTCGCGGCACGAAGCCGTTGCGGGATGCGTTGAGCTTCTGATAGAACTTCCGTGTTTCTTGGGAACGGCACAGCAGTTCCATTTCTTCACACTCCGCTTCTTCCAGGCGGCGCTTTTTCTCCCGAAAGAGGCGGGTCTGCTGTTTCCGCTTCTGTTTATAACGTTTCACATTCTGTCGAGTTCCTTGCTGCAGCATTACCGCCCTCGATGCATTCTTCTCCTCCAAAACCGTTCTGCACTCTTCGTCGAACCATTTGTTCCGTCGATTCCGTTCCACGTACCCGATGGTGCTCTCGGCTGCGTCGTCGATGGCTGCTTTCACTGTACTCCAGCAGTCCTCTAGAGGGGCCTCATCGAGCTCGCCTTCGTCTGGCAACGCGGCTTCGAGATTCTGCGCGTATGCTAAAGCGGCATTTGGTTGCTTCAGTCGCTCTAGGTTGTACCGTGGCGGTCGCCGGTACCGTACATTGTTGATGACGGAGAGTTTTGGGCGCAGTTTGACCATCACCAGATAGTGGTCGGAGTCGATGTTGGCGCCACGATAGGTCCTGACGTCGATAATGTCGGAGAAGTACCGTCCGTCAATCAGAACGTGGTCGATTTGAGATTCCGTCTGCTGTGGTGATTTCCAGGTGTAACGATAAGGGAGGCTGTGTTGGAAAAAGGTGCTACGTATGGCCATATTTTTGGAGGCGGCGAAATCAATGAGTCGTAGGCCGTTTTCGTTCGTCTGCTGGTGGGCGCTGAACTTACCAATCGTCGGTCTGAATTCCTCCTCCTGGCCTACCTGAGCGTTCAAATCACCTATGATGATCTTGACGTCGTGGCTTGGGCAGCGATCGTACTCGCGTTCGAGCTGCGCGTAAAATGCGTCCTTGTCATCATCAGTATGCATATCACCCATCACGATGAAAGCTGTTCCCAGCTCGCGTGTGTTGCCGCAGCTCTGGTAGATGGTATGATTACCTCTAAACGTTCGCACCATGGATCCTGTCCAACACACCTGCAGCGCTACGATGCCGAACCCGCGGTCCTTCAGTAGATCGGCGAGTATGCGGGTGCTCCCAATGAAGTTGAGAGATCGGCAGTTCCACGTACCGAGTTTCCAATCGCAAGTCCTTTTTGTTCGCTGGGGTCGTTGCCGTTGGTCTCGGTTCGTATTATTCTGTTGCTGATTTTCCGTTACAATGGTTTTTTACGGCTGGCTCGTAGGGCCTGACACCAACCCCCTACTTTCCGGAGGACCATAGTGCACAGTTGAGCTTAGAGTCCTTCCCTGGCACTCGGAAGTAGATCAGCCGCCCCTAACATGGATCAGACGCTGTTGTGAGCCGCTCCTCCTGGAGAACAGACGCTCAGGTTTACCGAAGCAAACCCCCCCCCCCTTCTCTGTCAGCCTACGACCACAGTTCCCACCGGGGTTGGTTACCCGATCTTCCCTAAGGTTGCTCATAGTTTCCGGCCGGTACCGCGTGGAGGTAGAGATAGGAGTTGCTGGGCAGAGGCTAGTGGATCACAATGGGATCTGAATTGCGCAGCATACCCAGCCTTTACCGTGCCTTGTGAAATGGTTACTGGACTGAAATGCCCCGTTGGTGCGGATGACAAGAACATTAGGGAGCGTCCACATAATTACGTCACGCAAAAATTGCCCATTTTCAACCCCCCCTCCCCCCTATGTCACACTTTTTGTATGGGAGCTCTGAAAATTTTGTATGGATTGTCACACTTTACTGAACCCCCCCTTCCCCCTAAAAGCGTGACGTAATTTATGGACGTTCCCTTATCGTATGTGAGCCATGCGTTTTGGGGAAGCAAACTCGGAAACCGTTCCCGGCGTGTGAAACGAAAAGATCGTCGCGAGTGCTCGAAGTGATCCATTCGGACGTATGTGGACCAGTCACTCTAGTCGGACTAGATGGAATTGAGTATATCGTGACATTTATCGATGACTGGTCGCATTTTACGATGGTGTTCTTGATCGAGTCGAAGGACGAAGTGTTTGATCGGTTCCGAAATTTTGAAGCTCTGGTGACAGCAAAACTCGGGAAGAAGATTAGCAATTTGCGCTGTGATAACGGCGGCGAATATCGCAGCAAGCAGTTCGAGCGGTTCTCCAAGGAGAAAGGCATCGAGGTGAATTGGACGGATCCGAACACCTCCGAGTAGAACGGGGTGGCTGAGCGGATGAACCGCACTCTTGTTGAGAAGGCCCGTGCTATGATGTTCGATTGCGGAATCAGTAAGCGATTTTGGGGGCAGGAAGTGCAAACAGCGGCTTACCTCGTGAACCGTAGTCCGTCAACTGCGATCCAATCAGGAGTTACTCCGTTCGAATTGTGGGAAAGCGAGAAACCATACATTTCGAAGTTGCGTACGTTTGGATGTAGTGTATTTGTGCACATTGCTAAAGAACATCAGAAGAAGATGGATTCCAAAGCTTGGAGAGGAATCTTTATTGGCTACGGTCATAACGGCTATCGTGTGTGGAATACAACCTCCCAGCGGATTGTTCACGCACGCGACGTTGACTTTGATGAAGCTGAAGGCGGCTGTTCCGAAGAAAACCTAGTTCGTTCGAGTGATGTGTTCCATTCCAAAAAAAAAGATGAAGAATCAGTGGACGAGTTTGACAGTTTTTGAGGAGATAGTGATGCTGAGCCTGAAGCGGAAGACACTGCAAGCGGAGGACGTCGGGATGAACCAAGGCAGCAGTGTCAGAGATGCCCACCGAAGTAGCACGAAGATGAAGATTTTGAAGTGGAGAATGCAGCGTATGCGTTGAATGCTATGGGATACTTCGACGAGGTTCCGAATAGCTTGGCGGAGGCGCGGAAGCGACCGGACTGGCTGAAGTGGAAAGACACCGTAGAGGATGAGTTGGCATCGTTGCAGAAAAACAACACTTGGAGTTTGACGAAGTTACCCGAGAATCGTACTCCAGTCACCAGCAAGTGGGTATTCCGGTTCAAGCATGGAATTGACGGGACTTATTCTCCAGTCGCTAAATTGGACACTTTGCGGACAGTTTTAGCAGTTGCCAAT
Source organism: Aedes albopictus (assembly GCF_035046485.1). Taxonomy (NCBI): domain Eukaryota; kingdom Metazoa; phylum Arthropoda; class Insecta; order Diptera; family Culicidae; genus Aedes; species Aedes albopictus. The sequence goes on along the minus strand of NC_085136.1, from coordinate 121,013,439 downwards.
CAGGAAAACATGGTCATACATCAAATGGACGTAAAAACGGCTTTCCTGAACGGAGAATTAACGGAGGAAATCCTCATGGTCCAGCCAGAAGGGTATGAAGCTGGAGAAAATCTGGTGTGTCGTCTGCAAAGGTGTCTATATGGGCTGAAACAAACATCGCGAGCTTGCAACGAGCGGTTCCACAATTTTGTGAAGGAGCAGCTAAAACTTGAAAGAAGTAAAAATGACCAGTGCCTGTACATGTGGAAGTCTGACAAGGGAACCGTACTGATGGTGATCTACGTCGATAATATCGTGGTTGCTGGTTCGTCGTTGAAACTTGAGGAAACGGTGAAACGCTGCTTAGCTAATGAGTTCGAGATGACTGACGGCGGGGAAATTAGGTGTTTCCTTGGATTGCGCATTGATTGGGATGTGAAAAATGGTTCGATGCGTATAAGCCAGAAACAATATCTCCAGGACATGCTGAAACGCTTCAAGATGGACGATTGTAAACCGATTTCGACACCCATGGAGCATCGGCTGAAGCTTCACCATGGTGAGGAGAAGAACCGAACAATCGAGTGTTTAACCTACGCAGCCATGACTACAAGGCCGGACTTGGCAGCGTCAGTAAACTTTCTCAGCCAGTATCAGAGCTGCCCGACGGATCTTCATTAGGCATACCTGAAGCGAATACTACGTTACGTGAAGGGATCGGTGGGCGTGGGCCTGGTTTATCAAAAGAACCAGAATGCTGTAGCGGTAGAAGTGTATTGTGATGCAGATTGGGCCCACGATGTTGCAGACAGGTGGTCAGTAAGCGGTGCTATTTTTAAAGTGTTCGGTTGTACGGCAGCGTCGATCACACGGAAGCAGAAAACTGTGTCTCTCTTTTCGACTGAAGCGGAACTGGCGGCACTAGGTATGTGTAGCAGCTTGTCACGAGCAGTGGTTGGTGAGATTGATTCGTGACCTTGGTTATGATCTGGGAGAGCCAGTTGTATTCTTCGAGGATAATCAGTCTTCTATCCGCATTGCTGAGGAATCCAAGGACTTCGGACGCCTGAAACATGTGGATGTTAAGTTCCATTATCTCCGGGATCTGGTTCGACAGAAGAAGATCGTACTGCAGTACATAACAATAGTTGATCAGCAGGCAGACATGATTACTAAAAGTCTTCCTGTTTTGGCGTTCCGTAGCATTGCGCTGGCGTTGGGCTGGCTAACTCCAGTGGTTGAGCAGGGGAGTTAGAAATGCAACCCCTGTTAGTAAGTAGCCCGTATTTATATTTCCTGTAGTGTACACCCTATGTGTCCTACTTTTTACTACCTTCAGTGTGACAGAGGTAAACATTAGTAATAAGAGATAATCCTGAATATATGTGACTAAGTGTTTTATCGAGTAGACATAAATCCGTGTTTTATCCATGTTCTCGTGTCCATCCGAAACCATTTCACACCGGTCGTATTCGCGTTTTGTGCATGGTGCATTTGGTGCGTGGGTGAATCTTTTTCGACCGCAGTTTCTTCTGAAGCCCGTAGTAGGCCCGACTTCCGCTGATGATGCGCCTCCGAATTTCACGGCTCACGTTGTTGTCAGCCGTCAGTAAGGATCCGAGGTAGACGAATTCCTCCACCACCTCGAAAGTATCCCCGTCTATCGTAACATTACTACCCAGGCGGATCCGGTCGTGTTCAGTTACGAATACCAGCATGTACTTTGTTTTTGTGGCATTTACCACCAGTCCGACCTTTGCTGCTTCGCGTTTCAGGCGGGTGTACAGCTCTGCCACCGTTCCGAATGTTCTGGCAATAATGTCTATGTCATCCGCAAAGCACACAAATTGACCGGATTTTATGAAAATCGTTCCCCGGCTGTTGAGTTGAGTTGAGCAGTTTTGCACACCGTCCATCGTTGCTTTAATCAGTCTAGTCAGCTTCCCAGGAAAACCGTTTTCGTCCATGATTCTCCATAGCTCTGCGCGGTCGATACTGTCGTATACCGCTTTGCAGTCGATGAACAGGTGATGCGTTGGGACCTGGTATTCACGGCATTTCTGGAGGATTTGCCGCGCGGTGAAGATTTTGTCCGTTGTCGAGCGGCCGTCGATGAAGCCAGCTTGATAGCTTTCCACTAGCTTAGTTGACAGACGACGGAAGATGATCTGTAGTAGCACTTAGTAGGGAACACTCAAAATGATGATCACTCTGAACTTCTAACATACCAAATGGTCGCCTTTCTTGTGGATGGGCCTTCCTTCCACTCTTCCGGTGGCTGTTCAGTTTCCCAGATCCTGACTATCAACCGGTGAAGACAGGTGGCCATTCTGGTGCTCATCGGAGTACTGCTTCCACCTTTCGATCACCTCACGTCCGTCCGTCAAGAGGCTCCCGTCATCATCCCTGTATATTTCGACTCGCGGCACGAAACCGTTGCGGGTTTCGTTGAGCTTCTTGTAGAATTTCCGTGTTCCATGGGAACGGCACAGCAGCTCCATTTCTTCATACTCCGCTTCTTCCAGGCGGCACTTTTCTCCCGAAAGTGGCGGGTCTGCTGTTTTCGCTTCTGTTTGTAACGTTCCACGTTCTGCCGGGTTCCCTACTTCAATTACGCACAAATGTGTGCTCCATTTCTAAATGATCTATTCTATGCATAACGTAACATTGAATAGATATCCATCCACCCGCCCGATAAATAGTTGCGCCCAGCAAACATACCTGAATTATGGCACCCCATGAATAAACGATTGGGTTTATTTGCGCGCGCGTTAATCCAATTTGGTAAATGTAATCATGGGGTCCGATACCCCAACACTGCCCGGGCCGATCTATTTTGGGTTATGCTACCTATGGAATTATATAGGTATGCATTCCGAAACACAGTTTCATAGTTTAACGAAATTATGCACACTCGATTGCATCCATGAATGTTTGTACGTGTAAAAATTCAAGTTCCATTCGTCCGCACATCTACATTCCAAATCACACGGATAGAACTGTACAAAAATGTTTACAGAAGGGTAATTTGTTTATCCGCATGTTTGGGTTGTCTGAAATATAACAGTCAACCATAACAGGAGGGTGTGGTGGGTGGCACCGCGGTAGACATAGTATGACAGCCCTAGAATAATTGATGGAAAGGTCACACGCCAAATGCGACTATATTGCAACAACTATCACGCTAAACGGAGGAAACGGTTATTCTCATCTTCTGGTGGTTAGACAAATTCGACAGGTGAAATGAACATTGGAAGAAGTTTATGGGCTCTTTTGAAGTTTAACTCTAGAAATGAGAAAGCACAACACCTTCTAAACAAACGGTGAAAAAAATCTTCTGCAATTCAGTCGAAACCACAGCTAAAACGTGGATTTCAACTAAAATTTCACACCGAACATAGGAACATATCCAGGTGTTCCTCTCAGACGCACACTTCTTTTCATACCAATTCCATGCGTTTAAGTAGCTAGGGACCAGAACGATGTGCAACAAAAAAGTGACATAAATTTTCACACATTCCATGAATGTCGCGTGGAATGTTGGGATAAAAATAAGCCACATATGGCATTAATTGGAGTTTGTATTTGAATTATTTTTCATTGTAAACATATGAGTAACAACATCACACTCAAAATAACACATGATCAACAAACCATTTTTAATACATACTCGGCTAGCAGTTGTCGTTTTCTACCCTCGCTCGTGGAACATCCTGAAATACCCCTGGGACCCCCTTAACTCTCTGAATTCCCCTCTCTGAAGCCCTCTGGAACACCCCTAAAACATTTCTGGTACGCCCCCGAAACCCCTTGTAATGCACGATTAGGTAAAGTGAAAAAAAAAAACCTGGCTGTCATGCTAACAGTTTAGGTTATGTCAGTGCTTATCAATAGGATCATAAGTGTGACGGCAGCAGTGCTGCTGATAAAACAAGACAACACGCCATTCGTCGGATCACTAATGGGTAACAATCAAATAACTTTTTTCGCAAGCATTCAATAGTTTTGCGGTCTTAGAAGGAATGATTCATGGATGAGTTTTCTACAAGGAACATTGATCGATTTGAATTATGGAGACAAGGGACGACTTCTGGGATTTTTTATTAGTATGTGTAACATAGTAAATCCTATACATACTTTAAACCGCTTGCGCTAAATTTTAATTCACCGATTGCGCTGAAATTTTGCACAGTTCATATGGGACCTAAATGGAATCCAAAAAGTCGACTGGAGCGAGGATTTATTTGTTTTCTCATACAAACGTGTCCCATACTAATGAGCACTCGTGAGGTGATAATTTGCATCATTGAAGTGAATGCCAGAATAGACTTCCGGAGGATCTCCAGAAGGTTCTGCAGAAATTTTGGGAGGAATCCAGAAAAAAAACGAGAAAGAGATTCTAGAAGAATTCTAATGAAGTTCCTGAAAAAAGGGAATGACCTCCCACAAGGAATTCCTGAAAGAATCCAGTGAAAATTTCCTGGAGGAATCCCATAAGAGGTTATTGAAATTCCTGAAGAAATCTCGGAAGTAGTTCTTGATGCAATCCCGGAAGTACTTCCTGAAAGAATGTCGGAAGAAGTTTCTTGAAGAGAGAAGCTTTTAAAGTATTTCCTAAAGGAGTTCCCAGAGGAATCTCTGAAGGAGTTCCCAAAGGAGCCCCGAAAGGGGTTCATACAGGAATTCAACCAGAAGTTCCCAAAAAAAACCGGAATACTTTTTTGGAAGAATCTCGGAAACCATTTTTGGAGGAATTCTAGATCATATTCCTCGGAAGTAGTTCTTTAGGCAATCCCAGAAGTAGTTCCTGAAATAAAACCGGAAGGACTTCCCGGAGGAATCTCGGAAGTTGTTTTGGGAGGAATACCAAAAAGAGTTCTCTTAGAAATCCCAGAATGAGTTTCTGGATCAATTACTGATGTAGTTCCTGAAAGAATCCCGAAAGGAGTTCTTGGAGAAACCCTGGATGAAGTTCTTGAAGAGATCCCAGGATCCTAAAGAAATTCCTTAAGAAATCTCAAAAGGGAATCCTGAAGGACAATCACATGGAGTTCTTGAAGGAGACCTGAAGGAATCGCTGCAGAAATTTGGGGAGCAATTCCTGAATGAAGTCTTTAAGCAATCCAGGGAACTTTGTCAGGAATCGTGGAAAAACATCTCTGACAAAAATTCCTGAAAAAATCCCAAAAAAAAACTTCTGGTGCATCCTCAGAAGAAAAACCTTGAGGAATCACAGAAAGAACAATGGAAGGAACCCATAACATATGAACATATGAGGAAATTTCGAACCTTCTGGTGGAATCCCATAAGAAATTCCTAATAGCATCCGTGAAATTCAACATGTGACAGCTCTTGCTGATGGCAATGTGAGCTGTCCCATGCTTAGGCCGAGAAAATCTCGAGAAACCCTAGTTCTAGCAGTATCACAATCACTAAAGTTTTTCCTTAGAAAGCTAAAAGAACTGGATATTGCTGAGTTTTTCTATACTTTAATGATAAATACCAATTCTCTCGTTATACTAAGGGAGGAAAACAATATTGAAACTTAAATCCTATTTTTTTTAAGTTGCTATTTCATGCGACAGTTAAGCCGCACATGGCAGTATGCACTCCGTCGCAAACAATACAAGCGGGGCTCCACAGTTCAAAAGTGGATCGGATTTTAAACACTGGAGTTTTCGGATGAAGATGCACCTGTCACGGTATAGGCTGGGTATGCTGCGCAATTCATATCCCATTGTGATCCACTAGCCTCTGCCCAGCAACTCCTATCCCTACCTCCTCGTGGTACCGGCCGGAAAATATGAGCAACCTTAGGGAAGATCGGGTAACCAACCCCGGTGGGAACTTTGGTCGTAGGCTGACAGGGAAGGGAGGGTTTGCTTCGGTAAACCTGAGCGTCTGTTCTCCAGGATGAGCGGCTCACAACAGCGTCTGATCTCCATGTTAGGGGCGGCTGATCTTCGTCCGAGTGCCAGGGAAGGACTATAAGCTCAACTGTGCACTATAGTCCTCCGGAAAGTACGGGGTTGGTGTCAGGCCCTACGAGCCAGCCGTAAAAACCCAACTTCATTGGGAGCACCCATACTCGCCGATCTACTGAAGGACCGCGGGTTCGGCATCGTAGCGCTGCAGGAGGTGTGTTGGACAGGATCCATGGTGCGAACGTTTAGAGGTAATCATACCATCTACCAGAGCTGCGGCAACACACGCGAGCTGGGACCAGCTTCCATCGTGATGAGTGGTATGCAGAGCCGCGTGGTCGGTTGATGCCCGAACGACGAAAAAATGTGCAGGTTGAGGATCAAGGCAGTGGCGTAGCAAGAGGGGTGCGGAGGGTGCGGTCCGCACCGTGCCCACGAATTCAGGGGGCCTCCAAATCAGGGCAGGTCTAGTGTTATAAACCTTCCCTGATTTGGAGGCCCCCTGAATTCGGGGGCCCAGTTTGAATAAAGCTCTGTGATTAGCGAAAGATTCCTATAAGTATAAGTTCAATACAGTCATAGCACAATCATGGGTCACCCACAATTATGGGTCAATTCCATTTAAATTGCATGGTGAACTGACTGACTAATAATTGTGACAAAGTGACCCATAATTGTGCAATGACTGTACTTGCCAATCTGCTGATAGGTATAGGGGCCTCTTCGTGATTATCAAGAGTTTTTGGAATGGGGAACACAGATGGGTATTTTGAAGTTCTATTACATAAGTTTACAAAATAAAACGACAGTTATGAACTTCTGTCAACAACCAACATTTTTGAAGCATAATTCAGCGCTGATTTCGAAACCGTGTTTCAAAAAATTTAAAGTAGAATAGTTTTTTTAGTTTTATCTCAATGTTCAGTTATACAACTTTTTAAAATATAAAAATTCTAACATCTTGCGTTTTGCTCAACCAATTTTAAATCTTTTCCCATAAATTAAAAGCTGAATATAATACCATTCGATCATCTGAATGCAGGTTTTGCGTCAGATTGATGAAATTCAAGATATTGGCGAGTTTTGGGGACAATCTCCTTTAACATTTCTTCAGGAATTTCTTCAAAAAATACTCATGAAATGCTTCAGGAATTCCTTTAAGATTTTTTTGTGGGATTTTTTCAATCAGTCGTTTAGAAATACCCCTTCGGAATTGTTCATTATGTCATTCAAGAAATCCTTCAGTTGGACCTTAAGGAATTTCTGCAAGATTGATATTAGAGATTTCTTTAAGAAGGAATCTTGCAGGAGTTTCTCATGGAAATATCTATGGTGATTTTTTGAGATCATGCTTGGAGCCATACCTGAATGGATCTTGGGTGATTTTCTAAAGAAATTCGAATGAATTCCCGAAGAAATCCTTGTAAAAATGTCTGTAGGAATTTTTGCATAAATTGCTAAAGAAATCTTTGAAGAATCGCCTAGATGAATTCTAAGATATGTTAGGAAAGAATCATTGAGTTGATTTTGGAGGCATATTTGATGATGATCTTGAAGGATTACTACAGTACTATGAAGTAGTACTAGAAGTACTAGGAGTACTATGAGTATTTACTTAAAGGATTCCTGAAGAAATTTTGCAAGCAAAGGGGTTTTTGGAAGAACTACTTATGAAACGCCTAGATAATTATTCTAAGAAATCAATGTCGGAAACCTCGAAGAATTCCAAATTCTTTGGTGCAAATAAAAAAAAACAATCTTCAAAACAATTATCATATATTTCCTTGGAGGAATTTCTCTAAGACCCCTTGAGGAAGTTTGTGCAGGAATTCTTTGGGGATGAATGTGTTCATCCTTTGAGAAAGCCATGAACGAATCTTTATACGTAACTTGAAAAAAGTCCTTGGAGAAAAGATTAAATCTTTACTGAAATTTCTTAGAAGATTCTTGAAAGAATTGTGAAAGAGGACTTGAAAACATTGCCTAAGAAATCTTTGGATGATTTCCTACAGCAATTGTTAGAGGAATTTCTGAGGAAATCCCTGCAGGTAATACTAAAGAAATCTTGAACAAATTCTTAAGAAATCCTTGAAAGGACTTCAAGAAAAATCGTATAGGGCAGTGCAAAAAGAACACTTGAAGAAATTTCTAAAAAATCATGAAGGAATTCCTAAAGTATTCCTCTGAAAAAATGTTGAAAAGAACATGTGGAGAAGCTCCAAAGGAATCGTTTGTGGAAATCTTTAAGAAACTCTTTATGGAGTTCTTAATATAATACATAATACTAAAGAAATTTCTTCAGAATTGAAGGAGAAGTTTCCTAAGGAATCGCTGTAGCAAAGCAACTTTCGAAGGAAATCTTGGAAGAATTCGTAATGAAGTCCTTGAAATATTTCCCAGATGAATCGTAAAAGATATCCCAGAAAAAGTTCTTGGAACTACGGACATGGAAAAAAATGCTTGATGAAATCGTTAGAAACATTTCTTAGAAGTTTCGTGAAGGAAATCCGGGCACAACTGGTATTATCGCTAAAGAAATCTTTGGAGGTATCAATAGAAAAAATTCTGATAAAAATCACACACTTAATTCAGATTGCCGGGATATCAGCATTTTTCCATTCTTTTGCCGAGATTTGCACAGCCGAGTAACCAGCAAACAACAATTTTGCTGAGATCTCAGCAATTTTGACAGTTCATTGCTGAGCTTCGGCAATCGTTTTGCTGAGAGTCAGCTAACAAATGTCACTTTTTGCTGGGATATCAGCTGATAGTTTTACTGAGCAGACGGCTGTGCGCGTTTTTGCCGAGCCCGCAAATCTGTTTTGAGTGTGCATGGACGAATTCCTAAAGGATTCATTGAGAAATTCCAGTAGAATTTCTTGGAGGAAATCCTGTGAGAATTTTTACATCATTTACAAAAATTTTTGAAGTATTCGGATTTTTTTGTATCTTTTTCAGTAATTAATTCGGAAACCTTTGTACAAATTCGTTAAGGAATATCTTTAAACATTAATTTGAAAATCCATTCGGCAATTGCTCTGAAAATTTTCTTTGGCGATACTTTTGATTAGATGTTAGGCAATTCTTTTGGAAACTTCTTCAACTAATTATCAGTACTGCTACAAAATTGGCTTCAGATTTTTATTTTCACGGAAATTTCGTTAGGAATTCCGTCTGCAGCTTTTCACTGATTTTTTTTGACAATTCGTTTGAGAAAACCTCTGGTAATTACTCTCGAAATAACTTCAACACTTTTGTTGAAACATCTATGCCAATGATTGGGTAATTCATTTGGCATTTTTCTGGTAATTCATTCGGCGAATTTTCTGTGAGTTACCTGAAAAAAAATTTTGAATATTTTTTGGTGGAGTATTTTTGGCAAATTCTTGGGAAATGCTTTGATTGGATTTGATCCAAAAATTCCCATAATATTATTCTTGAGGTTTTCTTTGCAAATGTTTTTGAAAACTATTTCGGCACTTCCTTCGAAATCTGGTTCGTAAACTCTTTTGGATTTTACTCGTCAATAATATTCGAAGTTGAATTAGGTTATTATTTTAGAAAATATCTTTGACATAACTTATTGAAATTCTTTGGGCAGTTGCTTTAGAAATTTATCACGGGATTTTAGCAATTTCTTCGAAAGTTTTACCAGCAGTCCGTTTGCCAATTACTATTGTAATTATTTCAATAGTTCAATAGTCGAAATTCATTCGACAGGTACTTTGAAAATTAATTGGTCAATTCGTTTGTATATTTTAGTGACAACTTTTAAAAACTTCTATGGTAATTCCTCTGCAAATTACTTCTGATAATTATTCATTGAATTCCATTTGCTATTACTTTTGAAGTTCTATGAGATACTCTTTGCAAATTAAAAAAAAAACAAGGATTTACAACGGAACGACCAAGAAAATCTCAAGAGAATTACCAAAAGAATTTCCAAAAAATAAATTGATTACCAGAAGAGAGCACAAACAATTTCCTAAAAATGTATAAAGAAATTCCAATAGAATTTCTTGGGGGAATTTCCGTGAGAATTGAAAGAATTCTTGTACAGTATGACCCATAAAAAAATGCGACAGTTTTCAAAGTCATCGTTCCCCTACTTCGAACTGATTAACCTCGCATGTATCTATTGGATAGTATAGTAGAGCCACTAATCTTATAATGGCAAAGGAACATAGACTGATTCCATGCAAATACCTTCGGAAATATAACGTTGAACATATGGATGTCGAAATCGTCCACGCGCCAGAGGCCGTTTTTTAAGGATATAATTTTCTTTCAATTGCTTTCAATCACATTCAATCAAATTTTATTTTCAAAATAGTACTTTTATGGCTGGATAAGGTCTTCAGGAGTTGGTTGGTTCGTCGGACAAGCACGAAAAAAATATTAACTTATAAATTAAGAGACATTTTGTGAAAATTGAATTATTTGACAAATGATAATTTTTAGAAAATATTATGTTTTAAGCATGAAATTGTTTTTAAGTACATAGTATTTGTACCTATCATAAAGGTAGGTATATATGCCTTCATCGACAAAAAAATGTTTTGACAAATGTTCTAACAGTGTTAAGGTTTTTATTAATTTATCTTAAATACGGTTTTTAATATGTAGCACCTTTTTTAGTTTTTGTTTCCTAAACATTTGAAATTATTTTTAAAATATTTTTCAAACATGGGCGTATTAAAGAGTACATATTTCTTCATGGTTTCCATGTGTTTAAAAGTTTTTATCTTAGTTCATTTTACTATGAAAATTATAGGAAAACTTGATTTTATTTAGAAATTGTTAACAATTATAAGGTATCCCATATACGTAACCAATGAATATTTTGACAAAAATTTTAGAGATCCTGTATGACAATGACCTCCTTATTGTATTCTAATCCAAAAAAGTTTAATTCATTGGGATTATTTCATTAAAAATCATCAAATACTGCAAAAAAATGGAATGTCGCATTTTTTTATGGGTCATACTGTATTTTTATATTTTTTAATTTGAGTTTCTAAAGTATTCATTGGAGATATTAATGAATCATTGAATAGGCTTATTAGAGGAACTTCTAAAAAAAATCTACCAAAAACACTCAATGCATCCTCTGGAGGAACTTCTATAGAATTTCTTGGTCGAATTTGTGTAAGAATCTCCGGAAAACTCTTGCAGGAGTAATTAAATAAATACATAAAGAAATCCTTGCATGAAAGGATCCCAAAAGATTTCTTGTACAAATTTATTTGTAAAATACCTGGGAAAATCAGTTTAAGAATGAATGAATGAAATCAATTGAAGAAATAATGAGAGATTACTTGAATAAAAATCTGATCGAATCTTCGCAGAAATCGCAAGAGAATTTATTGGATAAACTACTAAATAAATCTCTGTAAAAATTCCTGAACGAAGCTTGGGAGCAATTTCTAAAGGCTTCTTTGAAGAAATTCCTTTAGAATTTTGTGTAACCTCAGAAGAAAACCTAAATCGATTCCTGGAAAAATGTCAAAAGTAATCTTTGGTAGAAGCTTTGGAGATATTATTTAAAAAAAAAATAAGCAAGGAAAATCTGACAGAATCTTGTGATAATTTCCAACAGATTTTTTGAAGAAATATTTAAGAAGTCCTTGAAAAAATACCCGTATGAAATCTTGAATCGATTCCTGAAAAATTCCCGATGGATATCCTCTATGAATTCCTAGCCTTAAATGATGCTTCTAGACATTCTAAAAGTATTCCTGTAGAAAGTGGAAAAATAGTCTTAGCAGGAAGCCTTGGAGAAACTTCGGGAGAAGTTATTTGTTTTGATAAGATTGGGTATCTGTTCCTTTACCATTTAAGCATATACGCTCCAATTTTCATCCCCTCAAAACAAAGGAATGAAGGGCTTTTATTCTGTTTCTTTTTTTTTTGTATATTTGTTAGAAGTGAGCACGGATTACATAAAAAATAACGTAATAATTCTGGAGGAATCAATCCTAAATTCTAGAGAAATTCTTGACCGAGATGCGTGATGGAAACTTAGAATGATTTCTCGAAAGGGTATTTGGAAGAATTATGAAGGAGCCTTACAGTCTCGAAAGAATTCCTATAGAACTCCTACAGAAGTCCATCTAAAAATTAAATTTGGGAATTGCTTGGAGAAATTTTAGGATGAATCTCTTAGTAAAATCTTAGAGAAACTTCTTGAAGAATCCTTGCAGATTTTTTTGTAGCTTTGGTTGGATTTCTGAAGTTATCCTAGGAAATAATTCTTAAGAAATCTTAAAAAGGACTCCAAGATAAGTTATGAATGTTGAGGAAATTCCAAGTTTAATTATTGGAGAAATATCTGAAAGAGTTATTTGACGGAATAATTGAGAAATACTTGAAGAATCTATGGAGAAATACTTGACTTTCGTGGAAAATCACCAATGGAATATTTAGAAGATTTCCTGAAAGAAAGAGAAGAATGTTTAAAGTAATTCTAGAAGGGCTTCTCTTCCTTCGACGGAATCCCGATGTTATTTCTTGGAAGAATATCTGGTTCTTAATGAATCATTGGTAATGTTTTTGTAGTATTTTTTCTGGATTTTTTCAAGAATTATTTAGATGATCTTCTAGATAAATCCTTAGAGATATAATTGAAAGATTCCTGAACTAATAGAGAAATACTTGATGAAGCCTTTGCAAGAATCTTTTGAATTACTCTGCAGTACTTTTGAAAACATTCCTGAATGACTGAGGTGAACCAGCCAAGAGCGGAAAGCTTATAAAAGCTTATAAAGCTTATAATAATAATAATAATAATAATAATAATAATAATAATAATAATAATAATAATAATAATAATAATAATAATAATAATAACATTCCTGAAGGAGTGCTTTTAGAGGAATACTGAATAACAACCTTGCATTTACAACTTGAAAGATTCTTGAAGACAAATTATTCTTCAAGAACGATTTCTTAAAGAAAAAAGAAAGCAATCTTTGAAAGGGTTTATAAAGGATTATTTGGTGCAATTCCTAAATAAATTGTTAAAAACATTTTGGGCATAATTCTAATAAAAAAATATTGCGCTCCCGAAAAAAAATTCATAAAGGGATACAGAAAATAAGATAAGATAGATAACCTTATGTTGGTCACCACTGCCAGCTATAGTGATGCTGAGTACAAAAAGCGAGATTTTTTCAACGTTTTGTACAAAATACAACAGTGCAATCATTTGACAGTTAAATGTATGTAGGTTTCGTGAGACATTTTTTGGACAACTCAATAGATTTATCATTGTAAAATATGTACATATTATGTAATTTTCATAAGGGCCTACCAATTTGTTTCCGCCCCGGGCCCCCAAGTTCCTAGCTACGCCACTGGATCAAGGACCGATTCTTCAACTTCAGCATAATAAACGTGCACAGCCCTCACTCCGGAAGCACTGATGATGACAAAGATGCATTTTACGCGCAGCTCGAACGCGAGTACGACCGCTGCTCAAGCCACGATGTCAAGATCATCATAGGAGATTTAAACGCTCAGGTAGACCAGGAGGAAGAATTCAGACCGACGATTGGAAAGTTCAGCGCCCACCAGCAGACGAACGAAAACGGCCTACGTCTCATTGATTTCGCCGCCTCCAAAAATATGGCCATACGTAGCACCTTTTTCCAACACAGCCTCCCTTATCGTTACACCTGGAGATCACCACAGCAGACGGAATCTCAAATCGACCACGTTCTGATTGACGGACGGCACTTCTCCAACATTATCGACGTCAGGACCTACCGTGGCGCCAACATCGACTCCGACCACTATCTGGTGATGGTCAAACTGCGCCCAAAACTCTCCGTCATCAACAATGTACAGTACCGGCGACCACCATGATACAACCTAGAGCGACTGAAGCAACCGAATGTCGCATCAGCATACGTGCAGAATCTCGTGGCCGCGTTGCCAGACGAGGGCGAGCACGATGAGGCCCCTCTAGAGGACTGCTGGAGTACAGTGAAAGCAGCCATCAACGACGCAGCCGAGAGCACCATCGGGTACGTGGAACGGAATCGACGGAACGAATGGTTCGACGAAGAGTGCAGAACGGTTTTGGAGGAGAAGAACGCAGCGAGGGTGGTAATGCTGCAGCAAGGGACTCGACAGAACGTGGAACGTTCTAAACACAAGCGGAAACAGCAGACCCGCCTCTTTCGGTAAAAAAAAAACGCCGCCTGGAAGAAGCGCAGTGTGAAGAAATGGAACTGCTGAACATTTTAGGGGCTTCCACAAAAACCAATTTTGGTTCAAATACTGCTCAAAAACAAAGAAAAACTGTATCGCATTTGTACCTCCGAGGGGCCTTCACAACCGCTCAGGCCCCGGGCCCCCACAATCCTTAATCCGGGCCTGGGCACGAGACATGGACCATGTTCGAAGAGGACCTGCAAGCACTCGGAGTTTTCGAGCGACGCGTGCTAAGGACGATTTTTGGCGGTGCGCAGGAGAAAGGTGTGTGGCGGAGAAGGATGAACCACGAGCTTACTGCACTTTACGTCGAACCCAGCATCCAGAAGGTGGCCAAAGCCGGAAGGATACGGTGGGGGAGACTGAGGAGACTTGATCCCTGGGAGACTTGTTCCCCCCATATTTGCTCGGAATCAAAAACAATTTTCTTCTAGCATAATTTTTCCAAAACTACTCTTGGACAAACGACTATTATTATTATTATTATTATTATTTATTAGCGACACTTTACCTTTAGGAGGCATTCGTGTCATACAAACGACTATGTTTTGGCTACTAGTGATTTCGATTGTACATTGCATTATTTTTTAACGGCTGATGGTTTGTTTTCAGTCCTTCAGAAATCTTTTAGGCGATCCCGAAAAATGTCAATAACTTTGTGAAAATTGAACCAAATCGTGTCAAAATTTCACAGCACATAGTTTAAATAAAATACTTTGAAACTTATTTATCCAAATAAGGCTGTTATTAACATATTTTGATTAATTCAGCTTAGTATATACAAAGGATAGACAAAATGATCGGGACAGGCAAAATTTTCACTTTTCAAAAAATGTTCAACTAGCTGTAACTTTTCGAAAAGTGCATCAAATATTCTTAAATTTTTACTGTGAGTTCATCAACTAGTTGTGTATCAGTGGTCAAAATTTGAGAAAGATCGGGTCATTCTCCAAGAAGTTATAAAGATTCTTGGAAAAGGTAAAATTATCCGATAGCC
Organism: Aedes albopictus; assembly: GCF_035046485.1. NCBI lineage: Eukaryota > Metazoa > Arthropoda > Insecta > Diptera > Culicidae > Aedes > Aedes albopictus. Next base: position 120,998,322 of record NC_085136.1, on the reverse strand, counting down.
AACTTGAAGCTATTATATCTCCGGATTCAATGAACCGTATGTAATGAAATTTTGACCATTTATTACTTATAAAATGAGCTATAAAAAACCGTTGACTTAACTTGAAATTCTTAACACGGAAGAAAAATATTACGATTAGATTATTTTTCTAATAAAACACCAAATTATCCAAAACTCCAACAACGTTTCAAAATTCAAGATGCAAATAATAGTTCATTTAATTCCCCTTTAATTGACTTATATATAAATGTGTTTTGAAGGAATGTAACAACATAGCCGCCAACATATTGAAAAAGTAATGGAATACATATTAAAAATAATTGCTAAAAAATCGTGAAAAAAGTAAAATTGCTATAACTTTTTCTCTTGTTCAAAATTTCAAGTTAAGTCAGATGTTTTTTGGAGTTCATTATATAAGTCATAAATGGTCAAAATTTCATTACAATCGGTTCATTAAATCCGGAGATATAACAGCTCAAAGTTGGCTATCGGATAATTTTACCTTTTTCAAGAATCTTTATAACTTCGTGGAAAATTGCCCGATCTTTCCCAAATTTTGACCACTGATACACAACTAGTTGATGAACTTACAGTAAAAAATTGAGAATATTTGACGCACTTTTCAAAAAGTTACAGCTAGTTGAACATTTTTTTAAAAGTGAAAATTTTGCCTGTCCCGATCATTTTGTCTATCCCCTGTACAACAATGACATGGGGAGACTTGATCCCTCAAAAATTACACACACATTATACATGTGAAAAATAAAATTCTATTCGGAAGCCTCTATTTACTTGGAGTTCTAGTCTATTCAACGATAAATTGTGTCAGATAATCATAACTTTAGTACAAACCAAGATAAGGTGGATCAAGTCTCCCCATTTTGAAAATACGGCATATCCTTAAAAGTTTAAGGAAATCTTACAATTTCAAACACTCCATATTCATCAAAAATACAAGAAAACTTGAAAATAAAATGAATAGGAAGACTCTGGAATTATTTTCCCTTAAAATATACCATGTGCTCAAAGGAGGATCAAGTGTCACCCATTTTAAAAAAAAATACATCATAAGACATGCCTCCATAAAAACACAGTTTTGAAAACTTTAACAATAATTTAAAGGCCTTCTGTTGTGTATTAACTTGCAATAGATGTTTACCTGCCATTTTGTACGGAAATCGGATCTAGTTTTGTGTTTTTCTTAAAGTATCAGGTAAATTAAGAAAAAGGGATCAAGTCTCCCCAGTCTTTCCTACACATGTACATCCCAGACACGCACGATAAATTGGCGTCAGCAGTGATCTTAAGAAATCGAAGAAAGTATTGCTAGCGCCCATTTGAGTGGTGCACTTTTCAAGCTGAAGTTTGACTTGGAAAGTCTAACCGCAACCTCAGTTTGGTATTCTTTAGTTATTTTCTCCTGCTCGCTGATTGGGTGAGTAGATCAAGGTAGACGAATTGAGTGGTAAAAAATTCGAAGGCGTATCACCAACAAAGATTCTTGCCCTCACCAAATTTACCATGTACAAAACACTAATAAGACCGGAGGTCCTCTGTGGACACAACAGATGAACTAAGTACGCTTGAAGAAAATCTGCAAGCACTCGGAGTTCGGATGATCTTCAACGGTATGCAAGAGAACGATTTGTGGAGGAGAAGGCCATTGTCGCAGTTCTCCAGGGTCTCCAGTTAGCATAGTGGTTAAGGCTATGGATCGCCAATCCGGAGACGGCGGGTTCGATTCCCGTTCCAGTCGGGAGAATTTTCTCGACTCCCTGGGAATAGTGTATCATTGAACTTGCCACATAATGTACAAATTCTTGCAATGGCAGGCAAAGAAAGCCCTTCAATTAATAACTGTGGAAGTGTAATTAAGAACACTAAGTTGAAGCGAGGCAGGCCTAGTTCCAATGTGAACGTCGAGCCATAGAAAAGAAGAAGAAGAAGAAGAAGAAGAAGAAGAAGAAGAAGAAGAAGAAGAAAGAGAAGAAGAAGAAGAAGAAGAAGAAGAAGAAGAAGAAGAAGAAGAAGAAGAAGAAGAAGAAGAAGAAGAAGAAGAAGAAGAAGAAGAAGAAGAAGAAGGCCATAGTCGCACAAAATTGCCATAGTATTGCGTCAAGTGGAACGTATCCGTGTTCGTTTCCTGCAAAGCAGAATATCAATAAGAGGAATTCCTTTGAACGCATCGTGTTCGCACCCGCTAATGCGGCATCCAGAAGGTGGCCGAAGCCGAAAGGATACGATGGGCAGAACATATTGCAAGAATGCCGAACAACAAACCTGCAAAGTTGGTGTTGGCTACAGGTTTGGTTGGCGCAAGAAGGCGTGGAGCGCATAGAGTACGATGGGGACCAAGAGGAACGTAATCTGAGGAGCATTGAACGTAACCCAGGATGGAAAGCGGCAGTCGCAAATCGAGGTCTGTGGCATACTATTGGACTAGTGGTGATTATTTCTTATCTTGAATGTGATGTTGGATTAATGAACGTAAAAAGCGGAAAATTTCAATGTCCATCAAAGAGGATTAAAAATAAAGGACATTTTCCGCCACTTGTTTCATGAGCAATAATTTCATCCTAATTCCCACTGTCTCTTTTAACTGCCCCTTCTCTCTGTTCTCCTCCGGCGTGGTGGTCAAGCAAGTTTATGACAATTAGTTTAAAACAATCCATTTGTTATCGCACTATAGCGACTACCGAGCGGTCAACGCTTTTATTCACGCTCCATTAGTCAGCCAGCGGCGCGGGTTGGAGAACGTATCATCCTACTCCCCCATAGAACATAGCGGGAATGTCCAGCCTGTGACGACACTCAAACGAACAGAAAAAAAGCGCGGTCCAGAAGCGATAAAATAAAAGTTTCGACATTTCAATTAAATTCCCACAATTTTACCACTCGCCGTATCTTCATTTGAATGCGCTGCGGCGGCAGCAACGGACGGCTTCCATCCGTGAGGAATCCAGCAGCTTCCCAAGTGTCCTTTATTCATCGCCATCTGACGCACCCGTCAACCGGCCGTCGTCGTCCGTCCGTCACCCACCACCATCCTGGACCGAGATGGACGAGACTTAAGAGAAGTAACCTTTTCAAGCGAAGTGATACTTGTCGGCTCCCGGCAGCGGCAAACTTCATTACGGGATCAAAAAAAGGGCGGGGGCAAAATTAACTTTGAAGTGAAATTTCCCATTCTTTTCTTGTGTGGACTTTGCACTCACCACCACCGGGGCGGGGTGGTTGCCAGATGTGCTGGTTTTCCCTTAATTTAGATGCTACGTCCTAGTGCTTCTGCGTGTGCTTCTGCTTGTGATTCTTTTTGTGCTTCTGCTTGTTGTTCTGTTATGCTTCTGCTTGTGCTTTTACTTGGGCTTCTGCTTGTGCTTCTGTTGTGCTTCTGCTTGTGCTTGTGTTTCTGCTTGTACATCTGCTTGTGCATCTACTTGTGCATCTGCTTGTGTTTCTGCTTATGCTTCTGATTGTGCTTCTGCTTTTGCTTCTGCTTGTACTTCTGCTTGTGCTTCTGCTTGTGCTTTTGATTGTGCTTCTCTTTGTGCTTTTGCTTATGCTTCTGTTTGCGCTTCTGCTTGTGCTTCTGCTTGTACTTCCGCTTGTGCTTCTGTTCGTGTTTCTGTTTCTGCTTGTGCTTCTGATTTTGCTTCTGATTGTGTTTCTGCTTGTGCTTCTGATTGTGCTTCTGCTTATGCTTCTACTTGTGGTACTGCTTGTGCTTCAGATTGTGCTTCTGATTGTGCTTCTGCTTGTGATTCTGCTTGTGCTTCTGTTTGTGCTTTTCCTTGTGCTTCTGCTAGTGCTTCTGCTAGTGCTTCTACTTGTGCTTCTGCTTGTGCTTCTGCTTGTGCTTATGCTTGTGCTTCCGCTTGTGCTTCTGTTCGTGTTTCTGTTTCTGCTTGTACTTATGCTTGTGCATCTGTTTGTGCCTTTGCTTGTGCTTCTACTTGAGCTTCTGTTTGTGCCTTTGCTTGTGCTTCTGCTTGTGCCTTTGCTTGCGCTTCTGCGTGTACTTCTGTTTGTGCTTCTTCTTGTGCTTCTTCTTGTGCTTCTGCTTGTGCTTCTGCTTGTGCTTCTGCCTGTGCTTCTATTGTTCTTCTGCATGTGCTTGTGCTTCTGCTTGTGCTTCTGCTTGTGCATCTACTCATGCTTCTGCTTGAGCTTCTGCTTGTGCTTGAGCTTGTGCTTCTGCTTATGCTTCTGCTTGTAATTCTGCTTGTGTTTCTGCTTGTGCTTCTGCTTGTGATTCTGTTGTGCTTCTGCATGTGCTTGTGCTTCTGCTTGTGCATCTGCTTGTGAATCTGCTTGTGCTTCTGCTTGTGCTTGTGCTTCTGCTTATGCTTCTGCTTGTACTTCTGCTTATGTTTCTGCTTGTGCTTCTGCTTGTGCCTCTGCTTGTGCTTCTGATTGTGCTTCTCCTTGTGCATCTTCTTGTGCTTCTTCTTGTGCATCTGCTTGTGCTTCTGCTTGTGCTTCTGTATGTGCTTCTGCTTGAGCTTCTGCTTGTACTTCTGTTTGTGCTTTTGATTGTGCTTTTGCTTATGCTTCTGATTGTGCTTCTGCTTTTGCTTCTGCTTGTACTTCTGCTTGTGCTTCTGCTTGTGCTTCTGATTGTGCTTCTGCTTATGCTTCTACTTGTGGTACTGCTTGTGCTTCTGATTGTGCTTCTGTTTGTGCTTCTGTTTGTGCTTTTCCTTGTGGTTCTGCTTGTGCTTCTGCTTGTGCTTCCGCTTGTGCTTCTATTCGTGTTTCTGTTTCTGCTTGTGCTTCTGCTTGTGCTTTCTCTTGTGTTTGTGCATCTGCTTGTGCTTCTGCTTGTGCTACTGTTTGTGCATCTGCTTGTGCCTCTGCTTGTGCTTTAAATTGTGCTTCTGCTTGTTCTTCTGCTTGTGCTTCTGTTTGTGCTTCTGCTTGAGTTTTTCCTTGTGCTTCTGATTGTGCGTTTGCTTGTGCTACTGCTTGTGCTTTTGATTGTGCTTCTGATTGTGCTTCTGATTGTGCTTCAGTTTAGTCTTCGTCTTGGTCTTGGTCTTGGTCTTGGTCTTGGTCTTGGTCTTGGTCTTGGTCTTGGTCTTGGTCTTGGTCTTGGTCTTGGTCTTGGTCTTGGTCTTGGTCTTGGTCTTGGTCTTGGTCTTGGTCTTGGTCTTGGTCTTGGTCTTGGTCTTGGTCTTGGTCTTGGTCTTGGTCTTGGTCTTGGTCTTGGTCTTGGTCTTGGTCTTGGTCTTGGTCTTGGTCTTGGTCTTGGTCTTGGTCTTGGTCTTGGTCTTGGTCTTGGTCTTGGTCTTGGTCTTGGTCTTGGTCTTGGTCTTGGTCTTGGTCTTGGTCTTGGTCTTGGTCTTGGTCTTGGTCTTGGTCTTGGTCTTGGTCTTGGTCTTGGTCTTGGTCTTGGTCTTGGTCTTGGTCTTGGTCTTGGTCTTGGTCTTGGTCTTGGTCTTGGTCTTGGTCTTGGTCTTGGTCTTGGTCTTGGTCTTGGTCTTGGTCTTGGTCTTGGTCTTGGTCTTGGTCTTGGTCTTGGTCTTGGTCTTGGTCTTGGTCTTGGTCTTGGTCTTGGTCTTGGTCTTGGTCTTGGTCTTGGTCTTGGTCTTGGTCTTGGTCTTGGTCTTGGTCTTGGTCTTGGTCTTGGTCTTGGTCTTGGTCTTGGTCTTGGTCTTGGTCTTGGTCTTGGTCTTGGTCTTGGTCTTGGTCTTGGTCTTGGTCTTGGTCTTGGTCTTGGTCTTGGTCTTGGTCTTGGTCTTGGTCTTGGTCTTGGTCTTGGTCTTGGTCTTGGTCTTGGTCTTGGTCTTGGTCTTGGTCTTGGTCTTGGTCTTGGTCTTGGTCTTGGTCTTGGTCTTGGTCTTGGTCTTGGTCTTGGTCTTGGTCTTGGTCTTGGTCTTGGTCTTGGTCTTGGTCTTGGTCTTGGTCTTGGTCTTGGTCTTGGTCTTGGTCTTGGTCTTGGTCTTGGTCTTGGTCTTGGTCTTGGTCTTGGTCTTGGTCTTGGTCTTGGTCTTGGTCTTGGTCTTGGTCTTGGTCTTGGTCTTGGTCTTGGTCTTGGTCTTGGTCTTGGTCTTGGTCTTGGTCTTGGTCTTGGTCTTGGTCTTGGTCTTGGTCTTGGTCTTGGTCTTGGTCTTGGTCTTGGTCTTGGTCTTGGTCTTGGTCTTGGTCTTGGTCTTGGTCTTGGTCTTGGTCTTGGTCTTGGTCTTGGTCTTGGTCTTGGTCTTGGTCTTGGTCTTGGTCTTGGTCTTGGTCTTGGTCTTGGTCTTGGTCTTGGTCTTGGTCTTGGTCTTGGTCTTGGTCTTGGTCTTGGTCTTGGTCTTGGTCTTGGTCTTGGTCTTGGTCTTGGTCTTGGTCTTGGTCTTGGTCTTGGTCTTGGTCTTGGTCTTGGTCTTGGTCTTGGTCTTGGTCTTGGTCTTGGTCTTGGTCTTGGTCTTGGTCTTGGTCTTGGTCTTGGTCTTGGTCTTGGTCTTGGTCTTGGTCTTGGTCTTGGTCTTGGTCTTGGTCTTGGTCTTGGTCTTGGTCTTGGTCTTGGTCTTGGTCTTGGTCTTGGTCTTGGGCTTGGTCTTGGTCTTGGTCTTGGTCTTGGTCTTGGTCTTGACCGTGTTCTTGTTCCTGTTCTTCAGTATTTTTTTTACGATCCATGCTTCTCGCCAGTATAAAAATTGAAATGCTGGAAGCTGATATCTACAAATCAGAAGCTATAAGTAATATATTAGAAGGAAGAAACAGAGAGCAACAAACAAAAAGCTAGAAGCTTCAAGAAACTAAACAGTCTAAAGCTGAACATCAGTAGCTAGACCAAAACCAAAACGACTGGCATCCCTGCACCCGGCTGCTAAACCCGAGTACTATCCACTACACTGCACTGACCGAGGCTGGCGGAAAAAAGGGGATTATTATTTTATTAGAGCTATTCTAACTTTTTTACCGAGGCAGGCCACCACCGACCGGTCGCTCTTACTGGGTTGACTGGGGCTACCTTACGTCCGTCCAACTCATTCACCACGGGATTGTGTAGTGTAGTAGATGTGCCATGTACAGGAAAGAGCTTTTAACCGCACCACCACCGCTTTTGTTGGGCCACAACTGGAACTACCTAGTAAAGCTCCGGTACGGCACGGGACGGGACTAACTCACTTCAACATTGCTGTGTGGAACTCAATCCAATCCCGCCGCCGCAGCAGCAGCCCAAGCATCTCAAGCCGTTTCATCCAGTCCACTATCCATCCCTCTACGAAGGAAGTGACTCTGGTGTGTGTACAATGCACTGTGCTGAGCTGTGCTGTGCAGCACTAGCTTAAGTTTTCCGCTTTATTTCGTAATTAAACCGTCCGGCATTGGTTGCATGCTTTCTAAAAGTTCTCCGGACTGCAAGCAAAGTTGAAGTTGAGAGAGTTTAGTTTCGAAAGTTTGCCCGATAAAATGGAAATGGCAGTGATTGCAATTGACATAATTTGTATCCATTGGAGCAGGAAAGGGGAGCTCTGGGGGAGGGAGTGGTATTGACTTGTGATTTTGGGTTAAGCTTACACAGATCGAAAAAAGAGTGTAAAATTCTGTGACATATGATGCACATGATTGGAGCGTGGGATATCATAGAAGTTTACATGACATATAATGTAAAGTTCGTGAAATATCATGTAAACTTCCATTATATGTCATGTAATTCAGCATGACTCTGAGAGTTTACATGACATATAACACAAATTTACATGATATATCATGTAAACCATCATAACACTAAGTTAACATGACTAAAATGAAGTTTACATGACCTGTAAATCTCATTATTTTTATCTGTGTAACGAAGGAGAATGCAAGCTAAACCGAGGGGTTCGTAAAGTCTCTAATGTGTGATGCCAGAATATGCTGCTTTCTAGTAAACACGGAGAGGTTAAGTATATAAACCTGGCGGTGGGAGACAAGCTGCTGTGCACAGTTTATTAGCACAGGACAGCAAAGATGCACGCATTGACCAGGGATCAATGACACCCTCCCCACTGCACCTCCTAGGATTCCGTCTAGGATGTAATAAGGTTTGATAGTGAGTATGTATACAGTATACTGTTGAACTTCTATAAAATGTCATACAAATCTGGAAGCAGATTTGTTGAAATTAGTTTGTATAACGGTAGGTCTTATCTCAATATAACCTTAATTAGTCGTTATATCACTTGATGGGCAATACTTTCTTGAATTACACTGATCTGACACTGATCCTAATGAGGAACCGTGTGAATAACTGTGATCTGTGTCTGGGGCCAGTTGCAAAACTGTAATTCATTAAAGTACACGGGAAAATCCATTTCCGAAATCATAACGAAAATGTCATGAAATGAAAAATATATCACTGTCATGACTACGAGTCATATTATCATGAGGATAACGATGATTATTATAAATATGTCAAACCCTTATCATAGGCCCTGTAGCTGCCGGCTTAGAGTAGCACAGGAGGTCCACCAAACAGGAAACCCCAATCCAAGCTGTCAGGTGACCCGTGTTGATGGAATGTTGCCTACTGTTGCCAGAGCCAATCCCAGAGTTAGTGGCACACGGCTTAGAGTAGCAACAGACCCATTGGCCGCTAATGATGTAGAGTCTTTCTATATTACCCCAGTTTGAGCCAGACCAAACCGAGGATGGTGTAATGAGCTATGTCAAGGATATTTCAAATGTTGACACATCTCTGGTCAAGGTGACAAAGCTAGTGCCCCGTGGTAAAAACATCGAGGATCTATCCTTTGTTTCGTTTAAAGTAACGATTTGCAAATCGGTTTCAAACGTGGTCAGTGACCCATGGTACTGGCCTGAAGATGTATCTGTTCGACCTTTCGAACCCAACCAAAAAAATGGATCTGCCGTACGACTTCCAAACCAGCAATAAAACTGTTTTCTCCAGACCTCTCGTGTTCACAACTGGGACGCATAGAAACAAACACAATTGAAGCCCCGAAACCTCCCATCACAGTCCAGACCATCCAGCATGCGCTCATCAGTCGTCCCGGTCCTGTGTTTGGGTCTAGTCTAGGGGTCTTCCACAATGCAACACCAGGAAAGTACACGCAATATAGGACCTTATTCTGCTCTGATTCAGTCTCACCCAATAACTCAAGGAATCTTATCGATAACTGCAATGCATCATCATCTTCTCCGGGACTCAAAGGCTCTAGCATTATGGAAGTCATGAATCCTCTCACCGCAGTCGAGCCATTCCCGCCAGCGTTCATCAGTCGTCCCGGCCCTGCGTGTGAAGATGGTGAAATGGCCTTACAAAATGCCATGTCAGGCAAGTACGTTTTTCATTCGTCTATTTCCGCTCCTGATCCGTTCGCTGTTTTCAGTGTTCTTCCGGCCAACTGTCCATCGCTCACCGATCTAAGCCCTAATCATCTAATTTGGCCACCAGGACGCTCTGTAGAAAGCCTAATGGAAGCCCTCACGCCCTCTGACTCAGTCCTGCCAAATGCTGCCATCGCTCATCGAAGTCGTCCTGGTCCTGTTGTCAGTAGTGGTGGAAGGGTCTTCCAACAACGTCCATCCGGCGAGTATCAAATCCGTTCAATGCATGCTCAAACATTATCCGACATCAACGTACATTATAGCTATTCTGACCTCAACGTAAATCACAATACTGAAGACTACCATAACGAAACTATCACTTCCAACGTTCATCCATCCGGAACACCGGGACGCGCCGTAGAAAGCTCATTGGAATCCCCTAAACCCTCCAACCCGGTCCTGCCAAATGCTGTCGTCGTTCATCATAGCCGTCCCGGTCCCGTGGTAGGATGTGGTGAGGGGGTTTTCCATCAGCCTGTATAGCCAACATTTCTACGAATTCTAGCGAAAGACAACTGTCCATCTATTATCAAAATGTCCGTGGACTGCGGACCAAAATCGACAACTTCTATCTTGCGGCTTGTGAGTCACATTACGACGTAATCGTGCATACAGAGACCTGGCTTGACAGCAAGATTACTTCTATGCAACTTTTCGGGAATTCCTATACGGTGTTCAGAAACGACCGCAGTCAGAACAATAGCACAAAATCTCGTGGCGGCGGTGTTCTCATTGCTGTTGCTGCAGGTTTGAGTTGTTGCATCGATCCCACACTAATCCATCTATCGTTAGAGCAACTTTGGGTGAGAGTGAGCTTATCGAGTTGTGTAATCAGCGTAGGAGCAATCTACCTTCCACCTAGTCGAAAGACTGACCTTGACAGTATCGGTAGTCATATTGACTCCATCGAAGCAGTGCTGTCTAAACTGAACTTTAGCGATCATAAAATCGTGTTAGGTGATTACAATCAGTCAAATCTGGTTTGGAATACGACTTCTACTGAACATCCTACTGTAGATGTAATGTTATCAGCTTAATCAGCCACTAGCGATGATCTTCTGGATGGGTTCAATCTGCATGGCCTCACGCAGATAAACTCAGTACCCAACAGTATCGGCCGGATATTAGATCTAGTTCTAGTAAACGAATCCTTACTTACAAGCTTTTCGCTTTCCGAAGCTGTGGAACCAATTGTTCCTCCTGACGATGCTCATCCTCCATTGCACAATGGGTCCAGAGCCGTGTTTACGAAGACAAAAATGTTTGTGCCTAAACCATAAGTTTTAGATACATGGTGTCTTTGGGAAACTTTCTTTTTATTTTTCGACCTTTTTTCTCATTATTGTGAAATTAGGGTGGCCCCTCTAGTTTCACTGATCCAAACATCTGCTTTTTAATAGTTTTATGTACGTTCACAAAATGTTCTACAAAGTTGTAAAAAAAATTATTTGGAGCAAGTTTGCCGAAGAAACCATTATTCTATCTCTTATGGTTCCTAACTTATATTCTTTTTAAAGATTTATGTTAGGGTGATCCATGAATTTCAGTTTCCCTGAAATAACTTTTAATTCGTTCGTTTCTCGTAAATACTTTGTTCCGAGCACTTTTAGAACTACCAACGGCACATTTTTTTTCCAAAGAGCTCAAAGTTCTAACTTTCATAGTTAAAAAGATATTGGCATTTTTCTTCGAAAAATCACTTTTTTTCAAAATGTCATATCTCAAAAAGGAGCAAATGGATTTTCAATCTCCCGGTTGCATTGGAAAGACAGTACTCTGTTCTATTGATGGTGAAAAAACTGTAGATACCTTTTTTGTTTAAAGCTTTTTATTGAATTTTGAAAATACGATTTTTTTCATGGAAAATCAGTTGTAACTTTGAAAATCAATGAGATACAAACTTGACGTCTTCGATAAAATTGTGAGATTTTGGCTGCTATAAAAGTGCCCAGAACAAAGTATTGCGAAAAAATCAACACATAAAATTATATTGAGTAAAAACAGATTTTCACATGGAAAGCGGAACAATTTCAGCAAACTCGACTGGTCTTTGTTAGATAGAACGAAGTAACCATGTCGAAAATGTTTAAATTTGCTTATAATCCATAATTTGTCAATGAACTCAACTTAAAATGTGATTTTGAGCTGATTTTCATCAATTTAATTTCAATTTCATCACTTCAATGCATGGATAGTGAAAATGTCAGTTACTAGTATATGTTTAGGTTAACGTAAAAGCCTATCAAAGTTACATGATTTACAATATCTTATCAACATTGTGCCTAAATGGTGATGACAGTATAAATAAACATTGGTTCTACAATAAAATGGATGACCATTTACCAAGCTACTTTGATCTATCTAACAAAGACGAGTTGAATTTGCTTGAAATGTGTCATTTTTCATATGAAAATCTGTTTTTACTCAATATAATTTTATGTGTTGATTTTTTCGCAATACTTTGTTCTGGGCACTTTTATAGCAGCCAAAAACTCACAATTTTGTCGAAGACGCCAAGTTTGTATCTCATCGATTTTCAAAGTTACAACTGCTTTTCCATGAAAAAAATCGTATTTTCAAAATTCAATAAAAAGCTTTAAACAAAAAAGGTACCTACAGTTTTTTTACCATCAATAGAACAGAGTACTGTCTTTCCAATGCAACCGGGAGATTGAAAATCCATTTGCTCCTTTTTGAGATATGACATTTTGAAAAAAAGTGATTTTTCGAAGAAAAATGCCAATATCTTTTTAACTATGAGAGTTAGAACTTTGAGCTCTTTGGAAAAAATATGCGTCGTTGATAGTTCTAAAAGTGCTCGCAACAAAGTATTTACGAGAAACGAACGCATTAAAAGTTATTTCAGGAAAACTGAAATTCATGGATCACCCTAACATGAATCTTTTAAAAAATTATAAGTTAGGAACCATAAGAGATAGAATAATGGTTTCTTCGGCAAACTTGCTCCAAATAAGTTTTTTTACAACTTTGTAGAACATTTTGTGAACGTACATAAAACTATTAAAAAGCAGATGTTTCGATCAGCGAAACTAGAGGGACCACCCTAATTTCACAATAATATGAAAAAAGGTCGAAAAATAAGAAAAAGTTTCCCAAAGACACCATGTATCTAAAACTTATGGTTTAGGCACAAACATTTTTGTCTTCGTAAATACGGCTCTGGACCCATTGTGCATTGCATGTTGCAGTTAATCTGCAGAACCCTTTGGAATACGACCAGTTGTCCGATGAAAACAGATTAAATTTCTGGAAAGCTGACTTCAATGGATTGGCCGATGCTCTGCTTCGAGTAGATTGGGGATTCCTCGAAACTACCGATAGCATCGATGAAGCAGTGGCCTATTTCACCAGATTGGTTAACGATAGCCTACTTGATTATGTCCCAGTACGTAGACCCGCTCCGAAACCGCCATGGGGAAATGCTCGATTGAGAAAACTTAAGCGAATCAGGTCCAAACCCAAGTTACATTTTTGGTTTTATAATATTCTACTAGGAGAACCGCTAGTAGACCAATTTCATAAAACTGCTAATAAAGCTTACTATTCCATCATAACCTTCTGACAACCGCTATAAGATCGCCTTTCGGCCAAGTGGACCACCTTTATAGTGGCTTTCCAAGCAAGATTCAGAGTGACAATAAATCGACAATAAAACTAGCATGTTGTTCATTCGTACTCGAACAGTTTAACAGCCGGAGTTCATTTTTCACCAGTGGGAAAAATAAAAATAAACAATGTTTACATTACCATCAGCACGGAGTGGTTTCTTATCGAAAATTACAAGTGAAAGTCTAATTAAATATATGACTTTGTAACGATACCTGATACATTACGGTATGTGCGAAAGCAGATTTCCGGTGAAAGTTATAAAATTAGGCGTAGAAAATAAACGCGCCTCTCAAGAAGTGTGATATTTGCGAATAAAGGAGTTTCAATAAAAAGTGCAGTGGATTATTTTTCAGCCGTTTCGCGATAGAGTGCTTTTTCCCGAATGAGCTCTTGTTCAAGCTTGCAAAAATCATCATAAAATATTCAAGGTATGTGGTATTTTGTTAAATTTTCAATTGTAAAAATCAAAGTGGTGGAGAAAATTTACAATTGCAATATGGCAGCAGCAGCAGAAGGCATTCTCTTCGTCACAGCCACCATATACAGGGTGTTAGGTTCCTGAGTGCAAACTTTTTAAAGGGTGTTAGAGGACCATAAATGGAGAAAAAAATTGTTCTACGCATATGGTCAAATCCTAACCGTTACGCAGTTTTTAAACTTCCCATGTTTTTGACTCTTATTGCCTCAACTGGCTATAACTTAAAAATAGTCAAACTTATCGAAGTTTTTTGACCCTTATTCGAAAGATTACTGAATTTTCTATCAAATGGCATCTTTGAATTGATTGGTTTAGTTAAATAGCTAAGTTTTCGAGTGCAAAATGGCTAAAAATAGTGTATTTTTATTGGTTTTAGTCAATTATCTTTGAAACATGCGTAATAAATTAAAATTCTTTGTTAAGCAAAGTTGTGGCCCCTGTTCCACTCTACAATTCGTTCTTTGACATCAAACTTCTAGCTGTTATCGTTTTCTTGCAATTGTAATTTAAATATGCGGCACAATGCGCAAAAAAGTGTTTTCCATGACAGTTGCAAATTTATGATCTTAAATGCGATGTTAAAATCGAAATTGCAACAAAACGATAAGATAAAGAAGTTTGATGTCAAAGAACGAATTGTAGAGTGCAACAGGGGCCACAACTTTGCCTAAGAAAGAATTTTAATTTATTACGCATTTTTCAAAGATAATTGGCAAAAATGAATTAAAACACACTACTTTTGAGCTATTTGCTGTAGAAAACTTAGTCATTTAACTGAACCAATCGATTCAAAGATGCTATTTGATAGAAAACTCAGCAATCTTTTGAATAAGGGTCAAAAAACTTCGATAAGTTTGACCATTTTCAAGTTATAGCCAGTTAAGGCAATAAGAGTCAAAAACATGGGAAGTTCAATAACTACGTAACGGTTAAGATTTGACCATATGCGTAGAACAATTTTTTTCTCCATTTATGGTCCTCTAACACCCTTTAAAAAGTTTGCACTCAGGAACCTAACACCCTGTATAAATTTGTCGAGCTGTTACCTTATTAAGGCTACTATAAAGCAAGTTTTGATTTTTGCTATTCCATATGAGATGGCGCTCCTGTCGATAACGAATGATATTTCACGGTGGTCGTCTGCAAACGGCCAAAAATCTTTTATCACTTCAAATGATATATTCGAGGATGTATTTGTGTAATGTGAAATGATGTATTTCGAGGTAACAATAAATCAGGCTCGTCAAAATATGTTTAGAAAACAAAAAAAAACAACAATTTATCATGATTATTAATAGATGAATCAGTAATATTATTTAAAACTAATATTTTTTTTTCCGGTCACCTAATGTGTCGCAATGCACTCGCTGACGATTCATTCTGGCACATAATACTTTTGTGAGGTTTATTTTATAGTGTTCTTGACAACCACCATAAAGCATATTTTAAAACAAATTAGTAGTTGTATTGATTGGTTTCATTACAATTATATGAAGGTTTTATAGAATGCATCAAGTGCCTCATAAAATATCTTTCGATAGCATTGTTCATTACCTGGTTAAATCCCTATTGAAACTTAAATAAATCTTATCAGTTCTGGAAATGTTACTTGGGATTTATTGTAGAAACCGATGTGGATTTACCAAACTCTCTTCTCAAGAGCCAGCAACAATTACCGTTTATATAACCGTTTTCTTTATAAATGTTACACCCTGCGTATTCAGAGTAATCTAAGGAGTAACCCTAAGGAGTTTTGTTAACAGTAAACGGAACGAAAATGGTTTGCCTGTTGAAATGTTTCTGAAAGAAAATCATGCCCGAACAGCCTCGGAAAAATGCGCCCTATTCGCTACGCATTTTAAAAGTGCTTGCAACACTACATCTGCATCTAATACCCAGGTGACTGTTGCTTGCAGGGACACCCCACGAGATCTTTTTTTTTATTTTTTTTTATCTGTATTAACGAGATTTTTAGCCCTAGGCTAGTTCATCTCGGGACCCACGCTTTATTTCCCTTCCGAAGGAAGAACTCACATTTTGTGAGTTTGTCGAGAGTGGGATCCGATCCCAGGTCCTCGGCGTGATAGTCAAGTGTTCTAACCATCACACCAGGTCCACTCCACTACCCCACGAGATGTCTGTGAGCTGACCACGTTTCACATCACTGCACAACATGTCTCTTCAGCTCTCAACAAACTGAAAAACTCTGGTTCCGCAAGCCCAGATGGTATACCTTCATGCGTATTGAAAAAATGCTGCGCTGCTCTACGACAGCCATTGTCGATCCTATTCAACACATCACTAAGGCAGTGACAATTCCCATCCGCATGGAAAGTATCCGTTATGTTTCCCGTGTATAAAAAAAACGACAAGAAAAATGTTGAAAACTACCGAGGGATTACATCATGCGCCTGTTCGAAAGTTTTCGAGATCATCATCCACGAAATGTTGTTTTCAGCATGCAAAAATTATATCTCGGTTGATCAACACGGATTTTTCATTAAAAGGTCAGTAGCAACGAACCTGGTTCAATTTGTATCACATTGTATGCGCAATATGGATGCTGGAGCGCAAACGGATGTAGTCTATACCGACTTTAAATCTGCTTTCGATCGAGTTGATCACAAAATATTGTTGAAACGACTAGAGACTATCGGTATATCTCCATACATAACTTGTTGGTTCGAAACGTATCTCAGAGATAGACAACTTTGTGTGAAGATAGGTACAGAATGCTCAGATACGTTCACCAATACTTCCGGCGTCCCCCAAGGTAGTAATTTGGGCCCATTGCTCTTTGCGCTGTTTATCAACGATCTGGCGTATTTGCTGCCCCCAGGATGTCGACTATTTTATGCTGATGACGTTAAAATCTACATGCTAATCAAATGTCATGACGACTGTTTTGCGTTGCAGAGTTTAGTAGATAAATTCACAGATTGGTGCTCAATTAATTTTCTAACACTCAGCGTACATAAGTGCAACGTCATATCCTTCCACCGGAAGCTAAAGCCTATTGAGTATGATTACACTATTACAAACCAGAAATTGGAACGTGTTGATAATATACGTGATCTGGGTATCTTGTTGGACACCTCTCTCACCTTTCGAATGCACCTCAACGAAATAGTATCTAAGGCGAATCAGCGATTGGGATTTATCTTCAAAATTTGCGACGAATTTGAAGACCCATTTTGCCTGCTATCATTATATTGCACTCTGGTCAGATCTTTGCTGGAGTCGAATGTTGTGGTGTGGTGCCCATACCAATTGACGTAGATACGAAGAATAGAAGCAATTCAGCGAAAGTTTGTGAGGCGTGCCCTTCGAAGCCTTCCATGGCGAGATCCCCCGAATTTGCCCCTATACGAACATCGGTGTAGTCTGCTACAACTGGACTGGACACCTTGGAAACCCGTAGATTCGTAGCACAGGTTGTTTTTACAGCGAAGATTTTGCTCGGTGACGGTGCTCCGGTGGACTCAACATGTATGCTCCGGAAAGGTTACTATGTCAACGGGATTTTCTATATAATGAACCAAGGAACACGATATACGGTTCACATGATCCGTTACGAGCCATGTCAGTTAATTTCAATGAAGTATTTGCCGCATTTGACTTTAACTCTTCTGTTTCAAGTTTTCAACGAAGGGTCACTGAACACTGCCAGGTGAGGAGCTCTCCAATTTAATTCACATCCATAAGTGGTGCTTCCTGTTTGTTCTTTCCTTTTTATTTCGAGGGGCTACGACGAAATGATGATCAATTTTTTGTATGCCGAAATACCAAAACACCACAACTGTTCAGCGCGGATAAGGAGTAAATTGTATTGGAAGACTATTTAGTGCTAATTTGACGAAATTTTAGAGGTTTATGTTTAAAATTAAAGTTTACTTTAATGTATTTTTATTTGTGTAATTATGTATTTCAAAAGAAATGAGGTTTTTATGCCAATTTGAGCATGGCCATATGATGAAGGGTCAACTCAAACTGGCTTTTCCCCTCATCACAAAAAAAAAATCATTAAGGCTTCAAGCCAGATGGAATGAGCAAATAAATAATTAAATTAATAAATAAAAATTCATGGCTACTATGATGAAATATAAATTAAGCCCACTATCGTCTTACCTTAATATAAGTTCATTGTGTTGACTTTCTTCATATAAAATTTCAAATTGCTTTCCAGAAGAACTCCTGAGTTGTTTGGCTCTGTGAGAGCGTATGGAACCTCGAAAAATCTTAATATTTTATTCAATGAATGGGATTTGTAATGAATAGTGGAAATCTTATAAAAAAGCAGCGGAAAACGTTTTTGGAACAAATTTGATTTTTAAAACTATCAGGACTTTTGCTCAAATTAGCTTAGAGAAGGCTTTATATTATTTGATCATAGTAGCCATGAATTTTACTGTCAACGTAGATTTGAATGCAGTTAAATCGTAATATGAACATTTTTATTATGGTCATGTCTCCTTAGGAGACGCTCGTGGACGGACATACTTACCCTAGTACTTACCCTTATTTGAAAGTTCTTCAGATGTACTTTCTGATAAGGGTAACCTCAGCTGCGCAATAGTACCTTCGTAACCGGGTAACCTTGAGTAACCGGGTAACCTTGGGTAACCTTGAGACCGCGCAATAGTACCTTCGAAGTCTAGTTACCTGGAGCATCGAGCGTGTAAAACTCCTCACGGTTCACCATCACGGTGCCTTCATGGATAGAAATTTCTTCAGGACTACTTTTAGGAAAACTCAAGCATATATTCTATGCAACCACTTGGAATTTATCCATATCTAATGTTTGTTAGTTTTCCCCACAGAGTTTTTTTCTGGGATTTCTTTAGGGTGTCTCGTATCATTCCGCTTGGTTATCTTTTGGAATTCGGTGAAAGTTTTCCGAAAAATAAGTTTCTGAACCTGAAGATTGGATCAGGACTTCCTTCTCGGATGAACCTAGATATCCCTTTTTAATTTCCTTCTGGAGTTTCTTCGGAATCGGAATTCATCAATAATATAATTTTGGGATTTGACCAAGGCATTCTCCGAATGAGTGTAATCAGTTTTGTACCTTTTCATACTACCACTTGTTATCTTCCTCAGTGTCAGATATCCATGAGTGGATAACTGACAGTGAGGCAGAGTGGTAGTCGAAATACGCGTATCTGTCAAAAAATATGCAAAAGAGGGCGGAATTAAAAGGTACAAAATTGATTACACTCATTCGAAGAGGGTTTTCTGCTTAG
Source organism: Aedes albopictus (assembly GCF_035046485.1). Taxonomy (NCBI): domain Eukaryota; kingdom Metazoa; phylum Arthropoda; class Insecta; order Diptera; family Culicidae; genus Aedes; species Aedes albopictus. The sequence continues at coordinate 120,979,650 of NC_085136.1, read as the reverse complement.
AGGGTTCGAAAAGTCGATACAAGATCAAGGCATTCTCTCCATGGTTATTTTTTGATATCCCTAGATATTCCTCTAGGAGTTCCTTCTCGGGTTTTCCAAGAATTTCTTTATGTGAATTTTTTTAAAATTTTTCCTTGGATTTCATCAGGAGTTTCTTCTGGGATTCTTCAAAAAGTTCCTGAATTTCCAGGAAATCCTTCTGGGACTCATCCAAAAAATTCTGCGGGATTCCAGCAGGAGTCTTTGTCATTGCAGTTTCCCCAGGATTTTTGATTGCGTTCCCTTCAAATGTTCCTTCTGGAAATCTTTCAGAAGTTCATTCCAATAATCCCCTATCTAGAAGCCCTCCTGGTGTTCCTTATATCTTCCAGGAGTTATTTCTGGTAATCCTCAAGAAGTTCCTTCTGAAAATCTTTCAGACGTTCCTTGTGATAATTCTTCAGAAGTCTCTTTGGGAATCCTGCAGGAGTTCTCTTAGGGAATCCTTCAATAGTTCCTTGTGAGAAACCTTCAGAATTGATGGGATTGAAGCAGACTTATAGAGAGCGCCTATATGGCTCCGGTTTTGCTGACAACAAATCAATTTTGAACTATTTCAGTCTTTTGGAACATTGTTGACTAGACTAGCTTTAACTTAAGTAGCCCAAGTAACATTTTAAGTTCTGTTCGGCTCTACAAGACATCTTCATGACAAATTTTATAAAACTTCCAATAAAACTGAATCATACATCAAAACCTCTTGGTAACCTCTTTAAGAGCATCTTCCGGCTAAGTGGACCACTCTCGGAGAGGTTTTGCAAACCGCATTAAGAGTAGCAATAAACTCGTTTTAAAACCTAGTTGAACAATGTTCCATTCTCGTTTTTCGTTTTTTTTTCAACAAAAACTATGACAGCTCAAGATGCAGAGAAGCTTCTGCGATGACACGTAAAGTTCAGGAGGATACATCATTCGTAAGTAGAAAGCGATCATTTTAAAGTAATATTCTAGTAGTTATTGTGCTGGTAGGCTTATGCGCATTCGAATTTACCGTGAATATTGGGGTTGCAGAATCATAAAATTAATGCGCTTCGAAAATAGTGAACATTATCATCTTGGAATGAAATAAATCAATTTGTGAATTAAGTAAAACTATCTCGAATCACAAGAAAACTCAGCAGAGAGAGTTTATTTATGTGAGCATGTTATGAAAATGGTGGCAAACTATCAATTCATTACTTATTTAAGCAAAATTAACTATTTTCCATTCACGTAAGCTAATTATTCAATATGGCGACAACCATAATCAGCGAAAATAAAATAAAAGCATGTTTACTTTTATGATGTCTGCAATAAACCTAGCAGTGTCGTAGTTTCTGCTTTTCCACCAACAGATTTCGTTACTAATCGAACGGATTGCCATCTGTTGAGAGTTTTAACAGTTTTATTGTGGTAATAATGATTGCCAGAAGCTTTACATATCGAAAAGTTTTGTTTACTCTTAAAATCTGTCATTATGAATATCACCAAGTATACTATAAAACATTTTATCAATGGTTTTCATAAAAGCAGTCATAAAACTGTGAGTTTTAATTATTGCTGTAATAAAACCTTAATAGAAATCAAACTAAACCAATCAGCAATGAAATTGATACTTGGGAGGACATTATATAATCTGAGATAGATTATAATGCCAACAAAAGACGCTTAGAAGATGAAACCCAACAAAAAAATCATTTTCACTCCTAATATAAATACCTGATAAATACAAGACAAATTTATGCCCAAATTCAATTTCCTTCGGAGGAAACGAGAAAAACGTTTCATCCTTACCCTATACAAATTAGTTCATTGTTTCGTTTCCTCGACAAGCACGACCGCCGACCGCTCACATAAAACTGCGGAAATCAGCGAAAAATAATCCCAAACAGTATTCATTGCCATCGATGCGTCCATGGTCCATGGCCACTAGCCAGTCTCTCTGGTAGGTACCTACAAATGACTTACAGAGCGGAAAAAACGCACAACAAACTCCATTGTATCGTATTTGGCGAATATTTTTCTTTCCTTCCGCTCTGGGAAGGAAATGGGAGAAAAACGGCTAGTTTGCGCACCAGCTATTCCTTTCAGAGTGGAAACAATTGCATTTGGCAAAAGTTCTGCGACCCTCCCAGTACTGTACTGTGTGTTGTTATAGACGACTGGGTCTTCCGGTCTGCGGCATCAATGCGGCACTGACTGGTGCAAAGACCTAAATATTCCCACGCCTTCCGATATTCAAAGTCAATTCAACTGAAACAAAAATGCATTTTCACCTCACATTTCCAACAGCTGTCCGGGGGATTTTAGATTCAATTTTCATCGTAGGGTCTACCTACCACACGCGCGGCATATTGGAAGCAACGGAAATCGCACCATTCGTTACTGACCTAGTTTTTATAACCCATCATCGTCCGGTGGTGGCCGGGTGCGATCGTGTTGCACCGCGTTAGGTCCGGTCGGTGTGATGCAATTTCAATTACGCTTGGGACAACGATGGGTAATAAACCCGAAAGAATGATATAGAACCGCGACATCATATTGATCGCGCTGGAACAAAGATTGTTTATTTTTGTTTCGAAATCAAGGCGCCGAATTGGCCGGGTAAGGTTCTGAACTCAGGTGAACCTTAGCTGGAATGTTCTGAAATTGAGACACCGTATTGGCGGCATACGGCGCCGGACTTGTTTTGCACTCGATTTGTTTTGACTTCGAGTAAACTGAAAGAAAAGAATGTGGGGGTATAATTTCAACCAACATCCGCGGCCGGGGACGGCTAGGGTTCACTGTGCCCAAGTAAGGTACACTTCAATAACAAAGCGGGTGCTTTGTTTTGGAGAATTTGGTGCCAAATTCCAAAGACGATGAGGATGATGATGGTGACGATGATGATGATGGGGAGAATGATAATGACGTCGATGGTTGGTTCAATTCTTTCACACACCCAAGCCTTGTATACGCTCAAGTGAGGCGGGGCTAGAAGATGTAGGCCTTGGTGTAAAGATTCTCAGTAGGTTTTGTGCGAACACGCCCAAGTCAGGCGTGGTTAGGAGATTTAAGTTTTTCGTTGGTATTAATATTCTTGGTAGGGCTTGGGATACGCCCAAGATAGAAGAGTCGTGATGTTTTCAAGAAGAGAAGGATTTTAATCACGATGAGGACAAGTAGGATAGGTAGAGGTCTAGGTTTTGGACTTATTAGTATTTTCATTTGGTAGGGTTTTGGATACGCCCAAGTTGGTTCGGGCATTGTTAGGAATTATCATGACATCTTCGGCAAGACGAGAATGATCGTAGGAATTTTAGACACGCCCAAGCTGGTTCGGGTATTGCTAGGAAATTTAGGCTATAAATACGGAGGCTTTGGCTTCAGTCGGGGAGTCAGTGAAGACAGTTCGTAGAGAACAGTCAGTTGTCGAGAGTTCGGTGACAACGTTAACGCAGGCAGCACATCGGATAAGTCTTGAGCTCCCATGTGGGACACCTCTAGATACTGTCCAAATAAAAGCTGTAGGTAGGACGTAGTAGTCGGGTCAAGAAGAAGCTGGAAGTGTCTCTAGTAGTTCGGTGAAGAAATACAGATAATGTTAAGATGATATAAGAAAAAGTGAACCGTTGTAATATAAGATAAGTGATGGTTTGTGATACTTCAATATAGTTTATTAAAACTGTGTCGGACTGTAATGAAATGAAAGATATCACATTCCGTGTAGTGTTTAATGCAGCCCCTGGACGGTACAGGGCGCTTCATATGGTGACAGCGAAAAACTGTTCGGCAATTAGAACAGCGGGACGCCAATTTTCTGACTGGAAGAAGAAATCAGTGTCAGAATCAGTGCAAACCATGAACATTGAACAGTTTTGAACAATTGAGAAGAAAACAATGTTACAGACTGGATGGAAAAGATGAAATTCGTGGCAGCGCAAGTGATAGTGGAATACAACGTAGCACCGAATTGGAAATGGCAACGCAACAACCTGTGTATGGAACCGAGTGCCTGGACCAATGGACATCATTCAGCCTGCATTATTTGATGGTATCGTGAGTATTAACCTTTTAAATGATTAAGTGTTTTGAGATGGTTTAAATTTTTTGTGAGTTGGTTTGAAATGATGAAAAAATTTTTACGATATGAACAAAAACATTTTAATTGAAATACTGTTGTGGGAAAAATAAAGAAGTTATTCAAAAATTTATAAAAAAAGGAAATCATAGTGATTTTTAATAAATAATGGAAAAATATAACAAGAATAATGATTTCAAGAAGAACAAGTGGATGAAAAATACGAACAAACACAAAAATACAAACAAACACTAGTTAACAAAATCAAAGGAAAGTCGCGGACTTCTGTTAACGATTAAAATTATTGATGCATAATTACGTGCTGATTTTGAGACCGTGTTTAAAATAAGAAACTAAGAAGTACAGTTTGTTTTATTATACGAGACAATCGCAACCAAGTTTTTTTTAGAATTTAAATATCTCAAGTTACAATTCACCAAATTTAAATATCTTTTTAGGAATAATAGGAAGCTGAATGTAATATGTTTTGAATATCTATTTTTTTTTTCTCGTCAGATAAGATATTGATGAGTGTTGGGAACAATCTCCTTAAATTGTAGCAAAATAATCAATAAATAAAACAAGATTTGCATTTTTCTTTCAAAAAAAAAAAAAAAATCTTTATCAGTTATAGCAATGTTGATTCAAAATCGCCAGCTTTGTACGGGATATCGAAAATATTTTCAGCTCTACTGTATTTTTTTCCCTTATGCTTTCGAACTTAGGGCATAATTTTACACTAAACATGATTTTCAGATGTAAGCTAGCATTACAATGGAATGGAATCGATCAAAACAAAAAAATAATAATAATTTTGTAAATATGCAGCAGACCGGCGATAATAAGGTCGTGTTAATTTGAAAAAAAAAATCAGTAAAAATATCAACATAAAAATGACCACTAATACAATGGATGAAATAGGCAACAATAGTGGAGCGAACAACGCTAGATTTGAATTTCCAATAAATTTTGCTATACAGTGTATTCCAGAATTTCATGGTAGTGCATGTGAATTAGATGCTTTCATATATCAAATAAATTGTTTTTTGAAACCCATAAAACGGATAACTGATGCTAGTGAAAGGAAAAATGCAGAAACCGTACTCATTCAAATTGCACTGTCTAAACTTAAAGGCCCAGCAGCGTTAAAATTTAAAAACATTCTTGCAAATACTTGGGATGAAGTGAAAGATAATCTCCAAAAAGAATTCGGAATTAGTTTACAATTGGAAGAACTGTTTAATAAAATAGAGACCCTTGAACAAGGCAAGTGTGAAAGTTTTAAAAATTACAAAGATCGCGTTCTTCAACTTAAGAGGAATATTGATGAATTCGAAAAAGATTATATTAAAGATCCTACAATTGAGTCATACGCTCAAAGACATTTAAGAATACATTTTCTAGCGGGATTGGAAGATATAAATTTGAAAATTTTTGCAAAAACGAAAAAAGAAGACTCATTGGAAGATTTGCTAGATTACCTTCAAGAAGAATGCATCGATGTGGAACAACAAGAACGCATCGAGCAGAGATTGAGGGATTCTTACACTGCAGAATTTTACAGGCAACAAAATGAAAAACAGAAATTCAGTAATCCACAATGTATTGATCACAACTTCCATTACGATAAAAGTAGATTCAACCAGAGCGAAATAGGTTATGAAAAAGATTTTAACAATTATAGATATCTAGGACAACAAGAAATTTATCGTGGTGATTACCAAATGCCTTATTGGACCAACAGAAATTTTGATGAACGCAACATGGGAATTCAAAACAATAACATTTGCTATGATGAGCGAAAAAACTAAATAACCGGAGGTTCGTTAATTGCGTCCGATCACTCCGTCAATCAGAAAATAGTTTAGAAAGGCGCTTATATGCTGCAAGTAATAAGAAAATGATGCCCATGAACATAAATAAGAGTTATAACATACCACAAGAACAAATGGTTCAATTTGATAAATGCATTCCAGCACAAGAAAAAGTATTTATACATTGGACGGGCAATAATCAATTTATGTTAAATATACCCACTGTAGAAAGACCATACACAAAAATCAATTACATGATAGACACAGGCTCACAACTAAACATATTAAGATGGGATGCAGCCCCTAGAATCGGAGCAACAGACATAGATTATTCTGAATCTGAAAAGTTTTTGATTTCGGGATTCAATGGAAGTCAAACAAGAACGCTCGGATCTACTGAAGTTAGTTTAATAATTGGGAAGTCTAAGTATAAGATAAAATTTTATTTAGTTCACCACTTAAATGTACATGGTATCATAGGAGCAGAATTTTTGAAACAGCATACATTATATATTAGCCAGAACTTTGATTACATAGCCCTACGCAAGCCAGATAGTGTAGAATATAATATTAACAATATTACAACAACAAAGTACGTAATGGTATCAGATAAATCTTGTCAGACTGATCTACAAGATAATAGTAATTGTATACAATATGATAACAATGACAAAAGCTGTCAAGTAAAATTTGATATTGATGAAGTCATACATGATGAAATAGTTACACAGCCAATCGTACCAAAAAAAGATTATTCATGCAATATGTGCCTTTATGAGAAGTATTATGAAGACGAGGAATGCATAAATCAACATTTTGATGAAGAATATTATAATAATGGATGTTACAATAAGAATGTAGAGGTCGGGAATCAATATACGCCGGAGGATTTAGATTCAAACCAAGATCTAAGTTTGATAGATAATTTGAATTATGAACAAATACAAGGTAAAAATCGTATCGAAAAATTGCTAGATACAATTGATTTGAAGCATTTGAAAAGCGCTAATTACGACGCAATGGAAAATATAATGGCAAGATATTGTGATGTATTTTATTTGAAAGGGGATCACCTGACAGTAACAGATGCAGCAGTACATGAAATTGAAACAACGACTAATGTGCCAATAAATAAAAGGCAGTATAGGTTCCCTGAATCAACAAAGAAACAAATTAATGAGGAAATTGAAGAAATGCGTCGGCAAGGGATTATTAGGCCCAGTAAAAGTCCTTGGAATACACCTGTTTTATGCATACCAAAGAAAGATTTAGACGAAGAAGGAAACAAAAAGCATAGAATTGTGGTAGATTTTAGAGCATTGAATTTGATAACTAAACCATTTGTATATCCGATTCCACAAATAAATGAAATATTGGATAGCCTAGGCGATAGCAAATACTTTTCAACAATTGATCTGAAATCCGGATTTTATCAAGTTCCTATAGACCCAAGAGATGCTGCAAAAACTGCATTTTCTACACCCAAAGGTCATTTTGAATTCACGAGAATGCCTATGGGGCTTAGAAACAGTCCCTCGACTTTTCAAAGACTGATGAACACAGTTTTATTTGAAATTGAAGATGTTAAAGCAATCGTTTATTTGGATGATATCATTGTTTTTGGAAGAACAATTCAAGAGCATAACGAGAATCTGATTAAAGTTTTGAAAGCTCTTCGTAAACATAATTTAAAAATTGAACCAACAAAATGCCAAATTTTGAAAACCGAATTGAAATTTTTAGGACATACAGTTGATAAAAATGGTATTCGTCCGCTTGATGGTAATATTAAGGCTATACGAGAAATGGCAATACCAAAAACTGTAAAAGGAGTGCGATCATTCCTAGGAACAGTAAACTTTTATGGTAAGTTTATACCAGGAATTGCAGAAAAACGAAAACCTCTGAATGATCTATTGAAGAAAAATGTAAAATTTAACTGGACCCCAGAGTGCCAGAAAGCATTTGAAGAATTGAAAAACTTTTTAACGTCTGACTCTTTGCTAGTGAGACCAAATTACAAGGACACATTTGTTTTAACGACAGATGCCAGTGAATACGCTATTGGAGCAGTTTTATCGAATGAAAAATCAATTGACAGACCCATAGCTTACGCTAGTAGGGGACTTATTGGAGCAGAACGAAAATATTATACAATTGAGAAAGAATTACTGGCCATAGTATGGGCAGTGAATTATTTCCGTCATTATATCTACAATCAGAGGTTTATTGTTTACACAGATCATAGACCATTGATCTCAATATGGCATCTAAAAGAAACTTCATCAGTCCTCACACGTTTGCGTTTGAAATTGCAAGGATTGGAATGCGATATTCGATACAAACAAGGAAAGGATAACGTTGTAGCGGATTTTCTCTCTAGGCTAAATCCAGACAATGAATCAGAAGAGCAGAGTAATCCAGCCGATGAAATTAAAACCGCAAGGTCGAAATTAATTGCTGTGGTCACCCGACAGCAAACGAAAAGAGCAGAACAAGAAAACGTATCCTACCAAAAACACCGCGACCGCGATCAAGCGAACAAACAGCTGATGAAAAACTACACCGTTTCTGGCGACAATAACGGGGGCGCGATCGCTGACCGGGACCATGAAAGCGAGGGAACCAAAACAAAAACGCAAAAGATGACCTATATGAATGATAGCGTAAATAATAATTGCACGGATACCGACCTACGAGGCATAAACAAGGTGTCAAATATACCTCCAGCAAGTACGAGTGCGATATCGGACGAGGCTGAAGTTGAGGAATCCATTTTGGCCGACGTTTTCGATTTATGCAATAACACACATACTAATGACACATTTGCGGCAAGCGCATATGATGAATTTTTAGAGATGTCCAAGAATAATCCAACTGATGTAAATCGATTGAAAATTTCTAGGAATTTGAAAAGTGCAGATGCTGATTGTAACATTGTAATTTTGAATAGCAGATCAGCATTTAATGAAATTTCAAAAATTATTGATTTACCCCATGGACTGAAAGATTTTTGCGAAGATGGAGTTGTTTCTATTCCAGATAGTAATTTATTCGGAATTATTGTGGAAGGCAAAAGTAATTCAATGATTAATACCAAAACATTCTTTTACAAACTTAGCAACTGCTTCAATCAAAATAAAGCGCCGATAACAGCGTCCAAAAATATTCATTTGATTTCGTTCAGAAAGATTAAACAATTTGAAGTACTTGAGATGATTCAATTTTTAGCTTTGAAAAATCAAATTACGTTAAGCCTTTATAACGCAGATTCGGAACGCACTGAAGTACGTAATGAAGATATCGAAACAATTCTTCGAGAGTTCCATGATGCTCCTTTAGGCGGACATGTTGGAGCAAGGCGAATGCGGAAACGCATTGGTCTTATTTTTAATTGGAAAAACATGAGAAGAGACATCGAGAATTACGTAAAACAATGTGATTCATGCCAGAAAAATAAAATTTGTAAATCCAACAGAATTCCGTTAAAAGTAACTACAACGTCATCCGAGCCATTTGAAAAATTATATATGGACATTGTTGTTCTCCCAGAATCCGAATGGGGCAACAAATACGCGCTGGTCATGCAGGACGACCTTACAAGATTTTTGGTAGTAGCTCCAATGGACAATCAAGAAGCGGAGACTGTATCCAAAACTTTTGTCGAAAAATTCATTTGTAAATTCGGTACTCCGTTGGAACTGGTGACAGACCAAGGAGCAAATTTCATGAGCAAATTTTTTAAACATTTTTTAAAATCAAAAAAATCAATACAAGTGCTTATCACCCACAAGCAAATCTAGTAGAACGATCAAACAGAGAATTGAAAACATATTTGCGACAATTTGTCGGAGAAAACCCGCAACAATGGGACCAACATCTTGATTATTTTACCTTTGAATACAATACTACAAATAATAGCTCAACAAGCTACAGTCCGTTCGAACTTTTATATGGAAGAAAGGCAAGGATTCCTACCTCTATATACACTCCAACAGATTCAGATCTAACATATAATGACTATTTTTGCGAAATGAAACAAATTCTTAAAAATTTGCATGAAAACGCCAAAAGAAATTTGATTATTTCGAAAGAGAAACGTAAAATTATTTATGATAAGAAAACCGAAGAATGGCAACCTATGTGGGGCGAGTTGGTTTTAGTACAAGCAATCCCAACAGGAACAGGTCAAAAACTTCAAAGTAAATGGAGAGGCCCATACGCAGTAGTTGACCTACCCAGCGAACAAACCACAATCATTAAAAATGGGAACAAATTTGAAAAAGTCCACAATAATAGGTTAAAAAAGTATAATGATTAAATAGCAATGCGTAGTCGTCAATGTATAAATTGATGTAAATATTGAAAAACCAATTATTTCCTTATTACGAATGATTTTTTGTAAATATTAGTTAGTAAATATGTTGTTAAAAAAAAATACCATAGGAATAATATGTTAGGATAGAGGCTTGCGTAGGATAGCTAGGAATATTAATTGAATTATTATATTAAATAAACAATCATCACATATAACTGTAGTAAGGTTCACAACAAAACAGTTAACGATTGTAGAGCATACGAATTACCTTAATTGAAATTATATCGTAACAACTCAAAAGGAATTGATAAAAAAATGAAATAAAAAAATAATGATAATAGCAATAAATAAATAAATAAATTTTATGAGAATATGAAGAGACATAAAGAAATGATAATGATGAATGAATCAGGATAATGAAAATAAGTTTTCGGGAAATTTTGTACAGCTGAATTATAACAAAAATGCGTCCATCAATTCGGCATGAGTTTGAATGCAAGAACGATTTGAATGTACCGAAGAGCTGAAAAGGGGTAATTTGGGAGGAGTAAACATAACTAAGCAAAATGATGAATTGAAAAGGGTATATAGAAATTGGGAATGAAGAATTGATATATTGGGAATAATATGATGGGAAATAAAAAGTAATCTTGAAAGGGGAAATATCATTGGGGTATATCGGGTAACAATAACGGGGATTGTATAAGAAGAAAAATAATAACTTGAGAGATTCTTGAATAAAGAAGCAGCTCTATTTAACGTTAATACATATGGAATACATAATAAATGAGGTTTGAGCAAACAAACAAAAGACATAAATTGTTGATTGAGAGTATTAATAATAAAAAGAATCAATGACAACAAACGAACGATTATTCTCTGAAACGATAAAGCAAAACGGATTAAACAAAAAAAAAACAATTTAGAAACAATTTAGACCCTAATGAAACTACGGAGGACGCTCCTATATAATATGGTCATGTCACATAACAATTTTGAAAGTATATACGAGATCGGATGAAAATTGAATGATGAGGACAAGGGAGGGCCCCCCAGGATGCTTGTGAATGTTGAGTGTGAATGGTGAATGAATAACTAATTTGAAAAAAAAAGAAAAATAATAATATGTGAATGAAAAATGAAGTAATATTTATAGATTCGGAATCATTAGGTTGCGTGAAGAAGCAAAAACTAGAAATAAACATAAATATATTTATATTTTATCAAATCATGAATTAAACACAAGATCTAAGTCTCGTTACAGGTATCCATCCAAAAACCTTATTCGGTAAGGGGGAGAAGTCGTAGCAATGAGGCGATCAAGCCGAGCCTGCGAAAGGAAACGGAGCAAACAGGAATTGAAAAAAAAAAAAAACACACTGGAGAGAATTCTGTAGTGAGATTTTTTGGAATTGGTAATACAGATGTTTATAGTGACCCTACAGAAGCTTTCCATTGCTACAACTCACATTTTAATATTTTACGGGTTTTTGAGTAAAAAAAATAACAGTTTATGACTATTAAGGAAAGTAACGGTAACAGAGCATGATTAATGTAATGGTGCAGTTTTTTATAAATACTATTGTAAAGGTTATATTTTGCACATACAAGAAACACAAATAATAATAACATGAAGACTAAAAGTTCAGTTTGCCATGGTAGATCAATATTTTATAAATCGATGGTTTCGATAGAATTTAAATACAACTTCCTCGAGAGATGACGCGGGAGGACAAGACGAGAAGGCAACACCTGGCGAGAGCAATCAGAGGAGCAGTTCAACGGTACCTCTATGAAAACGTACCACAGCCAATTGGTACGATGACGAGGAATAACAGATCGGATGGAAAGTTGAAGGTCAAAGGTGCTGGTATGGCGGAGGAGAGAATTCAGCGAACATAATTTTTCACCGGAGACGATTCAAGGTCAACTCGGGTGGCACATCGAGACAAATATTATTGTACATCTGCGAATCTGCTAATATGAACCAACACAATGCAGAGCATCGGGAAAAACTACAACAACAACGACAACAACAACAAAACAACAACAACAAAAACAACAACAACAATTCATACAGACATATGATGAGAGAAGGACGTCTTCAAAGTTTCCCAAATTAACCGACATAATGTAATGTTCACCAACCGCATTACATTCACCATTGAAAAAGCACTTACTCGGTGCTTCATACAACAACAATTAACAGTAACCATAATCAGGAATGCAACATTTCGACATCATCGAAAGCTTTAGAATTTAAGTCAACTAATTACAAACTCTTTAAAGAGTGTGCAACAGTTCCACAATTTGCACCAGGTCAAAGACAACAATATTCGCATCACTATTGAGATTGATCCAATACCAACAAAATTCAGACGGCGGGCGATAAGTAATCAACCACAACACCGTAAACGACAATGATAAACAATCCAGTTCGGAAGGCAACTTATGACACTTTTTCGAGAAACAACAGAAAGCAACAGTAAAACTAGTTCTTCTGTATGCAAACGACAGCGCGGGAATTACCAGCAGGGAAATACGATTCAACCGAGGTAATATCCGGATACCAAAGCTTCATGGTCACGTTCCCACAGGAGACGACATCAACTGAATCAACTACATCATCTTCAAGACAAACCAGTACAACAGAGAAGCAACGATACCACTCATCTGAGACCTGATACTAACCAATTGATCTGGGCATTGAACAAGAAGAGGCACATATCAAAGGCAGACGAACAACACCTACGACGAATCAAGAGGAGCAGCAGCGAGTACCAATGAAGTCAATCTCTTGAGGAAGAATGTAAGAGGGTTAATACAAAATTTAATGTTTATTTGGGAGATTTAGATCAGCTAACTGTGTTGGAAAACATTTTGAGACACTTTACAGGAAAAATGGAGAATAGTATAGCAGTTTCAGTTTATATATTAACAATCATCGTTAGCATCATCATTTAAATGCTGAGTTTTTTTTTTTCGGTGGATACATTTTACCCACATACTTACATTTGAACGTGATTTTATACACGTTCAAACTCCGCTAAGTGGGAGGGCATGCAAAGACCTAAATATTCCCACGCCTTCCGATATTCAAAGTCAATTCAACTGAAACAAAAATGCATTTTCACCTCACATTTCCAACAGCTGTCCGGGGGATTTTAGATTCAATTTTCATCGTAGGGTCTACCTACCACACGCGCGGCATATTGGAAGCAACGGAAATCGCACCATTCGTTACTGACCTAGTTTTTATAACCCATCATCGTCCGGTGGTGGCCGGGTGCGATCGTGTTGCACCGCGTTAGGTCCGGTCGGTGTGATGCAATTTCAATTACGCTTGGGACAACGATGGGTAATAAACCCGAAAGAATGATATAGAACCGCGACATCATATTGATCGCGCTGGAACAAAGATTGTTTATTTTTGTTTCGAAATCAAGGCGCCGAATTGGCCGGGTAAGGTTCTGAACTCAGGTGAACCTTAGCTGGAATGTTCTGAAATTGAGACACCGTATTGGCGGCATACGGCGCCGGACTTGTTTTGCACTCGATTTGTTTTGACTTCGAGTAAACTGAAAGAAAAGAATGTGGGGGTATAATTTCAACCAACATCCGCGGCCGGGGACGGCTAGGGTTCACTGTGCCCAAGTAAGGTACACTTCAATAACAAAGCGGGTGCTTTGTTTTGGAGAATTTGGTGCCAAATTCCAAAGACGATGAGGATGATGATGGTGACGATGATGATGATGGGGAGAATGATAATGACGTCGATGGTTGGTTCAATTCTTTCACACACCCAAGCCTTGTATACGCTCAAGTGAGGCGGGGCTAGAAGATGTAGGCCTTGGTGTAAAGATTCTCAGTAGGTTTTGTGCGAACACGCCCAAGTCAGGCGTGGTTAGGAGATTTAAGTTTTTCGTTGGTATTAATATTCTTGGTAGGGCTTGGGATACGCCCAAGATAGAAGAGTCGTGATGTTTTCAAGAAGAGAAGGATTTTAATCACGATGAGGACAAGTAGGATAGGTAGAGGTCTAGGTTTTGGACTTATTAGTATTTTCATTTGGTAGGGTTTTGGATACGCCCAAGTTGGTTCGGGCATTGTTAGGAATTATCATGACATCTTCGGCAAGACGAGAATGATCGTAGGAATTTTAGACACGCCCAAGCTGGTTCGGGTATTGCTAGGAAATTTAGGCTATAAATACGGAGGCTTTGGCTTCAGTCGGGGAGTCAGTGAAGACAGTTCGTAGAGAACAGTCAGTTGTCGAGAGTTCGGTGACAACGTTAAAGGCTCCCCCAAACCGACGCGACTCTTTTCCAGCGACACGACTTTTTGTCGCTATGTTTTTGTCGCGAAATCGCTGCGCACTGATTTGAAGGGGACCTTCCACACTGCGACGACGTCGTCGCAGGCGACAAGCGACAGTGCAGCGATTTTTGTACTTGTCGCCGGTGTGTCGCGGCGCTGGTCGCTGCATACACAGTTTTTGTCGCTGTCGCGGGGCGACTAAGTTTTGTTTGTGACTAGTTTTCGCGTTGGTGTAGATGGTTGATGCGACGCATTTATCGCTGTAGTCGTTGAGAAAAATCGCGGCGATAAAAAATCGTGTCGCCGGAAAAGTCGCCTTGGTTTGGGGGAGCCTTAACGCAGGCAGCACATCGGATAAGTCTTGAGCTCCCATGTGGGACACCTCTAGATACTGTCCAAATAAAAGCTGTAGGTAGGACGTAGTAGTCGGGTCAAGAAGAAGCTGGAAGTGTCTCTAGTAGTTCGGTGAAGAAATACAGATAATGTTAAGATGATATAAGAAAAAGTGAACCGTTGTAATATAAGATAAGTGATGGTTTGTGATACTTCAATATAGTTTATTAAAACTGTGTCGGACTGTAATGAAATGAAAGATATCACATTCCGTGTAGTGTTTAATGCAGCCCCTGGACGGTACAGGGCGCTTCACTGGCTTATGGATGAGTGTGAAGATTTTTTTCCTTCTGGGTTCTACTTTATTGTGCCAACCCGTCCGTCGTCGTCGCCAGACGTCGTCCGCCATGGCGGGAAATGGAATAAACTCTTTTGTGGGAAGCAGTGAGCTTCCTCTGCCAATAATGCTCGATTTCCCAATCAAAGTTCTGTTCGAAGAAGTTCTAGCCCGCGACTGTGCTGTGTTGAGTTCGAGAAATAGAAAGCGGTTCTAAACTCAGACAACAGCTGCCATAAAATATGAGAAATCAAGGGTCCATATAGCCACAGATGTATGTACAGGCATGGGAGATGGGTTGGATTCCCGGTAATGCCTTCTTGGTGGTTCCGGAGAGACGAAGGGTTTGGCGACCATAGGAATGTGTTTTAGTGGGTCGATGAGAGATTAGTCCTGACTTTTACTATTGTTGTAGAAGACGGCCTTAATCTCACACTACCCTAACCTTCCTGTTAGGGTGTCTGTTGAGAAGATTTTGCCCCTATGGTTTAGAAAAAAAAACACGATATACACATGTAAGAGATCGTTTATAAACCACGTAGATATTTTGAGAGGGAGGTGAGGCGGTTCTGACCAAAGTCTACGCTTCATACAAAATTCAATTTTTTTGTATGGACAAAAGTCTACAAGGGACAAGCACCCCTCCCCCTTTGATGGCCAAGTTTTGGTCTACGTGGTTTATGAACAGTCCCTAAAATGGTCATTGGCAGAGGAAGCTCTCTGTTAGTGACTGTCGAAATGCTCATAGAACACTGAGCAAAGCTGAGAAACACGTTTTGCCTCAGTTGGGACGATACCCCGAGAAGAATACGAAGATAAGTAATCAATAAATTGGTTCAAAAGATGAGTATTTTTACAAGTTTATACAAGAATCTTGCCTGGTTTTCACAGCACTAGTTAGGGCTGTTGAAATTACATAAGATACTTGTAATCCCTTCTGCGCCCGGCACAGTAGTCGGATTTCAAATGCACCTAGTACACAGATAAAAATAATGATATTTACACGTAATGTAAACTGAATTTGAGTCATGTAAACTTAGTGTAATGATGGTTTACATGATGTATCATGTAAATTTGTGTTATATGTAAAGTAAATACTCAGAGTCATGCTGATTTACATGACATGACATATATGTTATGACTTTTACATGATATGTCATGTAAACTTCTGTAATCTCCCACACTCCAATCATGTGCATCATATGTCACAAAATTTTACAGAAGTAGAACAAAGAATAGAAGTATATATAATATAGAAGTAATCTAATGGATCACTAAAATAACTAAAACGGCCGCTATGAAATGAACAGATTACGCCACCGTAGCCTTGTGTGTTTAACGTAACTCGACTGCTGTCACTGTGTTACCTTCCATATACGGTGGCGCTTTTGTTTTGATGCGGTGTGTAGCGGTAAAGTCGGCTTCAATGATCCATTGATTGTGGGATACACAGGTTCAACCAACATAAAAAGAAAATTCAAATAGGTAACAGCAATGTTGAACTAAGAGGTTTCATGCATGCATGCGCGACATCGCGAGTAAACGCTTAGCAATCGTTGTGAAGCATCATACATAGCATTCATACGATGAACAACGCTTAGCGAAAGAGCTTTTTCGAGCTTCCCGAGTGTGAGGTGAATTCATCGAACAGTAAGAAAAGCCCAAAGCGTAAGCCACAGTACACTGTGAATTCAAAAGATTAAAAATAATTTATTTTCAGTATTGATGGGTTGAAGAAACTGTACGACTCTGAGGGATGCGAATAGAATCAAAACGGTTGTCAAAATATCTCCATGCACCGCTGTCAAAATATCTCCGTCGAACTGTCACATCTCCAACAGCTACTGTTCTTATGCGATTCCACCCGTCAGAAAAGTATTGCAACAATATTTTTCTGAACAAGTCAAACACGACTGATCCGAAACGTCTCGTAAAATGGCTCATTGCACCGACGGTGGCGTGTTTTCAACGGTGCGTGTTTTCAAACCGAGCGTCAAAAGTGTGTTGGTGTGCGTTAGTTAGCTTGAAAAATAAAACCGTTCCTATTCGCAGCCCCCCGGTACGACTGTATTAGTTTGCTCAAACAAATATTTACGGCATGATTTACGGCCATTAAAATACCATTAATATATGATTTCGAATAGAAAACCAAGTGCAAAGTAAAAAGTACAAGCAGTATTGAACGCAATGTTAACAGAACCAATTTCTACGCCTACAATCCGAAGGGAACTGCACAATCACAATCTTTATGCTCGGGCTGCGATGGCCAAACCTTTGATTTCTAAAATCAATGCTGTTAACCGAGGAATGGAGAAAAGTTGTTTGTCCTATACACTGTTCCCCTACAACCGGACGAGTTTACGTCTGGAGGATTCGGCAGGAAACATCCCAAGTAACAATTCAAAATCATTAATAAACATGCCAGTTGATTAAATATGCTACAAAGGCGCCGACAGTTGTACAAGAGTAAATGTTGAACAAAATGGCAAATAAATGTTTCATGCAGTGAAAACTGCACGTTTGTTAAACATATTTCTGCTCATTGAATAACCAATGGTACAAAAGTTGAAAGACAGTTGCTTAAGTGTTCACATCATCTGTCTAATAGTGCTCTAATAAAAATAGAATACAAGCTGCTTCCGACGTATTAGATGCCGTTATTCCACATATGATCATCAATCGATCAAGTAGCTTAATTAAAGTTTAACAACTTTTGCTTGATCATTTTATTCAAGCACACTGATATAGCTTAACAACAAGTTGCTACCATGTTTCTTCAATACAATTGTTACACTTTTATTCAAGTAACGTTGATAAGTAAAGTATCACTTAATTATCGTTGTTCGCCCTGCCCCTTTTTGTAAACACGATTGCTGATTAGGAGCCTAAGAAAAGCATCCGCGGCTACAAGCTTGAAGATCAAACAAACTTCTTGCAGCAGCTCAAAATATTCACTTTTCACAAATATTTTAACTCACCTTTTACACTACCCGCTCCAACGACAGCAAAATCAGCAACAAAAACACCAGAAAATGCAGCTGAAGTGGATCCTGGGCGGCTCCTCTGTTTGGTATTGGTGCCCACTTTGGTGGCACCGGTCAAACCGGGCTCAGCTTCCTTATGTTCATATTTTATAGCTGCTTGGAGATATACACAAGCGTTACACATTCTTCTCCCGACACAAAACAGAAGCAGTGAAAATAAAACAAAGTTCACTTGTTTAGGCGTTCAAAAAAATCAAAAGTTCGAAGAGATAGCAATCTCATAACAGTAACACAACACCGTAAATTACTGACGGACTAGCAAAATATTTAACATGCATGCCTTATGATTAAACGTTGCAGTTACAATTATTCCAACATTTATCAGCTTCAATGTTTATGTTTATAATTAGTTGAATAAAATATTTAAGCAATGTTTAAGCAGCATAAGTATTCCACTCATGGATAGAATATTTATATACTGCTGAAATTTGCCGATTCATGTAATTCGGATTGAAGCAGAGCGGATGCAGGCGAGTGTGAACCCAAAGGTCCAGAGTTCGAGTCTTTCCATTGATGTGATTTGTCTCATAAAATGTAATAAAATAAATATGTTGGAGGTACATAATCAGAGAGAAATATTCCAGATTCAATACAAATGCAGAAATGTAGAAAGTTAAATCATTTTTGCTATTTTATTGTTACAATGATATTGAAGAAACGTTTAAGAATCGTTTTTGTAGCAATTGTTAAACCATATCTATTAATAGAAATAAATTTCGTGAGTTGTATCACGGCCCAGCATGTTTTGATTGTATTATGGTGGAATAAATATCGAAGAAAGCTTGTTATTATGCACTATGCCGCTAATGCACAATAATGGTTTCTAAAAACATTCTTAAATGATTAAACAAATGGCGTCATACAACATTGTTTAATAAACGTTGAAGAAAAGTTTATGATGTTTGTTTAAATTGCTGATGGTTCTAACGTTGAACAAGAGTTTCACAACCGATGAACGATCATTGGATAAACATTCATTCAATCGTGCTTATATAACGGTTGATGTTGAATAGATTCTCATTTTTGGGCGAACAAGAGTTGAAGAACAGTTTTATTTCAAAATTATTCAAATATAATACGACTTGCAGCCTAATAACGTTGCTTTGAGAAACATATCTTAAAGCAAAAATTGTTTCTTGGGATATAATCCCGACTGTCAGTCGGTCCAATAAACGTCCTCAAAGGGAAGTTTCTCCCGAAATCGCTTTAAGAATTCCTCCGAAAATTGCTCCAGCATTTCCTTTAGGAGTTCCTCCGGGAATTCCTTCGGAAATTCCTCCACATATTCCTCCGGAAATATTTACAGGAGTTCCTCTGGGGATTCAGAGTTCCAGGAGTTCTTCCGGAAATACTTTCATGAGTTCCTCCAGGAGTTCCTCCGGGAATTCTTTTAGAAGTAATCAAGTAATTCCTCTAGAAGGTCCTCAGGAAATTCTTGCAGGAGTTCCTACGGGAATTTCTTCAGGAGTTCATCCGGGAATTCCTCAGGGTTTTCTTCTGGGAATTCCACCAGGAGTTCCTCCGGGAATTCCTCCAGTAGTAGCTCCAGAAATTCCTCCGGAACTCCTCCAAGAGTTCCCCCGGGAATACATCCAGGAGTGCCCCTGGGAATTCCTTCAGGAGTCCTACTACGAATTTCTCCAGAAGTTCCTCTGGGAATTGCTCAAGGAATTCCTTCGGGACACCTCCAAGAGTTTCTCTGGAAATACATACAGGAGATCCTCTGGGTGATTTAGATACCCAACAAGGAATAATAATCCTCTGGGAATTCCTCCAGAAGTTGCTCCGGGAATTCCTACAGGAGAATTTCACCGAGCATTCCTCCAGGAATTCTTCGAGGATTTCCTCCGGGAATAACTCCAGGAGTTCCACCAGGAATTTTTCCAGAAATTCATCCGGGAATTGCTACAACTGTTCCTCCGGGACTTCCTTCAGGAGTTCCTCCAGGAATTACCCGAGGAACTTCTGCTGCAATTTTCGGAAGAATTTGTGGAGAAATTTCTTGAGCAATTCCTGGAGTAATTTCCTGGAATAGTTCCTGCAGGAACTCGAGAGAATTTCTGGTAGCACACTTGGAGAAGCTCCAAGGACAAGAGTAATACCCGGAGGAATTCCCGGAGGAACTCTTGGAAGAATTCCTGGAGGAACTCCCGAGAATTTCTGGGAGAACTCCTGAAGAATCTCCCAGTACAATTTCTTGAGAAATTTCTGCTACAAATCCCAGGGAATTCCTGATGGTATTCCCAGGGAATTCCTCTGGAGGAATTTCTGGAGGAACTCCCGAAAAAAATTCCTAGAGAAACTCCTGAGAATGTCTGGGAGAACTCCCGGAAGAATTCCTGGAGGGACTCCGGGAAGAACTCCTGGAGCAATTCGTGGGGTATTTCCTTAAGAAAATACCCGTGTTCTCCTGGAACTCCTGGAGTTATTCCCGAAGGAAATCCTGGAGGTACTCCTGGAGCAATTACCAAGAACTCCTGGAGAAATTCCCGGAGGAATTTCTGGAGGATTTCGTGCAGGAATCTGCTGGTGAAATTCCTTGAGAAAGTCCTGCAGTATTTCTCGGAGAGAATTCTTGAAAATATTCCCGGAGGAACTCCTGCAGCAATTCTCGGAGTAACTCCTGGAGGTATTCGCGGAGGAACTCCAGGATAAATTTCCGCTGGAGCTCCTGAAAAAAAAATCTGGAGGAACTCCTGAGAGAACTCCTCAAGCAATTCCTTGAGAAACTTCTGAAGCAAATCCCAGGGAACTTCTGGAGATACTCTCGGAGGTATTCCCGGAAGAACTTCTGAAGGACTGGGGCAATGTATTGAGAAACTCCTGCAGCAATTCCCGGAAGAATTCCTGAAAATATTCCCGAAGAAATTTATGCAGCAATTCCCGGAGGAACTCTCTCGCGGAAGAACTCTTGGAGATATTCCTGTTCCTACAAAAACTCCTGGAGGTAGATCCGGAGTATCTCCTGAAGGTATTCCTGGAGGATCCCCTGGAGCAGTTCCCGCAGAAACTCTTAAAGGTATTCCTGAAGGAATTTCCGGAGGAGCTTCAGGAGGAATTTCCGGTGGAATTCCTGGAAGAATTTCTGGAGGAGCTCCTGAGAATTTCCGGAAGAATTCTTGGAGGATTTCCTGGAGGAACTCCTGGAGCAATTCCTTCAGAAACTTCTGTAGCAAATCCCAGGGACCTCATGGAGGTATTCCCGGATAAATTCCTGGAGGAATTCCCGGAGAAAATCCTGGACGTATCCCGGAAGAACTCCTGGAGGAATACTTGGAGAAACTCCGAGAAGAATTCCTGGAGTAACTTCTAAAAATTTAAAAATTTCTGGGAGAGCTCTTGAACGTACTTCTGGAGCAATTACTAATGCAATTCCTTGAGAAAATCCTGCAGCATTTCCCGGAGGAACTGCTGGAGGTATTTCCGAAAGAACTTCGGTAGGTATTCCAGGAGGAACTCTTGGAGCAACAACCGGAGGACTCCTCGAGGAACTGCAGGGGCAATTCCTTGAGAAATTTCTGCAGCAATTCTCGGAAGATTTTTTAAAAATATTCCCGGAGGAGTTCCTGCAGCAATTCTCGGAGTAATTCCTGGAGGAACCGAGCTATTAGCGCAAAAATTCCTGTAGGCGTTCCTAGAGGAATTCCCAGAGGAACTCCTGGAGGAATTCCCTGTGGAACTTCTGGAAGAATTCCTGGAGAAAATCCTGGAGGAATTCCCAGAAGAACTCCTGGAGGAATTCTTCGAGAAACTGCTGGGGCATTTCTCTATTGAACTCCTGCAGCAATTTCCGGAGGAATTCCTGAAAGTATTCCCGGAGGTACTCCTGAAGAAATTCTTGGAGAAATTCCCGGAGGAACTCCTGAAGAAATTCGAAGAGAATCTCCTGGAGGAACACCTGGAGGGATTTCTCCAGATATTTCTTTACAGTTCCTCAAGCGATGCCTTTATAGAAAATCTTCCTGAGAATTTTCAAGAAATTCCGCCAAGAATGCCTTCGGAGATTTCTCATTTCCATTGACTAATTTGAGAAATTCTTAATTTAAATTTCTCCAAAGTTTTCTAAAGATTACTCCAGAAACGGCGCCAGCCACGTCCTTACGGTAATCGGGGAAGGGAAGGAATGTTGGTGAGACGTACGTTGCTTCGAGATCACCTCGTATTCTCCACGACTGTCACGGGAAGGAGTTTTTGTTAGTGGGGAGGGTGGAAAGTTACATGATCTGGATTCACTTTGACAAATAATGTGATTCATGTAACTTTTTATCAGCTCAAGTAGGGAGAAGGCTTTGAATCTGGTTATGAATCGAATAAGCGGTGTGGAGCAAAAACAATTTTTCCAACCACGCTAGCGTATATTGTAATAACGTGTGGCAGGCACGAAGATACTCTAAGCCCAAGGAAGTCAAGAAAACTTGCACTACGAGAAGTTCCTAGACCGACCAAAAATAGAAGCCGCCATCCTCAGCATGGTCATGATGAATATCCACGCCTTAACAGCTGTAACTATAAGGGCCTTTTGTTAACATAAACTGCTTCAATGGGAGTAAAAACCTAACGAGATAGCTCTCAGCTGTATCAGCAGCTTCCTTTTCCATCAACTCCCTCACTCAAAGATCAAACAACTGCATCTTAAATTCAAGATCACGCCTCGAAGAGCTATGCAAACCGCTGCAAAACTCTACGCCCACAACCCCCAGCTCATCATCCTCTTCAAACAAATCGCGCTGCTTGGGCGTACGTACGACTAACTGCACTCCTATAATAGGAGGATGTCACCATAATTGTCGTCGCCACCGTGGCCGCACACGCGAATCAAACCAATTGTCTGCTTCCAGCGCGAGGCGAGGGAAAGAATTTCAAGGTGAGGTGGGTTAGCGCATCGATAAATCTCAATCTCTTCGACTATCATCGATCGGCGACGGGCGACGGGCGCGAGACAGCCAATAGACAGCTGAATCGATCCAATACTGCGAAACCCCGCTCGCGCGCGCGCCCTTCCCGCGGCCAGCCAAGGTGCAGGCAGTGGAGTTGCGCTGCGCTGCGCTGGCTGGCTGTTGGCTTGTTGTCACCATTTGGTTGGCTTTTTGCATGAATTCCAGTCATGTGTCAAAATTTTGCGCGCTGTGCAACGGACGAAATGGCGCAAGAGCAAATATTGCGCGATCTTTTGCTACATTTCAATAGCAGCAGCAGCGCATATGCGTTTTCGGTGTTCGGACATGAACCGGTTCGGAAAGTATATAGATTTGGTTTTCAGCACAGCCTCGGATTCGTCGGTAATGGGGTCGCACTCCTCCGGCGGCGGTGGTCGATGGTGTGCACTGGTATGCTGCTGGGGTACTCGGGTTATGGCAGATGAGCGAACATCACATAAAAAGTTCAAAATTAGGGGTTGAGAGCTTGTTCCAACTGGATTACCGAGGAGTATGCCTTCCGTAACGCTTTAACCCTTTGGGCCGAAGGGTTAACCCTAGTAGGATGTTGGGGTAAATATGACCCAGACAGGCTCGCTCAACGTGCACTACGTTTTCACGCTGCGTCTAGCGTAACATCCTTGGAGGGTTAATGTGTTCGAACCATAGAAATGTGAAAATTAGTTGCTGAATTCAATATGATGTATTGAATCCAGGGGCTCCACCTTACTTCCCCATACGGTCATACACCATTACCCTAAGCCTAAATTGTTCATGGGAGGAATCGTAAAGAATAATGTTCGCCGTGACTAAATGGAATATATGTGTTGCAGTTGGAGGCCTAATAATGAGATTTTAGCAGTATTTATGAGGCGAACTGGTGAGTTGGAGAGTGTGTTTAAGGTTAATTTATGTGGAGGGGAAGGGAGTCTAAGGGTATCAAAGGATTCTCTTGAATATATGTAAGTCAATGAATGTTAAGGGTCTTCAAGAACTCCCTCGAGTATGGGTCATCATATCTACAAGTGCGATTAGAGATCTTTCGCTGAATTTTATCCTGAAACCCCCATGAAATACCCTGAAATTCCTTATGCCCATCTAATATTCCTTCAAACCCTCGGAAACTTCTATTAACCCCCTGTAGCCCCCTAAATCGTCCTGAAACTCATCTTAAAACCTACCTAAAATATCCCCCAGGAATGTACTGAAGTCCCAAGAATCCCCCTTCTAAGCCCCTCAAAAAACTCTGGAACCTCTAGAAATCCTTTGTGTCTTGAACTCTTTGAAATCTCCCTGAGATCACCGTAGACTGCTCTTAACCTCTACTGAAGCCCCTTGAAATTGGTTTCCCTTATACTCAAATGAAGCCCCCCTGAAACAAACTGAAACTTCATAAAATCCTCTAAAATGCCTTGAAACTCTTTGCAACACCCCTTGAATTCTCTAAATTTACCTACAACCTCCAAGAACTCCCCTAACAACCCTCCAGGTCCGTGCCCAAGGAAGGGGTTTTGGTGGTTAATCACCCCTCCATCTCTATTACCAAAGTTCAATATACTAGGCGCCCCTCCGCTTTTTGCTGAAATTACGGAAACCCTCCCTTGTCGACATCTCTGTGCACGGGCATGCAACCACGCCCCCTCCCCCTCTCTTATAAAACCACAAGAAACGCAAAAACCCAGTGGAAACTCCATGAAACATCTTGGAACACTTCTTGAAGACCTCAAAGACCTTCAATATCCACTAAAACGCCTTGAACCCTCTATGAGACCTCCTTTTAACCAACCACCTCACCGCCCTCCTCTCCTTAGTCTTGCGTGATAGTCATAGAAGATACATGAAACTTCCAAGTACTTCCCTAAAACGTCGTGAAACTCTTCTAAACCCTTATAAAACCCTCCCGATATCATCGCTTACTTCTCTTAAACTTTATTACCGAACGATAATTTTGCACTCATGGTGCACAGATCGAAAAAAGAGTGTAAAATTGTGTGACATATGATGCACATGATTGGAGCGTGGGATATCACTGAAATTTACATGGCATATCATGTAAAAGTCATGAAATATCATGTGAACCCCCATTATATGTCATGTAATTCAGCATAACTCTGAGTGTTTACATGACATATAACACAAATTTACATGATATATCATGTAAACCATCATAACACTAAGTTTACATGACGTGTAAACCTCATTATTTTTATCGGTGTGGGGGAATGTAGGGAAACAAATACATAGCGATTGAAATAGATTCGGTAGACATTGTAAGTCCTGAACTCCAGGACATTTCGCAAACCTTACAATGTCCTACACTCGTAAAATAACTTCTTGTTGAGTTGCATACACAGAAAGAAATTCTGAAAATTACACGTGACGTAAATATTAGAACGTTTAAATTTCCATTTAATTTAATTCGATTTTACATAAAATAATTTCTTGCACGCGAAGTTGTAAGCAAGCTCCATACTGCAGACCACCTGTAAATTTACAATCCGATGGAGAATTGTGTTGAAAGCGATGGAGGTCATTTTGTTACAGCGAACTCGATGTAACAATTTTTAACTGTGTAGCTTATCGGATTAAAACGGTCAAGAACCGCAAGATAATATTAAATGGAGGCTGTGGTAGACCTTGCTGTTCATTGAAGTTGTTACAATTTGGAATTATGCCGACAAAATGGAACAACATTTCTTAGAGTGCAGTTATAATAAATCGCAGCCAACTTCATCATTCTACGCCGTTAATTTCTTCTCACACACCACGGAAAGATATTCCTCGATATCGCTAACACAGTGTCGAACCGATGTCCAGAAGCTGGTGCACATGAGTACAATGAACCATTGTAGATCAAACAATGCTCGAGTGTGGTTCACCAAGTGAAGCCCCGAAGAACCTTACCTTAGTGCATGCAACGAAGATTGTGCAAAATTGTGCCTTAAAGGAAGCTTTAAAGTGAAAACGTACGAAATTGCAATTAAGTGGGTAAATGTTATGTTTGGTGCCATAGAACAGGCTTTAATGTATCTCCTCACAACAGGTACAAGGCTAAATACGCACACGTGGCGAAAACGTGTAGCCAACCACTAGCAAGTCCCGTTAGCCACTTCCAACCAGGTAATTACTACCGATATTGGGCTCTTTCGTGCACTAATCAATTAATTACAGTTCTTGCATGCACGGTGGACGACTCTGTAAGTGCCAGAGGAATCTGTGCGACAGACATTCCCTGTTTGGGATCACACTCACACGACAGGTAACTCCACGCAACTGCTAAATGAGCTTATATGAACCTGTACTCAAGTGCATATTGTCCCCAGCTATCCATCCATACAACAACGTAGGCAGCGCGTAAGTTCGGGATTGAACGAACGATTCGACTATTCGAACCAGAAGGCCTTCGAAAGGTGAAATGACTGTCCATAATATCCAGGAAGAGGGAACTAACCAAGCCCAACCTCATTAGAGGGCCTTTTATTTCTAGCCCCAAACGCTCCAACCGGTCCGGTATCACTGAAGCTTCGCCTCAAGAGCTCGCCATTCAAGCGTCAAAGAGCTACAAGAGCGTCCTTCACTCGACTGGTGGGTTCCTGGAATTCCGTCTCGACCGATCGTCTGGTTGCGAGAAACGTCTCCAAGAAGGACATCATCTGAAGCCTGGGCACGATTCGTAGCGGATTATCCCCGAATCGCTGTGGCATTCCACCGTACAACAGTGCGACGATCGAGGCAACCAACGTGCGACAATCTACTTCGCATCGGTGTGACACGAGCGATAAAGTGCATCTAAGTGCGACAGACGAGGCAGCACAGTGCGACATCCAGAGCCTGCAACAAGTGCTACGTGACACAGGCGGTGTTGCGTCGCAGTTCGAAGGCGACACGACAGGTCGAATTGCATCGAGTGTTGCGACCTGGTGCATTGTGTCGCGCAACAGACATCAGCTGCAGTTCAACAACGAGACCAACGGGCCCCCCACCGAAGAAGAACATGTGAGAGAAAGTTAATGTATGTATCACCTTAGGTTTAAGCAAAGTTGGCCAGTATGAGTCATTATATTTTTATAAGCAGCAAAGATTAGCCTTTTCACACTAGTTTATTTTGAGTCACGATATTTTGCCTTTTGAGTCCATCGGCTGCTAGCACACCTCCAACAACCAAGAAAGTGGCTAGCCGGCTTGAAAAGTTTGAATTAAGAGGTGTGATGCCACTCGATGGACATCTTCCTGTTTAGTTGGCTCCTCTTAGCATCAAAAGCATTCCCCGTAAAATCATAGCGTTTCATGATTCCTTTGACGGATTCCTGTAAGCAAAAGGAATTCGGTCACAAAGTCTTAACTCCAAGATATCCTAGACCATCCAAACAATGAGAAAGTAACTGCGTACTTATGTCAGGCGACTCTAAAAGTATTCTGACATACTGGCCCCATGATAAATTCATAAATTGTACTAGGCGCTTGAGTATATGACTAGAGGGCAGTGCATGAAATTATCTCCTTCTCTTTCACTCTTATAGGAATTTTGTAAACAACAAGGCCACGAAACGTCAAAATCCCATATAAAATCAAAACAGTGCAGTGCCCTAGAATACCATAACATATTTGAGGCCTCCGGGTGATCTAGGTTTATTAGACCCGTTCATCGAAGTAAACTGGATATCTAGGATCTGTGAAACTTATTTTCTTCTGACACAAATCATGATTGTAAACAGTTTCATTGAACATTTCAATAAAATACAAATAAAGCCATCTATGTATTTCGTCTCGCCAAAAAAGGGGGTATTTCCATGTTAAGCTTGACAAATATCTTGAGAAAGAAGCTCGCTATGTAAGGCCACTGACGTCTACGACGGGGTGTTCTTTCTATACGACGACATTTTGCACACGATGCACATAACATTCGTTAAGAATAGGAAGCGCGAAACAGGACCAGGAAACTTGTACATAGATAAAAACACGTCTATTGTACACGGAAATCAGTAGTCAACTGTGAAAATTAATTTAATAGTCCGGACACGTGAGCTATTCGCTCTTTAAAGGAATCACGACACTAGACAACGAACTAGCATGCAACGCCCAGTGGTACAGCCGAAAACTTCTCCTGACAGCTGCGGCGGGAATCGAACCTGCGTTCCAATGCACGATGCGACTGAATGCTTGGTGACACTAGCCGCACGACCATGAAGCCGTACTGGTAGCTTCTAATTACAAAGGTAAGACTACCTAAATTAAATTAAATTTTAATCGGAGCAATTGGAAAGCGGTGGGGAAATTAGATTTTAGAAGCGCATTAGAGATTTCAGGAGTGTTCAAAGGGATGATTATTGATTTCAGGAGCTTTCCAGGGGTATTCCAGGTGGTCCCAGGGTGTTTCTCGTGGTGTCAAGAGCACTCGAAAGGGTTTCAGAGGGTTTCAGCGTCGTTTCAGGGACGTTCTAAGAGTCTCAGGGGATTTTAGAGGAGTTCTAGAAGGTTCTAGTTCCACGGACTTTTTTGTGTGGTGCAGGAGGCTTCGGGGTTTTTAAGACCGTTCAAGGGTGGCTCAAGGGTGTTCCATGGAGTTTTCGGAGCCTTCAAGTGTGCTAGATTCAAGTTTTTTTATTATCAATTGATTCGGGTTGGATAACAACTCGTTTAGATTTATCAAGACTGCGTAGCCGACAAATCCGAGTAACACAGAATAATGTCGATTCACCCACGTTAATTTTAACGTAATAGCTGTAGTATCCAGAGATGACAGAGTAGAAAAAGCGATATATTCTTAGTTTTATTTTATATTGCATTTTCTTAGCGTACACGCATGCGTTTATCTGAGCGTGCATGAATGGAATTTTATAAACGTGCTCACGGGCTAACGCCCGTAACGCACCCTAAACGTCAGATACATTGACTCGTGCATGATAGATGAGGATGCTTCAGTTTAGTGAATATTGTTGTGACGGACGGATGTTCGTCGTCGTGCGCGTTAGAATTTAGAAATACAATTCGGCTGATGGCGGATCGGCCGAATGGTAAAAAAATAGTGACCGGATACTACAATAGCTAGTTCTCCACATGGATTTCAGGTTCTTCTGCGGATTTCAGTGCCAACCCAGGGGTGTTCCTGGTCAGTGCTGAAAATTTCATTTCGTCATATCTAAATTCAACCACCTACAGCTCATTTTGGAAGCTGAACTTGAGAATATGGTATATGAAAAACTTGTGCGGCTAGACCAGTTCTGCAAGAAAGTCACGGAAAAATCGTTATTTTTTTAATATTTAAGGTAAATGTCACGGACTACCTTTGAAAAATGCCAAATGATATTCACCGTGAATATCATTTGCATTTTTCGAAGGTAGTCCGTGACATTTACCTTAAATATTCGAAAAATATCGTTTTTTCCGTGACTTTCTTGCAGAACTGGTCTAGCCGCACAAGTTTTTCATATACCATATTCTCTAGTTCAGCTTCCAAAATGAGCTGTAGGTGATTGAATTTAGATATGACGAAATGAATTATTCAGCACTGTTCCTGGTGGTTTCAGGTTGTTTCAGATGGTGTCAAGGATGTTCCAGAAGGTTTCAGGAGGGTTGCAGGGGCGTTTCAGAAGCTTCTCACGGGTGTTCCAGAAGATTTACAGAGGCGTTCTAAACGATTTCAAGGGGTTTCAGAGGCGTGAGTTTCATGAACGTTCTAGGAATGTTATAGGTGTCTCATGGGGCATCAGCGGCACTCAAAAAGATTTCAAGGGGTTTTGTGGACCATCCAGAGGGTTTCATGCGATTTAAGGGGTGTTCTGGGGGTCTCAGTGGGTTTCAAGAGCGCTCCAAGGGGATTCAAGGGTTTATGATGTGTTTCAGGGGGTGTTAGGAACGATTCGGTGGGATTCAGAGGGGATCCAGTTGATTTCCAGGGTATTCCAGAGAGCTTCAGAAAGTTCTAAAACCCCTTGAAACCTGATGTAATGCCTTGAAATGCTTTAAAACTCCCCTGAAGCTTCCTTGGAAGCCTCCTAAAATACCCTGAAACCTACTGAAGCGCCTTAGTACGCCTTAAAACCCCGCTGAAGCTTCCTAAAATCTCAGGAAATAACTTTCAAATCCCCCTGAAAAACTCTCTGATCATCTGAATACCCTGAAACGCCTTTAATGCTTCGAAATCCCTCTGGAAACATCATGAAACGTCTTGGAACGCATTGAAATGCATTTGACACCCTCTGAAATAATCCAAGATCCTCATTGAGAGCATCCTTCAACCTAAAGAAAGCACTTTCCAATCCCTCTGAAACCACCCGAAGGACCTTGAAATGCATTGAAACTCCTCTGAAAACCTCCTGAAACTTTCTTGTGAGCTCCCTAAATTTTCTCTGAATCACACGGAAACCTTCTCGATACTCCGATGGAACATCCTTGAAATATAACAAATAAAAATCTGACAAATTTGCAACAGATTATGTATTTAAAATTCCGGCTACCGGTGTGAACCGTTCAATAATTAGCGAGAATCGGTCAACATTAGGTTGAGAAGTCTCCATTTAGGTATATCATGTTTAAGTACCTTCATTAATGTTATGTAAATAGAATTTCTTAGTATTCAGAGCAGTTGGGTGATTTAAGATGAGATTGGGGAGTGTTCAATGGGGCGGAAGCGATGGAAGTGGGTGATCAAGGATATAAGGCTAGTTTAAAAGGAGAGAGAGGGAGTCCAAACGTATCTAGGAATTCCCTTTTAACCCTAGTAAGATGTTGGGGTCAATATGACCCAGGCAGACACGCTGGGCGTTCACTACGCCAGCTTGGTGCGCCAATCCTAGGAGAGTTAAATGTCAGTTCTCCATAAACTTCTACTCATCTCCCCTGAAACAACTCAATGAAATCCTCCATAAAACATCCTGCAAACCAAGGTTGTTAATCGATAAATTATCGTTATCGTCGATAACGATAATTGCGTTCAACGTTATCGCTCACTGCGATGACGATACGTTATCGCAAGATTTATCGGTCCTCGATTAATCAACGCAAGTTAACTGCAGTTAACTTACGGGAATTTCAATCATAGCAATCTTGAGTAAAAATCTTTGACAGCAACATACAGAGCTCCAATGATCCGAATGTTACAGTTGTGTTTTCCATCGCAGATAATGAACCTTCGGGAATTATCACTGGGAATACCTCCAGGGATTCTACATAAGGAGTATTTCGACAGAGATTCTTTCGGGAAATACGAAATAGGTAATGGATTCAATCGGGAATTCTTTTCCATTGCGTTGGGAGTTCTACCGGTGCCAGATATTCTAGCGAATAGTTATCCAAGAATTCTATTGTAACTGTTATATCCCTTTCGTGACGAACCAGCACAATCGTGCTGTTTTTCGGCATTGGTTTTACACATTTTTTTCAATTGTTTTTTCCTCAAAATATATGATGTAAATATTTTTTATGATCGAGTTATTACTCTAACTTGTATTTCTGAGCCTCAGCTTTGGTTGGAATTGTTTATGAAAAACGCCACAATGAGTTAAACAAAAAGTAAACAATCACCCTAGAAGTTGAAAAAGTTTTATCTGTCGTATTTTTATAAATATTTGTTTAATCCAGATATGCAGGGATAAAAATAGATAGGAAAAGAGTAGTTCTGCAAAACGGCGAAGAAAAAGTGGTGCTTTGTTGAAAAGCACAAGATTTCTGGGTGGTCAAAGTGGGACCAGCACAATTGTGCTGTTCCGTCCCCAAGGCGGTCCAAGTTCCATCGGAAATTGCCTAGGGTGCGGGCACCGGTTTTGGCCAGTCTAAGGGAAATCATTTTTATAAAAATAACCAATAATTCAATGAAAACTACCAATGTGTTAAATGAAAGGTTTCGATCTATACTTTATTAGAAAAATACAGAAATCAAGCTAATACTTGATTTTTGTATTAAAAGTGGCACTGGCCAAAATAGAAGTCTAGCCGCAGTTTTGGCCATATTCTCAGCTTTGGTTTCTATTTTGTCAAATCACGTGTATTTCTTATGGGAGTGGCCAAATTAGAAGCATCCTGGCTAAAATAGATATATGGGAGCTGATTTTTTAAGGAAAATTATTTTTTTCTTCCAGTTCTTAATCAAAATGTATGGTTTTAACAGCTGCAATCATATTATTATATTAGAATCTACTAGTAAAAAATAAGTGTATGCCAATTTAGATCGTTACAGGCTGAATACCGCACTATGGCCAAAACTCCGGGCTGGCCAAAACTGAAGCTTCTACCCTATTCTTAGGCGTTTTATGGTATAGAAGATTGATTTTAATTATTAAATCAGACGTTATTAATTAATTATTATTAAATTAGACGCATAATTTCATTTCAAGGAACACGATATCAGATTGTACGAGTTTTTTTTAAGAACTTTGAATACTTGGGTGAATAATATTACCCCATATTATCGAAATCATGAATTAGATTGGAAAAGGGATTTGCTGTTCTTATTATCTTCTTCTTATTCACTTCTATGATTTGAATTCCCTGTCAAGCTGATCTCGTGTTCCTAGATTTGAAATTATACGTCTAAATTTCTACAAATTAACACTTTGCAGTGATTTAATAATTACAATAAATCTTCTGCACCATAAAACGCCTAAAAGTAGGCAATTTTTAGCAATTACTTAGAGAACATCGACCGGCTTGAGAACGGACCAGCACAATTGTGCTGGTCCTAATTTGACCCCAAAAAGTGCATAGGTGGATAAACTAGCCGAAGTAAAGAAGGTTTTATTCTAGAGGACGTTAAGTTTATAAGAGAAAATTTGAGATAATCATTATTTTATGGTCCGTCACGAAAGGGATATTGGGAGTTCCGTATTACTTTGGAAATCCCTCCAAGAATTCTATTAATATTTCGCCAGCAATTCCATCGTGTAATTTATTAGGTAAACAGGGCTCCAGCGGAATTTTGCCATAGAAGTCTGGAATTTCTTCCAAGATATTATCGGGAATACCTACAGGGATGTTGTCGACTGATTAACAAGGTGCAAGTATAGATTTTTCCGGGCTGTAACGTTGATACATAGCTAATTGTTATGATTAATAATATCCCACACTTTGGGCATACACACGCCGCAGGAAAATTGCAGACCAAAATGTTTTTTTTTTTACTCAGCATTCAACAGTTAACTTTCGATAAATTATCGAAGTTACGATAACGATAATTCAACGCATTATTTATCGTTAACGACGAGTTATCGAATGACTGTTAACGAAGTCAAAGTTGGCGTTAACTTATCGGCGATAATTTATCGATTAACATCCTTGCTGCAAACCCTCTGAAATGTACCTAAAACTTTTCGCAGCAAGACTCTGAAATCTCCGGAATCCCCTTCCTAAACCACCTGAACTACCCTGAAACCTATCGAAATGCCTAAAGCATTGAAGTGCTTTGAAACCCTTTAAAAGCCCCCTGAGACCCCCGTAGATGGCCCTTAAACTCTACTGAAGCTCCCTGAATCACCTTGGAACCTTTTGCAACAACCCTATTAAGTTCTCCTGAAAGTCTTTGAAGCCTTCTGAAGCCCCTGGAAACTCCTCTGAAAACCCTTCCCCACCCCTCACCATGAAACCATTAACCCCCTGCAACGCTATGAAACTTCTCTGAAACCCATTGACACCGTCGTAAATTGATAGTCAACTCCCTGAAGCCCCCGAAACCTACAAAACGCTTTGAACCCCTTATGAGACCTATTCTTAACTCATACCTTGAGCTCTCGTGGTAGCCCCTGAAACTTCTTGAAACCCTTGGGCCTCCTAAACTCTCGTG
This sequence comes from Aedes albopictus, assembly GCF_035046485.1. NCBI lineage: Eukaryota > Metazoa > Arthropoda > Insecta > Diptera > Culicidae > Aedes > Aedes albopictus. The sequence continues at coordinate 120,945,716 of NC_085136.1, read as the reverse complement.
AACCACTCTAAAACCGAAAGAGTGCCACACACACATACATCCTCTCAGACAATGGAAAACCCGACAATCGTAACAAACATCTAACTGCTCAAAACTTTCATGAAACCACCTTAAACCTCTTGAAAGGCTTTTAAGCCCCCTGAAACTTTTTCAAGTCCCTGTAACCGCCTGAAACGTCTTGCAACGTTTTGAATCTCTTCCTTTTTCTGGAAGCCCTGGATGCCCTTGAATGTCTTGTAATCTCTCCAAACCCCCTGAAACGCCTTGACACGCCTTGAAATCTGTCTGAAACTTTGTGGAGCTCTATTAGAAACCCTTAAAGCTCCCTCTGAAATCGATGGAAATGGAATGGAAAAAAGAATGTGCAGACTGAGAATCAAGGGCCGATTCTTCAACTTCAGCATAATTAATGTCCACAGCTCTCACTGGGGGTGGGAGCTCAGGTGAAATATTTTCTCCTGGGCGCCTATTTAACCCTCTAATACCCAAATTTTTGATTTTGATCTAAATATCATTTTTCGTCATCTAAAATCGATTTGAACATGTTTTGGAAGATGATTCTTTTTAATTCTCGATTTCGTGAATTTCAGTCTTTGATTTTTCTAATTTTTATTTTTAATCATCCCCATACTTTTATATTTTTCCTGAAAGCCAATTTGGGGAACGGATTTTTTGAAATGAAAACATTTTGAGATTTTATGATTATTGTTGAAATATTATTATTTTAATTTTTTTTCATAGAAAATTTTATTTTCCGTGTAATTTTAAGGAAAATAATTTTAGAGTGTATTCGATTCCCTTAAACTATTAAACAAGGATAGAATGGTTTGGGAAAAATTTAAAATATGTTAATTGTAGCGATTACATACAAAATAAACAATGACTTCTAAAAAGTGACTAATACATCAATTTTTCAATGATTTTCAAAAAATGTAAATACGCTTTATAATACACCAAAAATGATTTTGAGATATACAGAACAGTCTTAAATATCAGCCAAAAATATAAAAAGTTTGATTTTCCACGAAACAAAAATAACAAAAATGCTCAAACTATACCCCGTCTAAAGGCGGGATTGGGTATTAGAGGGTTAAAACGGTGTCAGGCCATTCGGCCGAAGGTATTGGAAGCGCGGTACGTGGCACTGCAGATCTCTCGCCGATATACTGAAGGACCGCGGGTTCAGAATCGTAGCGCTGCAGGAGGTGTGTTGGATAAGATCTACACAGAAAAAAATATGTAATTAAAATTCAGCGAGAAATCATGCACATAAAGGGAATGCTAGAATTAGTGTACTTTTACATGAGATTAAATGTAAAATTACATTACCATCGTGTAAATTTCCGCCAACCATCGCGTAAACCATCATGGACTCCAACCGGTTACGTGACTATTAGCGGAAATTTACACGATTGTAACGTAATTTTACATGATACCTCATGTAAATATGTACTAACTCTAGCATTCCCTTTATGTGCATGATTTCTCGCTGAATTTTACATGAATATTTTTTTCTGTGTATGGTGTGAACGTTTAAAGGTAATCATACCATCTATCAGAGTTGCGGCAACACACGTGAGCTGAGAATAGCTTTTATAGTGATGGGTAATATGCAGAGGCGCGTGATCGATTGGTGGCCGATTGACATAAGAATGTGCAGGTTGAGGATCAAGGGCCGATTCTTCAACATCAGCATAAAAAACGTGCACAGTCCTCACTCCGCAAGCACTGATGATGACAAAGACGCATTTTACGTGCAGTTCGAACGCGAGCACGACCGCTGCCCAAGCCACGACGTCAAGATCATAATAGGACATCTAAACGCTCAGGTAAGCCAGGAGGATGAATTCAGACCGACGATTGGAATGCTCGGCGCTCATCAGGTGACAAACGAAAATGACCTACGCCTCATCGGTTTTGCCGCCTCCAATAACATGGCCAATCGTAGCAACTTCTTCCAGCACAGCTTCCCTTATCGCAAATCTACCACGTTCTGATTGATGGACGGCACTTCTCCGACATTATCGACATCAGGACCTACCGTGGCGCAAATATTGACTCTGATCACTACCTGGTGATGGTTGAACTGCGCCCAAAACTCCCCTTTATTAACAATGTACAGTACCGACGACCGCCACGGTACAAGCTAGAGCGACTGAAGCAACCGGATGTCGCCTCAGCATACGCGCAGAATCTCGAGGCAGCGTTGCCGGATGAGGGTGTGCTCGATGAGGCCCCTCAAGAGGACTGCTGGAGTACAGTCAAAGCAGCCATCAGCAACGCAGCCGAAAGCACTATCGGGTACGTAGAAGGAGTCAACAAAACGATTGGTTCGACGAGGAGTGCAGAGCGGTTTTGGTGGAGAGGGACGCAGCGCGGGCGGCAATGCTGCAGCATGGAATCCAACAAAATGTGGAGCGATACAGGCAGAAGCGGAAGCAGCAGACCCACCTCTTCCGGGAGAAAAAGCGCCACCTGGAAGAAGCGGAGTGCAAGGAAATGGAACTGCTGTGCCGTTCAAAAGAAACACAAAAGTTCTGCAAGAAGCTCCTCAACGCATCTGGCAAAGGCTTTGTGCCGAAATTTGCAAGGATAAGGACGGGAGCCTCCTGACGAACAAAAGTGAAGTGATCGAAAAGTGGAAGCAGCACTTCGACGGGCACCTGAATGGCGAAGAGAATGTAGGCACGGGTGATCAAGGCAGCTGAGGAAATGACTATGTTGGTGCAGCAGAGGACGGGAACGAACCAACTACCACGCTGAGGGAAGTTAACCCTAAAAGGGATACCTTCATGGCCTCTGTTTCGTCACCTCGCTGAGTGTGTTCCATCAAAGGCGAGCTCTGAAAGGCGCCTGGGGTCCAATGGACCCCAGGTATCCCTTTTAGGGTTAAGGATGCCATCCACCAGCTCAAAAACAAAAATGCGGCTGGTAAGGACGGTATCGCAGCAGAATTCATTAAGATGGGCCCGGATAAGTTGGCCACCTGTCTGCAGCAGCAGATAGTCAGGATCTGGTAAACCGAACAGCTACCGGAGGAGTGGAAGGAAGGGGTAACCTACCCCATTCACAAGAAAGTTAATGTGTGAGAACTTTCGAGCGATCACCATTTTGAATGCCGCCATCAAAGTGCAATCTCAGAACATTTTCCGTCGTCTTTCACCTGAAGTAAATGAGTTCGTGGGAAGTTACCAAGCCGGTTTCATCGACGGCCGGTCGACAACGGACCAGATCTTCACCTTACGGCAAATCCTCCAGAATTGCCATGAATATCAGGTCCCAACTCACCACCTGTTCATCGACTGCAAGGCAGCATATGACAGTATAGACCGCACAGAGCTATGGAAAATCATGAACGAGAACAGCTTTCCCGGGAACTTTACCAGAACGATAAGCGCAACGATGGATGGTGTGCAAAACTGTGCAAGGATTTCGGGTGAACTATCCAGTTCATTCCAATCTCTCCGGAGACAGCGACAAGGTGATGGACTCTCATGCCAACTCTTAAACATCGCTCTCACTTGGGCGTGATGATCGACGATAAGCTTACCTTCGGTAGCCACGTCGATTATGCCTGTAAAAGAGCCTCCACAGCTATTGCGGCACTGTCCCGGATGATGTCCAATAGCTCTGCAGTGTACGCCAGTAAGCGCAAGCTTCTGGCTAGTGTTGCTACGTCCATACTTAGGTATGGCGGCCCGGCGTGGGGCACCGCGCTGAGTACTAAATGCTACCGACGGAAGCTGAAAAGTACTTACAGGCTTATGTGCCTGAGGGTTGCGAGCGCGTACCGTGTCACACGACGCTCTCTGCGTCATTACTGGTATGGTGCCTATCAGCGTTCTTATCAGTGAGGACATGGAGTGCTTCGAAATGCGCGGCACAAGAGGCATACGCAGGACTGCCAGGATGGCCTCTATGGTCAAATGGCAGCGCGCGTGGGACAGTTCCACCAAAGGAAGGTGGACCCATAGGTTGATACCGAGGGTAGATAGTTGGATTAATAGGCGCCATGGGGAAGTTACATTCCACCTGACACAGGTCCATACAGGTCATGGTTGCTTCCATACTGTCGGAACACCTACACCGTTTCGGTCATGCGGATTCTCCCGAATGCCCAGCGTGCAATGGTTTAGAGGAAACGGCGGAACACGTTTTGTTCATGTGCCCGCGTTTTCGCACAATGCGTGACCGCATGCTTGCCACATGCGGGGAAAACACAACTCCGGACAACTTGGTCCAGAGGATGTGTAGGGATGAGTTTGGCTGGAACGCCTTTTCAACGGCTATCACCCATATCGTCTGGGAACTACAGAGGAGGTGGCGCGTGGACTCGGAGAGTGGCTAGTCCAGATGCAGTACAAGAGGTGGTCCAGGGGTTCGGAGTCGGCTTCATAGGTCATACCGGTGCCCTGTGGTCGAGATCGACCCTTACAGCGATTAAATGGCCGCGGAGAGGAAGTCCCGGTAGCGGTGCTGTCGTGGCGTCGGTCTACTGGGCTGGATCCGAGCCCGCGGTTGGAAAGGGGTCCCCGGCAAGGGTCGGGGTAGGTGAGATCCTGCTGTCTGCAACCTACGGGTGCATCTGATAGGGCCTGAAGGGTAGTGATACCCTTGCCTTCAGCAGGTCAGATCGGGTTGCACGTGGGCATCAGTTCTTGATGTCCGCTCAGCAGTAGGGCACGGGCGGGGTTGACCCTGCCCGCCTTCCGAGGACAAAGGGAGTGGTGAGGACCACTCGGGAAACTGGCTAAGCGCCAGCGTGCTACCGTGATGGACTCTCCAGAGCGAGTCATCGATGTTCGTTGCTGCTAGGCTACGCAGCTAACCTTGAGGGTGCGATGTGCACTAGCCCCTCTCTGAAGCAATACCTTCTTGGTGGTTCCGGAGAGACGTAGGGTTTGGCGACCATAGGAATGGTTTAGTGGGTACGAGGAGAGAGTAGTCCCGGCTTCTACTTTTGTTGTAGAAGACGGCCTCAGACCTACACTACCCTAACCTTCTGTTAGGGTGTCTGTTGAGCAGATTATCCCCCTATGGTTTAGAAGGAAAAAAAAACATCGCTCTGGAAGGTATGATGCGGCGAGCCGGGCTCAACAGCCGAGCAACGATTTTCACAAAATCCGGTCAATTTGTGTGCTCTGCGGACGACATGGACATTATCGCCAGAACATTTGGAACGGTGGCAGAGCTATACATCCGCCTGAAACGCGAAGCAGCATAGGTCGGACTGGTGGTGAATTCTTCAAAAACAAAGTACATACTGGTAGGCGGAACCGAATTCGACCGGATCCGTATGGGTAATAATGTTATGATAGACGGGGATACTTTCGAGGTGGTGGAGGAATTCGTCTACTTCGGATCTTCAGCGGTGTGCAGGAGAACGGTGTGTGGCAGAAAAGGACGAACCACGAGCTCGCTGCACTTTACGGTGAACCCAGTATCCACAAGGTGGCCAAAGCCGGAAGGATACGGTGGGCAGGGCATGTTGCAAGAATGCCGGACAACAACCCTGCAAAGCTGGTGTTTGCTACTGATCCGGTTGGCACAAGAAGGCGTGGAGCGCAGAGAGCACGATGGACGGACCAGGTGGAGCGTGACCTGGCGAGCATTGGGCGCGACCGAGGATGGAGAGCGGCAGCCGCAAACCGAGTATTGTGGCGTACTATTGTTGATTATGTATTATCTTGAATGTGGTGTTGCACTAATAAACGTACGTGTACATGCGTATATTTATTTACTTATTCAATGTATCGTTCATATTTCCTCCCTTAGATAACCAACTGCCCATTCGGTGGTCAACTCAGGGCGCAAACTGGAGCAACCTCTCAAGCGACGCCTTCTACCGTGGCTCGATGCCGACGCACCCCACACACACACTCGGTAGGGTTTATTTTTAGATGCAGCCACCAGAAATTCCGGAAACATGTAATTTCGATTGCATCACTCCGGCCCAGTGGGGTTCATGTCGCGCGTCGTCGGCGAGATCGCAGCCTTCTTGTCATCATCGACATCGTCGGTCGTCTTCTTGGTTGTGGTGCGTTGCTTTGCTCTGCTGCTGGGCACTAATGTGGGTATGCCTTGTAGGGTTACTTTCACATTATGTGAGGTGGTGCACTCGTAACTCTGACCGAGACTGACACGATCTGGCGGCGAACCACGATCAACTCGGACTGTGCGACCCGACGACGCACGGTCGACGATGACTGCAGTGGCGAGGTGTGGCACGTGGCGACCTCTACTGATTGGGCGGGTTTTGTTATCTGATGCTGCGCTGATTCGAATTCATGGGCAGGAACCAGATGTATTCAATTTTTGGGCAAAACTTGTTTCATAACTGATTTACTTTCAACAAAAATACGCTTACAACGCAAAAATTGCTCATTATAAAGTCTTCTCATCAAATTAGTTAAAAAAACCATCATAATTCATAACTTTCCACGTAAGCAGTCTAACGCCTCCCAATCAAGTTTCCTCGCCTTCTCACTCATTTGGAAAACAAAAACATCTTCATCTGCATCTACATCTATACACAGCACCGGTAAACCCCCAATTTGAAGTCTTCGGCCACAATGTGTGTTCGGACTTCAAGATGAGTTTCTATTGGGCACCGGCCGCCGAAAGAAACAGTCAAATATCATCTCGAATGGGAAAAGCTCGCGTCCATGGTAAATGTTTGCCGCGCGCCATGTCCATAAAAAAAAACTCCGCTACCGGTTTTCTATTGGGCCTCATTTGTTCATTAGGAGGCACTTATGATGGTAGGCAGGCAGGTGCATCATAGCCGCATGCACATTGTTGATTGAGTGAACGTCTCCTCCATCCGTCGCGTCGTTGATCGGCTGGTGAGGTGCAGAATTGCAGTCGTCGCCTTTCCCACATCACATCTCCCCCACATTATTGTTATTGGTGTCATTGTTTGCTCACTCAACAAGCAGCCAACAGCACCAGCCGTGGCAAAATCAATTAAAATTTTAAACACCACATCTTATGAACGAAGAGGGAAGTGATTCGAAATGCACCATCGAAGCTATATAAGTATGTATTCATATTTTTTTCTGTTTTTTTTTTTCTAAGCAGAGACACAATTTGCTCAATAGGCACTTGAACAGGGAGGTCCAGGAAGTGTGGGAATAAGAACCATTGCTTCAGGGAGGGGCTGGTGCACATCGCATCCTCAAGGCTTGCTGCGTAGCCTGCAGCCACGAACATCGATGACTCGCTTTGGGGAGTCTACAAAGGTAGTATGCTGCTGACGCATAGCCAGTTGCCCGAGGGGTCCTTACCACTCCCTTTGTCGGAAGGCGAGCAGGGTCAACCCCACGCCCGCGCCCAACTATTACCTACGTTCAACCAGATCGGACCTGCTGAAGGTAAGGGTATCACTACCCTTCAGGTCCTATCAGCTGCACCCGAAGGTTTCTGACAGTAGGGTCTCGACCTGCCCCGGCCCTTACCGAGGACCCCTCTCCATCCGCGGGCTCGGATGCAACCCAGTAGACCGACGCCTCGACAACAACGCTACCAGGACTTCCTCTCCGCGGCCACTAAATCGCTGTAAGGGTCGATTTCGACCGCAGGGCACCGGTATGACCTACGAATCCGACTCCGAAACCCTGGACCACCTCTTGTACCGCATTTCAGCCAAACTCATCCCTACACATCCTCTGGACAAGATTGTCCGAAGTTATGTCCTCTCCGCATGTGGCAAGCATGCGGTCACGCATTGTGTGAAAACGCGGGCACACGATCAAAACGTGTTCCGCCGTTTCCTCTAAACCAACACAAACAGGGTATTCAGAAGAAACCGCATGCCCGAAACGGTGTAGATACAGTCGGAAACAACCATGGCCTGAAAGGACCCTGTGTCAGGTGGAATGTTCCTTCCCCATGGCGCCTATTAATCCAACTATCTAGACTCGGAATCAACCTCCATGTCATCCCTGATAAGGACGCCGACAGTCACCATTCCTGTGATGACGCAAAGCGCATCGTGTGACACGGTACGGTACGCTCTCGCAATTCTCAGGCACATCAGGTTATGAATACTTTCCAGCTTACCACGGTAGCTTTCGGTACTTAGCGCCGTAGCCCACGCCGGGCCGCCATACCTTAGTATTGCCGTAGCGACACAAGCCATAAGCTTTCGCTTACTGGCGTACACCGCAGAGCTATTATCCGGGACAGTGCCGCAATAGCTGTGGAGGCTCTTTTACATGCATAACCAACGTGGCTACCAAATGTGAGCTTATCGTCGATCTTCAAGTGTTGAACGGAGCGCTTGCTACTTTGACTTCCGGTTGTTCTCAACCGTCACCTCAGTTTTGTGGTGAGCCAACTCAACTCCAGTTTCCTGGGCCTCATCCACTCCTCCACAACCCTGATTGGTAGTCAACTCCACTTCTTCGATCGTCTCACCGTAGACTTCGAGCGTAATGTCGTCGGCAAATCCGACAATCACCACTCCCACTGGATACTCTAACCTCAACACCTCGTCGTACATGACATTCCATAACACCGGACCCAGGATGGAACCTTATGGGACTCCTGAGGTTATGTGAAAGCACTTCCGACCCACCTCCGTGTCGTAGACTAGTACACGATTCTGAAAGTAACTTCCGAGAATCTTGTACAGGTACTCCGGTATCCCCAGACGCAAGAGCGCATCGGCAATAGCAGATCAGCCGGCGCTATTAAACGCATTCCTTACATCTAGAGTCACTACCGCGCAAAATCGAATTCCCCTCCTCTTAGGCTCGAGTGCTTTCTCGGCGGTTTATGTAACCGACAAGATAGCGTCGTCGGTGGACCTCCCCTTCCAGAAGCCGTACTGGTTACTCGAAAGACCATTTTCACCCTCGGTGAACCGCAACATTCTATTGAGGATGATCTTTTCGAGCACCTTCCCCGCCGTGTCAATCAAGCATATTGGTCTATATGCCAACGGGTCTCCGGGTGGTTTCCCCGCCTTTGGCAATAGTACCAGGCTCTGCCTCTTCCAAGCTTCTGGGAAAACTTCCTCGTCCAGGCATTTCTGCATAGCAGACCTGAACATCTCGGGAGCCTCTGCAATAGCTACTTTTAAGGCCAGGTTCGGAACTCCGTCCGGACCTGGGGCCTTACCTACGCTAAGGGACTTAGCTATCCCCGCAAGTTCCACATCGATGACCCTCTCCTCATCGCCAGCCCCAGTCCCCGGCTGTTCTACGAAAGGAGGCCAAGGACTAGGATCATGATCCCCTCCAACATCTCTAGAGACTGCTCTGTAGGAGCCATTACACCTCTCGTCTTGGCCATAACGATCCTGTAGGCGTCACCCCACGGGTTCGTATTGGTACTCTGACAGAGACCCTCAAAGCAGGCCTTTTTGCTTGCTCTTATCTCGGTCTTAAGCGCGGCTTTTGCAGCGGCGAACACCACCCGCCGTTCGTTTCGCTCTTCCTCTGATCGTGTTCGCTGCATCCGCCGCCTAGCCCGTAGGCAGGCGCGGCGCAGGTCTGCAATCGCGTCGGTCCACCAGTAAGCCGGTGGCCTCCCATTTCTAGGGTGGACTCGCCTAGGCATGGTCGCATCACATGCACGTGAGAGCACCGCTACCAGCTCGTCGCCGTCTCAACCGATTATGTTTCGCTCACGGCGGAGCGCCTCCCTAAATACCCCTTCGTCGAAGTATGATGTCTTCCACCTGCGAGGGCTTGGCCTTGGCCTAGCCGCCTCTTCTTCTATCCGCTGTCTGCTGTTATTGTAGTCGATACTGTAGCGAACCGCCAGGTGGTCGCTGTGAGTGTAGCCATCATCTACTCTCCAGTTCGAACTACTTGTTAGGCCAGGACTACAAAAGGTCACGTCAATAATTGACTCCGCTCCGTTTCGACTAAAGGTACTCTTGGTACCGACATTAGTCAAGTCGACATCTAAGATGGCCAGTGTTTCTAGCAGGATCTGACCCCACGGGTTCGTGAAACGGCTTCCCCATTCCACGGTCCAGGCATTAAAGTCACCCGCTATTACCACCGGCCTTCGCCCAGTTAGCACGGTCGTTGAGCGGTCCAGCATTTGCGTGAACTGCTCGATCGGCCACGGTGGAGGCGCATAACAGCTACAGAAGAAGACCCCGTTTACTTTGGCGACCACGAAGCCCTCATAGGTAGTAGACACCAACTCCTGGACGGGGTATTTACCCGTCGTCCATATCGCCGCCATTTTCCTGGTCCCATCCGAGACCCAGTTGCCGTTGCCGGCGGGTACTCGGTATGGGTCCGAAATGATGGCGATATCCGTCTCCCACTCAGAAACCGCCTGTCAAAGCAGTTGCTGAGCCGCATCACAGTGGTTCAGGTTCAGCTGCGTTACCTGCACTGTGATTTGTTGTTCACTGCGGCTTTCTTGACAGATCAAGCAGATGGGCGGATTCGTGCAGCTTTGGGCCTTATGACCTTCAGCGCCGCATCGCCTGTACAATTTGCGCCAGTCGGGGCCTTTGCAGTCCTACGACTTGTGTCCTGGTTCCAGACACCTGAAGCAAACCTCTGGTGGCTCGTGGAATGTCAAGTGACATACACACCAACCCACCTTTATGCTCCCTACTTTAACGGATCTTTTGACGTCCACCACAGGTAGCTGAACCAAAGCTATCTGTGTCCCTGCTGGCCCTTTCCGTAGCTTAACGGCTGCGACGGCCACCTGTACATCACACTGTTGCCGCAGTGCCGTGACGAGCTCTTCCACTTCGGTGATCTCATCAATGTCCTTGACCTTCAGAGTCGCCTCATGTGTCAGAGCCCTCACCTGCACACCCTCACCAAGGACCTCTTCTGCCAGCCTTTTAAAGGTGGCGCCCTTGTGCTCCTTCTGGCACTTCAGCTCCAGGGTCATCTCGCCCGTACGAGTACGTCTAATACTGCGTACGTCGGCTCCAAGACCCTCAAGCTTAGCGTCGCTTCGCATCATCTTCAAGACGTCTGAGTACCTGGACTGTTCCGTCTTGATGACGATGGCGTCGTCTTTCTCGCGCTTGGCACCTGCCCTCCTACGCCTTGGCTTGGCGTCCTGCGCTACTACCTGCGGATTCGCCTTCTTCTTCCTCTTCCGCTCTACTTTCGTCCAAGGGGGGTCCTCCCCTTGGATCGCCCTGCTCTGTGACTGTTGAGGGCCCACCAGCGGTCGCAACCCCTTGTTCCCATCGTTAAGGGACGGGCCAGCCTTTTCAGGTCCACCCTTCCCAGCTTTCCGGGAACCCTGGCGGATGGAAGGGAACAGGGGGTTGCGACCGTCGTTTGACCCTCAGCAACCACAGAGTAGGATGAACCAAGAGGAGGATCCCCCTTGGACAACAGTCGAGCGGAAGAGGAAAAAGAAAAAGCCGCATGTCAAGGAGAACAGGGACGCCAAACCAAGAGGGCGTGAAAGAGTAGGTGCCAAGCAGGGATGGGAACACTCACTTGCAAAGAATTACACTCACTTGCTATTTTCTCAACTCAGAAGCGTGCAATCAAGAAACGATGTATGGGCGACTTTTGCCTTGTAGTTTTGTCTCAAACTTTGTCGAATAGAGTAGGGGTCGCTCACGAATCCCAAAGTAGTGACAGAGCTGTGAAAGCGACTCTCCACGAGGTGAGTGTAAATTACATTCACCTCGTGGAGAATTGCCTTCGCAGCTCACTCACGAATTCGGTATGCGTGTGCGACCCCTACTCTATTCGGCAAACTTTTAGACAAAATCGCAAGGCAAAAGTCGTCCATACATCGTTTTTTGATTGCACGTTTCTGAGCTGAGAAAACTGCAAGTGAGTGTAACTCTTTGCAAGTGAGTGTTACCATCCTTGGTGCTAAGCGCGAGAAAGGCGACGCTCTCGTCAAAAAGATCGAACAGCCTAAGTACTCAGACGTCTTGAAGGCGATGCAAAGCGACGCCAAGCTCGGAAAACTGAGAGACGACGTGCGCAGTATCAGACGTACTCGTACGGACGAGATGATCCTGGAGCTAAAGAGCGATAAGGAACGTAAGGGTGCCACCTACAAAAGTATGACGGAAGAGGTCCTTGGCGGAGGGTGCAGGTGACTGCCGCAGTCGGTAGGCTACGGAAGGAGCAGACAGGGACACATTTAGCTTTAGTTCAGCTACCTGTGGCAGATGTAAAAAAAAGTCCGTTAAAGTAGGGAAGATCAAAGAAGCCTGGTGCATAAATATGTCATCTGAAATCCCACGAGCTACCGGAGGTTTGTTTCAGATGTCTGGAACCAGTCATGGGACTGCAAAGGCCCTGACAGGAGCAAACTGTGTAGGAGATGCGGTGCGAAGACCGTAAGGCACAAGTTCACGCATTTGACTGATTTGTATCCGGAAATCCGTGAACAACAGGAATCCAACGGGTGGTCCAATGTGCCTGGTCTTCAAGAAATTCGCAGTGAACAAATCAAAGTGCAGGTATGTAACTCAGCTGAGCCTGAATTACAGTGACGCAGCTCAGCAACTGCTTTATCAGGCGATTTCTGAGTGGGTAACGGATATCGCCATCATGTCGGACCATACCGAGTACCCGCCGGCAACGGCAATTGGGTTGCGGATGGGTTCTGAATACTAGATGTCGAACTGGCTAATGTTGGTATCAACAGTACCTTTAGTCGGAATGGTGCGAAGTCGATTATTGACGTTACTTTTTGTAGTTCTGACCAAACAAGTAGTTCGAACTGGATAGCAGACGGTAGCTCGATGAAGGGATATTTAGGAAAGCGCTCCGCCGTGAGCGAAACCTACTTGGTTTAGACGGCGACGAGCTAGTAGCGGTACTCTCGCGTGCGTGTGATGTGACCATGCCTAAGCGAGTTCACTCTAGAAATGGGAGATCACCACTCACCAGCTTACTGGTGAACTCAAGCGATTGCAGACCTGCGCCGCGCCTGCCTACGAGCTAAGCGGCGGATGCAGTGATCACGATCTAAGGAAAAGCGAAACGAACGGCGGGTGGTGTTCGCCGCTGCAAAAGCCGTACTGAAGACCGATTGATTGATTTAGCTATATTATAGAGACTTTAAGCCCTTGTTCTGAAGACCGAGATAAGGGCAAGCAAAAAGGTCTGCTTCGAGGGTCTCTATCAGATGGTCAACGCGAATCCGTAGGGTGATGCCTACAGGATCGTGATGGCCAAGACGAGAGGTGTAATGGCTCCAGAGATGTTGGAAGGGATCATCGAGGGGCTCTTTTCGCACCATGATCCTAGTCCTCCTGTTATAGGAGGACTGGGCTGGTGATGGTAGGGTCACCGATAAGGAACTTGCAGGGATTGTAAAATCCTTAAGCGTAGGTAAGGCCACAGGTCCGGACGGAGCTCCGAATCTGGCCTTAGAAGTAACTATTACAGAGACTCCCGGGATGTTCAGGTCAGATATGCAGAAATGCCTGAACGAGGTAGTTTTCTCAGAGGTTTTGAAGCAGCAGAGCTTGGTACTAAGTATTGTCAAAGGGAGAGGGGGACCACCCGAAGACCTGTCGGCATATAGACCAATATGCATGATCAACACGATGGGTCATCCTCCCTGATTGAATCGTTTTCAACCATTTTCCCCTAAGAGCGGCAAACGAGCGAAAGACAATTACTATGGGACACTTCCTCTTCAACGCGATCGCATCGTCGCCGTCGCCGTCGCCTTTCGTCGGTGCTAATGCCAATCAACCAACAGCTCAATTTACCTTCTCCATGGACAAATGGACACATGCAGCAGCAACGATTCGAAAGAGTTGTATCCAGTAGGCAGTCCAGTCCAGTCCAATCCAAACAATATGACCATTTGCGCGTTTTGAATGGTTTGTTTTCGGGTGCTTGGTGGATCACAGCTCAGCTCGCTCGGATGATGACTAATTGAACTTTCCAAATGTGTAGCCAGCCACCGATCGTCGGTCGGTTGGCGCGCAGTACGGAGGTGACGGCGTTCATCTAGGTCGCCGCGTCGGCAGGTGTGTGACGGTCATGCTGAAGTGTTTTCAGCTGAATAGTAATTGTTGTCAATGGCATAGATAGTAGCACTTAGCTGAGCAGCCGCTGGACTTGGCTGCGCATTCACATGAAAGGGCCAAAAGGTCATTGGAATTCGTCGTGCATAATTGTCTATTGATTTTTTTCTAAATGTGAGTTGCATTCCGATTTCACGGTATTTTGTTAGGGGTCAAGAGTGGCATTTATTAACAGTTTCGTTGATGCGATCTACACTTTGATTTTGTTGAAATCGTTGATGGTGGGAATGGGTTCAGGTATGGGTATTGAGGTCTCACGTAACGTGAACAAAATGAATTTAACATGTTTCGGATCGTTTCCACAAAATTTATTAACAAGGTTTTTCTGTACACATTTCCTTCTCTTTTTCCACTTGTCTTATGCAGATGCTTTTTGTTATTGTTCATTTATTACTTTTCTTTAAACTATCGGATATCTTCTATTTCCAGCAGTCATCCCAACTGGAACAAACTCAGCTTCTCAGTTCTCATCTGAGAGCATTCTGTGCCTACCACAGCATGCAATGCCAAGTATATCCTGTCCAGTTATTATGTCCACTTGTCGCTGTTTCTACAAACATTCACCGAGATTGCATCGCTGCTTGTCAATGACCAACCAGATGACCATTGACATTTCCCACTTGTTCTACCGGTTTCCATCAGCTGTCAAAGATGACGAGACGACACATCACGGTTGCCTCCGGCAAAGGCAGGGGATCACGACATATCTCTCCATTCATGTACATGTAGGTTGGTATAGGTGAGTGCGCTCATAATCGACCCATGCATCCGATCTTTGCGCGATCACTTGTCATCTATAATGTGAAAGCTGCACTACGGACGAACGAAAAGATTTAGTAGCGCTACTTTCAAATGTCCAACGATGACACTGATACCTATAACAAGCCTTATCAGCCTCAAATAAGGATTGCACAGCTGTGCCGGCTACGTTCTTGCGGAAGATGATTAGGAATCCTAGGGTCAGACAAACCCTGAGGTCGAATTAGGGATGTAGTACCGGTAGTACCGATATTACCGACCAACTTTTGGTACCGAAATACCGGTACTGACTGAACCTTTGTTCGGAAGATCGGGAGATTCCTGTATCGCCGAGCAGAACGGCAGCCCTGCGGAAGAGATGGAATGAACCTGCTGCAGTCGCTGTCAGATGTGACAGACGTCAGAACCGTGAGTATGTGTGAAAATAAGAAGAACATCTAGAACACGATTATCGAAGAAACATACTACTTATCGACATACTACTGAATTTGATAACCTATTGTTGACCATAAAGGTTTAATACTAAGTAAGTAATATATTGTGAGATTTATTTGCCCTACAATTTGCTAATTGAAACCTAAATGTAGCGGTGACTCAAGCACCTACCGATAACCGCAGAAGATTACTCCCGGTAGAACCTCCTACTAGCTTGCACGCGAGGGTGAAGAAAAACCTATTGTAAGTTGCAGTAAAAATGTATGAACTTATGATCTACTCAAAAACTAATAATAAAACTATTTCAGCTTTAAGCTGTCTAAACCGGACCGCTAAAAGGAGGCTGCAGTTCTAAAAATCCGAACATTCTTAAAGAATAGCAATCGGAATAACCTCGAAATGGCTGAGGGGTTTGCCCAATCGGTGAGTAATGATCACAGTAGTTACCACAATTGCATGCTTTGCGAGGACCATGATAGTGCGGATGATATGGTCCAATGTGACGTCTGCGACTTCTGGGCACACTACAGTTGCGCTGGTGTCTCAGAAGCTGTGAAGTCGGTTCCGTGGACGTGCGCGAAGTGCAAAAATATACTGCAAGTACCGAAAGAAGCCAAAAAGCCTGCCTCGAAGAAGACTTCATCCAGAAAGAGTAGCACGAAAAGCGATGCTGGATCCGACAAGGAAAGTGTCAAAAGTGTGACCCTGGAGGAATCACTTCAACAGGTTCAGTTTGATAAAAGGGCAAAGGAAAGAGCCCTTGAAGAGGAAAGGATCATCCATGAGAAGCGATTGGAGGCCGAAAGGGAGATAATGGAGAAGAAACGTTTGCAACAGAAGGAGATGCTCGAAAAGCAACTAGCACAGGAGAGAGAAATCCTACAGAACCGACTCAAGGACGAACGGGAATTCCATCAACGGCGTCAGCAGCTCCACGATGAATTCCAGAAGCTCAAGTCGGATCTATCACAGCACTATCGAGAGCAACAAGACTCCGACGAAGAAGAAGATGAAGACGATGAGGCTGGCATGCAAAAGCCGCGTGTTTGTGATGATTTTGGAAGAAAGGATCCCCGTGGAGCCTTCCCGAAATTCCAGGGACAGCCGTCCGCCCGGAACCAGCAGATCGAAGCTGAATTACGGAATGTAAATCCAGAACTTTCGAAACCTACGAAGCTAAACGAGCCGGGGTGCGTTCGGGATCCATGGGGCAGCAATACACGTTTTCAGCAGAATCCGCTAGCTGCTTCCGGCGAGAGAGAAGTAAGAATTGAGGACTTACTGCATCGTATGGATCTGACGGAAGAGGAAGAAGGTGCAATCAGAAACGTACTCGCAAGACGAGGGCAAATCCGCCAAGACTCGCGAATGGACATGGGCCGAGGACCAACGCAGGAACAGCTAGCAGCTAGGTAGGCCGTGTCCAAGCACCTTCCGGTTTTTCGAGGAGAACCAGAGGTTTGGCCGCTCTTTATAAGTTCCTTCGAGTACACCACGGCTGCATGTGGTTTCACGAATACAGACAACCTTAAAAGGCTCCAAGATAGCCTGCAAGGCTTGGCAAAAGAAGCAGTACAAAGCCGGCTCTTGATGCCAGACTCGGTACCCGAGGTCATCGAGGATTTACGCAAGCTTTTCGGGAACCCGGAAAAGCTCTTAAAAAGTCTAGTGGCAAAGGTTCGTAGAGCACAGGCCCCGCGTATGGATAAGCTGGAGACATTCCTGTACTTTGGGATCACGGTAAAGCAGCTATGTGATCACCTCGAGGCTGCGGGAATGCGTGAGCACCTTAACAATCCCATGCTCGTGCAAGAGCTCGTGAGCAAATTGCCACCCGAGTATAAACTTGACTGGGTTCGATTCAAACGCGGCAAAAGGGAAACTCCACTGAGAAATTTTACAAACTTCATCAGCGAAATAGTATCGGAAGTCTCGGAGGTAGCGGACTTCACAGGAGTGGAGCAAGGAGTGACACTGCTCCCCGGGAAACCTAAACCGAGGAAAAAGGAGTTTATGAACACCCACAACACTCAAAGTCACCGTTCGGGAGGGTCCCATGCGGAAATACCATCGAAAGTGAAGAAGCCGTGCGTTGTCTGCAAACGTAGTGATCATAAACTTCGATTCTGTGACGACTTCGGCAAACTGAACATCCGCGAACGTTTGGAAATCGTTGAAAAATGGAAACTTTGCCAATTGTGCCTTAACGACCATGGCAAAGCACCGTGTACGTTTAGAGCGCGCTGCAATGTACCAAATTGCTCTAAAGGACATCATACCCTGTTGCACCGGGTAGAAGGAAGTATTCAGCTGTCCATGGTCAAGAACAATGCACACTTTCAGACGCTACGAACCGTGATATTCCGCATCGTTCCGGTTACCCTCTATTTCGGCGAGACAGCCGTAGAAACATCAGCCTTTCTCGACGAAGGCGCATCTTCTACACTAGTGGAACACTCAATCGCTGATCTACTTGGTGTCTGTGGAATTCCAGAACCATTGGTGGTATACTGGACGGCGAATATGAAGCGGCTTGAAGAGGCGTCACGGAAATTCGATCTACAGATCTCTGCCAGAGGAACGACTGAGCGATACCAGCTGAAAGAAGCACGTACAGTTGATGAACTAGTCTTGCCGACACAAGACATTAACTTAAAGGAAATTGTCAACAAATATGATCATCTCAAGGGTCTTTCGATTCTCGATAGTGTTTCAGAAATTCCCAGAATCCTGATTGGTCTCGACAATCTTCATTTGTTCGCCCCGCTCGAGTCTAAAGTGGGAAAGTTCGGAGAACCTATAGCTGTGCGCTCTCTCCTGGGATGGTCCGTGTATGGTCCAGAACAACAGAGAACATCATCGAAGGCGTACGTACACTTTCACTCCATGCACCCGGTTAGCAACCAACAGCTGCACGATTTGCTAAGAACGCAGTACACAATAGAAGAAGGTTGTACGCAAACCGAAATACTTCCTGAAACGGAGGCCATCTTGCGCGCTAGAAATATCCTCGAACAGACGACTAGGCGCGTAGGAAACCGCTTCGAAACAGGGCTGCTCTGGAATAACGACGAAATCACCTTACCGGACAGCTACCCGATGGCCCTGAAGCGGATGGCAGCACTCGAACGTAGACTTTCGAAGAACCCGAAACTACAGACGGCCATCCATGAGCAGATCGAAGCATATCTACGAAAGGGATATGCCCACAAGGCAACGGATGAAGAGTTGCGCAATTCCGACCTTTTGAGAGTGTGGTACCTTCCGCTGAGCGTGGCTTTGAATCCCAGGAAACCGAACAAGGTGCGCTTGGTATGGGATGCGGCGGCATCCGTACAAGGGATCTCGCTAAACTCGTGCCTTCTTAAGGGTCCCGACCTCCTAACGTCGCTACAAGGAGTTTTTTGCAAGTTTCGGGAACGACCAGTAGCAATTGGTGGCGATATACGCGAAATGTACCACCAATTGCTCATAAGGGCAGCTGACAAACAAACGCAACGGTTCTTATTTCGCTTCAACTCAGCAGGCCCTCCGGAGACTTATGTGATGGATGTGGCCACCTTTGGAGCCACATGTTCACCTTGCTCAGCGCAATTCGTCAAAAACCGCAATGCTATGGAGTACGCTGAACAGTTCCCTGACACGGCTGAAGCTATCATCAATCGAACATACGTAGACGACTACTTCGACAGTTTGGATACCGAGGAGGAGGCACTACGTAGAGCCAAGGAGGTGCGCTTTGTCAACGGTGAAGCAGGGTTCGAAGTAAGAAACTGGTCTTCAAATTCGCAGTGGGTGCTGCAAGGTCTAGGGGAAGAATCATCTTCCGAATCAGTGCACTTTCACCTAGATAAAAACACCGAAAACGAACGAGTGTTGGGCGTTATCTGGAATCCCCATCAAGATGTCCTATCGTTCGCTACCGTGTCAAAAGCAGAAAGTTCCCTGCATTCGTCCTGGAAACCAACTAAAAGAGAAGTTCTTAGTATGGTGATGACACTGTTCGACCCGCTGGGTTTATTGGCTCCGTTCACTACACTCGGTAAAATGCTGGTACAGGACCTCTGGCGTTCTGGTTGCGACTGGGACACCGAAATCAACGACGAGTCGAACAAAAAATGGACATCGTGGATTAACGCGTTACCCGAAATTTACGAGCTAAAGATCCCGCGCAGTTACTTTGGGAACGTGCAATCCCAGTACTATGGACCAGTGGAACTGCATGTGTTTACCGACGCTGGAGAAAACGCCTTCGGATGCGCTGGATATTTGCGGATTGTAGTCGACGGAGAAGTTAAATGCTCGCTCGTGATGGCTCGCTCTAAAGTGGCGCCTCTTAAGCAACTCACTATTCCTCGCCTTGAACTTCAAGCGGCAGTACTGGGAGCGCGAATGGCACATACTGGACGGATTCCCGAACTGTCCTATCTTGGATTTCATCGGATCAGAAGCGCTACAAGCAGTACGTTAGTTTCAGGATCGGAGAGATATTAAGCCTGACGAAGTTGTCGGAATGGAGATGGATACCTTCAAAGTTGAATGTTGCAGACCGCCTGACGAAATGGAGAAGTGACTCCGGATTGTGTTCTGAGTGGTTCAATGGACCACGATCCCTCTACGAGAACATGAACATCGAACTACAACAACTCCCTCCGGCTAATACCAAGTGCGAACTACGACCTGTGCATTTGTTTCACGGTGCAACACCTTTAGAGAAGCTAATCGACGAGAGCCGATTTTCCAAGTGGAACGTCCTGGTAAGATCTGTAGCGTGCGTCTTTCGTTTCATTTCTAATTGCCAACGAAAGGCCCGTGGTGAGCCCATCGAAATTCTAAAGAGAATGCCGAATCATTTGAAGGAAACAGCAATTCCATCGGTCATGACGCCTTTGAAACAAGAAGAATACCGACGTGCCGAAAACATTCTCTTCAGGACAGCTCAGTGCGACGCCTTTGGAGACGAAATCAAGATTCTGAAGAAAAATCAGGAGTTGGAACCATCACGATGGTTTGCCATTGAGAAGACCAGCCCGCTCTATAAGCTGACTCCACTCTTGGATGACGAACAGGTGTTGCGAATGGAAGGACGTTGCGATAGGGCCGAACTTCTACCGTTCGATATGCGGTTCCCAATAATCCTACCAAAAAACTGTAGTGTGACCCAACTTATAGTACGACATTACCATGAAGCGTACGGACATGCATTCAGAGAAACGGTGAAGAACGAGATAAAGAAACGGTTCTTCGTCTTCAGCCTGAGTTCGGTAATAGCGAAGGTTGAACAAAACTGCATCTGGTGCAAGGTGCATAAGAACCGTCCCAAGTGTCCTAGAATGGCTTCGCTTCCAGTTCAACGGTTGACACCCTATCAGCGACCGTTTACGTTTGTCGGTATCGACTACCTTGGGCCAGTGCAAGTGTCCGTTGGACGGCGAATAGAAAAAAGGTGGATCGTCTTATTCACCTGTCTGGTCGTACGAGCCGTCCACCTGGAGGTGGCCCATAATCTTACCGCTCAATCATGCGCTATGGCGATCCGACGATTCAACACACGATGGTGACCAGCCGCTGAATATTTCTCAGACAACGGCACCAACCTCAAGGCCGCAAGCAAGGAGTTTACTCAGCAAGTACAGGAGATAGGATACGAATGCGCCGATCAATTTTCTAGTGCTCGGTCCAAGTGGCATTTTAACCCACCAGCTACGCCCCATATGGGGGGAATATGGGAGCGTATGGTAAGAACTGTGAAAAGTGTCATGGAAGTGCTTAACGACGGACGCAAATTAACGGACGAGATTCTCCTAACAAGCATAGCGGAAACTGCGGACATGATCAACAGTCGTCCATTAGTCTACGCCTCATCAGGATCGCTCCAGGAGTCAATCACCCCAAACCACTTTATTCGAGGAATAGCTGCTAACGAACCACAGGAAGTCCTGCCACCTACGAATCCTGCGCTAGCACTTCGTGATGCTTACCAGCGTTCAGTGGAGCTTGCAAACAATTCGTGGGAACGCTGGATAAAGGAATACGTTCCTAACATCAATCGTCGCACCAAATGGTTCGACGAATCAACGCCTTTGAAGAAGGGAGACCTAGTTTACGTCGTAGATGGAAACCGGCGTAAGGCATGGATCAGGGGAATTGTTGAACAACCAATCGTATCGAGTGATGGAAGAATTCGCCAAGCCCTTGTGAGGACCAACAACGGGGTGCTCAGGCGGGCTGCCGCTAACTTAGCGGTTCTTGAGATTACTGAAGGTAACGCTGCTCCGGATGACGATTCCGGAACAGGATTACGATCCGGGGATGTGTTCGGAAGATCGGGAGATTCCTGTATCGCCGAGCAGAACGGCAGCCCTGCGGAAGAGATGGAATGAACCTGCTGCAGTCGCTGTCAGATGTGACAGACGTCAGAACCGTGAGTATGTGTGAAAATAAGAAGAACATCTAGAACACGATTATCGAAGAAACATACTACTTATCGACATACTACTGAATTTGATAACCTATTGTTGACCATAAAGGTTTAATACTAAGTAAGTAATATATTGTGAGATTTATTTGCCCTACAATTTGCTAATTGAAACCTAAATGTAGCGGTGACTCAAGCACCTACCGATAACCGCAGAAGATTACTCCCGGTAGAACCTCCTACTAGCTTGCACGCGAGGGTGAAGAAAAACCTATTGTAAGTTGCAGTAAAAATGTATGAACTTATGATCTACTCAAAAACTAATAATAAAACTATTTCAGCTTTAAGCTGTCTAAACCGGACCGCTAAAAGGAGGCTGCAGTTCTAAAAATCCGAACAACCTTGGTACCGGTACTTTCGGTACCACGATATTTCTTTCGAAGTGTTGAAATCCTGTCAATAGTATAGCCAATATTCAAAATAAACAAACTTAAACAATTAAACCAAGTACTTTGACAAACAAACATTTTATTTATGCAACCTTTCTGCAAATCCAGGATATATCTTAGCAATAACTGGTTAAATGAACGTTGATTTTTGGAAATAGATTTTCTAGCTTAGAATGAAACTTGTTATATTAGGGTTTCTTGTTATTTCTTCAGAATCTGTTGATAGCATCATCAAGAAAAAATCATTTAAATCTTCTACTGTATTCACCTAGCTGATTTTGGTACATATAAGGTTGTTCCTGTTTTATTTTAGACTGACCAAGATACTGCCTGTGAAACTGCCTAGAAGCTTAAGGGTGTACGGAATCCAATTGAGCCACGGAAAATAGTGCATAACTTTTGATTGCATGCATCAAACTGGCTGATTTTTTAAACAATAGTAACTACACTAGTTTACAAAATAAAACGAAAGTCGTGAACTTCTGTCAACGACCAAAATTTTTGAAGCATAATTTAGCGCTGATTTCGAAACCGTGCTTCAAAAAATTTAAAGTAGAACAGTTTTTGAGTTTTAGCTCAATATCGAGTTTTCCAACTTTTTAAAATATGGAATTTAATAAAGTTCAAATATCTTGCGTTTTGTTTAACCAATTTCAAATCTTTTTCCATAAATTAAAAGCTGAATATAATACCATTCGATCATCTGAACCCAAGTTTTGCGTTAGATGGATGAAATTCAAGATATTGGCGAGTTTTGGGGACGATCTCCTTAAATTTTAGCAAATTTTCCAAAAATATATGAAGATATGTATTTTTTTCGACAAGAAAAAAACAATTTAAAAATTCTTTCTCAACGTTTATTTGACATAACATATGTAGGAGAGTTACAGTAAAATTTTCAGCTCAATCGGAGCATTGATTACGGAGAATGAGATGTGTGAAGTGAGCGACTTTGCTGTAAAATAGAACAAAAATCGATTTTAAATCATCATCCTTGTATGGAAAGTCGAAAAAATTTCCGCTCTACTGTAATTTTTTTCCTTCGCGTTTTCGATCTTAGGGCATGATTCTACACCAAAAACGATCATCAGCTTATCGAGTTCAAAAATGCTGTAAACTAGTGCTATTAATGCGCAGATGATACTGTAAAATTTTCATCAGAATCGGTAAAGTATTGGCGGAGATATCTCCGACACTAGAAAACGAAGTTTTGGAATTCTTGTACCATAAACCGGGGTCAAATTGATCTTCGGGTAGAAATTGATCAGACGTCTTTCAGTTAGATAAAGCATACTTTAAGTAGTTTCCTTACAAGTATCATGCTGTTGGAATCTGATACGTTACGTTAGTCGTAAGGAAACAATTAAAAGTGTGCGTTTTCTAACAGACAGTCGTCTGATCAATTTCGACCCGGAGCTCAATTTGACCCCGGTTTACGGTACACTCATTGTGAAAATGATTTAGCCTATAACTTTATTGTTACTTTTTCAAAACATCTGAAAATTTGACTATAAATTAACAATATAATAAAAATGAAGTGGTTAATGTTTTGTCAAGATCGGTTTAGTACTGAATTTTCTAGAATTCAAAACACAAACCGCTTCACAGTGAATTTTAGGTCCTTTATAAAAACATTCAGGTCCATTTGCGCCATTTTGACTGTAGAACTGTCAATACTGCTTCAATTCTAAGTAAAATTTAAGAGTCCTTAACTATTATAATACAATGTTTACCGTCACATTTTCAGCCATTTTGGCTAAAAACACTGGAAGTTAGAAAACTTTGAATGTCTCAATACAGTTAACTCGGTTTGCGTATTGCGATTTATGGACACATATACGATCACAACTTTTTAATGGTTGGACCAAATCAAATGAAACTTTCAAACAATATTCCTACATATATAATCCACTTACAGAAAATAATTCATTGCTATCGGTTTAGTTCCTAGGGGTAGATCTATAAAATATAAATTTTTATTTCAATACTTTGTTTGCACAAGAATCCCAAAATCGATTTTTTCAACGTCGGAGATATCTCCGCCAATACTTCACCGATTTCTCTGAAAATTTGGTGGTATCATCTGCACCAATATACTGTTAGTGGTTGAAAAATCAGCAATTTGCATGCAATCAAAAGTAATACACTATTTTCCGTGGCGCAATTTGATTCCGTACACCCTTTATGTAATAGCTCCATTAATATTAATCATACAACTAATTTCTTTCTATAATTATTATCTATCTATATATTTTTTGTTTAGTTTAGTATTTTATGGTTAGATTTTATGACATCCCCAAAACCGGAATTCACAAATGTTACCAGGAATTTGTAGATTTTCTGTACAAAATAGATTACTCTTCATGTTTGGTGAAAAATTCCCAGTACCGGTATTTTACCGGTACTACCGGTACTGTAACCACCAGTACCGAAATACCGATACTCACCAAAAGTGGTCGGTACTGCGACCCCTAGGTCGAATTGAAAGATCTCCATCCTGGGCGATTGCCCGCCATTTCCATGTCAAATTTCTGTCGACTTCCGTTATTTCCTTGTTGAGGCTTCGCCGCTATGAGCCTCTGGGACTACCTCTGCTGCGATGTCCGCCTCTAAAACTAACTGAAAATCCTCTAAAACTTCCCAAAATGCCGCCGAAACCCCCTTCCGACCCCATGTAACGTACTTGAGACCCACCAAACTCCCCAAAAACGCCCCTGAAGCCCTTCCCCTCCTGAAACTCCCTTGAAAGCCCTCGGAACTCCACGTGACCCCTTTTAAATCTCCTAGTCACTCTCCCTTCTTAAACTTCTTTGCAACCTTGTACTTCATTTAGGTAATGAACTGAATCCATTTAGGTAACTTTAGGTAAACTTTTGGCCGATACATCATATTGAGGGGTGACCCCAAACTTTTGGTCGATGACATCAAGAGTTAAATTACTTAATAACCTTTTTCCTAGATTTTTTAGCCAAGTTCGGTAAAAAGCAGTTAAAAGGTAATAGAAAATAAGTTATATTGCCACTCTCATCTTAAAATTAGGTCGACCCAATTTCCAGCGACACTGCCGTTTATATTCATTTTTTAGAAAATTTGGCAACTTTGGGTTAATTTTACATACAAAGATTTTTAAAAACTTTCACCTAAATCATGTTCAAAGTTACTTTGACTTATTATCTTTCGAATGAGACCTAGGATTTTGAAATCGGACGCAAATTGGTGGAGATATGGGCCTAAAAAAATGACCTGTTTTTTGACGGGGTGACCCAAACTTTTGATCGGGAGTGTACATACAAAAACGAAACTTTTGAAACTAATTCATATTTAGAATCAAAGTTCCACGAAAATTTGATCACACAAAGTTTACAAGTTCCCTGGTGGCCCAAGCAACACGACTTGTATCAAAGCCAGTAACAGCAGTAGTGCAAGTTATTCACTGTCCGATAGAACCCAATTGCTTCTTCTTTGAAACCCAAAACGCGCAGATTCTGAATCGTTATGCAGCTTAAATGAGAGGGAATGATAAAAAAATGGAAAAATAGATTTTGTCCAGACTCATGGACACCAGAAGCATTTCTTCTCACCTTACATACTACACCAAACGCTCTGTGAGAGAATTGCTGCTCAACACACCATAAAAACTACTGAAGTTACTTGTTACTTCATTGCACCTTCTTTGTCACAAGTTACAGGACTGTCAAAATGAAAAAACGCGCAAGTTTTTCGCAACACATTTGGAACATAATCTGAACAAACAAACCAGAGTTCGATGTTGCATGACTGTGTTACCGAACGGTAACATTTTGTTTTGTTCTGTTACGATGTGGGACGGTAGGCTCCAACAAGTTGTAAAGCTAGCAACGTCCAAATCAAATCGGTGGGCGGCTGATGAGCTAACGCTACCAACGCACAGCACAATTGATGGGTGGGCTGAGCGCCCACGGCAGCCAGATGGCGGATGCGGGAAAACGCAGCACCCACAACCCGTCAAAAAGGAGTGCTGAGAGGGGCTAAGAAACAGCGATGCCGATGGGAGTGCAGGAGTTGAATACCGACTACGAGACAGTGAGCAAGTGCCGAGCCCAGTGCTCTATAGTTGAGGGCAAAAGGTTTAAAGTTTTTCTTAACACCGGTCGCGTGAAGTTACTCCGGTAGACGCGATATCAGATTACGACGGTCTGATCGGTGATAAGTGTGGAAGCTACAGATCAGCGAAGCTCGGATCCACCAGGAATAATTTTCAACCGGGCTGTCAGTGCTAACCAAGCCCGGCCACGTGGCGAAATAGTCAACGGAGCTGGACATAAGCCCTGTCCGCTGCCCCTTTTCATTCCGAGGTGGCCGGGATCGCCCGCCGAGTCCGAAACCATCAAACCCAGCCTTTCGGGGGTTCAATACGACTGCTGCAGCCACCCGAGTCAGCAGGCATCCGCCCAGTCATTTGAAGGTACCACACGTCTCCTGTCGAACAACGTCGCGTCACCGCCTCGCCTCCGCGGCTACCCGCCGCCTCTCACGAAGTCAACCGCCATCTCGTGGTTAAGGCCGCCGATCCGTGACGCCCGAAGCCGTCCCGCGGGTCACCATCAAGCTCCGGTCTTCCCGCACGTCCAAACATCGAAGCTGGTTCGAAACCGGCGCCCACGTGTGTCACGCGGCTCATCCTTCTGTGCATCCTTCTACATCCACCGGTGGTAGATGACCACCACGGCCACGTTACCCTAAACATCACCGCTCGCCGCTGAACACCATCAATAAATCGTAAGTTCTTTCCAATCGATAGTTTTAGGACATCCCACATCCGAAACTCTCCCCTACTCAATCGCCCTGGGACCCGGGAGTTAGAAGACGGCCTTGTGTGCCCACCCCGGAAACGGCCGAGGCTCAGACCAGCCGCTTGGGGCTTAGGCCAGTCACCGTCTGGGACGGCGCAGCTACTCCCGGGGTCAAATCGTTTCAACTGCAACACAGCACATTTAATGAAAGCTGACTGTTTTATCACTTTTGAGGAATATGTAAGCTCCGCCTCCTCGAATCGATGTCAAACACGAGGTTTTTGTTGATTTCTATGAAACAAAGCCGAAACTTTACGAAATTCGGAGTTTAAATGCAACTCAATTGACAAGATGGAAGTTGCGTGTGCTTTCAGTGCAACTCATTTAGACCAAAGCATAGAAAGTCACATTTTGGATGATGTTGCAGGTGCTGCTTGGGGGCGATGGATTTTTAGTCCACACTGAAGTGCTCGATGACGTGGTAGTGTAGTTACTGCGAGGACCCATCAGCAGGTGGATCACGAAATTGAAGTGTCTGATAATATCCAACGTCTGATTTATCAACGGATTCAAATCAAGATATGCTGGCCATATGCCCGGTCATTAGGCTGTGGCTTACTTTTGAAAAGTTCTTGAAACCCGGAATTTGTAAGCTCTTCTGGATTCAAATAACACAAAAAGACATAAAAAGAGAAACCTCTGAATTTGAGTCAAAAATATTGAGATTCAAAGGTGCCACAAAAAGCCTCAATGTTGAATGTAGAAATAATATAAAGATGCTTTCACTTTATGTACCAAAACTTTTTCAATTTACAATTGGTTTTCATTTTTTTATGAATCTCTTTCAAACTAACTTTCAAACATTTTTTATCTGTATTAACGAGATTTTTAGCCCTAGGCTAGTTCATCTCGAAACATTCAAACAAGCTTTTGTGTTTTTTAAAGATTTCATTTATGTTTTTATGCAATTCAGTATCATAATTTATATTTTATCTAGCTCATTTTAGTATCATAATGGCCAATTTTTCCGAACTGGTTCATTATGCAACTGAAATGAGTTACATAATAAAAAATAGTTGAATAATGTTCATAATGCAACTCATTTGAGTTGCATTATGAACATTATGCAACTCAAATGAGTTGAATTATGAAAAAATCATTGCATAAAATTTTGTATGGAAAAGAAATAAATAACTATTTCCTGTTCCAAATCTTTTGGCTTTTGTAGATATATCTGTGGCCTAAAAATATTGTGAACAAAATATTCGTTAAAGTATTCATTTTTATGATAATGTTCACCAAATACTGCCAAAACATGTCCATTTTTTTATTTTTCATGTTAAACTGGAGTTTATGAGTTTAAAGATCAAGATGAACGCGGACGTGTTTTCCTTGCCACTCTTCAAAATCCTACGGATCGCGATGGCTTTCCGATGCTCTAATTCAGTTGCAATTTCCATTTCACTTTTGTGGATGAGTTCAAATGTCGATATCACGCATCAACTAACATTCAGCTTTGGGTGGAACTTCATCGGGTCAAGTATTTTTTAACAGCATTTCCACCAGGTGATTTTATTTTCAATGGTTTGGCTCGATAGGAACCCAATTACGTCGATTTCTGCCTATTAAGGGCAGCGTGGTAGTGCTGCGAACTGATTCCTAGTATTCATGGAACTTGGAAAATGAAAAGCTCCTGCGATACGACCCACCTGGATCGTCTCCAGTCGAGAGAGGAAGGGAATGGGGAGGAGAAAACTGTACCTGGGTAGCACGTACTTAAAAAAAACAATTTCATGTAAATATCAACGTTCAGTGGGAGCGCACGGTTCACAACATTTTCAAAATATGTATCGGGTTCGTCACTTCACTCGCTTGAAGTCTTTTCGCCTGTTCAGACAAGTGGAGACGCGGGATCATTGAGAAAGTGGAGATGCATTTGACTTGCGAATACTTGGGAACTCCATCGAACTCTTTCCAACAGTAAATGGAAGGGGCGAAGTAATGTAAGTAACATCGCACAACCTCTTAAATTCTCCTAATCTATCTACCTAATCTATCCAAATGTGGAAAATCATTGTTTTCCACGCTTTTCTTTTCATCATATCAGCCATTCTCGGGCTTTATCTGCTCAATTTCAGATCTAGTTTGCTTACATCTAATGAATGCTCAAGGCAAGGTAATTCCCCAATTCTTTAACATTGCCCAAATGTTGATCAGTTTCGGAAAATCGTGTTGTAAATCGAACTTAAGTATGTAATTCTCGCAATGTATACGCCTGAAATAGAAGCGTATAGGGTATCGCGCTACTTGGGCGGTGGTTTTCTTCGTCTGTTATTTTCGTCTGTTTTCCACTGTAACTCGGTCAATTTTGAACCGATTGACTTGAAATTTTGTACACGGGTAGATACTATACCTATCTCACCGCATTCCAAGAATTGTGTCAATTGGTTCAAGATTTACTGAGTTATAGTGGAAAACAGACGAATATAGAAGCCACCGCCCAAGTAGCGCGATTCCCTACGGGATTGCCACAATATTGCATTTGTTTTCAAAATTATGGATATTTTCCAGAAAAAATGCTTGAAAACTTTTTGTCTCTGAACACGGAAACTGTACAATTCTTAAAAAAAAACAACCTACAAAATTTTGTTACGAAAAAAGCTTAGGTGGCTAACCGAAACAAGGTCACACCATAGTTTCAGGAACTGGGAGGATGTCCTTAACATTTGTACTTTTAAAAAATGCCTTCTGATGATCTGATCTATGGTAAATAGTATATTTTCTGCTTACATGTCTATTGAATGCTTCCAGCTGGCGCCAGCAACGGAAGTCTCAAATTTAAATTTTCACCGTAAGCTTACGGAAGAGTGGTGATCAAGAGCTGTCAAATTGTATGGAAAATCGCGTAAAACGTTGCTTTTTTGAAATACGAGAAAGTTTTGTGAAAAGTAAGTGAACTGAAATCAACAATGGTTTAGTTAGGCAACTTTTTGTGTTTAGTTTACCCGATCAGAAAGGCATAACACAATTA
The DNA here is from genome assembly GCF_035046485.1 of Aedes albopictus. Classification (NCBI taxonomy): domain Eukaryota; kingdom Metazoa; phylum Arthropoda; class Insecta; order Diptera; family Culicidae; genus Aedes; species Aedes albopictus. The sequence continues at coordinate 120,915,841 of NC_085136.1, read as the reverse complement.
TAACCGATTAAGTTATTTATTTCAAAGATTTTTCATAACAGAATGAGTTATAAAAATCGCCGGTTAGGTGTTAAAATAACAAAAATTATAACTAAAATTGCTCTAGTCATAACATAATTATAACTGATCTTGATACAATTATAACAAGCTTATAACAAAATGAGATATAAAAAATCAATCAAATTATATCACATGTTGTTATAAACCAGATATAAGTATATTGGGTAAAAATTAAGTAGTGTTAAAATTAACTCATTTTTGGGTAACCAATTTTTAGAGTGAAATTTTATTTTTAGTAAAAAGTTACTGGCATCAAAAAACTTCTCCACATAGTATACATAAAACCCAGGGATTCGAACCTAGGACGGCTAGAACCTAGAACAGGAGCTCGTCGTTTTTGCCAGTGAAGCCATCGCAACACTTGAAATGAGGGGCGATATAAGCTGAAATGGTTCTTCATATTGGTAGCTCGTCTATAAATAGACTCGCTGATCCAACATATTGGAGAGGGAAAGTATGACGTCACCATACCCAGTTATGACGTCACCATGCGCATTACTATAGCCCATTTAGTCAGCTTCGATGTCGTGTGCGCTCGTTGTGCACTAGAGCCAGCGTTCACTACTTCGGAGCTGGAGCCCACATCGCTGTACCTACGCGAATGGACGTCACACGAAACTGTTCTTAATACAGTTGATAGCAATTATATTGCTGACTGCACCCCAAATTGGACTGACACAATAGTGTGCACACACCTTCAAAGTGTGATTGCAGCGCAGGGCCACGTCGGATCGAGTTGAGGTCTTCGGTGCACTTATTCCTTGTAAATAGAGGAATAAGTGCACCGAAGACGTCGAGACGATCCGAGGCAAATGTGCACTTTTATCACACTTTTTAGACGTACCAAAAAAAGTGTGATAGTCCAATTTGGGATGTAGTCAGCAATATCTTCGTGTTATTAACTGAGTTGAACAGATAGCTAATGACTTTCAAATAGTGAAAAGTGTGGAACTAAGCAGTAGTTGCGCCAGCGTTTATTTAAATGTTTAAAGCGTTTTTTGGCATTATTATTAATTAATGATATTCCTTCTGCAAAGTTGTTCAGTAGTATTATGGCGCTTAAGTGATGAATGTTTTGGTAGGAATATCCACCGCAGATTCTTGCAGGAATATTCCCTTGGAGGAATTTATGTATGAATTTTTAAAAGGATAGAAAAGCATTTCCATAATGAGTCATTGGTGTAATTGTCGATAAAATTTGTAAAGATACCTTTTGATAAATACTTCAAGTAATTTGTTTTCGAACACAGAGCGTTCAGGAAATCTAAAGGGATATCAAAACACTTCGTTTCGCTGTTGAACTGAATATTTTATTAACTCTAACAAAACAACTACACTTCATTTGCTATTACATAACCATTTCAGTCGGCAGATATGTATACACCGATTATCTATGCGGAAAAAAGCTGTAGTTAATTGTAGTGATATTCACAACAGAGACTGAGTGACCAAATACTAAGAAATTTCGAAGAAATTAGAATTGGATTGAAAAATTTAACTTTAAAACTAGAACTTAATTAATTACTGAGATCCTTCAGAATTTCTGATGGATTTTCCCTGATGAAGAATCCTTTTTAATAATTTGTGATGCATAGGCTGAAGTAATTTGCTAAGAATGTCTTGAAGAATCTCCCTTTTGGATTCTCTGAAGAAATTCTCAAGGGAGGAAATGTATGTTGGATTTTAAACTTAAACCTTGCGGGGAATCCCTATCACGAATGATCTGTATACTGTACAATTGAAATCATATTAGTAATTTAAGTTGAGTGCTCCAACAGATCAAAGGCGACGTGATCTGGTCGGTGAAATATAATTGGTGAATTAAAATGTGTTTTCGTGTTCTATGATCAGAGATGAAGGTTCATAGAAGTGGTTTCCTTGAGATCCCAACATGTATATGAAATAATCTTCCAACAAATCCTTGGGGCAAAGTTCAAAGAGGAGGTCATGGAAAAAATCATGGAGGAATTGGTGAAGAATTCCTTAGAGGATTACCCGGAAGAATACGTGGAGGAATTTCTTATGGATTTTTTGCAGAAATTCCTGGAGGAATCCTTTGAAAATTATTGGAAAAAATCTCTAGAGGAACTCCTTGGAGGAATTACCGTAGGATTCTATAGAGTATTTTTTTGTAGGAATCATCGGAAGCCTTTCTTAAGAAATCCTTGGAGAAGTTGCTGAAGAATTCTACAACCACAATTTCTAGAGGAACTCTAGAGGAAATCTCTTTAAGAACTTCTGGAGAAACATTTAAATATTTGACTGGAAGATCGTCAGTAAGAATTCACGTAGGAATCGTTGAGAAAACTCTCGGAGAGATCTCTGCAAGAACTTCTAGTGAGCTCCCTAGAAAAACTACAAGAGAAATACTTTTAATATCTCTAGAAATATTCCCAGAAAGTACTCCGTAGCTATCAATAATAAACATTCAACCTGTAAGACATGTACAAAATCCTCTGAACAAATGTAAAACGCCGCGGTTCATTTACATATAACATTTTCCACTTGAGAGCCAAGGACTTCTCGACAACTTTGCTGATGAGTGATGATCCGAACTTCCCAGGACAACAGAATAATGAGATTTAACATATCAAATAGCTCGTAGTAGTGGAATTGTGCATAAAATTTTACACCATTCGAGAATTTCAAGAATCATGAACAACTTTTGCTGAACATACGAACTGTGCAGGTGATCTGAAGCATGATAAGAACCATTTAAAATTACCCAATATCATCACGTAATGGTGGTGTTGCTTTTCTCATTTTCCACCTGCCAAAGTCACAAGCTTTCTGTACAAATTTAATGAAGACATGAGCTTCTTTGGTAGTTCATATAATAAAGCATAATAAGGGCCCGTATAGCCGAGGTGGTAAACGCACGAGTATTCAGCATGACCATGCTGAGGGTGACGGGTTCGATTCCCGGTCGGTCCAGGATCTTTTCGTAAAGAAAATTTCCTTGACTTCCTTGGGCATAGAGTAACGGGTGTCCACTAAATAACGAGAATGCTTCCAAAGTGCTCTTAAAAATATATGATCTTCAAAAACGGCAATCTGAATCTATCTATCATAAAGGTTTAACACTGTACTTTCATGGAAAAATATAATATTTTAGAAAATTGAACGTAGTAATTTGTACAGCATATTTGTGTAGTGATGTTGGAGCAACTGCTTTGTACGACTTTTAAAATTTAACTTTCACGCATTTTCTGCATCTGTGAAATAGTTAGTTGAAATAATTGACTTCCAAGCTACCTTTAGCATCTACACACTCAAACAACAATAGGAAAAAAAAATGGGGATACTGACTGGTTTTAATGCTTTGATGGCAGCCTTTTCTCGTAAATGACGTTTATTGAAATTTCAAAAAAATGCCATTTTTCTGTATCATAAAAACGTGTCAATGTAATTTGTGCACTGCGGTTCATTGTTGACCTTTTTGTGTGCTATTTTATTTTATAACAAACCATTTACATGTTGTCATGTTGTCCAACGTGTAAATGTGATTTGATGTGAATATTTGATATTTTACACGGCATTCTATTGATTTATCCAGCCCATGACGCAAAAGTACGTTTAATGATGTGAAATGATTTCATGCTTATTGATTTAGCTAGTTTACATCTATTTCCATCAGGATCTGTTTCTAGGGATGCCAGGTTGTAGAGTTCATTCAAAACTGGACAGATTTTAGGTTTTGCAGGCTTTGTCCCAGTGAGGACGTTACGCCAAGAAGAAGAAGAAGATTTTAGGTTTTCTTTTAACTTTTTTACGGTTTTTTTTAGCAATCGGTAGAGCCGTCCAAGGCGCTTAACTAGTGCTTCCTGTTTCAATGTCGTTTTCTACAGAACAAAATAAGTTGAAACAAAATAAAAAATACGCTGACTTTGTGGATAGATAGATGATTGTTTTGCATAAAAAAAACTTTTCTCTATGGGCGCTTGTAATTTTTTAATCAGTTGCTAAAACCATTCTCGTTATTTAGTGGACACCCGTTATCTTCGTGCCTGCCATACGATATACGCATGCAAAATGGTCATTGGCAGAGGAAGTTCTCAGTTCATAACTGTGGAAGTGCTCATAGAACACTAAGCTGAGAAGCAGGCTTTGTCCCAATGAGGACGTTACGCCAAGAAGAGAGAGAGATAATAAAGGATATCAACAATTGTGTATTTTCTAAACACAATGTCGCCATACAGGGGTTGATTTACGCACTAAACACTACCAAAAAAATATTGATTAATTACACATTGCATTTTAAAAATTATTACTGAGTTTGTTATAATGTTGATGTAATGATGATCAAATCACATATTCATTTATTGTAACTGACTTTGTTAGAATCTAGAAATAATACAAACTAGTTTTCGTACCGGTTCCAACAAATATATCTAAATATAACATGCCTTGATATAGATATCAACCGTTGATATAATTATGTTATGTTTTGTTATGCCTTTCTGATCGGGATGTTCTGGAATACTTCATTTGTCAAGAAAATTCGATTTTACTACCACACAAAAAACCATCTGTTGCATTTAAGTTTGGATTGAAGATCTATTTTTGAACACTAGTAATACCTTAGCTGTTAGCATGACCGCCAGGTTTTTTTTTTTATTTCAGAGGCGTTTCTTGGGCGTTCCAGTTACAGGGGTAATCCTGATGGTGTCAGAGGCGTTCCAGGAATTTCAGAAGCGTTTATGGGGGTTTTCAGAGGGGTTCGTAGGGTTACCCAGAATTCAGGAGCGTTACAGGAATGTTCAAGGGGATACCGGTGGTGTTACAGGGGGTTTCAGTGGCGTTCCAGATGCTTTCAAGAGATTACAGCAATTTACTGACTTCTAATCATTCAATTGATATCATTCAAGGCTCTCCGACCACTGATGGTCGACTCAAATCATTCAATTGAGTCCTAGCTAATACATTTACAGGGGACAGATAAAATGTGCTGTGGTCACACAGCAGTGACTTCTTGAAGCGTGCATCAAACAATCTCAAATTTATACTTTTTTGCAATTTCTCATCGTAATAGGCTGTTTTATCTCATGCAAATCTGCCAGGAAAAGGTCTACTTTCTCACACTAAATTAACAGTGCGGTAATGATTCATTACAGCACTGATTTGCGTTGCGTAATGAACGATTACAGCACTGTTTTCAGTTTTGATCAACTTCTTGATGCTTTCTGGACGCAAGTTTGAAAAATTGTGACAACTGCACAGTATAAGCTACTATGATCAGACTTCCTTAAACATGGCTATGAACATCAGTGTACAGTTTGATGAAAAAGTTATGTTAAAAACTATCATCAAGTGGTAATTTATGAAATTGCAAAAAACATTGTACGCAACTCGGTGCAGAACTCGATTTTTACAGCACTCGTCGTAATTATCATACTCGGCAAGCCTCGTTGGATAAATGTACGACTCGTGCTGTAAAAATCTTCATTCTGCACCTTGTTGCGTAAACTACTATTTTAAACTAGTTGTGTATAAGTGGTTGCAAAAAAAAAATCGAGCTATTCTACGTGAAATTATAATTATACTAGAAAAATGCATAATTATCCGACAGCCAACTTTGAGCCAAGGGTGGGAACACTCACCTGCAAAGAGTTACACTCACTTGCAGTTTTCTCAGCTCAGAAGCATGCAATCAAGAAATGATGTATGGACGACTTTTGCCTTGTGGTTTGGTCTAAAACTTTTCCGACTAGAGTAGGGGTCGCACACACACACCAAAATCGTGAAGGAGCTACGAAGGCCACTCTCCACGAGGTGAATGTAAATTACACTCACCTCGTAAAGAGTCGCTTTCACAACCCTGTCACGACTTCGAGATGCGCGTGCGATCCCTAGTCTATTCGGAGAAGTTTTAGACCAAACTACAAGGCAAAAGTCGTCCATACAATGTTTCTTGACTGCATGCTTTTGAGCTGAAAAATATCAAGTGAGTGTAACTCTTTGCAAGTGAGTGTTCCGATCTCTGCTTTGAGCTATTATATGTTCGGATTCAATGAACCGAATGCAATGTAATTTTGTGCATTTATGGTTTATATGATGAGCTATGAAAAACTTTTGACTTAGCTTAAAATTCTTAACACGGAAGAAAACTATATCGATTAGATTATTATTTTTTTCTAATATAACATCAAATTTTCAAAACTTCTACATTTTACATTACATTTCAAAATTCGAGATGGAAATTATAATTCATTTGAATGCCGTATTAGAATGCAAGATCTATAGTCGTAATCCATCATCTATGGAAAGAAATGATGAGCAAGAGTTTTATGCATAGTAACCAAGAAATGGGCCAAAACTATCAATGTCGCTTACGTCACTTTGCAGAATAACGGCAGTACGGTGGTTTTTGGTGTAGAGTAGGTAGTTTTATTAGGGTTTTTGAGGACGTACCGGTACTGCTGCTGCTGATGTTGCACTACGTAGACATTCGTTGCCGATGGCATGGACAAGCGCTCGCCCATTCTGCTACGGCGGATAAACTTTATTGTTGTTTTTCCAATAATAATATCAATAATGAAATCTCAATACTTTGCCTTACTTTGCCTAGGGTATAACTTTTTTCACAGCCGTCGGATCACTTCGCGGTCTTCGACAAAGTTGTTTGGCATATAGTCGCCTACAATAATACCAAAGGGTTTATTTATTGAACGCTTACAGCGCCACCTAGCGGCAAAATTCGAAAACTTAAAATTTCTCCATAAATTTGGCCAAGTTTTCCCATACAAACTTCAAGCGTTTTGACCGCCCCCTCAGGCTTAATTGATTTTGCTCAAATTTCGAACGTAGCTTCTGGAAGTCCAAAACAACTGATTTTGGAGGTAAGACTTTGCATTTTTCGAAATTTTGGTTTTTCATATAAATGTGGGCCACCCTAAGTTGTACTCACTCAGAATTTGTAACATATCTTCCACTTGTCCCCATTCAATACCTTTGTAATGTTTCAACATATTTAAATTTTAAAACGACTAACCCTACTAACAAACATACAATTCCATTTTATTACAATTTAATTAACCCTACTAACCCAACACAGTGACAGTGTCCAAACAAAATCAGCACAAATTAAAAATCTTCAAATCTTGTAACACATGGTTACAAAACATGACAAGAAGCAGAAATGACTGAAAATATTTGTTAGTTACTGTTCAAATGAATGAGCTGTTTTCTTGCAAAACTGATTCCAGGGGCTTTCAAATCATTTAAGAATGTTCCAGGGGGGATCTCAAAGAGTTTCAGAATGGCCAAGGACGTTCCAAAGGGTTCCAAGTAGTTTCAAAAAAGTTCCAGGGGTGATCCGGAAGCATTACAGAACTTTCAGGTGTTTCCGGGAGATTTCTGGAGCATTCCATGGATATTTTATAAGGGGTCCCAGGGGCTTGCAGGGGCGCCCCTCAATCAAACGGACATCCCTTCGGAGCCCTCCTGAAGAATCGGTCAACATTAGGATGAGCTAGTATAATACTTTGGAGCCATAGGGGTCAATGGAATAATGGTTCAATTTCTCTTAGAAAATGGGATCTAAGGAAATTCAAATTCAATGGGAACTATCGTGGAATTATGCACGAAACCGTTCAACAACTGGCACAACATAACATGATGAAATCGCGAGCCTAATAGCTTACTGAAAATAACATCATATAAATTAATTGAGAACTTTTTGGAATGGTAAGGATTCGAATTATTTTTATTCGATTAGATTAGAAAGTTGTTGATTAAGACTTTTAAGATTTTAAACCACAATATTCCTAAATAATGGACGCAGTGGTGAAAATGCTGAGATGAAGGAATAAAAAAAAGATTTTAAACACTTTACAGTAGACACACAATCGGCTTTGTGAAACTTTGTAGTTCCCTTGAAGTGACTTATTTTTTCTCTAGTAATAAGCAAGGTTGACTGTTAGCTATGACGCATTTTGAGACCCCTATCCACTACAAGCGGCACACCGTCGTCGTGACCTATTGAGAAAGATGACGCAAAAAAAGAACCGACCGCCAAAGGTAAGCCTCGACTCGATCTCCGATCGATCGATCGCACAAAAAGAGAGAGAGACGCTCCCTTTTTTGTTTATAAGGTGCATGTACCTCCCCATGCTCCGTCGGTGCAACGTTGTTCTCGTGTCAACGTTGTTCTCGTGTTCGAAGTCTAATGAGTACTTGGGAAAAATGTAGATATTATATTATTTATTTATTTACCGACTGCAGAGTGCCTTTCACCAAGCAATTTGATTTGATATTTATAAGTTCTTATAAACAACACGACACCCAGCTGAAGTCGCCTGCGAGTAGTACTTAAACCCAACGCCTTTTTTCCTGAGGTGACTCAACCAATCTGGGCGTCACTTACGATTCTGGTTGATTAAGTTGTTCATTTTTCTATGCAAAGCGCCAACTTTATTATTCTGTGTTCCAATGAGAATAACTGCAACGATTGCAATAACAGACCAATAAACTCGTAGGCAATAGTGGTTGTCTGCTAAGCCGGGAAAGATTATGCCGCGACCGCTAAAGGCATAAATTCTATGTAAATCCGATGATTTACACTCAAACACACACCGCACCGCCCGCCTCGTTTTGCATTCGCTTCAAACTGACAAACTTGCAAAATAGTAAGACCCACGAATTAAAATACGCAGGTTTTTTTTCTTCTTTTTCTTTGCTAAATTCCAAGGATACCATCAAATAGTAATAAAATATAACGTCCCAGACCAGTTCGCATCACAAGATGGAGAAAAAACAAGCGAGTCACCGACATAACTAATTAGAAGATATCAGTTTCACGCCTGGATCCATTACCGTCAGGGGCTGTCAGATCGAATAGGATCACGGAAACGACTGCGCGCTTCGGGACGGCGTTTGAAACGTTTCAACGTTTAATAGAAGAAGGAAAAAAGACAAGGCCAACGAGAGAGGGTCATGGATCCACGACATGTTGTCCGTCTGGACCAGACAAGTCAGTACCTACGACCATGTCCAATGGACATTGTCCATGTCCAGTACAGTTACTTCAAAGATCAACCATCTATTTGTCAGTCACGGGTTGTCAATGAATTTGCTGAATTGAAAACCACTCTCCCTTTCGATTTGGCGCAGATTGGTGGTTGCAGAAAAAGGTTTGCAGCGATCGCTGGCGTGACGGAGCGTTGGGATGAAGGACTTTGTGAAATAAATTGAATGGGCAGTTTATTAGAAGTAGCTCAGAGAAAAATGCAAAAGCGATCTAAAAACATATTAAAAAGGGCCGTCCATAAACCAGGTTAGTCTTCATGTTATCAGGAAACTGCATCCCACGTCGTATTACACCTTTCAGAGATATGTTGAACGAAATCGTGGTCGGAATACCTACTAGAGACGGAACAGAAATTGCCGAAGTGTGGTGCATGGTCTTCCATACGATATGCTTTGCTGGACAATACTCGAATATCTTCATTTGGGTGGTCTCTTCCTTGAATAGCTGATAGAGCTGCTACAGTGCTGACCTCGCTCCGATGAAATTGGTCCCGTTTTCGGTGTAGACTTCCTTCGGATATCGAGTTGCGACGGAGATCTCGGTCGCGTTGCATTGTTCGAAGAAAAAAGTGAAAAATGACGCGTGTTTGGGGCAGTTGCTGTGGGGATCGCGATCGGGATGCATTGTTCGAAGGAAAAGTAAAAAGTGTACACTTGATAGCAAACAGTATTGCAGAAAATTGAAGGAGTTAGGGAGTGGTTTTGATCATCCGACAACATGGAACTGGGTGAGATCTTTCCGAGTTTTTTTTTTCTGTACATACTAGAAGAAGTTGGGGTAATTTCACCAATGCGTTTTCATGAGGACTCCTGGAGTCTGTAATAACTTCAAATTAATCTTGTAGCTCTGGTGCAGGCCTAATATTGAAGCGGCCCAAAGGAGTAAGATGCCGTGAGTTCAAGGAGCGCTCTAACGAAATCTGGCGACCACTCTGCCATGTCAACTGAGTTTCTGCATTCAAAGTAGATTATCATTGTAATTGTGTTGTTTTAGTTGTTTATAAATCTATCTAATTGTAATTGTTAGTTCATGCTAAATTTATGATGAATGTTGTACCGTCGTGTGGGGCTACTTTTGAAATGCGGGGCTACTTTGGACACTTTCGAATATGGATTTTTTGAATTCGAAATATGGTTCAAATCTGTTTAATGTCATTGGGACTATTATGAAGCAATAGTTTTCCCTCCATTTGGTTGAAATTATTTTTCAAACAGAACGTTTATTGCTTGTCAGGACGCGAAAAAACATCGAATAAATCAATAAAATATACAAAACGTATCAGAATATTTGGTCTGTAAGCATTGTTTCTACAGTTCACAAATTTCAAAGGGTTGATCAATTCATTCAAAATATATCAACGTAGCATATACAATCGAATATTTGTATTGTTATATATTATAAATGACCATTTCACCTAAATAAAGGATTGATGATCCCTTTTTTCAGGCTATTTACATAGCAATATCACGCTGCTCACAATACCAAAGGCAGCACAGAACCATCTTCAAACGCATAAATTTATTGAAATCATGTCTGATATAACTACACACCAAACGCTTTCAGCAATATTTTGCTGAATTTTGCCGAGCTGAAGGGTTCAGCAAAACTTTTTGCTGAACTTTCGGCAAAGTTTGCTGAATTTCAGCAAAACGTTACTGGCGATCAGCAGAGTTTACTGAACAAATCAGCAAAATTTTGCTGAATTTCAGCAAAATGTTTACTGAAACCTTCAGCTCGGCAAAATTCAGCAAAATTTTGCTGAAACCCTCAATCGATTTTTGGTGTGTACAATATTGGTACAAAGTAGTTTTCTAAACAAACCTGGAATTTGAAATGCAATTTAAAAATGTCCAAAGTAGCCCCCATCCGATTCTATATAAGATGTGTCCGATTGGTGTATGAACAAATTGTTTGTTTATTGATGGATTTAGTTCAAATTTTGCATACATCCTACATACATACTCACGATTATTATGTGTAAAAATTGTAGAAATCCATTCACTACTCTGGGAGTTGTCATAAAGTTGAAAAACCGTGAAAAAGTATAAAAAGAAGCCCCGCACGACGGTACTACAAAGTGTTAATTGTTGCGTTGCGTTGCGTTGCGTTGTAACGGAGTAATTCGTAGATTGCATACTGAAAGTTGTCATGTTAAAACCTTAATACTCCTATTCTAATTGCTTATGGAGTGCTATTTGGGAAGGAATAGCTATCCAATTAGAGATTGAAGAATAAGACATGAAAACTTCCATTGCCGGCCACGCCCATCTTCTCCGTTACGAGGAAAGGAAAGGATGTGATGATATGACACCTACTTTATGAAAGACCAGCGACTCACCGGCGCCCCCATAGGTGTCAAGGAGTTGGATATTTGGAATAGGTTGATTGGGGATTCACTATAAGCGAGTGATGCGACAAGATTCAGATTGTGTAAGTGTATTTGAGTTGATCATGTAGATGTGTTGATGTGAGTGTAATTGATTTTTTTTAACACCAACGTTGGGAGTGACATAGCTAAGAAATTTGTCACTCCATGGGCCTTTTTGCTTCCGGGATGGGGCACAGGCATTTGGACCATGTGTCCTGGCTAACAAGCCTAGGCTTAAGCGCCATTGATCGCTCTCTGAAACGATAAGGGTGCCGTTATAGTTACACGTGAGAGTGAGAGTGCGCGTGTGCGAAGCCGCAAAAAAGAATATCAGCAACAGCAAATCCACGAAATCCTTTGGACGCGCACTCCCACTCTCACTTTGAAGCGGCACTATGTCGTCGCCGTAAGAAGCACGTTATGTGAATGGGAAGGGATAATAGGGAAGGGATGATATCTATTTATCGAGATGCCAGCGACTCACTGACGCTCCCGTAAATAGAAAGAAGAAGGGATTTTGGTACGGGAATGGTCGGGTTTGATTAAGTTATGGGACTGGATTGTTATGAAATTAATTTAATTTAGTTATTTTGAAATATACATAAAGAAGAACAGCAAAACAAGGCGTTTAATTGGGACGGGCTCACCAGGTTAAGTCTCCTACAACTGCTTGACTTGAAAAGCATCAGCCGAACTCGATATCACATCCGAAATGCCGTTTTTTTTTTCTTCACTGTTTGGCCACGAAAGCACAAAATCATCAGTATACAAAACCACCGCGATTCTTCCAAAAATTATCCGGAATCAGAACCGACGATTTTTTTTATATGTGCCATGTTCACCTTCACCGAAAGAACAACAATCCATCTTCTTGAGGTTCACAGGGAAGCAAGCACCAGCTGTAGGTTAGCAACACGCTGCTCCGAGTTGCAGGAGTACCGGAACAAACACACCCTTTCTTCTTCGCGGTGGTATTTAACTACGAAATCTTCTTCAATACTATTTTAGAGAAATTCGAATCACACTGGCAACTTTTATGAGCACGTAGTTTTAATAAAAATTCGATCAAAAACAAATTCACTAAAACATACCGAACGCGAGAATCGAAGTTTTACGGACGTGAGAAAAACCGTGACAGGAAAAAAAACAAAAACGTCCACGCGCACGCGTAGCTTGCTGCGATCCCTCGTAATCGGTACTACAAAGTGTTAATTGTTATAATTAAAATGTATTGTATTTCGTTAGTTAATGCAAACAATCATTGGGGCTACATAAGCCTGTTGATTGAAACCCAAATAAATAGATAAATAGATAAAAATGTTAGAAGAAAGTGTTTGCAGTTTACAACAATCATTGAGCAAATTTAAAATAATTGGCTAAATCACCTCAACGACTGTCGATCACAGGTAACTAAAGGGTGATTCGATAATTATTGCGCCATTTTCAATCTAACGTAACTTTTTTTTCTACTTCACCAAAATCAACCAAATTTTGTACAGTTTCTCCTTATAGTCTATTGTTTGCATATAATGAATTGAGCAGTTACCACTGAGATTTCGGACGATATAGAATAAATTTAGTTAACAGTTCGAAAAAAGATGTTGTACAATCACATGCTTGAATCAAAAATCATGGTATCGCGGCATGGTACAATCAATGATTATACATTATCGGATCATCTTAATGTTCGTCAATAGGTTTCAGGAACGGTTGTCAGTGAATCATAAGCTTGGAGCTGGGTGAAAATCAGGCACGATGCGCATAAACAAACCAGAGAGCTTTTATTATTTGTTTCAAGTGGAGCCTGAACATGTCCACATGGAGGGCGTAAATTGAAAATGTCGTGAATTTCACTAAAACGCATCCTTAATTTGAACCTATACCAAAAAGTAGAAATACATACATATACTAAACTACTGTAAAAATTTGGTTTCATTTCGTTAACTGTAGACAATTTGCGAATCAGTTGAAGGTAAGGTGGCACAATAAATTAACGACTCACCCTTTACATACAGGGGATACTCAAAATAACTGGGACAGGTAAAATTTTCACCTTTCAAAAAATGTTCAACTCGCTGTAACATTTCGAAAAGGGCATCAAATATTCTCAAATTTTTACTGAAAGTTCATCAACTAATTGTGTATCAGTGGTTCAAATTTGGAAAAGATCGCGCTATTCTACACGAAGTAATAAAGGTTCTAGAAAAAGGTATAATTATTCGATAGCCAAATTTGAGCTGTTATATCTCCGGATTCAATAAACCGAATGCAATGAAATTTTGATCATTTATGACTTATATAATGAGCTATTAAAAACATTTGACTAAACTTAAAACTCTTCACACGAAATAAACTTGTAACGATCAGATATTTTTTTGTAATATAACACCAATTTATCCAAAACTTCATCATCGTTTCGAAAATCGAGATAGTAATTATTTGTTTTGAGAAGTTCAACATGCTATAACTTTTCATAGAATGCATAAAAAAATCTCAAATTTTGACTGTTTGTCAACCTGTTTTCATTGGTACAAAATTGGGCTCGGTTGATTAATCTTTCGCAAAGTTAGAACCGTTCGGGTAAAACACTATTTTTTAGACAACTCATTTTTGAGCTGTCATATCTCGGAAACCAGTGAAGTGAACCGAATTGTATTATTTTTTAACGTTTATCAACAATAAACGGCGACCGCCACGGTGCAACCTAGAGCGACTGAAACAACCGTATGTCGCCTCAGCATACGCGCAGAATCTCGAGGCCACGTAGCCAGACGAGGACGAGCTCGATGAGGCCCCTCTAGAGGACTGCTGGAGCACAGTGAAAGCAGCCATCAACGACGCAGCCGAGAACACCATCGTGTACGTGGAACGGAATCAACGGAACGAATGGTTCGACGAAGAGTGCAGAACGGTTTTGGAGAAGAACGCAGCGGGGGTCTTAATGCTGCAACAAGCGACTCGACAGAACGTGGAATGTTACAAACAGAACCGGAAACAGCAGACCCGCCTCTTTCGGGAGAAAAAGCGCCGCTTGGAAGAAGCGGAGTGTGAAGATATGGAACTGCTATGCCGTTCCCAAGAAACACGGAAGTTCTATCAGAAGCTCAACGCATCCCGCAACGACTTCGTGCCGCGAGACGAAATATGCAGGAATAAAGACGGAGGCCTCTTGACAGACGGACGTGAGATGATCGAAAGATGGAAGCAGCACTTCGATCAGCACCTGAACGGCATGGAGAACGTAGGCACGGGAGACCACGGCAACGGAGGAAACGACGACGATAGTGCAGCGGAGGACGGAAATGAGCCAACTCCCACGCTGAGGGAAGTTAAGGATGTCATTCGCCAGCTCAAATCCAACAAAGCAGCTGGTAAGGATGGTATCGCAGCTGAACTCATCAAGATGGGCCCAGAAAAGTTGACCACCTGTCTGCATCGGCTGATAGTCAGCATCTGGGAAACCGAACAGCTACCGGAGGAGTGGAATGAAGGGGTAATCTGCCCCATTCACAAGAAAGGCGACCATTTGGAATGTGAGAACTTCAGGGCGATCACTATTTTGAATGCTGCCTACAAAGTGCTATCCCGGATCATCTTCCGTCGTCTGTCACCTAAAACGAATGAGTTCGTGTGAAGTTATCAAGCCGGGCTCCAGAAGAAACTGCGGTCGAAAAAGATTCACCCACGCACCAAATGCTACCTTGATACCTTGTTGGCTACAAAGTAACTTTACTCCAATGCCGAGCGTATAGTAGAGCACCATCTTCGTCGGTATTGGGCGATGTTCCTCCAGTTTCCCCGAACGTGTAGGGATCGTAGATCTTCTTCAACCGCGTGCAGCCAGCGAGTTCGCGGCCGCCCACGAAGTCGCCTACCTCTACCGGGTTCTCTGCTGAATATTTTTTTCGCTATTCTTTCTTCCGACATTCGCACTACGTGTCCAGCCCACTGAAGTCTGCCGTATTTTATACGTTTCACAATATTCGCATCTTCGTACACTTGGTACAACTCGTGATTCATGCGTCTGCGCCACACTCCATTTTCTTGTTTCCCACCGAGAATTGTCCAAGATAAACAAATTCTTCAACAACTTCAAATACTTCCCCATTAATCACTACCTCAGCACTAACACCACTAGGCCTGCTTCTGTCTCTACCCGCTATCATGTACTTCGTCTTGGTAGAGTTAATCGTCAAGCCTATCCTCGCTGTCTCTCTCTTCAGAGGAGCATAAGCTTCCTCCACTGCCCTACGATCGATGCCGATGAGATCAATATTCCGCAAAACCGAGGAGCATGTGCGACCGTGTGATGATAGAGCCATTCCTCTGCACGCCTGACCTCCTAATCGCTCCTTCGAGTGCAATGTTGAACAATAAATTTGAAAGAGCATCCCCCTGCTTCAATCAATCCAAGGTCACAAACGACGTAGACACTTCGCCCGCGATCCGAATACTTGATTTCGATCCATCCAGCGTTGCGCGTATCAGCCTAATTAGTTTCGCCGGAAAACCATGTTCTGACATTAGCTGCCAAAGCTCATTTCTTTTCACTGAATCGTACGTTGCTTTAAAATCAATGAACAGATGGTGAGTCTGCAAGTTATATTCCCGAAATTTATCTAGGATCATCCGCAGGGTAAACATTTGATCCGTCGTTGATCGGCCCTCACGAAAACCAGCCTGGTATTCGCCGACGAAGGACTCCTCAAAAGGTCGCAGTCTGTTGAACAGGACACGCGACAGTATCTTATACGCCGAATTTAAAAGGGTAATCCCTCTGTAATTGGCACACTCCAGTCTGTGCCCTTTCTTGTAGATTGGGCATATGAGGCCATCCAACCAACTCGTGGGCAATTCTTCATCCTCCCAAATCTTTATAATAATCTGATGGATTGATTGATGTAGCTGCTCGCTTCCGTGCTTAAGAAGTTCGACCGGGATCACGTCCTTCCCAGCAGCCTTGCTGTTTTTCAGCTCCTTAAGGGCCTTTTTAACCTCATCCAGTGTTGGTGGTTCCACTGCTTGACTGTCATCCATTATGTTAATCCTGTTCCTGGGTGCTCCTTCGCTGCTACCATTCAACAAATCTTCGAAGTGCTCCTTCCACCTGGCTGCCACCATTGTTTTGTCTGTCAGCAAATTTCCTTCCCGGTAATTGCACATGGCGGGCACTGGCGCAGTCTTGTGCCACGCGCCATTGACAGTTGCATAAAATCTCCGCATATCGTTCCTGTCCATACTTTCCTGCGCTTCAGCAATAACACTCTCTTCGTGTTGCCGTTTTTTCCTGCGGTGGATTCGTTTCTCTTCTGCTCTTGCAACCCTGTACCGCTCTCTGTTCTGCCGGGTACCGGCCACTAGCATTCGACTTCTGGCGGCATTCTTTTCGTTCGTCGCTCGTTGGCAGTCCTCGTCAAACCAACCATTACGTTGGCGTCGCTGAGCGGTACCAATCACCTCTTGCGCTGTTGTTGTCACTGCTTCGTGGATACTTCCCCACAGGCTGTTGACATCTCCAGATCCGTTGGTCTCTCCTATCCTCTCGTCTAGCTTCTGATGGTACTGTGCAGCAACCCCTTCGGCTGACAAGCACTGGATATTGAAACGCATCGTCCTGTTTTTTGCTTGAACTCGTGACGCTGGATAATCGCGCCCGAATTTTAGCGGCTACAAGATAATGATCCGAGTCGATGTTCGGGCCTCTGTAGGACCTCACATCTATGACGTCCGAGAAATGTCGCCCGTCGACGAGCACGTGGTCTATCTGGGAGCAAGTGTGACCACTCGGGTGTCGCCAGATGTGTTTTCGGATATTCTTACGTGCGTAGTAGGTACTGCTGATTGCCATCCCTCTAGCAGCAGCGAATGTCACAAGGCGCAGACCATTATCGTTGGTAACAGAATGAAGGCTTTCCGTTCCAATGACAGGCCGAAAGAAACTTTCTCTGCCGATCTGCGCATTTGCATCTCCGATGACTATTTTGACATCTTGTTTTGGGCACTCTCCGTAGGCCTTATCAAGGCTCTCATAGAACTCATCCTTCATGTCATCGGGTTTCTCGTTCGTTGGCGCATAGATGCTGATCAGGCTGTAGTTGAAGAACTTGCCCTTCATCCTCAACACACAGATTCGGTCGCTAATCGGCTTCCACCGAATAACTCGCTTCATCTGCTTCCCGATCACTATAAAGCCAACTCCGCGTTCTGCCTTATCGCCGCCGCTGTAGTAGATGTGGTACTTGAATGAAGTGTTGGCGATGGGATCCACCGCTCGGAACTCGCGTTCTCCAGTTTTGGGCCAGCGTATCTCCTGGATAGCAGCCACATTAACGCCGACATTCCGCAGTTCATGAGCCAGGAGCCCAACACGTGCGGGTTCATTCAAAGTTCTCACGTTCCAAGATCCGACTTTCCAATCGTTGTCCTTTATTCGTTGCCGGGTCTGTTGCCGTTGAATCAATCCGTTTACTCTACTATTGCTTTTCTGGGTGTTTGAAGGTTTTCAGCAGACTACCTTACCGGGGCCGCGCTGCCTACATTGCGTTGAAGGGGCTGCCTTCTTAGGTATAGCTGACGCAATACAGCATTTCATACTCACCCGCTGGATGCCAGAACAGACGCTGTTTGAGCCGCACCTCCTTGGTGAACAGACGCTCGGATCGTATCTCCTCAATCTAGCTAAAGTCAGAAGGACAACAGTGCCCAGGCTGCACTACCAGCTAAGCACACAACTCTTAGCTGGCGGTCTTTGTCATCGTTTGACCCGTGGAAGCATGAGGTAGGAACTTGTGAGGACCAGAGCTATTTTGGACGCTCTCCTTATCGACTCACCGTTTTGCAGCCCACGCACCAAATGCACCATGTACAAAACGCTTATAAGACCGGTGGTCCTCTACGAGCACGAGACATGGACCATGCTCGAGGAGGACCTGCAAGCATTCGGTGTTTTCAAGCGACGCGTGCTAAGGACGATCTTCGGCGGTGTGCAGGAGAACGGTATCTAGCGGAGAAGGATGAATCACGAGCTCACTGCACTTTACGGCGAACTCAGCATCCAGAAGGTGGCAAAAACCGGAAGGATACGGTGGGCAGAACATGTTGCAAGAATGCCGGACAACAACCCTGCAAAGCTGATGTTTGCAACTGATCCGATTGGCACAAGAAGGCGTGGAGCGCAGAGAGCACGATGGGCGTTGTGGCGTACTATTGTTGATTATGTCTTGTCTGAATGATGTTAAACAAATAAATGTATGGATGTACGATTTCAAGGCGGCGTATGGCAGCATCGGCCATACAGAGCAATGTAAAATTATGGACGAGAACGACTTTTCCGGAAATTTAATAAGATAAATGCAACGATATGCAGAATTACGTGAAGATGTCTAGTTCGCTGGAATTTCTACGAGTACTACAACAGTTTAAGAAGGTCTAAGTTAAGAGATAAGAACTTGGATAAAAACCACTGAGAATTGAGCTTATATTGATATAAATTTAGGTTGTCTTAATGGCCATCCTAAATCCTAATGCATTCATGTCCAACCTATTATGTTCCACATGGCACACAAGCAACTTGAAAAACAATGCAGGGTGCGTGTACCAATTATGGCACTACCTAAGGGAAGCTATTTATACAAAAATAACGAGGGGATCAACGAATGTCACCAATATGTTAAAAGATAGCTGAGCTAGCATACTTTACAGGAAAAATATAGAAACGGAGCCAAAACTACTTTTAGTATTTATTAAAGCGTGTGCCAATGATAGGAACCCTGTACCAGTTATGGCTACATTTGTTAACTTCGGTTCCTTTTCGCACTATTTGCATGCATTCCTTATGGCATTAGCCATAACTGGTACACTATGGCGAAAAAGGGCGCAAGGAAGCCGAAATTTTAAGGAAAATTATTTATTTCTACCATGATTTGAGCAAAATGTGGAGTTTAAATGAGTGCGGCCATCTTTTGTGAACGTGATCTGTTGTTCACAAAATTTTTCTTGTTGATTGACATCGTTAAATGGTGAAAAACAACTATGGCGAATAATTGGTACTATAGCCATAATTGGTACACTTACCCCATATAAAATTCTCAAAAAAAGTACCGAAAAACATCCGCACCCCGTCGCACCGCAAAGAGTCCTCCCTCGAAGAAACGTGCTCACCGCGCGCGCAGTTCCAGCGACAAGGCGCTACAGGCTACAACAACGCCGAACAAGCATGGCTCTGGCTCACCTACCATCAGGCAGGAGTCAACGTCAAAGCAAGTCACCCGCTCGCTCAACCAGCAAGACCCAACTATTCGTGATTGAACAGTCGTCTGAAGTGAACGCGTCTCGTCGTCAGTGCTGATCTCGTGTGTGCCCTCTCCGGAGTTAAAGTAAGGAGCCTTGGTGATAGGGGTCGAGTGCCAATTCTTGGGAGTGAAGTGACTTGCGCGCGAACCTGAACCAGCATCGTTGGGGATGAAAAAGGGGGTGCACGTTGTTTGGAAAATGTGAACCATTTTCTTGGGCTGGGACCGATCGCGAGTGAAGCCCACTGAAAAGGTCATCATTTTCTGTGATATTGCATTTTTTTTTAGTTTCGCGCCCCCTCAATTGTGTGCCATTATTACTTTCCAAGATAGTTATTGTGATAGTGATCTAGTCGTCACGCGGTACAGTTGAAGCGATTGTGAAACGGTTAATAAATTTGATCGTAACTCTAATAATTCTGGAATTGTTTGAGATAGTTGGGTTCAGTTTGTCGTTTGGTATGGATCGTGTGCTTTCGGAATACTAAGTAGTTTGGTTTTTATTGTTCGGATTTTCCTAGGGATCCCGACGTGGATTAGAAAGGTGGGCGACTTCAGAAGAGAACAGTGTTCCAATTAAATTAGTGTCGCACGTACAAAAGTGAACAGTCCCGCACAGCAATCACGTAATAGAACGGACCAGCGAAGGAACCGTCAGCAGAGCCGAGTCAGCAGCCTATCCGGATTAACATTCAAAATGCATTTGTCAAAAACGTGAGTTCAATGCTAATTTTGTTATATGACCATATCATACATGTTTTCATCGCCACATGTGCCTCAGTCGTCGCAGTCTGGAGGACAATCACCCAAAACCGAAGATGTTGAAAGCAAGAAAGTACATGTAGCGTTCATTTGCAGAAATAACCGGTGCAATCCGAATCATTGCAAATTGCTGCAACCGCAGCAGCACCAAACCATTTCCGTGCACCACGCTTCTACTTAGTCCTGATCCATTTGATTGGGCTGACTGTCGAACAGTAGTGGTGCGGTGCATAGCTATCGGTTGTGGTGCACTTATCAGTTGGCGCGAGCAGATCACGCCCCACAACGTAGGTAATTTAAATAATCGATTGGCCATCGGTGGAGTGTGATTAGCTGAAGTGCAGCGCCACCATCAGAACCACCACCTCCTCCATTATTGCATTGATTAGTGGTGTAAGATTTTTGTCGTCATCTGGGTTATGCGATCGCAGTGGAAGGCTAAAGCAATAAATACCAATGTAATGGTAACGACATCGGAGCGTGAGAAAATTTGAACGGCGAGGATAGCGTTCATTTGAAAAATGTTGTGTGAATCGCAGATAACAACAATTTAAGAAATATCTTAACTTGCTCTTTGACACTAACAAAGCCCTTCCCTGTTCCCCCGCTCGCGATTACCAAGAACCCAAGGTTCATAGTTTTATTATTCTAATAATTTTGTTAATTTTTCCTTCTCCTTGATGTTTAAAAAAACATTTTTAAGAATTTTCTTACGAGATTTCCAGGAAATCTTCAACAAATCACTGTAGCAATTCCTATAGCCGTAGCCGATGCAAAAACGGAAAAACCGTTAAATGCTATATCATTCATGAATGGGCCAGAGATTATTTTCAAAATCTGGATGAAATTCTAGGAGAATTTTCAACGTATTATTCAACATTTTTTTTAAAATTTTGAAGCTGATTTTTGATAGCTATGGTGTTTATCAGCTTTCAGTCACGGGAAAAGCGTTGATGATGTTATATCATTGCCAAAGTTTCAATCCTTGGGTTGGCTCACATTGGCGTAGCTAGGGGGGTTCCAGGGGTGCCTGGCACCCCCTAGAACAAATTCGGCACCCCCTAGAATTTTTCCTTGACAGTCACCTAAAAGTTAAAACTTCACACAATAATTCCAATATTTAGGAATCGCACATTTGAACAAAACTTAAGCACACACGGAATTACTTATATCAGTTGTACGTTTTGGCGTTTTGGATATTGGTAGGAACAATCAACAGACTTATTCATACATTGCTCCAGAAATAACTCTATCCATTTATACAGTGATTTCTCTAGGTTTCCTTTATGGATTCCTCCCGATATTTCTTCAATAAACTCCCCTTAGCTTTCTCTAGGCAGTCCTGATGGGTTTGTACATACTTGAAATTTCTGCAGAGATTGATCCAGTAATTTCTCCTAGGATTTCTTTGGAAATTTTTACTATGATACTACTCGGAAATATCCTAGGGATTCCTCTAAAAATTTCTATAGGGATTCCTTCATCTTTCATCTTCCTGGGATCCTTCCAGAAGTTCCTCCGGTGATTCTTCCAGGAATTCCTATGGAGATTTTATTCAGAGATTCTTCCAGAAATTCCTAATGGAATTCCTCCATAGAGCTTATATTGGTCTTCCTCCGGAAATCGGCTTTTTATGGGTGTTGATATAATTCCATATTCTGAATCTACACGCCAAACTGAGCCGAAATACAAATTTTCATGAATTTTGTAGCCCGGGGACCTATTCAAAAATTCAATTGAAGTTTTTATGGAGGCGATTTGTCGAATCACCCGTCGTTCCATTTTGTACTGGGCGGAGCTGTCAAGCTGTTGCCCAGCTGTCAAAATGTGATATAAAAAATCTCTTTGAAATTGATCAAAGGTGTCAAAATGAAGTTTAAACAGAAAAAATCATAGTGGTCCAGAAAAAGGTGCTCTTTCGTAAAAATTAAAAAATCGATACATTTTAAAAAATTTGAAAACCCAATTGTGGCTAGGATTCCTCAAGCAACTTCTACTGCGTTTCATCCAGCAATTTCTCTTAGAACTCCTTCAAAAACTCTCACTATGGTACCTTCAGGAATTCTACTAGGGAATTTCTTCCGAAAAATCTCTCTGGGATTTTTCTGAAAATCCCTTCGGTGATTACTCCTGAGATTTCTCCAAGGATTTATCCAGGACTTCTCCCAGAGGTTGTTCCAGAAATTCCATAGGGGATTTCTCCAAGAACTTTTATTGACCTTCCTCTATGAATTCCAGCTGGAATTCTCCAAGCAATATCCAATAGAACTCCTTTAGAAATACTTCTAGACATTTTTCCTGGCATACTAACTAGCTGCAACACTTTCGAGAAGTCTTCCTGAGATTCCTGCAAAGATTGCTCCAGTGTACTTCCACCGATTCTTTCAAGGAGAACTGTAGCTATTCCTCCAGGCATTTGTTAGAGGAACTTCTCTTGGGATACCCCCGGCATTCCTCCTGATTCTTGGATTTCTTTAGAAATTACTTCTATGATATCTCCCGGAATTCTTCTTCCTGAAATTCCAAGTGTGGTACTTAAAAAATTATGCTACGGATTCTTCTGGATCCTCCTTTCCCTTGGCTTCTTTGCTGGTATTTTTTTTTTTTCAGGTAAGCTTCCTGGAATTCTTGCAGAGATTCCTTCGGTTGTGCAACCAGAGATTTCTCCAAAGATTCCCACAGAAATTCCTCATGGAGTAAATAAAAAGAAAATCGGGTTAAGTACGGTTCCTTTGAATTCCACTAAGAATTTTCATCCTTTGACAGATACGTATTTCGACCTCAACTGTAAGGTCGTCTTCAGTGTCTTGTACTTGACTCGACTCGAGTCAAGGATTCTCTCATAAATTTCTCATGGGATTCCTCCAGGAACTCCTCTTGGCGTTTCTCCAGAACTTTCAGCTGAATTTCTCAAGCTATTTCTGCTGTGGTTCTTCCAGAAATTTCTCCCAGGAATCCTCCAAAAATTCGTACTTCCCGGAATTTTCTAGGGATTCTTCTAAGAATTTCTCCAGGGATTCCTTCAAAAACCAGCTGGGATTATTCAGGGCCATCTCCCTAGGAGCCTTGCAGAAGTACCTTCGGTATCTTAAAGGATTTTTTTCCTGGGATTTCTTCAAAAGTTTCTCATTTGATTTCTCCAGGAACTCCTCTTGACTTTCATCCAGGAATTCCTCCTGCGATTCCATAAGCAATTCCTGCTGCTTCTAATGTTTCAGGAATGCATCCTAGGCCTCCTCCAGAAATTTTTACTGTGATACTTGCAGCAATCCCTCTAGGGCTTTCTCCTGGCATTCCTGCTAGGATTCTTCTAGGCAGTTTTCCTCGGATACTTCCAGAAATGTCTTTAATTCTCCTCTTCAAGTCCTCTTGAGTTTTTATCCATGGATTACTCTAGAAATTAATCATGGTATTACTCCTGGACAGTGGTGGGCACGCTTGCCGTTAACCGTTAACGCATTTCGGACGAGCATTTGCCTCAATTTTCGCCAAGGTCCCTTAAAAGTTCACTTTAAATGTTCTCCAATCTGCAAGTAAGATATATCTTTTTACTGAGGTGAAAAAAGATTAATTTGAACTTGAAGTTTTCGAGTTATTGAGTGGCAAACGCAATTTAACGGTTAACGGATAGCTGTCATTAACCGTCAACCGTTGAATTGCGTTCGTGTCTTAATAACTCGAAAACTAAAAGTTCAAATTGATTTTTTTCCACATCAATCGAAAGGTACACATCACTTGCAGATTGGAGAACATTGATAGTGAACTTTTATGTGACCTTTGCGAAAATTGAGGCAAATGTTCTTCCGAACTGTGTTAACGGTTAACGGCAAGCGTACCCACCTCTGCTCTTGGAACACCTCTTGGCCTTCCTCGAGGAATTCCAGCTGAAGGAATCTCAAAAGAAATCTTTAGAGAAATCCCTAAACAAGTTTCGGAAATAGTTGAAATTTCCAGAGAAATCCCAGGAGGTGCTACTAGAGAAATCTCCAGTGAAATCCTATAGGAATGTGAGGGAGAAACTAGTAAATTGAGAAATGAATTTGTGAAAAAAAAAATCGCGTTCTGATGGGATTCGAACGACTTTGTACTCGCCAGACCGCACTATGGCCATAACTATGAGCGTTCGTTCGGCATGATTGTTTTGTTTTCGAAAATTTCTACGGTAGTTTCATTGGCATTTAATCTACAATTTTTTGGATTTTTTTTTTCTATTAAGGGCTAATATATGGCTATTAATAATTTTTTCAGCATTTTTTTCAGTTGTTTTGCAATTTTTTTCAGGTAATTTTATCGTGATCATATTTTTATTCCTCAATGTTTTCATTGTATTTATATTATTTGCTTCCAAAAATTGCTGAATTGGAAATTCATGAATTCTCAACTGGGTTTGCTCAAAGAAAATCATATAAAATTCACGAAAAACTTACCGGAAAAAATTACCGAAAAAATCCATCAAAATTACCTTAGAACTTTCAAAGTAGTTGTCAAAAGAATTCATATAAAAATTACCAAAGAAACACGTGAAGAAAATATAAGGGCTTTTTAAAGAATTTTTCGAAATCATCAGAGGAATTTCTGAAAAAAAAATAAGAAAGAATTCCAAAAGTAACTGCCGTAGAATCATCGTGCAAGAATTTTAAAGAAACGCCAAAGATTTTTTTTCAAATAAGTTCCCGAGGAAAATCTTTAAGAAATTTGCCGGATCAATTTCCAAAGAAATTAACGAAGAAATATCCAAAGTAATAATCGAAGATTCCAAAATTTGCAAAGGAATTGCTGATGGAATTCCCAAATAAATCTTCAATGCAAGTAACATCGGAACTGCCGAAGGTATTCCGAAACCATCTGCTGCAAGAATTCCTTTCACAATTACTGAAGAAATGTAGAAGAAATTGTCTAAAGAATTTTCATTTAATTTATGGAAACGATGTTTAAAATAACTTCTAATGGAACTGTCGATGAAAAATCAGAGGATGCGTGAAGGTGTTTAGTATCAAATAAATTCTTAAATAAATTGCCGAAAGAGAACCAAAGATATTACCGAAGAAATTTGCCAAATCCAAAGGAATTACTGAGAGATTTACAAAAGAAATCTTAAATGAAATAAATTGCAAAACAATTGCCAGAAATATTCCCTTAGGAATTACCAAAAGAATGTTTTGCCAAAAGCACAAAATTCTTCGTGCCACCCACCCAACATCCTACTAGGGTGCTGGTGATGAATGGAAAAAGTGCAGTGTTTTATGGAATAAAAAACAGACAAACGTTCGTGTGTAAAGTGCAACCCAAAGATCGAAACGTTGGCAATGATATAAAATTATCAAAGCTTTTCCCGTTACCGAAAGCCGTAAAATTCCATAACTATTTTTAAGATTGTTGAAATTTATGGATTTCTGACCAATTTCAGATAGGGTCTGGGATTATTTGGACTGGTGCACCTATTTTGAGCACTTGCTGCTATAACTGCTATAACGCAATTTCAAACTATTTGACTTGGATTTTTGAACTTTTTAGCTAGATACTGCGCCTTCCTGATCGTGTTTCAAAAATAAAGTCAATCGGATCCAAATTGACTGAGTTATAGCAGCAAGTGTCCGAAATAGGTGCTCCTGCCCAAATGGTCCCAGACCCTACATCCTGTGATATTCCATCGACCATCTCTTACAGATATGTGCAGCAAGTTTTACAAGGGATTTAGAAATTTTCCTTAGGGGTTCTAATATTTTCTTTAGGAAAAACTGGATGCACTTCCTAATTTTTTTGTTTTTTTTTTATTTTTTTATCCTTGGGAAGGTCCGATTTGGGTTGCCTTAGCTTCGTTCTGTTGGTTTTTGTTCAAGGAAGATTTATGAGGCAAAAAAAACATGGAAAACTTGAGAGTTTTTAAAGTCGATTTTTCATACATTTTGAACATGGACTAGGCACGGAATCCTTTGTTGATAAATTCGGGGGTTGTCAATATCGGAGCATGTCAACAATTAAAATTATATCAAAACTATCAAAATATACGATTTGGTGTACTCAATGGTTTACTGGTTTACTAAAAGCATCAGTGAACAGGGCTCATTTTGTATTATTATTATAGAGTTTTGGCACTTTTCAACAAAAATGCTGAAAACTCTGCATGCCAAAAGGGATTAGGCTTTGTGGATCTGTAACTATTCTCTGTTACGCCCGCTCAGGAAAAAAAACCCTTACTCAATTCTCAGCGTCGGCTCATCCACGCCGAGGCAATTCGAGAAAAGAGGAAATAATTAAAAGAAGATAGAATAACTTTTTACGGCGGTTTATTGGAAAAAGCCCAGACAATCAGAAATCGCATAAGGATGTACGCTGTACATCGTATAATAAATGGTATGTGGGGGCAAGATGGGTCAGGGGGCAAGATGGGTCAGTACCGTTTTCAATCGCACAATATATGTTTTGAATCTTTCAATAATTTTCCCAGAAAAACGACGGGGATACACAAAAAAGTGGTATATTGTTTTGAAAATTATATACGTTTCTCACACAGAAAAAAAAAACAAAATATTTTTTCGTTATAGGGCACTGCACTGTTTTGATTTTGTATGGGACTTTGACGTTTCTTGGCCTTGTTGTTTACAAAATGTCTGTAAGAGTGAAAGAGAGGGAAATAATTTCATGCAGTGCCCTATACTTCATATGCTATACATTCCATATAACTACGTGTATTGTGTAGACGGGGCAAGATGGGTCACCCTAATTTTTCGGTATGTTTGCATAATTTTTGAAAATGTTTTATGTTTCATGGAAAGGCTATTCTGTGACCTACACAGGCTTGTAAACATTCGACACTTTTCACTACCTTCGATTCGTTGCCGCGGTCGGGTGTCAGCTTGCTTTGTTTCATTCGAGCGCGACCGCTACCTCTTACACACAACACGAGCGGCAGAACGAAGATCAATAAACAAAAAAGTGGATCAAATCATCGTCGTCTGACACGGTGACATTTGTCTAATTTCAACTTTTCGCAAGATTTTAGCCAATTTTGATTAAGATTGGTATAATAGTAGTTTATTCGTGTGTGATAAATAGATTACGACACATACATTTATACAAAACAGCTCTCTTTATGGGAAAGACAGGAATAACAAAAACCGAACCATCTCCCGAAGACGCTATCGTGGTCAAGCGCATTCATTCGACATTTTGGTTCCGGACAGTAGTTTGATCGCTTGTGTTGCGAATGTTGGAGACAAAGGCAGCCGAATATCGACTAAAAGGTGCAAAAGACTGTGATCGCTAACAAGACTGGACCTACATTATCGAAGCGATGAGAGCACTGAAAATTTGAGAACATATTTTTTAAATTTTCCTTCAAAAAATATAGGTTTTTAAAGTCCATTTATGGCTACCCGAACAAAAATCTTCTAGTCCTGAGAATAATCTACCGATAAGTTTCAACACTTTCTTCATGTAATCTGTACGTCTATGAAGCTTAGAAGTATAGAGAAAAACTAGAAGATATAGTATTTTTTGTTGGAGGAAAATCGAGTTTTCTTATAGCTGACCCATCTTGCCCCCATTAAAATGAGGTGGGGCAAGATGGGTCATGTTTTGAAAATTGTTTGTCAAGAAGCAGGTATCAAACTTTATTACCTTTTTATACTCTTATATCATAGCTGACTAGTGCTCTGAGAGTCGTGGTAGAATACAGAGAAATGCGATTTATATTCAGAAATTTATAGGGATCCATTTCTTAGGTGACCCATCCTGCCCCCACTTACCATACTATTTTAACTCACTATCGCATATATATACGGCTGAATGACAATTTTCATCACATATGATATTATTTTTTGAACTTTTTGCGATGTATCTGGTAAAATCATATAAGAGTGCAAATTAACTTTTATAATGTATAACTACATCGTAGTAGACGATATTCTGATGTTTTATTGCGACAAACTTTACTTATTTGCAAAAGAGTTTGAGCGGACTCGCAAAGTGTCAATTGAATTCGCATAATTGCGCACTGCGATTATAATACGACTTCGCTTGGTACTTTTCTTATTATGTCAGTAAAACTCGCATTGGTGTACAAGCTAAATAGCATAAAAGTGAAAATAAACTCGTTAAAATGTGCATACAAACTCGTATAAGCTAGAATCGTTATCGTTGGTATATTGCGATCTGATATGAGATACCAATGAAAGAGGTGCTGTTGGAGTGCCAAAAAGCTACAAGAAAGTTAACAGTCATAATTATGGTTACAAAATAAGTTATAAAGTCATAATTTTTGTTTTAATGACTTGATAATTTATAATAAGTGGTGCTAGCAAGAGAGAGGTAGTGATAACTGTGCGGGAAATCACGTTTCGTCATTTTGAGCTCTAGATAGCGCACGGAAACCAAGTGTATTCCAACACTGTGGTGAGTTAGAAGGTCACGAAATTTGATCAGTGTGATTCATAAGTAGTTTTGGTGTTCAGTGTGATGTGTGGCTCGAAAATCCAAAGGTTCTTAGTTCGATATTGAGGTGACAAGAATTGTTTTTTTTTTCGAATATTATTAAGTCGCATAAGATGATATATTACGTCGCAATAGTGCACACCGTGCATCGCATAAGATATCGCGTGAAGTCATATAGCGTTAGAATTTTTCCGTCAATGCACGTATAGCGCCTCCACTTTTGTACGCATAAGGCACTTTTACTGCATCTTATGCGATGTAACTTTATCGCATAAAACATAACATGAACCTAAACTGCCTTATACGTGTAAATTGGTTATCTGGGAGGCCCTATCGACCCTAACTGCTTTATCTAGAATCCTACCAGTACACTCTACTTACGAGTTTGTGTGGGTGTCAGTGTTGGGCCCGTTGCTGGAAGCTGGCTGGTGGAGTCCTGGAGTAGCGGACCGTAGCTCCGCGATCTAAACGTGGCCCACTGTGTCACTGGATCCCGTAAAGCCGGCTCGCTCCATTCGGTCCTCACGAAGCCGGATCGCTTCTGCCGGTCCTACTGTCATCCGGTTCCCGTAAAAGAGCAAGGGGGGTTCCGTTTCGTTGGATCGCGCCCAAGCGATCTGGTCGTCCTTTCAGCGACTTGGGATTTTCGGTGCTTCAGCCGCTGGTGGCCCGACCTCCGACTTCGATGGCGGTTATCTTGCCAAGCCCTCACAACTTGGATTGCTTTCCACGGAGTCCTGGGAGTAAACTGACCGGTTTATGCCACAAAAGTTCAGCCTTTTGGACGCAGTGGCTTAATTTCCCCAACAGGGGAGGAAAAAAAAACTGACCGGTGGTAGAGTAAGGTGGGGCAAAAGTTCGACCCTAGTTGAAAATTCAACTTTTTTCAAAAAATCTAAGCAGATTAAAATAAATGAATATCATGTGGTGATTCTACCATCCATGAGCTAAAATTTTGCTGAACAAAGTTACGCCAAATGTCTTATCAATTTTGAGTTACAATACCTTTTGTATGTGTGTGTCTTATTCGAACTTTTGCCCCACCACTGGGGCAAAAGTTCGAATCTAGTGTTTGTGAAATTTCGCTAACCGTAGCACACTATTTTGACACTTTGGTAATAGGAATATCTGAAACCACTTAATATTTGATGTTGGAACTGGAATACACTTTAAAGTTTGATCTGGATTTTACCCAAATCAGGGTTAAATTTAATACTCCAAAAATTAGTAGTTTTCCGCCAAATCCAGATAAAACAACTTTTTTTTCAACTTTGATCGAATTTTCTCTGTAATTCCATCATTCTTAGAGATAATATGTACATTTTGCACAATTTTAGGTTTTTACCTTAAGTTGCCACATGACTCGAACGTTTGCCCCACAATTCGAACTTTTGGGGGGTTGAGGGAGGGTGTTTTAAATTAACCGTTTGCCCGGCAAACTTTGCCGCCTTTTGCCTCTTAGCTGGTTATTCGCATTAAATAAAGTTATTTGCATGGACCTTAAATTATATTATATTTTTAAGATTTCATTGATATTTGATTTTTAATTATTGTTTGTGATTGTCCCTACTAGCTATCTAAGTGTTCTTCTTTTAACTTTTCCTCTTATTTATTTAATTTTATTACTGAGAAAGGGTTTGAGCTCTATGATCAGAGTGAACAGAGTGGTTGGTCACAGATCTCATTAGCCGACTAAGCTTACATCCTAATGAGTCTGCATTTGGATGTACTTTCAGTTGTAATGATTCAGGAACCTTCTCACTATACTGCAGGTTCCATGAATCACCGCTCCCAGGATGCTGTTCAGGTCCTTCTTCAATTTTAGCTCGTCTTGCTAGGTCGTCTTGCTAGCTCGTCTTGCTCGTCGCTAGGTCACGTTCCACCTGGTCCGCCCATCGTGCACTCTGCGCTCCCAGCCTTCTTCCCGAGTAGAGGAAAAGAGCTCAATAATAACATATTTTGATATGGAGATCAAAAAGTGATATGGGTTTGATTGACATAAGAGATAAAAGATCTAAAAATAAAATCAAAAATTTACTCCTGGAACATCATCATCAAATCATATTTAGATTTTGTAAGATCTAACCAATAGCAGCGAGCTATTCGTATGATCTTGAAATATCAAATTTTGATATTGTTCAGATGTTCCAGGAACATTTTTCAGATATTATTTTCAGATCTTTTATCTCTTATATCAATCGAACCAATATCATGTTTTGATCGTCAGTATTTTACCTCTACCCGGGTTATGCCAACCGAATCAGATGCAAACACCAGCTTTGCAGGGTTGTTGTCCAGCATTCTTGCAACATGTCCTGCCCACCGTATCCTTCCGGCTTCGACCACCTTCTGGATGCTGGGTTCGCCGTAAAGTGCAGCGAGCTCGTGGTTCATCCTTCTCCGCCACACACCGTTCTCCAGCACACCGCCGAAGATTGTCCTTGGCACGCGTCGCTCGAAAACTCCGAGTGCTTGCAGGTCCTCCTCGAGCATGGTCCATGTCTCGTGCCCGTAGAGAACCACCGGTCTTATAAGCGTTTTGTACAAGGTGCATTTGGTGCGTTGGTGAATCTTTTTCGACCGCAGTTTCTTCTGGAGCCCGTAGTAGGCCCGACTTCCGCTGATGATGCGCCTCCGAATTTCACAGCTCACGTTGTTGTCAGCCGTCAGTAAGGATCCGAGGTAGACGAATTCCTCCACCACCTCGAAAGTATCCCCGACTATCGTAACATTACTACCCAGACGGATCCGGTCGTGTTCGGTTCCGCCTACCAGCATGTACTTTGTTTTTGATGCATTCACCACCAGTCCGACCTTTGCTGCTTCGCGTTTCAGGCAGGTGTACAGCTCTGCCACCGTTCCAAATGTTCTTGCAATAATGTCCATGTCGTCCGCAAAGCGCACAAATTGACCGGATCTTGTGAAAATCGTTCCCCGGCTGTTGAGCCCGGCTCGTCGCATCACACTTTCCAGAGCGATGTTGAAGAGTAGGCATGAGAGTCCATCATCTTGTCGCAGTCCCCGGCGAGATTCGAATGAACAGGATAGTTCACCCGAAACCCTTACGCAGTTTTGCACACCGTCCATCGTTGCTTTAATCAGTCTTGTCAGCCTCCCAGGAAAGCCGTTTTCATCCATGATTCTCCATAGCTCTGCGCGGTCGATACTGTCGTATGAAGTCGATGAACAGGTGATGCGTTTGGACCCGGTATTCACGGCATTTCTGAAGGATTTGCCGTACGGTGAAGATCTGGTCCGTTGTCGACCGGCCGTCGATGAAACCGGCTTGATAACTTCCCACGAACTCATTCGTTTTAGGTGACAAACGACGGAAGATGATCTGGGATAGCACTTTATAGGCAGCATTCAAAATAGTGATCGCCCTGAAGTTCTCACATTCCAAATGGTCGCCTTTCTTGTGAATGGGGCAGATTACCCCTTCCTTCCACTCCTCCGGTACCTGTTCGGTTTCCCAGATCCTGACTATCAGCCGATGCAGATAGGTGGCCAACTTTTCTGGGCCCATCTTGATGAGTTCATCTACGATACCATCCTGACCAGCTGCTCTGTTGGTTTTGAGCTAGTGAATGGCATCCTTAACTTCCCTCAGCGTGGGAGTTGGTTCATTTCCGTCCTCCGCTGCACTGGCGTCGTCGTTTCTTCCATTTCCGTGGTCTCCCGTGCCTACGTTCTCCACGCCATTTAGGTGCTGATCGAAGTGTTGTTTCCACCTTTCGATCACCTCACGTCCGTCCGTCAAGCGGCCTCCGTTTTTATCCCTGCACTAGCTGTCCCGGCAAACTTTGTTTTGCCAAGGTTTGGTGGTTTGACAACTGTTGAGGTCATTGATGCACCGCACTCTAGATTGGTTTCATTTTGATCGTGTTGATTTCCTTCCCAGCTCATGAAAAATCAGCACTTTATCTATTTTCTTACTTTTCTAGTTGATTTTCGTAACATTTTGT
The DNA here is from genome assembly GCF_035046485.1 of Aedes albopictus. Classification (NCBI taxonomy): domain Eukaryota; kingdom Metazoa; phylum Arthropoda; class Insecta; order Diptera; family Culicidae; genus Aedes; species Aedes albopictus. Next base: position 120,882,934 of record NC_085136.1, on the reverse strand, counting down.
ACGTATAAACACAGCCACCACGAATACGAATCGAATCATGCAAGGCTCATGCTGATCGGTCCACCCGTTCTTGAGTTTTGTTGCCTCAAAGAAACTTCAAACTCATTTTTATATATATAGATATTTCGGCTCGCGGCACGAAGCCGTTGCTGGATGCGTTGAGCTTTTGATAGAACTTCTGTGTTTCATGGGAACGGCACAGCAGTTCCATTTCGTCACACTCCGCTTCTTCCAGGCGGCGCTTTTTCTCCCGAAAGAGGCGTGTCTGCTGTTTCCGCTTCTGTTTGTAACGTTCCACGTTCTGTCGAGTCCCTTGCCGCAGCATTACCGCCCTCCTGCGTTCTTCTCCTCCAAAACCGTTCTGCACTCTTCGTCGAACCATTCGTTCCGTCGATTCCGTTCCACGTACCCGATGGTGCTCTCGGCTGCGTCGTTGATGGCTGCTTTCACTGTACTCCAGCAGTCCTCTAGAGGGGCCTCATCGAGCTCGCACTCGTCTGACAACGCGGCCTCGACATTCTGTGCGTATGCAGCATATCACCCATCACACGCAGAAAAATAAATTGTAAACATAATTAAATTCTAGTTCAAATCAACCGATTTTTCAGTTTACTATAGCGACAAACTGATTTCTAGTTTAAACTGAACTGTTGCAACTGCTTGAAAATACAAATGATTTCATTTGACGAAATTTTTGACAGTTTGTCAGAACAAACAGAGATTTGGTAGTTTCAACATAAAATAACATATTGTTTTAAACGACTGCACTTTTGTGACTAACAAAGCCGGAATGTGATTGTGTTGGTGACGGCAGCTCCTGCGGCAGCTCGGAAATCTATTTTTAGACCGTCGGTGAGCGGATGGGGAGGAGAACGACTAAAAAAAGACAAAAAAGGCGAAGCCGATCAACTTTTTGTGGATGCTGTCGAGAGTACCTGCGCGTTATCCATCACGACCACAGCTGCACTTGGAAGTTGGCGTGATGGATTTGCTGCACCTTCTCGTTGTGGCGATGTTGGGGTAAGCATTTTATAGGTGTGTGAGTGCTTTCGGACCAAGTTTCGGACCATGTATATGGTTTTTATTTTGTTGAAACAAATGAAATTTTTGACATTATATGAAATGATGGTAATCGGTTGTTTTTATCGATAAACCCTAAATGAAAACAATTAAATATAACTTTGGAATAAGTAAATTCTCAGTTTGAAAATCAACCATGCGTTTTATTGTTTTAAACAAGCGCCATTTTTCTGCGTGCATAATGAAAGCTGTTCCCAGCTAGTGTGAAGAATTAGCAATAAGTTAAAATTCACAAATACAAAGAAAAAAAAAAAAAAAAAAAAAAAAAAAAAAAAAAATGTTCCCAGCTCATGTGTGTTGCCGCAGCTCTGGTAGAACGTTCCCACCATGGATCCTGTCCAACACACCTCCTGCAGCGCTACGATGCCGAACCTGCGGTCCTTCAGTAGATCGGCAAGTATGCGGGTGCTCCCAATGAAGTTGAGAGATCGGCAGTTCCACGTACCGCGTTTCCAATCGCAAGTCCTTTTTGTTCGCTGAGGTCGTTGCCGTTGGTCTCGGTTCGTATTATTCTGTTACTAATTTTCCGTTACAATGGTTTTTGACGGCTGGCTCGTAGAGCTGGACACCAACCCCCTACTTTCCGGAGGACCATAGTGCCCAGTTGAACTTAGAGTCCTTCCCTGGCACTCGGACGTTGGTGAGCCGCCTCTAACATGGGGATCAGACGCTGTTGCGAGCCGCTCCTCCTGGAGAACAGATGCTCGGGTTTGCAGAAGCAACCCCCCTCCCCCCTCCTTCCCTGGTAGTCTACGGCCAAAGCTCCCACCGGGGTTGGTTGCCCAACCTTCCCTTGGTTGCTCATAGTTGTCAGCCGGTACCACGAGGATGTAGGGATAGGAGTTGCTAGCAGAGACTAGTGGATCACAATGGGATCTGAATTGCGCAACATACCCAGCCTTTACCGTGCAGCCTTTATTGCATATATCTTCTAACAAACTCAAGCACACCGAGACTCTTAAGTCCACCTAAACTTAACTCCCTCGTGTTAACCCAAAATCCCTGGAATTTATATCTTTGCAAACCTATAGTAAAAAGTTGCAAAACATGGAGGTTTAGGTTCGTGCTCGATATCCTTGAAAGTAGGACAACAATCTGCACAATGGTGCAAGTGATGTAATTTTATATCTTGGTTGGTTCAGCTTTGGAAAATCATGTAGGAAAGGTCCAGTTCACTGAAGGTCGAACGCTTGAATCATATAAACAAATAAACAACTTTCATTGATTAAAACCCGAGCGCACAGTTTAACAGTTGAAGGCTAGTGCAAAGCCCTAAAACCGGATCTTCTGCTATCCTGTTGCAGAATATGACGAAGGTTACATCGACTCTCCGCGACCATTCCACGCTTTGGCCACTTGGGCAATAAGTGTCGATAATCGGATCCAACCGATCGCGTGCCATAATATATAGGTACATAGCTGAGTACCTACCAATAAGCAAAAAAGAAGTGCATTATGGTAATGAAAATAATCAGATCGGCATGCAGCAGCAACAGCGCTGCAAAAAAAAACCTGGAAAACAATAAATACCAAAATCAAAAGAAAAACACAAATAATTGTCAGAGAGCAGAGCACATAAAAAAGCAGAAATTGGGAAGAGGAAATAAAGAAATCGAGATAGTTTGATCGCACGTTCCGCGACTTTACCTGCACTGCACACTGCTGCTGGAGTCTGGTCGCGGTCGGTAGGTAATTGTGCATCGGAAATTGCATGGTTATGGTCTCCGCCGCGGTTTGTTGCCATCGGTGATGAATGGACGTGGAGAGGGCTCTGAGCCTTCGTCCGTCGATGCGATGACAATGATTGATCTTTGGTTGATTCATGTGGTGGTGGTGGTGGTTGAACTGGAAGAAATCAGCGAAGACTTCGCTTGCGGTGCTCTGATGAATAATTGTGGCACGTTTATTGAAAACGGTTGCGATGTTCGTTGTGGAATTTGACGGTGCTTGTTTTCAATGCGAGATTGATGATTTCGATTGCTAAAAGCAACAATTGGCTATCCTTGATTGCATTTGGAAGAGGTTTTTGTTTGATTATGGCTGTGCTTCGATTTATCGAATGATAACCAACGAAAGACTTCAACGGGCAATAGGCGGTGAACCTTCGTATTTTTGTCTGCTCCATGCGAAAGATATCATTTTATAAAAGTGCGTGATTGCATAAAACGTAACAACAAAATTTTGACTTTTATTCAACCCTGACAAATGATGTTGCAGCAATACTCTTGGCCAGGTACTATTTGAGCAATTTAATACTTACGGCGAAGAGTCAATTATAAGCCCGTCATATTTGCGATCAGAAAAACCAGTGACATATAAATCAAACATTAGTAGTTTTAAGCAGCTAGACGTCATCATTCCAAGTATGGATTAGTTCGTGTGCTGAAACGAAATCAGGATAGCATGGGCGTACACATGTTCGGATGTCTATAATAAGTGGAGTGAAAGGAAACTAAAATACCGGTTATGTTGATTCATACCTGGAAACTGAATCGGCTATCACTCTTAATATAATGAGTATAATTTAACGTTTCAGTACCAGTTTGTAGAGTTGATCCTATCTATTAGCACTCCATTCGAGAATAGAACGAATGAGTTGACTGAACCAGTTTTCACCGGATCCAGTCCAGCGTCAATAGAGGCGAGCTACGCCTCAACAATATGTCCGTCCACCAAGACCTCGACCTTATTTGACAAGAAGAAATCCAAATGATATACTCGAGTTGGACAAAATTCGTTTTGTCAACTCTACAGATATTTAAATGCCGCTGTGCTGCAGCCTAATTGTAAGGCAACCATGCCAGTTGCCACCTCGAAAGCATTCGCAATGAGCCAAACCTAGACATACCAACTGCACGGATAACGGTAGTTCCATGCGAAACCGGCGAGAGAGCTTAGGATCACTGAAACTGTGTACACCCCTCTGCAGTCGAGGAGACCCCATAGATAGGCCTACAGATACGAGGGGCATGGCAAAATCAAATGTCAACCCCGAGGCAACTGCAACATTTTATTTTACACAGTTCACCGCTCGGTTCAGCTCGGAGCAGATCTTGCTCTTGGTTGGAGACTGCTTTGCTATGCAAACCATATGCAATCCGAAAAGTTGAACCCAAATTGATTTGCATAGTGGCGGCACCAATCAGCAACTAAACTGGGTACATGCCTACCTACAAGCTCGGTTGACACGATTTCGATATGGTTTATTCGTTCGTCGTCGTGGTACAAAGGTAAATGTTAACAACGCCCTAGACCACACCGATGTGGGTCATCAAAGTTGGGTTAGGATTTTCAAAAATGAGTCGAAATTTACTTTAATTTCATTCCATTCATTAGGTACCTATTACGTCGTAATTACAATAAAACTGAATCAACAAATCCTCGTCACAACACTCGGTTCGTGGCTGCAGTCTTCCATCCTCGGCCGTGTCTAGCCGCACCTGGTTCACCCATCTTGCACGTTGCTCTTCAGGTCTTTTTGTACTAGCGTTGGGCGATTTTGAATCGATGTGCGCAACATCGATTTTGTTGTTCCGATTAATCAATTTTTTGAATCGATGTTGAAGCCCCACCAAATCGACCGAATCGATTTTTTACATTGGATTTTTCTTTCGATTCAAAAATGTTATATTACTTTTTATCAGAATGCACTGTAGAACTATTAAAATTATGTACATAAAATCGAGGTAAAATGTACATTAAAATGAAGTACATAAAATCGAGGGTACATAGAATCTAGGGTCCACTAAATCGAGGCATATCTGTATATCTCAGGTTTCTAGGGCAATCCCTCCCAGGAGTCTATGTGAACCTTTCTCAGGATTCTGGAGGAATCCTTCTTATAGTCTAGAGAATCTCTTTCATGGTTCTAGTGCATCCTTCTCAGTATTCAAGGACAGTTCATCTCTGGATTTCGATTTTTTTTTTCATAGTCCCTCTCAGGATTTTAACCCTTATGTGGCCGACAGGGTATCTGGGTACCCAGCGCCCATTTAAAAGCACGATGTAGAAAAAAGCAAAAAGTTTGTCGGACACATAACGGTTAAATGAATAGGAGGCAATCAGTGAAGTACTAGATTGAAAGTAGTGAGCTGAATTTTTGTATGGTGAGATGATCAATCCTCCATTTCTGCAATGAAATGGTGCAAACAGCATGGGTTATATGATTTCTTGCCTAATTTGACGCTGTTTGAGCAAAAGTTTGGATAACTGTGTTGTTGTATTATTTATTTCTTGCAACTTTAACAACACAGTAACCCAAACTTTTGCTCAAACAGCATCAAATTAGGCAAGAAATCATATAACCCACGCTGTTTGCACCATTTCATTGCAGAAATAGAGGATTGATCATCTCACCATACAAAAATCCAGCTCACTACTTTCAATCTAGTACTTCACTGATTGCCTCCTATTGCTTCTAATTATGTGGAGGATCCCTCTCAGAATTCTGTGGCATTTTTTTCAGGACTCTAATGGGATGTCTTTTAATACTACAGGAGAGCTTCTCTCAGAATTCTAGAATAATTCGCCAGGGAGTTCTAGGGATATCCGTCTAAGCATTCTGGGAGAATCATGAGGAAAAACTTCTCTCAGGATTCTGAGACAATCCGTCACAGAATTCAAGGGAGATTCCATCTTGGGAATCTGAGGAAATCCCTCAGGATTCCAGAAGAATTCTTCTAAAGATTCTGAGAAAATCCATCTCAGAAAACTGAATTCTAGAGAAATCCACAGAATTCAGGGAGAATTCTTATTAGAAGAGTCTGGATTCATGTCAGGTTTGTGGGGTATTTCCTACCAGGATTACCTACCTAGGATGAAATCCCTTTCAGGGCTCTAAGAAATTTCTGTATGATCTGGTTTGATCAGGGAGGGTGTAGGCTATAGACACTATAGATTCCATAGACTCGCGGAGACATGGTTGAGCAAAACGACTTTAGTGTGTTTTGCCGTGAATTTAGAGTGTACTGAGCGAATATGACGTCACGCAATCCATTGTCGCTATTGAAATCATGACGTCATGCTCGTTTGGCTACACGAACTGACAGTTCGTTTGGCTACAATTGTCTTCGCCTCCGCGAGTCTATGGAATCTATAGTGTCTATAGAGTAGGCACGTCAAACTCGAACAAACTACGCCTACCTAACATGCATCGAGCGGGCCTTTCCAAATAACACACTGCGATTTCGCGGGCCATCCCCATCGGCAACATATACCGCGTTGCCCGTCGACACTAATACTTATAACACACATGTGATACAAGAATCGCTGTACAATTGCGCTTGAAATGAGTGCCGTAGTAAAAATTCTCTCAGTTCAAGTCAGTCTTGTAAGAATTTTCTTGACTCTGCGTACCATTGTACATTGCACCATCGTATCACATGTCTGTCCGGGGTATAACACACTCGCAAAAGATGAACAGTAAACCTCGCCGCTTGCGGATCCCCTGGGTTTGGTGCCTCTAAGGATTTTGGAAGACCCTCACTAACCATCCCACTCAGAATTTTGAGAATAGTTTTCTCAGCATTCTCAGGAACTCATCTCAAACTGCTTGGAGAAAAACATACTCAGCACTCTCAAAATTGTGGCGAATTGATTCGGGGGGAACATATTTCTTAGGATTCTTTTTCTTTAAGATACTGAGCTGGGGAAATATCACTAAGTATTCTGCGGGTATTCTTCCCAAGATTCTCTGAAAATTCAGCTATCTGGCGTAATCCCCATCAGGATTCTGGGGAAAATTTTCTCAAGATTCTGGGAAAGTTTTCTCATGAATCTGGACAAATTCTAGGGATTCTGGGACTATGTTTTTCATGATTATTGGTCACTTTCTTTCAGAATTATCAATTATTGAAGGAACTCTCACGAGATTCTGGGCAGAATACGCTAGAAAAATTTGGATTTTGAAGAACCCCTCGCAGAGATTTTGTGATTCCTCTTAGGGTTAGGTTAGCATACTACAAGAATCCCAATAGAATTCTGTTTTCTGTATTCTGGAGCAGCTTTCAGAAATCCCTTTCAGGATTCTGGGAGAATCTCCCCTTAGTAATCAGGGAAAATTCCATAACCTTGGGAAGATTCTCTTGAGATTATGGTGTTTTAATTTAAAGTATTCTAGAGAAATCACTTTCATAGTTCTGGAACAATCCCTTTCAGGAGTCCAGGGGAGTCAATTCAAATATTCTGGCTGAATGTATTTCAGGAATCTGCGGTAATTTTTCTGTTTTATGTGGGAATACCTCTCAGAACTTCAGAGAATCCTTCTCAGAATGCTGTGGAAGTCCATTCTAGGAGTTTTTGTAATCCCTTTCAGAGAGAATCCTCATCCAATTTTCGGAAAAACCCTTCTTAGATTTCTAGATTTATTTCTCTCAAGAATCTGGAAGAACCCCTCTTATGATCCCTCTCAGAATACTTGAGGAACTTCTTTAAAGATTCTGGGGGAACTTCACTCAGCACATAGAGAAAAATATAAAGTTATGTCAATCATATTACAGTACCAGACAAGCACATTTGTGCACTGATTTTTATATAATCCTTTTTTGAGATTGTAGCAAGCGTAATATAAGGGTCCATTCAAATAACGCGAAATTTGGTAATTCTAGACCCCCTCCCTCCCCCAACGTAACAACTTTTGTATGGAGAATATCGAAATTTTGTATGAAGCGTAACACAGTGCTAGACCCCCTCCCTCCCCTCTTAGCGTTACGTAATAGTTGAACGAACCCATAATAGGTCGAAGAATAATGGAAGCTTGAATTAAACAAAATTAAAGATTTGATTAGAGTAACCATATTATGCTTACATCAACAATATTTATGGTTGATGGTTTGACAGCTCACTTTTCCTCAAGGTGGATTCAAGCATGTTTATGCTTAACTTAACCCTCAACTTGAGGGTTGAACTAATTATATCGGATGGTTGGCTTAATCATAAACTGAGAATCGTTCAAATGATGTTTTTATTATTTCTAAAATTATTAAATGCCTTTTATTTAGGGTAAACGCGTGGATAAAAATTATTGTTGTTTAAATAATATTACGGATCTAAGAACTTAATTGGCCTGTGATAATTATCAAAGTCTGAGACAATTCGTCAACCACTGCAATGCTCTTTGTTCGCTAGACGGGTGGAAGCAGGACAGCTTGTATATCTTCGCGATCAATTAGCAGCTATGAAATACCATTATTGTTGGCTGAAAACAAAATAATTAAAATATGGATACCTAATATAGAAATAAAACTTTGGTATATACATACCCACAGATTACAAAATAATTCGACAGAATCGAACTCGTCTCTTACAACTGCCGCCGCCATGATGAACAAATATATCAACTCTTTGTGGCTGAGTAGACTGTAGCCAGAGGGTTCAAGTAATGACATATATGCTTGGTTGAGGCATTGGATGGTTGATGACGTTGATTCAAGCAAACATCAAATCATTGTGAGGCAATCATTTGAAGCCGATATAAGAATATCATTGAAGCTTGATAGAACTATAGAAAAAGTTATATCGACCAGTGCATTTCTGTCCGTGCACTCTGCTGGAATTTATCTCAGTACTATTTGAGAATACTTCTCAGAGTTCTGGAAATCTCAGGATCTCAGGATTTTTCTTTCCATTCAAAAATAATAAATTTCTTTTTTTAGAATGCACTATCTCAACGTTATATCAATTTTCAAATCAGGGTCGCGAAATATTCGATGTGTAATCTCAAATTTTGTTATTGAATTCTCGCGCTTAGTATCATACGGGCGTATCTACAATGATCGATTTCTCTTCATCGATTTTCTCTTTGGTTAATAACTTGGCCGGCAAATCATTTTCGGTTGTTTTTGTTGTTTTAGATGCTAGTCCTAGTCGTCCTTTATCGAAACACACCGAGTTATCATCCGAATATTAGCCGTATTGCCCGGAATAATCCAAAGAGAAAATCGATGAAGAGAAATCGATCATTGTAGTTACGCCCGTATGATACTAAACGCGAGAATTTATTTAGACAAATAAAACATACCTACCCTGAATTTAAACTACATGCAGCAAACGAATCATTTTACAGTTTTGTAAATCGGTGAATCGATTCTGCTGATCCGTTTCGAATCGATTCACACAAATCGATTTCTCAGCCAGATTTGCCCAATGCTAATTGTATCATCCGAATTACTTGCGAACACCAGCTTTTCAGGGTTGTTGCCCGGCATGCTCACAATATGCCCTCCATCGTATCCTTCCAACTTTTGAGATCTTCCGGATGGTCCTAAGTCCCGACTCTCGAACACAGCTTGGGAGATTTAGTACTTGGACAATTATGACCAGATTTTCTGTCCCTCGTATTGAGTGAAAAATATAGGGTACTTCAAGCACTCGATCTAACCTCACTTTTTATGTTATATGTTATAGACTTATTACTTTGTTACTTACTTTGTAATGAGTTTGATATTATAACTAAATTTGCCTTTTAATTAGCAATAGCATTTAGCATTAGCATTAAGCGAGTCGCACAAATTCGTAGGTGGTACAGTCCTAGACCTCTGTTATGAGGGTTGCCTCCTTCCCGTCCGAACCAAAGCACAAAGATTTGGGACTAATCTCTGACTCTTAGACAAGACTGACGCAATCCTCCAATGGTCGAGCACTGTCCTGGCCACGTCCTTGCGACTGCTGAGGAATGGGAAAGGATGGTTAGTTTTGGACACCTATGAAAAATGTAGACAACTCTACGATCTCTCAGGCCTAGGTGTCACGGGAATTTGGGTGTTGTTAGTGGAAGGGTAAACTCCAAAGGATACGCTTGGTTAACGTTCAGGCACACCATTATTAGACTGCTTCGAATCAGTTATCTGCCCAATTCATCCTGGTTTCCTCGTCATCTTGTTGGTATTTGGTTGAATTACTAGATTCTTCGGTTGATAATCTGAAATATAAAATAATATTAACATCGTACGTCAAATAAGCTACATATTAGTGATACGCTCGCCACAGTTACATATTTTTAAAATATTATTTATATTGTACGATACATTTACCTGAATCCTGCTGAAATGAAATGTTAATTAGCAGTACAAACACAAACACTACAAAACACAAGGAAAAGAGCATCAAACTTTGATCTTGGAATATTTAAAAATACGGTAAATATCAAGATCAAAATTTGATTTGGTAGATCTTACACCGCAACGCACCATTCTAAGGTGATCTACCCACGTTACGGGAACTAAATTTGCCTTTTGATTAGTATCAATAACTTTTAAAGTACAATTTTTTTTTAAATATTTTCCAAATAAGCAGTTATTGAAACTAACAAAACATGTTATTGAATTGGGCCTCAGGAACATTTTTTTGTTATGCAATTTGTTATTTTGCCACTTATGACATGCAAGTTTATATCATAAAATGTTATGTTAATAACACAAAAATATCTGATTTTGATACTCAGTTATTTTTCCAAAATAACACATTTCCTTATGCTTTTGTTATTCCCTTCTGCTCGGGGCACCGCGTGATCGCAATGGTGGTTGACTTGACCTTTGTGATGGTGGTTTCGGGCTGCTGATAAAGTCTGGCTGGTTAATTGATAAACCAGTTCGTGGTCTTCGTCCACTTGAAGGTCCCTGGGCCTTCTCGAACCGATTTGTTCGCTTCCGACGGACATGCCGGGTATTCTTCGTCCGTTGGGGAATGAAGCTAACGCGTTCAGATGCGCAGATCTGCGAGCCTGAAATTTGAGGGAACTGACAGGACAAAGAACATAAGCACTGACTGACACACAGAGCTCATTAAGATCATCTCTGCTTATCCACAACCGCATATAGATCTTTACGCACACTTTTGGCCTACTATGCAACGAAACATAGAATCAAATTATTTAACCTTATTTAACTATATCTAACATCACACAGAACACCTAATATAGGCTCACACGACAAACTTAGCACACGTGGACACTTCCAATATGCACTTTGAATTATCACGGATAAAATGCACGAGTCTTTAAAACCCCAGGAAAATGAATCTAGAACGTACCGGGAGGTATGTCATTTCTCGAAACCCTTCGTGTTCTGTCGCCCGGCTCCTGAGCCTGGATCGTCGTATTCAGTGTCTTAATTTGTCAAATTACAGTCATCCCAACCGACGCCCAGAGGCTCGTATTACACTTTCCAATTTTTTTAGCCACTTCAAAATCAAAATACAATATCCTTCGGGCTCTGAGTGGACGCTTCTTTGAAGCTTCTCGTGGCACTTTGACTAAAGTAGCTAGGGCAATGTGTGCCCCAACCATACTTAACGGATTCGAACTGTGGAGCAGAAGTAGCACTGCGATGCTAAACACTCTAGAACCTCAATAGGGTATCGGGATGCTTCGTTGGCATAGTTCCCACGTTTGGCCTATCTCAACGTAAACCAAAAACTCAAACAAACACGCATAACTGGATATCGGAAAAGCTATGCGCTAAACAACTGTAACATTTCGCTTCAATTTTAGCACTTTGGAGTGTTGAAATTGAATGAAAATGTCACTTTGTTTATGTTTTGTAGACGCCATGATTCTTCGGCTTAGTGGGTAGTCTATACACATGATATGATTCTAGAACATTTCGAATCGACTTTTCAATAACTGAACATTTGATGCGACGGTCAAAGACGCTATTTTGAACTTGTATATTTGTTTTCAACGAATAGTAACTATTTTACAAATTGAATGTGGGCCGAATATTGAGGACATTTTTTTTCACTATGTACCCAAATCTTGGCCCATCAGTAAAGAGACGTCAACAACACCGATAAAGTGACGTCAACAACATTGCTTGCGTAAGAACCAGAAAGAACGAAAAGGAAGAAAGATTTTGTGTGCGGTGACTGTAAAAATATAACACAATAATAGGGTTGCGTTGTTTTCCTTACTAAACTAAGAAAAAACTTTAGTTTAAGTAATATATTTATAGTTTTTTGAAAATTTGGCTCCGAAAATGAAAATTAAAAGTAAGATTGGTGAACAAACAGAGATAATACTTCAGCAAAATATTGAAAAAATTAGATAATAAGTGGTTCTAGTGCATGGAAAGCAATAGGCCAACGTTGTATCCGCTAATAGGCCAAGTTTTGTACCATAGACCAACATAGCATACCATCGCATCAAATATTTTCAACTTAATTAAGTAAATTCTTGAATATTTACGTTAGTTTACTTCCAGTTGGTGAAACAAACATTGCCTAGAGTGTGCAATATGGTCAACATATTATTTCTAGTGCTATTAATTTATGAGTTTTGGTCAAAATTGTCAAGGCGGCTTACAAATTAGGCCAAGGAATGGTACATATACCCTACAATAAGATTTTTAGAATCTGCTCAGGCGCTTTCAAGACTTCGCCGGTAGCTTCTCTACTGGTAGGGTATGGAAGGCTACCATTGGAACATCTGGTAGTGGAGAACCTAGCTACTAAGCCAGCGCGGGCCATGGAAAGAAAAAAGTGGGATGCCGGTAACCCAGCGTGCCTCGAGTCAGTGACACGATCTTACGTCGACGAACCTCTCTTCGTTAGCCGCTAGGCATCATCTATGGCAACGGGCATGAGACGCGCACGTCCCTAAGATCGACAGGTGCCATCCCCGCACTAGCTCAGGCTACCTTCAGAGAGTTTGCAATTTCATATGTGAATAGGCCCAGCTATTTCACCGATGATAATAATTTTTAAAATGCAATGTGTAACTAATCAATATTTTTTGGTAATGTTTAGTGCGAAAATTAACCGCTGTATGGCGCCATTGTGTTTAGAAAATACACAATTGTTGATATCTTTTATTATATGAACTACCAAAAAAGCCCATGTCTTCATAAAATTTGTACAGAAAGCTTATGACTTTGGAAGGAGGAAAATGAAGTAAGCAACTCCACCATTACGTGATGATATTGGGTAATTTTTGTACAGTTCGTATGTTCAGCAAAGTTGTTCATGATTCTTGAAATTCTCGAATGCTGTAAAATTGTATACCCAGAGATGAGCCAGCCTAGGGCTGCAAATCTTTTTAATAAAGATAATAATAATAATAACAATACTATTGTATGCACAACGAGCTATTTCATATGTTAAATCTCATTATTCTGCTGTCCTAGGAAGTTCGGATCATCACTCATCAGCGAAGTTGTCGAGAAGTCCTTGGCTCTCAAGTGGAAAATGTTATATGAATTTGAACTGCGGCGTTTACATTTGTTTACAGGATTGTGTACATGTCTTACAGGTTGAATGTTTATTATGTATGGCTACGGAGAACTTTCAGGCAATATTTCTATAGATATTAAAAGTATTTCTCTTGTAGGTCTTCTAGGGAGCTCACTAGAAGTTCTTCCTGAGATCTCTCGGAGAGTTTTCTCAACGATTCCTACATGAATTCTTACTGACGATTGTCTAGTCAAATATTCAAATATTTCTCCAAAAGTTCTCAAATAGATTTCCCCTAGAGTTCCTCTAGAAATTGTGGTTGGAGAATTCTTCAGCTACTTCTCCAAGGATTTCTTAAGAAAAGCTTCCGATGATTCCTACAAAAAATTACTCCAAACATTCCTACGGTAATTCCTCCAAGGAATTCCTCTAGAGATTTTTTCCAAAAATTTTCAAAGGTTTCCTTCAGGAATTTCTGCAAAAAATCCATAAGAAATTCCTCCACGTATTCTTCCCGGTAATCCTCTATGGAATTCTTCAACAATTCCTCCATGACTTTTTCCATGACCTCCTTTTTGAATTCTTTAAAGAACTTTGCCCCAAGGATTTCTTGGAAGATTAGTTCATATACATGTTGAGATCCCAAGTCAACCACTCCTATGAACCATCATCTCTGATCATGGAACACGAAACCAATTCACCAATTACTTTTCACCGACCAGATTACGTCACCTTTGATCTGTCGGAGCTCAACTTAAACTACTAATATGAATTCAATTGTACAGTATACAGATCATTCGTGATAAAAATTTCCCGCAAGGTTTAACTTAAGTTTTAAACCCAACACACATTTCCTCCCTTGAGAATTTCTTCAGAGAATCCAAAAGGGAGATTCTTTAAAACATTCTTAGCAAATTACTTCAGCCTATGCATCAAAAATTCCTTAATTGATTCTCCATCAGGGAAAATCCATCAGAAATTCTGAAGGATCTCAGTAATTAATTAAGTTCTAGTTTTAAAGTTAAACTTTTCAATCTAATTCCAATTTCTTCGAAATTTCTTAGTATGTGGTCACTCAGTCTCTGTTGTGAATATCACTACAATTAACTACAGCTTTTTACCGCATAGATAATCTGTGTATGCATATCTGCCGATCGAAATAGTTATGTATTAGCAAATGAAGTGAAGTTGTTTTGTTAAAGTTAATAAAATGTTCAGTTCAACAGCAAAAGGAAGTGTTTTGATATCCCTTTGGATTTGAATTAAGCAGAGCTTTTTAGGGCCCACTAAGTCGATTATATAGCTATAATTCTCAAGCGGAAACTAGAGATTTGTAACTATACAAAAGAATGATTTATCCGAAGATATATTGAACTTGAACAGATTAGAGTTCCATTCAGGAATACCTCTTGCAGTCCGCACAGACCGCAGAGGACAAGCTTCTTTCAAAGCAATAGTTGTGGTATACCAGAATGGAGGGCGTTGTAGGTACAAAACCACAATGAAACTCTCTTGGAGTAGCAATGGAAGCGAGTTATCCACAAAACGTGATCGCAACCAATTAGTACAGGTTCCCTAGTTCGTTGAGCAAGGACGTCTGAATACGCAAATTTTGCGAAGGAACACTCAAAAGTGGAGACTCCTCATCTAACACATGCCAATCAGTCAACTCATGACCAATTCCGCTCATGCAGAGATTGGTTAAGTGCAATTCTATATCAAGATATCCATGAACTGGACTACCTAAGTAATCCATCAAACTGAAGCATCTCAAATTAATGTTTGAGCTAATTCAGATGATGTAATCATCACAGCAATACTGCCATAATATCAGCGAAAATATGCTGAATACAAGAGCTTGCTTGAAGGCATCCATAAGGAAAGGTTAAAAAAATACGGTTAACGATATTCTAAGATATAACGTGCTCGAGGCACGACACTTCATTTATAATGAAAGAAGCAAAACTGGGTTCACAAGGTAACCTATGCAGAAGTTACCCTACGAAAATGAGCTTTTTGAAGTAGAGCCACTTGGGCCACGCACGCTTTTTACGCTGAAAATTGATCTGAGGTTTCCTAGCCGTAGCCACTACCCAAACTAGACAGGATTACACACTTCACAATCACAGCACAAAACGGAAACATCAACGACAAACCAAATCGGTGTCAGTTGAAAAACGCGAATGGCGAAAACACATTAAGCGAACCCATATACGTAGTAATGTAAGCTAATTTACAACATTTGAATAATCCCGCCCTTATTTAGCCTCAATTTGAGACTTCAAAAGAGCAACTGATTATCTCGGAGAAACGCAAGGACTGCACCATTGCTCCGGTTAGCGCAGTAAGGGCGTAGAACTGTGGGGGTCGCCCCAATTCTCAACAGGCTACGTTTTTGGTTAGGTTTTTATAAGACCCCCCTAACCGTTCATTCCTTGGCACAGTAAGCATAACACCGCATAACACCATGAATTAGGGGTCACCTGTTTAGTGGACTCTTACCACTGGATCAGGCGCTCCATAGTGTAATTCTTAACCAATTGTGAGCCGTGGGTTCGCACGTAGATTGCTTTTCACAACTTAAATCCTAATTTGTTCATCAGACACGTATTTCTGTTGTGTATATCTCTGTTCAGTAACGTAGGATGGATTTTCTAGAAATTGCTGCATTTGTCAATAAACGGAACGCATCAACGTCAAGCAAGTGACATGGTGCATCACTGAAATTTATACAAATCATTGACTGTTTGCTTTTGAATGATTGTTTTCCTCGCGTTTTGGAAGTGATAAAAATGAGTAATTGCAACTATAGTATATAACATATATAGTATAGTACTTTAAAAATTTTGGTAATTGTATAACCACGTAACCTCTAGCGTGCGCAGCTTTTTCTTTTTTCTCACTCACTCTCGTAAACAAACACGCGAAAGAAACAAATAATAGAGGGGTTTCTTTGCCCCCTCTTTTATCTCGTTTTTTCTTGCGTTTAACAAAATTAACGAATGAGAAAAAAGAAAAGGCTGCACACGCAAGTGCACGTAACTGAAAAAGTATCATCACACTAACTGTGAGTGATTTCCATACAGGATGGCACTTTTCATATAAATATTAAGCCGTCCCTTATTTTGCAAAAAAATGGAAAAGTTACAAGTTCGTTATTGGAAATTGATCGTTTTAGTTAAAACATGAGGTGAAGATTTAGCAATAGTTAAATTACACAGAAATAATTTTTTTTTTAAAAGCTAAAACTAGATCGTGTCAAAATTTGATGTCCGTATCTCAAGGCTATATTGTCCCTCAAGAGGCCTAAAGTTCTGAAGGTGCCAAAACAAATAAAAAAAATTTCGGCAAAAAATACGCTATTTTTTATATCAAAAGACGTCAAAAATTAGAATGTCGCTAACATCACTTTGCAGAATTACGGCAGAGTATGTCTATAAGCTTTTTTGTTTTCGGTTGTCCTTGAATTTTCTTTATTATACTCATTTACGTAAAACGCTTGCCCAAACCGGAAATAAATCATACCTTTTATTGCATTAACTGGAACATTCAATTCCTGTTCTTGAAAAGGTTAATTTTAAAGACTCATTAAACCAATACCCGAACACAAACATCCAAGCGCCTGATAGCCCTAGAACAGCGCCAAAAACCAGCCACAAGTAAACTGGAGCAACCTTGCATCCATCGCCTGAACGGCATTGACGGCAACTAGCCGGTTACCGCACAAAATATCAATTCCTCTTACAAGTTCAAAGCCCCCCTCAAGAGCATCAAGTCCATCCGAACCAACCATGGGGACCACCGCGCGTCACGGCACAGCTTGTTGGTTGCTAGCTACCGCGATGCTTTTGATGAGGACCACCGACCGCCGCGCCGCCATCAACTTTCAAATTCTCCTCAACCGCGGCCGGGCGGCTGCGACTTGTTAATAAAACCACTCGGAACCGGCCCCGTGTGTGTTCTGGAGTTCCTACCACCACAGCGCGTTTAATTGCATATATAAATTTCAAACAGAGAACACGGAACTCTCCGCCGCCGCCACGCCACTCGATTCACAGAGGACGAAAAAATGCGAAGGTCAGTGAAGGAGCTGTTCTGCTGGTTGCCCACTAAAATGTCGATGATGAGGAAAACTCGTTGGTACCTACCTACCGGCAATGTTACTTTCAAATTTGGGTTGATCACGTCAAGTGGAACAACAAACATCACATTGTGGTTTATTATCCTGTACAGAGCAGCCACTGCAACAAAAAAAGCTTGAAACTAATCTCCATATTTTCTTTCTTTCGTGTCTTTTCAGTGCGTATCTAACAGTGCTGTTATGCCTGGCGGCAGTAGTCACCTCAGTTCTGTCACAGGACGATCAGCCAAAGACCGGTAGTCGGAACAATCTGCTTCTGCGGCGGAACAATGGTGGACGACCGAACCCGCTCGCTAAGACGACCACGACGACACCGGCGCCTGAATACCCAGAGGTAGGAGAAAGGGTTATACATTTACATTTAGGTTACGCGAGATTCAAATTATCTACACTAGAATATCAATTCAGGTAGAAGAAGTAGCGATTGGAATTAAAGGAAATTCAGAGTGTGTTCAGGGGTGACAGATAAGGTGGGTTTTATTTAAAGTTCCTAAGGGACTATTTAAAGTTCCCTAAACACTTTCTTAAGCATAAGTCATCGAATCTACAAACCGCCTGAATCGTTTATTAAACGCTTTAATACGCCTCTGAAATCTCTCTGAAGCTCCTGAGTGTAGTGATCCAGAATGTATTTTCGAAAAATGGAGACCCCCATAGACTCCTTCAACATCTCTCGTATCGCCGGAAACCCTCCAGAATCCCCCAATATGCCTCTGAAACCCACTGAAAATCTTGTTACGCTTCCTGAAATGACTCCGAAATCCTCTATAATGCACGTTGAACCTTCCTAAGCCTCAAAAAATGACCTGGTAACACCTCTGTAACCCGTTGAAATTCCTCGGTAACGTCCTGGAATGTAACTTTGTAACTCCTAAACCTCCTTTAACACATTTGAAACTCGCTGAAAATCTTCTGTAACTTTTGGGAATACTACCGAACCCTCTTGAAACACCCTCGGTTACCCTGTGACTTACCTGATATAATTTTAAATCCCAGAAAACGCTCCTGTAATGCCTTTGAATGCTCCTGAAAATCCTCTGAAGCTTCCTGAAATATCACCGAACCCCATGTAACGCACCTGAGACCCTCCGAAACCCCCGAAAATTCCCATATAACGCCTACAGAATCTCCTGAAAATCCTCTAAAACTCCATGACATGAAAAATCCCCTAAAACGTTCTCGGAACCATATAAGGCATATGAGACCCTCAGAAACCCCCGAAAACGCTCCTGTTACGGCTCCAGAAACTCCTGTAACGCACCTGAGACCCCGAAAACACCCCTGCAACGCCTCCTGAACCCCCTGAAAATCTCTGGAACTTCCTGAAGTGTCTCCGAAAAGCTTCTTAACCCTATGAAGCCGGAATTTTTCCAAGCGTTATTATAGAGTTTTTTTAACGTTTTCCTGTGGTTTTTGGTGCTCAACAGCATAGAAAGGGTAGAATATGATGCAGAATATTTTTCTGGATATCTTAGTTCATCCATACTGTTCTTGAGTTTAAATGCTAAAGTCTACAATTTGTATTCTATAATGTCCAATTAGTCTTCTGAAAGCTCAAAAGACAGTCTCAGGTCAATCGGGTCTTCCAAATTATTTTTCGGTTTAAATTCTAAAGTCTACGGGTGTACAAGTAACTTTTTTCATTATACCATGTTACGATTTGTATTCTATCATGTCCTGTAAGTCTTCTGGAAGTTCAATAAACAGTATCAGATCAGTTGGGATATCTTAGGTCACCCAACCTTTTCTTGAGTTTAGATTTTAACGTCTACGAGTGTAACGGTAACTTCCTTCATTAAACAAAGCTACGATTTGTATTCTCTCATGTCCTGTCTCTCATGGCTTCTGAAAGTTCAAAAGACAGTATCAGATCAGTCGGGATATCCTAGGTCATTCAAACTGTTCTTGTATTTAAATCCTGAAGTCTACGTAGTAGCTTTTTTCATTATACAAAGCTACGATTTGTATTCTCTTATGTCCAGTAAGTATTCTGAATGTTCAGAAGACAGTATCAGATCAGTCGAGATATCCCAGGTCATCCAAACTGTTCTTGAGTTCAGATCCTGAAATCTACGGATATAACAGCAACTTCTTTAATTATACAGTTAGTCTTCTGAAAGTTCGAAAGACAGTCTCAGATCAGTCGAGATGCCCTAGGTCATCCAAACTATTCTTGAGTTTAGATCCTTAACTTCTTTCATTATACAAAGATACGATTTTTTATCTATCATGTCCAGTAAGTCTTCTGAAAGTTCAGCATGACAGTATCAGAACAGTCGGGATATCCTAGGTCATCCAAACTGTTCTTGAGTTCAGATCCTAAAGTCTACGCGTATTACGGTAACTTCTTTCATTATACAAAGGCACGATTTATAATCAAACATGTCCAGTTAGTCTTCTGTAAGTTCAAGAGACAGTATCAGATCAGTCGAGATATCTGAGGTCATCCAAAATATTCTTGAGTTTAGATCCTAAAGTCTACAAATGTATTCAATCATGTGCAGTTTGTACGATTTGTAATCTATCATGTCCAGTAAGTCTTTTGAAAGTTCAATAAACAGTATCAGAACAGTCGGGATATCTTAGCCTAGGTCATCCAAACTGTTCTTGAGTTCAGATACTAAAGTCTAGGCGTGTAATGGTAACTTCTTTCATTATACAAAGCTACGATTTGTAATCTATCATGTCCAGTAAGTCTTCTAAAAGTTTAAAAGACAGTATCAGATCAGTCGGGATATCCTATGTCATCCAAACTGTTCTTGAGTTTCGATCGTATAGTCTAAATGTAGCGGATGTCCGGATGTAATGGTAATTTATTTCATTGCACAAGGCTACGATATGAAATCTAACATGTCCAGTAAGTCTTCTGAATGTTTAATCGGCTGAGGTCATCCAAACTATTATGATGTTTATAATCAAGCATCTACAGCAGTTAAAGTATCTAGGAATGACAAGACTATGATGTTCTTTTTTCAAGGCTTTATTACGTTGTTCCTTTTTCAAGGGTTTATTTTTTACTTAGCCTATGTCAACGTTGAGAGTTATTCGCCAGTGCTCTGTAGTTCAAAGAAGTTCACAGATCTGGGTGGGTTAGACTAGGTAACGTAACTTCTCGAAGCACAAATAATGACTATAACGAATGCAGATTTCAAAAAATAAGTTTCATAAAAGTTTGAACAACCTTAAATGTTTCAAAGATATAGAACAATGCCTATTAGTCTTTGAAGAATAAGTATAAGTAAATATGAATAATTTTGTATTTTGTATTATTTAGTGTAGCAGGCTAGCATTGCAAGTGTAGATATAAAGTTGTGTACACAATGAAGGATTGGATGACCTAGAATTATCACAAATCTATCATAAAGTGACCCTTGGGAGTTAAGATGTTCATGGATACTACTTGGTTGTGTAACATTACTATCTTAAACAAAATTACCTCATGTTACAGTGGTTGTTTTTATCAACTAAGTTCCATAACAGTAAGGATGACCCTTTATATCCCAAAAATATATAACAATGCTCATTGTTCTTCGAACTACTTTGGTAAATACAGTATATGTAACACTACTTGGCGTACTGACAAAAGCTATAATCACAAGTATAGACCTGAAGCTATGGAAGTAATTTACAGGATTACAGATTACAGTTGGATGTGTTACGACCCTTAATATCCCCAAGGTTTATAATAATATCAAGAACATTTCAGATTGGTCCAATAACCACGGTTAAATATGCAACGTAACTCAGTATAGCAGATATGATGTTACGAATGTAGACCTGAAGTTCTGAACTCCAAGGTAGATTTGCTGACTTAGAATATACCTATAGTGTCTCTAAATGACATTTGATATTTCAAGAGCTTCACGGATCCCAGCAGATTAGGCAATGCTATTATTTATGGTGAAAACACATAAAGTTATTCCTGTAGGCTTGAATGACTTCATTTAAGGACAGTTTGGATAACTCTGAACATTCCAAATGATTATAATAATATCGTGTAGACTTCAGATTAGTCCAGTAACCGCTCTCAGTGTAACAGATATGGCTGCTGTTACGAGTGTAGACCTGCAGTTATGAACTCCAAGGTAGTTTGGCTGACCTGAAATATCACTATAGTGTCTATAAATAACATTGTAAATTTCAAGAGCTTCACGGATTATGTAATTATTTGTAACGAAAACAACCCAGAATATAAAACACCGGTCAAATGAATAGACATGAACGTAACGCATATCCAAATTCAGCTTCTAGAACAACTGGTATGTCAATTATTTCGTTTCTCCAAACTTTGTGGTGTTCAGGATGTTCTAGGTTGTCAGAAAAATCTCCAATACAAATATTCCCATTTTTCTTTAATAGAAGACTCAATTTGCAACAACTTTGCCGAAGACAGTATTCAATTTTGTTGAATGTGTGAATTTATACTGCCGTTTCTATGTTTGGGTTGTATATGACCCCTCCGGCTCCGAAGGGTGAAGCTACCTCGGACCCCCAGTGAATCACCTGAGGTCCTCCGAACCCCCTTAGAAAACACCCCTGAAGTCCTCTGTAACACCTCTGAACACCCCACGTTATGAATCCATTTAAAAATGGTTACAAATAGTTTTCAGGCGTTTCAATGTAAGGTGCCAAGGAGATTTAGGAGGAGTTTCTGGTGGGATTTCAGGGAAGTCTCAGGGGATTTTGAGGGAGGTTCAGAAACACTTAGGAGATTTTAGGAAAGTCAAAGGAGGTTTTAGCACCCAAATATCGTATAAAGTTCAATAAACGCCACAAAAACAAATTTTCGTTTTAAAACTGCAAACCTTTATTAAACTAAGTGACAGGGCGGGGGTCCAGGGGCGTTTCTGATGGTTTCTAGAGGTTTAAGTTGGTCCCAGAAGCATACCAAGGGTCTCAGGAGGTTTCAGGAAACCAGTGGGTTAATATCAGGATTCATGAGGTTACAGAGGCGTTTCAAGGGTATTACAAGGGGCCTCGAGGGGATTCAGGGACATTCCAATCAAGTGCTTGGTGAATTCAGGAGCATTCCAGGTATGTTCCAGAGAGTTTTAGCGCTGTCCCGCGAGGTTTCAAGGGCGATTCAGAAAGCGTCAGGAGCTCCAGTCAGTTTCAGGAGCGTTCTAAAAAACTTTAGGAGCATTACAGGGATGTTCTACAGGGGCCTTTCAGGAAGTTTCAGAGTTTTTGAGAGGCATTTCATGGAGTTTCAAAGGATTTCATTGTCATTCCAGGGGTTTCCACAAGAGTTCAGGAGGGGTCCAGGGAGTTTGTGCGGGTTCCAGGGCGATTCGTCTTCTTCTTGCTCTTTTGACCTGCCTCTCTTCAACTTAATGTCCGGAACAGAAATCCAGATTGGCGATTCATAGCCTTAGCCACCAAGCTAACTGGAGACCCCTCAGAGACAATCCAATGCGCTTAAGAGGTTTAAGGAGCGTTTCATGGCGTTTCAGAAGACTTCAAAGGGTTTCAGTGGTGCTACCGGAGAATTCAGAGGCGTTCCAGGGATGGGTCAGGATCAGCGGGTTTCAAGGACGTTCTAAGGATTTCATACAGTTTCAGAGGCGGTTCCATGGGGTTGCGGAGGATTGCACGGGGTGTTCCTGGGGTTTCAAATACATTCCCGAGGTGTTCTAATGAGTTTCAGGGGCCATCTACAGAATTTTAGAGGTTTTCAGGACAGTTGTAGAAGGTTTTCAAGGGTTTCGAGGGCACTCCAAAAGGTTCCAGGGGGTTTCCGTGATGTGAGGCTTCAGGGGTTTCGGAGGATTTAGGAGCGTTCCGAAAGTGTTGCAGGGTATTTCGGGAGTTTTCAGAGGTGTTCTAGGGGTTTTCAAGGGGTTTCATGAGCGTTTCCAGAATGTTTCATGGCGAATGATGGTTATTCCAGGGGCATTCTAGAGGCTATTCGTGCAGGTGGTAGGATGGATTCCATAGGCGACATATATTTCATGTAGTTGAAACATTTGATACGGTTCACATTTTATTTAGCTAAACTAGACTACGTTGTGTTATTGACTTATTGACTAGAAATAAGGGCGTTTCAGGAGGTTTCGGAGGTATTTTAGGGGACTTCAGAGGCACATGGATTTCATTTGTGTTTCAAAGGCTTTCTAAGCGGTTTCAGAGAGGTTTTATGGAGCTTCAGAAACTCTCAGGTGAGTTTCACGGAAGTTTCATGGGGATTTTAGAGGTGTTTCAAAGCGTTTCAAGATATTTCGATGCGTTTTGGGGCGTTTCATGGCCTTTCAGAAGGTTTCGGGAGGTTTAAAGGTGCTTTCAGAGGGTCGCAGGTGAATTCGATGAAGATTTCATAGGGGTTTTACAAAAAAAAATAAGCGTTTCAGGGTGTTTAAAAGCGTTTCAGGGCGTTTTAGAAGGTAAAGGGGGCTTAGGGGGCTTCAGAGGTTCGCAGGTGAATTTTACGGAGGTTTCGTAGGGGTTTAGGAAGCGTTTCAAAGCGTTTCAATGCGTTTCGGAAGGTTTCACAGGGGTTTTATTATGGGGCTTCAGAAACTCTCAGGTCAATTTCACTGAGGTTTTATAGAGATTGCTGAGGCGTTTCAAAGTGTTACAAGGCGTTCCAATGCGTTTCAGGGCGTTTCAGGGCGTTTGAGAAGGTTTCACAGGGGCTTTAGGGGGCTTCAGAGGCTCTCAAGTGACTTTAACAGAGGTTTTAAAGGGGTTTAAAAGGCGTTTCAAATCGTTTCAAGACGTTTCAGGGCGTTTTAATGCGTTTCTGGGCGTTTCAGGAGGTTCAGGGGCTTTAGAGGCTCGCAGGTGAATTTCACAAAGGTTGCATGGGAGTATCAAAGGCTTTTCAAGGCATTTCAATGAGTTTCAGTGCATTTTATGAGGATTCCGGTGAGGGAGCTTAAGAGGCTTGCAGATAAATTCCACAGAGGTTTCATGAGGGTTTCA
Source organism: Aedes albopictus (assembly GCF_035046485.1). Classification (NCBI taxonomy): domain Eukaryota; kingdom Metazoa; phylum Arthropoda; class Insecta; order Diptera; family Culicidae; genus Aedes; species Aedes albopictus. Next base: position 120,858,630 of record NC_085136.1, on the reverse strand, counting down.
GAGGCGTATGAAAGTGTTTCAAGGCGTTTCAATGCGCTTCAGGGCGTTTTAGGGAATTTCATGAGGTGTCACAGTGGTTTTCGGGGGCTTCAGAGGCTTTTAGGTGAGTTTCACTGAGGTTTTCTAGGGGTTTTAAGAGGCGTTGCAAAGCGTTTTAAAGCGTTTCAGGGCGTTTCAATGCGTTTCAGGACGTTTCAAGAGGTTTAATGGGAGGCTTGAGGGGGCTTCAGAAGATCCCAGGTAAATGTCACGGAGGTTTTAAATGGATTTCAGAAGCGTTTCAAAGCGTTTCAGGGCGTTTCAGGAGAATTCACAGGGGTTTTAAGGGCTTTAAAGGCTCTCAGGCGATTTTCACGGAGGTATTGAAGGGGGTTTAGAAGCGTTTCAAGGCGTTTCTGGGCGTTTTAATACGTTTCAGGGCGTTTCAGGACGTTTAAGGGGCCTTAAGGGGGCATCAGAGGCTCGCAGGTGAACTACACGGAAGTTTCATGGGGGTTTCAGAGGCGTATCAAAGAGTTTTAAGGCGTATCAATGCGTTTCAGGGCATTTCAGAAGGTTCCCGGGGAATTTGAGGAGGGCTTAAAAGGCTCGCAGGTAAAGTTCACGAAGATTTTATGAGGGTTTCAGAGGCGTTTAAAAGCGTTTAAAGGCGTCTCAATACGTTTCAGGGCCAAAAACTTCCCGATGAATTTGAGGGGCAGGTGAATTTCACGAAAGTTTCATGGAGGTTTCGGAGGCGTTTCAAAGCGTTTCAAGGTGTTACAATGCGTTTCATGGCCTAATGCACTTAGATACAACTAGTAGCCCTCATAGACTTGATGACCTATACTCAAGGAAGTTCTTGGAGGCCCATAAAGAATCATCGAGCATAACTTGATAGATCATACTTACCTGAGAGTATGAACCATAGTCGTAAATCTCTGAGACAACCAAATACGTTAGTAGATTCGTTAGCAGATCCTCAAATTAACAACGAACTCACCACTTGACAGCACATAGTTGCATGTGGCTATGCAAGCATAAATTTCATTCATAATGCTCCAGTAGAACACTGATTACGCTTGTAGATCAGATGGCCTTAACTCCAGGGAATTCTCGGATATACAATCATAGAACCCACCACTTGCCTGGGGCTGAATGAGTTTAAACTCATTCTAAATGCTTTTAGATACAGCTAGTAGCCCTCTTATATTGGATGACCTATACTCAAGGGAGTTCTTGGAGCACCTTAAAGAATCATTGGTAGGAAGTTCTTGAAGATCCTCAAACTGGCAACGAACTCACCACTTGATAACACATATCAACATCAGGCTGTGTAAGCATAAACTGCATTCATAATGCTCCAATAGATCGCTGATTACGCTTCTAGATCAGATGGCCCTAACTCCAGAGAGTTTTCGGATACTGTTAAACTTTTAACCCTTAAACGTCCCTTACCTCTTAATTCTGCTTGATTCCCGTAAACCAACTTTATCTGAAATCTTGAGTACTCCAACTGCTCTGAACATAATCAAATTCCATTTAGGTAACGTTACCTAAATGGAGGGACCTAAATAGATTACACCGCAGACAGACGTTCAAGTTTGACTCAGCAGCTTGTGTAAAAAACATGGCCGCTACAAATTGCCAAGTGGCAATCAGCGAACAGATGGCGTTAGCGACGTTCACATTCAATCGCTGCCTCACATGTGCGTTGCGACCAACAACTGTCACCACGGTCGTCTTCCAGCCGGATGGCGGGAAAAGACCGCACGTGTTGCACGCTAATAATGTTTCCACATAATTTGTGCAGAGTAAATGACTTTTATTTAATGTCTAAAATCTTTTGCACAAATTAGCGCAGGACTCTTCTGGACGAACATTTGAAAAGGGCCTATCTGCTTTTTGTAAACAAACATGTTTCTGTCTCTGTAGGGCCCATCTGCATCCACCCACGCACATCAACACCCTTAACAGATAGCTTGAAGAACACTCTTTCTGATAAGGGTATTGATGTGCGTGGGTGGATGCAGATGGGTCCTACAGAGACAAAAACATGTTTGTTTACGCAAAGCAGATAGGCCCTTTTTAAATGTTCGTCCAGTCTTGTAAACTATTTTACACATTATTAATTTTATTTTACATAGATTTGCTTGAATAAAACTGCATTTGGTTGAACTTTACTCGCATTGGAAAATCTTTGTGAATGTTACGCAAATGTAGGAAGGATTATGACAGTGTTTGTTTTGATTTTATTTCTCGGTGGGTGGTGAATTGGGTGGTAAGTAAGCGGCTGGAAGCACGTGGTTTCTCAAACTGTCAACTGCACTGTGGCAATCGGTTGCCTAGGTGTCGCTAGTGAAAATTTACATAGAAAATTTGAATAAATTTGTTCGAGCTAGAACGTCTGTCTGCGATTACACCTAAATGGATCCTACCTAAATGAAGTTTTCAGTGTTCTAGTCCCAAAAAGAAGGTTTTAGAGGCATGTTAGGAAGCCTCACGGGGTTCCAGGAGGTTTTCATCAGTGTTTCAGGGTGTTCAGGGGTTTATGGGAGGTACTTAAAGGCTTCAAGAGTTTCAGCGGCGCTCCAGGGAATTTTAGGGGTGTTCCACGGGTGCTCAAAACTTTTCAGGGAAATTGAAGGATGTTCTAAAGGCTTTCAGGAGCATTCCAGGGGTGTTCCAGAGAGAGTCTGGAGCACAGGGGGCTTCAAAAGCATTCTCCAGGACCAGGAAAGAGGAACGCTCCAAGGGTTCCAGGGGCGTTCCAGTTAGTTTAATTTCGTTGGCATCGCAGGGATGTTCCACGGGGTTTCAGGGGAGTTCCATGTGGTTTCAAGGGATTTCCTTGTCACTCAAGAGGTTTCTTGTGACTTCGCGGGGCGGGGTGGGGAGTTTGAGCAAATTTCAGGGTGGAACCAATGGGCTCATAGGTTTTAGGGGCGTTTCAGGGGTGTCTAGGGGTATCAATCCGATTCAGAAGACTTCAAGGAGTATCAGAGTTCCAGGAGAATTCAGGGGCGTTCCAAGAGTGCGCCAGGGGATATCAGGGGGTATCAAGGACGTTTTAACGACAAATTATTTGGAGTACATAGCTTCAATTTTGTCGAGCACAAATCTAGAGAACCGTCAAACGTATTTAGCTGAAAATGTAACTTGATGCTTGCTTCCACACAGTAAGCATTGAGTTACATTTTCAGCCAGATCCGTTTGACAGTTCTCTTGATTAGTGCTCGAGAAAATTTGCGCCGTGTACTCCAAATACCTTGCCCTTAAAATTTTCAGAGATTTCATGGAGTTTCGGAAGATTGCAGGGACGTTCCAGGGGTTTCAAGGACTTTCCAGCGATGTTCTAATAAAATTCAGGGGCAATCCAGAGTTTCAGATGGTTTCAGAATAATTGCAGAAGGTTTTGAAGGGTTTCAGAGGTATTACAAGTGGTTATAGGGGGTTTCATTAACGTTCCCCGAGGCTTCATGGAGTTCAGTGGATTCAATAGGCATTCCAAAGGTGTTCCAGGGGCGTTCCAAAGGTGTTTTAGGGCATCTCAGGAGTTTTCAAGGGTGTTCCAGGGATGTTCTATAGGGCTTTATGCACGTTCCAGAGAGTTTCAAGAGGTTTTAGGATTGTTCCAACAGGCTTTTAAGGTGTTCCGGAGAATTTGCAGGTATATTCAGCCCCTGTCACACATTCAAACCTTCTGAAACGGTTTTAAATGACTTGAACCAGCTAGAAACGACTTGAAAAAACTCTGAAACAATTCTAAAACCTCCTTGAAGGCACATCCGGAAGCTACTTCCAACCACACCCCAATCTATCGAATTGGGAGTCGTGTGTTCGATTCTCACCGGAGCACGTGGATTTTTTTTCGCAGTTTCAATTTCTTCATCCTACATGTGTTTTCGTTTTGAACAAAGATGTCGAAACGTTTCAAACATTGTTATTTGCACTTGGTCCATAAGTCTGAGTGAAAATCAGGAAAAATATGTATCCTTGTTATATTTCGCGAGAAATCATGCACTTGCTAGAACAGTGCGTTAAAATATAATAACATGTACATTTGAAAAATCATCATCAATCCCCATCTCTCAGGACTGGGTACACAAATGGAAAACCCAAACACATGCACTGAAACCTTGACTAAAACTGCATCCCTCTTTTCCAGGAAGAGTACGTGGACGAGGAAGGAGAACAACTCGAGGGCGAAGAAGGCGAAGAAGGGGCTGCCAAGCCGGTACCCACCACCACGACCACCACCGAGGCGCCAAAGAAGATCCGGCCTAGCATCCGTCCATTCCGCAGCAACGATGACCTTCTGTCGGCACTCAAGAAACGTCGGCTCGAATCGAAGAACTCCAAACCAGGTAAGCAGCCGATCATCGGCTCTAACTCTAAGTATAGGTACATATTCAATCCGTCCACCTCAATAAAGTAGTGCTCGGCGAAACCCGTCCGGCTTTCCTTGGACAAGGACGGCAACCTCCCCCGTCCGTTTCTGTTCATGACTCTTCATCGTAAAAGTGAGGACAGCTTCGCCGCTGCTGCCGCGCCACGGCGATTATGCGCAGAGAAAGAAAGCATTGAAGGCGATTCTTGTCCACCTTCGCAGCACCCCGATGGGCTGTGCATATAAGTCTACCGCGCGGAGATTGGACTGCATTCCGCGCTGCATGGCAGCGATCGGACGAGACATTGAGTTCAGGCTTTATCTCCGACCCGCGAGACCGACCGACCGCCGCGTGAATGGATTTATCCGAGAAAACCACGGCGATCGAAAGCGAAAAACCGGCCGCGTTGTTTGCATAATCGACCGGTTTGACCACGCCATTCTTTGTGCGCGGTGATCGCGTCCCGTCGCGTCTCGCCGATCAGGAATCGAATCACTTTTGCTTTCATTTTCCGATCGGGTCGAGAGGCTTGGAAATTATGCATATCATCTTTGTTCTATCAATTTGGGGGTCGCAGATCTAAAGTGTATGCAAATTGGCACGAACATAAAATTTCGCGAAACCTAAGACATTTCGAAACATATTGATCGGGCCATTCCAATTCTAATTCAACAGTAGTGCCGTGGTGTTTCCAAAACCGACTTGCCGGACCACTTGCACCTACTGCATAAACTAGTGAAGTCCTGCACGGTGCAGCAGTGGACCCCATATAGATGATCAAGAAAGACACCCGAAGGCCTTGATAGCGTGTTATTAAAATCGTTTCATGTTGTTGTCGGTGCAACTCTAAGGTAGACTAACTAGCCATAAGCGTAGTCAGAAGAGATTAACCAACAGTTAGTCGGCACGATTCAACGTAAAAGCCGTTTTTCTTCCATCTAACTTTAAAGGACAATACAATTAGTCTGCAATCAATATTTTTCTTAGAAATCGTCAACCTGCGAATCATCTCCACAGTTATCTCAAAACAGTCGGCATCCACGCACCAGCGTGAACCTCTGCCAAACAGCCATTTCCCAAATACACCGAAATGCGCATGACCTTGCACAGACGCACGACCTACGTGATCAAGCAATTTCTGCATGTGTGTAAGTTCTCAGCGTGGAATTGCTCGTAGAATACTAAGCTGGGAAACAGACTTTGGCCCAGTGGGGATGTATTGTAAAGAAAAAAATAGTGATGGGGGAGCTAGTGATCGTTAAAGGCGAGTTTAACATGGGGGTGGCATAATTGTCAAGGTCTCCAAGAATTCCTTGAGTACAGGTCATACATATGTACAAACGCAGCTAATGATCATTTAAAGCACTATGAACAAAGGTTTTGCTAACATAGCCTCAGGCAACTATATTTGGTCAAGTGCAATTAACTGAAATGCTCTTAAAATCTCTGAAACGACTTGATATCCCTCTGAAACCCTATAGAACCCTAGAACTGCTCTAAAATCCTGAATACACCTGAAATGTCATGAAAATCTCTGGAACGATATAAAACCCTCTCTGAAACATAACTTAAACTTCAGGAGATATCACTAAATCCTTTGGAAACCCCTTTTGGAACTACATGAAACCCGTGTAACCCTTAAACCTTCTGAAATGCATTGAAATCATCCTGAAACCTTCGAAGGCTCTATGAAACCTCCCTGGAACCCCCTTGAAATCGACCTTAAACTACCTGAAAACAGACTCACTATTGCTCACCATGATGAATGCTCAATCCAACTGATTTGTTTCGAAAATAATCGAGCACATGCTTAAAAATTCTCTGGAACGTCTCTTAAATGTTCCTGATATCCCCTAAATCTCACTGACAACCCCTGCGAAATCCTTCTAGCAAGGATGTTTTCGGTCACCTGGGAATCATTTGACTCATTCGTCCATAATTCAGTTCAGATGCATAATATTGAATTGTGATGTAAGGCAAACTTGAAGATTAATGTTTTTCTTACAATATCACCAAGGACGCCATATTCTAACTCTTATATTTACGACGTAAAAGTGTTAGTACCACCTACTCATACTAAACGATCGGATTTTTCGATCGTTTAGTATGAGTAGGTGGTACTAGCGCTCTCACAGCGTACACATAAGAGCTAGAATATGGCGTCCTTGGTGATTATTGTAGGAAAAACACTAACACTAGTTTACAGCATTTTTGAACTCGGTAAGCTGATGATCATTTTTGGTGTAGAATCATGCCCTGAGTTCGAAAACGCGAAGGAAAAAAAATACAGTAGAGCGGAAAATTTTTCGACTTTCCATACAAGGTTGATGATTTGAAATCGATTTTTGTTCTATTTTTAAGCAACGTCGCTCATTTCACACACCTCATTCTCCGTAATCAATGCTCCGATTGAGCTGAATTTTTTACTGTAACTCGCCTATATATAATATGTCAAATAAACGTCGAGAAAGAATTTTTAAGTTGTTTTTTTCTTATTGAAAAAAATACATTTCTTCAAAAAAATTAGGGAATTCTGCTAAAATTTAAGAAGATCGTCCCTAAAACTCGCCAATATCTTGAATTTCATCAATCTGACGCAAAACCTGTATTCAGATGACCGAATGGTATTGTATTCAGCTTTTAATTTATGGAAAAAGATTTAAAATTGGTTGAACAAAACGCAATATATTTGAATTTTAGTAAATTACATATTTTGAAAAGTTGCAAAACTCGATATTGAGCTAAATCTCAAAAACTGTTCTATTTTAAATTTTTTGAAGGTTGGTTTCGAAATCAGCACTAAATTGTGCTTCAAAAATTTTGGTCGTTGACAGAAGTTCACGACTTTCGTTTTATTTTGTAAACTTGTGTAATCTACATGTTTGCCGAACACCACATTTCAAAAATATGCTTCTGAACTGAGTTATGGACAAATGAGTCGAATGATTGCCAGGTGATCGAGAACATCCTTGCCTTCTAGAACCACCTGAAACCCATGGATACCCCACGAAACCTCTCTAAAACCATATGATACACCCTAAAATCTACTGAAATGTATTCAAATATCTGAGCCCATTGGCACCCCTAAAATTTTCAGAAAACCCAATGAAACGCCCCGAAGCTCCTTGAAACCACCCTGAAACCGTCGAAGCCTCTCTAAATCGCGTGAAACCCCCTGATACCTCTTTTAAACCGGCCAATGCTCCCTTAAATTCTTTGAATCCCATCCGAACCCCGTTTTGAAATCTCCGGAAATGCTTTGGAAAATCTTTTAACCCTCCGAAAATGCTTTGAAGCTCCCTGAAAACCCGAAACCTTTCAAAGTTTTTTGCAAAATCTCCTAAAGACCTCCTGAAATTTCATAAAACTCCTCCGAAGCGCCATAAAACTTATCTTCAAATACAGTGTCGGACAAAACAATAAGACCACCAATCATTTTTCATACAAAATGACCAAGTTTGACGATGTGATGCTCGGTTTCTGGTGAACCGATCTTTCTGAATTTTTGACAGTCGCCATGGAGTTACGTGAATTTTGATTTGTATTTAATTGATTGAGTTCTGTTCACTACATCAAAAGTTACAGATATACGAAACGACAAAATAAAAGGACCACTTTCAGATTGCCATTATCAAAGAATATATATTTGTATCTGATACTTGATGATTGATGAACAAGTTCTAAAATTAAGGATGCAATTTAAACTTTGGGACATTTTTATTGAATTGACCACAAATAACCATCATAAAAATCTGGTGTTGGAATTTTGTCGCACCGTATATCTGTAACTTTTGATGTATCGAACAGAATTCAATCAATTTAATACAAATCAGAATTCTGGACATTTCATGTCGACTGTCAAAATTTCAGCCAGATCGGTTTACTAGAAACCGAGTATCGTCAAACTTGGTCATTTTGTATGAAATAGGACCGGTGGTCTTATTGTTTTGTCCGACACTGTATATCTAGTAGCCATAAGATTTCGGCAACCTAGCAACACACATGTCAAGCAAAAGTTACGGCAGCGCAAGTTTTGGTTTTTAAGAAGTTAATTTAACGTATTTCTTGCATTGTGTTATAAATACGTCAAACTAACTTCTAATCAACCAAAACTTGCGCTGTCGAAATTCTTATATGATATTTGTTTTGCTTGGGCTGCGATACAGGTGCTCATACATGTGCTTATCGAAGTGCTGCTTCCATCTTTCGATCACCTCACGTACGCTCGTCAAGATGCCCCCGTCTTTATCCCTGCATATTTCGCGACACGAAGCCGTTGCAGGATGCGATGAGCTTCTGGTAGAACTTCCGTGTTGCACAGCAGTTCAATTTCCTCGCACTCTGCTTCTTCCAGAAGGCGCTTTCTCTCCCGAAAAAGGTGGGTCTGCTGTTTTCGCTTGTTTGTAACGTTCCACATTCTGTCGGGTTCCATGCTGCAGCATTTACCACCCGCGCTTCGTTTTTCTGCGTTCCCCACGTCGAGCCATTCGTTTCATCGACTCCTTTCCACGTACCCGATGGTGCTCTCGGCTGTGACATTGATGGCTGCTTATACAGTTATCCAGCCTTCTAGAGGGGCCACATCGAGCTCGCCCTCGTCTGGCAACGCTTCCTCCAGATTCTGCGCGTGTGCTGAGGCGACATCCGGTTGCTCCAGTCGCTTTATGTTGTACCGTGGTGGTCGCCGGTACCGTACATTATTGAAAAGGACAAGAGATCATCAAAGTACTGAATCAGGATTCAGAAGTTCATCTCCTTCCTCCTTCCAACTTTGTTTGCAGACAATATTCATCTTTGCATATCTTATAAATCTTGATAAGTGCATCGTCGTTCCAACACCTAGATGCACTGATTTAGGCAATACAAAGATTTTAGTAATCGACAGACTTGACCAAAGCGCGTGGTTACGCCATCAAAAACATCCTTGAAGACCGTTTCCTTTGAACGGCCGTGGAGAAAAACTGGGCGGACATTAATTTGATAGACTTAGTCATTTGACATACGTCATTTTTCCTTAATGACTCCAGCTCACTCGCTACAGCGCACATCCATGCGTTTCTGTGAACCAGAAGTTTTGCGTATCTAACAAAAAATCGAGTAACTTACCAGATGAAGTGCGTCTACGAACTCTATGGTTCTTCTTTGTATTCCTCTATTTTTGGAGGAATATTAAACTACCAACGATAATTGCTCTGCTAGATCAGCTCCCACTTCATAAGGAAAACTAGTTTTTTGCAATTACGTTGTGAAAACTTGAACATTTCAGTTGGCTGAAGTATGCTGAAAAGGCCTACTTTTCACCACTAATGCAAGTGTGCCGAAAAGTACTACTTGGTTTATACTGATAAATGTTTGTGTAACTCGTTGCAAAACTCGATTTTTCAGCACTCGTCGTACTTATCCAACTCGGTAAGCCTTGTTGGAAAAATGTACGACACGTGCTGAAAAAATCATCATTTTGCAACTTGTTGCATAAATAACTATTATCGAACTTCACGTCCCTAACCACAATGATCTTTTACCTTCTTCGATCTCACAGCCGGTAGCCATTCGGTACGTGGCCTATTATCATCACTTCAAAACTTTTGACACCACATTATTTTTGTAGTTGACCAGGTATCCACTCGAAGGCTCTGCATCCGAAAATCCGCAACTTCTCCAGGTTGAACTGCACTCCTAGCCATAGCTCTACATGCGTCTATTTGACCAACAGAGATACCGTGGCACACCATTTACCGGAACCTTTTCGATTGGCGTACATACAATTAAACCTTTCTGCTACTTCATTCTGTTGCGGTAACGAGTAATCGTTGCTTCAGTTTGCAATCCCTTCACTTTATACCACTTCTTCTGGTCATTTGAGACATACTCAGTATTTTGATCCACCGTTAGTTATCAGATATTCCAACCTAGTGCTGCCGTTACCATCGCTTCACATTCACAGAATCGTTCAAAAACTCTAGATTTCTTCTTCGTCAGGCTGTAGTCATCGATGATCGAGGCGAAACAGCGGGTGCCGTTTCTGAGGCTAATCTTCGAGTCTTCGATTAGGATTTGCACTACGCCCAGCAAGAATTGATATTCCCTTCCCATCCACGGGCTCGAATCCATCCCAGTAGACCGACGCCACGACTTACTGCGGTCACTTATTTGCTATAAGGGACGAATTCGACCACAGATCTGGACGAACATTTGAAAAGGGCCTATCTGCTTTTTGTAAACAAACATGTTTTTGTCTTTGCAGGGCCCATCTGCATCCACCCACGCACATCAACACCTTTGAGAGATAGCTTGAAGAACACTCTTTCTGATAAGGGTGTTGATGTGCGTGGGTGAATGCAGATAGACCCTACAGAGACAAAAACATGTTTGTTTACGCAAAGCAGATAGGCCCTTTTCAAATGTTCAGCCAGAGATCACCTCTTGTTTGGCGTCTGAAATACCACTCCTCGATAATCGATAAATCCTCTGAACAAGTTTGTTCGGGGTCGTGTCCCAGTTCGTGTCATCAAATTATTTCTCAACTCCGGCATGTACAGCCCTTCGTTAATCTTCATTGCAACGCATCTGTTGCTGCCTGCTTCTTCCGAGCTTCCAAGGTCTCACCGTCATGACTCGGGAAGAGTTCTGAACAGCATCACGTTCATATATGGTTCCTTTAGTTGCACTCCTGCCAGCTGTAGCTGCCAAATCAGATAATCGAAACCAAATGATTTCGCACGATGTTTCAACTTAATTTGTCCAAGTTGCTTCCGTGCAAGGTTCTGCGTTGCTAGCATTTACTTGGCAAATGAGTTCGCCACATCCGTTTTACTCCGTTTGCTTCAAACGATCTCTATCCCATCAACTACCCATCAAACCAACTAACTAATCAAGCACCTACTCTGCCTTCTTGTATGCCTCGTCAAACTTCGCCTTTTGTATAGCTACTCTAACCGGGGACTCTTTGGTTAGGGACATGCTCTACTGTCAGTGCAGTACATCCGTACTTACCTTTACTTGCCGATCAGGCTAAGGCCGGGGTGGCCTCTGCTGTACATAGTAGCCGTCTCCATTCCACTCGGTCCATGGCTGTTTGTCTCCAGTTCCGCACTCTGCGTAGGGTCCGCAGATCGTCCTCCACTTGGTCGACCCACCTAGCTCGCTGCGCACCACGTCTTCTTGTACCGGTCGGATGACTCTCGAGAACCATTTTAGTCGGGTTCCGTCGGTATCCGACATCCTGATGACGTAACCCGTCCACCGTAGCCTCCCGATTTTCGCATTGTGGACGATGTTTGGTTCTCTCAGCAGCTGATGCTGCGCCTTCTCCAAGTCCCGTCTTCCATCTGCACTCCGCCGTAGATGGTACGCAACGCCTTCCGTTCGAAAATTTCAAGGGCACGTTTATCCTCTGCACGTAGGGTCAATGTTTCGTGCCCATAAAGAACCGCCGGTCCAATCTGCGTTTTGTAGATAGTTAACTTCGTGTTCGGCGGAGTTCACAGTAAGTACGATTTCCTGCCACAATGCGCCTCTGAGTTTCTCTGCTGGTGACGATGTCAGTGGTCACCAGTCAGCCCAAGTACACGAATTCTTCAACCGCCTCGATTTCATCACCATCGATATAAATTCGGAGTGGCGGGCGCGGTGATTCCTCCCTGGAGCCCTTTGCCATCATGTACTTTGTCTAAGATACATTAATGACTAATTCGATTCGCCTGGCTGCACTCTTTAGTCGGATGTATGTTTCCGCCATCGTCTCAAATTTGCGAGCTATAATATCAATATCATCAGCGAAACCAAGCAGCTGAACGGACTTCGTGAAAATCGTCACACTCGTGCTTATCCCCGCTCTCCTTATTACACCTTCTAACGCAATGTTGAACAGCAAGCACGAAAGACCATTACCTTGCCGTAACCCTCTGCGAGCTTCGAAAGGACTCGAGAGTGTCCCTGATACTCGAACTACGCACATCACTCGATCCATCGTCGCCTTGATCAATCGTATCAGTTAATCCGGGAATCCGTATTCGTGCATAATCTGCCATGGCTGTTCTCGATCGATTGTATCATACGCCGATTTGAAATCGATGAACAAGTGATGTGTGGGCACGTTGTATTCGCAGCATTTCTGCAACACCTGGCGGATGGCGAACATCTGGTCCGTTGTAGCGCGTTCACCCATAAATCCAGCCTGGTATTGCCCCACGAACTCTCTTGAAATCGGTGATAGACGGTGGCATAAAATTTGAGAGAGTGTTTTAAGTTCCCGCAATCCAACTTGTCGCCCTTTTTGTAGATGGGACACACGATACCTTCCATCCACTCCTCCGGTAATACTTCCTCCTCCCAAATCTTGGTAATGACCCAGTGTAGTGCTCTCACCAGTGCTTCTCCACCGTATTTTAGAAGCTCGCTTGGTAGTTGATCTGCTCCAGCGGCTTTGTTGTTTTTCAACCGGCCAACCTCCTCCTCAATCTCTTGGAGGTCAGGAGCCGGAAGTCTTTTGTCCTGTGCACATACTCCTATATCTGTTACCACGCCACCTTCGGTACTTGCAACGTCGCCATGTCGGCTTGTGACACGAAGCCTCTACGCGAACGGTTCAGCTTCTTGTAGAACTTTCGTGTGTCCTTAGCGCGGTACGCTTCACGATCTCGTTCTTCCTGCTGGCGCTTCTTCATCCGGAAGACTGAGTTCTGTCTGTTGCGCGCCTGTCTGTAACGTGCCTCATTCGCTCTCGTACGGTGTTGCAGCATTTTTGCCCATGCTGCATTCTTCTCGTTTTTCAGCTGTTCACATTCGCCGTCGTACCAGTCGATTCTGTGATTTGGAGTCGCGAAGCCTAGTGCTGCAGCCGAGGTACTACCTATGGCGGATCGGATGTCCCTCCAGTCATCTTCAAGTGTAGCTGCGCCAAGCTGCTCTTCCGTTGGTAAAGCCACTGCTAACTGCTGCGCGTAGTTTTGAGCCACTTCTACGTTACGCAGCTGCTTGAAGTTGAGCCGCGACGTTCGACTTCGACGTGTGGTGATAACTGTCGAAAGTTTTGAGCGCATGCATACAGCGACAAAGTAGTTAGTTAGTTAGTTAGTTAGTTAATGTATTTACGACACTTTACACCTGAAGGGTGCATTCGTGTCGGGACAAAGTAGTGATCCGAATCTATATTCGCACTGCGGTATGTGCTGACATTGGTTATATCCGAGAAGAACTTACCGTCGATTAGAACGTGGTCGATTTGGTTTTCTGTTTGATGGTCGGGTGATCTCCAGGTGGCTTTGTGGATATCTTTGCGTGGGAAGAAGGTGCTTCGGACTAACATACCACGCACGGGAGGCTGCAAAGTTTACGCATCGCTGGCCGTTATCATTCGATACGGCGTGCAGGCTGTTTCGCCCGATTACCGGTCTGTACATTTCCTCCCTTCCTACCTGCGCGTTCATGTCGCCGACAACGATTTTCACGTCACGCGGCGAGCAACCATCGTATGTTTGCTCTAACTGCGCGTAGAATGCTTCTTTCTCGTCATCAGGTCTCCCTTGCGATGATCAGCTACCACTCGATCACACATTGTCGCATCTTGCCCAACACTATAAATCCTGTTCCCAGTTCATTGGTGGTGCCACAGCTTTGGTAGAAGGTAGCCGCTCGATGCCCGCTTTTCCACACTTTCTGTCCAATCCAACAAATTTCCTACAACGCCACGATGTCGAAGTTGCGGGGATGTAGTTCGTCGTAGATTATCCTGTCACCTCCTGCGAAACCTAGTGACTTGCAATTCCAATTCCAATTTCGTCGCGTGGGTCTTTGCCTATTGTATCGAGCCGTATTTTCTCCTATGTTATCCGCAATGGGGATTTTTACGGGTGGCTTATTGGGCCTACGCAAACACTCCTGTCTCGCCGGAGGGCCATCGTGCCAGTTCTGTTTAACGTCGCAACCAACACTGGGACGATCACGCTGATGAGGCTACTACCTTGGATCTAGTTGGGCGTGGTGCAGCGTTTCTTACTCAGCCGCTGGATGGCAGAACAGACGCTGTTTTAGCCGCATCTCCTTGGTGAACAGACGCTCGGGTCGTACCTCCTCAATCTAGTTGAAGTCAGAAGGACAACAGTGCCCAGGCTGCACTACCAGCTAAGCACACAACTCTTAGCTGGCGGTCTTTCTCATCGCTTGACCCGTGGAAGCATGAGGTAGGAACTTGTGAGGAGCAGAGCTATGTTGGACGCTCTCCTTATCGACTCACCGTTTTGATTAAGATCAACTTACCACTTAACTCCGGTATTTACAGGACTTCTTTGTCTCGAACGATCTCCTCCAGGTAACACAGCGTAACAAAAATTAACTTTTTGTCTGTCTCAAGAGCAAACTTATGTGTCTCCGAAGGATTTTGGGCCGCTGAATCCGAATCCAGGCTCAGATTTGCTCTAACACGTCACAATTTTGAGCTATACCTCAATTTATAGGGCAAAATATGCGATTTTGGGCTTTTTTGACTGTAAGCCATTAAGCAAGGAAATATTTTTTTTAAGCAATCGAAAGGTTTATTCATCAATTAACATCTAAATTAACGACTTATGCAAAATATTTCGTTTTACCAAATCGAATTTGATAGTTTTAACGATTTATGTTAGGTACGATATTTCCCATACAAGTCACCCTCCAAAAGTTGCATGCAAGTTTTCATACTAACATAAAATGCTTAAATGTATCAAATTTGATGAGGTAAAACGAAATATTTTGCATGAGTCGTTAATTTAGATGTTAATTGACCAATTAACCTTTTGATTGCTTAAAAAAATATTTCCTTGCTTAATGGCTTACAGTCAAAAAAGCCCAAAATCGCATATTTTGCCCTATAAATTGAGGTATAGCTCAAAATTGTGACGTGTTAGAGCAAATCTGAGCCCGGATTCGGATTCAGCGGCCCAAAATCCTTCGGAGACACATAAGTTTGCTCTTGAGACAAAAAAATGTTGCGCTGTGTAATCATCTCCGAGAATGCCAATCAGCAGCGACTCTGTCATCTTGTCCGCCTTGTCAAACTTAAGGGGTATTCTCTACTACAAGAGTGTTCAGATACATTGGTGCTCGAAAACCTTGAGATATGGAATCTGTGAATTGAGGAAAGCCATGCACCGAATCCTTATTGGTCGAGCCAGGTCGAGCATATAACTCTTATATATAGAATACCGTTGAGATTAAAAGTGCCGGAAAGAGTTTGAAGCGCTTGTGTCCTCAACTGAGGTTTATTGCGAAGTGCACGTGTTAAAAAACACAAGAATACACAGTAATTAAGGCAGGTGCTTAGCCAGGGCATCCTGATTGCTCCAATTGCTGACTTGATCACTTGAGGCGTAGCAATTTGAAATTAGTTACTTTTAATATACACGGAACCGCCAAACTACCCAAAATTGAGTTCTTTTGACGCAACTCCATAGTTCAGCCCAATAAGCCAAAATTTGAGTAAATCGATCAATCTCACGCTAGGTAGATTGCCTTTACCCCCAGCTAGAAAATATACTCAAGAGTAGGTAAATTCAACCTAAGACCCCCCCCCCCCCCTCATTCAACTCAATTTTGAGTAAACTGACATTTACCCAAATTGGCTTATTGGGGTCAAGGACACCCTTTGGGTAGATACATCTCTGTTTGTTTTTGACAACATCGGTGAGACAGAGAGGGAAAGCAACCTAATTTTGTGTAACAAGTTTATTCGATATACTCAATTTTGAGTAAAATCGACCCAAATATTAGGTAGTTTTGATTTTCCGCGTACTGAATAAAGTAAGGGAACTCCGTACGTAAACAGTAAACTTCAAGTTAAGAAGCTGCATCTTTCTTCAGTTCACCTGGCTACGCCCCTGCTACCCACGCCAAACCTAGACAAGACTGCGAGAAGGCGGCATGCCCCGTGCTCCTAACTCGGTAAGGCTACCACTCGGTATAGACCGAGTTACCAAGTGACGAAATTCGCAAGCGCACAAGCGCCCAATCGCTACTACCCTCAGCCGACCAACCAACCACCCACCAACGTATCAAAACCGGAGAATCCGGGCCGCTGCGCACCGAATGAAACCGGTTCCAACTGGCTGGCTACTACTACTACCACTCGTGTAGAGTAACGCGCTGCATTTTACTACGCGCTCGCTGCATGCAGCCAAGAAGGACTTGATATTGACATTTTTCCAGCCAGTAGTAGGTTGTGCTTTGACGAAAATTTTGCCCAATTAATATCGTTCGCGATCACAGTGCAGTAGTGGTCTCGTTTGGCGGCGGCGACGGCTGCGGCGATAGCGGTCACGGTGTATCCGTTGACGGTGGTGACCTAGATTCCGTTGAAAATCGTTGAGGTTCAACCGATTTTCGAAGGGACCCAGACCCAGCTGATCTCAGGATTCCGAGCAGCCAGCATGATCTTTGAGCCGGCAGCCGGGCTAGGGTGGGCGGTATGTTTCATCACCGACTGACTGACTGACTGTTACTTTCAACTTCGACATGCTGCTGGCTGCTTTATTGAAATGGCTCGTTGCGATGGTCTAAAGGTAAACTTTGCTGCAAGAAGTTCGATTAATAATGATATCTTGTCGATTACGTGCTCCCCGCTGCTGTCATGTCTACTTGGTAGGTATTGATGGTGGTAGGTACTGATTGGACAGAGCAGCCAGCAGTTGGTATCGCGATAGTCGTGGCGTGGCGGCTTCGCGAGACAAGAACCAGTTTTATTGAACTCAATTTGATTTTTCACGCCCTTTCTCACCTTGTTGGGTCGCGCCAACAATGCCGCCACCGTTGCCGCGCAGCTTTGTTTTGTCTTTTCTTTTGCGCTGAAAGTTTTTATATGATGCAATGCATAAGTCGAAACCGGTAGTAATTAAAAAATGAAGAAAATAAACGATGCAAAGGGGTTGTCTTCATGACGTTCCAATTCACGCCTTCTTGTGGTAAGGACGGATTTCAATCTTGATTATCTCCTTTGAAAAATTTTTACCCGGCTTATTCTGAACATGGCAAGTTCAGCCGTGTTTGCTTTTACCAATTTCTGCTGAATGTTGTGCTCGTCGCAGAGTTTAACGACCTCGTGATTCATTCTTCGCCACGTCATACCGTTCTCCATTCAACCAATGTTGATTCAAAGAGCACACTAAGAACACTTAGTTCGCCACCGAATATTCTAGCAAGATAATGTCCACACCAGCCACAAAGCAAACAAATTCACCGGATTTCATGAAAACCGTACACCCCCTGTTGAGTGGTTTGGAGATTTTAAGGTGGAGTCATGTGGGGTTTCAGGGAACTTTTAAGGGCTTCAAAAGACTTTAGAGGGACTTCTAGAGGTTTTAGAGAGGTTCTCCGGAGCTCCTCAGGCTCTCATGTGAGCTTCACGGAAGTTGTGAGGGAAGTTTCAGAGGCGTTTTAAGGCGTTTCAGTAGGTTTGAAAGGTACTTTAAGGGGCTCCTCAGGTTCTTAGGTGAGATTCTTGGAGTCATAAAGGGGGTGGGGGGTGTTGGTATTGCAGAGGTGTTTAAAGGCGTTCCAAGACGTTCCAAGGGCGTTTCATGGCGATTTAGGAAGTTTCAAAGTTGTTTTGGGGGGCTCTACAGACTCTCAAGTGAGCTTCACAGGGGCTTCAGGGACCTTTCTGAGGCGTTTTAACCCTTCGAAGACGGATGGGTCATATTAGCCCAGCCGAAAAAAACGACCACAACAAACGTGCTATAGACTAGCGAGGCTACATTCAAAATGGCGAGAATACCGTCTGCAAAGGGTTAAGGCATTTGAAAGCATGTCAGGAACTTTCAGAGGGGCTTTGAAGGGCTTCATCGGCGCTCAGGTGAGCTGCATAAGAGCTTCAGGGATTTCGAAGGCGTTTCGAGGTTTCAGGAGGTTCCAGAGAGGCTTTGTGAGGCTCCGCAGGCTCTCAGGAGCTATTCATTGGAGTTTCAAGGAAGGCTTCAGAGGTGTTTAATGAGGCTGCAGAGAGAGATTTAGGGGGCTTCTCAGGGTTTCAGAGGTGTTTCAAGGCGTTTCAGAGCGTTTTAGGTATCCAACCGGTTTTAGGGCGGTCTCAGCTGAACTTAAGGGAAGCTTCAAGGATTTTTAGAGACGTTTCAAATCGTTTTGGAGCATTTAAGGAAATTTCAGAGGTACTTCAAGGGGTTTCGTAGGATCTGCGGTGAACTCTATGGGGGTTTCAGGGGGATTTCAAAGGCGTTTCAATTTCAAGGCGGTTCTAGGCATACAAGGCATTTCAGGAGGTATCTGTATGACTTTAACGGGTTTCTTAGGCGCTTAGGTGAACTTGACAGAGAGCTTTCAGAGGCGTTTCAAGGTGTTTTTGCGCGTTTCATAAGGTTTCAGAGGGGCTTCAAGGGGCTTTACGTGCTCTGATGAGCTTTTAAGAGGCGTTTCAAAGCCTTTCATTGGTGTTGCTCTATTAAATACGTTCCCAACGTTCTGGGCTACAACTGTACAGTAGTGAATTCCCAACCTCTTACGCAGGAGATCTTTCTCGGTGGTCTTCGTAACGACAAGATAGTGTCTACGGTCGGCCGTGAGCCGAATTAGTTGCTCATTAAATCATCTACAATCCCTGTATGACTGTATGTTGATAATGGTCTTCTCGAGCACACTTCCTGGCGTGTCAAGCATATATATTGCCTGACTCTTTCAAACAACTGCAAAGACTCCTTCGTCCAGGCATTTCTGCATAGCAGACCTGAACATTACAGGAACCTCTGCAATAGCTACTTCCAAGGCCACATTGGGAGTTCCGTCCGGACCTGCGGCCATGCCTACGCTAATGGATTTTGCAAATCCAACAAATTTCTTAGAGGTGATCCTCCCCTCATCATGAATTCCAGTTCTCAGCTGTTCTACGAAAGGAAACCAAGGACTTGCGTCATGACGTGTAAAAATCCCCTTGATGATTCTCTTCAGCATCTCTGGAGACTGCTCGGTAGGAGCCATTACAGCTCTTGTCTTGGCCATCACGACCCTATAGACATCACCCCACGAGTTCGTATTTGCATGGTGACAGAGATCCTCCAAGCAGGCCTTTTTGCTTGCCCTTACTTTGGCAGCCACGAACGCCATTCGTCGTTCTTTTCGCTCCTCATCACTACGAGCTCGCTGTATCCTTCGCTTAGTTCGTAGACAAACGCGCGCAGGTTCGCAATCGTTTTAGTCCACCAGTACACCAGAGTGGACTTGCCAACGCATGGTCGCATGCCATGCACGCGAGAGCACCGCTACCAGCTCGTCACGGCTTAGACGGCTTAGCGAGTAAGTTCTGCTCACGGCGGAGCACCTACATTAGTACCTCGTCGTTGAATCATGATGTCTTTCACCTGCGAGGGCTTAACCTTGGACTAGCCACCTCTTCCTCTACCCGCTGCCAGCTGTTGTTGTAGTCGATACTGTAACGAACCACCAGGTGATCGCTGTGAGTGTAGCTATCGTCTACTCTCCAGTTCGAACTACTTGTTAGGTCAGGACTGCTCTTGGTACCGACATTAGCCAGTTCGACATCTAGTAAAGCCAGTATCTCTAGCAGGATCTTATCCCACTGGCTTCCCCATTCCACGACCCAGGCATCAAAGTCACCCGCTATTATCACCGAGCTTCGCCCTGTTACCACGGTCGTCATACAGTCCAACATCTGCGTGAACTGCTCGATCGGCCACTGCGGAGGCGCATAACAGCTACAGAAGAAGACCCCATTTACTTTGGCGACGAAGACTTTTGACGAAGCTCTCATAGGTAGTGGACACCAACTCCAGGATGGGATATTTATCCGTCGTCCATATCGTTGCCATTTTTCTGGACCCACCCGCATCCGCGACCTAATTGCCGTTACAGGCGGGTACTCGGTATAAGTCCGCTATGATGGCGATATCTGTCTCCCACTCAGAAACCGCCTAACAAAGCAGTTGCTGAGCCGCATCACAGTGGTTCAGGTTCAGCTGCGTTACCTGCACTGTGATTTGTTTACTGCGGCTTTCTTGAGGCCAGACACCTTGGACCACCCGTTGGATGCTTGTTGGTCTCAGATTTCCCGGAACAGATCAGAAAAATGGGTGGACTCGTGCAGCCTTGTGCCTTTTGACCTTCTGCGCCGCATCTCCTACACAGTTTGCTCCTGTCAGGGCTTTTGCAGTCCCATTACTTGTGTCCTGGTTCCAGACACCTGAAACAAATCTCTGGTGGTTCGTGGAACGTCAGATGATGTACGCACAAGCCTACCTTAATCCTCCCTACTTTAACGGACTTTTTTACATCCGCCACAGGTAGCTGAACCAAAGCTGTGCCCCTGCCGGCGCCTCCCGTAGCCTAACGGGTAAGTGCCGTGACGAGATTTTCCACTTCGGTGACCTTGTCTAGGTTTTTCACATTCAGAGTCGCCTCTAACCCTTCGCCAAGGACTCCTTCCGCCAAACATTTGTAGGCGGCGCCCTTGCGCTTCTTATTGCGTTTCAGCTCCAGGATGATCTCGCCCGTACGAGTACGTCCGATACTGCGCACGTCAGCTCCCGGATCGACGAGCTTGGCGTCGTTGCGCATCGTCTTCAAGACGTCCGAGTACTTCGACTGTTCGGTTAATAGACAGTATCAGTCAGGATATCTTAGGTCACCCAAACTGTTCTTGAGTTTATATCTTGAAGCCTACGGGTGTAACTTCTTGCATTAAAAGCTACGGTTTGTTATCTATCATGTCCAGTAAGTCTTCTGAAAGTTACAGTGGATGTTTTCATCAGGCCGAACATGCCGAGTAATGCAGATTGGTCGATATGATTTTACCTATATTATTATAGCAAAAATTTAATATCGTATGTTTTAAAATCTAACGAAATAAATATTACATGTAATTCTACTAGAATACAGTAATAACTGAAATTATCGAAAAATCTTCGATAGGACCTTTTCAAATGTTCGGCCTGTAAGGAAGCCCATAACACAGACAAACAGACGTAACACTTGCGAAATTTCCATCGACCACGCTTTAACGAACATTTTAAATTTTCATAGTTGTGGTTTTCACAACCACAGGCGCGCGCATCGTTTTTCTATGCGTTTAACGTTTCACACTAGTGCCTTCTATTGACGATATTGCACAACACAGTGATTCGTTCAACTTTTCCACCAGATGATGGTAGTGTGAACTGGGCGATGGATTTCCATGAAAATCGTTCAAGGTGTTACGTCTGTTTGTCTGTGCCCATAATATCCCAAAAATATATAACAACGCTTATTGTTCCTCTAACTTCTTTGGTAAGTACAGTGGATTTTATAACACTACTCAACGTAGTTGCAAAAGCTATTATCACAAGTGTAGACCTGAAGCTATGGTCCCTGGAGCAGTGTCGTTGATCTGGAATATCAAAAATCTATCTTGAAATGGCGCATGATATGCAAGGGGGGTAACAGATTACAGTTTGAAGTTCATTGTGAGAATAACTACTGTTACTATCAAAAGCTAAACGTCAGGATAGTTTGGACGACCCTCAATGTCCCAAAGGTTCATAATAATATATAGTAGACTTCAGGTTGGTCCAGTCACCACGAATTGTTATGAAACGTTACTCAGAATGTCAGATATAGCTGATGTTACGAGTTTAGATCTGAAATTCTGAAATCAAAGATAGTTTGGCTGACCTGGAACATTCCCATAGTGTCACTATATGACATATGGGGTGAGGGTTCGATTCCCGCTCCGAGCGATGAAACTTTTCGTGAGGATAGTTTCTTCTCCGTAACCACTGGTGCATGGCATTGTAAATGTCAAGAGCTTCACGGATCCCAGTAGGTTATGCAATGCTATTTGTGGCGAAAATACATAAAATTATTCTTGTAGATTTGAAGGGCTTCACTATAGGACAGAACATCCCAGAATATAAAACACCTTTTGATATTCTTGACGAAGGCTAAATAAATACATGTAAACGTAACCCACATCCAAATTCAGCTTTCAAAATAACTGGTATGTCAAACATTTCATTTTTCCAAATTTCGTGGTGTTCACAATGTTCTAGGTTATCAATGAAGCCCCAAATACAAATATTCCCATTATTCCTTAATAGAGGACCCAATTTGCAACGACTTTGCCGAAGACTAAATTCTATTTTATCGAATGGGTGAATTTATATAGCCGTTTCTAAGTTGGGCTCATATATGACCCCTCCGGCTGCAAAGGGTTAAGGCATTTCAAAGCATGTCAGGAACTTTCAGAGGGGCTTTAAAGGGCTTTATCGGCGCTCAGGTGAGCTGCATAAAAGCTTCAGAGATTTCGAAAGCGTTTCGAGGTTTCAGGAGGTTCCAGAGAAGCTTTGTGAGGCTCCGCAGGCTCTCAGGAGATATTCACTGGAGTTTCAAGGAAGGATTCAGAGGTGTTTTATGAGACTGCAGAGATAATTTAGGGGGCTTCATGGAGTTTCAGAGGTGTTTCAAGGCGTTTCAGCGCGTTTTAGGTTTCCAACCGGTTTTGGGGTGCTCTCAGCTGGACTTAACGGAAACTTCAAGGAATTCTAGAGACGTTTCAAAGGCGTTTCAATTTCAAGGCGGCTCAAGGCATACAAGGCATTTCAGGAGGTATCTGTATGACTTTAACGGGTTTCTTAGGCGCTTAGGCGAGCTTGACAGAGAGCTTTCAGAGGCGTTTCGAGGTGTTTTTGCGCGTTTCATAAGGTTTCAGAGAGGCTTCAAGGGGATTTACGTGCTCTGGTGAGCTTCACGGGGGTTTTCAGAGGCGTTTCAAAGCGTTTCATTGGTGTTGCTCTATTGAATGCGTTCCCTACGTTCTGGGCCACAACTGTACAGTAGTGAATTCCCAACCTCTTACGCAGGAGATCTTTCTCGGTGATCTTTGTAACGACAAGATAGTGTTTACGGTCGACCGTAAGCCGAATTAGTTGTTCATTAGATCATCTACACTCCCTGTATGACTGTATGTTGATGATGGTCTACTCGAGCACACTTCCTGACGTGTCGAGCACGTCTGATACTGCGCACGTCGGCTCCCAGATCTACGAGCTTGGCGTCGTTTCGTATCGTCTTCAAGTCGTCCGAGTACTTCGATTGTTCGGTCTTGATGACGAGCGCGTCGCCTTTCTCGCGCTTGGCATTAACTCTTTTACGCCTTGGTTTGGCGTCCCTAGCTTCCGCGACCTGCAGCTTTATCTTCTTCTTCTTCCGCTCGACCTTTGTCCGAGGGAGGTCCTCCCCTTGGTTCGCCCTACTCTGCGGTTATTGAGGGCCTAACAACGGTCGCAACCCCTTGTTCCCATCTTACCGGGACAGGCTAGCCTTTTTCAAGCCAGGACACCTGGGTGAGCTCCGACTTGCCGGCATTACTGCCGACCTTCGGGATTAGTATCTTTCTGGCCTAGTGGGCAACGCCAGAAAGCTCCTTACCTGACGGCTGTCTCACCCGCTTTTGCGAGTGCTTGTCACGAGCAGTCTCATCCACCACACCTTTTGGACTACCTGCGAAAGAGAAGGCCTCCGTCTGGGTAGACTTCGTAACATTTACTTTCACAGGTTCCGTCGCTGCTGCAGTCTTCACGAGTCTCACATGATCCTGCTTGGCATCATCTATCGACTTACGAAGTCGCAACAAGGCCGATTTCAGGTCCTTACTAATGTTGGACTTCGTGAACGCAAAGATAATGATCTTGCTGCTCAGTCACCTCGATTTCGAGCAGTCCTTCTTTTTTTTTTGCTTGATGATCCTCAACAATCACGCTCCGTCCAGTATCTCCACCGGCTGGCTTACCGGGGCGTGGATCGGAGCACCCACGCTGGAGCTGCGTGCGAAGCTTCCCGCGCCTACTTCCTCGCTTCTCCTCAACGAAGACCTTCTTGCGAAGGGGTTAGTCTCGCCACTACCACTACCTCCCTGTACTTGTTTGTTTGTTTTGATTCGATTTCATAGTTAATCCCACGAGATGCACGGGAAAAGAGGTCCACCACGCCAGAGCCTCTTAACGCGGTTAACAGACGTAATACTATGGGGAGTGCCCAGGTACCCCACAGGCTCCGTTAATGATCGAGCATCTTTGTCAACCCCTCGACACGGGTCGCTTGACACCTTGAATTGAAGTTAGTAGTCCTATTCTTAGCCGGCGACTACGCAACTCCCAGTTCCACGAGCTTGACGTTGCTCCTCATCGCCGGATACTTGGTCTATTTCGTCTTGATGACGAGCGCTTCACCCTTCTCGTGCGCGGTACCTTTCTTTGGACTTGTGTCACTACGCTCATTTAATTCCTGTTTCATTTTCCACTATGGTCAAGAGAGCATCCTTGACCCGTCCTAAAATGGTGGCTGAGGACATATAAGCCTGGCAGGGGTCCGACTTGCTGGCATTACTGCATTTCGTTTCGGAGTTAACAACCTTATGACCACCTTCATTGCAGAAAGCCCATTTCTGTTTTTGTTGATGCCCTTCATCAACCACGCTCCGTCCATGAGCTCTCCCGATGCGCTAGCCGAGGAGGAAATGAAATCTCCTACGCTTTTCATTCTGTGTCCTGTTCTAGGTATGAGATGAGTTCCTAGGAAAAAGAAATGAGAAAATAGTTAGGAAAAATGAGGAACTAGCCAGGTTTTGAACCAAGGACAGATACGGAGCACATGTGATATCCATTAGAGCACCAAGACTTGCTCCTAATTACTTCTGTACTGCAAAAGTATAGAAACTTATAATTTATTTAATAGTCACTGCTGTTGCTACTTTATACCTTATACGTTATCAAAAATAGTCCAGTCTAACTAAACACAATTGTTCTCCTCCATTCCACAGCACCAGTGAAGGAATCTAAGGGCTACGACGACGAAGACATCCCTGCTCCAGCTCCTGCCAAGTCCGCCAAGGCCCCAGCAATCGGTAAAATTGCAGATAATGTTGTTTTTGCTTTAACGAAACGTAATTTAAACCATTAATCTTCTTTGTTCTTATCTTTCTTGTTCTATTTCTCCCCAAAACTTCCTTATTGTTTTCTTTATCTTTCTGCAATTTCACTCTTTTTCATTACTCTGCGTTTTGAACCGTTGCTCTAATATTAACGTAACCGTACACCTTCGGTGTCTTCTCTCAATAAACTGAATCATGTTAACGACTCGAAATAACCTTACTCTTTTTCTTTCTCTCTACACCTCTATCTATTCTACTGCCTCACCACCACCATTGAACCATTTTCTCTCATCTGTTTCTTTTGCGTATCTCTTCCCATCCCAATCACTCGTTTTCCACCCCGGCCTCATTTCTTCTCCTTTCTTTCCCTTTCCCCTACACCTCCACACTCTGCGAAACACAACCACTTATCCAATTCCAGTTCCGAAGGGGCGCCGCTTCGGCCCAATCCGAAAGGAACCCGAACAGAGCGCAGCGCAGTCCGAGCAGAACGAACAGAACAACGCCGACAACAGTGGAGCCAAGTCGCTGTCCAGCCGCCTGGGTCGATCCCGATTCGCGCTGAACAAGGCACAGCAGTAGTAGTGCGAGCGAACGTGCGCGCAAGCACGCGCCCAAGCGAGCGAACAGTGTATGAGTGAATGCGAGAAGTTATATTTTAGAAGTTAGTAAGACGAAACAACTATGATTTAGAGTTAATTTTTCGAAATCTTCATTTTTGAAAATTGATGCAAGTGCATTTGAAGCGAGGACGAACAAAATATTTTACCAGACGATGATGGTGTATACTCAAAGTGAATAGGACAATGGGTGCGTTCATGTACTGTGAATGTATTTGTGGAGAAGTAGGATTACTCATGGAACATCATGAACTAGTGAACAATGAATGAAGGAAAAGTAGAACCATATGGTAATTTATGTTTTATATTGCTGCGAATTGTAAAATAATAGTTTGAAGTAAAAAATACGAAAAAATAGTTAATATTACTTTTATTTGGTATAATATCACTGTCCAAAATAGCTGTAAGATGTTTGAAAACTTTTAGTTTTGATGCTCTCCTATAAGTATTTTTGTTCTAGGAACACTGCCATCAGATATTAACCGAAGACTTCCTCTGCCGAGGGCCATTCTCGCATTCCGTGTAGCAGCCCGAAGAAGTCAAGTTCATTCCCATTACGAAAACTTGTTGAACCGACCGGGTATCGATCCTAGACACCTTCAGCATGGTCTTGCAGAATATCCGCGCATAATTAGCGTTGTCTGTGTGGTCATGAGTCAATCACGGTACGCAACAACAGTAAATCACGCTTATACGCCTATAATTCTTGTCGTTTAACAGACAGAAAATCTTCATCCGCTGCTTCACGAAGGTCGATGCCAGCAAAGCAAAAGCCAAAACGCTTAATCGACCGTATGGGCGTTGGAAGATAGTGCCGTTCCGCTGCACTTGAAATCTCCTAGCCGTATCGTTGAACGCCACACTAAATAACAAATTCGAAAGTGAATCACCATGTTTCAATCCATCTCTATGAACAAGGTCACAATAGCGAGGATGGCACCTCATTCACAATCATCCGATTCAATGATTTCAAGTCATTCAGTGTGGCACATAGTCAGCCTCATTGCCTCAATATTTTTCCTATTTTATACTGCTCCATCTCATCTGGGACCCGCTTCCCATCTTCTGTATTCTATGAGCACAAATTTTCTAACATTAAGAGTGTTCTTCAATAATATAGCCATAAAACTAAGACGGTGGAGGATCTTTGGTCCAGGATCTGTTTTGTGATAGAAAATTCCTTCACTTTCTTGGGCACAACCTTACGTTGCAAGTAATGTTAGTTTTATAATGTTTTTGAAGAGGTCTTCGACCGCTGTCTTCTGAAACCAAGTATAAATCAAATTGAGCTACATATCTACGCCAACCCACCCATGAACCTTCCATTAGACTAAGGCGGTCCATACTTGAGACGTAACCCACCCTTCAAGGGTTACAAGAGCCTCCTTAAACCTTATGTGCCTTTTCAAAACATTCTCTTCTTTAAGAACTCTTTAAATATACGGAAAAACGATTAAAAAAATACAAATTCCAGTTTCAGAAACATATTGTTGAATAAGAGTAAGTACTCTTAGATGAGGGTGAGCCTAGTGGTTAAGGCTATGGATCGCCAATCCGAAGATGGCGGGTTTGATTCCCATTCCGGTCGGAGAAATTTCCTCGGCTCCCTGGGCATAATGTATCAATGTCTTTGCCTCACAATGTACAAATTCATGCAATGGCAGGCAAAGAAAAGCCCTTCGATTAAAAACTGAGGATGTGCTCAGAGTACACTAAATTGAAGAGAGGGAGTGGGAACGTAGAGCCATAAATAAGAAGAAGAAAAACTATTCGATGAGAGGAGGTTGAAAATTTAAATGAACGAAAGTTCAAACTTGTAAAAACATAGACACTGTCGGATAAATCTTTTACAAGATGTATGACATTCTCTTCTGAGGCTAACTTATAGGGCAGAAATCTACTTCGTCATATGCGCTAATTCCCATCATATCAGACAGGAAATAGCCAAAATAACAGATATTTCAACTTACCTTTGCCAATGCCTCACCAGATGGAAGCAAAAAGATGTAGAGACTATCAATAACCAGCCCATATACTGCCGCGGCATGCCATGTGCTGCAGCATAGTTGTCCCATGTTCTATGGGAATCCGTATTAAGAGACAACTATGCTGCACACGGCAGTATCGCACTGCAAATCGAATAATGATTCGATATTTCACGATTCAATTTCAATCCACTTACGCGTTAAAAAATTTCATTTGACAAAATTCCTGTTCACGGATTGAGCTAATTTCTATTGAGATTTTTTCCAGCATATCATACTGGAAAGGGCGTCCATAAATGACGTAGCTTTTTTAAGGGATTTTTAATACCCCCCTCCCCCCTCGTAGCATTTCGTCACAAATTTGGATACCCCCTCCCCCCCTATAAATGACGTAGCTTGTTAAACAACCCCTCCCCGCTCCCAAACAAAAATTTCATTTCAAAAACAAGTAACGAAAAAACACGAAACTTAGTTTTGATTTCAATTTTGACTTACATGTTTGACGAATATTATGAAAAAACAACAATAGCTAGAAAACATTGCCGACTGTGGAGCGGATCTGGTGTGATGGTTAAAGCACGTGACTATCACGCCGAGGACCTGAGATCGAATCCCACTCCCGACAAACTCGCAAAATGTGAGGTCCTCCTTTGGAAGGGAAGTAAAGCGTGGGTCCCGAGATGAATGACTAAAATCTCGTTAATACAGAAAGAATAAAAAACATTTCTGACTGCCAGGTTCAGATCGCCAATAGGTGCAACCAGATGAGAATATCACCAATGCTAATGACTAAATAAACCACCCATCGTTCTGCTTAATGCCGAAGAACAGTAAGTAGATGCTCCCAATACAGTTCAATACCAGCTCTTTCGAAGATATTAGTTTGCTCACTAATAAATCTGTTAAGAATATCAATCAGGTTTCATTTGAATGAAATTCACCACGGCATTTGAAAGACCCTGAAGGAGTTTTCTCTAAAATTCTTTCAGCAGTTTATTATGGAATTCTTCAAGAAGTTTCTTTTAGGATTCCCATTTTTGCAAATTCCTCCCTCCAGCACTTCTTTCTGGGATTTCTCCAGGAATTTCCATTGGGATTCCATTTGAGATTTCCTCATTTTTGTATTGCTTCAGGGGTTCCTTCAGAGATTCCTCCAAGAACTCTTTCCGGAGTTCCTTCTTCGATTCCACTAAAAGTTGCTTCTGGAATTTCTTCTGCAGTTTTTTTTTTCTAAGGTTTTTCTAAAAGTTTATCCATGGTTGCTTCGGGAGTTCTTTCAAGGTTTTCTTCTTCTTCAGACATCTCTTCAGAAATTTCAATCGGAATTTCTTTTGAGATTCCATCAGAACTTCTTTCTGGGTTTCCTGAAGAAATCCCTTTCGAGATTCCTCCAGGAGTTCCTTCTTGGATTCCTTCATGAATTCACTCAGATATTCATTCCGAGACCTCCACCATTCTTTCAAAACCTGCAAACTTGCTTCTGGGATTCCTCCAGGAGTTCTTTTTCGGATTCCTCCAGGAATTCATTCCTGGATTCTTCTGGGAGTTTCTTCTGGGATTCCTCGAGGACTTCCTTCTAGGATTTATCCAGGATTTTTTCCCCTATGACTCCTCCAGGAACTTTTTCCGGCATCCTTCTATTCACTCCATTTGGAATTCCTTCATGATTTGATTATCTTTCTAAGGTTTCACCAGGAGTTCTATCTGGATATCTTCCGGGATTTCCAAAAAGTTATTTTCGGGATTCCTTCAGATATTTCTTTCGTGATTCCTTCAATAATTTCTTCCGTGATTTATTTAGAAATTTAACCACGAGTTCCTTCTGAGACTCTACAAATACCTCCTTCTGAGATTCTTCCAGGAGTTTATTCAAGATTTCTTTAAAAGTTCCATCTAGAATTGCTCCAGGAACTCCTCACGAGATTTCTTCTGGAATTTCTCTATGATTTCCCTTCAAGATTCCCCCAGGAGTTTATTCTAAAATTCTTATGGAAGTTCCTTGAGGGATTCCTTTTGAGATTCCTCCAAATCCTTTAGGGATGTTTTCAGAAGCTTTTTCTGGGATTCCCAGTAGGAATTCCTGTAAAAATGTTATCCTTCTCCTGTTGGGGAAACCTATGAAGAGTGTTGGCCACTGCCAACGTGTTGGATGACGACGGATGGATTCCTTGCTGGCCCACTGCCAACAAGGAACGGAGGGAGCAGTTGGCACACTGCCAACGTCACTCGAAACAGGATATTCCTCGTTGGCCCACTGCCAACGATTCGGGACGGAACAAAAGCGCAATTTGCTCAGATTCGGTAATTTAATTTCTGAATAACTTAACTTCTGCGTGGAAATTGAGCAGCGGCGGCACGACAGCGATCAATCCAGCAAAACGGCATCTGTTGAAGCAGGAACAAACAGGATCGGGAACGAGGCACACAACAGGAACATTCTGCTTCAAAACTGGGCACTTTTCTTCCGGAAAATAACTTTACGATCGGTGTTCGCTTAGTAAAATTTTATTCACGACTGATAATGATACATGGTTTGGGTTGATTTTTATAGGTTAGCCAGTTTGAAAATTAAGGCGCAATAAAAAAACAAGATGTGCAAATTTTAATAAAGCAATTCGTGATTGGCTGGCTGTTTGAAATTCAAATTCTTACGTGCTAGTGTTAGTGGATGGAAAGCCGTTACCGCGGCTGGCTCGGGTTAATAAGGGAGAAAAAAAAACAAGGATGGGAGAGGAAAAGGGAACATTGATAGCTGCTGTCATTCTGCACGGACGGTGCCTCATCGGCATTGATCGAACGATCGTGGCGTTAGGGATACCCTAGGTGGTGCGAATAGAAACGGTTTTATTTTTCAAGCTAGCTAACACACACCTACACACTCCCGGCACACAGCTTGTAAACACGCACGAGCGTTCAATTTTCTTGCAACCACCTCTCTCAGCGCGGTTGTCAAAAACGCCGTCGCGACGCTGTTCGGAAATGGTAAACATGATCAATCCACCATTATTCCGATTTTGTTCTCGTGTTCAAAGTTTATTATTTTTCATTCGCGATGAAAATTTTGATGGATAGTTGTTACAAAAATAGCTAAAATAGGTTCAAAACTATGTTTATCCTTCTCCTCGCTTTTCAACGGCTTGACAGCGGCAAATGGAGATATTGTAACAACAGTTTTGATTATATCCGCAGCACCTAGATAACAATACTCTTCAATCAATCACACAGGTTCAACAAGGTTTAACATAACCTCCATCTTCAATGTTTGGCTCCCGATGTTTGGCTCCCGATGAGAGAGCATATTGAGTCAGTCCGCGTCACTCAGGGGATACCCATTATTATTCGCTGTTGCGAACAAAGAGCACCATGAGAAATTCCTTACAAAGCTGCTAGAGGAGCTCCTTAAGAAATTTTTGGAGGAATTCTTCAATAAAGTCTTGAAGAAACTATATAAGGCACTCCTGGGACTCCTAGAAATTTTTTCCTATGCAGCCTTAGGCGTGCAGTGCCCTATAGCAAGCAGCAAACTATTGATCGTTGAAAGCATTTGAGCGAAAATGATTTTCATACACATTATTTTTTCATTATTCATTATTCTTTACGCAGGAATTCAAAAACATTTTCTCAGATACAGTTGTTGCGTCCGATAGCTGCATATCTTATGAAAAGAAGAAGGCATTTATGTTCATTATTTGTTATTTACATTTATGTGATGGAAAAAAACGGATCATGCAAGATATATTTTTTTTATTTACTGGATAATGATAATTAAAGCAAGTAAAAAATTTATGAAGCTTAGTAGAAAGTTACGTAGCATATCATGAACCCCTACCCCCCTATCGTCATACCTCGTCACAAAATCACAAACACCCCCCTCCCCCAAAAAATCTACGTCATTTATGGACGACCCCAATCGGTAATTTTATTATCGCTTATCATAAACCATTAAAGGTAGCTAATTTTTTGGGAAAACACATAAGGTGCTGTCCATAAACTACGTAGACTTTTTTCGGCCATCTCAGACCCCCCTCCCCCCTCCTAGACTTTTGTTCATACAAAATTTTCGAAATTTATATGGAGCGTAGACTTTGGCCGAACCCCCCTTCCCGTCCCCCCGTCCCCCCCTAAGAGTCTACGTAGTTTATGGACAGGCCCTAAGGTTTTAAGAGATTCTTGTAATCCATCCTTCAAACCCGTCTCTAAGTTACACTCAGCGAAAAAAACTAGCGAAATTCATCGAAATACCTTATGAAAATTTGCTATAACTAATTCTTATGGATGGCATAAGAATACCTTATGAAAATTGATCGTGCTTGCTATGACAAATTTCATAAGATAGACTTACGAAAAGAACAAAAAAATCTCAAAATGAAGCAGGCTGGATTCGATTCATGAACGTCGGGATCACCGAGCCCGTGTTTTATGCACACGGCTACCGACGCTTGAGAATATCATGCTGCTAAACATGAATAAAAGCCAAGCTGTGAGACGATTTTACGTCATATAGTGACTTTATGAAATTCATCCGAATCATTATGAATTATTTAAAGGCCGTTTCATAAGTTGGGCCTTATGGAAATCTTAAGGTTATTTGGCTGAGTGTATAAGCCTAGTTTCTTTTTTAATCCTTATATTTTCCTTTTTTATATTGCGCATTTTCCACTCCACTGGGCCCCTTTCGCAGTTAGTATAAGTGCAGGATAGTGAATAAAACTGCGATTTTGCATCGAATCGTTTCGGTGTGTTCTGCGCACTTAGCATTACAAGGTGCTGAATAAGTGCGCAGGAGACACCACATCGATTCGATGCAAAATCGCAGTTTTATTCAAGATCCCGCACTTATAATAACTGCGAAAGGGGTCCAGTGGGGTGGGAAATGCGCAATACCTTCTAATCACAATAATAATCTTTTTTGTTATAATAAGACCAAAATTATAATACAATATGATATAATTTTTTGCTTCAAGAAAACTAGTTTCTACCATATTATGATACAATTGTTTAAACATATTTTCTGAATGTCAAGGAATGGAAACTATTCTATCACAATAAGTTCTGAATATCATGGTTAGTGTTATATTTTTGTCAGAATCATCTAGTCTGGTAAACAACCAATTTAAGTCGAATTGTGCATGCATTCATAGACATTGAAAGTTTTGCGAAGTGTAAAAAATATTCATGACTGAGAATTGAATAAAAAGATAGATTTTCAGCTAACAATAAATATAGTGCACGCAAATAAAAAAAAGAAATTTCAAATATTCACTTTTGGACTTCGATTTTTTTTACACTTTGATTAAAGGTTATAAAAATGTTTTGCACGTGGAGCGGGCCTGGTGTGATGGTTAGAACACTTGACTATCACGCCGAGGACCTGGGATCGAATCTTACTCCCGACAAACTCGCAAAATGTGAGTTCTTCCTTCGGAAGGGAAGTAAAGCGTGGGTCCCGAGATGAATTAGCCTAGGGCTGAAAATCTCGTTAATATAGATAAAAAAAAATTAAAAAAATGTTTTGCACAAATTGCACTATTTGTCAGGAACCTTGTTTAACATTTGTTTGATATTACGCATATTCTGAATGTTAATATACGCTCCTGACAGACAATCGTTAGTTTTAGTTTTAAATATAGACTTTTTGACCTGAAACTTAAATTTAAACTCAGGGAGTATAGTATTGTCCCTTGCTGTGCATGCATCGCTCCTGTATGGGATGAGTATCGCGGCATAATCGATCGCGTTCGTTATTGTCTCGCGTGAAAATGAAAACAGTAGATGCATGGGTGTCTGTCACGATCAGTTTATTCCGTCGTGGAATGTGGTAAAAGCAGTTGCTCCCTTATAGGGTGGAGGCGCGCGACAGGATTTCTTTTTTTAAACATGTTTTCATATAGAAAAGTGGTTATTGTCGATCACATCACTAACCATAGGTGACTCCTAGACTGACAATGTACCCTACCCTACTGACAAAAATTCCTTCCAAACGTGGACAAACGTGGAGATGCAGCGACATTCCCTCCCATCCTTGATGACCGTAAGAATGTGGCCAGCGCCATTATTGACATTACTAAAATTGGGAGCTCTCGAACTGTGCACAATGTGAATAGTAAGCTAGTCCTAAGCCCTATTCATGGGTTCTTTGTGCAATTTCAATTGCTCTATCCAAGTAACATTTTTTAGTCAAACAGAGTAGAAAAGGTTCTTAGAACCATCTTGAAACTAAAATAAAAATTATAAGGTTTTAAGGCGGTTCTCAAAGCCGCTGGAGCTGCCGTGTTGGGAGGTATGGCGTTCAGTCTTTGGAGGAATAACTCAAAAACGGATTCTTAAGCTTTCATCCGACGTTTCGGTCGCTATATTGCGCCTTCTTCTGGGAATCTGTGAACAATGCTTCGTTTATGTTGTGTTTATGCTTATGTTTATGCTACTCACTAACTATGCTCCGTTTTATCGTCCGAATTAGCCCACAGCATATGCCACATTTGTCCCAGACATAACGTATCGTCTGCCGCCAGGGCGGTGTTCCTTTGGAGGAAATATCCGAAAAATATCCGAAAAAACTATCCGGCCGTCACCAACACAATCACATTCCGGCTTTGGTAGTGGTAAAAGTGCAGTCTTTTAAAACAGTCCGTTATATTGTGTTGAAACTACCAAATCTCTGTTTGTTATAACAAACTGTCAAAATTTTCGTCAAATGAAAATTTATGTATTATCGAACAGTTCAGATTAAACTAGAAATTAGTTTGTCGCTATATTGAACCGATAAATCGGTTGATTTGAACTAGAATTTAATTGTGTTTACAATTTACTTCTCTGCTTGTACAAAACTTATAAATGTGGCTATTAACGGTCAATAATTGTAGGGTAAGCGTTACGTTTATAACAGTCGTCGCAAACATCCAAAAACGCTTAATTGATTTTCCACGCTTTCCAAGTTGAAGAGCTTTGACAAACGGGTAAATGTGGCGTACAAGTTGATCTTCCACACAAGTTTTGCGTACAAATACATGACGTTTTTGGTTGAAGTAAAATTGGGAAGCTTGAAAAGTGCACGTATATAGTACTATTTAAAGATATAATTCAAAATTCCATTATTTGTGTACCATGCGGAAAAAGTATCGAATTTGACCCTTATAACTTTTTTACAAGGATCCAAACTTCTGAGGCATGTATGGGGTAAAATGCCCACCCCTTGTTATTTACATTAAAATAGCCATTTGGATCCAAATATTGCCATAAATTATGTAGAACACAAGTTGGAACCAACCCGAGCAGAGGAAAAAAACTCAAAAATAGCATATTTTGATATGGAGATCAAAAAGTGATATTTGTATGTTTGAGATAAGAGGTAAAAGTACTGAAAATAATATCTCAATTTTACTCCTGGAACATCATCATCATTGCGTGATCGATAATTATGTAATGACGGTATACCATTCACGAACACTAACAGTTGACAATAAATCAGGCGCGCAAGTATATGTACACAATTTGGCATCCTGGTGTTAGCTGTGTTTAGTGGCGCGTTTTACCCCGCATTAAAACTAAAATTCGGAAAATCAAACTTTTTTTTCAAATTTGAACTTTTCAGTAGTAAAACATGAAACTGGTTTATGATTTCTTCCATTTGGAAGGAAACATGTTGGTGCTTCATGTTAGTGCCAAAAAAGTGTGTACTATGAAGTGTTTCGTGGTTAAAATTGGACTCTTCCTTAACGTGGGCGTCTTACCCCCAGTTCCCCTACATAATAACAAGCTTTAATTTAAAACAAACACCTGTTTTCCTGAATGTTCATTGATCTCAATATTTTTTTTTCCTCCCCTGTTCAGGAAATTAAGCCATTACGTCCAATATGTTGAACTTTTGTGCCATATCTCAATTACTAATTAATAATAAAGTGTATAAACTTTTGACGGCCAAATAACTAATGTCTTCAACGATATCGAGAAAGGCTCTTCTCCGAACGCCACTACCTCGAAAGGGTCAGTATATCCCGATCGTATGGTAATGTTTTCACTTTGTTCAAATCATTAATTTGATCAAAGTTAAACAGTTATATCAGTGCAATCATGTAATTTTTCATGAAAAAGACAGATTCGTGAAGAAACGGAACAAGCAAATGCGTTGAATATAGAGAGAGATTGTGGCTACTCGTCTCGTGTGCCGCATTAAAATCAATAACTTCTTCTTGGCGTAATCAGGCCAAACATTTCAATAGGTCCTATCTGCATTTGAGAGGTTCTCTTTGTTCACTTTCTCTTTCAATTATTGCAATGTAATGGTACACTTTTCAACTAGTTTTGCAGTACAAATCAAAAGACGATTGTTTTGACCATCGTTCAATGCAAGGAGACAATCATAATTCAAATAAACAACTGAGATATTAACGAAAGAGAGGAAAACCAAAGAGAGCCTCTCTTCTGCAGATAGGACCTTTAGACATGTTTGGCCTGTAATGTCCTCAGCCTCACTGGCACAAAGCCTGCTTCTGCTTCTCAGTTGAGTGTTCCATGAGTATTTCCACGGTTATTGACTGAGAGCTTCCTCTGCCAATGACCATTGTTTATGTGTTATGAGACAAGCATAAAGATAATCTATGCCCAAGAAAATCTAGAAAATTTCCTGCACGAAAAGCTCCTGGACCTACCAGGAATCGCACCCGTTACCCTCAGCATGGTCACGCTGTATACCTACGCCTTTACAGTTGTGGCTATAAGGACCCCTAGGCAGATAGTTCTAAATGCCGATGTGTTGCCAGGTGGCTTCCCGGGTTTGGGAAGTAGAACAAATCATTGCCTTTTCCATTTCGGCTGAAATTCTCCTCTGTCCAGGCACATCTGCATAGCCATTTTTAACATGTACCTAAGGGCTAGCCTCGATGGAGGCTTAATGGAGGCAGCAACTGAAGTAGAACACTCCGTTGGTCTTCGCTATTGTGAAGCCCTCGTGTGAGGTGAAAATTATTTCCTTAGGCCTTAACCTAACCAGTAAAGCAAGTAAAATATTCACCCATTCACCGCTGACTGACGCAACATGTTGCTTGGTGCCTCTAGTTCATGGTTTCCCAAGCTGTGGGTCGCGACCCCCCAGGGGAGTCACCGGCCTCCATCCAAGGGGTCGCGAGGAACAGTCGAATATTTTACCGTAACAGACAACAAATGAGAGAATTTCTATGGTGGGTTGCGAAAAGTACGTCTGCTGGCCAAAAGGGGTCGCCGCACCTGAAAGTTTGGGAACCTATGCTCTAGTGTTTTCAACGTATTTTAGTATGAATTCTTATACAGTTTTCGAGATAAATTTTATTCCTTGGATTTTTATTCTATGTGAAAAACCCCGGCAACAAATCTATTTAAGGAAAAGTTGTGACACCCTCTAGAATTAACTCTTAGCTATAAATATTACTCGGGCGTTAGCGTTAGCGTTAGCGTAGTTACGGTATACTTCGTAGATTGGATACTAACAACATTCATGTACCTTTTGCTAATCTTGCTCGGATTGCTTTTCGGAACAAGGCTGGGGAGTTAACTTCACTCCAATCTTATGCAAGAATACCAAAAGCACAAATGTCATTATTCCCGGCCACGCCCATCTTTACCGTTACTTGGGATAGGGGAAGGAATATAAATATTACTCGGGCGATAATAACAGAAATTCAGGTACCAATATGCAACCGGAAGTCGATGGAAATTAACATTATGCACCAGTAGGGGTACCTTGCCACAAAAATAAGTAGAAGGTACGACACGTTCTTATCACACTGCCCCCATGCAGCTTCGATTTCACCAAAATAAACTTTTCTGGGACATTACCACGAGAGCTACACTTGCTTATCAGCTGATTAAACAGCTCCCCGCTACGGCAATGCGACTGTTGTCACCCATAAGATTTCACAAATAGACAAAAATGAGGTAAGCTTTCCCCCACCATATGCACTGTTGATTCACACCTCCAACCTGCTGCTGCTGCTGCTGCACCGCATTACAATGATGCTGGAAACGGAACATGCATTAAGCATGGTCTCCAGGAATCGAACTGTATTCGTGGCACGATGATAAGCATTTGCTGAGACCAAGACCTAATTTAGCGCGCGATCAGCACGACTCGCTCGTCACCTCCCGTTCCGATCGGTTTGAATGTGACCGATGATAACAACCAGCTGCTCGACGTGAACGCGCGGAGCAAGCGTGATTGACCTATCTGTATGGCGGCGCGCGGTGATCCATTGGCGCGCAAGTGCACGCTTAGCCTTGCTTGTTTACTATAACCTGCTGACTGATGGGTGCGACGATTAAATCATACGATGATGCATGTTCTCCGTCCGGCTGCGGCTGCATGGAGCTCTCCTGTGGGAACTCTCGACGTAATTTACAGGCTTTTGTTCCGAAACGAAAGCGATAAGCTGGGCGTGATTCTGCATGGAAACAATCGACGGTTAGTCTTGTAACTATCTACTTATAAGAGTGCTCGAATGTCAATCAACTCGCGTAGAATGTGGAATGTTTAGAGATAGTGTACGTATTTCTGTAGCACGCGATTTTTTTTTAGTCTGTTGTTATTTAACTTAAACATAACATAAAAGCAATTCATCAAATGCAGAAACTACCAACTCAATTCTTCTATTTTTATTATGTATCGTCGTAACTCAAACAACGCCTATTTTTCAACCCCGAAGTTTTATTAAATCTTCCGCAGTTTATAATTGAAACATTTTATTGCCGGTATCAATTAAAAGAAATTAGATTTGACAGACAATGTCTGAACCTAGTTTTCTAGGGTTATACGCACAGCGTTCAATGGATCAAAAGCAAGTGTTGGGATTGATCTCATTAGCATCAGTCGTAGTTTGATAAAAAAAAAAAAAGTCGACCAGGACGAAGTAGGGTAACCTGGGGTAATATGCACCCCCAGGGCAAAACGCCTTCACGCTATTTCATTATATAAGTGAAGTTCCATCCGATGCAAGCAAACTAGACGTAAAATTGAGCCGGACAAGCCCAAGAATGCAAAGAATATTCGAATGAAAAGAGTGGAAAACGATTTGCTGCCGTAAACAGTAAGATGGAGCCGCCTGGTATTTCATTAGAATTCAAAGCGGAAAATGCCGTCGTATTGCCCTCAACAGTTTTTCAGCACCCAAAACGTAACACTTTTTTAAATTGTTAATTTGATTCGGTAAAATTGATATCACGCGGACCAAAAGTTGGCGTCTGTTACTAAAATAAATAAACTAACTTTTAAAACGCAAGACACCCATAAAATCATCCTAATCTAAGTTATAGGGCAACGTTTACTTAGGGGGTGCATATTACCCCATCTTCCCCTACGGCCTACATTATTGCGGTTGGAGGCAGAGATAACCCTAGTGGTGTTAACGTTGAGGTAGATATAAATGGGGATGTGTTTGAAGTTTGTTTTGAAGAATCTTGGAACACTTGGACTGGGACTGATAAAATTTCTTGAAGAATTATTGGTGAACCTTACGGAGAGCGTTTTGGCGAATTCCCGAGGAACGTTATGAAAGAATATTTACAAAAAACATTTTTTTATTTAGTTATTATCATGAATTTGATGATAATACTGAATCAACAATTTGCCGCCATAATACTCGATTTGCAGCTGC
The DNA here is from genome assembly GCF_035046485.1 of Aedes albopictus. NCBI lineage: Eukaryota > Metazoa > Arthropoda > Insecta > Diptera > Culicidae > Aedes > Aedes albopictus. The sequence continues at coordinate 120,819,135 of NC_085136.1, read as the reverse complement.
AGCTCTAAAACGTCGGTCACGCCCAACACTCGCCAGATCACGCTCCACCTGGTCCGCCCATCGTGCTCTCTGCACTCCACGCCTTCTTGTGCTAACCGGATCAGTTGCAAACACCAGCTTTGCAGGGTTGTTGTCCGGCATTCTTGCAACATGCCCTGCCCACCGTATCCTTCCGGCTTTGGCCACCTTCTGGATGCTGAGTTCGCCGTAAAGTGCAGCGAGCTCGTGGTTCATCCTTCTCCGCCACACACCGTTCTTCTGCACGCCGCCGAAGATCGTCCTTAGCACCCGTCGCTCGAAAACTCCGAGTGCTTGCAGGTCCTCCTCGAGCATCGTCCATGTCTCGTGTCCGTAGAGAACCACCGGTCTTATTAACGTCTTGTACATGGTACATTTGATGCGGGGGTGAATCATTTTTGACCGCAGTTTCTTCTGGAGCCCATAGTAGGCACGACTTCCACTGATAATGCGCCTTCGTATTTCACGGCTCACGTTATTGTCCGCCGTTAGCAAGGAATCGAGGTAGACGAATTCTTCTACCACCTCGAAAGTATCCCCGTCTATCGTAACATTGCTGCCAAGGCTTGTCCTGTCTCGCTCAGTCCCACCTACCAGCATGTACTTTGTCTTAGCCGCATTCACCACCAGTCCGACCTTTGCTTCTTCGCGATTCAGGCGGGTGTACAGTTCTGCCACCGTTCCAAATGTTCTAGCAATAATATCCATGTCATCCGCATAACAGACAAATTGGCCGGATTTCGTGAAGATCGTACCCCGGCTGTTGAGCCCGGCTCGTCGCATAACACCTTCCAGGGCGATGTTGAATAGTAGGCAGGAAAGTCCATCACCTTGCCGTAGTCCCCGTCGAGATTCGAATGAACTGGATAGTTCACCCGAAATCCTTACGCTGTTCTGCACACCGTCCATCGTTGCTCTTATCAGTCTGGTAAGCTTCCAGGGAAAGCTGTTCTCGTCCATGATTTCCCATAGCTCTGTGCGGTCGATACTGTTGTATGCCGCTTTGAAGTCGATGAACAGGTGGTGCGTTGGGTCCTGGTATTTACGGCATTTCTGGAGGAATTGCCGTACGGTGAAGATCTGGTATGTTGTCGACCGGCCGTCGATGAAACCGGCTTGGTAACTTCCCACGAACTCATTTACTTTAGGTGGAAGACGATCTGGGATAGCACTTTGGAGGCGGCATTCAAAATGGTGATCGCTCGAAAGTTCTCACACATTAACTTGTCGCCTTTCTTGTGGATGAGACAGATTATCCCTTCCTTCCACTCTTCCGGTAGCTGTTCGGTTTCCCAGATCTTGACTACTAACATCTTGATGAGTTCTGCTGCGATACCGTCCTTACCAGCCGTTTTGTTGTTTTTGAGCTGGTGGATGGCATCCTTAACTTCCCTCAGCGTGGGAGTTGGTTCGTTCCCGTCCTCTGCTGCACCAACATAGTCATTTCTTCCGCTGCCTTGGTCCTCCGTGCCTACATTCTCTTCGCCATTCAGGTGCTCGTCGAAGTGCTGCTTCCACCTTTCGATCACCTCACGTTTGTCCGTCAGGAGGCTCCCGTCCTTACCCCTGCAGATTTTGGCTTGCGGCACGTAACTCATGCGGGATGCGTTGAGCTTCTGGTAGAACTTACGTGTTTCTTGTGAACGGCACAGCAGTTCCATTTCCTCACACTCCGCTTCTTCCAGGCGGCGCTTTTTCTCATGAAAGAGGCGGGTCTGCTGCTTCCGCTTCTGTCTGTATCGCTCCACATTCTGTAGGGTTCCATGCTAAAGCATTACCGCCCGCGCTGCATCCTTCTCCTCCAGAACCGCTCTGCACTCCTCGTCGAACCAATCGTTTCGTCGACTCCGTTCTACGTACCCGATAGTGCGCTCGGCTGTGTTGTTGATGGCTGCTTTGACTGTACTCCAGCAGTCCTCTAGAGGGGCCACATCGAGCACACCCTCGTCCGGAAACGCTCTAGATCGTACCGGGGCGGCCGCCGGTAATGTACATTGTTAATAACGGAGAGTTTTGGGCGCAGTTTAACCATCACCAGGTAGTGATCAGAGTCGATATTAGCGTCACGATAGGTCCTGACGTCGATAATGTCGGAGAAGTGCCGTCCATCAATCAGAACGTGGTCGATTTGCGATTCCTTTGGTTGTGGTGATCTCCAGGTGTAACGATACGGGAGGCTGTGCTGGAAGAAGGTGCTACGAATGGCCATGTTCTTGGAGGCGGCGAAATCGATGAGGCGTAGGCCATTTTCGTTCGTCAGCTGATGGGCGCTGAACTTCCCAATCGTCGGTCTGAATTCCTCCTCCTGGCCTACCTAAGCGTTTAGATCCCCTATGATGATCTTGACGTCGTGGTTTGGGCAGCGGTCGTACTCGCGTTCGAGCTGCGCGTAAAATGCGTCTTTGTCATCATCAGTGCTTCCGGAGTGAGGGCTGTGCACGTTTATTATGCTAATGTTGAAGAATCGGCCCTTGATTCTCAACCTGCACATTCTTTCGTCGATCGGGCACCAACCGATCACGCGCCTCTGCATGTCGCCCATCACTATAAAAGCTGTTCCCAGCTCACGTGTGTTGCCGCAACTCTGGTAGATGGTATGATTACCTCTAAACGTTCGCACCATAGATCCTGTCCAACACACCTCCTGCAGCGCTACGATTCCGAACCCGCGGTCCTTCAGTATATCGGCGAGTATGCGGGTGCTCCCGATGAAGTTGAGAGATCTGCAGTTCCACGTACCGAGCTTCCAATCGCAAGTCCCTTTTCGTCGCTGTGGTCGTCGCCATTGGTATCGGTTCGCATTCTTCTCTTAATGATTTTCCGGTGCTAGTCTTTTTTACGGCTGGCTCGCAGGGCCTGACTCCAACCCACTAACTCAGGGAGCTGGGCTTACCTTCCCGGAAGCTACGGGTTCTGCATTGGCATTTCCTCCAACTACAGTGCTAAATAGCTAGGCTCAAGCGCCAGTCTTCGCCGGGGGTGGTATTTTTAATGGGCGCCCAGGAGATAATATTTTACCTGAGCTTCCACCCCCATTTACAAAACACAACCCTTGCAAATTACTGGAAGAATTCTAGGAGGAAAGATTTTCTGGATGGATAGATGAAGACGGAAACGACAATAAAACAATTTAGAATTCTTGGATAAACTTCCAGATAATTTCCCAAATTTTTCAAATAATTTCCAAGCGCGTTTCTGGAATAGTTCTCGAAGGAAGTTTCAGAATAATTCATATATCATGAACCATTATTATTATAGAGTTTTGGCACTTCTCAGCAAAAATTGCTGGAAACTTTCACCAATCCCGGCAAATCGGAATGCCTAAGGGGGATTACCCGACTAGAAATTTGTAACAAAAATATAGCATAATTATAACAAACTACGATTACACAGCGTAACAAAAATTAACTTTTGGTCTGTCTCAAGAGCAAACTTATATTTCTCTGACAGATTTTGGGCCGCTGAATCCGAATCCGGGCTCAGATTTGCTCCAACACGTCACAATTTTGAGCTGTACCCCAATTTATAGGGCAAAATATGCGATTTTGGCTTTTTATACTGCAAGCGACAAAGTTCTTTGGCATATAGTCACCTACAATAATACCAAAGGATTAAATTATTGAACGCTTACAGTGCCACCTAGCGACAAAAATCGAAAACATAAAATTTCTGCAAACATTTAGCCAAATTTTCCCATACAAACTTCAAGCGTTTTGAGCGCCCCTTAGGGCGTTGCGTTGCATTAATCGATTTTGCTAAAATTTTGAACGTAGATTCTGGAAGTCCAAAACAACTGATTTAGGAGGTAAGACTAGGCATTTTTCGAAATTTTTGTTTTTCATATAATTGTGGGCCACCCTAATATTCAAGCTTTTAAAGTGTTTCAAAAACTTATTTTTCTTCTTCTACTTCTTCCTCTTTGCCCAGGAATGTTCAAAAAATTTCTTCATATTTGAAATATGTAAAAACTTCTCGAATATGTACCACATTGACCTTTCTTATTGCGGGAAAGAAGTTCCTTCGATTTCGAAACAGAAAAATCTCGAACACTCGTAGAAAGTTCTGGAACAGTTATTGAAACCTCATCTCTCTTCCTATTCTTTTAGCAGAAAAATCGAATTTCGCGTGTCGAAAATTCCGATTTTCAACTGCACGAACAATATTTCATACCGTATGCAAAACCGTAGCAAAACCATCACAGTAAAACCGCTCAGCACTAAAATGTGTAAGCCCTACTCATAAGTGCATAATTTCCAGACCACACAAAAATGTGTTACAGTTACACATATTCAAAAACAGCTCGTACACTCGTCTAGATGCGAAATGTTGATATTTTTTGTTTTCCAAGGTCACTAGTAATCCAGCTAGATTGCTGTACAAAAATTTTTGCGAATTTAACGATTTTGCGGACACAGGAGCTGATTTTGTGAATGTGCAAGGGTTACACATTTTTGGTGTAGTCTGGAAATTATGCACTTTTGTGCTGAGCGGCGTTAGCGTGATGCAGTTGGTGACTGCAAATGGTTCTTCCTCTGTATTCTTGAGCATATAGAAACTTCCGGGATGTTCTAGAAAATTTAAGAAGTTCAATTCTCCAGAATATTCCAGAACGATCTTCTTTATTTCGAAAATTCCAGTAACTTCTAGAAAGTTCTCGGAAGTTTTAAGAATTTCGATGTTCTAGAACATTCCAGAATGTACTTCTTTTTATAATCATTTCTGAAAAGTTCACGCTTGCTCTCGGAGATGGGGTTTGAGGGTCTGGCATGATGATTGCACAATAAGGTGGCCCACACTTATATGAAAAACAAAAATATCGAAAAATGTCAAGTCTTACCTCCTAAATCAGTTGTTTTGGACTCCCAGAAACTACGTTCAAAATTTGAGCAAAATCGGTTGAGCCTAAGGGGGCGCTCAAAACGCTTGAAGTTTGTATGGGAAAACATGGCTAAATGCATGCAGAAATTTTTAGTTTTCGAATTTTGCCGCTAGGTGGCGCTGTAAGCGTTCAATAATCAAACCCTTTGGTATTATTGTAGGTGACTATATGCCAAACAACTTTGTCGAAGACCGCAAAGTGATTCAACGTCTGTGAACAAAGTTATACCCTAGGAAAAGTGAGGATAAACTTTATTGATATTTTTCCAATACATGTAAAGGAATAATATCAATAATGAAATCTCAATACTTTGCCTCACTTTGCCTAGGGTATAGCTTTTTTCACAGCCGTCGGATCACTTCGCGGTCTTCGACAAAGTTCTTTGGCATATAGTCACCTACAATAATACCAAAGGGTTTATTTATGGAACACTTACAGCGCCACCTAGCGGCAAAATTCGAAAACTTAAAATTTCTGCATACATTTGACCAAGTTTTCCCATACAAACTTCAAGCGTTTTGAGCAGGGGCGTACAATTTCATTTCAATGATACACTTTCATGCAACATTTGAATGAGTCACTTCAAGTGTTTCATACATTTTTCTAATGACTCGGTCGTTAAAAAAAACTTTTCCACTCATCGTAGCACTCGGTAGTCTCCCACCCGGTCGCATTGCTTGTGCTTCACCCGTCAGAGCATTAGTGTCTCACTGGTGCGCGCTAGTCTCTCAATGGTTACGGGCGCCGGTTAATTGGATTTAAGTGGTCGAATTTGTTATCCTCTTTCATAAAACATAATTATCATTCTATTGGCGTGCACCACTATTTAAAAATGTGGTTTAAATAGTGTTTTTAGCATGTTGAAGTATTTCAATGACTCATAAATGAAACGAAAATCCAAGTGTATCATCCCATGTTTCATACACACTTGTTTCTGTAGCAGCAACGAACGAGTGTGTTGCTGGGTGAGAGATGAAGCATCACAGCAGTCTGTTCGAATGGGAAACGATTTGCTACAGCCGTCGTACGTCATGTTTTCCTTTCGAAATTGCACGACCCTGGTTTTGAGCGCCCCCTTAGGCTCAACCGATTTTGCTCAAATTTTGAACATAGCTTCTGGGAGTCCAAAACAACTGATTTAGGAGGTAAGACTTGACATTTTTCGAAATTTTTGTTTTTCATATAAGTGTGGGCCACCCTATTGCACAACTTGCTATTATTTTGTCCTTGGTTTGTTCTTTGCCTCTACCCGGTATAGAGTGAGTCGAATGGAACAGAAAAGCCTCATTCTGGCCGGTAAGGTAAGGTATTGTATAGTCAAATCAAGAGAGCGTCTTAATCGAACCCAGATGCTATCAGTATGAACTTTTAGAATACCTGCGCTTTTATCGGCTGAACTATACGAGTCCCAAAACTATGATATAACACTAAGCAAACATGTCCTCGTGTGTCGGATATTATCTTTATCACAAAAAAAAAACACATAAAGAACCAGGAATCTCATTATAAAAAAAAACCTTCAAGCTCCAAAACAACAAACACATCATCCAATAATATTTTTCCACGGAATATCTTTCCTGTCCGCTTATCTATGAGTCCATGTAAACATTCTCGCTCACCGGGCACACAATCGCAGTGAGTTCCGTTTTGTTTACACACAGCAACAAGTTCAACATACCAGTTTATCAAATCATCCTCCGCAAAGGTGACACTCACAGCTCGCGCAATGTGTGGCTGGCTGCTGTTTGGCGCGGCATACGCGCGTGCGATTCTCAAAATGTGTGTGCAAGCCGGTGCGCGCGCAACAATATTCGTTACCGAACCGCCTCGCCTGTCCATCGAAGAACGCAAAGGCATAGCATCAGGCCACATTGATTCAACACACAACCGTCCGACCGACGACGCGACGAGCGATCGAAGAGTTCAGTCAGTTCAGTCTGGAGTTGCATTTCCAACGGACGGAATAAGTCAGTTCAGTCGGTGGCGCGCTGCGCTAGCAAGAGCAGTCAGTAACTTTCTGTCGAAATTATAATAATTCCCCTCACACTCTTGAGATTCGAATCGAATCGAAACCTTACAACTTTACCTACCACAGCCAGTTTAGTGCGAGTGAAGTGTGAACTACGTGACTTTCGACACACAGCCAAAGGAGGCACGAAAAATTCACCGCAAACTATAGGGAGAGAGTGCATTCGCCGCATCGAAGCCAACCATCGAACCTCGAAGAAAATAGTCTGTATTTGTGGTGTGTTTGAACTCTGCACGCGATAGCAACGTGACCAAACTCTAAGGCGACAACCGGAGAGAAGTGTGCGACAATTAATTTCAATCTAGTCTCGAAATTGGCAACTGATTAGCAGCCAAAATGCCTCGTCCAGTCAAGTTCTTCTACGATCTGCTGTCAACGCATTCGCGGGCACTCTACATGTTCTTCGAGGCCACCAAAATCCCGTACGATCCGATTCCGGTTTGTGCCACCAAAGGTGAGCTGGAAATATATTTGAGTTGGATATTTTAAGATCATATTTCACGCTGATTTGAGATGATATATACTGGTTGAAAATTCTGAGTTGAAACAGTGGCTAAGAGTGGCGTGATCGGTGTCATACCATGCCATGCGCCTCAAGAAACGATATTTTATGTAAATTGATTGGGTGAAGCACAATCAAGGAAATATGAAGATGAAGTTGCAGATTCTGAAATGTGTGAATCAATCTCTAAATGGTCAATTGAGAAGTGGAATGTTAGTAATTTGTATAGAAATCGATAAACGAGTTCGTCTGGCTGAAAATTTTGCTAGTATTGGAAATATTCTATACATTTGAAATCCATTTTTCAAACTTAAAATCTGTGATTTTTTATTAGACAAATTCTGAAGTGTTTTTGCTCATTCCATTACATAATTAAATTAAAAATTATTTAATTACATCTTTTAGGAACTACGAACTGTCAAACCGTGCTATTGCTTTCGTGGGTATATCTGAGAATACAATTTAGTAGCTATGAATGCTACTATTGTTTAACCCCTTCGTGGAAGATTAGTCCGCAGAAGATGGTCAATGTCCAGTAAAATCGACCGAAACGTCCGGGCAGTCTGGCAAAATAAGTTAAGATTATGTGTCGCCTAAAACCAATCGATGAACCACCAGCACATACTACCTATTAAAAAATCATTCAGAAATTCCTTGAAGAGTTCTTCCAGAAGTTCTCATTAAGACATATTTACCTTACCGATCAGACTAAGGCCTGGGTAGCCTCTGCTGTACATAGTAGCCTCTCCATTCTACTCGGTCCATGGCTGTGTGTCTCTAATTCCGCGCTCTGCGTAGGATCCGCAGATCCTCCTCCACTTGGTCGACCCACCTAGCTCGCTGCGCACCACATCTTCTTGTACCGGTCGAATGACTCTCGAAAACCATTTTATTCGGGTTGTTATCCGACATCCTGATGACATGACCCGTCCACCATAATCTCCCGATTTTCGCGGTATGGACGATAGTTGGTTCTCTCAGCATCTGATGCAGCTCGTGGTTCATTCGCCTTCTCCAAGTCCCGTCTTCCATCTGCACTCCGTCGTAGATGGTACGCAACACCTTCCGTTCGAAAGCTCCAAAAGCGCGTTGGTCCTCTACACGTAGGGTCCATGTTTCGTGCTTATAGAGGACTACCGGTCTAATCAGCGTTTTGTAGATAGCTAACTTCGTGTGACGGCGAACTTTGTACGATCGTAGAGTTCTACGGAGTCCAAAGTAAGCTACAATGCGTCTCTGAATTTCTTTGCTGGTGTCGTTGTCGGCGGTTACCAGTGAGCCCAAGTACACGAATTCTTCAACCGCATCGATGTCATCACCGGCGATAGAAATTCGGGGTGGCTGGCGCGGTGATTCCTCCCTGGACCCCTTTGTCATCATGTACTTTGTCTTTGCCACATTAACGACTAGTCCGATCCGCCTAGCTTTACTCTTTACTCGGATGTACGATTTCGCCATCGTCTCAAATTTACGAGCTATAGTATCAATATCATCAGAGGAAGCAAGCAGCTGAACGGACTTCGTGAAAACCGTGCTACTTGTGTTTATCCCCGCTCTCTTAATTACACCCTCTAAAGCAATGCTCAACAGCAAGCACGAAAGACCATCCCCTTGCCGTAACCCTCTGCAAGATTCGAAGAGACTCGAGAGTTTCCCAGATACTCGAACTACGCACATCACTCACACATCGTCGCCTTGATTAATCGTATCAGTTTATCCGGGAATCCGTATTCGTGCAAATCATACGCCGATTTGAAATCGCGATGAACAAGTGATGTGTGGGCTCCTTGTATTCGCGGCATTCCTGCAACACCTGACCTGGCGGATGATGCACATCTGGTCCGTTGTAGCGCGTTCACCCATAAATCCAGCCTGATATTACCCCACGAACTCTCTTGCAATCGTTGATAGACGGCGGCATAAAATTTGAAAGAGTATCTTGTAGGCAGCGCTCAGTAGTGTGATCGCGCGGTAGTTCCCGCAATCCAACTTGTCACCCTTTTTGTAGATGGGACTCACGATACCTTCCATCCATTCCTCCGGTAATACTTCCTCCTCCCAAATCTTGGTAATGACCCAGTGTAGTGCTCTCACCAGTGCTTCTCCACCGTATTTTAGTACTTAACTCGTTTGGTAGTTGATCTTCTCTAGCGGCTTTGTTGTTTTTCTGTTCTCATTAAGAAGTGGTTATGACAATTCTTTCAGTAGTTCTAGTAATTTTTCAAAGCGTTGTTCCGGATATACTTACAGGAAATGCTCTAGAATAACTTTCGGAAGTTCCTCCGGGAAACATGCCCAGGTATTTTTTACGAAAACCTTTCCAGAAGTTTCTCCAGGAGCTATCGGACCTGATGTGATGTTTATAGCACGTGACTATCACGTCGAGGACCTGGGATCGAATCCCACTCCTGACATACTCACAATTTCTTCCTTCGGAAGGGAAGTAAAAGTAAAGGGTCATGAGATGAACTAGCCTATGGCTAAAAATCTCGTTAATGCAGATAAAAAAAAGTTTCCTCAGAAATTCTTGCCGATGTTCCTCCGGCAGTTCAAGCTGTGATTCATCCGGAAGGTCTTCCAGGACCTTCATATAAATTCGTTTTAAGAGTTCTACTAGAAACTTTCTCAGGAGTTCGCCAAAAATTCTGCCAGCAATATCACCAGGAATTTATGCCAGAGTTCCTTCAGAATTTTTTGTAAGAGTTTCTCGAGCTATTTTTAGAGTTGTTCTAGAAATTCTTTGAGATTTTTTCCTCCAGGACATTTTCAGAAATTCTTCAAATCAAATCGATTTGATAATTTTTTTTTTCAAAATTTCAGCAAAGGTAAATCTCAGAAATTCTGTGCAGAATTTCTGCAGAAATAACTCTAAGGATTTCTTAAGATATTTTTCTAATATGCAGTATCAAAGCCCACATTCATGAATTTCTTCAGGAATTTGTTCAGGAATTTTCCAACACCTGATATTTCTGTAGGAATTTCTCCACAGATTCTTCCAGGATTTTTTCCAACAAACTTTTTTTTTTTTTTTTTTTTTTTTTTTTTTTTTTTTTTTTTTTTTTTTTTTTTTTTTTTTTTTTTTTTTTACCTTCTTCGGGCATTAAAAAAAAGTTACGAATAATGCATTGGGGTCATTATGACCCAGAAAATCAAACTCTTATAGAATGATGATTTTTTCACCAATTCAAATGACCAAAGTCTTATTTGATAGATAATTACGTCAAGAATGTGTTGATATGTTGAAATAGTGACTATGCCGGGATGAACCTGCCTACGGCAGAAAATCCCCGAATAAAGAGATAAAAAAAAAAAAAAAATATGTTGAAATAGTGGTTCCGGGATCATTGGCCACCGGGAATCTGCTACACAGGGCACCATGTCGGACATGTGGGATTGCACTACATTTTGCCAGTAGTTGTGGAATATCTCGCATTCTGGACCACCTAGAAGGATACTCTCTTCGGCAAAGTTGCTCAGAATACTAAGAGCTTTCACATAGGAAACAATTTAGTTCGAGAATCACTCACTGCGTGGCGCTAGTGTTCCTATAAGCATCCAGTTCAGTCTGAATGTCGTATATCTCGCGTTCTTGACCACCTAGAAGGATACTGTCTTCGGCAAAGTTGCTCAGAAGACTAAGAGCATTCACATAGATAACAATTTAGTTCGAAAATCACTCACTGCGTGGCGCTAGTGTTCCTATAAGCTTCCAGTTCAGTCTGAACTTCGTATATCTCGCGTTCTGGACCACCTAGAAGGATACTGTCTTCGGCAAAGTTGCTCAGAAGACTAAGAGCTTTCACATAGGAAACAATTTAGTTCGAGAATCACTCACTGCATGGCGCTAGTGTTCCTATGAGCTTCCATTTCAGTCTGAACGTCGTATATCTCGCGTTCTGGACCACCTAGAAGGATACTGTCTTCGGCAAAGTTGCTCAGAAGTCTAAGAGCTTTCACATAGTAAACAATTTAGTTCGAGAATCACTCACTGCGTGGCGCTAGTGTTCCTATAAGCTTCCAGTTCAATCTGAACGTCGTATATCTCGTGTTCTGCACCACTTAGAAGGATACTGTCTTCGGCAAAGTTGCTCAGAAGTCTAAGAGCTTTCACATAGTAAACAATTTAGTTCGAGAATCACTCACTGCGTGGCACTAGTGTTCCTATAAGCTTCCAGTTCAGTCTGAACGTCGTATATCTCGCGATCTGGACCACCTAGAAGGATACTGTCTTTGGCAAAGTTGCTCAGAAGACTAAGAGCTTTCACATAGGAAACAATTTAGTTCGAGAATCACTCACTGCGTGGCGCTAGTGTTCTTAGGAGCTTCCAGTTCAGTCTGAACGTCGTATATCTCGCGTTCTAGACCACCTAGAAAGATACTGTCTTCGGCAAAGTTCCTCAGAAGACTAAGAGCTTTCACATAGGAAATAATTTAGTTCGAGAATCACTCACTGCGTGGCGCTAGTGTTCCTATAAGCTTCCAGTTCAGTCTGAACGTCGTATATCTCGCGTTCTAGACCACCTAGAAATATACTGTCTTCGGCAAAGTTGCTCAGAAGACTAAGAGCTTTCACATAGATAACAATTTAGTTCGAAAATCATCACTGCGTGGCGCTAGTGTTCCTATAAGCTTCCAGTTCAGTCTGAACGTCGTATATCTCGCGTTCTGGACCACCTAGAAGGATACTGTCTTCGGCAAAGTTGCTCAGAAGACTAAGAGCTTTCACATAGGAAACAATTTAGTTCGAAAATCACACACTGCATGGCGCTAGTGTTCCTATGAGCTTCCATTTCAGTCTGAACGTCGTATATCTCGCGTTCTGGACCACCTAGAAGGATACTGTCTTCGGCAAAGTTGCTCAGAAGTCTAAGAGCTTTCACATAGTAAACAATTTAGTTCGAGAATCACTCACTGCGTGGCGCTAGTGTTCTTAGAAGCTTTCAGTTCAATCTGAACGTCGTATATCTCGTGTTCTGGACCACTTAGAAGGATACTGCCTTCGGCAAAGTTGCTCAGAACAAATAATTTAGTCCAAGAATCACTCACTGCGTGGCGCTAGTGTTCTTAGCAGCTTCCAGTTCAGTCTGATCGTCTTATATCTCACATTTTGAACATCTTAGAAGGATACTGCCTTGCGAAAAGTTACTCGGCAGACTGAGAGCTTTCAAATAGAATACAATTTAGTTCGAGAATCACTCACTGCGTAGCGCTAGTGCTCTTGGTTGCTTCCAGTTTAGTCTGAACGTCGTTTATCTTGCGATCTGGACCACTTAGAAAAGTAACTTGGGAAAAGTTACTCAGAAGATTGAGAGCTTTCACATAGAATACAATTCAGTTCGAGAATCACTCGCTATGTGGCGCTAGTGCTCTTGGAAGATTCCAGTTTAGTCTGAACGTCATATATCTCGCGATCTGAACCACTTAGAAGGATACTGTCTAGGGAAAAAATTATCGAAAGACTAAGAGCTTCCGCATAGAAAACAATTTAGTTCAAGACGGAATCTACTTCAGGATTCCCTTGTGAAATTTCAGTAGCAATTCCTTTGGAAAGTCATTCGGTAATTTCTTGAGGGTGCCTTCAGCTATTTCAACATTCAAACGTATTTGGAAATTGCTTCTTGAAATATTCTGAATTTTAATTTTTGATGGTCTTCTTGAAAATACCTTGATTTTTGGAAATTCCTAAGGTAATTCCGATGAGCTTTTCTCCGGCCATGCCATTGTGTTTTTTTCATTTTGTGAGGAGTATCTAATTGAATTTCCAAAGTAATAACCAACGAAATTCTGTAAGGATTTTCTAAAGGAGTTTCCAATGCTGAAAGAATACTGAAGAAATTTTTAAAAATTCAATTTTGCAAAGAGCTGTCGAAAGAATAACAAAAGTAATTGTCAGCTAAATTTCCAAAGGGATTGCAGATAAAACTTCCAAAGAAAGCCGGTATGAACCTGCCTACGGCAGAAAATTCCCGAATAAAGAGATAAAAGAAAACTTCCAAAGAAATTGATAAAGGAAATCCCGTAAGAGTTGCCTGATAAGTTTGCACACCTTCTTCAGCCAAAGACCACAGACTGTATATAACTTACACTAGACAACGGATTACATGTAAGACTGTAAGATATCCAGTGGCTCAATGAAGAATTTTCCGTTTGGCGAAAATTTTCTCCCGACCGGGATGGGAATCGAACCCACAATTCATGGCTTACAATACGCCTAAAAGGCTGGCGTTACTAACAGTACAATCACGAACCCCACAGTTATGCTGTAGGTATTTTCAAATATAATAACTTCAATCAATTTCCAATATTACTGCTGAGAAATTTCCAAAAGATTTATCGAACAAAATTTCAAAGAATTGCCGAAATAGAAAACCCAAAAAAACTTATATGAAGTTTTGGATCAATTCCACTAAATATTGCTGAAGGATTTTCAAAGAATTTGCTGAAGAAATTCCGCCAAAAGGAAATTCGAAATATTTTCGCAGGGTTACTTTTACGGAATTCGCCAAAACGATTTGCAAAAGAAATACCGAATGAGTAAGAATTGGCACATATGTTTCCAAAAGAATGTTACAAATATTCCCAAAGTAATAAGCATAGGGTTTTCCAATTGAATTGTAAAAAAAAGAACTTTCAGACGGGATTCCCAAAGAAATTTCCGTAGAAGAAATTTTTTGAAAAAGTCCACAAAGCCATTGCCGAAGCAAATGTTACATAAGTTCCTAAAAAATCTTGAAAACTTTCACCAAAGAATTTTTTTATCTATTCGTATATTTGGAAGGCTCAAGCGCCACATGGGCATAACTGAGCTGAAATCTTTTGTTATTACATTGATTTTACATTTTTCAATTTATTACTGCCTTAAAACTATGTTAGTTTGGGAAGCCGAAGTACTCGCGGCTGTTTCGAGGTTAAGGATTGAAAATAAAATAAAATAAAATTGGGAAGGATGGATTAATGGGTTTAAAACAAAATTTTTTGCTTACTTATTCTAAAAACATTGATGGGACAAATTGTCCATATCTGTAACGGAACCAAAAAGAAAGGACTTTATCGGAAGACAACGACAAGAAGGGGACAAACGGAAGGCGGGCGACGACAGACAGGGGCGAACAACAAAACCAAAAGGCGGACAACGAAAACAAGGTACATAAAACATCAAACTCTGACAACAACACGTTACAAAAGCTGGTAAATCAGGTTCATGTATTCCAAATCAAGTCCTGCCAACACTTCTCTAACGGGTTTCTGTTGTTTTCCTCGGACCCGGAGAATTTCATGCAGCTCAAATCTGACCTCAGGAATTGCTGCACAGATATCCAAAGTCGTAACTGAAAAAAAAAAATCCGAATAAACTGCATGACCCGAGATTAAACTGACAGCTCCAAAGAGCACAAGTACCACGTTGTGAGAAAATTTTGAAATAAACTTTCAATGTAAAAGCTTCTTTTCTTCTTGGAAGGTTTTACAAACATAGTAACACGGATACACAACGATTATATCAAGCTTTCAGCTACTAAGAACAATACACCCCAAAAATTTTTAACTAAAATTTGCCGAGTTAAAAGTTTTAGCAAAATATCTGTGAAAGTTCAGCAAGGTTTGCTGATTTGTTCAGTCAAATCTACTGATCACCATCAACGTTTTGCTGTAACTCAGCAAATTTTGCCGAAAGTTCGGCAAAAAATCTTAATCTTTCAGCTCATCAAAATTTGGCTGAAAGCGTCTTGGTGTGTAGCATCACATCATGAAAACTCTTAGTCTTCTGAGTAACTTGGTCGAAGACAGTATCCTTCTAAGTGGTAGAGAGCGCGAGATATACGACGTTCAGACTGAACTGGAAGCTCCTAAGAACACTAGCACCACGCAGTGAGTAATTTTTGAACTATTTTTTTCCTATGTAAAAGCTCTTAGTCTTCTGAGCAACTTTGCCGAAGACAGTATCTTTCTAAGTGGTCCAGATCACGAGATATACGGCATGTAGACTGAATTGGAAACTCCTAAGAACAATAGCGCCACGCAGTGAGTGATTCTCGAACTCAATTGTTTACTATGTGAAAGCTCTTAGTCTTCTGATCAACTTTGCCGAAGACAGTATCCTTCTAGGTGGTCCAGAACACGAGATATACGACGTTCAGACTGAACTGGAAGCACCTAAGAACACTAGCGCCCCGCAGTGGGTGATTCTCGAACTAAATTGTTTTCTATGTAAAAGCTTTTAGTCCTCTGAGTTACTTTGCCGAATACAGTATCCTTCTAAGTGGTCCAGAACACGAGATATACGAAGTTAAGACTGAACTGAAAGCTCATAGGAACACTAACGCCATGCGGTGAATGATTCTCGAACTAAATTGTTTTCTTTGCGAAAGCTTTTAGTGTTCTGGGCAACTTTGTCGAAGACAGTATCCTTCTAGGTGGTCCAGAACGCGAGATATACGACGTTCAGACTGAACTGGAAGCTCAGAGGAACACTAGCACCACGCAGTGAGTGATTCTCGAACTAAATTGTTTTCTATGCGAAAGATTTTATTGTTCTGAGCAACTTTGCCGAATGGCATAATCCTTCTAAGTGGTTCAGGACGCGAGATATACGACGTTCAGATTGAACTGAAAGTTCCTAAGAACACTAGCGCCACGCAGTGAGTGATTCTCGAACTAAATTGTTTTCCATGCGAAAGATTTTAGTCTTCTGAGTGACTTTACCGAAGACAGTATCCTTCTAAGTGGACCAGAACACGAGATATACGACGTTCAGACTGAACTAGAAACACCTAAGAATACTAGCGCCACGCAGTGAGTGATTCTCGAACTAAATTATTTACTATATGAAAGCTCTTAGACTTCTGAGCAACTTTGCCGAAGACAGTATCCTTCTAGGTGGTCTAGGTGGAAATGGAAGCCCATAGGAACAAAAGCGCCACGCAGTGAGTGATTCTCGAACTAAATTGTTTCCTATGTGAAAGCTCTTAGTCTTCTGAGGAACTTTGCCGAAGACAGTATCCTTTTAGGTGGTCCAGAACGCGAGATATACGACGTTCAGACTGAACTGGAAGCTTATAGAATCACTAGCGCCACGCAGTGAGTGATTTTCGAACTAAATTGTTATCTATGTGAATGCTCTTAGTCTTCTGAGCAACTTTGCCGAATACTGTATCCTTCTAGATGGTCTAGAACGCGAGATATACGACGTTCATACTGAACTGGAAGCTCATAGGAACACTAGCGCCACGCAGTGAGTGATTTTCGAACTAAATTGTTTCCTATGTGAAAGCTCTTACTCTTCTGAGCAACTTTGCCGAAGACAGTATCCTTCTAGGTGGTCCAGAACGCGAGATATACGACGTTCAGACTGAACTGGAAGCTTATAGGAACACTAGCGCCACGCAGTGAGTGATTCTCGAACTAAATTGTTTACTATGTGAAAGCTCTTAGTCTTCTGAGCAACTTTGCCGAAGACAGTATCCTTCTAGGTGGTCCAGAACGCGAGATATACGACGTTCAGACTGAACTGGAAGCTTATAGGAACACTAGCGCCACGCAGTGAGTGGTTTTCGAACTAAATTGTTATCTATGTGAATGCTCTTAGTCTTCTGAGCAACTTTGCCGAAGACAGTATATTTCTAGGTGGTCTAGAACGCGAGATATACGACGTTCAGACTGAACTGGAAGCTTATAGGAACACTAGCGCCACGCAGTGAGTGATTCTCGAACTAAATTGTTTCCTATGTGAAAGCTCTTAGTATTCTGAGCAACTTTGCCGAAGAGAGTATCCTTCTAGGTGGTCCAGAATGCGAGATATTCCACAACTACTGGCAAAATGTAGTGCAATCCCACATGTCCGACATGGTGCCCTGTGTAGCAGATTCCCGGTGGCCAATGATCCCGGAACCACTATTTCAACATATCAACACATTCTTGACGTAATTATCTATCAAATAAGACTTTGGTCATTTGAATTGATGAAAAAATCATCATTCTATAAGAGTTTGATTCTCTGGGTCATAATGACCCCAATGCATTATTCGTAACTTTTTTTGTGGCGCCATTTTGGTTTCACCTTAAGAAAAAAATATTTTTTCAAAAGACTCGTTTCTGCAAAATATTAAAAGTCAAGAAGTTTCATTACGATAAGTTAACTAACAAAAGAGATAATAATGCTTGAAATCGCGTTTTGGGTCATAATGACCCTAATGCACGACGAAGGTTAAAGATTCCTTCATTATTTTTACCAAGGATTCCTCAACGATCTTAGTATTTCTTAAATAACTTATTATCCAAGGACTGCACCACAAATTGCTCAAGGATATCCTCTACAATATCTCAAATTCGTACAAGAATTTGGTTGTTATTACCTCAATCCCTCTAGAATTTTTTCTACGAACTCCGGGAATTCTCCCAAGGATTTTTCCGAGATGCTTCAATCATCTTCATCTTCACCCAAGGAATCCTTTTGGAATGTTTTCAAAGACTTCTCCAGGAAATATTCCA
Organism: Aedes albopictus; assembly: GCF_035046485.1. NCBI lineage: Eukaryota > Metazoa > Arthropoda > Insecta > Diptera > Culicidae > Aedes > Aedes albopictus. Next base: position 120,801,222 of record NC_085136.1, on the reverse strand, counting down.
AGGATTTCCAGGAAACTTTTTTCAGGAAATTATTTTTCAGTAGTTCTTTGAAGAAATCATCCGGAAATACTTTCAGGATTTCTTTAGAAAATTTTCAAAGACTCCTCCAGAAATTCTTCTAGGTAACCTTTGAACTCTTATACACGAATTTTTCAATGATTTTTCGGGGACTTCTTCAAATGCGGATATTTTCTAGGATACTTATGAAACAATCTTCCAATGAATCCTCCACAAAGACTTGAAAATTTTTTTCTAAAAATTCCTCCCAGTATTATTACTGAGATTCAGGAGTTCAATTTCTTTCAAGATGGAAGAGAAACTTCTTCAGGAATCTCCTCCAAAAATTACTCAAAAATACACTTCGGAATTTCATTTTCTGAGAATGTAGTTCTGAAATTGTTTCAAGAATTCCTTCATGCATTGCTTCAAGAACTGTAATAATGATTACTCCAGTAATTTCTCCAAGGATTCCTCTAGGAATTGCTTCAATTGCTTCTTTTATGCTTTCTCCAAGTGTTTCTTCAAGAGTTCTCCCATGGATTGCTCCAAGAGTTATTCCAGGGGATCTCCCAGAAGTTTCTTCTAAGATTTCAGAAATAATGACATGAATACGTCAACGGATTTACTCTGGAAACCCTCCACTAATTCTTGCAATGGATCCCTTCAAGGATTTCTTTAAAAAGCCTCCATAGGTTCACCCATGAACACTTGTAGGAATACTAACAAAGAATATCTCCAGTAACTTGTGCACAAAAAATCTTGGGAGAATTTCAAAAACATAATATTTGAAGAAATCCTTATGTCCTTAGAAGCAAGGTTGCAACCATTCATTTGCAAAGATTTACATTCATTTGCTATTATCTCAGTTCAGAAGCATGCTATCGAAAAACAATGTATGGATGAATTTTACCTTGTAGTTTTATCTGAAAGTTTGCCAAATAGCATTGGGGTCGCACACGCATTGGGGTCGCAAACGTATACCAAAGTCGTGAGCGAGCTGTGAAGGCAACTTTCCACAGCGTGAATGTAATTTACATTCATCGCGTGGAGAGTTGCCTGCACAGCTCGCTCACGACTTTGGTATACGTTTGCGACCCCAATGTTATTTGGCAAACTTTCAGATAAAATTACAAGGTTAAATTCATCCATACATTGTTTTTCGATAGCATGCTTCTGAACTGAGATAATAGCAAATGAATGTAAATCTTTGCAAATGAATGGTCGCAACCTTGCTTAGAAGAATTCTTAGAAGGAATCCTCGTAAGAATTTCTGAAAAAAATCTTTGAAAGAATTCCTGAGGAAATCCTTGGAAGAATTCCAGGAGCAGTTCTTGCAAGGCTTTCTAAACACATCTTCAACTTATTGAAAATAAGATCAATTAAAGAATTTCTGAGAAAATACTATAAAAAATGTCTGGGGAAATCTTTGGATGAATACCTGAACAGTGGAAGAATAACTGGAAGAAAAAATATTTTAAGAATTCCTTTTTTCGAGTATACCTTGGAAGAGTATTTGGAGAAACTTTTGTAATAGTTTTTGCAGGAATTTGTAAAATAGTTTTCAAAGAAAACCTTGAAAAATTACATGATTAACCAGAGGAAAATTTTTTGGAGGAATCGTTTTATTGATTCGGATGAATTCTTGGGTGAATTACTATACGAACCCCTATAACGATTTCCTGGAACAATTTTTGGAAGTATGTCTGAAGAAATTCAGGATTATAGTTGATAAACTCACACTCAATGCACACTCATGAACCGCTCCTGCGTGCGCAAAATTGAGCGCGATTCTGAATCATTTTCTAACGCGCGAGATTTTCATGCCGAAATCTTATTCGCTTGTAAAACGAATCTAAATCAATTTGAACGACATTCATTGATGTTGTACGCTAGATTTGTTATTGTTCTATCATACAATCCAGAAAATGTTGATGTAAACAATAAGAACACCAAGAAATAAAGCAATGAGTAAAATCACGAGTCAACTAAAGCATGATTTTTTCGGCGGTGTTTTTGGCGAATTAAGAATCGCGCGTGAAACAACTCAACCATGAAATTTGAGAATTTGAGTTTATACCAACACTGTTCAGGATAAGAAATTCTTTGAAATCCTTTGAAAATCTCGAGGACGAAGGTTTAAAAGATTTCCTGAAGAAGACGTTGAAGGGATTCTTGAAAAAATTCTTGGAAGAATTTACAGAGTCATCTTTGATTGAATTCCTGAATAATTCCTTGAAAGAACTGCCGAACATTTGATCGACAAATTTTCTTGAGAAACCCCTAGAAAAAAAATCTGTAGAAATTCTAAGAAGAATTCTTGGAAGAATTGCAAGAAATTCTTGGAAAAAACTGTAAATTTTCGAATGTGTCCCAGGAAGTAATTTTTGGACCAAGTCTTTAAAGAATTATCGTAAATGTTCGATAAATAATTGAGAGAATTGCTAAAAAACACATTACTAAGGCTTACTGCAGATTTTTTTTGGAAAAAAAAACTTGAAGTGCTACTTACGAGAGTTCCTACACAAATCCTTACAAGCATTTCTAGGGAAATCCTTGGAAGAAATATGTATGTAGCCCCGGCGATGGATCCGAGCATAACAAACGTGATCGCAGCTTCATCGCCAACATAATTCGGGTCCAGAAGTTGAAAGAATCACAGAAGGATTCCTCAGAAGAAAATTTTGGAGAAATTCTTGGAAGACCTTCTAGAGGAGTCCTTTGAAGAATTCCTAAGATAATCTTAGAAGAATGTATGGATCAATTCTTGAAAGAATTATTGGAGGCCTTCCAAGAATTACCGGAAGAATTCATAATACTTTTTCAGGATTTCTTGGAATGTTTGTGAAGCGATTCTCAAAAAGATATTTAGAGAAAATCTGGAGAAATACTTGAAAGAATTCTCGGAAACATCCTTCGAAAAATTCAAGATAATTTTTCAAAAGAATACTTGGAGACGCCATTGGGATAACCATCACGCGGTGGCTACACCGTCAGTACCGCGCAGATGCTGTGTTCAGCAAGCGAATAGTATCTAAAAAAAACTTCGGAGCAATCTTAGGGCGAAACTGGAAGCATTTCCTCACTTTTTGGTTTTTGATTTTTTTATTAAATAACGAAGCAATAGGGCCCATATAGCCGAGGCGGTAAACGCACGGGTATTCAGCATGACCATGCTGAGGGTGACGGGTTCGATTCCCGGTCGGTCCAGGATCTTTTCGTAAAGGAAATTTCCTTGACTTCCTTGGGCATAGAGTATCTTCGTGCCTGCCACACGATATACACATGCAAAATGGTCATTGGCAGAGGAAGCTCTCAGTTAATAACTGTGGAAGTGCTCATAGAACACTAAGCTGAGAAGCAGGCTTTGTCCCTGTGAGGACGTTACGCCAAGAAGAAGAAGAAGAACGAAGCAATATTCTCAAAATCCGTTTTCGTACACAGTTAGAGGAAGGATCAAGATATCTCCTGTTTTTTTTTCAGGTGGAAAATGTTTTTCAGTTTTGAGAAAACCATTTTTGAATTAAATTTTGAAAAAATGGTTTATGAAAAATTGGTAAAAGTTTTACACCTGAAAAAATCCAGGAGATAGCTCGATCCTTCCTATAACTGTGTATGAAACCCGATTTAGAAAATATTGCTTCGTTATTTAATAAAAAATCAAAAACCAAAAAAATAGAAAATACATCGAGTTTCGCCTTAGGATGAGTTCTTGAAAGTGTATTAGAATTCCTGGGGGAATCCTCAGATTACCTTCTGGAAAAAATCGTGGAAACATTTCCGAACGAATTCTAAAGAATCTTTGGAGAATTCCTGGGAGAACCCTTGAAAGAATTCTTGGAGGGATTCTTGAAAGAATTTCCGTAGAATTTCAGGAAAAAATGTTGGAACATTTTTACCATTGAAGGAATTCGTGGAGTAATTCTTCGAAGGAAAAGCATTCCAGCTTATATTGATTTAGAAGTTCCTGGAATGATTGTTTGAAAAATTCTTGAAGGAATTATCAGACTATCCCCTATAAAAGAAATCTTTGGAATTATGCTAAGAGGAATCATAAAACAAATGCCTGAATGAGTCCGTGGAAGAATTTTTAGAGGAGTTCTATAAGGAAATATTGTGGAGGATGTCCGAAAAAAACGGGGTAATTCTTGAAAGGAATGAAAATGTTGTTGTAAAAATCCTTGAGGGAATTTTTGTCTTCATTTTTGCGTGATTTTTTAGGCAACCAATAGAGAAATGTCTGTCATAATTTCTAGCCGATTAAAAAAATATAATTATGCAAAGTCTTACAGTGGAATTCCCAATAGAAGTGCTGGAAGAAATGTCTAACAGAAAGTTAAAAAAATACTTTTCCAGACAGATTCAGTAAAATCTCAAAGTCGAGAAGTCCAGAGAAGATGCTATCGGATTTCTCGGAAAAATTGCATGCCAAAATTCTCGTAGAAAAATATGTACCACACTTCTGAAAAAAAAAATCTAATGGATATGGCAAAGTAATAGGAGTTACCTCAATAAGTTTACATAAACCAATTTTTGAAGAATTTTCTGGGAGTATTGCTACAGTATTCCCTCGAAAAGCATCTTGCTCAATTTCTTAAAATTTAAGCGGAACTTCAAAAGCTCCATGCGGCGCGCACCATGCTGTATAACCGAAATATAAAAATAAAAATTCCTTTATTAAATAATGTTAACAAATGTTTCAAAATCGGTTCGCGAGCCATACGCAACCTACGTAAGGCCTGCACTTTTGCGATCACTGCATTAATGTAACAACTCATAATCTACGACAAGAAGCAAATGCTTTTATTTACCTATTTTTCTGCGTCATTGATACCACTCATTGATAACGTCAACAAACTAGGAGCCGTGTTACGTGACGCCCTTATCATGAGGGCGCCAAAAGTTTGTTTAATACACATATTTTGAAGCGCCTGAATTTCAAAACAATTGAGGTTTATTATGCTAACAAAATGTTTTAAACAAACGAAAATATTTGAACAATCCCGCTGATTCAGTCATGCTTACACACCTGAGCAATTGAGCATCACCGAAGAAAAGAATACATAAAGCCAAAGTAAAACAACTACATCCTGGGCGGCTAGTTGCTATATCTTTGACCTAGGTCACCACGGGGCTCTGGGTGTGCCTCTGCTGTGATGTCCTACCGGATTCCAACCCAGCGCTTGCTTGCAGATTTCGTCTCCGCCCTTGCGTATAGTATGTAGCCGATCCATCTCCCTCCAATCTTGTCTCCAATTATGTTGTTGAATTTCTATTGATATTGGAGCTCGGTATTTTAGATACAATTGTTACTAAGCCCGAATTATAAACCGCAGACATCGGTTGATGAAAACCTACAGCTTCTGTGTGGTCTCTACCATTAGCGTAGCCACGGGGGTCCACCCACGTTCGCTTGTTCCGTCTGCAAAGTTCTGGGGGTAATATCTTGAGCAATTACTGAAGAATTGGTTTGAGAAATTCTAGCATGAACTTCACGAGAATTCCCAGCAATAAATTCTAGGAGAATTACTGCAGCAATTCTGAAAGAAATCACAAAATAAACCCTCAAGCAATAGCAAGAGATACCTATTACTGTAGAAGGAAATTTTAGAGAAATCCCAAGAGGAACTTCCGAGAAATCCATAGAAGAAACCCTGTAGGGAATCTTAAGATGAATCGACATTCATTGAAGAAATCTCTGAAGGGATTCCCGGAGAAATTCTTGGATGAATCCCCGGTTGAATTTTCTGCAACATTTTCAGCAGGAATTCTTGAGATAATGCAAAAAAATCTGAAAAAATCCTAGAACAATTTCCTGGATAATACGACCAAGTAATTCTACGATAAATTATTGAAGAAATCACCACATAAATTTCTGGATACATCCTAATAGAAGTGAATTCGAGTAGAAATTCATAGGAAAAGCCCTGCAGAAGTACCAGCAAAAAATTGTAGAAAAACCGCAGCAAGAGTTGCTGAATTAGCTCTTCTGGAGGTACTACAGAAGAAATACCTGGAAAAATGTCAGTGACACATCTGAGGGGATTCTTATACATTGCGATAGAATTTCTGGAGGAATATCACCACGAATTCCTGACGTGGATTTTTGAAAACATTCTTGGAAGAATACCGGCAGCAAACTGCTGACGCAAACCCAGCAGGAAATCTACCGCAAAAGCTTCAACATAGGGTAGCGAACCACTTGGGCAGCAGCCGGTATTTTGGGCACTCTTCGCTATAACTCAGTCAATTTCAAACCAATTGACTTGAAATTTACTTGATACTATACGTATCTGATCACGTTCCAGAAATGGTGTCAATTCGTTCAGAATTGGCTGAGTTATAGCAGAAAAGTGCCCAAAATAGGACCCCTGCCAAGATGATTCCACTTCCCTAAATTCCTGTAACAATCCCAGCAAGAGACTAAAAGAAATCAACTGAATTAATACAATTTTATTCTGCTTGTTAAAAAAAGGACAAAACCGGGGCTAGACAAAATTGTGGGCTGACAAAATCGGATCACAACTGCATCGGATTTTTTGATGGTTTTTCGATCTTTGAATGAAGTAAGTTGTTGGTATGACGTCCTGTATCCACCGTAGTGGGGATATCATTTAAACCGCACCTCTTTCGTGAGCAGACGCTCAGAAACGCAACTCCTCAATCGATCTGTCGATCCGAGGAAAGCTTAGCTTAGACTGACTTTGCATATCAATGATTGCTTCTTCGTGATTGTTCTGCATTAGTACGAATTGCACTGAGATCCAATTGAATAAGAAGCTGGGATTTTCCAATTTTCTTGAAGTGCAATTTAAGCAGCTCATACATCATGAATCAACACCGGCGCCGGCCAAGTCCTTACAGTCAGTTTGGGAATGTTAGAGTGTAATGTGGTGTAATGGTTGTTGCTAAATACTAGAGACCGAGAGCACTCTGCGTCCCCACAACCAGCACGGATGGGATGTTAGGTAGGGTAGGATGTGAGATCTGGGAGTCACCGTTGGACGGTGATGCGATACATGCATAGGAAGTATATTTAGGTGATTGATTGTGTATTGATTACTCTGTAGGAGAAGCAGCACAGTTCGCTTGGCTGCATAACTTGTATGCGTTATATGATAGATTGACACTGTGCTGTGAAAGTTGGAAAGAAGGGAACCAGCTTTTTTACCCGTTTCTGTTCTAGCAATGGCTAAGAACTTATGAATGTAGAATGTATATGTAGAGAAGATAAAGACAGAAAGTAGGTAGATAGAAAGATACAAAGTAGGAGGAAAGGGACGGGCCAGGGATTGAACCCAGGACCTTCTTAACCACGGTCCTCCCCAAACTTATTATTACTCGCTAATGGATGTAGCATAAACGGAAAACGGAAATTACGTATGGAATTCTCTTTTTCTTCTTCTTCTTTATGGCTTTACGTCTCCACTGGGACTTGGCCTGCCTCTCTTCAACTTAGTGTTCTTTGAGCACTTCCATAGTTATTAATTGAAGGGCTTTCTTTGCCTGCCATTGCATGAATTTGTACATTGTATGGCAAGTACCATGATACACTATGCCCAGGGAGTCGAGATAATTTTCTCGACTGGAACGGAAATCGAACCCGCCGTTTTCGGATTGGCGATCCAAAGCCTTAACCACTAGGCTAACTGGACATCCCTCATGGAATTCTCACGTGTCTTAGATTCTGCAGCTCATAAGACAATACGATATTTGTAGATTTAATGTTCGGCATACTTACAACATGCTCTACCCATCGTACCCTTCCAATTTTGACAACCTTCTGAATATTAAAAGCTCGCCGTAGCTCGGCAAGCACGATGTTCTTTTTCAGATGGTTTTTAAATATATCAGATGTATATGTACATAACTTTGAGAAGTTTTGCACAAAGTGATTTATTACTCAAAAACATATCCGTATTTTTCGATCAGTCGCTTTCACAAACTGACCATTTAATTATAAATCCCTGGGCTTGGATTATATCTTCCAGGAAGCATTGATTTTGGACATGTGGTCGATGTGCTTTGCAGTTATGATTGGAATAGCTGAATGTATAAGCAATGGCAAACAGTTCTGCAAAAATCAGATATTCAAATCATCTGATATAGTTATACTGATCATGATGCTGTATAGTATATCGAACATTTGTCGAAGTCATTTATGTGTCGGGAAAATATAATTCCAAGTTGGTGAGAATATTACAAACTGAGGGAGGGTAATAGGCCCAGTCAGACCCCTGAATGGGCAATGTGGGTTAGTGTATAGGAATGCCATTGAAAGTGTGTAATATTCTAAGAGGGTTTCGAAATCCAACAGGGCGCGTCCCCGGGTTGCGGATAGGGGGAAAAGGGAGATTTTTCGCATTTGTACTGTAATCAGCCAATGTGATATTATCTCCTATGGTGTTGTAGTGCGAATGAATGATCTCATTCTATGGGAATTCGAACCTTGTAATGTATTGTTTATTAACTTTAATTTTCTAAGCTTGACAAGGTTTTGAAGACAAACATGAGATGAGAGAATTGCCTAATAGGAAAGTCACATCAGCAAAGCTTTTACATATGCAAATGCTATTCATGGGCTCATGTCTAGCATTTAATATGTATGTCAATGACTGATTCTTACCTAGAAGGGGTGCTACAAGACCACGCGGACAATTCGATTACAGGCTTAATTGGGGATAATATATTTTCCAGAACTGAAGGGACATTTTTTCCGGGGTGACTGGCGAGTCGGAGAGGGTAGAAGTTTCCGTTTGTTATAATTGACTAAATAAACAATCGGGCACTTTTTCTTTCTATGACTTGCTTGACATTTTGTGGATTATTTTTTTTTTGGTTTTGGAAGGTATGCGATTCACTACAGTGATAGACATTCGTTTAGTCGAGGCCCAAAAATGTTCAAAAAAGTGTCAGGAAACTCACACAAAAGATTTTATGATAAAACTTTTTTATGGCAGTGATGTTATATCTAGTACTGTTTTATGATATCACCTTTTTTTCACACTTACATATACACTGAAACAAAAACGAGGGTAAAAACCCTTCAAATGTCATTTTTTGCCTAGACATTCGTTTAGCCGAGGTGATTAAAAAATTGGTTTTCAATGGATTTTTTGTAATTTCGTGAATGTATTTCGAGGATATACCCCAAGGCCTTTAGTTAATGACGTGTTAGCAAGATAATTGATCTTAAAAGCTTATTTATTTGTGAAATTCAAAGAAATATTACAAAAAATTGTCCCGATAAGGAGAAACGATGATAAATCAATTTATTTAACGGAAATGCTTTCTGTAAACACTCTAAAGTAAGCTATATTAGTTGTTATTATAACATGGCACAGAATTATTCTTGGAAATGTTTAAATTATTGCATAAAATGTCGTGAGAAAATAAAGTATATAGGATTTCGGCTGGTTAAACATCAAAATGGAATTGAAAAAACTAAAATAAATAGTTCTGTGTAGTAATAAAGACGTATCCTAGTGCCTCTGGAGTATAACTGTATAATACCAGCATTACTAAATGAATTAGAAGACTGCCAAGCGAAAGAACTGCAAGAAGAGTCGGAATTGTTGAACCCTGCTGTTTATGTTAAAGCAGATGCTCATACAAAAAACGCATGACATGGTCAAAACATTTGCTTATTTCATTCAATCTGAAGAAATATATTATAAATGAGTCTAAGAATGAACTTCAAATTCAATTTTAACATGATTTATTTGAAAAGAACGTCTAAATTATGAAACAAGTAGTTCATGCTAGAAATTTGAATACTTTGGGTGCCATTTCTCAAAATGTGAGTTGTCCAATGTATGTTATTTCAGCCAGAATACAGTCTAGCAGATATTGAGAGCTATAAGAAGACGTAATAGTAGTAAACGCTGTGATTTACGCAAGTTAAACTATTATATTTCATCAAAACAATACTTAAATACGTGATTTTTTTATGGTTTGCGGCAATTTTTTCTATTAAAACTTTGTTTTTCGTATATTGTCAACCTGCACTCGTCGTGATACTTTTATTGGAATCGTTTAAAACACTTCCGCTGAAAATAACTACAACAAATCTCAATTTGGAAACATGTTCAATATTATAACTTACTTATATGAGATGTACGTAAAATTAATATGGCAACACTTCTGAAAACGATCAAATTCATGATTTACAAGTCGATCTTAATGCAGGTCATCATACAAAATGATTGTGTTGGATACTATTCGAAATTTGATAGTTTTTATTATGGAATTCTAAAAAATGTTCAATTCGGCTAAACGAATGTCTAGTCAATTTTCCTTGTATTTTACGGCCTTAAAATAAATAATATATTGTTTCATCCCATTAACTGATGCAAAGTACCTAGAAGATCATCCAAAAATTAAAAAAAGAACATAAAATTATTACAGTTGCGAAAAAAACAGAAAAAACATGCCTCGGCTAAACGAATGTCTACCACTGTATTGAACCTTAAAATTATTTTGCATCTGAATAGCATTGATATTGTCAAGTCTGTACCAACACCCTAATCCCACACCAAAATACCCTTTTCCTATCCCATGGCGTTTATGTGGTCAGCAAAGACTATTCAGCCATTACCCCTCCTTATCATCAGCTTTGGACTGACTTGCGCTCTTATTGCCCCACCAAATGCTGCAAAATGAAAATGAAATGAAAAACATTTCCGTATTTTTCGATCAGTCGCTTTCACAAACTGACCAATTAATTATAAATCCTTTCCCATTTTGATTCGCTGAGTTTTACAAACAGTTCAACAATTCAAAAGATAACATTCCTCCTGCGTTCGATGTTTGAATTAATTTTCGCTCTGAGCGATTTTCCCAGTCCACTTGAACGATTGTCTTTCAATTAACTTATTCAAACAATTGAATCCATAGCTAGCCGCCGGTACGCTTAGTGAACCGTTGACAATCGAAAACAAGGTGAATGCCGCTGATTCCGGGTATAGGTACAAATCGAAACCTGTAGCTATAGAGGTGCCTGTGGTCTAGCCGGTTTCATGTTTCAACCAACAACAACGTGTGCGCGCTGCTGGTGTTCGGTGTGGAAAAACAGAATTATCCATAATAAGAACTTTAGCTCATCATCCATATAAAGTAGATATGTACATAGAGGTGTACTACAGACGCGGAGGTACATGCACTGACGCCGTCGCCCGCCATCAATAAAAAAAACACGCGAAATACCTTATTATCATCAACCATCAACCGCAGAAGTTGAGGAGAGCTGTACCCCAGGCCCAGCGTGTTTCGCTTCAGTTGCCGGAGCTGCAGAATGGTAATTTCCACTCTTCTTCCAGCTCAGCTCAGAGGGGTTCGAAGTTTATTTTGATCGTCATTCCTCTTTGAAGGTCATTTTTGTTTTTCATTTACACGACCGAATGAAACGTTTCTACTCCTACTTTGCGGATCGTAAAAAAATGTTTTGAATCATTCGAGCGACTCATTCAACTTCCAACCATTTCTGCAAAGAGTGGTTTCTAACACTAATACCACCGAGGGGCACGCTTCGAAGTGGAGATCTCATTTTCGTCCGGAAAGTGTGCGGGAACTCACTTCTGAGGCGGGCCATCGATCCGCGAAGATCGTCAGCACCGCGCGCTAACCGGCAAACTCGAAGTGCGAGCAGCAAAAAAACGACAACTTTATAATTTCATGATGATGTGAGAACTCGTCTTCAGGGGGCTTCGAAGAATGCGGTGGCGGGTCCCGTCGTCGTCGTCGTCGTCGTCGTCGTCGCCACTCCATTGCCATCCCCGGGCGTTCGACCGCCCCTCATACCGATCGACGAGCGCATGGGGCCAAGTGCCCAGCCTCAAGACTTCACGCGCGCACCGCCACGCCGGCCGTCAGAGCAGCAAACCAACTCACGCAACTTATTTTTGAAGTTTTTTCGCAATCATTCGAGGCGGTTCGGCGTGTGTTGGTCCATACGCAAGCTGGTATGATGGCGAGGTTCCTGCGAAGCGCGATCGGTGTGAGTTTCTTGGAGACCAAATTCCGAGGTTTTGCTTGTAACGTTTACAGCTTCAAATCGGACCTTATCATTGCGTGTATGTGCGATAATGCTTCGGTATTTGTATATGATGACGATGTTATCATCTTAAGTAGGTTATCGAATTGCCATACACATGACAGCAGGATTTTTTGTATGAACATGTTTTGAAGGAACCAATGCCAACTTCACTTGAGTTGGGTAATTAAATTCAAACGGTGAAATAAGGCATTTACATAATGTCTGGACGTTTGATATGTCATGGACATTCATTAGAATATGTTGTTATACTACATAGCAATAGTATTAAATGGTATACTATTATTTAATCATTGCTTGTTTACTTACTTTCAGTCATTAGCACCCACGGTGGTGCAGAGGACTGAGTTGAAAGATCTCCATCCTGGGCGATTGCCCGCCATCGCCTTGACATGTGGCCACGTCAAATATATGTCGACTTGCTTGATTTTGTTGTTGAGGCTGTGCCGCCATGAGCCTCTGGGTCTGCCTCTGCTGCGATGTCCTGCTGGGTTCCAATCTTACGCTTGTTGGCAGATTTCGTTCCCGCCCCTGCGTAATGTGTATGGCACCATGCACGAATTATATACCGCAGGCATCTATTGATTAGACCTGCAGCCGTTGAGTGTTCTCCACTGATACACACCAGGTTTCACTGGCGTATAGCAGCACAGATTTTAGGTTCGAGTTGAAAATTCGGATTTTGGTGTGTCGACTAATCTGGTTGTTTTTTTTTTTTCATACATTTCTTAAACTCGCAAAAGTCAGCCGCGATCGGCCGACATTTGGCTACCAATATATTGGAAGCTTTCAACATTCTCCACTGCTTGCCCAGCTACCGTAGAAGGGTTGACCGTGTTAACATCCAACGATTTGGTCTTGTTGACGTTGATGGTAAGACCTGCCGCCGAGGAGTGATTGGTAAGATCATCGAGCGCCGTTGAGCTAGGAGAGCAACGTCATCAGCCAGTTCGAAGTCATTTATGTGCTCCATGATAATGGGTTACCACAGCAATCCACGATTTGGTTCACGGTCAATCGCACCAACCAGGATCTCGTCGATGACGATGATGAACAGTAGCGGTGATAGTATACATCCTTGCCTCACTCCAGCAATGACCCGGAAGGGATCTGACAAAAAACCGTTGTGCGGTACTCTGCACGAATATGCCCTGTACTGTGCTTCAATGAGGCCGATGATTTTCTAAGGGAGACCCTTGTGCCTGAGGGCTTCCCACATGTTTTCGTGATTGAGACGGTCGAAAGCTTTTTCGTAACCAATGAACGCCAGGTAGAGAGACTTTTGGAATTTATTTATTTGCTCCAGAATGATACGGAGCGTGACAATATGGTCCACAAAGGATCGTCTTTTTTTTTTCAAAGTGATTACGGCGGTAGCAACACTGTGCTTATGTTCTACACCGCACCCTTTCCCTACATTTGCTTCTAGGAGCCTCTATTTTTGTTTCAACACACAGAAGTACGTAGGCGTGTGTGGCCCAAGTCGACACTGTTTGGCCTGCGTTGAACAAAAATAGTTTTACTAAAAGTTTCCCCTTTTTTCTTTTTGTCAAATGGTTTTTTAGTATGGTCCATGTAATTAGTTAGGTTCTTGTCAATTTGTCAGTTATTCGAAGTAGATCTCCAAGGTAATAGTCAATTAAGTCATTCTGATCTGTTCTATCATAGCAGCTTTAGTCTTTGCTTTATTGAAGTGTAGTTTTATTGGAAATATGCTGAATGTCGTTATTGAAAAGATACGTCTAGAACTGTGTCCTGCTAGTTGTTCCGTCATGTACATACGTCATGTCTTAATAATGCCTAGGAGATTAACGAAAACACGTGTGTTCAGTCAGATGTCCACAGCGTAAAAAGTCAAGGAAAATAGGTTTCTTTATTGTCAGTTGTTATGTAAGCCTCGCTTGAAGCACTGCCCGTGAGAACCCTGTCATCTGTAAACCAATCCGTATCTTCGTACACAGCTAAATACTATACTGTCAACCGGCGAAAAGCCTACGGGTAAATTTAAAAAAAATGAATAATAATGCTGTCTAGCGCATTGTTTCCTATCGGCCATTATTGTAGTCTAGTCCCAACTGCAAGCTTTTTTCCAATCTTAGCGTCAATTGTCTTCTAGATACTTCTAGACAGATTCATCGAATCAGTCGAACCCGTATGTTAAAATATAGTCAATACTGTGTCAAATTGTTTTCTTGATTTTTACTTCTCTATGTTCTTCTCTTGTGTCCTTAAAATGTCATCGGTCCAAAACCTACAGAAACATGTAACTGAACTTCTGATATTTTTTCTGTTGGTGTCATAACATCATCTAAGAGATAAACAAAAATTGCTTGTCAACTATTATGTATTCATCCCCCTACAAATAGGGTATTGGTTCCCTATTAAGCATGTGGCTCCCATTTTCATCCTACGAAAAACAAGAGATTGGAGCGCTGTTTGTTTTGTTTCTTATTTTTGTATTTTTTGTTAGAAGTGAGCACCCATGTAAACACAAAGAATGGAATCGATCGGTGCCGTAATCGCTTGTTTTCGAATAAGATGAATATGGGAGCGTGAGATTACTGATGGCACACTTACCCTACTATGAAAAATATTCAAATTCGTTCTGTCCTATCGGTCCTATCAAAATAAACCATGTCATTTTCTCATGCGTGACCTAGAAATGTCAACCTAGTCATACAAAAGTAACGTTGTTCAATTAATAAAAAGCAGTCCGTTTTTTGTCCAGTCCAAACTGTCACGTCAAGTGTTCGCACGTTAGCTTCGAATCTATCAGCACAATTAAGTGCTGCAAATCTCCTTTCCACTATTAATTTTGTCGGTTGATTTTAATTGCTTTATTTAAATAAAATATAATTAAGTATAACATTGTAGAAATTCGAAAAAGCGACTATGACAATAATAAATTACTAATCAAAATCAACCGAGAAACGTGTGAAATAGAGCCCAAACAACATTTTGAAGTCAGCTGGCTGTAAAAGGTTCCAAAACCAGTCACAAATCCTATAATACTTTTATTAGGATTTGTAACGATCATCAAAACCTTCTCAAATCCAACCGACTTGGAACTATTGCTTGGGAATAGACTCTACTGAGCCCCGGCGGTTCCTCCTGTTTATCGAGCATGTCTGATGCATATGATCAGCCATACTCCATCTGCAGCAGCCGGTTCGTGATGAACCGTTGGAGGCGCATTAAAGTGTTAAAAAGGTGATATGTTTCACTAAAGAACACTACATCACAATAATCAAAATGAAACTCCTTCACTTTAATACCGTCAACCCCTGCGAACTTGGCCAGGGAATATGGTCCACAAAGGATCGTCCGACACAAAATCCAGCTTGCTGCCGTTCGAAGAGTTGCGTCAATCTTCTCCTGTAGCCGGTTGAGGATCACTTTGCAGAGGACTCTGAGAACGATACAAAGTAACATGAATTCCCGCCAATTATCGCATACAGTCAGGTCACCCTTATTGGGTAATCAATCAATCTTTGCAAACTTATGCAAAATGGCTCAGCCCAAGTGGCCTTGGTCCAAGAACCTTAATTTCTATCTAGGAAACCTTGTGAACCCGGTGTCTGCTACTTTCAGTAAACATGAAATGGCAAACTCACGTGTCACGCAATAGTTGCTACACTCATCTCTGAACTAACCACCAGAGATGTATGTGCTATCACAATTGATGTATCTGTTGGAAACCTCAACAGGAAATACGTCTATTGTTCGGTTTATTTACCGCATGATGAACCATCCCCTACGGATGCATTCAAACAAGTCATCGCATACTGTACTTCAAAAGGCCTTCCGCTAATTGTTGGCATTGATGCTAATGCTCACACTATATCATCTGGGACAGCTCAGACATTAACTTGAGAGGCTCCAATTTGATGGAGTACTTAAGTAGTACAGATCTTGCATTACTTAACATAGGCAACCGCCCAACCTTCATGGTATCTGCTAGAGAGGAAGTGTTAGACATAACGCTTTGCTCTAGTAGAATTAGTCACGAGCTGACCAATTGGCATTTGTCAGATGAAGAATCTTTATCTGAACATCGCTACATCTTTTTTGAACATTTTAATGTTACTTCGCAAACATTGCGTTTCAGAAATCCCCGATCAACAAACTGGGATCTCTTTACTGATTTGGTTGCGGCCAAATTTCATGGATACTCACCATCCATTAACACTCCAAGTGATTTAGATGATGCCGTTGATACTACAACGACCTTAATCATGGAAGCTTTTGAAGAAGCATGCCCTCTACGGTCTGTGAAGATCACAAGAGGAACCCCTTGGTGGAACTCTGATCTGGCGAAACTCAGGAAACAATGTAGAAAGTGTTGGAACAAACGACGTTCGGCTGGTTCGGCAAGATATTGCTGTAAAGTGCATTCCGAAAGTGGGTCGTGCGTCGTATGAAGAAGCAAAGACCTATCAGTTTGACCTCTTTTCTTCTGAAATGCTTAGAACGCATAGTCGATCATCACATCCGTGATGTTCATCTGGCCAATGTGCCTCTTCATGTGAACCAACATGCTTACCAATCTGGAAAGTCCACTGTGACTCTTTTACACAAGGCTGTTTACTATATCGAGAAGGCATTCGCTCAAAAGCAATCTTGTTTGGGTGTTTTCTTAGATATCGAGGGTGCCTTTGACAACGTGCCTTTCGATGCCATATTGGAAACCGCTCGGGGTCATGGTATATCTCCAATGATTTCCAATTGGATTCACCAAATGCTCAAAAACCGACATCTCTTCTCGACATTAACATTTAATTTTTTAAACACGCGCAAAATAGTCAGGATCACATCTATTGTGACTTGACCTTTTTACGACGTTTTTTGAAATAACGCGGTTTTTTACGACGGTTTTTGAAATAACGCGGTTTTTTTTACGCGGTACACTCCTCTCCTCTACTCTTCTTGGCGTATCGTCCTCACTGGGACAAAGCCTGCTTCTCAGCTTAGTGTTCTATGAGCACTTCCACAGTTATTAACTGAGTGCTTCCTCTGCCAATGACCATTTTGCATGTGTATATCGTGTGGCAGGCACGAAGATACTCTATGCCCAAGGAAGTCAAGGAAATTTCCTTTACGAAAAGATCCTGGACCGACCGGGAATCGAACCCGTCACCCTCAGCATGGTCATGCTGAATACCCGTGCGTTTACCGCCTCGGCTATATGGGCCCATACACGCGGTACAATTACCGTCGTAAAAAAATTCAGTGTATTGTTCTTTTCACGGAAAAGCGAAACCGTAATGGTGTTCGACCTTTACGTCTCTTTGATTCTGAAATCAATGTGACTGAACAGGTAAAGTACGTTGGAGTCATTCTTGATTCCAAGCATTCCTGGACACCTCACATTGCGTTCAGAATCAAGAAAGCTTGTAAGCTTTGGTTCATCTTGAGGTGTAAAACCCAAGTATATAAATGGATTTACACAACTGTCTTGTATGATGGCAAAAGGGCGAAGTGAAAACGGTCTAATCAAAATTAGGCCATCTCCAAAGGATGTGCCTAATGGCGATGTCTGGAGCGTTCTCTTCAACTCCCACGGCAGCACTCGAAGTTCTCTTTGACGTTTCCCCACTACACATTCATCTCAAACAAGAAGCACTTTCTTGCACTTACCGTCTATGGGTACTCGGTTTACTAGAGGAAACTCCTGTGAACCGCAGTTCAACACACACCTCGTTGTTTCCACTTTTGGTGAATTGGAACAAAGTTGTCGTTGCTCCAAGTGATCTTAAAATTGCTTATAATTTTCCATATAGGACATTTTCCACGAAATTGCCTTCCTGGGAAGAGTGAACATCTGGTTATCTTGAGAGAAGTATTTCAGACGGCATCGTATGTTACACTGATGGATCCTTTCTCGAAGGTCGAGCAGGTGCTTGTGTTTATTTTCGTGAGCTAAGGCTGCATCAGTCTTAATCACTTGGTAGACACTGCACCGTTTTTCAAGGCCGAAATCTTTGCTCTTATGTGCGGAGTGCAATTCAGCACGTAATGGGCAAAGTAATATACTTCTGTTCAGATAGCCAGGCTGCTATTAAAGCACTTGCGTCGGCAAACTCCAGGTCGAAGATAGTTATCGCTTGTCGTACTCAAATGGAGGAGCTGAATTCAGCAAACGCTGTTCATCTTGCTCCTGATATTTCTTCCATCGCTGGAAATGAATTGGCTGATGAGTTAGCTCGCACTGGAGCATTACATCACTTCATTGGCCCTGAGCCAGCTATTCCGGTATCCAAGTGCTGGGTAAAGCTTCAGATTGACACCTGGGCTGCCACTCAGCACAATCAATACTGTAATAGTTTGGAGTCATGTCGTCAAACAAAATTGTATTGTACCGAGCCATCCCTAGGGGTGGCGAAGTATCTAACAAATCTGTCAAAGCAGAATTGCAGCATGCTGGTCAAAGCATTGACTGGCCACTGACGACTCAGCTATTACATGGCGAATATTCATTTG
Source organism: Aedes albopictus (assembly GCF_035046485.1). Taxonomy (NCBI): domain Eukaryota; kingdom Metazoa; phylum Arthropoda; class Insecta; order Diptera; family Culicidae; genus Aedes; species Aedes albopictus. The sequence goes on along the minus strand of NC_085136.1, from coordinate 120,782,693 downwards.
CATGTAATAGCTATAATTCCGATTATGGAACTTCGTATCATTTAATATGTAACTGTCTAGTTTTTACGCAACTGCGTTTCCGAGTACTCGGAAACACTTATTAAGTGAAACTGACTACAGAAACCTGAATCTTCAGGACGTTCTGTTGTTCTTGACCCGCTGTGATAAAGAGCTATAGGCTCTCTTAACGCTTTATGCGTTATCACAGTGCCCTTTTCAGGGCTCTGTTTGAACGTGTCTGACGATCCTATTCCCTTACCTGTCCTTTCCCCTGTCCTGTCCTTTTTTCCTTTCCTTCTCCGTCAGGTAAATGATGATTGAGCTCGTGTTCATGGCGATGGCACAAATTTTCCAAATGGAGCAGAACGTGCCTGTGGAGCCGACCTACTGATACCTGATACAGCAGTTCCTTACTGGTCGAGCTCGTAGGTCTCTTAGAATGGAATAATGTTGGAATTTAAGTGCTCTTAAATTCAACAGTTGTCTATGAACATGAAGTTCAGACGTTCCTAATACGCTTGAAGAGAATCTTCAATCTCGGAAACATCAAACGCAGTTTTTAGGACCATCTGGAAGTGGTGATTTGAAGAGTGCGTTGAAGGACTGCAGTCGTAAAACCGATTTTTATGAAACATAATTGTGACCTCAGTCTTGTGAAGCATCAACTTGACATACATATATCCTCTTCGCCAATGAATGACAAAACAAATTTCTTAAATTTATAAATATGGCATTACTTTGTCATATGGGGAAAGCACAAAAATGAAGCCATGACAAATTGCACAATTGAGATAACACTTCAGACAGGTTCTATCTTATCATTTTGGTTGCATATTCCCATTTCCAGGTTATCTTTTCTGTCGCAATTAAAAACACTGAAATGACTCAAGTCACGTAGCCTGAGCTCATCCGCTGACCCAGCTTCCGATTAGATCAATTATCTCATCGGCCTCTCTTATTGCTAAGCAGAATACAATCGCCTCTAGATGATCACACCACATTCTTACCATTCCGTATCAATCACTCCGGTCAGCGCAGCAGCAGCAATCGATCGAGCTGAGAAAAAAATCCAACAATATCCAAGTCAGGGTGTCTACTCAATTATGAAAATGAAATTCCCTGATATTTCCAGGATTTTTCCAGGTTTTTGAAAATAATTCCAGGTTTAACAAATCGACTAAACTAAGCATGTTTTCAGATTTCTAGATATTCGTGGAAACGCCACTTTTTCGGAAATTTCTAGTTCCAACTATAATGACATTTAAAGAGAACATTCCACCAGCATTTACATAGGACAGAAGCACGAGATGATTTTCTGATGGAATTCTTAATACAATCCTGGCGATACTTTAGGAGAATTTTCTGCATAATTTGTTGAAAATTTTGTTCATGAATTTATGAAGGAATTTAGCAAGGAAAACAACAAGAAATTACACTATATTTTTATAAAAGGTAAGCTTCCAGCAGAAATTTTTTCGAGTAGTTCCTGTGCAAACTTTCTTTAATATTGTCGGACATTCTAAAAATTGCAGCTAACGCTTTTTAACTAATCCCCAAAGAAACCTTTCACGCCTAGCTTCAGTTATTGCGTACGAAGACCTTCACTAGTTTCGCAAAAAAAAATCGCTCAAGTATGTATTTGTTAGGTATTTCGCTAGATTCTTCTCTCCAGTGATTCCTCCTTTTATAGAAATTGCAAGCAAAAATGTTAGATATATTTATAGGACTTCAGTCAGAAAATCCTTTCAGAGTTTCAAAAGAATTGACTTCAAATAATACTGCCAGTTACACTTGAAAATTTTAAAAATGTCCACATAAATTCAACTAGAGGAATTTCTTAATTCCTTCATAATATTTTAATTATTTTCTCCACAACATTTTGTAATTCGATAGCTCTGGTTGTCAATAGTTTCACTTTTGGAACAAGTAATTGACAATTAGAATATACTAATGAGTTGGTAATCATGTTCCAAAACTAGTGCATTATGTCCATCGAAAATAGTTTCTCTCGAGTTCGTTAAAATATGTGGAGCTCAGAAGCAACTATGGGAAAGAGAGAGTTGAACATTCTTTCAAAAAGAGACGAACCAGCCAAGGGTGAAAATTTCTATAATAAAGGTAAATCAATCAATTCTTTCAAACATTGTTAAGAATCTTTTATAAGTTATTCTAAAAACTTTTCAGAAATGGTCAGAAAAATGTTTAAAAACTCTTCCAGAAGTCATCTAGTTAATTTCGCTAGAAATACTAACATTGAATCCGCCAGAAGTTTCAATTGATCAATAATATTCTGCATTTAAGTTGCTTCAGGCATTTTCCAACATGTACAGGCGATTGCGAATTTGTTAGGCAAACCCTTGGGGCAAGACACTGTGTTGGAGAGTACATTTTCCTTCACAGATTTGCTCAGAATTCCTCCGGATTGCTCTCGTTTTTCCTTGGGTGTTGCCTGATTCATCGCAAAATCAAAACAATATTGCCCGATATCTCGCCTTTCTTGCAGTTTTAGGGGTGTTTTTCAACAAATTTCGTCGATCATTGGTGAAAGTGCGTGAAAAGAGTTACTCCGAATTTCTCTGAGTTGCTCTCGTTTGCACAGTGTCTTGCCCCTAGGGCAAACCTCAATAAATTTTGCAAGACAGTAAGCTCATTCACATGGAAATAAAGAAAAATAGCTTATACAATTTATGTCACTAAGCCAATATTTAACGCTGCAATATATTGAAAGTTTTGAGAATTCAAAATCCTAACATGTCGACTCAGTTTTCCGAAATAGGTAAAACATAAAATAGGAGATTGCTGTGAAAAAAGTACAAGTTAGTTTCAACGTCAGATATTCATTACACCTGATAAATAATATTTAACAAGCGGGTAGTTAATAGCGGCGCAGCCGAAATTTTTATTCGCTTTGATGCATTTCTAACTGAAAATTTGTATTAAAATGATAAACACAGAAAATCCCTGATTGTCACCAAAATTCCCTGAGAATTCCAGGATTTTTCCAGGTCGAGTAAAATTCCCTGATAATTCCAGGTTTTCCAGGTTTTTCCAGGTAGTAGACACCCTGCAAGTGCTAAAACGGTCGCCAACAGCCAATATTCAAACGAAGCTGCACCGGCCGGGTCACACCCCGTTTGCGTCATGGATGGCCTATTATATTTGTTTTGAAATTCGCCGGTCACTAAACGGGCGGGCGTAAGAGCCGCGCAAAAAAGGGGAAGCTACACAAACAAAACAACTTTTTTTTTGTCGGCGATCGCCGAATGCATCATTTGGTTTGCGCGTGGCTATTTTTTTTGTGGCGATAACACGCCAGATAACGAGCCTCCAAAAGTGCGCGATGGGGGTGCTATTTTTGCAGTGGACATTGCTCTTATCGCTTCGCGAAAACATGTCAATAACGGCTGCCAATACTGTCTGATCCTGGTAACATACTGACTGATCTGTTTTGAACCGTGGATAAGTTAGCAGCAAAGATTATTTTACCAGTGAGTTTTCAATATTTCTTTGGGCCTAACAATGTCATCATATGCGACACTCGTTTCTTGTATTTTATCAGAAACTGTTTTGAGGTTCAGAACTTCATGTCTACACGTGTAGCAGTACACTATACAAGTCTACTTTGGGACATTCTGGGTCCTCCGGACTGTCCTGAAAGTCAATCCATGACATCTTTGGGGGTTGTTTTCGCTGCAAAGTGTAACTTTACAGCACCGACTCAAATTTATGGCCCGCTTGGAATCTTACAAATTATTCCAGGATACTTTTGGGGCATTCTAGGTTACCCAAACTATCCTGAACTTCAATACAAAACATTTTTGGGACGTTCTGGGTAGTTAAAATTGTTTTGGAGTTCACTGTAACATAAGGTAAATAACTATGGAGTCCTGGATGATACTTTTTACGGCTCCTTTCAAAGTAAACAAAATTAGATAACATGTAGTTGTTCCATCATATGGAACAAACGTTCATATTTGTCGGTCTCTTTGAACAGTGAGCAATGTCCAATAACAAATCACAGCACGAAACGATTGAAACCCTATGTTCTACCCTAAAATAAACTTTCAAAGTAATCACCTACTGACGTCAGCGTTTTTTCTTTGTTCTCTCTTCCCGCAGGCGAGCATCTGACCGACGAGTACCGCGAGTGCGTCAACCGGTTCCAGCAGGTCCCCAGCATCATCGACGACGGCTTCAAGCTATCCAATGGCGTCACCATTCTCAAGTACCTGATCCGAGAGAAATTGATCCCGGAACATTGGTACCCGCGCGATAGCCAACTGCGGGCCAAGATCGACGAGTACCTCGAGTGGCAGCACGACAACAGTTCAAAGGTGTGCAACGCCTTTGTGCAGGAAAAGTGGAGCCTGCAGAACATCGAAGACGAACGCTCGAGCGAGCAGAAGGTCGAAGAGTACCGCCGGCAGGTCGAGCAAAATCTGAACCAGCTGGAACGGGAGTGGCTCGTGCCCGGCCGGTTCATCATTGGCGATCGGATTACGATCGCGGACATTCTGGCCGCTTGCGAGATCGAGCAGCCCAAGATTGTCGGCATGGACCCGTTCCAGGGCCGACCGAAACTGGCGGCCTGGCTCGAGAAGGTGCGCTTCACCATGACGCCCTACTACCAGGAAGCCCACCAGGACTTCTATAAGTTTACCGAGAAAGCCGCAGCGAAGAACTGAATATGTAGAATATAAACATTTACGAACTTGTCGAGTGGAGTGGAGAGTGGATTGTCGGGCCCCATCAAGGCCATCGTTTTGTAATGTGGTAGACTTTTAGATGTATTATATACATTTATAACGTAGCTTTGTACATTTAGTTAGTTAGGTATTAACCGGTTAAGTTTTCTATTCTGTAAGCGCCGTAAGATTATGTCAATAAAATTGAAATTACTCTACAGCTTGACGACTGCGCTGTGTTGTTTCGATCACAATCCCAATGCAGGCGACTTCGGAGGCAAAAAGTGGAATTAATTAGACGAATGGTCATAGAAAGGTGAACCCATAGGCGATTGCCTGTTCAGTCAGTGCAAAGCACGGTCCTATCGAGAATGACTGTGTCACTAGGTATATCTACATTTGCACACAGCAAACGCACCAGCCAGCAGCGTCCGTCTGTCGCTAAGTGAGCCCAAACGTGATGTAATTTAATCACTTGAACAAAGACCGCAACCGTTTTGTACATGTGATTTGCGACGGTTAATAGATTAGGATGAGACAAATTGTTTGAGAGATTCTCATACGATTAAATTACATTGCCTATGAACAAGTAATTTGATAGAGTGGAACACAATCAGATTGAACGTTTCGAAAGCTTAGGGTTTTGTCATTATATTTTTCGTTCCATAGAAAAATATTTTATAATTGACTATATTTTTAATAAAACACGATTATCTGGGGGCTCGATTATCCTCCTGGTATAATTACTAAATCCAGACCGTCTCCGGACTGGCGATCCAAAGCCTCATCTACTAGACAGCAACGCCCTAGACCCTAGCCAAAACAAACAATTGTTGAAATAGCCTACGTGTCATTTTTACTAGGTATGGAATCCGTTATCCGGATTTGTCAGGGAATTCCTTCAGAAGATTCCTATTGAGATTCCTGTAAGAGGGATTCTTCTATGAAATCTTTAGAAATTCCACCATATTTATAAGGATAATTCAAGGGGTACCTTGGGGTCTCCAGTTAGCCTAGAGGTTAAGGCTATGGATCGCCAATCCAGAGACGGCGGGTTCGATGCCCGTTCCGGTCGGGAAAATTTTCTCGCCTCCCTGGGCATAGTGCATCATTGTACTTGCCTCACAATATACAAATTCATGCAATGGCAGGCAAAGAATGCTCTTCAATTAATAACTGTGGAAGTGCTCAAAAAACACTAAGTTGAAGCGAGGCAGGCCAAGTCCCAGTGGCGACGTAGAGTCAAAAAGAAGAAGAAGTCAAGGAGTACCTTATGGAACTATTCCTTGTATGTTTCTGGGATTCCTTGCTTTTTTATATAGAATGAGAAAATTTAATGATCAGATACCCAAGAGGTGGTGGCCATTCTTGAGTACCCTTTATTGGCTAGCGTTCCACCAGCGACCGGCTTAAGTTGTCATCTCTCCCCAGGAAAATTGGGTCCTGGCTAGTACTACATAGTACCCGTTGGACAAAGCTACCGGCTGGGTAGGGGAGCCAACTCAACTTGCTGTTGGTCGGTCCACCGTTTTCTTTATAGTTGAAGTACGATTCGGAAGATCGTGAAAGTAACGGAAACCCATTTGTCCACCCCGGTACACATCCTTTCAACAATGTTGTCAGGAGTGATATCTCTACCACATATCTCCTGTATACTCGACCATTGCTCCACGAAGCGGGGGCCTTCGAAGAGCACATGCTCCGCGGTATCGTCGCAGTCTGCACATTCTGGGCATGTGAGGGAGCCTCCACCTAAAGTATCTAGACAAAAACTGTGTCAAGTGGAAGTTCGCCTCCCCATGGGGCCTGCTCGTCCATTTAGACACGCTCGGAATGAGCCTGTGTGTCCGTCTACCCTTGTCGGTGGAATCCCTTTATGAGCATGCGGTATGCGCTGATAACTCTAAAATACTGTCTAAAATACTTCCTGTGGGTACTTTGGATACCGCAATGCGAATATAGATTCGGATCACTAGTTAGTCGCTGTATGCATGCGCTCAAAACATTCGACAGTTATCACCACGCGTCGAAGTCGAACGACGCGGCTCAACATCGAGCAGCTGCGTAACGTAGAAGTGGCTCAAGACTGCGCGCAGCAGTTAGCAGTGGCCCTACCAACGGAAGAGCAGCTTGGCGCAGCTACACTAGAAGATGGCTGGAGGGGCATCTGATCCGCCATAGGTAGTACCTCGGCTACAGCACAAGGCTTCGCGACTCCGAATCATAGAAACGACTGGTACGACGGCGAATGTGAACAGTTAAAAAACGAGAAGAATGCAGCATGGGCGAGAATGTTGCATCTTACGAGAGCAACATCTTACGAGAGCAAATGAGGTACGTTACAAACAGGCGCGGAACAGGCAGAACTCAGTCTTCCGGATGAAGAAGCGCCAGCAGGAAGAACAAGATCGCGAAGCGATGGAAGAGCTGTACCGCGCTAAGGACACACGAAAGTTCTACGAGAAGCTGAACCGCTCGCGCAGAGGCTTTGTGCCACATGTGCCGAGATAATCAGGGGAATATTCTCACGAGCGAGCATGAGGTGGTCGAGAGGTGGCGGCAGCATAACGATGAGCACCTCAATGGCGACGTTGCAAGCACCGAAGGTGGCGCGGTAACAGATCTAGGAGTACGTGCGCAGGACGAAAGAGTCCAGGAGACCGCGATAAAAACAGTCATCCGGCCATCGGCGGAAGGTCCTAAGAGACTGCAGCAAAAACAAGCATCCGGCCATTGGCGGAAGAGCCCTGGAGACCGTGGTAATCAAGGGAATCTAACCTTTAGCCGAACCGTCGGCATGTGAGACGCTATAGAGTCTGGAGCAAGTTAAAAGATCAGAACAAAAGTAAAATCGAAGTACAGAACTACGCAGAATGGATAAGTGGAATATCCCTCCATTTTATTTCAAGGCACTGTCGAAAAGTCAGATTCGCGATGCTTGGAAACGTTACAGGAAGAATTTTGAGTACGTGCAGTTGGCGAATCGAGAAGCGAATAAAGTTTGACTGAAGCACATCTTCCTGGCTCTTGCGGGACCGGAAGTCCAAGAGGTGCATGAGTCGATCCAAGGAGCAGAACCAGCTGTCAGCATTTACCCACTCGAGGTTGCTTTGAACAAAGTGGATTAGTTTTTTGCTGCAAAATACCATGACGCTTTTGAACGAAACGTATTCTGGACCCTGAAACGTGAAACCGAAGAGCCCCTAGAAAAGTTCCTTTTCCGGGTGATGGATACTGCCAATAATTGTAATTTCGGGGCAACCAATCAAGAAAGTCGTGAAATTGACATTATCGACAAGATGATTCTATTTTCACCACCCGAGCTAAAAGGGAAGTTGCTCGCCGAGGAGCGGCTCACGTTAGAAAGTCTGACGAAGATTGTTCAGTCATACGGGTCGTGGAATACCAAGTGAGCCAATTTTCTGCTGTTGGATTTCACACGAAAGACGTGGCAAGACCGGAAACAAGTCAAGAGGTGTACAAAATCCAAACGCGTGCTCCGGTAGGCGAATGTTTTTGATGCGGACGGACCGGACATTTCGGATACGACGTAAATTGTCCGGCCAAGAATAAAAAATGCAACAAATGCGAGAAACTTGGCCATTTTGCGAAGCGTTGCAAAACTCCTAATATAACTCAGCAGCAGAAGCGGAAAGCTGAAGCTCCAGAAGGAAGAAATTCTAGAATGAGGATGGTAATTGCTTGAATTCTTAAAATTGTTATTTAGACATTAACGCTAATTTGAGCTATAGGTTAGAACAATCGAACATTCCGATGCCGCTATCACCGCTGCAGACACAATTAAGCTTCCGGAGTTGGTCGTATATCAGGCGGATAATGCGCCAAATGGCTTTTGAGCAGCTCTATTAGAGGATATATAACCAACTAGCTCTGTTAGCCAGGTTCTATATTCCACTATAGAACCGATTGAATGCCATTTTAACGGCCTAATGGTTACTTGGAGAGGGATTCCAGTTCAAATGCTGATTGACTACGGCTGCCAAAAGAACATCATAGATGACAAGACGTGGCGAAAGCTGTTACATGAAGGAATATCGGTCAGCAACTTACGTGAATTCGACGATATATTTCGGCCCTACGGCGAAAGCTCAAACCCTCTAGTGGTAGGATCTGGGACCATTTGGGCAGGAGCACCTATTTTGGGCACTTGCTGCTATAGCTCAGTCAATTTTGAACCGATTGACTTAGATTTTTTGAGACATGATCAGATACGCACAGTATCTAGCCATTTGCGTAAATTCAAGTCAATCGGTTTGGAATTAACTGAGTTATAGCAGCAAGTGCCCAAAATAGGTGCTCCTGCCCAAATGGTCCCAGACCCTATGTGGAATGTTTGAGAGCATCATTTCGATTATGGATGACTCGTGGCAGTTGCAGAAAACTGCCACATTTTACGTTATCGATGGTGGAACTCAGCCGTTACCGGGAAGAACAACGGCCATCGACATGGGAGTGTTGATCCTTGGGCTCCCCAGCACTCAACCAGCGGAAGTGAATCAACTATGGAAAGAAGAGAAGCACCCTTTTCCGAAAATCGCAGGTATAAAATTGAAAATTTCTATTGATGATAGAATTGTACCAGTGATTCAGCACGCACGGCGTCCACCTTTTGCTTTGTTGGGTCGAGTTGAAGGAAAATTAGCCAGTCTTGAAAAGATGGACATCATCGAATCGGTGACGAAATTCAGCCCATGGGTATCTCCGCTTCACGCATACCAGGAACCTAAGTATTATCGAACTTGCATGAACCAAAAATCGTTTTCCATAGGGTTTCAGTTTATGGTCTAACCTTTCAGAAAAGCCTTGGTTCAAAATATTCTATCGGCAAAATTTGAAATAAATCAATTTTGAAGAATTTCTATCAAATGAGGTATATTCAGAGCGGTTGTGCTACATTTCCTCGAATGCCGGTTCCCCGAATGTTGTTTCCCCGAACGCCGATTCCCCGAATGCCATTTCCTCGAATGGCGCTTTTCCCCGATTGACCCATTTCCCCGAATCACACCCTTCTTAATTTAATAGGCGATTCTTTCAAGTTCTAGTGCTCCTCAGACCTGCTGAAATACTTTTGAATGAAGAATGGTAATATGCCTCCTACTTTCCATTGTTGCTTGTTCTTCCTAGAACCAAATTGACCCTAACGACTTGTCAAATTGTGATCGGTTAAGTTTTTTGAGCAACCTAGTCAACAGGATCACGAACATTTTGTGGCAAGTGATCATTTCTAACAAGAATGTAATGTATATTCTTTTCGGGGAAACGGGCCATTCGGGGAATTGGCACTCGGGGAAAAGACATTCGGGGAAAAGTAGCACAATCATTCAGAGCATATTGTTATGCTCAGACCTATGTGTAGGGTCTCGTAGTCACACAATAATTAAATAGATATTACATAAAGCATACTTGCCTTTTGGCTTACTTTTATGGACTCACATTTACGACGTCAATCTATGCTGAACGGAGAATTTATTTCCAATGATCCGGTCGTTGGTCAAACGCCGATAGCCGTGCAGAACGTTTGGTTACATTATATTCTATATACGTAGTTGCAAATAGCTACATATGTGTCATTTGCGTTACCAATTACGAACCCAACACCTATCTTGGCTCCTTAAAGAAGAAAAACGACAATGATCTACCGTCATACGATTGATATAACCAGCCCAAGGAAGTCTGCCGTACTCTATATAAGCACATTTTTTTCCTGTGAACCACAACATGAACATTGCATTAAGGAGTGTATCGGAAATTAACTATAAACATTCAGGATGCTCTATCTCGAAGCATGTTTGGTCTTATCATTTCGGTTCTTCTATCAAATCTTCACAATACAGTCAAGTTTAGAACAGCCTGAAAAAATTTGAAAAATGTTTAGCATTATTGAAAATATTGTAGAATTAATACATCTCACAAATTAAAGTTTTGGACAAATTGTTGTTTTTTAAAGATTTTTTAGCGTTTCAATAACCTGTAGCGAATAAAACTTGTACGGCGAAAAATCCAAAAAATATTAATTATTGTTAGCAGTTATGTACACATAACATATCACCGAACACCAACTTGAAAAAAAATAATTTATGATCGAAAAACCCTCAACATTTAAAAAATGACCTATCCTAAAAAACACTAATTTTTTGTCGAACTTTGACAGTCTGTTTTAAATATCTTCAAAGGTTATTCAATTCCGTTCTCTACTACAGCTACCTCGTCGTTAAGTTTAAAAACATTTCCAATTAAAAAAAATTGAATCATCAATTCGATGTATTTTTTATTTGCGTAATCGTGCTTTGAATGAGCATCAAAAAATGGGGTCCCTGAAAAATGACCTTTTTTCATTTTTAAGAATTGCGCTAAAATGGAGTCGAATTTTTTCTTGAAAATATTTTTTTACCTGTATTATGAGCAATCTGGGAAAGAATATATTTGCGCTAAAATATTTGAAAAAATAAAAAAAAAATCCATTTTTTCCGCAATTTCAAATTTTTAAGAGGTGTCCAAAATTTCAAGATCATGCGTTTAAACTTTGAGATTGATGACCATGTAAAATAATTATTTTTACAAAACCAAAAGTGTCATTCCTTTTTCTAAGGATTTATATAGTTCCTTCAAAAATAAAATTATTTATAACTTGAATAAATTATTTTTTAGGATGTTTTGATCATATATAGTTAATTTCCGATACACTCCTTACACGACTCATGAAGTAACACTTTACAAATTAAATCTTTTGTCTGTAAAACTATGTATGGTTGATTTAAAAGCCAATATTTTGAGCAATGTACATACACAGTAACGTTGTTTGTATGTCCCAAAAAATTGAAAAATTTCAGAAATTAATTCCGGAATTCCTTTGAAAATGTCTCCGAGCATTTATTTATCCTAGAATTTCATTATGAATTCCTCCAGGTTTCCCATCTGAAATTACTCAAAGAGCTCCTTTGGAAATTTAGAGATTCGTGACAAGCACTTGATAGCTTGTGGTTACTGGATGTGCTGTATTTGCCGAACGATCTGTATGAGTAGTGTTGGTTTGTGCCGCTATCGGCTCGGTCGTCTGTTGTTGCATTGCTGAGGAATTGAATAAAATTAAGTGAATGCAAAATTTTCAACTTTATTTCGACGGTCTCCACACAGAATATTTCAGAGAATTTTCCATGTGTTCCTTCAGAAGAGCCACAAAGAGTTATTTTACGAAATTTGGCAAGAATTGCTTCACCGATTCCTCCATGATTTTTCACAAATCATATCAGAGATTGTTTGAGAAATTCGCCCAGGGATTACTTCAGAAATTCCTCTAGTTATTCTGCTATTCTGCTATTATCAACGCATCCCCTGCCTTTCGCCCATCTGCGTTGTCTTTTCACTAGGCAATACGTCTACCAATTGATGTTTATGGGCTTGCCGGACCAAGTCATGTAGCTAAGCCAAACACCCCACCTACAACTGTTGGGTAGGCACCATTGTCCCGCCCACTGGTCTTTTACACAGAGGCGTCTCGTCGGCGTGTTCAACCAGTTCATTGCACAGGTATTCGATTTGGAAGAAAATAATTAGGAATTGTTTAACCATCCGTCTTTGTCATTTTAAATTAACCTAAATTATATGGATTAAATTTTATATTATCACAGAACTTGAAAAAAAAAATGTTCTTACAAGACTTCAATACATTGCATCTCCGTTGGAACAAAAAATCTGGTGCGTACCACCCATCCCACCACTATAAGACAGTTGCCCAACCACCCACCGTGAAGCGGCCGAGAAGCAGGATATATGTAAGACGGGTATACAGATAGCATGGTCGTGTGCGTGGCCGACGGCTGGTGAATTTTGCCGTTTTTCGGTGAATTTTCTGAGCTTCTTATTCTTTTTCTGTTCTTTCGGTTCACGATTGGAATTTGTTATGGAAACTTTTTGCACCATAAAACAGAAAATTTCTTCAAATGTGCAAATAAATTAGGAAATTGTAAGGCAATTACTAGCAAGCATCCCTATGATGCGATCTGGTAGCAAATATCGATGGTGTTTGCTACTTTTCTGTGATGTTTCAAGATTTTAAGAAACCTCACCAGCAGCTGATTGGGTTTGCCATAACAAATTTCGGCTCATCTTCGGCTCTCTTCGGGTAAACTTTATTCGTTGCTAACGAAAAATTTCTCACGCATACCTGAGCGTTCGTGTACAATTTCCCCCCCTGGCCGAGAAGCAAAACAAGCACACCGCACCCAGGGGGGGAAATTGTACACGAACGCTCAGGTATGCGTGAGAAATTTTTCGTTAGCAACGAATAAAGTTTACCCGAAGAGAGCCGAAGATGAGCCGAAATTTGTTATGGCAAACCCAATCAGCTGCTGGTGAGGTTTCTTAAAATCTTGAAACATCACAGAAAAGTAGCAAACACCATCGATATTTGCTACCAGATCGCATCATAGGGATGCTTGCTAGTAATTGCCTTACAATTTCCTAATTTATTTGCACATTTGAAGAAATTTTCTGTTTTATGGTGCAAAAAGTTTCCATAACAAATTCCAATCGTGAACCGAAAGAACAGAAAAAGAATAAGAAGCTCAGAAAATTCACCGAAAAACGGCAAAATTCACCAGCCGTCGGCCACGCACACGACCATGCTATCTGTATACCCGTCTTACATATATCCTGCACCGCACCGTAGTTCAACTTTTTCTGTTGAACAAGCTCTCATATATGAACGCCCCAACACACTGCAATAGGTCGGATGTTCGTATACGGCTAGAGGTGTAAATGTGTGAGATCAACCCGTTCTACAGGCGAATCTGAACAACGTTTGCTATCACATGCTGAGAGTCTCTCGTGCGCGATTTTGTTTGACGCTAAAAATGATTCGCATAGGATTGAGTTTAAACTTATTTAAATCGCACATGACAATGCTTCCGCAGAAAACGGATTTCAGCAGAAAACAGTTTAATTACGTGAATGTCTTATCCCAAAATCGAAAAGCGCTCTATAATTACAACTTAATTCTAACGGAACCATTTTTGCTAAACCGACATACCGCTGTGTGAGCCACTCTTACCGTGTTGCGTCAAAAAGCGCGGTAAACTTGCATGCAGCTTGGCGTCGGTGTCTCTCATCGTGTTCAACCCACCGGCTTGAACGAGAGAGAAAAAACGAAGAAAAAAGAGAGACTTTCTCACCGTAATCATTGCATGCTTTCAATGCACGTGGTTTGCGCACCAACCAACCATGCGTACCTGTTAATGAAGCTGAATGTGCTTTCATTAAATGTACGCCAAATTTTGGCGTACATTATTCAGTGTTAAAATGCAATTTAATTAATTAGTTAAATTGTTATCAAACTTTTCCTAGCCGGGCTAGCTTGTATTGATCAACATATATTTAGTTATGTTCTGCTCCGCGAATGCGCAAAGAAAAAGCCACCCTTCAATATTTTTTGGTAAGAAATTTGAAGTGCTACCCGTTTTCATTCTACACATCACTTGTTTTCTGATAGAATGCGTTAGGGAGCGTAAGATTAGTAATGGCAATGAGACCCCAGTCCCTTAATTTTCAAATAGAACTGAAAAACTTTTTTTGGTCGGCTTTAACATTGAACCAAATTAAACCAGATGATTGTAAGGATTAGATTGATTAAGGTCCATTTCAGAATCTTTTTCATTATCTGGAAAGTTAGTTTTATGAATGTATGTTTCGTTAATCACGTCGGACGGATATTCAAGCACCATGGTGGCCATGCGAAGGATTTGTTGTTTGACGAAAGCTTCCTTCCTTCCAGTAGTGGGAACGACCCAAACTCCAAGTATGTACCATGATAAGCTCAAACGACTGACGTCGGTAATCGAACGGCCACGAATTCATTTTGGCTCCAACAAATCTGCGATTATTCAGAAGAAAAGTGCACCACTTTCAGTTTTGGAATGCATTATAATATATAATTCTCATCTCTCATACCTGTTCTTCAACATAAGTGTACCAAATTCCAATTTTGAATTTATCCTCAATGTTGAACAGGTCCCCTATTAGACCACGCGTCGCCTCTGCTTTTACAGCTAGTTGTAGGTGCATGTGTGCGTGTAAGTATTGGAGTGTGTGTGTCAGTGTTGGTGTATTGTAGGCGCCAACTCGTTCTAATCCACTCTGATAGCTAACACCCTATTGAACCATTACCCTTAAATTTGGCAATCTATGAAATAGAATGAGTTAAACGCCTGTAAAAAACAGTCAGTTAAATCAAACAAGGAATAATAGTATTGAAGCGAAGATACAACGAAGCAACGCCCCGAACCTCGAGAGCACAAACCCCAAGAACCAAATGACAGGCAGCGCCGATAAGTCGATCGACTGGCCACCATCAGTGAATAACCAATCGAGTAAACCCCCCAGCACAAACTGCCACCAGCTCTCCCGACCTGCGCCCAACAAATCCGAGGCACAGCCCAGCCTTAGCTTCACCTTAAAACCAAAATCTAGATTACAGAGCACAATACTTCCCAAGTAATCACGCAGCTCGAGCCGCAAATCACGCACAACACGGCACAAATAAGACAAACACTACCACCCCCGTACAACCGAAACCGACCTAGTGTAGAGAAGGGTCTCTTTCCACTCCAACCCGGACTCAACTGCACCCACAGGGCAGCGCACCTCACCCACACCGCACTCATTCATGCATCACTGTCCGAGCCGCACGGTCACCTGGGTTGAGTCTATCTGCATGACCTCGCCCAACCCGTAACGCAGAGTTTAAATCCCTCTCTTGCATTACAAAGTACTCCCTCTTCCCAAAAATCTGTGCGTGGTATAAATGAGATCTTAAGGCTGAAGAAATCGTCACCAATACAACCGCCAACACTTAGCACTCAATGATGTCGGCCTTATCAACGACGACCCTCTCAGTCCCAAACCTAATTATCCCACACTACCCAAGTAACGACCCTGCTGAAGCCGTAAGCACCACACGCACAAAGCACACACACACCGACACGCACCACCCCACACAAACCACCAAAGCCGAACAAAAGCGGAAAGCGGTGCCACCACTGCTGAATCACGACTTTTTCAGTATAATTCAGCAATCGTAGATCCATTCCTCGACCCTACTCAGCCCTAACGGTCCATAGTAATGCCTGTCAATATATGCGCCTCACACATGCAACCCCTACACCCTAACAGTATGGTCACTTGGGTATCCCTGGGTTTTGACATGATGGTCAGGGATTGCAGCCATCAAAACGTTCCACACTTTATCAGGGCTTACGACCTGTAGACATGATGATTTCTCAATAGTTTCAAGCTCTTTCGGACCTTCCGCTATTGGAGACCATCATGGCTAGCGGTGTTTTCAGAAATTCCTCTAGTTATTTGTTCATAAATTTCATCTTTCATCTTTCAAAGATTTATTCCAAAACTTTCTTCGGGGTTTGCTTTAGAAATTACTCCAGGGATTGTTTTGAATCTGGATTTCTGTCAGAAAAACCTTTTGGGATTTTTCTAGATATTTCCCCAGGGACTCTTTAAAAAAAGCGGGGTCCATTCAGGAATTTTCTGCAGGGATTCCTATAGAAACTACCCTGGCGGTTCCTTCACAAATTTTCGAGGGGTTTTTTTCTGAAAATTCTCCCATTGTTTTTATTATATATTTGACAGATCTACAGATTTTCCTTCAGAGATTTCTTTACAAATTTCTCCAAGGAAGACTTTGAAAAAAAAAACTTCCACAGATTTTTCGGTTGAAATCCATCCCAGGATTCACTTAAAAAATCTTTCACTAGTTCCTGAAAAAATCTCCCAGGGATTCTTAAGGTGAAACGAGACGCCGTGTTATTTTTCCTATCTTCCCTCTTCCCTTCAATCAGCATATGCACTGCAAGTGAGCATACACAATGATAGGTTTTTTTTTTGCAAAATATGAAGTAGAATCTGAGATTACTATCTTTTAGTAGCAACAGAGCAATGGCGGATATTTCCTCGATCGTCCCGTTCGCCTTTAAAGAAAATCTTTGGGAACTGCTCGTTGATTTACTTCCAAAAATCATCCAGCGAATCCCAAAGAAATTCAGTTAGTAATGTTTTCACAAAATCATCCAAGGATTCCTTCAGACATTAGAATGTCATTTAGATATTTCTCTAAGAACTCCTGAAAAAAGTCACTGATAGCTTCCAAAAATGTTGCAAGGATTCAAAAAATCTTGCATAGTTCGTTCCAGATTTTTTCAAAATATTCATCTACAAATCCTTCCATGAACTTTCTAAAAAAAACATTACATTGGAAATCAGATACTCAAGCTTTCTAAAGAACTATCTCCAAGGATTGCCTTAAGAATTCTGCAAGAGATTATTAAGAAATATCCCAAAGTTCCTTTACTTTCCTTTAAATATTCCTTCTAAACATTTCTCTTCCAGAAATTGCTTAGGAAATCCTCAAGTTAATACTTCAAAAAAATTTCTACAGATTTTGCAGACTTCTGTGGAAGATTTCTATGGAAAGGCTAGAAGACATTCTTGCAGCGATTCCTGCAAAAATTGACACTGAGATTTCATTAGAAATTCCGCCAGATATTCCTCTATGTATTTTCTCAGAAATTTCTCCAGGATTTCCACCAAGGATACATCTAAGAATTTCTCATTGGATTTCTCCAGGAATTTATTAAAACATTGTGTAGCATTTTTATTTGGGGATTTCTCCAGGATTTTTTTTAATATCTCAAGACGTTTTGTTAGGTATTCCACCAGCAGTTTTCAGGTATGTATTCATTCCAGAATTGCTCCAGGAAATCCACCTATGGATTCCAGAAATATACCTTATCTACACAAATTCTTTTAGGAATTTATTAAGAATTTTCTTAAGATTTGTTTAAATCCTTCTGAAATTTATTCTTTCGTAAATATCTTTAGAGACTTCTTCTATGTTACTAGAACTACTTCAAAAACTTCGACAGGTATTTCTTCAAAAGTTGTTCCATGAGTTGTTCTGAAAGAATCAGAAGTTGTTCTAGCAGTTCCTTCAAGAATTTCACAAGCGGTTCCTTCAAAGATTCCTCCAGGAATTCATCTTTGGGAATGTACACGTGAAGGGACGCTGAAATCGGGGAACCTCGACTAACTAGCTCTGATTCTACCATGACAGCACTAAAAATAATTTGTCACACATCTTGTCAGAAATCTAGCGAAGCATTACAATGACCTTTTTATTGAATCTGCTACTAATTTTGGAATTCAATCAGCAGGCATCTACCAAAAATATCAGGAATATAATACAATTCCCAGTGAGAAATTCATAAGAAATGTTGTTAAAAGTTTGTTAGAAAACCTTGAGGAAAAGTCTGGTGAATGAGCAGTTTGCATGCATCCGCCAAAATGTTGTCATTGCTAAGGGATCTGTGAAAATATTGCTAGAAAATCACCCCATATAGTCCGCTCATCGTGATCATCCACAAAGCCAGATATTTCTAAAAAAAAATGAAGTCAGAAAGGGAAGTATGATTGTGATATTAAGGTAATATATAGATCTAAGTATGTCATGAGGTATGCTGTGGCGCTATTATGGGTGCTCCACAAAACAATGTTTTGATATGAAGTGCTCCGCGTGTCAAAATGTTGAAACCCCCTGCATTATTAGTCATAATGATACAAACTACAAGTTTTAAACTGATTGAATATTAAAAATTTTACTATTAAAAAAATGTACATAAAATCGAGGTAAAATGTACATAAAATCGAAGTACATAAAATCGAGGGTCTATATAATCGAGGGTCCACTAAATCGAGGTATACTTGTATTGAGATTTTCAGCCGGTGGCTGGTTCATCTCCGCTAACAAATGATTAATAATTTTGTGCTAGATAAATCATTTGAAAGGATGTTCATGCAAATGATGATATTATGATGAGAATACTTTGATTTACCCATTCAGAAGCCAGGCTAGGCTGTTGTATTTTGTACAATAAATTTTAACATATTCGCATGTTATATCGTCAAACCGTGGTGCTGACCATAGTGATCGACCACGTGACTAAACTTTTTTATTGACTTTATAAATTACAATACAATCTAGCATAAGACTAATAATTTTGCGATTAAATTAAGATTGTTTGGGTAATAACAACATTACAGCTTTGCCATGTTAGTTTTTATGTTTTGAATTCCATGAGTATTCAGCATGTAATTGAGTCCCTTCCACAAATGCTTGCGTGGTAGGTGATTTGTTTTCAAATTTCTTTTTTTAATAATTTGTTTAAACATATTTGAATCTGCTGTATATGGGTTCCATGCAATTGGGTTTGTGAGACTTCGATTGTAAAACTCAATATTAAAACAAATTAGGTTAGGGTGTCCACGATGAAATTGACACACAGAAAATCTTGTATAACTTTTGATTGCGTTCGCCAAAATAGCTATTTTTTTTTACCATAAATAGTATATTATGTGTAGCTAATACCATAAAATTTTCATTACTACACTATAAATAACCCCCTATCCAAGAATCGCATCACCGACCCAACGGGGACTCCCAGATCTTCCATCCTTTCCGCCTAACAAATACCCCAGTCCGTGCGGGTTGTGGGGACGCAGAGGTGCTCTCGGTCTTTAGTAGCAACAACCAGTACACTCTAACATTCCTTTCTCTTCCCAGCTGACTATAAGGACTTGGCCGGCGCCATTATTGATAGGAAATGCATGAGCTGCTACAATTGCACTTTGAGAATAAGTGGAATGTCCCAGACTCTTATTCAGTTGGACCTCAGTATAATTGGTACCAGTTCAGATCAATCACGGAGGAGCAACCATTGACATGTATAGTCAGAAGTGATCGTTTTTTATCGATCTACCACAAAAAAGGAGTTTCTCTATTACTTCTATGAGAAAATATACGATAGAATTGAATCCAGGAAAGAAGAAACTTAGACAAATATATTCAATTATAAGACATCTGCGAACTCACACGAGCTTACTGCTAGTACATATTCACCGCCCAGACATTGGACATTCTTAAGTTTCTTACACAAATCAAAAACATATCAAAATACACCTCACCGATTCGATGATCGACTTATTTAAACTACCGTCAATGTACCAGTAGCCGCTCGTGTTCCAATAGCCGCTCACCGTCATGAACCGAATGTTTTTTGACATAAATATGTGCAGTCCTCCCCGTGCAACTGTAATTCGGCACGCATATTTTGAATAACCGTGATAAAAACATTGTATTTTTGCAAATATCCTTCATTTCTAAGCTCGTGAGCGGCTATTGGAACACGAGCGGCTATTGGTACGCTGAGGGTACTACAGGTATGTGAAAGTTCGGTTTGAAAAGCTACGTCTGTAAAATAATTATACTTCTGGAATAAATGTCTTTCTTCTACGAAAGTTCTATTATAAGTAGGTGGGTTTGCTTGCAAATGAAGGTGCGTCGACAGATGAATTCGTAATGGAAGCGGAATGAACTTACCTACCAGGCTTAAAATCAAGTTGATATATGAGGAAAATATACGAGACCACACAGAAGATTACGCTACAACTCACAGCTTGCGCACTAGTTCGCTTGCTACCGCTTGCTAAGTAGCTTTCTAGGATAGATAATTCGCCTGCGAACGAGAGAAAATAAACGTTGGGTTAGTATACCTGCCAGGCGTTTAGTCGGGTGTGATGTTGAATGTTACCTCGCAAAATTTGTTCCACTTTTTGCCTCCGACAAAAAGCTTCGCCAGATCGTCGATCTTCTTGAACTTTCCGTTTATGGTGCTGTAAAATAGTGAAGAAAATAAAATGTAAAGATTCGATTCAAATTAGAAGATGTGATTGCGATTCAACTCTGGTGCTTCAGAGGGTCATTTCGAAAACAAGCACAGACTTACCGATGAGTGACAATCTGGTAGGCCATTTTCAGCCCTACAGTGGGAAGGATCTGCACTTCCTTGATGCTACCTCGGTTGACCAGGTCCAATACGGCCTTGCCATGCTTCAGAGCAGTCATCTTGGGCTCCTTCTTGCCACCGCCCGGCGTTTGG
Organism: Aedes albopictus; assembly: GCF_035046485.1. Lineage (NCBI taxonomy): Eukaryota > Metazoa > Arthropoda > Insecta > Diptera > Culicidae > Aedes > Aedes albopictus. Next base: position 120,761,986 of record NC_085136.1, on the reverse strand, counting down.
AAGTATCCGGCGATCACCTTATTGCTGATGGTCAGCGGCATCGCCTTGCTACGATGCGTGACATTATGCTGCTCAAGATTCTCCTTCTCGTCTTCGATCAACGGTTCGAAGCGCGGTTTCTTCTTCTTAGCCGACTGACAGCATCCTTTCTTGTGCTGGTGAGCCATTGTCCTGCGCATCGAGATCCGTGTGCTGCGGCGACGCACCTGCCCGTTGTCCACCTGCCACAGGTAGGTATCTTCGCTCGTAATCTGTACGGTCTTGGTCGTTGTCGTAGTGTCCTGCTTGTAGCTGACGTTGGCGTCAATCTCTCCGAAAGGCTGACGCTGACCGGACAGCCTTCCGGATCGTCTTCGTCGCACGACCACCCCATTTTCATCGGCGTTATCCTCTTCGTCACTGTCCACGCTGATGACTTCGAATCGACGCGGAGTCTTGGTGTTGGCCACAATCGTGCCGTTCAGTCCCCCTTCGCCGGCGGAATCGTTCGCTGACATGTTAGCTTGTTCCCTCAGACGCTGCAGGGCAGGATTAACTCGCTGTTTAACGACGCTTTTGGAAGCTGGAACCGTACGTGGTTCGCTTTGCTGTCCCTGGCAGGGCGTGCTTTCGTACTTGGGCAGATGGGAGGACTCGTTGATGGTGCTCATTTCGGAACGGATCGCGTCCTGAATTTCCCGACGAATCAGGTCCCACGGAATGGCAGAGGAAGCGGCTGGAATCGAAGAGGAAGATGCCGCTGCCGGTGTTGCGGTTGTCCGGCGATCGGCGTCCGAATTGGTGCAATCGATCAGAATCGGTTCAGAGGAGGGGGCAACTGAAGGTGCTGGGGGAGCAATAGCCGGCGCAGCCGGTTGAATGTGTTGGATCTTTTCGAACATTTGCGCCAGCTTTTGTTCGATGGTGGCCTCGAAGGTTTCCATGCACTTCTTCACGATGGGACTGTAACTGGAACTGGAATGAAAAGAGGGTTGCAATTAGATTTTTGTGTGATCACAATCCGAATCCGGAAGGAATAGGTTAGCCAGAAGCGATATGCTGTTAGCCTAGTGGATAAGGTTATAGATCGCCAATCTGAAGACGTTGGATTCTTGACTTCTCGAAAGATCTTCACTACAGAGAAAGATTCCAGGACTGTCGCGAATACCAAGTCCTAACGCATCACCTGTACATCAATTTTAAGGTGTTCGATAGTATAGATCGCACAGAACAATGGACAACCAAGACCATGATCTAGAAGGGCCTACAGGCACTTGGGAGTACTCGGTCTGTGGCGGTGAAGAATGAATCAGGAGTTAGCCGGTTACGGTGAACATATGTATGAATGCCGAAGGGTTTGAGCCGTATGAAGTTGATCATCAATATTAACTTTTTTTCCCGATCAGCCTAGATAGCTGCTTTGTATCGATAGCGGTTGTTTGAAATGGCTAATAATAGCCTTACGGACTGCATGTTCCAGTGATAAGAGACTCCTAATTAGGTGACCCCTGATTCATGGTGTTATGCCGCTAGATGCTAACCGTCCTAGGCTTGAATGGTTAGGGGAGTCTAATAAACACCTAACTGCTGACGGAGCCTCTGAAGTACCAGGCCGTCCTCCATAGTATTAAGCTCTTCCTGCGCTAACCGGAGCAATGGTAGTGGTACAATGGTCCTTGTGTTTCTCAGAGACGATCAACTGTCTTCCTTGAGCCCCAAACTTGAGGCGAAATACGGGCAGGATTATTAAGACGTGAATAATTTAAATTTTCAGCTATATGGTTTCGCATTATGCGATTTACACAGAGTATTCTTTCCTCGTCTTTGGCGTGTTCCAATCGATACCGATCTGGTTTTATTGCCGCTGTTCTTTGTTGTGCTGTGATTGTAAAAAGGTTAATCTTTGTCAATTTCTTGATTTTGCTTTGGCTGACCAAGCCATGTGGGAAATTACACTGTTGAAAATGCTTTGACATCCATGTGCACAACAGAACACGTGCTCGATGAACAAATTGAGATTTGAAATTATGAAAAGAAATCCACGTACTCCGGTGAGACTCGAACTCACGACTCCCAATTCGCTAGACGGGCGCTTCTATTCCTTCAAGCTACGGAGTCACTCGACTATCTCCGTCGCCAGCAGGCCTAGAACTGAACTCGATTCCACAATCGCACATGGTTATCTTCTTTTCACAATCCAAACCCCCTTCGGATGGGATTAGATGAACATCTAACACATTGTCTGTTGTGCACATGTATGTCAAAGCGAGAGAGGAAGTTATTTTTAATTGTCGAGAGCTTCGGGCACTGCCTCCCAATCACTTATTGGTATGGCAATTAGTGTGCAGTCGGGACTCTCGACGGGTCGGTCCTCGGCCGACCGAATACGGTAAGGGTGACCGTAGCACCTTACAAATGTCAATTTCTTGATTTTGCTTTGGCTGACCAAGCCATGTGGGAAATTACACTGTTGAAAATGCTTTGACATCCATGTGCACAACAGAACACGTGCTCGATGAACAAATTGAGATTTGAAATTATGAAAAGAAATCCACGTACTCCGGTGAGACTCGAACTCACGACTCCCAATTCGCTAGACGGGCGCTTCTATTCCTTCAAGCTACGGAGTCACTCGACTATCTCCGTCGCCAGCAGGCCTAGAACTGAACTCGATTCCACAATCGCACATGGTTATCTTCTTTTCACAATCCAAACCCCCTTCGGATGGGATTAGATGAACATCTAACACATTGTCTGTTGTGCACATGTATGTCAAAGCGAGAGAGGAAGTTATTTTTAATTGTCGAGAGCTTCGGGCACTGCCTCCCAATCACTTATTGGTATGGCAATTAGTGTGCAGTCGGGACTCTCGACGGGTCGGTCCTCGGCCGACCGAATACGGTAAGGGTGACCGTAGCACCTTACAAATGTCAATTTCTTGATTTTGCTTTGGCTGACCAAGCCATGTGGGAAATTACACTGTTGAAAATGCTTTGACATCCATGTGCACAACAGAACACGTGCTCGATGAACAAATTGAGATTTGAAATTATGAAAAGAAATCCACGTACTCCGGTGAGACTCGAACTCACGACTCCCAATTCGCTAGACGGGCGCTTCTATTCCTTCAAGCTACGGAGTCACTCGACTATCTCCGTCGCCAGCAGGCCTAGAACTGAACTCGATTCCACAATCGCACATGGTTATCTTCTTTTCACAATCCAAACCCCCTTCGGATGGGATTAGATGAACATCTAACACATTGTCTGTTGTGCACATGTATGTCAAAGCGAGAGAGGAAGTTATTTTTAATTGTCGAGAGCTTCGGGCACTGCCTCCCAATCACTTATTGGTATGGCAATTAGTGTGCAGTCGGGACTCTCGACGGGTCGGTCCTCGGCCGACCGAATACGGTAAGGGTGACCGTAGCACCTTACAAATGTCAATTTCTTGATTTTGCTTTGGCTGACCAAGCCATGTGGGAAATTACACTGTTGAAAATGCTTTGACATCCATGTGCACAACAGAACACGTGCTCGATGAACAAATTGAGATTTGAAATTATGAAAAGAAATCCACGTACTCCGGTGAGACTCGAACTCACGACTCCCAATTCGCTAGACGGGCGCTTCTATTCCTTCAAGCTACGGAGTCACTCGACTATCTCCGTCGCCAGCAGGCCTAGAACTGAACTCGATTCCACAATCGCACATGGTTATCTTCTTTTCACAATCCAAACCCCCTTCGGATGGGATTAGATGAACATCTAACACATTGTCTGTTGTGCACATGTATGTCAAAGCGAGAGAGGAAGTTATTTTTAATTGTCGAGAGCTTCGGGCACTGCCTCCCAATCACTTATTGGTATGGCAATTAGTGTGCAGTCGGGACTCTCGACGGGTCGGTCCTCGGCCGACCGAATACGGTAAGGGTGACCGTAGCACCTTACAAATGTCAATTTCTTGATTTTGCTTTGGCTGACCAAGCCATGTGGGAAATTACACTGTTGAAAATGCTTTGACATCCATGTGCACAACAGAACACGTGCTCGATGAACAAATTGAGATTTGAAATTATGAAAAGAAATCCACGTACTCCGGTGAGACTCGAACTCACGACTCCCAATTCGCTAGACGGGCGCTTCTATTCCTTCAAGCTACGGAGTCACTCGACTATCTCCGTCGCCAGCAGGCCTAGAACTGAACTCGATTCCACAATCGCACATGGTTATCTTCTTTTCACAATCCAAACCCCCTTCGGATGGGATTAGATGAACATCTAACACATTGTCTGTTGTGCACATGTATGTCAAAGCGAGAGAGGAAGTTATTTTTAATTGTCGAGAGCTTCGGGCACTGCCTCCCAATCACTTATTGGTATGGCAATTAGTGTGCAGTCGGGACTCTCGACGGGTCGGTCCTCGGCCGACCGAATACGGTAAGGGTGACCGTAGCACCTTACAAATGTCAATTTCTTGATTTTGCTTTGGCTGACCAAGCCATGTGGGAAATTACACTGTTGAAAATGCTTTGACATCCATGTGCACAACAGAACACGTGCTCGATGAACAAATTGAGATTTGAAATTATGAAAAGAAATCCACGTACTCCGGTGAGACTCGAACTCACGACTCCCAATTCGCTAGACGGGCGCTTCTATTCCTTCAAGCTACGGAGTCACTCGACTATCTCCGTCGCCAGCAGGCCTAGAACTGAACTCGATTCCACAATCGCACATGGTTATCTTCTTTTCACAATCCAAACCCCCTTCGGATGGGATTAGATGAACATCTAACACATTGTCTGTTGTGCACATGTATGTCAAAGCGAGAGAGGAAGTTATTTTTAATTGTCGAGAGCTTCGGGCACTGCCTCCCAATCACTTATTGGTATGGCAATTAGTGTGCAGTCGGGACTCTCGACGGGTCGGTCCTCGGCCGACCGAATACGGTAAGGGTGACCGTAGCACCTTACAAATGTCAATTTCTTGATTTTGCTTTGGCTGACCAAGCCATGTGGGAAATTACACTGTTGAAAATGCTTTGACATCCATGTGCACAACAGAACACGTGCTCGATGAACAAATTGAGATTTGAAATTATGAAAAGAAATCCACGTACTCCGGTGAGACTCGAACTCACGACTCCCAATTCGCTAGACGGGCGCTTCTATTCCTTCAAGCTACGGAGTCACTCGACTATCTCCGTCGCCAGCAGGCCTAGAACTGAACTCGATTCCACAATCGCACATGGTTATCTTCTTTTCACAATCCAAACCCCCTTCGGATGGGATTAGATGAACATCTAACACATTGTCTGTTGTGCACATGTATGTCAAAGCGAGAGAGGAAGTTATTTTTAATTGTCGAGAGCTTCGGGCACTGCCTCCCAATCACTTATTGGTATGGCAATTAGTGTGCAGTCGGGACTCTCGACGGGTCGGTCCTCGGCCGACCGAATACGGTAAGGGTGACCGTAGCACCTTACAAATGTCAATTTCTTGATTTTGCTTTGGCTGACCAAGCCATGTGGGAAATTACACTGTTGAAAATGCTTTGACATCCATGTGCACAACAGAACACGTGCTCGATGAACAAATTGAGATTTGAAATTATGAAAAGAAATCCACGTACTCCGGTGAGACTCGAACTCACGACTCCCAATTCGCTAGACGGGCGCTTCTATTCCTTCAAGCTACGGAGTCACTCGACTATCTCCGTCGCCAGCAGGCCTAGAACTGAACTCGATTCCACAATCGCACATGGTTATCTTCTTTTCACAATCCAAACCCCCTTCGGATGGGATTAGATGAACATCTAACACATTGTCTGTTGTGCACATGTATGTCAAAGCGAGAGAGGAAGTTATTTTTAATTGTCGAGAGCTTCGGGCACTGCCTCCCAATCACTTATTGGTATGGCAATTAGTGTGCAGTCGGGACTCTCGACGGGTCGGTCCTCGGCCGACCGAATACGGTAAGGGTGACCGTAGCACCTTACAAATGTCAATTTCTTGATTTTGCTTTGGCTGACCAAGCCATGTGGGAAATTACACTGTTGAAAATGCTTTGACATCCATGTGCACAACAGAACACGTGCTCGATGAACAAATTGAGATTTGAAATTATGAAAAGAAATCCACGTACTCCGGTGAGACTCGAACTCACGACTCCCAATTCGCTAGACGGGCGCTTCTATTCCTTCAAGCTACGGAGTCACTCGACTATCTCCGTCGCCAGCAGGCCTAGAACTGAACTCGATTCCACAATCGCACATGGTTATCTTCTTTTCACAATCCAAACCCCCTTCGGATGGGATTAGATGAACATCTAACACATTGTCTGTTGTGCACATGTATGTCAAAGCGAGAGAGGAAGTTATTTTTAATTGTCGAGAGCTTCGGGCACTGCCTCCCAATCACTTATTGGTATGGCAATTAGTGTGCAGTCAGGACTCTCGACGGGTCGGTCCTCGGCCGACCGAATACGGTAAGGGTGACCGTAGCACCTTACAAATGTCAATTTCTTGATTTTGCTTTGGCTGACCAAGCCATGTGGGAAATTACACTGTTGAAAATGCTTTGACATCCATGTGCACAACAGAACACGTGCTCGATGAACAAATTGAGATTTGAAATTATGAAAAGAAATCCACGTACTCCGGTGAGACTCGAACTCACGACTCCCAATTCGCTAGACGGGCGCTTCTATTCCTTCAAGCTACGGAGTCACTCGACTATCTCCGTCGCCAGCAGGCCTAGAACTGAACTCGATTCCACAATCGCACATGGTTATCTTCTTTTCACAATCCAAACCCCCTTCGGATGGGATTAGATGAACATCTAACACATTGTCTGTTGTGCACATGTATGTCAAAGCGAGAGAGGAAGTTATTTTTAATTGTCGAGAGCTTCGGGCACTGCCTCCCAATCACTTATTGGTATGGCAATTAGTGTGCAGTCGGGACTCTCGACGGGTCGGTCCTCGGCCGACCGAATACGGTAAGGGTGACCGTAGCACCTTACAAATGTCAATTTCTTGATTTTGCTTTGGCTGACCAAGCCATGTGGGAAATTACACTGTTGAAAATGCTTTGACATCCATGTGCACAACAGAACACGTGCTCGATGAACAAATTGAGATTTGAAATTATGAAAAGAAATCCACGTACTCCGGTGAGACTCGAACTCACGACTCCCAATTCGCTAGACGGGCGCTTCTATTCCTTCAAGCTACGGAGTCACTCGACTATCTCCGTCGCCAGCAGGCCTAGAACTGAACTCGATTCCACAATCGCACATGGTTATCTTCTTTTCACAATCCAAACCCCCTTCGGATGGGATTAGATGAACATCTAACACATTGTCTGTTGTGCACATGTATGTCAAAGCGAGAGAGGAAGTTATTTTTAATTGTCGAGAGCTTCGGGCACTGCCTCCCAATCACTTATTGGTATGGCAATTAGTGTGCAGTCGGGACTCTCGACGGGTCGGTCCTCGGCCGACCGAATACGGTAAGGGTGACCGTAGCACCTTACAAATGTCAATTTCTTGATTTTGCTTTGGCTGACCAAGCCATGTGGGAAATTACACTGTTGAAAATGCTTTGACATCCATGTGCACAACAGAACACGTGCTCGATGAACAAATTGAGATTTGAAATTATGAAAAGAAATCCACGTACTCCGGTGAGACTCGAACTCACGACTCCCAATTCGCTAGACGGGCGCTTCTATTCCTTCAAGCTACGGAGTCACTCGACTATCTCCGTCGCCAGCAGGCCTAGAACTGAACTCGATTCCACAATCGCACATGGTTATCTTCTTTTCACAATCCAAACCCCCTTCGGATGGGATTAGATGAACATCTAACACATTGTCTGTTGTGCACATGTATGTCAAAGCGAGAGAGGAAGTTATTTTTAATTGTCGAGAGCTTCGGGCACTGCCTCCCAATCACTTATTGGTATGGCAATTAGTGTGCAGTCGGGACTCTCGACGGGTCGGTCCTCGGCCGACCGAATACGGTAAGGGTGACCGTAGCACCTTACAAATGTCAATTTCTTGATTTTGCTTTGGCTGACCAAGCCATGTGGGAAATTACACTGTTGAAAATGCTTTGACATCCATGTGCACAACAGAACACGTGCTCGATGAACAAATTGAGATTTGAAATTATGAAAAGAAATCCACGTACTCCGGTGAGACTCGAACTCACGACTCCCAATTCGCTAGACGGGCGCTTCTATTCCTTCAAGCTACGGAGTCACTCGACTATCTCCGTCGCCAGCAGGCCTAGAACTGAACTCGATTCCACAATCGCACATGGTTATCTTCTTTTCACAATCCAAACCCCCTTCGGATGGGATTAGATGAACATCTAACACATTGTCTGTTGTGCACATGTATGTCAAAGCGAGAGAGGAAGTTATTTTTAATTGTCGAGAGCTTCGGGCACTGCCTCCCAATCACTTATTGGTATGGCAATTAGTGTGCAGTCGGGACTCTCGACGGGTCGGTCCTCGGCCGACCGAATACGGTAAGGGTGACCGTAGCACCTTACAAATGTCAATTTCTTGATTTTGCTTTGGCTGACCAAGCCATGTGGGAAATTACACTGTTGAAAATGCTTTGACATCCATGTGCACAACAGAACACGTGCTCGATGAACAAATTGAGATTTGAAATTATGAAAAGAAATCCACGTACTCCGGTGAGACTCGAACTCACGACTCCCAATTCGCTAGACGGGCGCTTCTATTCCTTCAAGCTACGGAGTCACTCGACTATCTCCGTCGCCAGCAGGCCTAGAACTGAACTCGATTCCACAATCGCACATGGTTATCTTCTTTTCACAATCCAAACCCCCTTCGGATGGGATTAGATGAACATCTAACACATTGTCTGTTGTGCACATGTATGTCAAAGCGAGAGAGGAAGTTATTTTTAATTGTCGAGAGCTTCGGGCACTGCCTCCCAATCACTTATTGGTATGGCAATTAGTGTGCAGTCGGGACTCTCGACGGGTCGGTCCTCGGCCGACCGAATACGGTAAGGGTGACCGTAGCACCTTACAAATGTCAATTTCTTGATTTTGCTTTGGCTGACCAAGCCATGTGGGAAATTACACTGTTGAAAATGCTTTGACATCCATGTGCACAACAGAACACGTGCTCGATGAACAAATTGAGATTTGAAATTATGAAAAGAAATCCACGTACTCCGGTGAGACTCGAACTCACGACTCCCAATTCGCTAGACGGGCGCTTCTATTCCTTCAAGCTACGGAGTCACTCGACTATCTCCGTCGCCAGCAGGCCTAGAACTGAACTCGATTCCACAATCGCACATGGTTATCTTCTTTTCACAATCCAAACCCCCTTCGGATGGGATTAGATGAACATCTAACACATTGTCTGTTGTGCACATGTATGTCAAAGCGAGAGAGGAAGTTATTTTTAATTGTCGAGAGCTTCGGGCACTGCCTCCCAATCACTTATTGGTATGGCAATTAGTGTGCAGTCGGGACTCTCGACGGGTCGGTCCTCGGCCGACCGAATACGGTAAGGGTGACCGTAGCACCTTACAAATGTCAATTTCTTGATTTTGCTTTGGCTGACCAAGCCATGTGGGAAATTACACTGTTGAAAATGCTTTGACATCCATGTGCACAACAGAACACGTGCTCGATGAACAAATTGAGATTTGAAATTATGAAAAGAAATCCACGTACTCCGGTGAGACTCGAACTCACGACTCCCAATTCGCTAGACGGGCGCTTCTATTCCTTCAAGCTACGGAGTCACTCGACTATCTCCGTCGCCAGCAGGCCTAGAACTGAACTCGATTCCACAATCGCACATGGTTATCTTCTTTTCACAATCCAAACCCCCTTCGGATGGGATTAGATGAACATCTAACACATTGTCTGTTGTGCACATGTATGTCAAAGCGAGAGAGGAAGTTATTTTTAATTGTCGAGAGCTTCGGGCACTGCCTCCCAATCACTTATTGGTATGGCAATTAGTGTGCAGTCGGGACTCTCGACGGGTCGGTCCTCGGCCGAGGACCGACCCGTCGAGAGTCCCGACTGCACACTAATTGCCATACCAATAAGTGATTGGGAGGCAGTGCCCGAAGCTCTCGACAATTAAAAATAACTTCCTCTCTCGCTTTGACATACATGTGCACAACAGACAATGTGTTAGATGTTCATCTAATCCCATCCGAAGGGGGTTTGGATTGTGAAAAGAAGATAACCATGTGCGATTGTGGAATCGAGTTCAGTTCTAGGCCTGCTGGCGACGGAGATAGTCGAGTGACTCCGTAGCTTGAAGGAATAGAAGCGCCCGTCTAGCGAATTGGGAGTCGTGAGTTCGAGTCTCACCGGAGTACGTGGATTTCTTTTCATAATTTCAAATCTCAATTTGTTCATCGAGCACGTGTTCTGTTGTGCACATGGATGTCAAAGCATTTTCAACAGTGTAATTTCCCACATGGCTTGGTCAGCCAAAGCAAAATCAAGAAATTGACATTTGTAAGGTGCTACGGTCACCCTTACCGTATTCGGTCGGCCGAGGACCGACCCGTCGAGAGTCCCGACTGCACACTAATTGCCATACCAATAAGTGATTGGGAGGCAGTGCCCGAAGCTCTCGACAATTAAAAATAACTTCCTCTCTCGCTTTGACATACATGTGCACAACAGACAATGTGTTAGATGTTCATCTAATCCCATCCGAAGGGGGTTTGGATTGTGAAAAGAAGATAACCATGTGCGATTGTGGAATCGAGTTCAGTTCTAGGCCTGCTGGCGACGGAGATAGTCGAGTGACTCCGTAGCTTGAAGGAATAGAAGCGCCCGTCTAGCGAATTGGGAGTCGTGAGTTCGAGTCTCACCGGAGTACGTGGATTTCTTTTCATAATTTCAAATCTCAATTTGTTCATCGAGCACGTGTTCTGTTGTGCACATGGATGTCAAAGCATTTTCAACAGTGTAATTTCCCACATGGCTTGGTCAGCCAAAGCAAAATCAAGAAATTGACATTTGTAAGGTGCTACGGTCACCCTTACCGTATTCGGTCGGCCGAGGACCGACCCGTCGAGAGTCCCGACTGCACACTAATTGCCATACCAATAAGTGATTGGGAGGCAGTGCCCGAAGCTCTCGACAATTAAAAATAACTTCCTCTCTCGCTTTGACATACATGTGCACAACAGACAATGTGTTAGATGTTCATCTAATCCCATCCGAAGGGGGTTTGGATTGTGAAAAGAAGATAACCATGTGCGATTGTGGAATCGAGTTCAGTTCTAGGCCTGCTGGCGACGGAGATAGTCGAGTGACTCCGTAGCTTGAAGGAATAGAAGCGCCCGTCTAGCGAATTGGGAGTCGTGAGTTCGAGTCTCACCGGAGTACGTGGATTTCTTTTCATAATTTCAAATCTCAATTTGTTCATCGAGCACGTGTTCTGTTGTGCACATGGATGTCAAAGCATTTTCAACAGTGTAATTTCCCACATGGCTTGGTCAGCCAAAGCAAAATCAAGAAATTGACATTTGTAAGGTGCTACGGTCACCCTTACCGTATTCGGTCGGCCGAGGACCGACCCGTCGAGAGTCCCGACTGCACACTAATTGCCATACCAATAAGTGATTGGGAGGCAGTGCCCGAAGCTCTCGACAATTAAAAATAACTTCCTCTCTCGCTTTGACATACATGTGCACAACAGACAATGTGTTAGATGTTCATCTAATCCCATCCGAAGGGGGTTTGGATTGTGAAAAGAAGATAACCATGTGCGATTGTGGAATCGAGTTCAGTTCTAGGCCTGCTGGCGACGGAGATAGTCGAGTGACTCCGTAGCTTGAAGGAATAGAAGCGCCCGTCTAGCGAATTGGGAGTCGTGAGTTCGAGTCTCACCGGAGTACGTGGATTTCTTTTCATAATTTCAAATCTCAATTTGTTCATCGAGCACGTGTTCTGTTGTGCACATGGATGTCAAAGCATTTTCAACAGTGTAATTTCCCACATGGCTTGGTCAGCCAAAGCAAAATCAAGAAATTGACATTTGTAAGGTGCTACGGTCACCCTTACCGTATTCGGTCGGCCGAGGACCGACCCGTCGAGAGTCCCGACTGCACACTAATTGCCATACCAATAAGTGATTGGGAGGCAGTGCCCGAAGCTCTCGACAATTAAAAATAACTTCCTCTCTCGCTTTGACATACATGTGCACAACAGACAATGTGTTAGATGTTCATCTAATCCCATCCGAAGGGGGTTTGGATTGTGAAAAGAAGATAACCATGTGCGATTGTGGAATCGAGTTCAGTTCTAGGCCTGCTGGCGACGGAGATAGTCGAGTGACTCCGTAGCTTGAAGGAATAGAAGCGCCCGTCTAGCGAATTGGGAGTCGTGAGTTCGAGTCTCACCGGAGTACGTGGATTTCTTTTCATAATTTCAAATCTCAATTTGTTCATCGAGCACGTGTTCTGTTGTGCACATGGATGTCAAAGCATTTTCAACAGTGTAATTTCCCACATGGCTTGGTCAGCCAAAGCAAAATCAAGAAATTGACATTTGTAAGGTGCTACGGTCACCCTTACCGTATTCGGTCGGCCGAGGACCGACCCGTCGAGAGTCCCGACTGCACACTAATTGCCATACCAATAAGTGATTGGGAGGCAGTGCCCGAAGCTCTCGACAATTAAAAATAACTTCCTCTCTCGCTTTGACATACATGTGCACAACAGACAATGTGTTAGATGTTCATCTAATCCCATCCGAAGGGGGTTTGGATTGTGAAAAGAAGATAACCATGTGCGATTGTGGAATCGAGTTCAGTTCTAGGCCTGCTGGCGACGGAGATAGTCGAGTGACTCCGTAGCTTGAAGGAATAGAAGCGCCCGTCTAGCGAATTGGGAGTCGTGAGTTCGAGTCTCACCGGAGTACGTGGATTTCTTTTCATAATTTCAAATCTCAATTTGTTCATCGAGCACGTGTTCTGTTGTGCACATGGATGTCAAAGCATTTTCAACAGGTTAATCTTGCCTAGCGTCTACGGTTAGGATAGCTCAGATCAATCTTAAGCATAAAAGAACAGCAACGATCAATCTTTGCAGACTTGTGCAAAATGGTACAGCCCCTAACTGTGGTAAAACCTTACAATCGTAAGGGGGATTACTATCTAGGAAACCTTGTGATTCCGGTGTGTGTTACCTTCAGTAAAAATGACGTGGCAAACTTGAGTGGCATGCCTCGAGCATGCGTGCTTGTCAACAACGCAATCGTTGCTACACTCATTTCTGAACTAACCACCAGAGATGTATGTGGTATCACAATTGATGTATCTGTTGGAAACCTCAACAGGAAATACGTCTATTGTTCTGTGTATTTACCGCATGATGAACCATCCGCTACGGATGCTTTTAAACAAGTCATCGCATACTGTACTTCAAAAGGCTCTCCGCTAATTGTTGGCAGTGATGCTAATGCTCATCATATCATCTGGAGCAGCTCAGACATTAACTTGAGAGGTTCTAGTTTGATGGAGTACTTAAGTCGTAAAGAGCTTGGATTACTTAACATAAAAAACCGCCCAACCTTCATGATATCTGCTAGAGAGGAAGTGTTAGACATAACGCTTTGCTCTAGCCGAATTAGTCACGAGCTGGCCAATTGGCATGTGTCAGATGAAGAATCTTTATCTGACCACCGCTACATCTTGTTTAAACATGTGAATGTTACTTCGCAAACTTTGCATTTCAGGAACCTCCGGTCAACCAACTGGGATCTCTTTACCGATTTGGTTGCAGCCAAATTTCATGGATACTCACCATCCATTGACACTCCAAGTGTTTTAGATGATGCCGTTGATACTACAACGACCTTCATCATGGAAGCTTTTGAAGAAGCATGTCCTCTACGGTCTGTGAAGATCACAAGAGGAACCCCTTGGTGAAACTCTGATCTGGCGAAGCTCAGGAAACAATGTAGAAAGAGTTGGAACAGACGATGTTCAGCTGAATCGGAGGATTTCAGGTCGACTCGCAAGGCCTACAGGAAAGCTCTCCGGTCTGCTGAACAACCCGACTGGAAAAACCTTCGTACAAATGTTTCCAGTCTAAGTGAAGTCAGTCGGTTGAACAAAATCCTTGCAAAATCTAAGGATTTTCAAGTAAACGAACTTCGTTTGCCAAATGGCGATCTGACTTCCTCTGATGAGGAAGTTCTGGAATGCTTATTCGGCACACACTTCCCTGGATGTGTGGATATTACATCTTCGGATGAACCTGATGTCTTTTCTTGTAGTTACGATTCCCTGGCTTCGGCTCGGAGTACTGTAACTATAGAATCGTTTGAATGGACACTTAATAGCTTTGCTCTTTTCAAATCTCCTGGGGCAGATGGGATTTATCCTATTTTGCTTCAGAAGGGATTTGATCATTTCAAACATGTTTTGAAAAAAAAATACTTGTTTGCAGTTTTGCTACAGTGTATATTCCCAAATCTTGGTGGGATATTACTTTAAAGCGTATTCCGAAAGTGAGTCGTGCGTCGTATGAAGAAGCAAAGAGTTTCAGACCTATCAGTTTGACCTCTTTTCTTCTGGAATGCTTAGAACGCATTGTCGATCATCACATCCGTGACGTTCATCTGGCCAATGTGCCTCTTCATGTGAACCAACATGCTTACCAATCCGGTAAATCTACTGTGACTCTTTTACACAAAGTTGTTTACGATATCGAGAAGGCATTCGCTCAAAAGCAATCCTGCTTGGGTGTTTTCTTAGATATCGAAGGTGCCTTTGACAACGTGCCTTTCGATGCCATATTGGAAGCCGCACGGGGTCATGGTATATCACCAATGATTTCCAATTGGATTCACTAAATGCTCAAAAACCGACATCTCTTCTCGACATTGCGTCTAGCAGGGATTCGGAAATTGAGTGTTTGTGGATGCCCCCAAGGGGGAGTCTTTTTGCCACTTTTGTGGAATCTCGAAGCAGATACGCTATTGAGGCTACTCAAAAATAGCGGGTTTCCTACTTATGGTTTTGCCGACGACTACCTAGCATTGTTAGTTGGTTGGTTAATCCGAGTAAAACATCTATTGTTCTTTTTACGGAATGGCGAAACCGTAATGGCGTTCGACCTTTACGTCTCTTTGATTCTGAAATCGATGTGACTGAACAGGTTAAGTACGTTGGAGTTATTCTTGATTCCAAGCTTTCCTGGACATCTCACATTGAGTTCAGAATCAAGAAAGCTTGCATGGCCTTCGCCCAAGCCGGCGAACCTACTACAACTTGAGGTCTAAAACCCCAGTATATCAAATGGATTCACACAACTGTTGTTCGGCCAATATTGACAAAGGGCGAAGTGAGAACGATCCAGTCAAAATTAGGCCATCTCCAAAGGATGTGCTTAATGTTGATGTCTGGAGCGTTCTCTTCAACTCCTACGGCTGCGCTCCAAGTTCTCTTTGTCGTTTCCCCACTACACACATTCATCTCAAACAAGAAGCACTTTCTTGCAGTTACCGCCTATGGATACTCGGTTTACTAGAGGAAACTCCTGTGAACCGCAGTTCAACACACATCTCGTTGTTTTCACTTTTGGTGAATCGGGACAAAGTTGTCCTTGCTCCAAGTGATCTTACAATTGCTTGTAATTGTCCATATAGGACATTTTCCACCAAATTCCCTTCCCGGGAATGTCCCCTCTTGGATATCTGGAGAGAAGTATTTCAGACGGCATCGTATGTTACACTGATGGCTCTCTTCTCGAAGGTCGAGCAGGTGCTGGTATTAATTCTCGTGAGCTAAGACTGCATCAGTTTATTCACTTGGTAGATACTGCACCGTTTTTTAGGCCGAAATCTTTGCCCTTATGTGCGGCGTGCAATCAGCACTTCAGCAGCACGGAATGGGCAAAGTAATATACTTCTGTTCAGATAGCCAGGCTGCTATTAAACATATCGTTTTGGCCAACTCTAGGGCGACGTTAGTTATCGCTTGTCGAACTCAAATCTGCATTCAGCATATGTTCACCTTGTACTTGGTCATTCTTCCATCGCTGGAAATAAATTGGCAGATGAGTTAGCTCGCACTGGAGCATCACATGACTTCATTGGCCCTGAGCCAGCTATTCCGGTATCCAAGTGTTGGGTAAAGCTTCAGATTTACACCTGGGCTGTCACTCAGCACAAACAATACTGAAATAGTTTGGAGTCATGTCGACAAACAAAATTGTATTGTACCGAGCCATTTCTAGGGGTGGCGAAGTTTCTAGCAAATCTGTCAAAGCAGAATTGCAGCATGCTGGTCAAAGCTTTGACTTATCACTGCCGACTTAGCTATCACATGGCGAATATTCAGCAAGCTGATTCATTTGCATGTGATAGCTGTGAATCCGATTATGGAATTTCGTATCATTTGATATGTAGCTGTCTAGTTTTTGCGCAACTGCGTTTCCGAGTACTCGGTTAACACTTACTAAATGAAACTGACTTCAGAAACCTGAATCTTCAGGACGTTCTGTTGTTCTTGACCCGCTGTGGTAAAGAGCTATAGGCTCTCTTTACGCTTTATGCGTTATCACAGTTCTCTTTACAGGGCGCTGTTCGAACACATTGTGGTACGCTTATGCGTTATCACAGTGCTCTTTTCAGGACGCTATGTGAACCTTTTGTGGTACGCTTATGCCTGTATGACGATCCTATTCCCTTACTTGTCCTTTCCCCTGTCTCATCCTTTTTTCCTTCCATGCTCCCTCAGGTTAATGATGAATAGGCTCGTGTTCATGGCGATGGCACAAATTTCCCAAATGGAGGAGAACGTGCCTCTGCAGCCGACCTACTGATACCGATACGATAGTTCCGGTTGGCCTCTCGGCAACCGGAGTTGTCACTAAATCTCTCCTAAGGTCCCTAGACGAGCTGGAATTAAAGAAGGACCTGAGCCGAAAGTGGTGATTCTTGGAATCTATAGTATTGTTAGGCGGTTCCTGCATCATCACAACTGACAGTAGATCCGAAACAGACTTATTAAGATATACAGGGGATACTCAAAATAACTGGGACAGGTAAAATTTTCACTTTTCATAAAATGTTCAACTCGCTGTAACTTTTTGAAAAGGGCATCAAATATTCTCAAATTTTTACTGTAAGTTCATCAACTAGTTGTGTATCAGTAGTCCAATTTTTGAGAAGATCGGACTATTGTCCACGGAGTTATAAAGATTCTAGGAAAAGGTAAAATTATCCGATAGCCAACTTTGAGCTTTTATATCTCCGGATTCAATGAACTGATTGCAATGAAATTTTGACCATTCATGACTTATATGATGAACTCTTAAAAACGTTTAACTTAACTTTAAATTTTTAACAAGAGAAAAAGTTATAACGATTTCATTCATTTCACGATTTTTTAGTAAATTCATCAATTTCTAATATGCATCCCATTACTTTCTCAATTTATAAGCGGCTATGTTGTAACTTTCCTTCAAAACACATTTATATATAAGTCATTTAGAGGGAAATTAATTGAACTATAATTTGCATCTTGAATTTTGAAACGATGTTGAAGTTTTGGTGTTTTATTAGAAAAATAATCTAATCGTTATAATTTTCTTCCTAGTTAAGAATTTTAAGTTAAGTCAAAGGTTTTTCATAGCTCATTATACAAGTCATGAATGGTCAAAATTTCATTGCATTCGGTTCATTGAATCCGGAGATATAACAGCTCAAAGTTGGCTATCGGATAATTTTACCTTTTCCTAGAATCTTTATAACTCCATGGACAATGGTCCGAACTTCTCCAAAATTGGACTACTGATACACAACTAGTTGATGAACTTACAGTAAAAAATTGAGAATATTTGATGCACTTTTCGAAAAGTTACAGTGAGTTGAACATTTTTTTAAAAGTGAAAATTTTACCTGTCCCAGTTATTTTGAGTAACCCCTGTAAGCTAACCGGCTAATGAGATCCAGAGCACCTAATCCACTTTGGCATTCCGATTACCCGGGGTTTCCAGCTGTTTTTGCTGAAAAGTTCCAAAACTTTTGCTATTACTTAGACCACTTACTTTGTACTCTGGGTGATCACACTGCTGCAGGCGGAAATCGGCTGATCCACCGAGGTCGAACTGGACAGATTCAGGCTGAACATCGAGGATCGGGAGTCAGCCGGTAGGTTATCGAAATCCTTCTCCAACAGATCACTGAACCGAGGCACGGCCGGTAACGGAGGAGGCATCATTGCTGTGCAGTGTTTCTGCAGTGCCGCTTTGGTCGGCGGAGCAACAATCACCGGAGCTGCTGGCTGCGCGGCTGGTGCTGGTGGAGGTGGTGGTGGTGGTGGAGCCGGTTTGTTGAAAGTGCCCGGCGCGATGGTCGAATTGAGCTTGCCATAGTCCAGTTTGCGAATTTTGCTCGGGGTGCAGAACGTGTTGCTGTGGACCTTCTTGACCGATGATCCTGCGGCTCCGTTCGGCCGCTTGGCTGCCGATTTGGGCGTTTTGGGGTTCAGGTTTTTGGCTCTGAGCGCACCGGATCCGGGGACGTAGTTTTTGGCCGGCGTGCGAACGCGTTCTTTTGCCTATTGAGGAAGATGTAGAAATAGGGAAATTAGAATACAATAGAAGGCAAATGATTGAAAATTAGACGTCGTAATCTAAGATAGGGAAAGTAATAATATATTTAGCTGAGCTTAGACCAGAGGTTTTCAGATCATGCACCACGGTTCACTTGGTGCACCACGAAGCTTTGCTGTGTGCACCACGCTAGCACATATAAAACTACTGACGAAACTTCTTCAAAATTTTCTAGTAGAAAGCTTTAAAAATCAAGGTGAGTCGCACCCAGCACTCACATTATCCATTCCAGTTGAGAGTTTTTTCTCTCTAACATTGTAGAGACTAATGCAAATTTAATGTAAATAATGTATACCATCCAACGACGCGACGGTATCGAAAAATCTATATTTCATTTTGGTGTCGTAATAACCTTATTATTGTCGAAATTAAGATTGAATTCGTCAAGTTTTTTTGTGTGTTTTTAGTGTCGGTTCCTGACGCATCTTCGGGCATTCCGTTGACGCAAATTGACGTGCTAATTGGAGAAAGTAAAGTTTATGACAAATCATGGAGTATGTACCAGCATTACTTTATATTTGTACTGCTTAAGACATGCCAGCACCGCAAAAACGTGGGCTTCACGAGGTTTCGGATTGCTATGTATCACGTTAACCTGCCTACAATGTCAAACGATTCCTGACATAAATGTTTTTCAAGAGCGGCTGATTAAATAATTTTAAAAGTAAAACATTTAAAAATGATAACTCTAATCATAATGATTGCAACACGTTCCACTTGACCTATAAAAACAGACACAATTTTCAATTATAAACATCAAACAAGCAGCGAGTTCAATCACCTAGCGAGCGTGTCATATATGTGTGATTCCCTAGCTGCTGCCACATTCCTAAAATTGATGAAATGATCATTGTGCCAAATTGTTCCCTCACTCACATTTTACTCTCATCTAATATAAATTACGTCATCATTCGTTTCAGTTTCGAAGCCACCACATCAGAGTATGTAGAGTTCTTAGAGTCAAATAGGATAAAATTCACAAACGATCTCCATTTAGGTATGGCTTCTTCCCATGACAAAAGCCTAGTTAAATTGTTTTATTACCTTACTCGTTGCGACTATTTTTAGCATTTGCATACCACCAGTTGATAGTAACCGCGACGGCTAACAGGGAACTTGAACTATTGCCTAGTAGCGTTCTAGCGGAATGGCGCGCGAAATAAATCAGTATGTAGGATGATCGTGAGAGAGTGCCGCGCATCCAGTGACACCACGCTTGGCTCGTGCAGAATCGCAATTCCAATCAATATTGATTATTATAATAGAACTCTAGTTACTACTGGATGCGCACATAGACTCCGGTCGACCTTGAACGTTGGCATAGAATTTCCATCGAACAGAGAGGCTTGCTGTTCGTTACTATATCTTAGATTACCACCACATGTGGTTGCGGTTACAAAATTCATATCACACGTGACTTTGAGCTTTCCTGTTATTTTCCGGTGTTTTTCTTCCGCGTTTGGTATTTCAAAAACAATAAAGTAGAAGGATTTTGAGAAACATGAATACCGTAATCCGGGGTCAAATTGATCACTTTAAAACAACTTTTGCGGATAACATCAGTGCCAATTCAAATATGGCTAAAAGAATTTCTGTAAAACCAGTACGCAGTGGATCTCCATGGGACCATGTGACAGAATTTTGTTCAACAAATTTAAACTTAAAGTTAAATAACTCCAAATATCAAAAAATTGGAAATGTCACTTTGGGGCGAAATTGATCAGTATACAATTAAGTATCGGTTGGAAAGGGAAATTTCCTTATCCGCTTAATTTCGCTCTTCTAAAACCGAATAACGCGTTTAAAATCTTACAACTAGTGAAATTAATACTTTAAATGCAAAATTAAATTTTGAAATTTCCCTTTAAACGCCTTAAAGTAGGCAATTTCATTTGAAATAAGTGATTTCTATCACAATAAATGACTATTTCATCATAAAATGAACTTTATTTTAACTGTTTCATATTCTCAATAGGTACATAATTTCCCAACTAAGGCTCCACAGAAATGTTAAAACAGATAATGTACGGGAAGACCTATTAGCAATCGATTGTTTAGTAGCAATGATTTCAGCTAAATGAGAAATATATTGCAAATTCCAAAAAAAATAATGCAAAACCAACTTTTTTCTAAAAAAATTCAAATCTACGCTGATCTCTAGACATCTGCGAACCAGATGACGTAAAAAGTTTAAGATCATTACGACGGTTATGAGTTCCTAGTATGGAATTACAATGTAGTACCCGAATTTCACCCCGCTGATCAATTTGACCCCGGTTTACGGTACCTATGCTGTTTTTCATTTTTTTTTTTACAATTGTTTGCAGTGAAATTCATACAAATGTTAAAACATTGCAAAATGATATAGGGTGACTTAGGGTATTATCGGCAGTTTTATTCTCTTCGTCATGGGGGGTTTTTGCTCAAACAGCATCAAATTAGACAAGGAATCATAATACCCACACTTTTCGCACCATTTCATTGCAGAAACGGAGAATTGACCTTCTCACCATACTAAAATTCAGCTCATTACTACAAATCTAGTACTTCATCGATCTGTCCTATTATGGTGATAAGTTTTACACAGAAACGAATTTTCAAAAATCAAATGCCTCAATTCCTACTTTTTTTAAAAATGGACCTGATATGCGAGTGGGGGCAATGTAGGTGTGAATGAATTTGGTTAGCTGGCGCATGATTTGGCGCAGAAACGAATGGAGGGAGAATCGCATTGCTACAGATTCTCTACTTCTTAATCAAAAATTCTACTGCAAAAATGATGTCAGCTGCAGATGCAGTAACGAGCTCGTTTTCGCCGCCATAGTGTCCATCAAAGATAAAAGAAAACCGCTTACTGCTCTTCTAGACTTACTCCAATCAATCATACTCAATAAAGCAAATTATTTCACATCAGATGATGCACTACCGTAGGAAAATAATCCCTCTAGTCAATACAGTAAACTCCTAGCAATATTGTCACCAGAATCTATAAATAGGACTCATCAGTTCCGACCGCAACCATTACGCGCCGGGTGTTAATGTTGCAATATTAGAGTTCAGAGTTTCTGGTTTGCAACTTTTATCATTGATAAGTAGTGTGTCGCTGAGATACAATATTGGTGGTTTCAAATTGGTAGTTTAAGTTGTTCATTTGTTGAGTGGCAATTTAGACAGATTTGGTCTAAGCAAATAGTGCTCATATATCATCCAGTATGAGCCATGAGGAGGTAAGTTAAAAGACTCAGTTAACGACAACTTCTAGTAAGAAGTCAAGTGTAAATCAGTAAACGATATTCTAGTGAACTTTGAAGAAACGACACAATCATTCTGTGATTCAACCCAGAAGATTTAACAGCTGACTTATAAACAACAATAAGTGAACTGCATCTAACCGGAGCCATTCAAGACGGTCAATCATCGGATGATGAACGGGTGGCGAGATAACGATAACATGCTGTCCAAAAATGGTGCGGTGAATTAGTTGATAGGGGTAATGTAGAGTGGCCCAAAATAATTAAAATCTGGAATTTAAAGTTTTTCCTTTTGAACATTTGAGCGTTAGGTTTTGCGTGGAGGACGAATCATACTCAAATTTCAAAGGTTTTTTACAAAAAGTGTGACATGTGTATGCGTGGTGTGAGGGAGGGAGGGGGTGGGAGTGACCATGTCGGTGTCTATGGCAAATTCAATCAGCAGTCTAAGTACTATCTAATGAGCTAGAAGTGTACCGTTTTCAGCAAAGTTGTACAGCAGGTGAAGAACTATCAGGCAACAGCAAACATGGTTCGAAATTCTTCCACTATAAGGTGCCTGCGTCTAAAATGTTCAAACACATATAGCTCAGTATTCTGTTTGCTGGGACGATGGCACTTTTGGCAAAGATGTTTAGTAAGCTAAGAACTATCTGATGAAACAGAACTATTTATCCAATTGATTTTACGTTTATTCTCAACGATTGCTAATTTCTTTAGCCATTCCAGCGAATTCTCCATTTCAATAAAGGCCGGACGGAACGGTGGTTGAATCGTTCGCTATTGCTCTGTTGTTAGTAAGATAAAATCTCAACTACTGCTTCATATTGACTAGAAATTTGATTGTTCATTTGCTCTCCGGCTGTTCGGGCTCGTTTAGTAGTTAATCATCAATATTAACTTCTTTTCCCGATCAGCCTAGATAGCTGTGTAGTGTCGGTAGCGATTGTCTCAATTGACTAAGAATAACACTACAGACCACCTGTTCCGGGGGTAAAAGTCCACCAAACAGGGAACCCCAATCCAAGGTGTCAGGCGAACCGTGCTGATGGATGAATGGTTGAAGGGGGTTTAAAAGATGCTCGATCTTTAACGGAGCCTGTAACGTAGGTAGATCACCTTGTTGTATTGCGTTTCGGCTAAAGATCTACCAAACCGAACCCTAGTGACATCCCGTTTGTCAAACTGGGAAAATGTATTTTGGTAATCAGGATTAATGGTACAAAGTTCTTGTTACTGGCGACAGTTTCTAAAATTGCATTTATTCTGCTTTGCTGATAGTGAAAGACTCGGACTTTGCCCACGCGAGACTACACTTGATGTTGGGAAAACAAACATGCTTTACGCATCTAATTGCGTACTAACCTGTTAAGGACTGCTAAGTTCTGATAATTCAAGGACTAAAGTGAATTCTTATTGCAGAACACAACACATTCTGCATTTGACAGAGTTTTGCAACTAGCCTAAAGCCCCGGGGTTTCTTTGTTGTCCTGAGACTAAACTAGAAGCAATACATGGATGGAGCTAGGCTAGAGTTCCGATGCATGGATAAATATCAGTACCAACGTTTTGTTTTTCTCAGAAATCAAATCGATTGTGTTTGATTTAGGGCGCACTTTCACTGGGATTAAAAACGGTACCTTTTCATTGCATTCGATTTCTTGCATCTCTGAGGTAACAAAACAAGAACTGTACAGAAATCGATACTTCATTGCCTCTCAGTGGCAATGGAGTAGTACGATATGCACTAAATACTATGGATATGGGTAATGTCACAAAAGCTCTAAATACTGGTCGCAGTGGCTCACCCGAACAGAAAAAAATACGTCGTCCCGTACGGCCTTGAAGATTTCTTTCAGAATTCATTCAAGAAATTTTACCAAGATTCTGTCAGAGAATCTTTCATAGATGTTTCTAAATTTCTCCTACGGTTCTTTCAGAGATTCCTGCAGGATTTTTTCAGGGAGTCTTCTTGAAATTCTTTCAGGTATTGCTTTCTATCTTAGATTGCTCCCGGGATTTCAGGGGTTTCTAACGCCTAACGAGAAAAGCCAAGAAATTTCTTGCAATCTGCGTACTTAACATTAGTAGTTAACCATCAAAACTAAACTAACATCTGTTCGACAAGTATATGGATGGACTCATACTGACCGAACCGCCTTTGTTTCGGCTGCCTGTTTGCTTTACTTATCAAAATGATTTAAGCCGCAAACATCCCATATCTTGTGTCTGTGGCACGCATGATACTGAGAGCTGAGACGCCAGTGACAGAAAAGTACGGAACTCCATAGAGAACTTCCTAGTGAAATCCCTAAGAGTTCCATAGGACTTTGAGGAGGAATCTCTAGTAGTGGAATGCAAGGCGAAAATTCTTAAAAGGCTCCTAAGGAAATCAGTAGAGGGATTCCCGGCGTAATCACTCGATAATTTTCTGCATAAATCCCTTCAGCATCCTCAGAGGAACTTGTGGAGAAATTTTCGGATGAATCCCCGGAAGAAAACCCGGGATTCCGGCATAAACCCTAGAAGAATTTCGGGATGAGAATTCCTGGGAAATACATGGAAAAAAAACTAATAAGGAAGTCCTGTTAAAATCTCTGGTGGAATTACGAGAGAAATCTCTGAAGAAATTGTTTCCTGGAGAACTCTTTGACGAATTCTTAGGAGAGGTCCTGGGTATATCAATGGAAGAATTCCTTTTGGAATTCCTAAATAAGTGCATGGAGAAATCTTTATAGGAAGCCTTGTATAAATCCCTATTGGAGTTACTGGATAAATTCCTTGTAAGTTTCGTGGAGGAATACCTGGTGGAATCCCTGGGGAGAAAATAGACAGGCATGCCTGGCTATTGGAATTGGAATTTCAGGAGAAATCCTTGAAAGAACTTCTGAAAGAATACCCGGAGTTAATCCCTACAGAAATACCTGGATGAATCTTCAGTGTTGGGGGATTTTTGGAGGAGCCCCAAGCGAAACCCCTAGAAGAACCCTGCGGCAAGGTTGCGACCATTCATTTCCAAAGATTTACATTCATTTGCTATTATCTCAGTTCAGAAGCATGCTATCGAAAAACAATGTATGGATGAATTTAACCTTGTAGTTTTATCTGAAAGTTTGCCGAATAACATTGGGGTCGCGCACGCATTCCAAAGTCGTGAGAGAGCTGTGAAGGCAACTCTCCACGCGGTGAATATAAATTTCATTCACGCTGCGGAAAGTTGCCTTCACAGCTCGCTCACGACTTTGGAATGCGTGCGCGACCCCAATGTTATTCGGCAAACTTTCAGATAAAACTACAAGGTTAAATTCATCCATACATTGTTTTTCGATAGCATGCTTCTGAACTGAGATAATAGCAAATGAATGTAAATTTTTGCAAATGAATGGTTGCAACCTTGCCCTGCGGGATTCCTGCAGATTCTTTTCTGTTAGAATTTCTCCAAGAATGGCTGCTGGGTTTCCTGCGAGAATTTCTCATGTGGTTACGGGATTTTCTAAGGATTCCTTCAAGAATTCCTTTCAGAATTTATCTAATAACTTTTCTGGAGTAACCTCCTGAGCTTTTGCTAGAATTTCTCTAACTTTCCTTACAGGGATTTATCCAACAATTTATGGATTCCTCCAGAAA
This sequence comes from Aedes albopictus, assembly GCF_035046485.1. Classification (NCBI taxonomy): domain Eukaryota; kingdom Metazoa; phylum Arthropoda; class Insecta; order Diptera; family Culicidae; genus Aedes; species Aedes albopictus. The sequence continues at coordinate 120,736,475 of NC_085136.1, read as the reverse complement.
ACCACCCAAGGATTCAGGGATTTCTTCAGAATTCCTCTTTGTATTCTTACTGTAAATTCTCGACAGATTCATTTGAGAATTTCTGTTGTAATAGTTTCTGGAATGCTACCGGGATTTCTCCAGTAATTCGTGGTAAGAATCCCTCGAGAAGTCTTGCTGGAATTCATCAAGCAATTCTGGAAGACTCTTTAGAGCAATAACTGCAGAAATACCATCTGAATACAAATGAGAATTTCCAGCCAGAATTCTGGAAAGAATGGAGAAATCTTTGTAGAAGTTACAATCGGCGATAAATGTATTTTTTTTTATTTCGGTAGGTGCGTACGTAAGTAGCAAGGTATACAATTCTAATCTTGCCACTCTTTCCATACATCTTCGGCCACTCTACTGTTACCCCAATATGGTAAATCCCTAGTACCATTTTAATGACCAATTCAGTGACAAATTTTGAAAACGACGTATAATCAATGGTGTAGCATTGATTATACGTCGTTTTCAAAATTTGTTGCTGAATTAGTCTTGTAAAGTTTTTGAGAACCGTGATAAAGCCTAATATTTTTAATTTTGGTTTTATGATGATTGTAAGAATCTCATCTAGTCTTATTTGAATAAAAAAAATACTGGGTATGTCTCTTCCCAAGAAACAGAACTAGCCGAATAACAGTTTCTTAAGCTAAAGCTTGCTTAGGAGTGCTTTGCTCCATTCTTGTACAGCAAAAATGTTTGTTGAGTTATTGGTATTCGATAAACGACTTCAAAAATATCGAAGCTTATGAAATTCATCGATTGCCTCAGCTTTGCTCAGAGTTGCGAAATAAATCAATGTCATCTCTACCGAGTAAACGGGTTCTGAAGCACACGTTTGCGACAGCTGCATTCAACAGTATGTAGCATTACAAAGCATTACGAAATTCGATTAAATGGAGTATCCCCATGAAATGACCAAAAATAAGGTGTAGTTTTAATCCATTACAACATGATGAAGGAACTGGCAGATATTCATTAGGTAAACTACCATAGCACAGATAAACAGATAATACACTGTAGCATTGGGCGGTTATGTATTCGGGAAAATGGTTTTAACTGCAATTTGTTCCAACCGTTAAGTATGTTTGTCTGTCACCAATCCTGAACCGTCAAGTGATAATATCGTTATGATAAGTATATATCATATCATATAAGTGTATCAATTTTCCCACTCTGAAATTATTTCTCATTTTTTCAAAGGTATTCCAACTCAAGTATGCCAATACAGGTCCCCAGGCTCTCCAAATTATTGCGCGTAATTTTGCATACGTAGTCCACCGGTAAATAAAAGCTAGGTACTATAATCACAAATCACACCCGCTCCGCTTAGATGAAATCACAGACAAACAGACGTTTTACTTTACTCATTTCTCATCGTTGCTTCTGTCTTGTTGACCTGTTTCCCTAACGCAGCTCAATCAGAATTGGGCGATAAGCTTTCTTAGCGATGAGTTCAATCACAATTTGTTCCAAGTGATACGTCTCTCCGTCTGTGACGGAATCTTCTTGGTCGTTGATTGAGATAGCGTCATGGTAGCAAAACTTAAAATCTAGGTAATACCAGCAGTGCCACAAAACAACGTCCGTCCACACAATTGTTGTTGTCCACCTATTGTATGTCCTATAGTATTTATTTAGGTATAGATATTTATTTACCGCGGCAGCGGCGACAACGGCACCTAATTTTCTGTGTTGTTATCTAGCTGGCAAACTCTCCCGATTTGGCGTTGATTGGTGCAGGCAGACGCGCGGCACGGCGCGCGCGACGGAGATAGCGTGAGTTGCCAATCTCTTCTAGAACTGAAACTGGAAGCACCGCACCGCCGCGAGCGCGACTGTTTCCATCACCATCATTCATCATCCGGGCCTCATCTCTCAACTCAATAGTCACCCGGTGGTCCAACCGTGCGGATCGTCGTTATTCTGTGTTGTTTTGTGTATTTCGCGTAATTCGCGTCGTCAAGTGATTCCCGAAACGAGAAGAGTTATTCGAAAAAAAAAAACCTTAAACGATCGAGTCGCGAATTTCGTGCGTGCCACAGTGCTGAATTACAGAATAGCGGAAGAGCACATCAGTTCTGCCTGTTTTGTGTGTTGATTTTGTCCGGTAAGACCTTGATGTCCCCCACTTGAACCATCATTATTTGAACAACTAACCGTGCAATTTTAAGTACCGTGGTGGCGTGTGACCTAAGTCTGTAATCTAAGGGCACGCGTCAACAGGTGTCCCAGTAAAAAGCAAAGTGACGGCTAAGATTGTATTTAGTAGCGCATCGCAAAGTACAGGCACTTTGATGAGTTTCTTATCGTAAAAACGTTAGATCGTAAAAGAGGTTGACGGTAGGTTACGTGTTTTTTGCAATGTGATAAGAAGCGAATTGATTGAATGGTGAAATAATGAAGTGCATTTGTAATCAGTTCTAAACATCGAAGAGTGTGATAAAAAATATTTTGTATTTTTAGGACCATGAGTGGCGGTTGAACAACATTTTTTTTAATTTGATGAAAAGTTCACCTTCTAAGTGTTCGAACAAAAAACAGAAACTGATCAGCAATCAAGTAAATTACAAATTCATTGCAAAAACTATATTATTTCTGGTCGAAATGGATGATTTCGAAGCGTTCACCAAAAAAAAATCGGTAAAGCTAAAGCAATAATAAATAATTTTGAAAACATCGAAAAGATCGGAAATGGAACTATTTCACCGAACTAGTTAGCATCAGTTGTGATAATATGTTTGCACAAGGATGCAAGTCTATTCTTTACAATGCATTATAAGATCAATACCTCTGTATTAATCGTTAGCTGTGTGGTTCAAGATGCTACTTCAAGTAGAATTTTTCTGGCTGAGAAGAGAGCATAAAATATCAACTCTTTCTGTGGTCTGTATGGCACTAAAATGCTTCACATTGTATAACTCTGTATTATTCGTTATTTTTGTTCACAAAGTGTTACTTCGTTTGAGTTTTTTTTACTGTGTATTTGCTAATTTGTTTATTTGAGACTAATATTCATCTAAGAGTCTTAACGAAGTTAAAACATGTTATATAATCATAAGAAAATTACAAAATTACAGCAAAAAATCAACAATGTTCATAATTTTAACAGTAACGAAATGTATGAATAATAACAGTTTGCTCTATTCAGGTTCCTTCCGTTAAAATCAATTGCATGAGTAACTTCGTTGAACGTGGTCTACGTGTATCGCACTGAGTCGTGTTATACGTAACGGCTGTTTCGGCGATCCAGCCTCAAAAGTCCCGTCTTTGAAGTGATCTTGAAGGACCATTTATAGTAATCTGGGATAAAAATGCCGATAAGTGGGTGCTACTCATCGGGATCTTCGCAGTGCACATGGCCTTTGTGACATGACACCTCATTTCTAAAGAGTCAATCCCAAGAACTTGACAGCGGTTGGCATAAGAAGCCAAACGCTGATCCTCCCGCCTTGGAAGATCTCGCAAAGCAAAGCGCACAAACTTCTTCAGTATATTTTCAATGTAAGCTTATAAGGAAAAAGGCCAAACAACGATGGAGCGCAACAATAAGCAATAGAGTGACGTCAGGCAGTGGGAATCTCCGAACTTGGTAGCAATTTGCATGATATTGCCGTTTTGTTCTAGATATAATGTCGTCGTAAAAATAACAGAACAGTAGACCTTGATCGATGATCATACCTAGGTAACGAACTTGCTGTACGCGGCCAGCATCCAAAATGGTGATCGCTATGGAATTCTCAGATTCCAAATGGTCACCTTTCTTGTGAATGGGGAAGATTATGCCTTCCTTGCAATCCTGCGATAGTTGTTCGGTTTCCCGGATCCTGACTATTAACCGATGCAGACTGGGCTCATCTTGATGAGTTGAGCTGCGATACCATCCTCACCAGCTGATGTGATGCGCCAACTTGGTCAAATTATTGGGGGGGCAAAGCCTGGTTTTTCTGATTTTTTGTATAGGAAAATCGAAAAATCGTCAAATATTGGGGGGGCAAAACCATGCTTGCCCCCCCTAAGTTGGCGCCTATGCAGTGTGTTAGTTAGTGGCATCCTTAACTTCCTTCAGTGTTTGAGTTGGATCATTTCGGTCCTCTGTTGCACTGGCGTAGCCGTTTCCTCCGTTGCTTACTTCACCCGTTCCTACCTTGCCCACGCCATACAGGTGCTCACCGAAGTGCTGCTTCCACCTTTCGATCACCTCACGTCCGTGAAGTAGCTCCCGTTTGTATGCATGCCTTCTTAAGCTCGCGGCATGAATCTATTCCGGGATGCATTGAGCTTCTGATCATGTGCCGAGGGCTGAAAATCTCGATAATTAAGAAAAATAATAATAATAATAACTCTGATCATACTTCAGCGTTTCTTGAGAACGTTACAGCAATTCCATTTCATCGCACTCCGCTTCCTTCACTTTTTCTGAACAGCAGGTCGCTTTATCCTAGACTCAGGTAAGATTCTGTTAAGTTCTCTCTTTATTCAAACTTCTAGGTTGGATACAGAATAATTTTTAAATCTAGGCTTGCTGTCAGCTTAGCATATCACCAAAGTCTTGCTCTGCTAGATCTCCCTGCTAGAAGATATTGTACGGGGCCAACCACGACGGAAGTCGCGATTGCGCGCAGGCTGTTCCCTGGCTACTTTCGAGGAACCTTGATCAGTCGGAAGTTATTCTCCGGAGGATTCATCCGTCAGGGGCATAATTGATTGCTGTTCATAAGTTTCAACGACATTATTGTCATCCTAATCGTTAATATAAACGTCATCTTCGTCGTTTGGTACTGCCTGGATCGTTGTGACTGTGAATTCTTCAATTGGGACCATGGCAGCTGAACGTTAGGAACGGATGCTTCTGGTTTTCCATTGATTGCACGTGGTCGAAGCTGATTCGTATGAATTATTCTACCACGGTCCACGACTTGGTTCAAGATTTTTTTTTTATAAAAGGTTAAGTTTATTTGTCGATATTGCTTATAAAAATTATTCACATAATTACTTAAACGTCGACATCAATAGTGAAATTTAGTTCATCGATATCTATCCGTCCATTACAATCATTAATGAAGGAAATATAATTCACTAAAATCTTCAATAACTTGGTTCTCGTCCTTGTTCCAATTCGTTCAAGATCACATTGTATGTACTGCTCTACGTCACCATCTACATCCGACCAATAGACATAACTTAGAGCAATGACTTTCATACGCTTCATGCCCAGATGTCCTCTGTGCAGCTGTTCCAAGACTTTTTGCGGTACCTCTGAGAATTCATGATCCTAGCCTTAGGCTAGTTCATCTCGGGACCCACGCTTTACTTCCCTTCCGAAGGAAGAACTCACAATTTGCGAGTTTGTCGGGAGTGGAATTCGATCCCAGGTACTCGGCGTGATAGTCAAGTGTTCTAACCATCACACCAGGTCCGCTCTACAGACCTGTCGTGTTATTTCCTGATTCGATCCGCAATGAGGATGTCGTCCAAGAAGGGTTTGACCCCGAAAATACCAACATGGTTGCTGGAATTCTCCGGGCACCGACTTGACTGGAATCGGTTGTACTGGAAAAGTCCTCGATGAGTGTTGATCGTGAGTAGATTCCTTGAACTATCATCGACCTCAAATGGCCGGTAGGCATCTGACAACTCGACCAACTAGATGGAGCAGCAGATGACGGTCGGACTGCAACGCTTCATTCAGGCCGGTGGAATAGTCTCCACGAATACGAACCGAGATGTTGTCTGCTTTCCGTACGACGACTGTTGGTGTTGTCCAGTTAGAAAATTGAACAGGAGAAATTATGCCGTTGTAGATCGGACGTGCTTCCGGCGTGACGTTAAGCTTCACCTGTGTCTTGGTGCATCAGCCGAGAAATCTTCAGGAAACTGCCGCTTGAGTTCCTCCACGGAATCATTCGGTCGTTGGGTGACTGCACTTACGAGGCTATTGATCGGAATGGACCAAAGGTCGAATAGGTCTGGGTGCTTCTGGACTTCAATTATTCAAATATAGTACGTCCATCGCAGAGCGGAATTTTTTTTGCTGATAGTGGCAAATCAGGTTCAGACTGGCGTTTTTAAAAGTCGTCGTTGGACATCTTCATCTAGCTTGGTGGAATCCCTGAGTGTACTCCAGGAGGAATCCGTGAAGGAACCTCTGGAGAAATCTCAGAAGATCTCCCTTAAGAATTCCTGACAAATGCTCCTGGAGATACTCATAAAGAGACACCTGGAAGAATCCTTAACCCAGGAGCGGTCGCGTCGTGAACTGAGTACACGCACCATGGTATACATATGGTACACAACGTGAGCGTGGTGTCACTACGGATGGCCGAAGACGCGACTGCTCGAGGGTTAAAGAAGTCTCTGTAAAAAAAAACTCCTGGAGTAATCAATGATGGGATTTCGAGAGAAATCACATGACATGAGGAACTCGCAGAGGAATTACAAAAGGTACTTCAGGTGAAATCGCTGAACGAACTTCATGAGGAGACTTTGAAGGAATGCAAGCTGGATTAACCTAGAGAAATCCTAAAGTAAATCTCGTAGTATATCGCGAAGAAGCTAAAACAATCCCTGAACTACTGCAAGAATCCCTGAAAATGCTCTTGAACAAACTCCTGAAGGAACTTCTGAGAGAATTCCTTAATGAGGGAGTCCCTTGAAGAATCACTAAAGGAACTTCAGGAGAAACCACACAAAGAACCCCTGGAGGAACCGCAGAAGAAACTTCTAATTTTTTTCTGGATACGACTGAGGTTATGTACTGTTACGGTTTGGCTTCGCAGTCTTAAGGGGAATGGAAAACACTAGTTTTTGATTATTCCCGACGTTTCGGTCCGTTTGGGACCTTTTTCAAGGGTTCAGAAAACCTTAAAGATTGAACCCTTGAAAAAGGTCCCAAACGGACCGAAACGTCGGGAATAATCAAAAACTAGTGTTTTCCATTCCCCTTAAGACTGCGAAGCCAAACCGTAACAGAAACTTCTAAAGCAATCCCTGATGGAACTCCCAGATAAATAATGAAATAAGTTTCAGATGAAATCCCTCAAAGAATTCCAGGAGGAATTTCTGAAGGAATTCCTAGAATTAACAGCATTCGATAAAATCCTGAGGAGTCTCTAAACAAGCTTCTGCAGAAATCTACCAAAGAGCTTTAAACGAAATCTTTGAAGGATTTCTTAAAGAAATCTTTGAAGAAATTAGAGAAGAAATTCCTGAAGAAATCTCTCCAACGATTCAAATTCAGTAACAAATCCCTGAAGAAATTTCTGGAGGAATTCTCGCAGAATTACAGAAATAGTTCCTGCAGAATGAAAATATCTTTCAAGGAATGCCATAAAAAAATCACACAAAGAAGTGCACAAGAAATCCCTCAGAGAACTCCAAGAGAAATGCTTCAAAAAATTCCAGGAGACATTCCTGAAGGTATCTCTTAGGCCTTAGGGAACTGCTGAAGGAATCTCTGAAAAAATGCATGGACATATTTCTGAAAAAAAAAATCCCGGGGGAATCCCTGCAGAAAACTAAGATAGACTTCCTGAAAAAATCCTGGAGGAGTCTCTTAATGATCTTCTACAGGAATCTTTAAAAACAAATCTAAGGAATCTCTGCTGAAATTGCTGGAAGAATTCCTGAAGAAAAACCTGGAGAAAACCAAGATTTACTTTCTGGAGGAATACTTTAGGGAATTTGTAGGAATGTGTAGGAATTACTAAAGGATTTTCTACAGGAATCCTTGAATGAACTCCAAAAGAAATCCCAGACGGAACTTCTAGAAGAATGTCTGAAGGAATTCCTGAATAAACCCCTAAATAAATTTCTGGAGGACTTGCCCTGAAAGACTTCCTGGAAAAATCCCTCAAGGAACTCAAGCGAATCAATTCTAAGAATTCCTGGAAAAATTCTTCAAAGAATTTCTGAAGGATTCCCTGAAGGAGTTCTAGGAGTTCTTTTAGAAATCCCTGGGGGAATTTGAGAATAAATCTCTGAAGGAGTTCCTGAAGAAATCCTTTATGGGGAAATCCCCCAAAGATGTCCAGAAAAAATCGCTGAATAAATTTCTAGAGGAATTCAAGAAGAAATTCGTAGAAGAATCCCTGAAATAATTCCTGGATAAATCACTGAAGGAGTTCCTGGAGGAATTCCTGAAGGAGTTTATGAAGAAATCCTTCACGGAATTCCAGGAAAAATTCCACAAAACATGCAAAGAGGAATCACTGCATTAATTTCTGGAAGAATCCCTGAAGAAATTCGAGGAGAAATCCCTCAAAGAAATTCATCAAGAAAATCCATGAGAAATATCAGTAGTTTCTAGAAAAAAAAATCTCGGACGAGTTCTTGAAGGAACTACTGGAGGAAATGTCTAAGAAATTCCTGGGAGAATCCACGAAAAAAATCTCAGAGGCATTTCTTACGGAATTCAAGTAGACATTCCTGAAGGAATCTCTGAAGAAACTTCTAGAAAAATCATTGAATTAACGCCAGGAGAAACCTAAAATAGAACTTCTAGAGGAATGTTTGAAAAAACTCCTAAATGAAACCCTGGAAGAATCACTGAAGAACTTTCTGAATCAATCCCAGAGGAAGCAGGGAACTTTCTGGAGAAATTTCTGATTGAACTCCAGCTTTTGAAGGAATTCCTGAAAGAGAAACTCCTGGATGAATCTCTGAAGGAACTACAGGTCGGACTCGATTATCCGGAGTCGGGTTCTGAAGCTTCCCTAACATGTATTTATCTGAGAAACAAAATGTCATATGCAGCTGAAATCTTGACATTTCGTCAAGCCAACTTTGATTAGTATTCACTGAAAATCTCAGCTTTGTACAGCATTCCGATTGTCAGATATATGTATGACAAGCTTCAGAACCCGACTCCGGATAATCCAGTCCGATCAGTACTGGATACTTGAATTAACTTGAGTTAAATCTCCTGACGAAACTTCAGGAATTAAATCTTTGAATGAATTATTGAAGATAGGCAGATTTTCTTCTGGAGAACCACCACTTTGCGGACGAGCGTTGCTGCCAGCTAATTTACTGACACTTGTATTAATTAAATGCCTTCAACTTTTGTTTGGGACTGACAGTTCAGGATTACCAGTGAAATTGTTTCGGTGCAAATTTCAAGGAACTTCTAGTATATTTAATTATTCATTTTTTACTTTTTATCTACAGTCGAGCTTAGGGACACTTCCAATGCCTGGCATGGAACTTTATCAATTTCTGAAAGTTCTGAAATAATCCTTTCTGTGATTCCTCCAGAGCTTTCAGTCTTCAAGGATTCCTTCGATTTGAGAAGAAGACTCAATTTTGAGCTGTTGTGGAGAAAAGCAGAAGTACCACTTAAGAAACTGTAATGAGTTGCTTTTTGAATATTCTGAAATAGAAAAGCTTTTTTCAATTTTATTATGAATCGGTGCGCAGAGTAGGCACACTTGAAATAAAGTACCGTATACAGGTGTTCAATTTCCGGTACAGATTCAGATTACCGAATGTTCAGCAAATTATTAGCGAAGTTCGGCCAAAAATTACCGAACGTTCGGTAAACTGTACTGAAATATCAATTATGTTTTCGAACGTTCGGTAAAAAATAACTGAACTTCGGTAAAACTGTACTGAACTTCTGTAATCCAAACTTTTACCGAAAATAAAACAGCCGAACAAGTGACTCTAAAATTAGTGTGGGTCTTTCGTTATTATAATACTAATAACATCAGTTAAGTAATAGTTATTTATGTTGGATTCATAACAGGAATATTAATTTTATTTTGCTTTTTACGGCGAACTCATAAAAATTAAAAGAATCATTGAACGTATCATTGTCAATTAAATTATGTTTGTCTCCAAAATTTCCAGCCAAAACATGCATCTATACAGTATGTATATTAGTATTCATTTTATGATTTGTTTTTATTACTCTTCCGACAAAAAACCCAACAACTCACTTAGTAATTAAGCGCAAACTCATCATCATGACTCGCATATTGATTACCTACGTTAAGTATTATGAATTCTCCGGACGTGCGCCACGATAGCGGCTATCAATCAAATCTTGAGCCTTCCTTCTGTATTGTGCCGAGGAGAGATTGGCAATCGAAAACTAGAAAAATGACAGTCACGTTGCTGTCCTATCGGCGCGATCCAGACAAAGCTTTGATGATCATCGCTTTTCGGCAGCAAATGTGTCATCTTAAACGGTTTAATAAATGTGAATAATTAATTTGCGTTACCCCTAAAAAGAAACTCAATTTTCCTTGCGACAAGACTAATAATGTACTTCTATCCCCCCTCAGGTCGCCATGTGCCTCGAAGGAAAAGAAGACGCCCCGGTCAGCCTACCGAAGGAGTCCTACCAGCAGATACTCGAGGAAATAGTCCGCACCGAGTTGGACACGGATGACTACACCATCGAGCTGAGTGCCGGCTCCAACAAAGGCGACAACTACATGGGGGTGGTCTTCCGAGCGCAGGCCGAGTGTCGCCGCACCGGCAAGAAACTCTCCGTCATTGCCAAACTGCCCCCGCAGAGCGAAGCCCGGCGGAATCAGTTCTTCACCCGGCCCAGCTTCGAGCGGGAGATCAGCTTCTACACGGAAATCTACCCGATGATGGCGGATTTCCAGCGAGAGAAGGGAATCAACCTGGAGGATGGGACGGAAGCGTTCAACCAGATTCCACACTGCTACCGGACCAGCTTGGTGGACCTGGAGGAAGTGATCATGATGGGAGACCTGAAAGCGGCCGGCTTCGACATGTTCGACCGGCATCAGGAACAGAAGTACGAACACTTCGAGTTGGTCATGCGGACGCTGGGGCGGTTCCACGCGTTGTCGTTCGCCCTGAAGGATCAACATCCGGAGCGGATCGAGAAGTTCAAGGGAATGGTGGAACTGTTCACGACACGGGAAGACGACGGCCAGATGGACCAATGGTTTTCGATGTTGACCACCCGGATGATGGACGCACTGGATCGGGAGAAGGATCCCGAGGTATACGAGAAGGTGCAGAAGGCGATAGAGGGTAAATTTATGGACAAGGTCAAGGAGCAGACTAAGGGAGAGCTGGCGGAACCGTACGCGGTCATCTGCCATGGCGATTGCTGGAACAACAATATGCTGTTTAAGCATGAGGTAAGAAGGATCGTTCGAGAAATTTTAGGTCATCGAACCCCATGAAATTCATAACACTCTCCCCTTCCAGAACGGCATTCCCGTGGACATCCGGTTACTGGACTGGCAGATCGCCCGGTACGCATCCCCCGTGCTAGACTTGATGTACTTCCTGTTCACTGCGTCGACCAAACGACTCCGAGACCAACACTACGAAACCCTCCTGAACGTGTACCACCAAAGTCTGTCGGACTTCCTGCGCCGGCTAGGATCCGATCCGGAAAAGCTATTTCCCCGCACAGCCTTGGACGAACAGCTGCGGCAGTTCGGACGGTTCGGACTGCTGATGGCTGTAATGCTACTTCCGATCATTACCACCAAAAGCGAAGACGTTCCAGATTTGGAGGAGATGGCCGAGAAGATGGAAAGCGGAGCGGATTTGTCTGCCGAGGTGGACAACTTCCGGTCGGAATCGACGGAGGACATCTACAAGGAGAAGATCGTCGGTTGTTGTCAGGATATGGTCCGACTGGGGTACATTTAGGGTTTATTGACGTTCGACGAAAATTGTTTTACAGTATTTCTGTGTAAGTATCATTGTCCGGGGAGACCAAAAATCCTAGATGTAGCTTAAAACAGGGTCCAATTCTAGCATTTTATGCCTAAGACACAACTACCAGTTACGAATAAATAATCAAAACACGAGTGGCATTAAGACGTTGTTTAGCGACCTAGTTGAAGATGGGAATAGCATAGCCGACCGTACACATCCTGGGTTGGCTGTCGATAGAGACGTTTAATTCGCCAGAGAAGATGCCTGGGGCTTGGCAAACATTTCATTGAACGACCTCTTTGTTCAACACCTGGTCAGGTCCTTACGATCAGCGGGAAGGGGGAGGAAATGTTGATTAGATCCACTCAGATCTACTCAGAATATGTCCAAGAACTTGGGCAACTTCATAGGTATCTGGAGTTGGAACCTAGTTAAAGACGGAAATGCCCAAAAAAAACTGTAATTTCTTGGTAGCAAAATAACACTTTCCACAACTTCTGCTTCCAAACATTATTTTATTTTACAATGCATGCCAACCAGCATATCCCTTTCGTCACGAACCAGCACAATTTTGCTGTTGAGCGATATTGGTTTTGCACAGTGAAGAGAATTGTCAGACAAAAGAGGCCCAAAACAAGCAACAAAGAAGACGTAGCGATTACTCTTTATCCCAACTGGTAACAAATAATGACATGATCTCGAAAATGTTTGTTGCAGACAAAATGGAAGCTTAATTTGTTGCGAACTTTTCAACTCGTGAATAATCAATTATTACTAACCCAAATTCGAAACTTTTTGATGATACATCTTCAGCAGCGTTGCAGTGTTTACCGACTCGAAGTTACCGCTCGAAAATTACAATGCAAGGCATAAAAATCTCTAAACTCGTGGTGAACGATCTTTGTCCTATTCTGTTCAAGTTGGGACAAACGTATGTCGCATTGGGTAGAATGTCGCAACAAATTCAGGTTACGACATTGTCGTTATTGTTGCGCGATGGTTGAATTTTGATTCACTGGTTTTGCATATTTTTTTCATCTGTTTAGACTGACTCGATAATTCAGCCATTACTTATACTTGTATGTTTTAATTACGCTAACTTTTGTTTACGTTGCCTGTGAGATTTACCACAACAATTTAAACAAAAAGTGGGCAAACCGTAAAACATGAAAAAAGTTTTATCTGTCGCATATTTTTTATTTCCGATTTATCTAGGTAGTCAAAGCTAGAAATCGAAAGATAAAGAGTAGTTCTTTTAAATGAGGGGAAGTAATTGTTGTTTTGTTGGAAAATCTAAGAGTTCTGGAGAGTCAAAGTTGAGCCATTTGTATGGAGATTTCACTTTTGTTGCCCTCCGTCCCGAAAGGGATATCAATGGATCTGAATTGAATAGAGCATTCATTACACAGCGTAACAAAAAATAACTTTTTGTCTATCTCAAGAGCAAACTTATGTGTCTTCGAAGGATTTTGGGCCGCTGAATCCGAATCCGGGCTCAGATTTGCTCTAACACGTCACAATTTTGAGCTATACCTCATTTTATAGGGCAAAATATGCGATTTTGGGCTTTTTTGACTGCAAGCCATTAAGCAAGGAAATATTTTTTTTAAGCAATCAAAAGGTTAATTGGTCAATTAACATCTCAATTAACGACTCATGCAAAATATTTCGTTTTACCAAATCGAATTTGATAGTTTTAAGCGATTTATGATAGGTACGATATTTCCCATACAAGTCATTCTCCAAAAGTTGCATGCAAGTTTTCATACTAACATAAAATGCTTAAATCTATCAAATTTGATTAGGTAAAACGAAATATTTTGCATGAGTCGTTAATTTAGATGTTAAATGACCAATTAACCTTTTGATTGCTTTAAAAAAATATTTCCAAGCTTAATGGCTTGCAGTCAAAAAAGCCCAAAATCGCATATTTTGCCCTATAAATTGAGATATAGCTCAAAATTGTGACGTGTTGGAGCAAAACTGAGCCCGGATTCGGATTCAGTGACCCAAAATCCTCCGGAGACACATAAGTTTGCTCTTGAGACAAAAAAATGTTGCGCTGTGTTATTGAACTTCTGATCTTTTTACTCCGATAAAATTAAGAAACAGAGCGTAACGCGACACCTTTGAACGAAGTTCAAAAATCATGGTGAAACGCCGGAACGAACGATCCGCTAGAAGGAGTGGCCACCAGCTGTCTTGGCTAGGATGACACAAGCGAAGCTTGCAGGGCTGGTAGCGATCAGGTGGCAAAATAATAGTGACTTTAGTGACCAAAATTAGAGAGTTTCAGTTGTGCCTGGAAAAGTGAATAAAGCGGTAAAAGGAATTAAATTTAATATTAATTGTATGAGAAGAAATGCCTTATCGACTGTTAAACATGTTGAAATACAAAATGAAAGAATGTTGCAAGAATGCAAAATAATCACAATACCATGAGGTTAGTTTGTATGACGGAATAACAAAAGCTAGAATTAAGAAGATTGAGGGGGATGGTAACTGTTTGATACGGGCACTAATTGACCAGTTGAGAGGAACAATAGAAAACCATCAGGTTACAAATCAGGAGATTCAGAATAGAGACAAATACAAAACATTACTGATAGAAAGTTTAGAGGAGGAAGGTTTCGATAAATTTATATAAATTCAAGTGTAAGAAAAATGGGTGTTTGGCTTGGGTACGAGGTGATAGTTGCGGTGAGCGAAATGTATGATAGAAATATAATAGTTTACCAAGATGATAAACCTGATATAGTTATCGCCGGAAGTGAAAGAAGAGAGGAAGGAACACTTACAATTTTTTACATCAGAACTTAGAAAGAAGGAGCTAAGAATTTATGAAAGCGTGTTTCAGGGAAGAATTCAATTGCTCTAGAAGCAAGTACACATAAAAGTGTCTCCAATGCCAATCAAAGGGTTGTGACCCACAGAGGTCCAATTTTGAGAAAAGCTGGCATAAACTCAATTTTTGAACATGTTTTATATGGGATACAGTATATTGAACATTCATTCATAATACCAGGAGCACTAACTGGCATTTAAAAAAAAGGAAATATTGATTTTATATCTTGTTACAGCACTAAATAGCTGCTAATGGAAAAAGTGCTGAATTTTCGATAAAGAACACAAACAAGTTCAACCACTACAAAAATCTATTGATATAAGTAATACAAATGCTTTCAAAAGTTTATTTATAAGTTCTTGGGTATATCAGGTATCTGCAATGGAGTAAGCAAAAACAAAATATCACTTCACTCATCAAAATAACACTTTTGGCTTTAAAATTGACATTACATGTCATTAGTACGAAAAATTCTTACAGTTCGACTTCAAAGTGTCTTACAAATCGCTCCCCGCTACTCCCCGCGGGGAGATTCCGTTCAAATGCACGTTTATGTATGCAGAATCGGTTAAAGAAAAATGCAACTGCCAAGAGCTGCCAAAACAATAGCGCCATGATGATATGTGTATAGTAAAATTGTATGAAAAACATCAATTTTATTCGGATTTTGTTCGAATAAATGGACAAAAAATGAAAATGCTTTTAAAATGAAATTGAGCGCTAAATCATGTTCCAATACACTCATATAGGCTAAAACTAGTAGACTACTATGATTTGGCTATTTTTGGCTATTTTGTAGCAGCCTTACAGGAGGTTAATGTATTGGGACAGTTGGTTGAGACGAGGAATTATGAGTGGACATCATCATTAAAAATACCAAATAAGTGTAGGGGCCTAGCATTTATGATCCGTAAAAACTCAGACGTCACGTTGGGAGAGGTGAGAATAATCAGTAGTTCAATTATATCTGCAGAATTGGCGGTTGATAAAATAGGAAAAAATATTTTGGTAAATGTTCACTGTCCGAACAAATCAGTTGGTAACTTTTTATCCGATGTGGGTTCGTTGATTGGGAAGGATCATATTCGAAATAGATTGCTCGGAGATTTTAACGCGCAAATAGGTCGAGAGGATGTGGATGAAGAAGACAGAGATGTTGTAGGCGATAAGTTAGGGTTTGAGAGAAGCAAAGACAATGGGGAAGATTTGTGGCCAAATATCAAAACGGATCATAAGTTATTGATTGTTGGTTTGGTTTATGATGGCAAAAAAGTTAGTCAGAGGAAGCAGAAAAGAAAACTAGATTGCACGGCGCTGAAGTATGAGGTGATTAAGAAAAAATATTCTGAGATTTTAGAACAGCAGGTCAACGAAAAGGATGAAGAAGCTGGGAAAGATATACACGAGGAATATAAAGAGATAGCAGAAAAGATGAAGGTAGCGGTAGATGAAGCGTTGACATCAGCAAAAGCTCCTCTAACCCCGAAAAGAAAATCAGCATTAGGAAGATTAAACAAAGCCTTGAAGTTATGGAAAAAACATCCAGATTTGTTACCGTATAAATGGGAAGTGCAGAACAGGAAAGAGGAATTCCAATTGGCACAGAGAGATCGTAGAGAGAAAACAATAAGGAATTTTTATAGAGACCTAAATGATTTCGAAGTTGGAGTTAGAATAAGAAAAACGTACAATTTCTTGAGAGAGTACGTAAAAAAGAGGACTAGGAAAAATGCCTATATTCCCACAAGATTATGAAATGAGGTGTTGAAGGAGAGTGAAGGACCTAGCATTTCATTCGTAGAAGAAAATGATACCTGCCCTCTGACAAAGCCACCTTCTGAAGAGAAAATGTTCTCAACCATTTGGAAGTCATGTAATGGGAAATCAGCGGGCCAGACGGAATTCAAATAGAAATGATTAAGTATGCGGATGAGGAAACTTTTAATAGATTAGTAACTTTATGGCAAAGAATGTGGTTAGAAAATGTAATGCCTAAATACCTTTCTTGTTGAAATCAAATTCCGATCCCCAAGGTTAGTTAGTTAGTTGGAAGATTTCAGGAGGATTAGTTTATGTAATGTAATTTATAAGCCTTATGCTAAACTAGCTGACCCTACGTGGCTAGCCACGTTTTCACAATTCCGAGAATTGTCTCAACGGCTTCATGTTAAAACGTTTGATATGCGTTTTAAGTTTATCTTCAACTTTATTCACAAACTATATTTATTCCTCTGAAGTGTTCTAGAATATCCTACTACCTTCTTCGTATTTTTCTGGCAGGTTCGTCCGAATTCAATACGATATTTTTCATGCTATATATTCGAGCATGTTATTGGTTTGATTCTTACGAGGAATGTTCGAATGTTTAAATCTTTGATTTCATCTTCTGATTCTCACAGGAATATTCCTTAAATTTATTCGTATTCGGAACAGATAGCTTCAAAATATTCCATTCTTTTTCAAAAATGTTTAGTGATTGTATTTTTATTCATCAAAGAATGTTTTGGAATATTACAAAACCATGCGTGTCTTTATCTTCTTATCCCAGGAAAGTTCCAGAAATTTCTTAAAAGTCTAAAAACTAAAAAAGAAGTTCAAAAAATTCAATTTATATGTCTCATCATTCCTTCGAAATATATCCTGGTTTTTGGAAAATTCGGAAATTTCTTCCAATTGTGAAAAGAAAGCATATTTGATTCATTCCTCCGAAGAGTGTTCTAGAATATTGTTGAACTTGTTTTTCATCTTCTTGGTAAGCTCCAGAAGTTTTTATTATCCAATCTGAGAACTTCCGAATATTCCATTATGCTTGGAAACCTCTCGAACATTTGTAAAAAAAGTTCTGGAACTGTTTTTAGAACCACATCTTCCTTCCTATTTTTGCTTTTTCTTCTTATTCCTTTTTCTCTGCTTCATGGGATTTTATATATATAACTAGCTAGCCACGTTTTCGCAATTCCGAGAATTGTCTTAATGGCTTAATGTTAAAAAGTTTGATTTGCGCTTTAAGTTTATCTTCAACTTAATTCAGAAACTATGTTTATTCCTCTTAAGTGTTCTAGAATATCCTACTACCTCCTTCGTCTTTGTCTGGCAGGTTCGTCCGTATATGTTTATTCATTCCTTCGAAATATATCCTAGAATATCTTCTTTTCCTTGCTTTGGAAAGTTCGGAAATTTCTTCCAATTATGAAAAGAAAGCATATTTAATTAATTCCTTCGAAAAATGTTCTAGAATATTCTAGAAACTTGTTTTTTATCTTCTTGGCAAGCTCCAGAAGTTTTTTGCTATCTAATCGAATATTCCATTATGCTTGGAAACCTCTCAAACATTTGTAAAAAAAAAGAAAAATCTCGAGCACTCGTGGAAAGTTCTGGAACAGTTTTTAAAACCTCATCTTCCTTCCTATTTTTTTTTTTGCTTTTTCTTCTCCTTATTCTGTTTTCTTTAGTTTATACAATACTATTTCCACCATACCACTATACATCAAATATATCAGTGAAAGTGTGACGGGAGGACAGATAGACAACTCCGGGTTTTATTTCACGCAGCCCTATTTTGATGCACCTGTTTTTGATCTTCTAACATAAATTAAGAAAAATTTTATCCATCAAGGAGATTCTTGAAACTTCTAGAATAACAATTGAAAAAGCTTCTCCTCAGAAGCCAGTGTATCAATAAATATGTGAAACATTTCACTCAGCATTGAACTTATCAGAAGCGCCAGGATTTTTCATATCATGTATCTACTGTTTAACCGTAGACAACTGCTGTAGGGTTTTTGTCTATTGAATGGGAGAATGTTCTAGAATTCAAAAACGCCTGGAAGTATACTTCCAAGTACACACCTCGAAAATTTAAGAAGTTTGATACTCCAGAACATTCCAGAACGTTTTTTTTCAGAAACTTTCACTAAATTCCAGATAGTTTTCGAAAGTATTAAGCAAAGCATTTTGATGTTCCACAACATTATATATATCTGAAAAGTCCAATAACTTCCAGAAATTTCTCGAAATTTTTAAAAGTTTTATATAGCTATGGTGAAACATTTCAATGAAATATTTCAAAGCGTTACGGACAGACAGACAGACAGACAGACAACGCTGGGATTTTATATATATATGATGTGTAAAAAATAGTCTAAGGGAATTTACCGGTGATTCAGGCCTTCATCAAGCGGCATTCACAGAAGGAAGGCCAACAGATGATCATATTTTCATTACACACAGAATAATGAAGGAGTATTGGAATGGAGGAGAACAGTTGTACATATTTAGCATCACTGGACATCAAAAAGGCATTCGATAATGTTAAAATAGAAAAAATCAGAGATGTGTTGTTAGACTTGAATGTTCCTATTATTGATAGGGTTCTGTTATGTTTGAAAGAAGACAGGGCAAAAGTTAAATGGCAAAATCAATTTTCTGAAGAGGTTAATAGAGGAAAGGGCATTAAGCAAGGGGGTCCCTTATTCACATTTTTGTTTAATTTAGTTATGCAGAAAATTTTCAAAGATGTAGTTGAAGTTGTGCCTGAACTTAAGCTGTTGGATATGGGACTTCTAGAACTACCCTTGATATTAGTTTTCGCCGATGATGTGCTTATTATAGCTAGAACTCGAAAGGAATTAGAAATGATTGTGAAAGCGTTAGAGGATTGCTTACCAACAGTTGGCTTGGAAATTAATGAACAAAAAAGTCACGTCATAATTAGAGCTCCAAACAAAAAAGGTGATACCTATGCCAGATACAATTAGATTAAACAATAATGTGTACAAAACGTACAAAACGCTCAGATATCTAGATATAACTCTAACTGAAGATTTAAATAGGCCAGTGACAGTAAAACAAAGATGTATTAATGCTGTTAAAGCATCAAAAATTGTAATTGATTTTTGCAAGCAATTTAAGCCGTCTTGGGAAATAGCTAAACTAATATATAACACAGTAATTTCACCAGCACTATTATATGGTACAAAAGTTTCAAAAATGACTAAAAGGAGCAGGAAACAATTAGCTAAATATGAGAAAATGATAGTCAAAAGTATTTGGAACAATTGTAGAAAAGAAATTGGGGTAAGATAAATTATTTAAAATATAAAGAAAGCGTTAAACGGTAAAACAATAAACCGGAGAATAAGAGTGAGTAGGATAAGTTATTATGGGCACATTAAAAGAAGACCACAAAACCATCCATTAAAAATAGCTTACAAGTTCAAATTAAACAGAAAAAATGAGGGAAGGCCCAGTTATACGTGGAAAGACTCATTAAATCAAGATTTAAAAAGGTCCTCCTCTCTTCTCTCTCTCTCCTCTTCTTGGCGTAACGTCCTCACTGGGACAAAGCCTGTTTCTCAGCTTAGTGTTCAATGAGCACTTCCACAGTTTTTAACTGAGAGCTTCCTCTGCCAATGACCATTTTGCATGTGTATATCGTGTGGCAGGCACGAAGATACTCTATGCCCAAGGAAGTCAAGAAAATTTCCTTTACGAAAAGATCCTGGACCGACCGGGAATCGAACCCGTCACCCTCAGCATGGTCATGTTGAATACCCGTGCGTTTACCGCCTCGGCTATATGGGCCCTTTTAAAAGGTATAGAGGTATAAATAGGGAAGCAAAAGGCAGAAGAAATTTACAAACAGGATGAGAATGAAAGTTCAGATGGGGATGATGATGACAATTAAGAGGAAAAGCAAAAATAAAAACCAAATGATAATAAGGAGAAAATCCGATAGACTGATAAAGATGAAACAGGATATTAAAGAGTTGCAAATAATTTAATTATATATTTATTGACACATCTAATTATTTATTTATATACTTATTTAATTATTTATTTATTTATTTGATTATTTAATTATATAGTTATTTATTTATCTATTTAATTGCTTTTGAATATTTCATTAAATCAGTTGTGTAGTCACACATTATTGTGATAATTATCCTGTTTTATCTTATTATGTAGTTGTATCAATTGGATGTCATTTGTTGGACTATTTTTATATGTGAATTAGGTTTTTTACAAAAAAATGCATGCTTTTTTTTTAACTGTATTAACGAGATTTTTAGCCCTAGGCTAGTTCATCTCGCAAAAAAAAAAATGCATGCTCTCTTCTCTCTTGATAATTGTAACTGTTTGTTTGCAGTATGAAACAAATATTTAAAGATTCAGTAAGTATTAGAATTATATAGAAAATAATTGCTGCAGATGTAAAAATATTTCAACAGTTATAGGCAAAATTCACTAGAATTCGGTAAGCTGAAAGATATATGGTAAAATAAGTAAAACAATGAACAAAAATAAGCTGGGAATTGGGTAGGATTGGAAGAACGAGCAGATTCCGTAAAAACTTCAAAAGGTTTAAGTTGTTAGCAGGATGATACATAATTAAAATAAATACACGATGAAGGAATACTGTAGATAATGCTTAGCACTGCAAACTGAGGCTTAAAAACATATCACATTTATAGAAAGAGTGCTAGAAAATTGTATGATGGAGAGAGATAAGAAGAGATATTAAGTGTATTCCACAGGTTGAATAAAAGGATCCAATTCTACAAGATGTGCGAAGTGGACATGATTAGTGGTAGACATAATGGTAAGGTAAGATAGTTAACAACAATTGATATGTTCACAAAATTCAATCAATCAGGGGGGATAGGGAGGGTATTAAGCTTATTGCAGAGTGGATGAGGGAGTCATGGTGGGCCTGGTTATTCACGGAGGTTATCGCTCTATGATCAATATTTTTGAATATTGATCATAGTTGATGATGTCTTCCAACATTCTGCGATAAGTTTGACGCACCCTTTTAGTTACAAACCGCCAGACGGAAATCTTAATATGTACTGCGAGGTGTTGGATGCTGGGATAGGAACATTTTGTTGGAAGGAGATTCTCTGCGCTTGAAGTGGATTGCGCAATTGTCAAAGTACAAATGGGTCCACACTCCCTTTTGGCCCTTGATACAACAAAATTGGGAATATACTGACTGTCCAACATCTTGATCTGGCTATTAAGAGGAACCGTACGACATGGCAAGTCCTGCACTGCCGGTGGACGCATAAATGTCCCATGTGCAAAAACACACAATCGAGAAAATCGCGTCCAAAGTTCGAAAAAAGTAAATTGTCTCAACTATGAAGTATAAGTGGAGAATCGTGTTCTAACATCAACCAATTTTTAGTTTGAGTACTATTTTTTGTTTTAAAGCGATTTTATAGTTCCAAAGGATTTCCAATGAAACGTGACGCTTATGCGTCCACTTTTAAGAATGTTACATATCGGCCATGCATTTTTTCAACAATTTTCAGAACAAACTACCTATTTTTATTTACCCATATGATAGTACCCCACGATAAATGGTCATGGGCTGCAAAATCTCAATATTGCCAAAAATGCACATGGGACAAATATGCTTCCACCGGCAGTGCACTGGTGGTGGCTTTACATCACATCATTCTAACTGAGCCTTGCAGTCATACACCCACCACAGGAAGATCCATGTTAGTGTTCAGGGATTCATAAGATGTAACCGAGTGCCGGAAATTGCTTCCTTTCTTGATGACCCATTCGTATTGGCCCCGCAGGGACTGGTTGAATTGCTCCACTGTTACTTTATTCATTTCCTATAGGGCAAGGCACCAGGGTGGACTGTTATGAATTAGTAGTTCTAGGTCGCTCAGGCTTTTCAGGAATCGTTTGCATGTGTTGAAGCCGAAGCTGGAGTATTGTCGTTCTACTACGTCATTGCCACTACCATTACATTGATTTGATGCAATCAAAAGGTTAAAAAGGGTAAAAGTAGAACACGCGACTTGGAAGAACCAGTTATATGTATGTATATCAGATTTTGATTAGAATAATTAATCTAAATCCTGAAAACTATCAGTTCTACCAAGTTAGAATATCCAAAATTTTAAATTATAAATAAACGCGGCGAATTTCAAATTAAACTTTCATTAGGTATTTCGTCTTGCAGTGCAATAATATTAAAGAGTAGGTCGGATTCAATTTACGCTGTGAAACTGTTTCAAACATTAACAACCCTAAATATACGCATAGATCTTTGATTTTTATTGTGAGTAATCATAGAATATTTGTGCAACCCTAAAATATCTAAATAAACACCACTCACCTTCAGTTCCGCCGCAATGGCATTGATCTGCGGATTGTTCTTCAGCGTCTTGGCCCCCTGGGCAAACCGAATGGTTGACAGCGTCTCGCTCAGATCCTCCGGCATCGGGCTGACACAGGCCAGCAGCGTCAGATAGGAGTTCGAATTCAACGAATCCTGCAGCACCGTACTGAGAATACTGTCCCGATAGGGAATAACTTTGCTTCCAATGGAGAGTGCTTGCAGCACCTTTCCGATACTCAACAAACCCTGGTTGATGTGAACTCCTTCGGCTAGGGCCGCTCCTTGATGTCCAGTACGGCGAACTCCTTCCGACCCAGCCAAATCCACCAGATGCAGGGCGGAAACTATTTGCGTATCGTCATGCACCACCGAAGCGTGAATACTGAAAATGGCATGCGACCGCGAACTCAGTGTGTTCATTTTGGTCGGTCGAACGTGACGATTCTTGTTCCCTTCCAGCAGGATGTCCTGCGCTTGATTGGCCCGGGTCACTAGTTTTTTCGTTCCACCGTTGAATTTTAATCCCCTCGTATTGACCGGCTCGGCCGAATTATCCGACAACAGATCGTAAATCTTCTCGTTGTAAATTTCAATGAACGACACTTGAATCTCGTATTCCTCCTGATCCCGTGATTCCTTTAGCAGCTCGAACGTTTGATCCAACGCCCTCGTAATCATTCCCCGATTGATGTCGTGCGGTCCGCTGTGGTCCCACTGCAAACCCATCGTATAGGTCTTGCCGGTGCCAGTCTGCCCGTAAGCCAGCGCCGTACAGAAGAACCCATTAATCATCTTCACCACCAGCGGGCGAATCAACGCGTCATAAACCAGCGCCTGGGAGGATTCCGGCCGGAACACATAATCGAACGCAAACGGCCGTTCGTCCACAATCAAAATCTGATCATTCGCACTGTGGTGCTGAATAATACTTTCCACAGCTTCTTCATCCCCTCCGATGGGACGTTCGCGAATGGCAATCCGGACCGGTTCCAGCGCCTCACAGCTAGCGTCCGTTACGAGCTTCATCTTTCTACTTCTAATTTGCACTGACTGAAAACACCCACAAAAACACCGAAACTAAGCGAATATCCACTCTTTTTCTACACACGAACACTTTCAGTAACTACCCCGATTACAACAAATCACAAACTAACGAACGCGCTCCGGAAAATACTCAAATTTCCCGTAAAAATTCCATTTTTCGCGAAAAACCGTTCCGCCGATCGATCGGTAGATATTTTGTAAACAGTCAAAGCGAAATCAGTGGCACACGCTTCGAATCGCAAAGCAAAGCAAAACGAGAGCTGAGGGCGAAAATTCAAAATTTTTAACCGTCGATAAAAGTCGATGAAAGAGGGGTTCGGGTCGAATTACCGATCCCAGGGTTGTTGTTCGGTGAAATCGACATGCACGGAGAAAATTTAAACTCACGGTACATTTGAAAAGGAATTGTCCGTCGAATGTAAACCAAGTGAACAAAAAAGTGAAGATGAGATGAGATGAGATGAGATGAGATGAGATGAGATGAGATGAGATGAGATGAGATGAGATGGAAGACACACAAAGTAACATCATACAGAAAGATAGAGGTGCTGAACTTTCAAACTCATTGATCCGCTTATCACAGTAACTCAGCCCGTCATTCAATCCTTGTTTCAGTCTCTGCCAGGTTGCTCGATGTTTCTTAACAACCTACGTGAACCTTGCTTCACATAATATGGCTCAGGCCTGAAGTACAAAGGGTCAAATGACAAGGAAAGAACTCAAGAAACAACATTAGTTTGACACTGATGAAAATTCGATCGAGTCAAACATGCTGTTTGAGCATTGGTTTCTGTTTGGGCAATATTTGTATGGTAGCACTTTTTGAACAATAAACGCTAGGTTGCCATGTAACCTTAGCTTAAAATAGTTTAATCAAACTTACATCTCTCGCGCTTTGTAGCATGCGGGTGTAACTACAATGATCGATTTCTCTTCGTCGATTTTCTCTTTGGTTAATAACTTGGCCGGCAAATCATGTTTGGTTGTTTTTGTTGTTTTAGATGCTAGTCCTACTCGACCTTTAATGAAACACACCGAGAGATCATCCGAATATTGGTCATATTTCCCGGAATAATCCGA
Organism: Aedes albopictus; assembly: GCF_035046485.1. NCBI lineage: Eukaryota > Metazoa > Arthropoda > Insecta > Diptera > Culicidae > Aedes > Aedes albopictus. The sequence goes on along the minus strand of NC_085136.1, from coordinate 120,711,684 downwards.
AGAGAAAATCGATGAAGAGAAATCGATCATTGTAGATACGCCTGTATGATAAAAACGCGAGATCTTGTTACTTTAATTTGAAGAAGAGAAATCAATTATTTAATTTTCTTTCGCCCATAAACCCAATCTAGATTGAGTTTGAGTAAGGGCGAAAGTAACATGAACGAGTTCTCTTCATCGACCCTCTCTTCTGCTAATTAAAGTGACAAGATGCAATTTCAATCGAACTTTTTTACACTTAGACGCGAGCTTAGATGCTAGGTTGCATTGCAACCTAGCGATTTATGATCAAAAAGTGCAACCATGCTTGCATATTGTCACTTTAATTTGAAGAAGAGAGAGTCGATGAAGAGAACTCGCTTATGCTACTATCGCCCTTATTTATACTCAATCTAGACTTTAATTTGAAGAAGAGAAATCGATATATATTCTAGATTGAGTTTAAATAAGGGCGAAAGTAACAAGAGAGAGTTCTCTTCATCGACTGTCTCTTCTGCAAATAAAAGTGACGAGATGCAAATTCAATCAAGCTTTTTTGCACTTAGACGCTAGATTGCATTGCAACCTAGCAATTTATGACCATAAAGTCGAAGACGGCTAATAACAAGACAGACATCTCCCCTCTTGCTCCATATACACTGAGAACTTCAAGCACACTAGCGCCGCGAACGACTCCCGGGAACAACATTATTAATAAGTGTGCGTGAGATGCTACAGCTTCCATGTACGTATTTGCAAGTACACGCACACAATCATGTTCAATGTTCCTGTGAATCGTTGAGGGCGTTTGAACCTTGTCGCCTGCGATAGGGTGGGAGCTGTCTGTCTTGTTATTAGCCGTCTTCGATAAAGTGCAACCATACTTTCATCTTGTTACTTTAATTTGAAGAAGAGAGAGTCGATGAAGAGAACTCTCTCATGTTACTTTCGCCCTTATTTAAACTCAATCTAGATATTACTTTCGCTTTATGCGAGGTATGCACTTCAAACGGAATCGCTCAAGTAATTTTCGTTCAGTGCATTATTTTTCCGTGACCGGAATGGTCAAGAAATTTAACACAGCAAGCCCCATTTGATTTGACATTTCGTTTCAGCTCCGTACTAGGATCCGGAATAAAGCGACGCTTTATTATTTCTTGAGCGATTCCTTGCCTGAATTTTCCACGCATCGAGATAGGCCAAGAAATTTCTTGCGATCTCCGTACTACCCATTAAACCTAAAGGGTAGTACGCACATGATAAGTACTGTGGAAAAAGATAGGCCAAGGAACGGTCAAGAAATGATTTCGCTGTTAGAATTTCTTGAGTGGTCCTCAGCTGGAAAGAAATGAAAACGCTCGTAACGCCTGCCGGGCAAATCAAATGGAGCTGTCACTTTTCGTTGCGGAAAAATATTCCGTTCAATTATTCCTCAAGGAAAAGTGACATTTAGGGTATTGGTTCCCATATTAAGCATGTGGCTCCCATTTTCATCCTACGAAAAACAAGGGATTGAAGCGCTATTTGTTTTGTTTCTTATTTTTGTATTTTTTGTTAGAAGTGAGCACCCATGAAAACAAAAAGAACGGAATCAATCGGTGCCGTAATCGCTTTTTTTCGAATAGGATGAACATGGGAGCGTGAGATTACTGATGGAACACATACCCTATTCCCATACTAATCAGTTGTCAAAATTTCTTTGGTAATTTGAGGGATTTTTTCTGGAGTGCTTTTCTTACCAGGTGCGTACTAGACTTAATCTAGAAATTATATTCGACCCTTAGAGCCGATGCACACGGGCGGCGCGTCGACGCAGCGTGCACGCAAGTGCGTCCTGAGTTACACGCAATCAAATGGGAGAATGCACACGACACCGCAACGCAACCGCACCGCTACCGCGCCGCACCGTGTGCGGCACGCAATGTCAACGCATGCCCCACAGGCACGCTGCGGCGACGCGCGTTGATTCACGCTGCGTGCACGCGCCGCCCGTGTGCATCGGCTCTTATGTGTACTGGCCTAAGACGTTTTCAAATGTTTGACGAGAAAATCGATGAACAGCATTTTACCGAACTGTCATAACCGTCACAATGAGCCATTTTACGAAGTGACAACAATGTTGATGATGATATTGGTTTTCACGGGTTATTGGACGCTACCTTCTGTCAAAATTCATTCATAAAATCGGTTCGTAAAATGGACTATTAACAAAACAAAACTGCAGAATCCATAGGGCACTGCATTGTTTTGATTTTGTATGGGATTTTGACGTTTCTTGGCCTTGTTGTTTACAAAATTTCAATAAGAGTGAAAGAGAAGGAGACAACTTCGTGCAGAGCCCTATAGGGAACTGCATGAAAATCTCCCCTTCTCTTTCACTCTAACAGAAATCTTGTAAACAACAAGGCCACGAAACTTCAAAATCCCATACAAAATCAAAACAGTGCGGTGCCCTATAGTGGAACACGAGGGGCTAGTGAATGTGCAGTCTCAGACTGAAACTGAAGTTTTAAAAGAATGTCATTTTGGAAACGGTCCATAATTTACCCGTGTGTTGTTGCAATACTGTTTTTTTTTATGATTTGTGATCAAATTGTGAACCCATTAAAGTTCGATAACAAGTTCAATACAAAATCTTTTTATTGACCAATCCAAATTCCTGTGTGGTAGTGGTTTGTGTTCAGATTTCCCGTGTTAATCTATCTGTAAGAACTTTGTAAACATCTTTTGTTCTCACGTATATGGATAGGCTTGCATTAGGTTGCGTGAGATAAAATTTGGAGAACTCAATAAAAAATTTAATTTAATATTATTAATATTATTTTGAAAAAAAACTACTTTGAATTTCTCTTGACACCTCATTCAGCAACCCCTCGACTCGCACGGACGACATTTAAATCGATCAACAAAAATTTTAAACGCCAACGGATCTGTCAAACTTCTAGCGTTTGTGTGCGTGCATCCGTCATCCGCCTGTCGTTCGTCGACCGACGTTCTTTTTTGAAACAAAACGGCTGTGCAGCGGGATGATTGCAAGTGTATGCGTGACACCGCAGTGTAAATCCTCGCCGTCCGCCGATCCGCGCACCAACAAACCAAAAATCCGCTGTTTCTGCTGCAGCCAGCGTTCCGTCGTTCGCCGATTCTCTTCTTCATTCGAAACGCCTCGTCGCTGTTGTTGGTTGGATCCACAGCTCCGTTCCGTGTAGTTAGCAGCAGGCTCTACTTGCTCACCTCGAGTCGCGAGACCAAAAAAAGAAAAACCGATCGCTGGAAGTTGTAGGTAATTCGCGAGTGATTTTTGCTGGGATTTTCTTGAAGAATATTGCGTGGTGAAGAAAGTGCCAGTGTCGGAAACGGAAAATCAATCGCGAACGGATTGCGTTTATCCCGTTTTTTTCTTCGGTTTCGTGGGATTCGGTGTGATTTTTTTTTTTTCGTTCCAAGGGAAGGGAGCCTCCCCCGGACGGAGTACAGTGTGTCGTCTTTGGTGAGTGTGTAAGTGGTTTTGGACGAGGGCTGCGGCTGGCTGGTTTCGCCATTGATTGGAGAATACCGGTTCCCGGAGGATTGCTGGACCGGAAGTTGGGTGGGACATGGTGCTGTGGTGGAATTTGGCCATCCGCCGCCACCAGGGGGAAAACCTTCGTCGTCGTTGCTGTCGGTTTGTGTGTGCGCAAGGGAGTGGGTCGCCTGGCTGTGTGGAAGGAAACGCAGGAGGCTGGGAGCTAGCGGAAGGTGAACACTAGTGTGGCCCAAAATGGGCGGAATTTGAAATTTTAAATGTTACCCCAGACATTTGAATGTTTTAGTGACCAGTATGATCCTGTCAAAATTTGAGCTCATTTGGAGCACGGGTTCGTTAAAATCTAAAAGTCCGGGGAAAATCGACCGAATGTTTCTGTGGTCTCTACAATACGAGGAAGGATGCAAATCATGCAACATACTCGTGAAAAATTCTACGTTAAAACCATTTGTATTTAAAGAAATTGAGGCGTATTTCCAAAAAAAATCGTTAACATTAAATGTAAAATTTGACGCAAACATTTTCCTGTGCATTTTTTATTCGCATTTCGCTGGCTATGCTGAGGGTGACGGATATGATTCCCGATCGGTCCAAAAACTTTTCGTAAAAGAAGTTTTCTTGGTGAACGCCCATAAATTACGTCACGCTTTAAGGGGGGAGGGGAGGGGGTTCAGTAAAGCGTAAAAAAAGTATTTGAACTCATTAAAAAAATTCTGAGGTCTCATACAAAAAGTGTGACATAGAGGGGAGGGGGTAGAAAATGGGAATTTTTTGGCCGCTTCCTTGGGAACTCACTTCCCAGGGTCGATTCCTTATTCGGATGAAGAACAGGACTCAGATAAGGCAAGACATGCGTGGTCGACCAATGCCTATCATATAGCTTGTGAAGTCTTCACACCGTCGATGGTAAATAGAATGGGCATTGAGTTCTTTTCAACCTTTCAAATCTGCCGGGAAAATGGATTTTTCCCAGCTTTACTTCATGCCCATAAGCCTTTCTTGTGTTCTGTTAAAAACCATGGAGAAAATAGTGGATCACTTTGTCAAATCTACCAGCTTAGTAGAACTGCCTCTAAACCAATTTCAATTTGCTTATCAAACAGGCAAATCTACCATAACAGCGCTACAGTCGCTAGTCAGCAAACCCCATGCAACAACGGCAGCAGCAGTGCTGCTGATAAAACAAAACAAAAAGCCGTTCGTTGGATCACTAATCGGTAATAAATCAATAACTTTTTCCACAAGCATCCATTCGTTTTGCGGTCTTCGAAGGAAAGTTTCATAAATGATTTAAATGATTCTTCTACAAGAAGCGTTGATCGATTTGAATTAAGGAGACAAAGGGCGACCTCTGGGATTTTTTGTTTGAAAATGTAGCTTTTCCCATAGTAAATCCTATGCAAACTTTGAACCGCTTGCGCTAAATTATAGTTTCACCGATTTTGTACAGTTCATATGGGACCTAAATGGAATCTAAAAAGTCGACTGCGAGGATTTATTTTTTCCATACAAGCGTGTCCCATACTAATGCGCAACTATCAGGAATCTGTGAAGGGCTGTCCTCAAGGAAGAGTACTATCGCCCTTATTGTGGTCTTTGGTAGTAGACGAACTCCTGAAAAAACTCATCATACGCATTGGATACGCAGATGATGTAGCTATTCTGATACGTGGACAATATGACGACACGATATATAGACGGCTACAATCTGCGTTGAATGTTACCATCAAATGGTGCCGAGAGGAGGGATTAAACGTAAACCCTTCAAAAACTGTAATTGTACCTTTTACTAGAAGGTTAAAAATAAATCTTACTGAACCTTCTTTAGATGGTGTTCAAATTCAGTTCTCAGAAGAAGTTAAACATCTTGGGGTAACTTTGGACAAATGACTGAATTGAAATTCGCATTTAAACAATGTTTATACCAAGGGTACCAATGCCCTTTGGGTCTGCAGCAAAGCTTTAGGAAAAACCTGGGGTCTTAGACCTAACATGATTCACTGAATCTATGCTGCAATAGTCCGGCCTAAGATTACTTATGCTTCACTTGTTTGGTGGCCCAAAACAAATGAGGTAACCTCCCAAAAGAAGCTAAGTAAGCTACAAAGACTTGCTTGTATATCTAAGACAGGAGCAATGAAAAGCACTCCATCAGTTGCTTTGGATGCCCTTCTCAATATACTGCCATTGCAACAATTTGTTAAACTACAAGCGGCAAAAAGTGCCCTGCAGTTTATACAATACATTTGGACATTTGAGGATCATCAAAGACTTCATATTAAATATGGACATATAAACAGTAGAAGATTGGATGATAACGAAGACCAACTATGACGTTCCCTTCAAAGTGGTGAAACCATGTCGCTATGTTTGGGATGCTGGTGGGCCAAGTTTACGTCCAGGTTCTATTGTATTTTATACTGATGGGTCCAAGATGGGGAAAAATACTGCAGCTGGTGTTTTTGGCCCTGGTATCAGTAAGGCTATACCAATGGGATTCAGTCCTACTGTATTTCAAGCGGAAGTTCGAGCCATTCTAGAGTGTGCCAACATTTGTCTGCAAAGAAATTATAGGTTTGCCAAGATCTGTATTTTTTCGGACAGTCAGGCGGCTCTAAATGCGCTAAAAGCTTTCACGTGCACTTGCGTGCGCAGCCTTTTCTTTTTTCTCGCTCGTTCATTTTATTGAACGCAAGAAAGAGCGAGATAAAAGAGGGGGCAAAGTGCCCCCTCTATTATCTGTTTCTTTCGCGTGTTTGTTTACGAGAGTGAGTAAGAAAAAAGAAAATGCTGCGCACGCTAGAGTTCACGTGTCAATCAAAGCTAGTGTGGGAATGCATTATTTCTCTGAAGCAATTGGCCAGTAGGAACGAGGTAACGTTATACTGGGTGCCCGGTCATTGTGGAATTCTGGGAAATGAAAACGCCGACAATTTAGCTAGACAGGGTGCGGCATCAAGCTTTGTAGGCCCTGAACCTTTCTGTGGAGTTCCTGAGTGTGCTCTTCGCATGAAACTAAAAACTTGGGAAATGTCCACGGTAGAATCTAATTGGAATGCCACGGATACATCCAAGCAAGCAAAAAGGTTCATAAAACCCAGTGCAGAAAAAGCCAGGTCCATACTGAATCTAAACAAAAGAGATCTCAGGGTATTACTGGTCTGATGACTGGCCACTGCCAGAGTAAATATCATCTAAGTAAGACTGGAAAAATCCAATCCTCAGAGTGTCGTTTCTGCCAAACGGAAAACGAAACTGCCGAGCATTTACTCTGCAACTGCGGAGTGCTGTACCATCACAGATTGGCGATATTTGGTAAAGGGTTTCTAGAGCCCTTGGAAATTTGGAGAAGTAATCCCAACAGGGTAATCTATATATATAAAAATGTTCTGTTTGTTTTCACCCAAGGAAGGTTTATGAGGCAAAAAAAATGAGATTTTTTGAAAATTGATCTTCCATACACTTTGTGACCGGGGACTTGGTCTTGGATAGAAACTTGAAACGCCAAAAAACACAGTAGGCAAGACAAAGTTTGCCGGGTACAGCTAGTAAACTTTATAAAACGAGTTGTGCCTAGTTGGGATCAGGTGTTACATCAACCAATGTCCATCACAGCTCAATTGTGCCAGGATATATTAAATATGGGTCATACCACAATAATAATGGACGCAGTGGTTAAAAGGCTCTACAGATGAGAAAAAAAAAACAGAGTCATAGAATCCATCAGTCGTCGTAGACGGGAAATCAGATTCTTAACATAATGCCAAGGTTATGGGGCGCCTAAAAAGTTTTATGGCGGCTTTGTAATCGGCTGCTGAAGTGTTAGTATGCAGTATTTGCTTCCAGATAACTTGTTTTCGTGGTGTTCGTATGTTATTTACTGTGGCGCCTCAGAGCTCTTTTCAGATCTTTGAGGGCTGTATTAAACCAACTTGGTTGAGTAAACAGGTCAACTGCATAGAGCAATACCCTGGACAAATTCGAATTCTCTAAGGATATCAGGCTACGTGTTTCAGGAAATCATTCATATCATCAAAATTGGCTCAGCTGAAATAATAGGTGGAAATAGGAAATCTGTGGTGTCATGCAAGCAACGCTGGGGATTCCTTTTGTGGTGTATTCCACCACAACTGCATGCAGCATGGCACACACCATGTGTCTTTGGTTGAAATCGCGACTAATAATAGGTTGCGCAGTTACCATGTAGCACACTGCCATTAAAACACCGCTTCCGGTGATATAGTTGCCGTTCGAGAGTGATCGGTCTTGCCGGTACACGGAAAACGAGTTACCGCAACTGAAGGAATTCATTTGCTGAAGCTGCAGGCGGTATTATTCAAGAAATTCATGGATAGATTGCTGAACAAATCCGTGGATGAATTCCTAAAAGATTTTTTGGTGATAATTCCTGATTCCTGTATACATTCCTTTAACCCTTTGAAGCCGAATTGTTTCGCCGCTGCTGTCGCAACCTCGCTGGTCTCGAACATGGTTGCTATACTCGGTTTCATCGCCGGGGTCATATATGACCCCTCCGGCTTCAAAGGGTTAAACTAAAGAATTCCAATATACTAACCGATGGAAGCGTTCCTCGAAATCTTCAGGTAATTCTCGGAGAAACGGAGAAAATTCTGAAATTTCTGAAGGAACTCCTGAATAATTTTTTAAAGAGAGTGGAATTTTTAAAAAAATCACCAGAGGAATTCCTAGAGCAATTCGTGGAAGATTCCTGTATGAATCCCTCGAGAAATTCCTGGATGAATCACTGGAGGAATTCCTTAAGGAATAAATGGAGGAATTCAAGGAGGAGGCAGTAGAGGAATCCCTGGAGATATCTCTAGAGGAATTCTTGAAGTGATTCCAGGCGGAATTTTTGATGGAGTACCTGTAGGATTTGCAGGAGGAATTCCTAGAAGAGTTCTTAGAGGTATCTTTAGAGGAATTTAGGGAGGAATCTCAAGAGAAATTCCTAGAGGAATTTCTGGATGATTCCCTGAAGAAATTTTTGAATAGTTCTTTCGATTAATTCGAGGAATTTCTGGAGAGATTCCTCGAGGGATCTCTGGAGGAATTCTTTAGAAAACATCCTGGAGGTATTCCAGAAGCAATTCCTGAAGGATTCTCTGGAAGAAATCCTGGAGGAGCTTCTGGACAAATTTCTGGCGGAATCCCTTGGAGGTATTTGAATAGGAGACCGTGGGGGAATTTTTGAGGAACTAGAAAAATCTTTGAGGAATCTGTAGAAATTTCTGGAGTGATCCTTCGATGAATTTCTAGAGGAATTTCTGGAGGAGTTCCAGCAAGAATCCCTGAAGCAATTCTTGATATAATCTTAGGAAAAATCCTTGGAGGAATTCCTAAGGGAATTCCTGTAGTCATCTCTGAAAAAAAAAAATCCTGGAGGATTTCCTGAATAAACTTCTGGAGCAATTACTGAGCAAATTTCTGAGCGAATTCCTGGATTAATTTCTTGAAGGATTCCTGAAGATATTCCTGAAGGAATTCCTGAAGAAACTTCTGGGGTAATTCCTGGAGGAATTTTGAGAGGAACTCCTGGAGGAGTCTCTGGAGAAATTCCAGGATGAAACCCTAGAGGAATGCATATAGAAATCTTTTGTGGAGTTCCTGGGGGTACTCCAAGAGGAACTTTTGGAGGAACTTGGAGGAATGCTCATGGGAATATCTAAATGAATGTCCGAATGAAATTCCGCAGGAATCCCTGATGAAATTCCTGGAGGAATCTCTGGAGATGTTGGAGATCCAAATTCCTGGAGGAATTCTTGGGAGGGTTTCCGGATAAATTCTGGAATTCCTGGGAAAATTTTTGAAGGAATCCCTGGAGAATTTCTTGGATAATTTACTGAAGAAATTCCGGGAGAAATTGACGTAGGAATTTCTGGAAGAATTCCTTGATCAATTCCTGGAGGGATTTCTGAAGGAAACCCTGCAGGAAATCGTGGGGCAATTCTCGGATAAATTGTTGAGAGGGGGTCATTGGAGGAATTCCTGGAGGATTTCCTGGTTCGATGCCTGGAGGCAAGCCTAGAGAAATCCCCGAAGGAATCCATATAGAAATCACTGGAGGAATTATTGGAGGAATGACTGGAAGTATTCCTAGAGGAATCCTTAGCGTAATCTCTAAAGGATTCCCTAGAGCAATTGCTGGCGAAATTCCTGAAGAATTCCTTAGGGAATTTCTTTACTGGTGGAATTCCTGAAGACATGCCTGTAGGAATTCCTGAAGGAATCTGTTGAGTCATTCTTGAAGGATATAGAAATTCCTGAAGGATTCCTTGCATACACTCTCGGAGGAATCCTTCGAGTAATTCTTGAAGATTCATTGGTGCTTTTTAAAGAGTAAACCCTGTAGGAATTCTCAGATGAATCTCTAGAAGTACTTCTGGAAGAATCTCTATTAGAATTCCTGGAGGAATTTTTGGAGGAGTTCCTGAAAGAACTCCCAGAGGAATTCCAGGAAGAATGCTTAAATTTATGCAGTGATTCCTTGAGTTATTCTTGGAGGAATCCCTGGAGAAATTTCTGGAGAAATCCCAGGAAGAATTCATGAAGGAATCCCAACAGAAGTTTCTGTAGTATTTCCAGGAGGAGGAGCTGAAGAAATCACAGAAAGAATTCTTGAAGAAATCCTGATTTTTTTCAGGAACTGATTATTGATAATCTTGAGATGGTTCGAAATAAAAAAAATCTGGCCCCCTCTGGCTATGCCCATAGCCAGAGGATTTGAACATCTGGAGTAGTTCTAACTTAACTAAATGAGGATGTCATTCTAATGATGTTCTACAAGCCGCACAAGTTGTTCATATACCATATTTTCAAATTCAGCTTCAGAAGTGAGCTGTGGATGATTGAATCTAGATATGTCGAAATTACATTTAAAAACGCGCGATGCGGTCGGTCAATTGGCAATGTAGGATTTTAGTTAACCATTGTAAAATTCCTCGTTAACCAGTGAGATTTCGAATTTTCATTCCTGAGATAAACTTTGAAAGCCCATATAGCCGAGGCGGTAAACGCACGGGTATTCAGCATGACCATGCTGAGGGTGACGGGTTCGATTCCCGGTCGGTCCAGGATCTTTTCGTAAAGGAAATTTCCTTGACTTCCTTGGGCATAGAGTATCTTCGTGCCTGCCACACGATATACACATGCAAAATGGTCATTGGCAGAGGAAGCTCTCAGTTAATAACTGTGGAAGTGCTCATAGAACACTAAGCTGAGAAGCAGGCTTTGTCCCAGTGAGGACGTTACGCCAAGAAGAAGAAGAAGATAAACTTTGAAAGTCCATACTTTAAACCGTTTCGCCATATAACCTTGGGTCACCCTAGTGAACACTAACACATCCAGCCTCTGGCACTGCTGGCCAACTGCTGGCTGGCTGACTCAAACGACGACGACGACGAAGACGTCGACAAAAGGCAAAAGGGAGATTTTTGATCCGCTCGCTGTACACTAACGTCGTCCAAAGGCCATTGTGTTCTTCGGTTGGACTTGGGAGCTGGAGGAGCGTGTGTGGTTGGTGGCCCAGAAACAAGAGCTGTGAAACAAACTATAGGTAACTCTGGATTGCTGCACTGTTGATGTTGTTGTCCAATGTGAAAGGTGCCTAATGACGATGACGATTGCGGTGGGTGACACAATAGCAAAACCCTAGCAAGCCACGGATGGGGATTGTCGGTCCGGCTGTCCGATCCGTAACAACCGTTTGACAGTAGTTCTTCATGTGTTGATCTTTGGTGTTAGTGAATCTATTGTTTGGAAATTTTCTCGTTTGGGCCCAAATTCGGTCCGTTTGTTCCCGGTTGGATTAGTCGGATTTGATCGTTGGGTGCCTTGCAAAATCCAGCTGGAATTCAGTATCTAAATGTGCCAGTGTGTGTCGACAGTAGTGTAAGAATTCACAAAAAAGAACGAGCACTTTCAGCTCCACAGCCGACCGAATCGAGTACATGCCTGCCTAGTGCCTCGTACTAGTTTGGGGGATAAATCGAAGTGAGAAGGCAGAAAAAATCATAAATCGTTTCTCCGTCTAGTTATAGTAGAGTGGAAGCAGAGTGCGGTGTAGAAGAAAAAAGAAGCCAAGAGCTGTGTTTGTGTGATACCTCCTAGCTCCGTATCGGCTCGCAGAAGAAAAGCCCGAAGAAGAAAGAAACAACCCACCAGAAGAGCGCACCGGGAAGAGAGTGTGTGCGAGTTAGCGCAAAATAACAAGAAAAGAAAAGTGTTACAGGAAAAAATAGATAGCAAACAGATCACCCAGAAGCGCCTCTGTGTTGTGCCCCTTGCTGCTGCCTCTACTGCTGGCCACTGCCGTTATTATTGTTGTTACTGCTGAGCGAACAACCTCAGAGAGTTGCCCCCACACGTGAAAGGCCCGAAAGGCGGCAGAAATGGATCTATTCGAGAAGGGAAGCATAGTCAACATCAAACGAAGCGATGGTAAGTCATTGGAATTGTCACTTAGTACCATGCTTTGTACTTAGTCTAAAAGTTCTTTAATTGCTGGAAAATAGTCACAGAATTTAGCTAAAATGATACTTTACTATTTTCCTCCTCGGCTTTAAGATCAACCAACTGGATGATCATTGAAATTTCAAGCATGCAAAGGGTTAAAGAAATGCTAGTATAAACGATTCTTTTTTTTTTTGCACGGGTTCGTAACTCAGTCAAATTTTGAGCCTATTGACCAGATTTTTTGTACACGGATAGTACTAACCGTGTCTCCCTGTGTACAAAATTTAATGTGAATTGGTTCAAAATTGACTGAGTAATAGCAAAAACTCGACTCGTGTAAAGAAAGAAAGAATGGCGTGTAAGCATCTAGACTAGAGATATCGTTTGTAATCTAAGAAACTAACTTTATGTATTCCTGAGTCAGTCAGACAGTCTTTTGTCTGATTCCCGAAAGAATGTTCAACCCTTCGAACCCTTGGGTGACTCAATGGAAAAATGCTGGAAAATATCTTGGATGAACTCAGCAAAAGCGCTCTGAATGAATTTTCTGAGAATTGGGTGAGTGAATGTCTGAGACGTTCCTGTACAATTTCCCAACAAAATTCAAATCAAGCTATTTTGGGAACAGAGAAAAAGTTCTTAGGGTCGATTTCTTCACCTCGACTTAACCGGTAAGCCAGGCTTACCCATATAGTTAAACCTGGTTAAACGCGTAAGTCAGGGTGAAAAAATCGGCCGGAATTCCTGAGCGCATTCCTAGCGAAATTCCTTGACCTCCAAATCAATACCTTTGATGGAGAATTTCTGGAGGAGTTGAAGTAGTGGGCACAGAATATCTCTAGTAATTCGTTCATTAAACTCTGGATAATTTCTGGATTCCTTTTCCCTCCGAAATTCCGATCTTAATCGTGAAATCCAAATAAATACTCTTGCAAGAATCCTCAGCTTCTTTGTTTGTTTTTCATTTCATTATATTTTTTGCGTTAGGGCGACTTTACTGGAAGACCAGTAAAGCAATTCTATCAGGGAATACCTACAAGAATTCCTCTGGGGATTTTTACAGAAATTTCATCTTGGATTTCAATCCAGGAATTCCATCCGTCGATTAATCGAAAACGACCATTTTGGATTCATCCAAGACGTCATTCTGAAAATTTCTCCAAGAGTACCATTTGAGGATAACTTTGGAAACTCTTTATCTGTTAATAACTCCAGCGATACCATTTGAAGATTTTTCCAGAAATTGCTTCTGGAGATTTCCACAGAAATTCTATCAGAGAAGTTAAATGCAGGTACTCCATCTGTTGATTGCTAGTATGTATTTTCAGAAGAATTCCTGCTGGGGATTCCACCAAAAAGATTATTCTTGGGATTCCTTGGATGATTTCTGGGCATTCCTTTAGATTCCTGATTGGATTTCTCTTGAAATCTTTCGGAAATTTCTTTAGGAATTCATGCAGGAGTTCAGTCTGGGATTTACGAATTTGATCTAGGAATTTCTTCAAGAACTCCTAAAGATATCTCAGAAGTAACTGCTGGAAGATTCCTAGGAGAAATGGAGAATTTCCAGCAGAAACTGCCGAAGGAATCCTAACTAAAATTTCTCAAGGAACTCTTGGAGGATATCTAGGCAGAATTCCTGCAATATCTAAGAAATTCCTGAAGGATTCCCAGTAATTCATGTGAGGTTTCTATAAGAAATACCAGGAGAGTCAGCAGAAATCAATTCTGGAACATATTCAGGAGATACTGCCGGAAATTTTGCAGAGGTATTCCTGGAGGATTCCCAGAAAGAAATATGGCGAAATTCCAGAAAGGAGCTCCTGGAGAATTCCCAGCAAAAGCTCTTGCAGAATTCATGCGCGAAGTTCCAGCAGTAACTCCTTCAAAATTCTTCCCAGAAATAATACCTGAGAGATATCCATAAAAAATATCAGGAGAGCTCTTAGAAAAAAAAATCTGAAGGATTTCCAGAAGAAACTGTTAAAAATGCAAAAGGTATCCAAAAATTACAAAAGGAGCATTCCCAGAAAGAAGTGTAAAACAAATCCCGGAAGGAGCTTCTGAATTTTCAGAAGATTCCCATCAAATTTGGAGAATCCTTTGGACGAATTCGAGATCGAAGTCCCCGAAAAAAAAAACCTGCATAAATACCAAGAAGAGCTCATACAGGAATCCCAGAAGAAGCTCCTGGAGAAATTATTGGATGCGTCCCAGAAGGATGTCCCGGAAGAATGGAAATGCAGATGAAATCGCATAAAAGTTTTCCAGGAAGGAATCTCAGGGAGAAATTGTAACGAAATCCCAGAGGAAGCTCTGATAGGAAAGAAATATAAGATGGAATGCTGTAATGAATTTCAATTCCTAAATATATTCCCGTAGGAGCTCCAGAAATTGAAAACGGACATCTAGGTTAAAAGGATCTCTTAGGGGTTAGTAAAAGGAACTCCTAGGGGTCAGAAACTCTTTCTTCAAAAACTTCGAATCGAATTCCAAAAGGTGGTTAAGCGCAAATAGTACGAGATAACCTAGAGCAATCCCAAAAGCATGTTTGGTGACAGTTATAGAAGGCATCCTTTTGGTAAACCTACAAGTAGTTCTGGAGGAGTTCCAAGAGATTGCATAGGGCATCTGTGAAGGAATACCTGAAGGAACCTCAGAAGAACTGTGAAATTATCAAACTAGAATGGACTCATAGATGCCAAAGAACAAATTAATTTGATTGTAAACTACATCATTGTTGTTTAAGAAGGTGGTAAAACTTCCCGTTCATCATGTTGTAGAATGTTTTGCCTAGGAAAGACGGCCAAAAATAATTTCCCGGTCAAGTTATCAAACAAAGAAAAGATCTATCAAGAGAAATCGATCAGCGTCGAAAACTCCACCCAGAGTAAATTTCTGGCTACGCCAATGTGCGCAGATGTTATCACAGAATATCTGCTAATGTTTCTCTCGGGATTCCTCTTGAACACTTTCGGTAATTCCTACCGGTGTTCCTCATGGGACTCTCTCAAGTGATCTTCCCGGAATTTCTACCCGAGTTACTGCAGGAGTTATTTATGTGATCTCTATTAGAGCTCCTCCAAGGATTTGTAAAGCAGCTTTTCACGAATTTTCTGCAGGAGTTCCTTGTTCTACAGTTTCTACCTGGGTTTCTACAGGAGTTTCAGCCCGGATATTTCCTAAAGCTTCTCCTGATTTTAATCGCAAAGCGTCTCCTAGGAATTCTCTCAGAAGATTTTTTTCTGGGGTTGGTCCCGGAATGTCTCTAAGAGTTTTCCTGAATTTAACTTAGACTTTCTCCTGAACTTTTTCCGGGGGGAATTTTGGGATTTCTGAGGGAGCTATTGCTGATATTTCTTATGGAGTTTTCCCGTGATTTCTTTCAGAGCTTTTTCCAGGCCAGGAGTGTTCCCTTTTCCAAAATGTTAGTTAAAAATAAATAAATACTAAATATTGCTTTCTAGACTTTTTGCGGTGTTGTTACTTTTTCTTGCAGTGATTCGCCTGAGATTATGCAATTATTTACTTTCTCGGAATTATTCCCAAAGATTATCTTGAAATCCCTACCGGAAACCGTTCCAAAATTGTGGATATTCTTTTTGTAATTTCTTTTTTTCTCGGAATGCAATATATTACTTGTAAGACATTCCCGGAGGAGCATCGGATGGAAACCAGGTGAAATATCGAGAGGAACTTTTGAAGAAATTTTGAAAAAAAAAATGGAGAAATAAGTTCTGGACGCCATCTCGGAGGAAATATTAAAGAAATTCACTGAACACCTCTAAAAGAATCCTGGGAGAAACCACGTTCAAATTCCGCGAGAAAATCCAAGAGAAATATTGGAAAACACTCTAGATGAAACCCTTAGCAGCACTTCTGGAAGAACCTTTCAAAAATCCCGAGAGAAACTTCTGGAAGCCTTCCCGGAAAACCACTAAGAGAAATTCCCGAAGGAACTTTGGTGGATCAATTTTGGAAGGGTCTTCGGGAAGAATCCAACAAGAAACTCTGGAAGCATATCGGGAAAACCTGTGGTAGAAACCCCGGTAGAAACTCCAGCAGAGACCCCGTTTAAAACTCCAAAAGTTTGGGAGAATCTCTGGTAGGAATCCCAGGAACAACTCTCAGGAATTCCGAAAGAACAGCGAACAAATTTCGGAAGCAAACATTCATGGGAGGAAATACGAAAAACAAAAGCCTCTTAATGGAAACTTTGAAGAACTGGAGAAAGCCAGAAGAAAAAAACTACGCCTAATCCATACGAAAAAAATCTTTAATAATTGCAAGGAAGATTTCTGTAGGGGAACTACGAAAGAATTTAAATAAGAAATGTGATAGAAATCCAGCAGGAATCCCAGAAAGAATTCAAGGACAACCCATGGCTAAAATTTTGAAATGAATTTTGGATAGATTTTCAATCGAATTTCTGGACAAATGTCGGAAGGAAATTCTTATGTTTTAAAAAAAAAGTGCTATCTTGCGTATTTACCCTTTAAAAGTTTTTCTCGATTTTTGAGGATATTTCTGTGCAGTTTTTGAAAAGCATATGAATGCTTGTCTTTGGTAACAAAGAAATTGTTCAGAACTTCCATACTTCATACATGATGATTCATTTGACAATATCTCAGTTGAACAAAAGACACAACTGTTTTCTGCATATAAGTTTATCTAGCCCGGTAATGTAATTATTAGTAAAAAAATCTTTCGAACAGGTGGCACTGGGGTGAAAAAAGCTATTGTTAATATCTCGAACCAGTGGAGCACTGGAGCGAAATAAAAATGGAGTCTCCAACGAAACCGTTCAAGTGTAAGCGCTATGTCCAAACCATTCCCAGTTACAAAATACCGCACTTGATGTAATATGTATATCACGGATATCTAGGTCTATGTAGAAGGATTCTGAACAGGTTTCTTCTAGTCATTTCTCCATAGAATTCTGTGTGAATACGTCCCAGGATTTCTCCTGGAACTCTTTCCGGTATTCCACCCAGGATCCCTCATGGGATCCCTTCAAGCATTCTTCCAAGGATTCCACCAATAATTCCTCGCTGCATTATTTCAGATGTATCTCCCGAGATTCCTTCATTGATTTCTCACGGAATTCCTTTAGGAGTTTCTTTAAAAATGTTTCCCGGGCTTTCACCAGGAATTCCTCGCGGGACTCCTTCAGAAATCCAGCGGGGATTTTTTCATCGATTCCTCCCGGTATGTTTCTGGGATTTCTTTGAGTGTTTTCCCCGGGATTCCTTCAAAAATTTTCTCCGGGATTCCTTTTAGGATTATTTCAGGAATTCCTTTATTAGTAGATCCCGTTTTTCCTGCATTTATCTCAGGGATTCCTTCGGAATGTTTTCAAGAATTTCTCCAGGTGTTTTTTTTTCAGGAATCCTGTTGGAAATTTCTTCCGAGATCCTTTCATTGATTCCACACGTGGTTCGTTCAGGGATATTTCCGACATTTCTTCAGGGATTCATTCCGGGATGATTCCTTCATTACTTCCTAAAATGTTTTCCGATTCCCTTAGGAATTCTTAAGGGACTCCTTCCGCGATTTTTTCACGGATTTTCTCGAGACTATATCATGAATTCCACCAGGATTTTTCCTAGGTGTTCTTTCTGGAATTCCGTTGGCAATTCCTACGTTGATTCTTGCATTTTTCCCGGGACTGTATCATGGATTCCACCAGAATTTTCCCTAGGTGTTTTTTCTGGAATTCCGTTCGCAATTCCTACGTTGATTCTTGCCGGGATTCCTTCAGGGATGTTTCCCGACATTTCATCCGATATTTCTCCATTGATTTTCCCAGAATCCCTTTAGGAATTTCTTCCGGGAATCTTGCACGAATTATTCCAAAATTCTGCATCAGGGTCTCTTCCAGGATTCTTTCTGGGTGTTTTCCTGCGACTCCACCCGGTACGTCTTCAGGGATTCTTCCCGATATTCCTTTAGAGATTTCTCATAAGATTTCCTCAGAGACTCCTTCCGGGATTTCTCTCGGGATTCTCCACGGTTTTTGCTGAATTTCCACTAGAGATTACTTCAGAGATTCCTTCCTTCAAGTATTTCTCCCGGGATTTCTACAATATTTTTTAAAAAGATTTTTCGAGGGATTCCTTCAATGATTTACAGTAAATTCCTGAGATTTTTGCAGGATTTCCTTTAGAATATTCATATGGACTCATTAAAAAAAAATTCAAAGATCATTCCTGGATTTTTAAGGGTTTCTTTCAAGGAATTCTACTGGGCTTCCTTCATGGTTTCCTTCCGGAAACCTTTCAGAAATTCCTCCCTACCTTACTTACCTTACCGATCAGGCAAAGGCCGGGGTGGCCTCTGCTGTACATAGTTGCCGCCTCCAATCCAGTCGGTTCATGGCTGTTTGTCTCCAGTTCCGCACTCTGCGTAGGGTCCGCAGATCGTCCTCCACTTGGTCGACCCACCTAGCTCGCTTCGCTCCACGTCTTCTTGTACCGGTCGGATGACTCGAGAACCATTTTAGCCGGGTTGCTATCCGACATCTTGATGACGTGATCCGCCCACCGTAGCCTCCCGACTTTCACGGTACGAACGATGGTTGGTTCTCTCAGCAGCTGATGCAGCTCGTGGTTCATTTGCCTTCTCCAAGTCCCGTCTTCCATCTGCACTCCGCCGTAGATGGTACGCAACACCTTCCGTTCGAAAACTCTAAGGGCACGTTGATCCTTTGCACGTAGGGTCCATGTCCCTACCGGTCTCGACCGGTCTAATCAGCGTTTGTAGATAGTTAACTTCATGTTACGGCGATCTTTATTCCATCGTAGAGTTCTGCGGAGTCCAAAGTAAGCACGATTTCCTGCCACAATGCGCCTCTGAACTTCTCTGCTGGTGTCGTTGTCGGTCACCAGTGAGCCCAAGCACACGAATTCTTCAACCGCCTCGATTTCATCACCGTCGATATAAATTCGGGGTGGCGAGCGCGGTGATTCCTCCCTGGAGCCCTTTGCCATCATGTACTTTGTCTTCGACACATTAATGACTAATTCGATTCGCCTGGCTTTACTTTTTAGTCGGATGAACGTTTTCACCATCGTCTCCAATTTGCGAGCTATAATATCAATATCATCAGCGAAACCAAGCAGCTGAACGGACTTCGTAAAAATCGTCCCACTCGTGTTTATCCCCGCTCTCCTTATTACACCTTCTAACGCAATGTTGAACAGCAAGCACGAAAGACCATCACCTTGCCGTAACCCTCTGCGAGATTCGAAGGGACTCGAGAGTGTCCCTGATACTCGAACTACGCACATCACTCGATCCATCGTCGCCTTGATTGATCGTATCAGTTTATCCGGGAATCCGTATTCGTGCATAATCTGCCATAGCTGTTCTCGATCAATTGTATCATACGCCGATTTGAAATCGATGAATAAGTGATGTGTGGGCACGTTGTATTCGCGGCATTTCTGCAACATCTGGCGGATGGCGAACATCTGGTCCGTTGTAGCGCGTTCACCCATAAATCCAGCCTGATATTGCCCCACATACTCTCTTGCAATCGGTGATAGACGGCGGCATATCTTGTATCTTGTAGGCAGCGCTCAGTAGTGTGATCGGGCGGTAGTTCCCGCAATCCAACTTGTCGCCCTTTTTGTAGATGGGGCACACGATACCTTCCATCCATTCCTCCGGTAATACTTCCTCCTTCCAAATCTTGGTAATGACCCAGTGTAGTGTTCTCACCAGTGCTTCTCCACCGTATTTTAGAAGCTCGCTTGGTAGTTGATCTGCTGCAGCTTTGTTATTTTTCAATCGGCCAACCTCCTCCTCAATCTCCTGGAGGTCAGGAACCGGAGGTCTTTCGTCCTGTGCACATACTCCTAGATATATTACCGCGCCACCTTCGGTACTTACAACGTCGCCATTGAGGCGCTCATCGTAATGCTGCCGCCACCTCTCGACCACCTCACGCTCGCTCGTGAGAATATTCCCGTGATTATCTCGGCACATGTCGGCTTGTGGCACAAAGCCTCTGCGCGAGCGGTTCAGCTTCTCGTAGAACTTTCGTGTGTCCTTAGCGCGGTACAGCTCTTCCATCGCTTCGCGATCTCGTTCTTCCTGCTGGCGCTTCTTCATCCGGAAGATTGAGTTCTGCCTGTTCCGCGCCTGTTTGTAACGTGCCTCATTCGCTCTCGTACGGTGTTGCAGCATTCTCGCCCATGCTGCATTCTTCTCGTTTTTAAACTGTTCACATTCGCCGTCGTATCAGTCGTTTCTGTGATTCGGAGATGCGAAGCCTAGTGCTTTAGCCGAGGTACTACTACAATGGCGGATCGGATGTCCCTCCAGCCATCTTCAAGTGTAGCTGCGCCAAGCTGCTATTCCGTTGGTAGGGCCACTGCACAGTGGTACCGCCATAGGCCAAAAATCGAAAAATTGATTTTCTAATTCATGAGTTTATATATTTTTTATAAATCAATGGTGTTCCCAAGAATGCAGAAAAACCATTTTTATGTATGTTTCTGTCGCATATTTTGATTAAGAGCGTGGGCACTGTTATGCAATTTGGCATTCTCAAAATTTGTCGAAAAATTACATGAGTTTCGAGTTGTTCACCGCGTCTTCGTATAACAAAACCAAGTGGATTTTGGAATGTTTTTCAATGCAGAAAATCAGAATAAATGTTTATCTTTCAAATTCAAAGCACTAAAAAGTGGAAATGAATGTTTTTGAACTAATGGGGCTGTGAGTAATAGACTCATAATTTTACCCATAGAATATTTACATAATAAAAATTCATGCAACATTTCAAACATGTTCTTAACCACATATAATCAATCGTCAGCCATCAAATGATCAGATTTCACTAGGAGAATCAATCTGTGAAAATTTTAGCTGCAAATATCTGCATATAAGTTTGCAGGAAGTATTGGAAGTTACCCGTTATTTTTAACAAAAATATGTTTTAAAATAACTACAAAATTATATATATATATACTTGTCGTTTTGTAACTACCTGAAATGCGTACCAAAATTACTGAAATTTTTACAGGAGATATTTCTATGCTTTTTTAATAATACTTGAGGGATATTTTATTTGAAAACAAACTTTGTAAATGTTTTTTTTTTAATTATGAAAAAATACAGTTCTGGAGGTATGGCTTGAGGTATGAGTAATTGCATAATAATCATTTTCATTTGGCTTCGTCAAAACTTACCTTTGTTAATGTGTAATTTGATAAGACATTTTGCATTTATTGCTAACATTGACAAAATTCCCTCAAAATCCATCCAGTACCTAAAACTGTAGTGCTGGGAGAAGAAGGAGTAAATATGTTCTTTGATTAATATTTACTGGACATAAATCTTCATAATCTCTTCCCAAATCTAAATATTTGATCAATTTATTTACGTTTAATCTCAGTATTCGAATTGATTTTTTGATACTATTGCAGGCACTCTGTCGAATATTTAGCAATGGAGAGCGTTATTTGTATATGTACACTCCCGTTCAAAAGTTTGGGGTCACCCCCTCAAAAACATGTCATTTTTTAGGCCCATATCTCCGCCAATTTGCGTCCGATTTCAAAACCCTAGATTTCATTCAAAAGATAATAAGTCAAAGAAACTTTGAACATGATTTAAAAGAAACTTTTTCAAAAAAATTCGTATGTAAACTTAACCCAAAAAGTTGCTAAATTTTCTAAAAAATGAATATAAACTTACGGCAGCGTCGCTGGAAGTTGGGTCGCCCAAATTTTAAGATGAGAGCGGTAATACAGTTTCTTACCGATTTTGGCAACACCCGTTTTTGTCTACTCCCGATTTTGGCAACACCCGTTTTTGGCAACATTTCCTTCCCGATTTTGGCAACAATTTCTTACCGATTTTGGCAACACCCGATTTTGGCAACAATTTTTTACCGATTTTGGCAACAAAAAATTTTGACCAAAAATTTTTACCGAAAAATCGTTTGTATTTGTAAATGTAGTGTTATTTTATTCTTACTTTTCTTTAAAAAATCAAAATTCATTAAATTTTCCAAAATCGACAATTTTACAAATCATGACGTAATTTATGAACGTCACCTACATGGATCGTTTTATAGCTTGTGAATAGTCCATATTTATAATATAAGCCAAATTGACGCATAAAAGTTGAAAATTATCCACAAAATTTTTTTACCGATTTTGGCAACACCCCAATTTGGCAACATTAAATTCACCTCGTGTTGCCAAAATCGGTAAGAAACTGTATGACCCATTTTCTATTAGCTTTCAACTGCTTTTTACAGAACTTTTCTAAAAAATCTAGAAAAAAAGTTATTAAGTAAATTAATCCTTGATGTCATCGACCAAACGTTTGGGGTCACCCCTCAATATGATGTATCGGCCAAAAGTTTGGGGTCACTTTCGTAAAACATGGAAAAGTGATTTGGAGATATCTTCGTCATCTATAGTTCAATTTTATTTATTTTTGGCTCATTTCAAAGATAATTAACTAAATTTACGTTTGATGTCTTCAACTTAACGTATTTAACGATTTTTGTATATAAAAATGTTATGTAAAGTTAGCACATTTTACCACGCTTCAAAAAATGAGGCAACTTTACGTTAAGTTTTAGTATGTAAATTTCAACAAATATGTGTGGTTCAATGTCTATGCAGTAAGTGTCATTCATTTTGTTTCAAATAAGCCAAGAAGAATTAAAATTGAATGAAACATGACAAAGATATCAACAAATCACTTTTCCATGTTTTACGATAGTGACCCCAAACTTTTGGCCGATACAGCATTTTGAGGGGTGACCCCAAACTTTTGGTCGATGACATCAAGGATTAATTTACTTAATAACTTTTTTTCTAGATTTTTTAGCTAAGTTCTGTAAAAAGCAGTTGAAAGCTAATAGAAAATGGGTCATATTACCGCTCTCATCTTAAAATTTGGTCGACCCAACTTCCAGCGACACTGCCGTAAGTTTATATTCATTTTTTAGAAAATTTGGCAACTTTGGGTTAAGTTTACATACAAAATTTTTTGAAAAATTTTCTTTTAAATCATGTTCAAAGTTTCTTTGACTTATTATCTTTTGAATGAAACCTAGGGTTTTGAAATCGGACGCAAATTGGCGGAGATATGGGCCTAAAAAATGACATGTTTTTGAGGGGGTGACCCCAAACTTTTGAACGGGAGTGTATATTCCGTTTATTGGGTTAGAGCTATCTTTGATTAAAATTCCACGTACTTCACTACTGAATAGCATTTCCAAAGCAATTTCTAGAAACAAAAACAACTGGAAATACTTTAATCTTTTTCAAAACGCAGGCCCATGAATCGTTTGATATATAACGTTGTATAGCATTGTATTTATGGTTTTAAATTTCCTTTTACGTACGTTATGGGAAATAATCCCAAATATTTGTTTAAAATTATGCAATTGAAGAAGTAATTGATTCTGTAATTGCACTACTGCACTATTGTTTTAAAATTATTACTATTGGTAATTTGACACTGTAGTTATACATACTAATTCAATTTGTGATGATTTTTCTGTATTTCAACAATGAGAACTACCTTATTTCTGATGAAAAGTCTTCAGTTTCATAAATTGTTTTATTACAGCAGAAATTAAACCTATTAATAAAATTACAATTTTAATGCTAATATTGATATTATTCAAAAGAATCCATTATGATACTGTGATACATGTTTTAACTTGTTATACTTAGCAGGAATTGATATAATTCGACCCACTCTTCATAATAGTTAAAAATATTTGATTACTGATTTCTGTTCAAAATAAAGCTTTTTTAATGATAATATCATTATCATAAATAAAAATGTCCAAAGTTAATATTTTCCAAGTGATGTTCATGAAAACGTAGTGGAATATCCTTTTTTGGTCATAACATGCTATTTCTGGTCATTAAAAATGATTCTGCCCTTCAAAAAACGAAGAAAATGATTTATGACCGCTTCCCTGAACAAATGGAACCACTGTGCACTGCTAACTGCTGCGCGTAGTCTTGAGCCACTTCTACGTTACGCAGCTGCTCGATGTTGAGCCGCGGCGGTTGACTTCGACGCGTGTGATAACTGTCGAAAGTTTTGAGCGCATGCATACAGCGAATAAGTAGTGATCCGAATCTATATTTGCACTGCGGTATGTGCGGACATTGGTTATATCCGATAAGAATTTACCGTCGATTAGAACGTGGTCGATTTGGTTTTCTATTTGATGGTCGGGCGATCTCCAGGTGGCTTTGTGGATATCTTTGCGGGGAAGAAGGTGCTTCGGACTACCATACCACGGGAGGCTGCAAAGTTTACGCATCGCCTGCCGTTATCATTCGATACGGCGTGCAGGCTGTTTCGTCCGATTGCCGGTCTGTACATTTCCTCCCTTCCTACCTGCGCGTTCATGTCGCCGACAACGATTTTCACGTTACGCGGCGAGCAACCATCGTATGTTTGCTCTAACTGCGCGTAGAACGCTTCTTTCTCGTCATCGGGTCTCCCTTCGTGTGGGCAGTGGACGTTGATGATGCTGTAGTTGAAGAAACGGCCCTTAACTCTCAACATGCACATCCTTGCGTTGATCGGCTGCCACCCGATCACACGTTGTCGCATCTTGCCCAACACTATAAATCCTTTTCCCAGTTCATTGGTGGTGCCACAGCTTTGGTAGAAGGTAGCCACTCGATGCCCGCTTTTCCACACTTTCTGTCCAGTCCAACATAGTTCCTGCAACGCCACGATGTCGAAGTTGCGGGGATGTAGTTCGTCGTAAATTATCCTGTCACATCCTGCGAAACCTAGTGACTTGCAATTCCATGTTCCAAGTTTCCAATCGTAGTCCTTATTTCGTCACGTGGGTCTTTGCCGATTGTATCGAGTCGTATTTTCTCCTATGTTATTCGCAATGGGGATTTTTACGGGTGGCTTATTGGGCCTACGCCAACACTCCTGTCTCGCCAGAGGGCCATCGTGCCAGTTCTGTTTAACGTTCCAACCAACACTGGGACGACCACGCTGATGGGGCTACCACCTTGGATCTAGCTGCGCGTGGTGCAGAGTTTCTTACTCAGCCGCTGGATGCCAGAACAGACGCTGTTTGAGCCGCACCTCCTTGGTGAACAGACGCTCGAGTCGTAACTCCTCAATACCTCCCTAGATTCATTTATTGAATCCTCCCGAAATGCTTTTGTATGAAGCGTAGTCTTCAGTCTTTGGCCAGACAAAACTTTAACATCGCAATGGCCGGTTCAATTATTCTAGTATTGAATTTTTGAAAATAATGTGTGTCGTTCTCTTTACACTATACGGATACGCAATTGCGTGCTGTCAGCAAAATAGCAAACATGGACACCCACGATCGATTTCATCTCAATTCGAGTGGCAGCATGCTGCCATAACTTGGTCAGACTGAGTAATTCTCTCGAAGCGAGATACAAAAGCAGCAGTCTCGAAGAGTTGCCCAAAAGTTGCTCGACCGGCACCAACACCTTGCTTTCTATTATAAGGCGTCTTCGTCTGAACTGAAGAACATCCGTCCAGCGAACTATTTTGCGGTGTGCGTCCTTCACAATTATTAAAAAAAATGGTTCGCTAAAAGGTGAATTGCATCACCCGACTCATCGTTACTCAAACTCGAGCGAACTAAGGTATGATGCATACCATGAAGTTTTGCAACTCGAACCCGATGGGATGCACTTATTATTTTCGTCACATTGTGACGAAGTGCATGAGCAGCGTGTGTACTGGCAAAAAAGCGGCGATGACTTATGCCCAAGAAAGAACAACAGCGACCGACAACAACACTATAGATACTGCTTGCTGGAGGTGTGTGTTGGTGTTTTTATCTTCCGCGTCATCGCCGTTGAACCTTTACCATACATGTCGGTCGAGTCGACGGACGCCGCGCCGTGAGTCGCGACTCGCGACTCCGGGTACAATATCTGCCCGCGCGCGAAAAGGGAAGCCTTTTGGTGGTGTTGTGTGTCTTTCTTCTGCACGCTCTCTAGGGATATGTGTAATAATAAACTGCGAAATGACACGGTGGAGGTACCACCACACCGCCGCGCTGTTGATGCATGATGAACTCGCTGGCTAGAGTTAGTACCGGTGAGCGAGGTGCTTTGTAGTGTATGACTCATGAGCTGGGCAGGGTACGTCGCGTCGCGCTCGGTTATCTACCGCATAGAATACAATAATGCGTGCGGTATTCAAATATGTGCGGTGTCAATGACTTTCTCAGCGTGGACCATAGTCATGCACTTCTACGCCATCGGTTAATTCTGAATCCATGACTTCATTTCCAGAAATTAGTAGAGTTTAATAGTAAGCTATCAACATTTCACGGAGTTTCGTTGAGAAACGACTGACAACCAACTGTGACGACAACGACTGACAAAACTATGAGAACCATAATTTGTAAATTCTTAAATTGAGAGCAACATTCTAGTCAGACACCTTGACCTTGCTGCAGATCACGGGTTTGGTTCCCGATCGGTCCTGGAACTATTTGCAATTGATATTTCCTTGACAATGATTATTTTCGATATAGGGTATCGGGATACTTTGTTGGCATAGCTCCCTCGTTCGGCCTATCTCAATGTAAACCAAAAACTCAAACAAACACGCATAACCGGATATCGGAAAAGCTATGGGCCAAACAACTGTAACATTTCGTTTCAATTTTAGCACTTTGGAACATTAAAATTGAATGAAAATGTCAGTTTGTTTAGCTTTTCTAGACGCCATGATTCTTCGGCTTAGTGGGTAGTCTATACACATGATCATAAATGTCATGATTCTGGAACATTTCGAATTGACTTTCCAATAACTGAACATTTGATGCGACGGTCAAAGACGCTATTTTGAACTTGTGTATTTGTTTTCAACGAATAATAACTATTTTACAAATTGAATGTGGGCCGAATATTGAGGACATTTTTTTCACTATGTACCCAAATCTTGGCCCATCAGTAAAGTGACGTCAAAAACAGCGAAAAAAGACGTCAACAGCATTTCTTGCGTAAGAACCAGAAAGAACGAACAGGAAGAAAGATTTTGTGTGCGGTGACTGTAAAAATATAACACAATAATAAGGTTGCGTTGTTTTCGTTACTAAATTAAGAAGGAACTTTAGTTAAAGTGATTTATTTATAGCTTTTTGAAAATTTGACTCGGAAAATGTAGTTCAAAAGTAAGATTGGAGAACAAACAGAGATAATACTTCAGCAGAAATATTGAAAAAAAATAGATAATTTGTGGTTCTAGTGCATGGATAGCAATAGGCCAACGTTGTATCCACTAATAGGCCAATTTTTGTACCATAGACCAACGTTGCATACCATCGCAACGCATCGTTTTAACTTAATTAAGTAAATTCTTGAATATTTACGTTAGTTTACTTCCAATTGGTGAAACATGCATTGCCTAGAGCAGTGGTCACCAAACTGCGGCCCGCGGGCCGCATGCGGCCCTCGACAAGGTTTAGTGCAGCCCGCGATCTGATTTTGGAATATATTAGAAAGATTTCATAAACTAAAAGCAAACACTTTTATCAAAGCATTTTAAAAAGTAAAAATTAATTCCCAAGCAAAAGATACAAATAAACAAAAAGCTCTTTTAAATCAGTAAATTTAACTTTAAAAATCATTTTCATCTGCAAAACAACTGTACCCAAAAACTATAAAAAAGCCATATATTTTGGCTATAAAACATTATTCTGAAGAATATAAGGGATGACTAAGTCTTGTATGTCGAAGTTAAATCCTCTATGAAAATTTGATCAAAATTATTTTTTCAATGCCTTGCGGCCCGCAGTCTTCTTGTAAAATTGTAATGTGGTCCGCGTAGACAATACGCCTGAGGACCACTGGCCTAGAGTGTGTAATAGGGTCGACATATTATTTCTAGTGCTATAAATTCATGAGTTATGGTCAAAATTTTCAAGGCGGCTTACAAATTAGGCCAAGGAATGGTACATATACCCTACATATACATTGGCAGCGAAAGCTCTCTGTTAACTGTAGAAATGTTCATAGAACTCAGAAGCAAGTTTTGTCCCAATTGGGATGTAACACAAAGAAGGTGTTTGAAACCACCACCCTGTACCAATATGAGTTTGAAACACTTCTATGCTTCTATGCAAATAGAAAAAGTTCAGCATTACTGGATACCACGACCTGGTTCGTTGGGCACAACGAATGCAACATTTCTGCAACATTGTCGAAAGACACGTGCCCGATGATGCAGTACCACAATTTTACATCTCATAACCCTGCTGAATAGTCATTTCTCCCGAGCGCGAACAGTTTCCACCATCAGGTGAATTTCGCTGTTCTGCAGCTTCGATCACGCTCAACCAGCTGTTTCATCGAAGCTGCGATTTACTTTCCACCCATTGAAGTAGGTACAACAACACAGCATGGGCGTGTATTTGTGTTACTCCACTTTTTATTAGCGCCTCGCAGCGCGGTCGCCGCTGCACAAGAAGAGAGGTACAATTTCCTAAACACCCTTCCAGCCATGGTTGTCTCTGGCGTGTATTAGTTAGTATTCGTCACCGTAAGTTTCCTGTGCAAGTTTTTAAAACGACGTATCCAACATTACTATTGATTTGTAGAGATCTATGCTAGGGTCTCAAGCATATTCAAGCTGTAAATCTATAGAAAAAAGTGTTCAAATGCGCCAATTATCAGGAACCCTGTTACGGTAACTTTCGTAAGATACGTCCTTTTGAAAAACCATAATCGAATGCAGGTCTATTACTGTTGTTTGCATTGGCGACGCGACGGTTTCTCGGTTGGTCTACTACCCATTCGTTTTACTGGAAAACAGCAACAACAACATCAACTGTTAGTGTTGTTGGAATAGGTAATTTCCCTTTTTTTCTCGCGTACTTCTATCTCGCATCATTCCTAGGTCCACCGACCGAGCGAAGAAAGGTGAGCCGGGTGCCGTGTGGGGACGACTTCAATGGAGAGGAAAGTGTCGTATTTTTGTCGTGTGCTACTTCGTGGCAGTATTTGTGTCAACCGCTACCAGTAGCTACCGCTCAACAACGCAACGGTTAGCTACAACAAGCAACCAGCAACACCATTCAGGCAGCCAGGTATTAGAGGTTAGTGCAATGCCTGAAGAACTACTGTTGTTGGTTGCACTGTGGCAGTTGGTCGTAAATGCATTTGACTCTCAATTGAGCCCGGTTTTTACGTGCAGTGGAGCAGAGAGGGGGAGTATTATGTTGTTTTAGATGCTGATAAATATTATAATTTGTAAAAAAGATTATTTAGGATTTTTTTCCAGCATTATCACTTAAACCGGGAAATAATCAGCTTCACAGCTGTTTTGTTAGCTTGGCGATTCATATAAATTTCCAATGATATCTGATCTCCAATCAAATGCTTTCTTGTGTTTGAAGAAGACGAGTAAGGTCTTCCGGAGCAATTTGAATTGTTTTCTTTTCAAACCCTCTGAGCAGAATACCCTCTTCGAATGAGTGTACTCAGGTTTGTACCTTCTTCTTCTTATTCTTCTTCTTCTTCTTCTTATTCTTCTTCTTCTTCTTCTTCTTCTTCTTTATGGCTCTACGTAGCCACTGGGACTTGGCCTGCCATTGCATGAATTTGTATATTATGAGGCAAGTACAATGATACACTATGCCCAGGGAGTCGAGAAAATTTTCCCGACTGGAACTGGAATCGAACCCGCCGTCTCCGGATTGGCGATCCGTAGCCTTGACCACTAGGCTAACTGGAGACCCCAGTTTTGTACCTACACTCAGTGAATAACTGACACAGGGCAGAATCAAATGGTACAAAACTGATTAGACTCATTTGAATTGTTTTTAAAAAAGTTGAATTTGAAAAAATTGCCAAAATAATCACATGATATAACACAAGATCCCTGAAACTCGGTCTTGCTAATTCTAACAGATCTTTTATTTTCGAGAAAAAACCCTGAAGTATTTACTGAAAAACTTGTACTATCGAGTATCAGAAGGGGTCTAGAGGCATGTTATCCTCCATTTTGGACATTTGTGCCATTGACATATATATGAGCCTATTTCATGATCTACCTGAGGGAGAATGGGATATTTGATGGGATTAGGATGGGGAAAGGTGATGAAATAGGAAGGTGTACCCTAGAAGAGCTTGAGCTAGATTGACCACCCGCAGTTGCTACTCCAGTATAGCCAGATCAGCTACACTCACACAAGGAACCAATGAGATAGCTGCTTGGGACTAACAGGCATCTTCAGTGTGTGAGCGTAGGTGGTCTTGTATTTTTAGGCGACAATGACGCCTGCTACGTCAGGTTGCTGGTCAATGGGGAAGGGGAGGGAAGTGATGATTGCAATCGTCATGCCGTTGAATCCTCTGCGCCTGCACAAGGTCATGCGGATGTTGGTGGGAAATGTTTATTTTTGGCACATGGATCATGGTGCAAGATGCAAGGCGTAAAGCGATAGATTGTGTGAAGATTACTGTGAAGCGGCACAGTCCGTTGCATAACTTGTAGGCGTTTTATGATAGATTGACACTGTGCTGTGATGAAAGTTGAACGGAAGGGAAACGGCTTTTTTTTTCAATCCGTTTCTGGTTCAAGTGATCGCTACGAACATACGAATATACATGAGATGTATATGTTGGAGAGAAGAAAATAGAAAGATACAAAGTAGGAGGAAAGGGACGAGCCATTGATTGAACCCAGGACCTTTTGCATATGAATCAGAAGCGATAGCCACTAGACCACCAAGCTCCTCTAGGAAGGGGTACCCTAGAAGAGGGAATAAACGCATAAGCGTAAGTAAGGCTCATAGCTCAGACCACAACAGGTCAGTGCCCTGAAACGGGCATTGTAAAACGCATAAGCGTAAAGAGAGCCTATAGCTCATTAGAGGTAGCTTGTTATACCATGCGACTTTCAATACGACGCTGAAGGCACGATATCAGAAGCATCCTCAAAAAATAAAAAAAAACACTCACACAAAAACTACCTTTGAGTGAGTGCTTTCTTGAAAACTCATACAATTTTGTGTAGAAGAGACACTGTGGACATCCCAAATTGGGAGGCATGTGAGTTCCAGGGATAGGGTGCAACTCAAAACTCTTTGCGTGCCGCACACGCTGCTAGCACAACAAACTAGAAGGAGACGAGTACGCGCAAACGGTTGTGTGTTGCTCGTTTACTTTGTCGCGCGCTGGAGCTCTCCTGTCTCTCACGCTTTGTCGTATGCACTCTCTCGGTGCTTGTCTCCGTGCTTTGCATTTGGCTTGATACAACGCATGATTGGAAAAATTTCGAATCAAACGACCCATCACTTGTCAACCCTTGACAAGCTTAACAACTTTGCCGAAAACACAAACTCTTAAATTAATTTATTAAGTGATTTTTTTCTGTTTGGAGACACCCGGGCAGAGTTCAAGTACTGACGATCAAAATGAGATATTGGTTTGTTAGAGATAAGAGGTAAAAGTACTGAGGGCCTGTCCATAAACTACGTAGACTCTAATGGGGGAAGGGGGGTTCTGGCCAAAGTCTACGGTCCTTACAAATTTCAAAAAAATTGTATGGACGAAAGTCTACGAGGGGGGAGGGGGGTCTGAGATTGCCAAATTTGAGTCTACGTAGTTTATGGACAGCGCCTGAAAACAATAGCAAAAATTTGCTCTTGAACAATCTAACCAATAGCAAAATATGATATTTGAAGATCAATCAAATAGCTCACTGCTATTGGTTAGATCTTACCAAGAGCTAAATGTGCTATGATGATGATGTTCCAGGAGTAAAATTGAGATATTATTTTCAGTACTTTTACCTCTTATCTCAAACAAACAAATATCACTTTTTGTTCTCCATATCAAAATATGCTATTATTCAGCTTTTTTCCTCTGCTCGGGCAAGCACAGTCCCAAGCACCGTGCATTGCTCCCTGCGCCGTAGAGCTAGTGCTGCGATTGTCTCTCGCACAATTACGAAAGCTCTCTCACTCATACGTCTCTGTCTCTCGGCATACGGGAGACAAGCACTTGAGATTGTGTGAAGCACACGCTTTTTTCGCACCGCACGGTGCATGCCGCCAATCCCGAGTGAGTTCACATGAATAGGCATGATAGCCCGACGAACATCACAAATGTAAAAATCGACAATGCGT
Source organism: Aedes albopictus (assembly GCF_035046485.1). NCBI lineage: Eukaryota > Metazoa > Arthropoda > Insecta > Diptera > Culicidae > Aedes > Aedes albopictus. Next base: position 120,679,561 of record NC_085136.1, on the reverse strand, counting down.
TTAAGTATTCTAGAAGGAACGAGATAACCCGAATAAATCTGGAACTATTTCCTTCTCCTTACAACGCATGCACCCTTTTGGGATAAAACTATAGAGTTATTTCACGCCATGAAAATACCCAATACAAAAACTAGAAAAGTGATTATTCAAATCATGTTTATCCTCATTTCTCCATATCCCCATTTTCTCCAGAGGATTTGAAGGAAGCAGAGCATTTAAGTGTCCACTAAATCGATTATATAGCTACAATACTCGGAGCGAATGCTAGAGATTCGTAACTGTATAAAAAGATTGGTTTATCCGAATATCCTCACCAGATCAGAGTTCCATCCAGGAGTACCTCTTGCGGTCCTCACAGACCGCAGAAGACATGCTTCTTTTAAAGCTATAGTTATGGTATACCACAATGAAGGGCTTTGCAGTAACAAAACCATAATGAAACTCACTTGGAGTGCCAATGGAAACAAGTTACGCAAAGTTTGCAAAGGATTACCCAAATTTACAAAGGAAGTCGAATGTAGACTTCTCATTCGACACAATCAGTCAACTCATGACAAATTCTGCACAAGCAGGGTTAGATTATGTGCAATTCTATGTTAAGTTATCCATGAACTGTACTACCTAAGTATGGAGCGGACCTGGTGTGATGATTAGAACACTTGACCATCACGCCGAGGACCTGGGATCGAATCCCACTCCCAACCAACTCACAAAATGTGGGTTTTTCCATCGGAAGGGAAGTAAAGCGTGGGTGCCGAGATGAAGTAGCCTAGGACTAAAAATCTCGTTAATACAGATAAAAAAACTACCTAAGTATTTCATAAAACTGAAGCCCCCAAACTAATATTTGAGTTACTCCAGATGATGAAATTATCATAGCAACACTGCTATAAATAGCAGAAAGATGCTGAAAACAATAGGCAACAACTTGCTTGAAAGCATCCTGAAGTATAGCATGCTCGAGATACGACACTCGAACTTATCATTACATGTATAATTAAAGAAACAAAACTGGATTCACAAGGTACCTTTACAGAAGTTGAAAGAGTGCCACCTGGGCTACACTATTTGCAAAAATCTGCAAAAGTAAGAACAGAAGTCTTTACTTTTGCAGATCTAAAGACGAGTAAGGCACCCCGGGGCAAATTGAAATGTTTCTTGTATTGATTTTTTGAACCCACTAAGCAGAATACCCTCTTCGAATGAGTGTAATCAATTTTGTACCTACACTCATTGGATAACTGACCCTGAGGAAGATTACAAGTGTTTAATTGAATTACGCGCATAAGGATAAGCAAAACAGGGCGGAATTAAATGTTACAAAACTGATTACACTCATTTGAAATGTTTTTCGAAATGTTGAATTTTAAAAATTTGCAAAAAATAATCACATGATATAACACAAGATCCATCAGACTCGATTTTAATAATTCTAACAGATATCTTTTATTTTCGAAGAAATACCCTGAAGTCAAACTTTTTACTGAAAAAATTGTACTACAGTCTTGGTTCGATTTTATCACGCCCCGATTTTGTCTGCCCCCGATTCTGTCTACCCTCGGGTTTATCACGCTTTTGAATCGATTTTAACACCCTCTGTGAATTTATGAGTTGTAGTGTAGATCAACTGTCCAAAATCTAACGGGCTTGGGAGTCTAGGGGCTATCATTTCTGATTAGTATGCTGCAAAAGATCCTGGGTTTATCCCTGGCTCATCCATTTCCTCTTACTTTGTTTGTTTCTATCTACTTTCTTACTCATCTCTACACATACAATCCATGTCTGTTCATCGCTAGAACCAGAGACGGATTGAAAAATCCGTTTCCCTTCCCTCCATCCTCAGCAAAGTGTGAATATAGGGTATCGGGATGCTTCGTTGGCATGGTCCCCTCGTTCGGCCTATCTTAACGTTAGCCAAAAACTCAAACAGACACACCGAACTGGAAATCGGAAAAGCTTTGCGCCAAACAACTGTAACATTTCGTTTCAATTTTAGCACTTTGGAGTATTAAAATTGTATGAAAATGCCACTTTGTTTAGCTTTTGTAGACGCCATGATTCTTCGGCTTAGTGGGTAGTCTATACACATGATCATAAATGGCATGATTCTGGAATATTTCGAATTGCCTTTTCAATAACTGAACATTTGATGCGACGGGCAAAGATGCTATTTTGAATTTGTATGTTTGTTTTTAACGAATAATAACTATTTTGCAAATTACATGTGGGCCGAATATTGAGGACATTTTTTTTACTATGTACCCAAATCTTGGCCCATCAGTAAAGTAACGTCAAAAACACCGATAAAGTGACGCCAACAACATTGCTTGCGTAAGAACCAGAAAGAACGAGCAGAAAGATAGATTTTGTGTGCGGTGACTCTAAAAATATAACACAATAATCGGGTTGCATTGTTTTCGTTACTAAAAAAGAAAGAACTTTAGTTTAAGTGATTTATTTATAGTTTTTTGAAAATTTGGCTCCGAAAATGTAATTTTAAAGTATGATTGGTGAACAAACAGAGATAATACCTCAGCAGAAATATTGAAAAAATGAGATAATAAGTGGTTCTAGTGCATGGAAAGCAATAGGCCAACGTTGTATCCACTAATAGGCCAATTTTTGTACCATAGACCAACGTTGCATACCATCGCACCGAATCTTTTCAACTTAGTTAAGTAAATTCTTGAATATTTACGTTAGTTTACTTCCAATTGTTGAAACATGCATTGCCTAGAGTGCGTAATAGGATCAACATATTATTTCTAGTGCTATTAATTCATGAGTTATGGTCAAAATTGTCAAGGCGGTTTGCAAATTAGGCCAAGGAATGATCCATATACCCTATCAGGTAGCGCTTACAAAATATATAACCAAAAGGGCTGTGCCGCTTCATCTTCATGGCAATTAACACAAAAAAATATCCTCTAATAGGGTATATCTATATTCTTTATTACACCAAAGAACCTAACCTCAAAATGACTGACTGTTTGAGGTTTTTGACAGATGCAACATGAGCATGAAAAGGACGGCATCAATATGGATAAAGTAGACTATATGAAACGTCTTTTTCGTGCATGTGTGTGGTCTGTCAAAATTACCTGAGAAGTGTCAAACATTCTCATGGCCAGCTCTGTTGGTGTAATGAAGAATGCCACAAAAGTTCAGCTTTTTGGACGCAGTGGCTTAGTTTCGCCAACTACAGGGAGAAAAAAAAACCCTCTATCCATGGATCGTACAGGGGATAGACAAAATGATCGGGACAGGCAAAATTTTCACTTTCCAAAAAATGTTCAACTACCTGTAACTTTTCGAAAAGTGCATCAAATATTCTCAAATTTTTACTGTAAGTTCTTCAACTAGTTGTGTATTAGTGGACAAAATTTGGAAAAGATCGGACAATTCTTCACGAAGTTATAGAGATTTTTGAAAAAGATAAAATTATCCGATAGCCAACTTTGAGCTGTTGTATCTCCGGATTCAATGAACCGATTGCAATGAAATTTTGACCATTCATGACTTATATAATGAACTCTGGAAAACATTTAACTTAAGTTGAAATTTTAACAAGCGAAAAAGTTATAGCGATTTTATTTTTTTCACGATTTGTTAGTAAATTGGTCTATTTTTAATATGCATCCCATTACTTTTTCAATTTATTGACGGCTATGTTGTTACTTTCCTTCAAAACGCATTTATATATAAGTCAATTAGAGGGAAACTAAATGAGCTATAATTTGCATCTTGAATTTTGAAACAATGTTGATGTTTTGGATAATTTGGTGTTTTTTTAGAAAAATAATCTAATCGTTATAACTTTCTTCCGTGTTAAGAATATTAAGTTAAGTCAATGGTTTTTCATAGCTCATTATATAAGTCATAAATGGACAAAATTTCATTGCATTCAGTTCATTGAATCCGGAGATATAACAGCTCAAAGTTGGCTATCGGATAATTTTACCTTTTTCAAAAATCTTTATAACTTCGTGAAGAATTGTCCGATCTTTTCCAAATTTTGTCCACTGATACACAACTAGTTGAGGAACTTACAGTAAAAATTTGAAAATATTTGATGCACTTTTCGAAAAGTTACAGCTAATTGAACATTTTTTTAAAAGTGAAAATTTTGCCTGTCCCGATCATTTTGTCTATCCCCTGTATCATCGACTAAAGGTGACTTCCAGACCCTTCATCCTTCCACTCTATAAAACACTATCCGTGCTGGTTGTGGGGACGCAGATGTCTCTCGGTGTTTAGTAGTAACAAACAACACACTCTAGCCTTTCCCTTTCCAACTGTCTGACTTCCGGCCCATTTGGAATTCAGTGCAATTGATACCAGCTCAGATCAATCATAGAGGAGCAATCATTGACATGTGTAAAGTCAGTCCAAGCTAAACTAACCTGTAGTGTAGATCAACTGTTCAAAATAGCGGAATTTGATTGTTGATATTTGCTCATATTTTTATCATTACGATCCTTGAGCTTGAGCTTGAGCTTGATTGACCGCCCGTGGATGCTACTCCAGTATCGCCAGACCAGCTACACTCACACAAGGACCAATGAGATAACTGCCGGGAACTAGCAGGCATCTTCAGTGTGTGAGCGTTGGTGATCTTCTATTTTTAGGCGACAATGGCGCCTGCCACGTCAGGTTGCAGGTCAATTTGGGGAAGGGGTAAGGAAGTGATGATTGCAATCGTTTGTATCCACGTCTGGCCGAATATACCTCTGCGCCAGCACAAATTCATGCGGATGTTGGAGTGTTGGTGGGAATTGGTTGGCAGAAGGTTCACACATTGGTATGTGGATACCAGAGGAAGATGATAGAATTGTGTGTTTTTATTATTTTGAAGATGTGCGACACAGTTCGCTTGATTGCATAACTTGTAGGCGTTTTCTAATAGGATTGTGACACTGTGCTGTGAAAGTTTGGAAGGAAGGGAAACGGCTTTTTCAACCCGTTTCTGTTCTAGCGACGGCTATGAACATGTTTATATACATGAGTTGTATATGTAGAGAGCAGAGAGAAAGTGTATAGAAAGATACAAAGTAGGAGGAAAGGGACGGGCCAGGGATTGAACCCAGGACCTTCTGCATATAAATCAGAAGCGGTGGCCACTAGACCACCAAGCCCGTCATATTTTTATCATTACGATCCTTCCAGAAAACTCTTAAAGTTCTCGAAGAGATTTCAGTACAGGTGGCGTGAAATTTTTGCTCAAATTTCGCTGTGTTCAGATTGCATTTTCATAAAAAAAAATCAGGTGAAGTTTGACGAGCATATTGTTTTACAAAATACTATTCAGGAGTGTTTGGATAAAGAAGAACAAACCTAAAAACATTAATCGAAATATTGAACATATTTATCCTGAATCCTGAAAAATGCTTGTAAAAATCAAACCTTTTTTTCCCCAAAAAGATCTTTTGAATATTATGAAATCCTTGGAAGAACATTCCCGTTAAAATGTCAACCTAAATCCTATGAAGGCGCAAACGTATTGAGGATTGAGTGTGAACAGGTACACCATGAAGTAATTATTCCAAAAAGTGCACCGTGAACCAAAAGGTCTGAAAACCCCTGGTATAAGGTTTATCCCCCAGATGTTGTTGATATTTGTGGTACAGTTTTGTTGTATTCAGCTTCTTCTTCTTTTTGGCTCTACGTCCCCACTGGGACTTGGCCTGCCTCTCTTCAACTTAGTGTTCTTTGTCGAGAAAATTTTCCCGACCGGAACGGGAATCGAACCCGCCGTCTCCGGATTGGCGATCCATAGACTTAATCACTAGGCTAAATGGAGACCCTATTCAGCTGCTACACAATAATGTTTAGAACGTTAGAACCACATAATTAAATTAAATTTTCAGAAACTTTTCATTTTGGTAGTCTTTAACAATTGACAAATCGTACCCTCTATTCTGAAAAGACGAGTAAACATCCAATAAATCCAACCATGATTCCTAATTTCTCAGAAACATTTAAGCGACAAGTTAATTCTCCAAACGCATCAGTCAGCAAATAATCCCCAAACCAAAATTTTCACCACCGCGAAGAAATGCATGACTAAAATATCGGCACGGTAGTTGTGCTGTCCAGGTCCGAACCGAAGTGGGTGACTCATAGTGCCGAGGTGGTGCTGCACAGTATAGATTGGGCTCGCCACTTCTGGTCACCAACGCTCAGCCCAGTCCAGCCCCGGTGTCTTCTCCCGCGTCCATTGCACACTGGGCCAGGAACAGAGATTAGCAAGACAAAACCTCTAGCACATTGGGGTTACGACCTATCAAGTTGGTGTCTTCGGCAAAGTTGTTGGGTTTTATCTGCGCCTTAAATTGCGCTTGGAATTTAGTTCGCAAAACCGCCGCATAGGTGGCGCTGCGGTGATAACTTTTTTATTTCACACCCTAGAGCTTTGGCGTCTTCGGCAAAGTTGTAGAACAGGCAAAAATATGAAAAGTTGTCGAAGACACCAAAACTGTAGCTCTCAAACTAACAAAGTTACATTGAATTTTATAAACGAACAACTTAAATTTTCTGGTTTTATGTCATTTTCTTGTTTTTCAGTCTACATGTTGCCTTGACAACAGAAAACAATAATCGCAGTAGTCGAACAAGATCGTATATTAGAAATTGTATTTCACTCTTGGAACAATCATGCATTTTGAGGAATAATACATACATTTATTTATGTATTAGTAGAAGAAATTCATGTTTAAGTGTATATGAGTGATATAGTATTTGATAAGTCTAAAGAGGAGCTTATTTGAGCCCAAACGAATTAAAAAAAATAAAATGAATCGGATATAAGGTAGCTGAGATATTGTGGTTGGCGTAAAGTGGTTGACAACGTCTTATATGAGTCCCAACTTTACCTTTGTTTTATCCGTTTTCACGTCAAATTTGAAACAATATCAACTGCAACAGAAAATCTAAAAGATTTGTCAGAGAAAAGTTTCCGAATTATTAATTTTACAGTTTTTGAGTGATTTTAAGATAGCAGAATGGCTAAAGGTAGATTTTTTTATTTCACTAATAGAGTATTCGTACCCTTTTTAAGCATATGGCACCCATTTTCATCTTACGAAGATCACGGGTTTGAAGTGTTGTTTGTTTTGTTTCTTATTTTTGTATTTTTGTTAGAAGTGAGCACATAAAAAAAACAAAAAGAACGGAATCAAACGGTGCCGTAATCGCTTGTTTTCAAATAGGATAAATTTGGATGCGTGAGATTACTTATGACACTTACACCCTAATTATTGTATCAAGCGTAATGCGTTTGCTGAAAAATTTCATGAGTATCTTTTAAAACATTTCACCATCGGGGCAATTGATTTTAATTTTCATATAAGATTCCACCTACTTCATCGACAGTTTTATGTTCAACAAAATCCCGCACTATTCCGCATGCTAATGTTGCTTACTTCAATCATACTTAATATAATAAATATTTTAGTGAATTAAAATAATATACCTGTTGTGCGCTATCTTGACAACTCACAAAGGCTGTGAATGGATAATTTGTTAACTTTTGTCTGATAAATTCTTCAGTTTTGCTGTTGATATTGTTTATGATTTGATGTTAAAATGCATGAAACAAAAGTATAAAAGTATACTAGAAGTGAATTCAAAATCAGGAAAGTGCACATCGACAGCTAGCGATATAACATTCATATACATTAAACAGGAATTTCTACTAGTAATACAAATGTATAGATTATTCCTAAAAACGCATGATTGTTGCAAGAGTGAAATACAATTTCAAATGTACGATCTTGTTCGACTACTGCGATTGTTGTTTTCTGTTGCCATGGCAACATGTAGGCTGAAAACAAGAGAATGACATAAAACCGAAAATTTAAGTCGTTCATTTATAAAATTCAAAGTAACTTCGTTATTTTGAGAACTACAGTTTTGGCGTCTTCGACAACTTTTCATATTTTTGCCTGTTCTGCAACTTTGCCGAAGACGCCGAAGCTCTAGGATGTAAAATAAAAAAGTTAGCACCGCAGCGCCACTTATGCGGCGGTTTTACGAACTAAATTCATAGCGCAATTTAAGGCGCAGATAAAACCCAACAACTTTGCCGAAGACACCAACTTGATAGGACGTAACCCCAATGTGCTAGAGGTTTTGTCTTGCTAATTTCTGTTCCTGGCCCAGTGTGCATTGACTGTCGGACGACTCGTCCGTTCACGAGAGAACTCGTCGCGTCGGGTCGACCGACAAGGAACTGGAATCAAAATAGCAACCATCCCGTGCGAGCACCACGACCAAGCGAGGGACGACGACGACAAGGCAAGTTGCACCACCGCCGGAGAAGATCCCCATTTATGGAATGTTGTTTCGCTGCCGTTGTTGGCCGGGTGTTGGTCGTGTTCGGATCGCCGGATCTCAAAGTGGTGTTGCGAAGGTTACAACCGCGGCGAACTGTATTAGCAGTAAACAGCAATGCGCTAATATTCTGCTGATTCAGTTTTGTTTTGCTGTTTGCTTGTTTGAGTATCGGGTTACGGGAGTGTGGAGGATTACTACGCATACAATTACCTGGCAGCACTTCCCACGACATGGATACGGATTTCACGGATTCGTGCAAATAACTGTGATTGAATTTAAATAGATGGCCCAATGTATCCGATGATACAGACATCATCAGCATATGTTTGAGTTCCATTCCCGATCGGAACAAACTCGTTTCGTAATAAAGCTTTCAGTCACTTCCTTCCACCAAGGAAGTCAAGAAAATTTATTTTACGAAAAGTTCCTGGGTCGACTAGGAATAGAACCTATCAACCTAAGCAAGATCATGATAAATACCCAGCGCCATTACAGCTGCGGCTATTGTAGTCCTGTATAGCACTCTAAAGAGCGAATAGAAGGTCTGACGTGCAATGGAATAGCCCTGTCATCACACAGTAATCCTGCTCTATTTTTGCTTTCCAAATGTCAAACCAACTTTCATTACATTTCTTTTATTCATTCAAAACCTAAGTGGATAAATCACATGTTAGACGCAAGGCAGAAATTTCCCTGCGTCACAAGACAGACAGCAAAAAGTGAACGAATTTCTTGTATATCAACAGCTACTACTGTGCAAGAGTCGTTCCTACTTCCGCTATCAAATTCTTCTTTTTCACAATCATCAACTACATGACGATAGTTACCTTCCCCAAGGCCTCGGCATTGCCCAAGAGGAAAGGGAAGCAAAAGGAAAGCTGCGAAACTATGCCAGAGCGATTAAAAGCAACCAACGTAAACGTGGGTATACAAAGAAGACACTCCGAGGTGGAAACTCAACTCAAAACCCGGTTCAGGTGACTCGACATTGTTTTTTTTTTCTGCCTTATTTGTACTGCTTCTTCGATGGCTTCCTTTATCTCTTTACATCAGCTGACTGACTGTGGGGAAAATGAAGAATTGAGTCACTTAGCCTTCCGGTGACAAATGAACAGCTTACGCGGGGCAGAACTGAAGATGACGCCCCTTGACATTGCATTGTTGGACTTGTGGTGGACATTATGGAACCAAAAGAGATGCGTCAAGACGCCTCACTGTCTCGACTGTTCCAGGGAGGACAAAGTATTATGATGTGATTTCAAAAACAATGAAGCAGCTGTTGATTGTCATCTTTTGCTGACCAGAGAATTATTGTCATCATTCCAAGAGCAGCTCATTTATGGCATTTTATTGCTTTGCGGGTGACATTTACATTTTCCGCAGTAACTGCCAGCTTGTCCATATGTTTCGTGTACCGAGATCTTTATTAACTTCGGCGGCCCGTGAATGCGAAACACGTTTTCAATCAAAGTTCTGACATCGTTCGTTCTTCGTTATTATTCATGTTGTTGGGTGGATCACGAAAATGTTGGTTGGAAAGTCAATACCAAATAGACCCCGTAAGCTAAAATAAGGTTCAATCACTTTTATTGATTTCATTTTTTATTACTTTCGAACAGAGGTAAGGCGGCGGTGTTGTTGTGGATGTGGATAGTAGGTACATGTTCAATAAGGCATGCCTGATGTAGTAGTACTAGAATTCTAGTAAGAAGCTGGATTCTGGTATAGTTAGCTGATACATCTTCCGAGTCTGCAATGAAAAGGTGCGAACTTTGAATTACAGTCAGGTTTTTTTTACGCGGGGGATACGTACCGCGTAAAAAAAACTCAGTTCAAAATTCAAAAAAACCGCGTAAAAAAAGTCTCACCATTTCTCGAATCATGCAAAAATAAGACTATGATTGTTTTGTATGGAGTGTTCATTTATGCGGCTGCGTTAATGAAAACCGCATAAAAAAGACCTGACTGTACTGTGTTCTTATATTTTTTCTCTTGACGCTTCAACAACACAGTGACTCAAAGTTCTGCTCAAACAGCTGCGAAAAAACGTATAGAAGTTGAACATGGATTGGGTTCGTCGGAAGACTGTTCCAAGGGTATTTCAAAGGTGTTCCGGGGTCTCAGGAAGGTTCATGACATGATGAGAACAGGCACGTTATAGAGGAGATTTCAAGTGGGTGCCATGGTATTTCAGAGTGGGTATCCTAGGAGTCTCAAGGGTTTTATAAATGTTCCAGGGCGTTCAAATGGGTTTCAGGGACGTTTCGGAGTGTTCCGGGAATGTTCTAATAGTTTCAGGGGATTCAAGGGTATTCCAGGGAATTTCAATGAGCTTCGGGGACATTTCCGGAGGTTTAACGAGCGTTCCATAGGATTTCAGAGGTGTTTTAGGAACTGTTAAGGCAGCATCCATTTATTACGTAACGCTAAAATTGGCAATTTTTCAACACCCCCTCCCTACCCCCTCCGTCACGCTCTTTTGTATGAAAATCCTAAAATGTTTGTATGGCCCCGTAACGCTTAGCTGTGCTGTGCTCACTCCTATGCTTTAAAACTCCTCTAAAAAGAAGTTTCGATGATTGACGATTGACAGTTCCGCACCACTCGTTCACCTATCCAAATGCTACCTCGGGTTTCATTTTTGATTCCGTTTTTCGTTTTGTACTCTGGCACGTATACAAATCTTGTACTTGTGTACTCTTCGGTACGCCAGTAAACACAAGTACTCCGATGTTTGACGATGATGCTTGTTCAACACAAGTGGGATAAATCGTACAGAACTTAAACGCGGGTTGGGTTTTGGGAAGGCTGTTCCAAGGGGTTTCCAAAGGTATTCCAGAAAGTCTCAGGGAGATTCATGTCATGACGTTACAGAGGGCTGTCTCAGGGAATTTCGCTCTAGGGGTTTCAGGGGTGCTCCGGGGGATTTTTTTTTTCCTTCTAAACCATAGGGGGATAAATCTGCTCATCAGACACCCTAACAGGAAGGTTAGGGTAGTGTGGGGATGAGGCCGTCTTCTACAATGCCGGTAGAAGCCAGGACTACTCTCTCCTCGACCCACTAAAACACATTCCTATGGTCGCCAAACCCTACGTCTCTCCGGAACCACCAAGAAGGTATTGCTTCAGAGAGCTATTGCTCCGGGGGATTTGAGTGGGTATCATAGTCGTTCCGGGATTGCTATAAGAAATTTCGGCGGATTTAACTCTTTGGAGCAGGATTGTATCCCCACTACTGCCGCAACCTCGCTGGCCCCGAACACGTTTGTTATTCTCGGTTTCAACGCCGGGGTCAATATGACCACTCCGGCTCCAAAAGGTTGAGGCTTTCCAAGGTGTTTCAAGGGCCTTCCAAGAAAATTAAAAAGTGTTGAAGATCAAGTTGGCATTGGTGATCCCGACTTGGTTTGACACATAGTTTTTTCACTGCACTTCTTGTATAACCTCCAACCAAGTTAGACCAAATAATTTTTGTTCCTTACGTATAACGAGATTCCCAATAGGTTGTGAGCTCGACCAGAAAAGACGCAGGGAGGACCTGAATTTCACAACTGGAGTTTCCGTGTGTGCGCTTACCTGGAAGCAATGGGAGTAGACCATACGTTGATGGAGGACCCTCCCGCGCAAGAAGCTTTGAAGGCCAAATTTGCAGAGGCAGATAAGAAGGCATAATTCCCTCGCAGATGAGTGCCTTGAAGTTATACGGGAGAAGAAGTCGACCAAGGTTATGTGGACAAGCTTGCAAAATACGTTTGCGAGGAAATCTGATGAAGCAACAGGAACGTCATTATGGTTCGTTTGAAGTGGTACCCACGGCGTTTTCTGGAGAAAAAGCAAGGTTCAAGCAGACGAAATTCGGCGGCCGGTGCCACAGGTGTGGAAAGAAAGGCTACATGAAAAAGGATTGCGAAAAGGAGTTCAGCTCAGAATCAGCAGCGGCAAACAGAAAGGCGGTAAGTTTTATGATGGATCGGCACGGTGATCAACGGAATGGCTCAAGCAAATTGACATTTAGACTGGATTCTAGCGCGAGTGACCATATAGTGAAGGCATTTTCATCGGCAACTAAAATCCCCGATCATTTTCGATATTGCGAAGGAAGAGCAGACTCTGGAAGATTGGCAAAGCGAAGCAGACGGTAACAAACCCAAGGAAGGCATACGACGTGTTCATCAATCGAGGGATGGTATCCTCAAGAAAAATGCTGATAGGCAGCTGCTTGAATTTTGAGGGTTTAATGCGAACGCGACCGTGAAACCATATGGCGTATGCAATCGGAGAGGATCCTATGACCTGACCAAAGGTGACGGATCAAGAGGGGGTGTTGAAGATCAAGTAGGCATTGGTGATCCCGACTTGGTTCGACACATAGTTTTTTTCACTTCACTTCTTGTTAAACCTCCAACCAGGTTAGACCTAATAAAGATTTGTTTCTTACGTATACCGAGATTCCCAATAAAAAGGCGTTACGAGATTTCTGGGGCATTGCAGGAGTTTTAAGAGCGTTCCAGAGGGTTTCAGACGAGTTCCAGGGAGTTTTATGGGTTTTATTTGGGCATTCAAAGGGATTCCAGTTGATTTCAGTGGTTTTCCGGAGCGTTTCAGGCCCGAAACATTCAGGAGGTTACATATTGATACGCTTTGAAATTCTTTTGAAACATCTCTGAAACCCCCTTGGAAGCCCTCTGAAACTCCGGGCGGCCCTCTGTAACTCGAAATTCCCATGAAATTGGTAGATGAAAATCTGAAAACGGAGTAATCCGTTTACCAACTAGCGAAACTAGAAATCTAAACAATCTTAAAAAAAATTCTAGAGAAATCCTTGGATTAATTAATACCTAAGAGAACTTCTGAAGATATCTCCGGAATTCAGAGTGGAATTCACTGGGTAATCACAGGAGTCTGTAGGAATCCAATCAGGAAATCTTGGAGAAATTTTTGAAACAATCCTGAGAGAAGTCTGTCGATGAATCCCGAGATGAATAATTTGAGTACCCATTTAAGGAATTCCTGGAGAAAACATTATAAAAAGCATACCCAGAGGAATCTTAGCAGACATTATTAGAGAAATACTAGCAGAATCTTCCGATGGACTCCTTATAGCCACTCTCAGGAGAATTCTTGGAGCAAACTCAGTGGAAACTCCTGGAGGGGTCCTAGCAGGGATTCAAATAAGGTTACGTCACGCACTAATGGTGGAGGGTATTCATCACAGCTTATGATCCTTTCAAAAATTGTTACAAGTTAAATTTTCGTGTAACATGTTCTATTTTAAGTTGTAAATATGCCCCTAGTCAAATGCACATTGTCAAACGGAAATGAAATGGCAAATTTTTGTGTGATGCAATTTATGGACACCCCTTCTGATATGAAATGGAACCCTACAAATGCTCTATAAAATGAAAATCATGAACTGACATACAACACATAACATAAATATGCCCGCTGGATGACGAGGTTTCATTTGTTTGTTTTTGGGTCTTCAGTATATCCTAGAATTATGGTTTGTCAGGAAGCTCTCCTTTTTCACAGTACTTGCTACTGCGTTCATCGCTTGTTTTTGTCTGGGAGTTCTTATCCTAAAAGGGTAACTTGTTTTGGATATTAATTTAAGCCGTTAACAGACATCAATGTTAGGAAACGGTTTGCATGTTTTTAGGTAATTATTGCACAAAATGAACTAAAAGTAGACAATCAAATTGAACCTGTTTTATGCCAGAGCACTACAAATGCTCAAATGACGACGAGGGACTATAACACAAAAATATGTATTATTCACATTCTTATTACATAACTTCAACCAAACAAAATAAAATGCCATATTGAGGTTGTATGTGGTCAGTCACTAGATGGGTAGAAACAGAAATACGTTGATTAACAAAAGCTTTTGTTCCTTTTCGAGTGTAACGCAAGTTTACTTTTTTTTCATAATTTGCATTTGTCGTCAAAACACATCAACTCAAACTAACATTGATTATAACATGGAATATTGAGTTTTTAATTTATTTATTTTCCTCGCTCGGGCAAAAAAAAACTGACAAAGTCGGATTCCAAAGCATATAAAATCGGGAGTACATGGTAACTAACTCTTGTTAGGCGCCGTCCACAAATTACGTAACGCTCTAAGGAGGGAGGGGAGTACGGCCGAGCGTTACGGCCCATACAAATATTTTATGATATTCATACAAAAAAAAAACGTTACGGTGGGGGGACGGGGGGTTGGTCAGAAAATGTCGATTTTCTTCTTCTTTTTTATGGACCGACGTTCGCATTGGAACTTGGCCTGCCTCTCTTCAACTTAGTGTTCTTGGAACACTTCCACAGTTATTAATTGAAGGGCTGTCTTTGCCTGCCATTGCATGAATTTGTACATTGTGTGGCAAGTACAATGTCGATTTTAGCGTTACGTAATAAATGGACGCTGCCTTACTATATCTGTAATATACTTGATACTTGATGGGCTACAACTCGTAGTAGTGAGTCTATGCCGAATGAAGTATGCCCACTGGTGTCGGTCCTGGGCCAACACACTTGAATTCAGAAATTGATCTCGGTAAACGGTTTGCCGAGAATCCAACAGCTGATATCTCGGTAAAGGTTTTACCAAGATTTTGGTAAAGAATTACCGAGTCTCGGTGAACTTTGCTGAAATCTCGGTAAAAAGTTGGATTACCGAGATATCGGCAAAGTTTTAACGACATCTCGGTAAAACTTTTACCGAGATTCAGTGAAAATAATTACCGGGTTCTTAGCTGTTGGATTCTCGCATCCGTTTGCTGAGGTCGGCGATTTAATTTAACCGTTGTGGCCGGAAAACTTTTTGCTTTTTTCTACACCGTGTATTTTAAATGGGTGCTGGGTACCCGGCCACATAAGGGTTAAGTATAAATGGCTTCCTGTCGCCCTGAACGTTTAGATCCTTAGGACCCCTGAACTGCAAGAAGCCAACGTGTGCGTGGCCCTCCACGAAGCCGACGATCCCTTCCTGGTTCTCTGCTGTATATGATTTTAGCTTGTCGCTTTTCCGGCATATGAGCTACATGCCCAGCCCATCGCAGCCTGCCGTATTTTGTTCGCTTCACTATGTCCATCTCCGCCACCAAATGCCATCCTCCAGTTTACGCCGAGTATTGTTCGCAGCACTTTACGTTCGAAGACTTCAAAGGTTCTCCTACCAACTTCTTTCAACGTCCACGTTTCATGACCGTATAAAGCAACCGGAAGAATCTGTTCTTGTACAACGCGAGTCTTCATTTGCATCTTACGGGACTTCAGCTGGTTTCGCAGACCGAAGAAGGTCCGATTTGCAACTATAATATGCTCAACTCAGTTCTTCCTAAAAATAATCCATTTCATTTTTTCAGTTACTAAATTCTCTTGACTAAATTATTTTCTTATCTCTTTCACAGGTATGTCGTTCTTCAATCTCCAATGCTCGGATTATTTATTTGACCCGAAATGAAGCAAGTACTGACTCTAGTTTTACAAATTCCGTACAAATCCGTATAAAGAGTGTAGATGAGTTTCAATGTTCTATCTTACATTTTCAGTCATTTTCGGTGTACTACTGATTTTTTAACGATTTTGTTTTAATGTACTGTTCTCAAGTAACATTTTTTAGTCAAAGAAACTAGAAGAGGATCTTAAAACCATCATAAAACCAAAATAAAAGGCATAATGTTTTATGACGGTGTTAAAAACCTCTTCAAGATTAATTTGATTTCAAAATATTACTTGGGATGAATCGTCGTCCTCATGTTACTTGCTACCAAGCTAGTTCTGACAAAATCTCAAACTATTAAGGACAAGGTATTTGGAGTACATTGCTCAAAATTTCTAGAGCACCGTTTTTTAGAACCGTTGAACGGATTTGGATTAAAATGCATCACGCTATTGATAACCACTGAAAAATTAGCGTGATGCATTTTCATCCAAATTCGTTCAACGGTTCTAAAAATCGGTGCTCTAGAAATTTTGAGCTATGTACTCCAAATATCTTGTCCTTAAACAAATACTAAAACCAATTTCAAACAGCCCTGAGCCATCACGGCTTCCTCGCACGCAAATATCGGTAAACTTATTACATAATAACTGCAGTTTGGCGCCTAATCTTGATTGCAGTCGTTACCCATTTAACCTAGAGTAGAAATGAAGACAAAAAACACCACGGAACTCTATTTTTCTCGCACACCCCAAGCCGAAAACACCGGTTCGGCCCCAAACGCAGTGAGCAAAAAAAACCTAAATTCTCCAGAGAAAAGCGATGATTATCAGCAGCCAACCAGCCAGCCAGCAGCAATGCTACAACTCGAACTCGCGGTTTAGCTGTAATTGTTTTTTGTTGCGATGCGATGCGATGATGTTTTGGGCTGTGCAAAACTGTAAAATTTTCACATACAATGCGCGGGCCCTGTCCTCTTACTCTCTAATGGCAGTCAACTACTGTTTTGTTGGGAGTTTGTTGGAGGGCGTTACCTCTGGAACGAGCATCCATACCGATTCCATAGACGTATTGCGCCTACCGAAGAGCTTCTAACGACCTCCATGTGGACCGCGCCGCGCCGTCGAGGAAAGACACGAACCGAATTGAGAGGTGCCGGGCATTAAATGGATGATGATTGGATGATTTTTGCTTTCATGTTTCCCCATTTGGATGATGAGCTGGATAAGGGGAAACAAGGGTGGTGGCGCCAGTTTTGAACTCCGCGTTGCTGAATTGAACGTTTAAAATTCAAGAAATTGAAATGTCATAATGCTCAACCTACAAATGAATGCCATTAATTTTTTTGTAGAACATCTCTATTTTATAGAAAATTGTGCGAAAAGCCGAGAGAACTGCAGATATGCATTGTCTTCTACTTCTTCTTCTTGGCGGAACGTTACGCCACTGTTTCGCTTAGTTTTGTATGAGCGCTTCCACAGTTATTAACGGAGAGCTTCCACTGCCAGTGACCATTTTACTTGTGTGGCAGGCACAAAGATACTCTATGCTCAAGGAAGTCAAGAAAATGTCCATCATGTGAAGTTTTTGAACCGACCGGGAATCGAATCCGTCACTCTCAACATGGTAATGCTGAATACCCTTTCAGTCGTGGCTATATAGGCCCCTTATGCGAATACATTGTACATTGATCCATTCAGAAAATGTCTTAAATTATGGTTTCCAGTAGCCTCAATACAACAGCATATATTCTGAATCTTCGTGCAGTGTTGTACCCTAGCTGTGGATGCTACTCCAGTAACGCCAGACCAGCTACACTCACACAAGGAACCACAGCAGACCGAATATACCTCTGCATCTGCACAAATTCATGCAGATGTCTTAGTGTTGGTGGGATATGATTGTCAAAGGGTTCACGCCAAGGTTGTTAATCGATAAATTATCGTTATCGGCGATAAAGTTAACGTCTGTTATCGTTTATCGTCGATAACGATAACGTCTTCAGGCGGAAACGTCATCGACGATACAGTTAACTGTGGAAATTATCGACTCGATAACGTCTCCGAAAAATTTTCTTCGCGATCTGAACCGTTGTTGATGCCTACTAGATTTATCGCAAAATTATCGAAGGTACGTTGATTTATCGTTTGATTATCGTTATCGAGAGATTATCGAGCAACCTTTATCGTTATCGAGTTTGCGATGAGTTAACTGTCGATATTTTATCGATTAACAACTTTGGTTCACGCATTGGTGCGTGGATGCCAGGCGTTAGGTGAAAGATTAGTGTTTTCATTACTCTGACGATAGTGCGGCACAGTTCGCTTGATTGCATAAGTCGTAGGCGTTATCGGATAGATTGACACTGTGCTAGGAAAGTTGTGAGGAAGAGAAACGATTTTTTTCAATCCGTTTCTGTTCTAGCGATGGCTATGAACATGTGAATACGTAAGTTGTATTTATAGAAAGGAGGGAGAAAGTATATAGAAAGATACAAAGTAGGAGGAGAAAGACGGGCCAGGGATTGAACCCAGGACCTCCTGCATAGGAACCAGAAGCGATAGCCACTAGACCACCAAGCCCGTCTTCTTTCTTTGTCATGCTCTCTTGAAAGTCGCCCCAAGCACACTACGTGCTGAGTGGCGTCGCTGCAAAGCAATTGCCTTCTCTGAAGTCCACAAAATGCGTGTCATTTCAGGTGTGACATGCAAGCTGGGAAGGGTGACATCAGACATCGGATCTACCAATTCTCTCGTGATGGTCGCGATAATTCGCAGTACTGGTTGAGATTACTGTGAAGATGATGCAGCACCGTTCGTGAGTTGCAAATTTTCAGGCGTAATGTGATAGATTGATTCTACTGAGCTGTTAGGTTGGAAGGGAAGGGATCGTAGTAAGATTAAAAGGACGGACCAGAGATCACCCAGTACCTTCTGCATGCAGATCATAAGGCGATAGTCTACCATCAAGCTTATCATTTATGAGTTTATGAGAAATTAATTAGTAATTACAACACCTCAGACCAAGTACAGGGACCCCCACCCTAAAACGTATCGAGTAAAAAGCAAAAAAAAAACTGTGCGATATATGACGCTGACGAGTCAACAGAAGATGATGATGACTAATATATCTGGAGAGCCGATCGTGGTGATCGGCAACGCAAGATAGAAGCTCCAGAACGATAGAACGCATATCAAATCCGAGAAGTGGCGTATATAAGCATCACCATCGGAGGTATACACACGCGGAAATACCGTTCAACTTGTGCCCACGTACTTTGCGCATTATTAGCGTGAACTGCTGATGCCTAGTTTGGGATTTCGCTCACTCCCGCACGATTGGTTACGGGGACAGACGCTTTTAGCGCACCCGGGGATGATGAGATAATGCGAAACGATATCGGGTAATATTTTGCATCATTATCATACAAATATCGGTTGTTGAAAAATTCTGTCACGTTTCATCGTTTTCTAAACCTATTAATCTTTTTGGATTCCTTGAGAAGCCGGTTGCTCCAGAGTTCGATGGCAGTTAGTTTCACAATTACGCCGCCAGTTGGAAAGCTTGCGTGCGTGTTGTTATTATTGCCATCGTCTCGGAACTCGGAAAGTTGTCGACATCATCATCATCGATGTCGTTGTCGTTCTCGGTCATTCATTCAGTAATGCCGGATCGGCCGTTACCGTATTTGGGTAATTGAGAAGTGTGCTGCTGGTTGGCTTGAGCGTTCATCTACTCTTGGTGAATACTGTTGAAGAAAAACATAAAAAAACAAAATCAGTCGTCATCGTTTATCGATTGACACGATACGGTTGCGTTCTTCTGTGGGAAGGGGGAAGTAAAGCAAAAATGTTTGGGTTGTAATATTTGTGTCAAATCGCTTTCACGTTTACGTTTATTACGTCTCTGTCTAGAGTAGGGTGGCCCAAACTTATATGAAAAACAAAAATTTTTAAAAATTCCAAACCTTCCCTCCTGAATCGGTTGTTTCAAACTCCCAGAAACTACGTTCAAAATTTGAGCAATATCGATTAGGCCTAAGGGGGCGCTCAAAGTGCTGGAAGTTAGTATGGGAAAACGTAGCCAAATGTGTGCAGAAATTTTAAGTTTTTGATTTTTGCCGCTAGATGGCGCTGTAAGCGTTTAATGATAAAACCCTTTAGTATTATTGTAGGTGACTATATGCCAAACAACTTTGTTGAAGACCGCAAAGAGATACGACGCCTGTTAAAAAAGTAATAGGGTCTGGGACCATTTGGGCAGGAGCACCTATTTTGGGCACTTGCTGCTATAACTCAGTCAATTTTGAACCGATTGACTTGATATTTAAGACACGATCAGATACGCACAGTATCTAGTCATGTTTAAAAATTCAAGTCAATCTGTTTGAAATTGTCTGAGTTATAGCAGCAAGTGCCCAAAATAGGTGCTCCTGCCCAAATGATCCCAGACCCTACCCTAGATAAAATGAGGCGAGACATTATGGTTAGTTTTCCAGTACATGTAAAGGAATAATATCAATGGCTCAGATATCAATAATAAAATCTCGATACTTCGCCTCACTTTGCCTAGCCTGGGGTATAACTTTTTTCGCAAGCGTCGGATCACTTTGCGGTCTTCGACAAAGTTGTTTGGAATACAGTCACCTACAATAAACGCTTACAGCGCCACCTAGCGCCAAAAATCGAAAACTTTAAATTTCTGCATACATTTGGCTACGTTTTCCCACACAAACTTCAAGCACTTTGAGCGCCCCTTTAGGCCTAATCGATTTTGCTCAAATTTCGAACGTAGCTTCTGGGAGTCCAAAACAACTCAACTGATTCGGGAGGTAAGACTTATCATTTTTCAAAATTTTTGTTTCTCATATAAGTGTAGGCCACCCTAGTGTAGAGCTTCATACATCGTAAACAACGTTAATTAGTTAAAGCTTGTCTTAACCATTTTAACCTTCATCCAGCCACTTTCGGAAAAGCACAAAAATGGTCAAAACTTTTTTGTTTTTCGATGGATTTTGATGAAAATTTCGCAACTTCCCGAAAAACTCTTCTAGTTCAGGATTCCGGGGACATGGATGCCTGGTCCACATGGTTCCGGAGTTATTCCGGATTGTCCTGGGGTACCAAAATTGGCCACATACTTTGCACAACGTATATCTCAAGATCCTGATGAGGTAAAAGTATGGTATCTTCTGCAAATTTGTTCAGCAGGTTAAGAACTAACTGGCAACGGCGACTTTGGTTCGCGGTCGCCGCTAGGCGGCTCTAGTGTCAAATATGTTCAAACCCCCATATCTCAAGAACCTGATAAGATAGAATGGTGCTGTCTTCGGCAAAGTTCTTCAGCAAGCTCAGAACTAATATGATAGTAAAGTCTTTGGTTTGTGATTTATCCGCTAGGTGGTGCTTTGTGTCTGCCAAATTCAAACACGTATATCTCGATACCCTAATTAGCTACAAGCATGTCGTATTCAGCAAAGTTGTTCAGCATGCTAAGAACTACCTGGCAATGGCGTTTTTGATTCGAGAATCGTCCGCTAGGTGGTACCAGGGTAAAAAAAAGTTCAAGCTTCTATATCTCAGGATCCCGATAAGATAGGATGATGCCGTCTTCAACAAAGTTCTTTAGCAAGCTAAAAACTGTCTGACAGTTGAGTCTTTGATTCGCTAAGTGGCACCTTGTGTAAAATATTTTAACACGTATATCTCGATATTCCATGGAGTTTTCTGCAAAATTGTTCGGCAGGTTAAGATTTATCCCGCAATGGCGACGTTAGATGACACCAGCAATCAAAACGTTCAAACAATTTTATCTCAAAAATCTGAAAACGTCCAGCAAATTGTTTCGAAAGTTAAGAGAAAGTATGACGTATCTGGTATCCTTGGTTCTGATATTATTCGATAGGTTCCATCTAGTATAAAAAAAAATCTTGTAAAAACACCCTGATGAACAAGAAGTATTCCGTTTTCAGCATTGTTGTTCAGCAACCTAAGAGCTAGGGTAATTCGCTAATTGTTGAACACTACCCAAATGTTGAACAGTTTCTGAATATTTTATTATAAGTCTTACTTAAGTAATTTTCATCCAACGTAAACGTATGATGTAGATGCATACACATGTGTGTCACGATAATGCTCTAATTAAGTTACAAAATTATACATATTTTACGTCAAAAATATTGATTGAAAATTTTATACTGCTGATAACACGAAAACTGCACAATTGTTAAGATTAATTTTAAGAAATTGCTGTTACGAAATAAGCTTTGCGGGCAAATCGGCCACAAATATCAAAGGCACACCATAGTTACAAGAACTGGAAGGATGTCATTAACAGTTTAACATTGTTTAAAATCACATTTTCATTGTAATTTAATTTGAAAAAATATTTTTCTTATCACACTATCATTATGCATCCATGATCCAATTGTTGAACACTGGCATAACCTACGATGTTAGCATGACTGCTAGAATTATTTTTCACTTTACCTAACCGTGCATTTCATGGAATTCCAAGGGTGTTTCAGGGATGTTCTAGTGGTGTTCCAGTGGGCTTCAGAAAGATTCCAGTGGTTTTCAAAGGGTTTCAAGGGCGTTCCAGAGGTGTTCAAGAGGAATTCAGAGTGTTAAGGGGGTCCCAGGAGTATTTCAAGGCGTTTCAGGAGGCTCAGGAGCAACCCACGGGTTTTCAAGGGATTTAAGGCTCGTTCCATGAGCTTCCTTGGGAGTTGAGTGGGTCCCATGGGTTTCCAGGAGAGTTTCAGGGGCTTTTAA
Organism: Aedes albopictus; assembly: GCF_035046485.1. Taxonomy (NCBI): domain Eukaryota; kingdom Metazoa; phylum Arthropoda; class Insecta; order Diptera; family Culicidae; genus Aedes; species Aedes albopictus. The sequence continues at coordinate 120,657,013 of NC_085136.1, read as the reverse complement.
AGGCGTACTTTTCTTCTGTCGTTTTCGTTTCTAATCAAATCTTTTCAGCCATTTTTGCATCTGGTCATGTTTAAAACGATTTCAGTCCACTAGAGCTCTCTTCAAATGTGCGATTCCACAAAACATGAAAAACTCAGAAAAAAATCCGCCAGAGTGAAAAAATATCGAATGTTGGGTCAAAGTCGGGTCAAATTTTATCAAATGTTGGACCACTGTTGGACCCACATCGAACAACTGTCGTGTCTATGTTGGGTTTGATGGCCAAAATAGAAACAGGTGAATGATAGGTTGATGTCGGGTTTTACGTCATCAATTACGAACAAAGCTTCAACCGTTCAACAATTGGCGAGAACCGTCCAACATTAGGATGAGCTAGCTTAAGGAAGCGTTCAACATTTGGGTTACAGACTTCCCATACAAATGTTCTATTTTCTCTTAGAAAATGGAATTTAAGGGAATACAAATTCAATGGGCAGTATAAGGGATAAGTAGATCTAGACGTTCACTGGATATTTTTCAACTAAAGTGGAATTATGCACGGAAAAACAAACGAAAACCTAAATGCCGGTACTAACCGTTCAACAATTGGCGAATTACCCTATTTGGTAGGATAGTAGACGGTCGAGTAGGGTGGTGCAAGAGCCAATACTTTTACACCGTCTCAGGGGGTCAAACCCCCTGTATACAAATTTTGTCACCCGACATTTTCTCTTTTGCTCCGTTGTCCTTCCGGGAATATCTACAGAATTTTTTTCGGGATTTTTTCAGGAATTCCTCCGGGAATTCCACCGGCAAATTCTCCATGAATTGCTCTGAGAATTCCTCAAGGACTTCCTCCAGGAATTTCTTCAGGAAATCTTTCGGGAATTCCTATAGGACATCCTCCAGAATTTTCTCCGGGAAATTCTACAGAAATTCCTCCGGGGATGTTTCGCAGCGTACCCTTTACCGAAGCCCTGCACAGTCTTCGCCGACATCTAGAATGCAGCCGTGCTCCGCCCAACCATATAGAGGCATATCTAGCCGTCGCTCAGGTATGCATAAATCAGAACTTTTTCATCTTCAGGGGAAAGTTTTATAAGCAGACGTTTGGACCTAGCATGGTTAGCAAGCTGTCCCCACTGACTGTTATCAGACCTCTTCATGAGCGACTTCGAGGATGACGTTCAGAAGAATAAACTGTTTCCGAGAGTCTGGTGGTGATACGTAGATGATGTTTTCGACCCGGTGAAGGATCGTTACCTAGACCAGACTTGGGCTGTGTTGAATTCACAACACAACACGATCAACTTTACTTTAGGAAAAGAAATAGAAGGGAGCCTACCGTTTCTCGATTTATTGATTACCAGAAAGGAAGACGACACGTTGAAATTCGGTATACCGTATGCGTGATAATGTTTGCACCATCGTCAAATAAAATTCCAGTTTGACTTGTGAAGACAATGCATTGGTTTTATTTGCAGGCACTTAAGCTATTACTCATATCCTAGTAGGCTGTGAATAAAAAGTGTTGATTTTCTCAGTTTTACACTTGCATAATGACTAAGTGGCAACCTAGCTCGTGATTTGTCCACGCGCAAATGTCGAAAAGTATCCGTGGTAGTGTCAAAGTCAAGATTAACAATTTTTGAATTTATTTTTTTATTTTGACATTGCATAATGATGTAGACATTGGCACACAAACAAAAGTTATAATAACTACTGATTCTGGAATTTGGTACGGATCGATAGTTTTTCGGAAATCGAAAAAAACGGAGGTTGCGTTCGGGCAAATTCAAGACTTTCTTATATGGCGCTACTCGTAGCTCCTGGATGCCATTGGTAATAATGTAAGTTTTTTTTCTATGGTCGAAGGATCATAAAGGCCACCGTAATTTTCCTTTTCGATATGCCATGCCGTTAAGTCGCTGATTTCGCGTTTCTTTGCCATTTTTCTCATTGAGCGCATATAATTCACCCAAATCTTATTTTTGGTGGCAGCGATAGCTTTCTTAATCCATGTTAACCTTGGACGACCAGTGGACACCTTCGGGAATAGTTGCCCTTGCTTTTTTTCGGTCTAAAACTGTTTTACGGTTCTCCTGAACACTCCTGAAATGTCTTTTTGAACATTTGCGCGTGGACAAGTCCCGACTACCGCTGCTACCCCTACATGGTGCAAATTTTAAACTTAAGAAATCGGATTTTTTTACCCGCAACCTACTGTGATATGAGTTAGAGCTTACGTACATGCAATAAAAACCAAGACATTGTGTGTACAGGTGATATGGGTACCTTATTTGTACGATGGTGCAAACATTATCACGCATACGGTATATCGCAAACCCACATCAACGAATAGGTATATTACTTCTGACTTCAATCATTTTGGCACTCAGAAGCCAACTGCTTTTCACACTATGATACACCGTACCCATGGAGCGCAACGAGTTTGAAGAAGAAAAGAGTCGCGTTTATACAGCAGCTGAGGTGAACGGATATTACAGACCATTCGTGAACAAAATTTTGAAGAAGCACAAACGGAGAAACCATTGCAGGAGCATTACTACCCCTCAACAGAACCCAGAAGAAACTAGAAGAATCAGCTTGCCGTTTTATCCCAGAATAAAAAACAGCCCTTCACCGACAAAACCTACCCGTAGTTCATAAAAGCGACAATACCTTACGTGACCTTTTATGCAACCTTAAGGGCAAGGTACCCGAGCGGGAGAAAATAGCTGAAAAATAACTAACTTAGGTATGGAAAACCGAATACCTACAACCTGAATGAAGTATTAAGAAGTCGCCAAGGGCTGAAAATCTCTTAAATAAAGACAAAACAATCAATCAGTTAAGAAGCCCTGCATAAGAGGTAAAATACCTAAAATAATAACTGATATGTATTCTGTGCATAACGCGTGAATAATGACATCAGGTATGGAAATACCTGAATAATAATCGGCGATTTTTCCACAAATACATTTTTTTCCATAATTGAATAGTACCTCAAGCAATCCTCAACATCAAACCAATAACTCGTTGAGGTATTTTATCAATATCTACAAAATACCAAAATAAGTTATTTTCAATACCTGAATAACTGACTAATACCTTGTCTTAGTATGATACCTGACTTTGGTATGCTCCAGTTATGTGTCAGTTATTTATTCCTGCTCGGGTACTGTAAGGACTGCCCGGCAGTTTACATTGGCCAAACTCGCCGGAAAGTGAAGGTTCGTTTAAAAGAGCACAAAAACGCTGTTCAATCTTGTAAAGCAACCGAATCCAGCGTGGCAGCGCATACCGTAGACTCCCAACATGAAATTGATTGGATTACAGAGTTTTACATCAGAAGCGTAAGGAAAACGTTGCACTTAAACGCTTGGGAGTCAATGTTCATCAGCAACACACGAAGACCGTTGATGAATGAAGACGACCCGCCCATTGCGTCGTGTCTTTTTAATCTGGTAAACACGACACACCAGTAGCATCTCTTCTCTTCGGACGTGTACGAACATCGTACGAAAACTGAACGCAATCAGTCGCCGGAAACCGGCCGAAGAAAGGTAAATTTTAATATCTTGACGATTGTAGGAACTGTAAGTGTTATGTCTCGTCTCACGTCGCGCATATTGTGAATGCCCCCCGGGGATTCCAACAGAAACTCCTTCAGGGATTCCTCCAGAAATTCCACCGGGAATTTCTGCAGTAATTCCTCTAGGATTGCCATAAGGAATTCCTCTGGGGATTCCTCCATGAATTTCTTCAGTAAATTCTCCAGGAATTCTTCTGGGAAATTTTACAGGAATTCCCCCGGAAATTTCATTGAGAATTTCCCCAGGAGTTCCTCCATGAGTTCCTGCGAGACTTCCTCCATGGATACCTCCGGGAATTTCTTCGGAAATTCCTCCGGGATTTTCTACAGGAATTCCTCCAGAATTTCTTCAAGAATTCTTCCGAGAATATCTCCAGGAATTTCTTCGGAAGTGTTTCCAGGATTTCCCCAGAAATTTCACAGAGAAATTCCTCAGGATTTATTCCTAGAATGTCTTTGGGAATTTCTGCAGAATTTCTTCCATGAGCTCCACCGGAAACTTTTTCAGGAATTCCTTCAAGAATTTTCCAGGAATTCTTCTAGGAATTCCTCCGGAGATTTTTTTTTAAATTCCTTCGAGAATTTCTTCAGACAATCTTCCGGGATTTTCTCAGGAAATTCTCTGGGAATTTATCCATGAATTCCTCTGAGTATCCCCGGGAATTCTTCTAGGAATTCCTGCAGGAATTCCTCCGGGGATTTTTCTGAAATTCATTCGGGAATTTCGTCAGAAAATCTTCTGGGATTTTCTCAGGAAATCCTCTGGGGATTTCTCCATGAATTCCTCTGAAAGAACCCCCGGGGGAATTCCTGAAGAAATACTTGGAAGAGTTTCTAGAAAAAATCCCGGCAGAAGTCCTGGAGAAATTACCGAAGGAATTCCTTAAGAAATCACCGGAGGTATTCATGATGGGAGTTATAGAGGAATTCCAGGAAAAATTCCTGGTGGAAGTCTCAAAGGAATTCCCAATGGAATTCTAGGAGAAATTTTGGAAGGATTTCCTGAAGAAATTACTTGTGGATTTTCTGGAGAAATTCTCGAAGGAATTCCCGAAGGAAGTCGCGTAGACATTGTCGGAGGAATTCTTGAAAAAATCCACGGATGAATTCCTGGAAATATCCATATAAGAATTCCTGGAGAAATAACCGAAGAAATTCGTGGAGGAATCCCCGGAGGAATTCCTGATGGGAGTTGTAGAGGAATTCCTGGAGAAAACATGTTCCATGGTAGTAAAGAATACTATAGAAATGTCCAAACTTGTTGGTGTTCACAATAATCTAGGAAGTCAACAATGCCTCAAACCCAGTTACTCATATTTTTCCCTAATAGATTTGCAATAACTTTGCCGAACACAATGTCCACTTTTCCTCTCCTCTCCTCTTCTTGGCGTAACGTCCTCACTGGGACAAAGCCTGCTTCTCAGCTTAGTGTTCAATGAGCACTTCCACAGTTTTTAACTGAGAGCTTCCTCTGCCAATGACCATTTTGCATGTGTATATCGTGTGGCAGGCACAAAGATACTCTATTTCCTTTACGAAAAGATCCTGGACCGACCGGGAATCGAACCCGTCACCCTCAACATACTTACCGTACTTACCGGTCAGGCTAAGGCCGGGGTGGCCTCTGCTGTACATAGTAGCCGCCTCCATTCCACTCGGTCCATGGCTGTTTGTCTCCAGTTCCGCACTCTGCGTAGGGTCCGCAGATCGTCCTCTACTTGGTCGACCCACCTAGCTCGCTGCGCTCCACGTCTTCTTGTACCGGTCGGATGACTCTCGAGAACCATTTTAGTCGGGTTGCTATCCGACATTCTGATGACGTGACCCGCCCACCGTAGCCTCCCGATTTTCGCGGTATGGACGATGGTTGGTTCTCCCAGCAGCTTATGCAGCTCGTGGTTCATTCGCCTTCTCCACGTCCCGTCTTCCATCTGCACTCCGCCGTAGATGGTACGCAACACCTTCCGTTCGAAAACTCCAAGGGCGCGTTGGTCCTCTGCACGTAGGGTCCATGTTTCGTGCCCATAGAGGACGACCGGTCTAATCAACGTTTTGTAGATGGTTAACTTCGTGTTACGGCGAACTTTATTCGATCGTAGAGTTCTGCGGAGTCCAAAGTAGGCACGATTTCCTGCCACAATGCGCCTCTGAATTTCTCTGCTGGTGTCGTTGTCGTCGGTCACCAGTGAGCCCAAGTACACGAATTCTTCAACCGCCTCGATTTCATCACCGTCGATATGAATTCGGGGTGGCGGGCGCGGTGATTCCTCCCTGGAGCCCTTTGCCATCATGTACTTTGTCTTCGACACATTAATGACTAATCCGATTCGCCTGGCTTCACTCTTTAGTCGGATGTACGTTTCCGCCATCGTCTCAAATTTACGAGCAATAATATCAATATCATCGGCGAAACCAAGCAGCTGAACGGACTTCGTGAAAATCGTCCCACTCGTGTTTATCCCCGCTCTTCGTATTACACCCTCCAAAGCAATGTTGAACAGCAAGCACGAAAGACCATCACCTTGCCGTAACCCTCTGCGAGATTCGAAGGGACTCGAGAGTGTCCCTGATACTCGAACTACGCACATCACTCGATCCATCGTCGCCTTGATCAACCGTATCAGTTTATCCGGGAATCCGTATTCGTGCATAATCTGCCATAGCTGTTCTCGATCGATTGTATCATACGCCGATTTGAAATCGATGAACAAGTGATGTGTGGGCACGTTGTATTCGCGGCATTTCTGCAACACCTGGCGGATGGCGAACATCTGGTCCGTTGTAGCGCGTTCACCCATGAATCCAGCCTGATATTGCCCCACGAACTCTCTTGCAATCGGTGATAGACGGCGGCATAAAATTTGAGAGAGTATCTTGTAGGCAGCGCTCAGTAGTGTGATCGCGCGGTAGTTCCCGCAATCCAACTTGTCGCCCTTTTTGTAGATGGGACAAACGATACCTTCCATCCATTCCTCCGGTAATACTTCCTCCTCCCAAATCTTGGTAATGACCCAGTGTAGTGCTCTCACCAGTGCTTCTCCACCGTATTTTAGAAGCTCGCTTGGTAGTTGATCTGCTCCAGCGGCTTTGTTGTTTTTCAACCGGCCAACCTCCTCCTCAATCTCTTGAAGGTCAGGGGCCGGAAGTCTTTCGTCCTGTGCACATACTCCTAGATCTGTTACCACGCCACCTTCGGTACTTGCAACGTCGCCATTGAGGTGCTCATCGTAATGCTGCCGCCACCTCTCGACCACCTCACGCTCGCTCGTGAGAATATTCCCGTGATTATCTCGGCACATGTCGGCTTGTGGCACAAAGCCTCTGCGCGAGCGGTTCAGCTTCTCGTAGAACTTTCGTGTGTCCTTAGCGCGGTACAGCTCTTCCATCGCTTCGCGATCTCGTTCTTCCTGCTGGCGCTTCTTCATCCGGAAGACTGAGTTCTGCCTGTTCCGCGCCTGTTTGTAACGTGCCTCATTCGCTCTCGTACGGTGTTGCAGCATTCTCGCCCATGCTGCATTCTTCTCGTTTTTCAACTGTTCACATTCGCCGTCGTACCAGTCGTTTCTGTGATTCGGAGTCGCGAAGCCTAGAGCTGCAGCCGAGGTACTACCTATGGCGGATCGGATGTCCCTCCAGCCATCTTCAAGTGTAGCTGCGCCAAGCTGCTCTTCCGTTGGTAGGGCCACTGCTAACTGCTGCGCGTAGTCTTGAGCCACTTCTACGTTACGAAGTTGCTCGATGTTGAGCCGCGGCGTTCGACTTCGACGCGTGGTGATAACTGTCGAAAGTTTTGAGCGCATGCATACAGCGACTAAGTAGTGATCCGAATCTATATTCGCACTGCGGTATGTGCGGACGTTGGTTATATCTGAGAAGAATTTACCGTCGATTAGAACGTGGTCGATTTGGTTTTCTGTTTGATGGTCGGGTGATCTCCAGGTGGCTTTGTGGATATCTTTGCGGGGGAAGAAGGTGCTTCGGACTACCATTCCACGGGAGGCTGCAAAGTTTACGCATCGCTGGCCGTTATCATTCGATACGGCGTGCAGGCTGTTTCGCCCGATTACCGGTCTGTACATTTCCTCCCTTCCTACCTGCGCGTTCATGTCGCCGACAACGATTTTCACGTCACGCGGCGAGCAACCATCGTATGTTTGCTCTAACTGCGCGTAGAACGCTTCTTTCTCGTCATCGGGTCTCCCTTCGTGTGGGCAGTGGACGTTGATGATGCTGTAGTTGAAGAAACGGCCCTTAACTCTCAACATGCACATCCTTGCGTTGATCGGCTGCCACCCGATCACACGTTGTCGCATCTTGCCCAACACTATAAATCCTGTTCCCAGTTCATTGGTGGTGCCACAGCTTTGGTAGAAGGTAGCCGCTCGATGCCCGCTTTTCCACACTTTCTGTCCAGTCCAACAAAGTTCCTGCAACGCCACGATGTCGAAGTTGCGGGGATGTAGTTCGTCGTAGATTATCCTGTCACATCCTGCGAAACCTAGTGACTTGCAATTCCATGTTCCAAATTTCCAATCGTAGTCCTTATTTCGTCGCGTGGGTCTTTGCCGATTGTATCGAGTCGTATTTTCTCCTATGTTATTCGCAATGGGGATTTTTACGGGTGGCTTATTGGGCCTACGCCAACACTCCTGTCTCGCCGGAGGGCCATCGTGCCAGTTCTGTTTAACGTCCCAACCAACACTGGGACGACCACGCTGATGGGGCTACCACCTTGGATCTAGCTGGGCGTGGTGCAGCGTTTCTTACTCAGCCGCTGGATGCCAGAACAGACGCTGTTTGAGCCGCACCTCCTTGGTGAACAGACACTCGGATCGTACCTCCTCAATCTAGCTGAAGTCAGAAGGACAACAGTGCCCAGGCTGCACTACCAGCTAAGCACACAACTCTTAGCTGGCGGTCTTTGTCATCGCTTGACCCGTGGAAGCATGAGGTAGGAACTTGTGAGGACCAGAGCAATATTGGACGCTCTCCTTATCGACTCACCGTTTTGCAGCCCTCAACATGGTCATGCTGAATACCCGTGCGTTTACCGCCTCGGCTATATGGGCCCTACAATGTTCACTTTTATAAAGAATCATAAACATGTATTAAAGCATGTACTAATATTATTGATCCATTGTTAAGTTACAACCGTATCGCTGTGCTCAAATTATTGCAGACACAGATTTTAATGAACAGCAAGACCTTGCTAAAGGTGACGGGTTGGGTTCCCGATCGGTCCACACACTTTTCGTAACGGAAGTGTATAATGGTCATTGAAAGGGAAAGTTAATAACTGCTTAGCTGCAACGCTAAGAAGCAGGCTTTGTACCAGCGAGGCGAACTACTGATACATTGGTGTCTGTTTCAAGTACCCAAGTAATCTTAGAGTTCAATAATATTTCCCTCTTTTTGTGAATGAATTGTCTTACCTGCTGTTCCATGTAACTTGATGAGATCAATCAACCGTAACGTGATAAGGTATTCTTTTTCCGCAACGGCAAATAATCGAACCGAGTATCTACATATCCATCTGAGTAAACAATTCCAACCGAGTGTGCATGCACATACATACGTTAACAAACAAAACCCGATGCCATCCGGCCGGTGGAAATCACAGGTGTGCCCGAGATTAAATCTGCAATAGCTCCGTGTGCAAAATCGATTCACCGATCCCCACCGGAGGGTAATTAAATGCCCGGCCCGGAGCATCGAACAAATTGAAATTGGCCATTCTATTGATAGCCAAGCGATGGATTTGGAAGAGCTGACAACCACCGGCAGCAACAACAGCAGGCAACGCAGCGCAACTGATCGAACGCGAACGGTGGTAAACCGAGAGTAGGTCATACCGCACATGCTGGAGCTGGAGAGCACATACCGTGAACTATCTCGGCTGGAAAACCAACCAAACCATGACGTGTAAAAGACACGATGGTGGTGGCGGGTCTGAAACTTGGGGGTCTGATCTTTTCAAATCAGCTGACTCGATTGGTGGTGTGGTGCACATCGCAACACACAGCACTGCAGCACTGTAACCATTGATGAGTAGTTGTACAGGAATGAATCGAATTTTAAAACAATGTTAACAGGAGAAAGACACAAAGTTTGAAATTTTAGTGACTTTAGACAGGCTTGGTGGTCTAGTGGCTACCGCTTCTGATTCCTATACAGAAGGTCTAGGGTTCAATTTCTGGCCCATCCCTTTCCCCCTTCTTTGTATCTTTCTATATACTTCCTTCCTCCTCTCTACATACATATATTCACATGTTCATATCTATCGCTAGAACAGAATCGGGTTGAATAAGCCGTTTCTCTTCCTTCCAACTTTCCTAGCACAGTGTCAATCTAGCATATAACGCCTACGAGTTATGCAATCAAGCGAACTGTGCCGCATTTTCTTCAGAGTAAGAAATACACTAATCTATCACCTTACGCATGGCATTCACATACCAATGTGTGAACCCATTGCCAACCATATTCCACCAACGCACCGACATCCGCATGACTTTGTGCAGTCGCAGAGGTATATTTGGTCTGCTGTGGATACAAACGATGGTAATCATCACTTCCTTCTCCTTCCCTACATTGACCTGCAACCTACAGTGGCAAAAATTTAAGATCACCAAAACTCACACCCTGAAGATGTCAGCTTAGTCCCCGGCAGATATCTCGTTGGTTCCTTGTGTGAGTGTAGTTGGTCTGGCGATACTGTAGTAACATCCACGGGCGGTCAATCAGGCTCTCAAGCTCAAGCTCAAGCTAAGTGACTTTAGAGTTAAAGGCTGAGTAGCCTATTCTCAGCCTCGGCAGCAATGTTACACTGTTGCTCGAAATTTCAAAGTGATTTAACTCAACAGACTGCAAAGCAAATATTGTAAGTATAAATATCATTCTTCAGGCACATTTGTAGTAAGGTTGATGATACTTTTCCAACTACAAAATCATCCGTTTTTATCACTTATAAATGGCAAGGTAAATAATCATTGAAAAGCAAAAAAAAGTGATTCCTGAACTGGGAGAGATGCATCATGTCAACTTAAGATAATGGCCAACAGTGTTGCCAGTTCATCAATTTGTTAGATATTTTTCATCATCATTGAATATCGTTTACAATTCGAAAACATTGTACAAAGCTTCCAATTGTTGTTTTGTTGCAAACCAGAACATAAAAATGACAAAAAATCGGAACAGTTCTGTAAACAGACAACAGCATCGTCATAGGGGAAGCCACCACCGTAAGCCAAGGCACAATGGGAGCGAAATAATTGATTTAAATAGTTTGAACAAAAACACAAACAGGGGACGGCTTAATCCGTCTACGGACACGATGGTAGATTATTTTTTTTATCTCCACCATGCTACATCAACAAAAACTGCACTGCTTCGATAAAACTGAAAAGCCCGGACGACTGGACCAAGCAAAGTCGCGACGAAGCGAACGAACGAACGTGCGCGGTGCGGTCAAGATAATCGAACACAAAATGATTGGATTTTGCACTTTTCTCTAGTTGGTTTTCAATGAAAACGTAGTTTGGTGGTTGTGCGCGCGGTCGGAGTGTGACGGATTTCAAATTTACAAATTACCCAGGGGAGCGTTGCTAATACGCAGAGCAGGCGGACAATCGACCGATGTGCAATATATGATTATTTGATTGGGCGATTTCTAGTTCAAGCGGCGATGTGTGTTTTGTAACATCGGACTAATTTGGCAGTTGTGTTTCAACAATTGATGCATTAGCATATTTGAGAGATGTTTTACATTGACGTCTGTCTGAAACTGCAATCTTGTTTTGTCTTGTATCTGCTGCGTTTTTGTTTTGCATGATGCCAGGTATGAATCGGTTTGTAACTGCAACTAACATTGGACATACGAACTATCAACATAGGCATCCCGACCAGAATGGAATACTTACTTACTTTCAGTCCTGAGCACCCACGTTGGTGCAGAGGGCCGAATTGAAAGATTTCCATCCTGGGCGATTGCCAGCCATCGCCTTGATCTGTGGCCAGGTCAAATTCTGTCGACGTGCTTGATTTCGTTGTGGGTGTGCCTCTGTTGCGATGTCCTGCTGGGTTCTAGTCTAACGCTTGTTTGCAGATTTCGTTTCCGCCCCTGCGTAGAGTGTGGCCGACCCACCTCTACTTTCGCTCCCGAATTTCTGTCGCTATCAGCTTTTGATGACATCGACTATGGAGCTCCACGTTGGAGATCCAATTGTGAGGCCACCATGTACGAATTATGTACCGCAGGCATCTATGCCTATCTGCAGCCGTGTTCTCCATTGATACACACCAGGTTTCACTGGCGTATAGCAGCACAGATTTCACGTTCGAGTTGAAAATTCGGATTTTGGTGCGTCGACTAATCTGGTTGTTTTTTCCGTACATTTTTTTAAACTCGCAAAATCAGCCCTCGCCTTCCTGATCCGAGCACCTATGTCCAAGATATTGGAAGCTTTTAACTATCTCCACTGATTGCCCTGTAAAGCTGTTATGGTTGACCGTGTTTACATTCAACGATTTGGTCTTGTTGACGTTGATGGTAAGACCTGCCGCTGAGGAGCGATTGGAAAGATCATCGAGCTTGCTTTGCATATCAGAGCGCCTTTGAGCTAGGATAGCAACGTCATCAGCCAGGATCTCGTCGATTACGATGAGGAACAGTAGCGGTGATACGATACATCCTATCCTAGCCTCACTCCAGCAACGACCCGGATGGGATCGGACAAAACATTGTTGTGCAGTACTCTGCACGAAAATGCCCTGTACTATGCTTCAATGAGGCCGATGATTTTCTCAGGAAGACCCTTGCACCTGAGGGCTTCCCACATGTTTCCGTGATTGAGACGGTTGAAAGCTTTTTCGTAATCAATAAACACCAGGTAGAGCGACTCTTGGAATTCATTGATTTGCTGCAGGATGATACGGAGCGTGACAATATGGTCCATATAGGATCGTCCAGCATGGAATCCTGCTTGCTGCCGTCGGGAAGTTGCGTCATTCTTCTCCTGCATCCGGTTAAGGATCACTTTGCAGAGGACTTTGAGAACGATACACAGTAACATGATGCCCCGCCAATTATCGCGTACAGTCTGGTCACCCTTTTTGGGTACCTTTACTAAGACGCCTTGCATCCAAAGTCGGCCGGAAATGTCGCAGTTTCCCATATGCTGCAGATTAATTGATGCAGTAGTTGTGCGGACTACGGGGTCATTGAGGTCTTCGAGCATCTCAGCTGATATGTGATCGACCCCAGGGGCCCTGTTTGATTTCATGCTACGGATGGCTGTTTCTACATCCTGCACTGATGGAGCTTCGGTGTTGACACGGGTAATGCGTCGAACCCTTGGCGGATCATGCTGAGGTGTTGATGACGTGACCGACACTTGAAAAAGGTTTCCAAAGTGCTCGAACGTCGAACCAGCGTTTCAACTGGTCAGCCGGTTTGGTCAGTAACTGTCCAGACGTGTCTTTCACGGGCATCGTAGCATTCATCTTAGTCCCACTAAGACGACGTAAAACATCGTAGAGGAGACGGATGTCGCTGGTGTTTGCGGCTTTCTCGCCTTCGTCCGCCCACACTCTTTTGTCCCGTCTACATAAGCGTTTCACTTCCTTCTTGACAGCCGATGAGCGCTGACGGGCTACGGCTTTGGCTCCTCGTGTTTTCGCTCGCTCTATCGCGGCTTTGGCGTTCCTTCGCTCCTCTATATTTCTCCAGGTATCATCGGTACGTAGCTCAGTCAAATTATTCTCGTCGGTGGCGATGAAGGCGTTCTTGACGGCGCTCCATTGATCTTCAACGCTTCCACCTGCTGCAATATCCGCAGCACGGTTCTCTATCTCCTTGACCAAGGACCTTTTCACCGCAGCGTCTTGCAGTCGGTGTGTGTTGAACCGGCGCCCGATTTTCTCATCCTGTCGCTGGATCCTATAGCAATGGACAGTCGGATCTCGTCGATGAGGAGATGATTTTTGGACGCAATGTCGGCACAACGTTTGTTCCGCACATCAAGAAGGCTCGGTCTCCATTTTCGGCTGATGCAGATGTAGTCGATTTGATTTTCCGTGACGCCATCACGGCAAACCCATGTCACTTTGTGCACTGGTCGATGAGGAAAGAGCGATCCCCCAATCACCATGTGATTGTTGTCACAAAACTCTGCAAATAGCTCTCCGTTTTCGCTCATTTCTCCGAGACCATGGCGTCCCATGACGTGCTCATAGTCCGAGTTGTCGGAACCAACCTTCGCGTTGAAGTCGCCCATGAGTCACCTTTCGGAATCTTGTCCCCGACAGCATGGAATACAGTGAAATCTTTTACTTCATCTTTTTGTCATGACATTCCTACTAGAACACAGCCTTTTGGAAGATTACACTGAAGTAGTAAATAATCACAATTTTTCAAAAACCCGCGTAAAATAGTCAGGACCAAATCTACCGTGTGACTTGACTTTTTTACAACGTTGTTTTGAAATAACGCGGTTTTTTTACGACAGTTTTTGAAATAACGCTGGTTTTTACGACGTTTTATTGAAATAACACGTAAAAAAAAATTCAGTGTACATGTATATTTATGGTCTACAGAAAATACATTTGTGGTCTACAGAAAACAGTAGACGGCAGCGGAAGTGGTACCAGTTAGCGCAGCTTAAATCATGACTCCTAGTTTAAGATGTCCGAAATAGCTCCGCTTCCGCTGCCTTTCCGCTTTAATTCCCAAAGCTTAACCTCTAAAAAATCCAAAGAAAAGTCTCTGAAGAAATTTTAGAAGAAATTTCTGGAGGAATCCCTGGAGAAATTACCCAAGGAATTACGGGACAAAACCTAACGAAAATACCTTAAGAAATACGACAGTCTTCACGACAGTAAATAGTTTTTGTTGAAACCTCAATTAGGAGTTACGTATAAATCCCTTGAGTGATTTCTGAAACAATTCTCATCAATCTCCGAAGAAATTCATACAAGAAATTCCGGAATAAAATCCTGCAGCAACTCCTAAAAGAATCAATAGAGGAATTTCTATTGAAATCTCTGAAAAAAATCCCTGTTTATCAAATAAAATTCCTGGAGAATTCTACGGAGGAATTCCTGAAAAAAGTACCATAAACCGGGGTCAAATTGATCTCCGGGTCGAAATTGATCAGACGTTTTGCCGTTAGATAAAGCCTACTTTGAATAGGTATATGTAGCAATACCAGAAGGAATCCCAGCAAAAATGTTTGCTAGAATGTCTCAAACTTCTGGCATGAATTACAGGAGAATTCCTAGGAATAATTTCTAAAGGAAGCAATACCAAGAAATATTTCTTTTGGAATAACAAGAGCAAATCCAAGAGAAGCCTCCGGGGAATCCTTAGAGGAAGGAAAATGAGCAATTCGTTGAGAAATATCCAAAGTCATTCATAGAGAAGAATTTTAAGAAATCCCTAGAGGGATCCCTGAAGGACTCCTAAGAGAAATTCCTGGAAAAAGTCCCTAGATTAGTTAATGCATAAGTCCACGGAGTAGTTTTAGGATGAATTATTGCAGAAATCTCTGTATGTATCCCTAGAGAAATTTCTTCGTGCATGAATTTCTGTAGAAATCCCAGCAGGAGTTCCTGAAGAAGTCTCTGGGGGTATCTTAGGAGGAATGCATGCAAAATTCTTAGGGAAATATCTGAAGGAATACCTATTTATAGAAATTCCCAATATTCCCATTTCTGGAGGAATTTTCGTCCAAATTCTTAAAGAAACACCAGTATAAATTTCTGGAAGAATCAAAGCAAACATGTCTGGAGGAATTCCAGCACGAATTCCTGAAATAATCTCTAGGAAAACCTTCTAGAACATTCCTAAATAAATCCACGTAGTAATTCTACGAGGAATTAATGGAGAAATCTCTACGGAAACCCTTGGATACATCCCTGTAGGGTTCCTGTAGAAATTCATAGAAAAGGTCGTGCAGGAATACCAGCAAAAAAGTCTGAGAATCCCGGTAGAAGTTCCTGAAGGATTCCCAAGAAAATCTCCTGCAGGTTATAGGAGAATTTTTGGAAAAATGTTTGGGAAATTTCTAAAGGGATTTAGAAATATTATAGAGATTCCTGGAAGAATCGAAGCAAACAATTGTGGAAAATACCAGCAAGAATTCCTGAAAGAATATTGCGCATTTCCCATCCAACTGGACCTCTTTCGCAGTTAGCATAAGTGCGAGATCGTCGATAAAACTGCGATTTGGCATCAAATCGTGTTGGTGTCGTATGCGCACTTATTCAGCATTTTAAAATGAATAAGTGCGCAGAAAATACCGACACAATTCGATGCGAAATCGCAGTTTCATTCATGATCCCGCACTTATATTAACTGCAAAAGGGCTCCAGTAGGGTGGGAAATGCGCAATATTAAAGAAAATCCCTAGACAACCTCGAAAACTACTTTATCAAGAAGACATGCAACTCTGTTATTTTCCATACTAACGGCAAGCGTCACCGACGGCACCGCGCCTGGTGAGCTAAGGTGGTACCTTTATGTAAAAGTGTAAGACTGTATTAGTGGGAGTATGAAAATTTACACACACTATCGTGAATTGAATAGTGCCACCTTCATCCGAGGTGGCGCTGCTAGCAGTGATTCCCGATTTTCAGCATTGTTGCAAGTCTTCTTGATAATGTGGTCTTCGATAAACTCCTAGATCAATCCATGTAGTAATTTTAGGAGGAATTGATGGGGAAACCCCTCCAGAACTCCGTGGATACATCCCTGTAGGAGTTCCTGTACAAATTTCTAGGAAAAGTCTTGCAGGAATATCAGCAAGAATTTCTGGAGAAATCTTAGTAGGAGCTCCTGAAAGAATCCTCAGAAACACTTCTGGAAGTACCAGAGGTATCAGAGAAAGAAGTCCTGGTAAAAATCTTAGGAATCTCTTAATACGAAGGGATTCTTAGTGTGTAAAAAATCGAAGGCTGAAAGTGAAGATTGACAATCTCATTTTTTCATTCGTGTTTGGCCACATTCATTGTCAGCTGAATGCCTCTCTTTTTTCATTCAATTATCTGTCACGAATATTTTTTCGCACGTTGTAAAATGTCCAATTTCTGTTAACAGACGCACAATCCGACTTTATGGACAAATAGAGCAGTTAATTAGTATTGTAATTAACTACTATACACAAGTTTTGAGGTGATTGGAAGAATAATCGGGAGTTACGGTCTAGTTACATTTCTCAGTGAAAATTTTCAGTGACAGAAAAATGAATGAATAAGTGAGAAAATTCATTCACCAAAATGAATTTTATTTTGATCCCTCAGTTGAGAATCTTCAAAACTCACGTTGAAATTCACTCACTGAAAATGAAAATTTTAAACTCTGATTCTTATAGAAGCACTCAGGAGAATTCCTGAAGGAACTTCCGGTGGAATTCTTGAAGGAACACAATCAGCAATTCTTGGACGAATCGAAGCAAACATTTCTGGAGGAATCGCAGCAGGAAATTCTGACGGAATCTCTAGGAAAATTCCTGGATAAATTCGCGTAGTAATTCTAGGAGGAATTCAGGGAAAAAAACCCTGTAGAAATTCCTAAAAAAAGTCCTGCAGCAAGAGTTCCTGAAGGGATCCTCAGAAAAACTTCTGAAGGTATCACAGGAAGAATGTCTGGAAAAATAACTTAGCGAAATATCAGAAAGAATTCTTGTAAAAATCACCGGATAAGTTTCAGGAGGAAGATCAGCAGAAATTCCTGAAAGAATCGAAACAAAACATTCTGGAGGAATCCCAGCAGGAGTTTCTGAAGGAATCCCCAAGAGAACTTCTGGATACATCACACGAGGAATTCCTGGTAAAAAATCTTTGAAACACTAGTGAAAAGGGGAGAGGGATTCTTATAGAAATCCCCGCAAGAGTTCCTGAAGGAATTTCAGGAAACACAAGGATAAAATCAAGGATAGAATCGAAGCAAAAATTTCTAGATGAATCCCAGCAGGAATTCCTGGATGAACCCACACACTTAATTATTAATACCGTATTCGGTAAATTTTTGACGGAAATAGAACAGCGGAATGCAGCAATTATGGATTGTTTACTTTTTGCACCCGTTTTTGACAGTTGGTGTACTCAGCCTCAGTAAAAGCGATTACTGAAACTACCGAAATAGTTCTGTTGTTCTAATTTCGACAAAAAAGAAGAGAACCGGCAATTCAGGATTGAGTGTGCACGTAGTATTTCTGGGAAAAAATAATAAAGAAATCCCCACAGAAATCTCTGGATATACCCTGCAGGAGTTCCAGTAGTTTTCTTTAAAAAAGTCTTGCATATATGAAATAACCAAATCCCTTCTTTAGTAAAATAGGATAAATCCCATCTGCTCCTGGAAATTTGAAAGGAACAAAGTTAAGTAGTATTTATTCAATCTATTATATAGCTACAATACTAGGGTCTCCAGTTGGCCTAGTGGTTAAGACTATGGATCGCCAATCCGAAGACGGCGGGTTCGATTCCCGTTCTGGTCGGGAAAAAAATCTCGACTCCATAGGATGCCTATGTATCATTGTACTTGCCACACAATGTTACTAATTCATGCAATGGCAGGTAAAGAAAGCCCTTCAATTAATAACTGTGGAAGTGCTCTAAGAACAGTAAGTTCCAATGCGAACGTAGAGCCATAAAGAAGAAGAAGCAACTTCGAGCAGAATCCAGAGAATAATAACGACAAAAATAAACATCAGCTTCGTTCGAAAATGTAATGTCCACACATCCGCGGAAGTGTGCATTGAATAGGCAATCCAGAACTTCCTCATAAGAGGAAGTAACATTGTCACTTGACACCAGAAGTTTGTTCACTCTGAAATGTTTAGATTTCGCAGGGATTTTGTTCAACCAACTGACTACTAAAACAGAAACATTTGTACAGAGGGTTTCCCAGGCGGATCGTTTAGCAGATTGAAGATCTTTGTTGTACGCCTTGCGAGCTGACCTGTTATCCTCCAATTCAGTTGAACGACATTTGTTCCAACTCTTTCTACATTGTTTCCTAAGTTAGGCCAGATCAAACTTCCACCTAGGGGTTCCCTTGTGCTCTTCACAGCAAGCTTATCTAAAGGCTTCCATGATGATCGATGTGATAGTATCAACGCCATCGTCTCAATCACTTGGAGTGTCAATGCATGGTAAATATCCATAAAATTTGGCCGTAATCAAATCAGTAAGAGGCTGTTCATAAACCACGTAGACCAAATGTTGGCCATTTCAGACAAATCCAACCCCTCTCCTGGCTTTCCCTTGTAGACGGTCTCTAAAGATATCTCAGTTGCTTAGAGAAGAAGCATGTTTTACAATGCTTCTTTAGCAGGTACATCCGTTGTGAAATACATCTCTGGTAGTCAATTCAGAGACGAGTGTTGCGACGATTGTTTTGTTGACTAGCACACATGCTCGAGGCATGACACGTGAGTTTGCTTCGGACTAAAGCCACACGGGCTGCAACATTTTGCACAAGTCTGCAAAGCTGAATCGTTTCTATGCTTTATGCTGAAGATTGATCAGAACTATCCCAACCATATTCACTGCTCTGACAGAAAATTCTTCAAAAACTGGTAACGTCAATCGCATCACTTACCAGGGAGAATCCGGACCATGTCACATGCAGTTCTATCTCACTTGCAAAAACTCCTTCCTGTAACAGCTGTGGAGATACACACAGTCATCTATGCTTAAGACGCTCATGGTAGATAATAAACTTTTATCAAATTTCCATAACATTACTTGGTTGCAAGATTATGCAAGAGATTTATTGTCTCAGAAAACATAAACTTCGGAATAACTAGACATACCTACCTACATATCCCGGTTCGTTTGTTTTGATTTCGCCTCTTGTACGCGGCTTGTATGAGCCGCCATGCCATCAATAAAAACCGGCACTGTATGTATTTAATCGTTTCGTATCTACTATGCACCGAGTGACTTACCGGCGCTTGAACGCGCTCGCGCTTGTTTGAATATCATCGAGTGATATCTCTATTGATTTTAATTATCGTTTAACCGATACCACGCCGCTGTTGGCGCTGGTTGGCTGCGGGGTCTCCTTATGGCGGTTCCGCCGATGTTTTATTTTCCTATTTGAAAGTCTCTCTAATAAAGACAAATCAATCAATCAATTATTTTCCTATTCTGTTTTCTTGTTTGCGCTTACACGGTAAACTGCTTCTCTCTGTCTTGAATGAATCCGCTGCATTCAGCAGCGACAGCTATTAGAGAAGATCCATTGTTTCCGCTAAAAGCTATGGATGGATACCTACCTACCTACCTACCGAAGTCAGTTCCTAATTAGAAGATGCATGAATGATCGTTTTGCATCAGCCAGCGTCGTCGCTCTCGCGTGCTCACTGGATAAATTAATCGTGAACAGTTCTACGATTTTTCACCTGCCTGAACCGAATAGGCGCATTCGGTATGAGCTGCAATGGATTTTAATTGAAATTATTGCTTTATATGGAATTTTGTACGCCGTTGTTGTTGGTCGTTCATGTAGCCGTGCTTCCGGTGTTGATCGGCACTGATGGATGAGTGGATGGAGGCGGATTGAGCCTACCGACGAGTAGCAAGTGGTGATTGATTGCAGTTTAGTTACTGCTTAATCGCGATGATATGATTGATATCATCGGGGAGAACACATGTGCTTATAGAACCATGTGTATACGATTACGGTAGAAGATTGCACCTACAACGCTGCTGCCATGACTAACTCACATTTGTTGATAAACTGATTCTTGAGAAGGATTTGCGTTGTCAAATTCCGGCTAAATTTGAACAACTGTACTGAATGGAGTTGAGAGCTTTGTACTGTAAATTGTTGATAAGATAAAATTTGAATCATCTAGAATTCAACGCGTTATAAATTACTTTTAGGGTGGCACGGATGTAGCGTGCTACAACACATTGACGTGACTAAAGGAAAGCCACTCTGCTCATTGTAAATATCCCTTTTCATCGTTCTAACTATTCTGGAATAATATGCATGACCATCGCGAAACAGACAAATTGGCAGACTATGTAAGCAATTCCACTTTTGAGCTCGTCGCGTCATTTAATGATGCGATGATGTTACAGTACGCAATACCCATGTTCATCACTTTGCTGTAAACAAATTTGAAAGTAGACAGTGCGTCCAAAACCCACAAAGTTTTGTTTACCGTCCATCATTTCTCCAACCAATCTGACAACCTTCTCAAATAATACAACGTCTAATTGAACAACCATAAAAGGGCGATACTTTTCATCACTTTTACATTGGAAGTCCTTTTTTGGCCACCCTCGAATTCAAGTGTCAACAAACCATTATTGATTGTCCATTCCATATGGCTAATAATTTAGTAGGCCCCAACCGCCGAAAATGGACAACTAAATGCCTGTGTACGAACGAGAAAATCCATCTTTAGGCTTCACTCGTCCTATCTCTTTCTGGCACAGCGGCAGGGTCAAGATCCATAATTGAAACCCGTTACTTATTTATTGTCGCCTACGACCACGCAAAGGGTCACTCACTGATGCAGCAGCACAGAAGGAAGTAATACGTGGTATTACGTTTCACTGTTGATTGCGATGGGTAAAACAAATGCTTCCTGGTCGTCTATCTTGCGTCAGAGTGTAGCGAAGGCCGTTCCGATCGCATCAATTTAAATTGTCAAAATTGAACATTGTTTTCCTTCCGATGTAAACAGCAAACATGTGCTTGCTCTTGGTGGTTACTCGCTCTTACTCTTCCACTAAAAGTGCATCAATAATTGACAGCCCTAATAGTGCGCATGTTTGGAGGGGAATCCAGGTTTCATAATAAGTTGTTTATTTTTGTATCGATCAAACTTTTGTTTCGACGACGATGTCTTCCACATCGTTGCATAGATATGGCGTTGTGTGTAGTGTAGGTAGTGTATTGGACTGCAGCGACTATGAGTGTACGAGTGAGCAACAGCTGAACTAAAACAGAAGACTTTCTTGGTTATTGAATAATAGATCTTCTAAGGGAAAGGGGTTTACCAATTGTCTTTTTAAAGACACGGGCACATTCAATGCTTCCAATGACCTATTCGCTCTTTGAAGGAAGCACGACACTAGACAACGGACTAGCATGCAACGCCCAGTGGCACAGCCGAAAACTTTTCCTGGCAGCTGCAGCGGGAATCGAACCCGCGCTTCTCAGCCTCGATGCGACTAAAGGCTTGGTGACACTAATCTCATGACCACGAAGCCATACAAAACATTACAAACACGGGAAAACAGACAACACACATAAGGGTTAGTGAAGAATTTTTCATTTGACGAAAAGTTTTCCCTGTCTGGAGTGCGATCGAACGCACACTCCGAGGCTTACGAAACTCTTAGACGACTGACGCCTCTAACCGCATGGTCACGAAGCGCACTTAGCATGATATAACTAACAAATACTGACTTTAAAAATACAGAACTAATAGAAACTTTTTTAAAGATGGCTAAAAAAATCTGTTTTCAATTATTCAATCAAAATATACCTAAATGTGTGTGACAAAAACCTTAAGTGTAAATAGGGTATGTGTTCCATCAGTAATCTCACGCTCCCATATTCATCCTATTCGAAAACAAACGATTACGGCACCGATTGATTCCGTTCTTTTTGTTTTCATGCGTGCTCATGCTCACTCCTAACAAAAAATACAAAAATAATAAACAAAACAAACAACGCTTCAATCCTTTGTTTTTTGTAGGATGAAAATGGGAGCCACATGCTTAATAAGGGAACCAGTACCCCATGTAAATTACTCAGTTATTTAAATTCGGTACGTTCTCCGTGACATATGGTAATACGGGATGGCTTGCTTGAATCCGGAACCGTCCTGCACAATCCGGGACATCTGGTCACTTTAGTTTGTAGAATAAGTGGAATAGCTTTTAGCACCTCTGGGTAATCTCAAATACTATTTACTTGTTGGCCATTACTCGGGTCAAATGGTACTGTTTCGAAGATCCACTCCGTACTGTAGGCCTCAGACTGCTGATTTGTCTGGCTTAGCGGTGTGCCTTGATAAACCAGAGAGCTCATCTTGAGCGGGTCCCGTGCAGAGGTCAAGTACTGACGATAAAAATGTGATATTGGTTTGTTTGAGATTAGAGGTAAAAGTATTGAAAATAATAGCAATGTTCTTGAACCATCTAACCAATAGCAAAATTTTATATTTAAAGATTAATCAAATAGCTCACTGTTATTGGTTAGATCTTACCAAGAGCTAAATGTGCTATGATAATGATGTTCCAGAAGTAAAATTGACATATTATTTTCAGTACTTTTATCTCTCTCAAACAAACAAATATCACTTATTGAGCTATTTTACTCTGCTCGGGGTTCCATCTGTTGGTGGTTCTGGATTCTCACCGGCACTTGCAGTGCTCCATCAGTGCTGAGAATTCTTCGGTTGGTTGTCTGATCGCACTCTTTAAGTCGACGGTTGCACTCTGGAGGCGTCGGATAGCTCCTTGTGAACAAACTTCGATTGGTGGTGAATCCGAGTTCCTCCTGTAGGTCGTCAATCCGCTGGTTGGATCCCCTGGACGAGTATCTCTGCGCCACTCGATAGCTGCGCACATGACTGTATAGTTTTGTCGATCTAAACTCTTCCTCGAGAGAAGTTCGCTTCCATTTCTCACGTAGAAGATCTTCACTACATGATGGTTAAGAAAATCTCGTTCAGTGACGTGGCTCATGTGCGTAGTTAAGAAAATCTCGTTCAGTGACGTGGCTCATGTGCGTAGGATGAATGGGTGTCACGTTATTTTTTTAGAGGGCTCCCCTCTCTTCGAGTTGGTACATCTGCATCTCATCTTGCAGATCTCCAAGATTCCTTGGTGAAGATTGGTGCGATGATCTTACCTACGACAGGGCGTGGTTCGCCTGCACCAGAATTTCGATGATGTGTTGGACCTTCCGCTTGATCTGCTACCGGAGGTCGATGAGCCATTGGGTCTCATCCATGACGAGTTCTTCAAGTTTCATTGCGCCGGAGCTCATGTATGCACGCAATTCAAATGGTCCACCCGTTTCGAGTACACCTTTCTTCGGCGATCTGTGGTTGGTTAACAATTCCTCTCTTCTGTTATCGGCGAAAGATCCTCTAGTAGGGTAATGAATTTTACTTCTACTGATCCCTCGTTGATAAGCGAATGGTTCGCTGAGAGCAGTGAAGAGAATTGTCAGACAAAAGAGGCACAAAACAAGCAACAAAGAAGGTGCGACGATTAGTCTTTATCCCTACTGGTGACAGATAATGACATGATCTCGAAATTTTTTGTTGCAGACAAAACGGAAGCTGAATTTGTTGCGTACTTTTCAACTCGTGAATAATCAATTATTATAACCCAAAGTCGAAACTGTTTGATGATAGAGCTTCACCAGAGTTGCAGTGTTTACCGACTTGAAGTTACCGTTCGAAAATCGCAATGCAAGGCTTAAAAATCTCTAAACTAGTGGTGTACGATGTTAATCCCATTATTTTCAAGTTGGGACAAACTTATGTCGCATGGGTTGTTTTGTCGCAACAAATACAGGTTGCGACATTGTCATTATTGTTGCGCGATGGTTGAATTTTGATTCACTGGCTGAGAGCGATCACCTCGTTGATCTATCTGTTGGTGGCGAAATATGGTCATGCGTTCACCGGCGAAGTTTCTCGATTGGTTACCTCGTAACCAGCAAGAGCGGTTCTGCTTCTGCTGATACCTCCTTGATTAGAAGAAGGCTTCGATGGTACCGATCGTCGCTGTGACCGGTGATGATCCTTGATTACAATCACAATGCTTCGAGGTTAAGGTTCGACAAAGATGTTACCGTTGATGCCGATCGTCGGAATTTCTCAGCAGGTCGCCTCGATGATCATCAGGACACTTCAATGGAGAAGCGGGGATAGTAGACCAATCCCACTCCACATATACTATATCCGGTTCGGTGGGTTTTTTTGGTAATTTTTTTCATAATTTTGGTCACTTAAGTCACTATTATTTTGCTACCTGATCGCTAGCAGCCCTGCTTAGAGTTTATCGATCAGAACAACCAATTACCTTTATTCCATACAACGTTAGAAACTTAATTAGTTTCTACAAAATGGGGACCACAAACATGGCCCGGAAGCAATCACACATCTTTAAAATTCTTACCCCAACATCGCCACAACGAGGAAGGTGTACAAAATCCATCACCGTAACTTCCATGTGCAGTTTTGGTCGTGATGGATAATGCGCAGGTACTCAAATCAGCATCCGCAAAAAAGTTGATCGGTTTCGTCTTTATGTCTTTTTTATTCGATCTCCATTCCATCCGTTTGCCATGCATCTAAACATAGATTTCCGAGTTTCCGCAAGAGGAACCGTCACCAACACAAACACTTTTCGGCTTTGTTAGTGGCAAAAATGTAGTAGTTTAAAACAATCCATTATTTTAGGTTGAAACTACCAAATCTTTGTTTGTTCTAACAAACTGTCCAAATTTTTGACAAATGGAAATATTGGTATTATCAAACAATGAAACAGTTCAGATTAAACTAGAAATCAGGTTGTCGCTATTGTAAACTGAAAAATCGCTTGATTTGAACTAGAATTTGATTGTGTTAACAATTTATTTCTCTGCATAAAAGACAAAATTGCGATGGAACAAAACGTCGAAAAGTGTCACTTTTTGATCCCTTCTTGAACACTGAGAACATGTTAGAGTTCTTCCGGACCTCAGGAAATTATTATTGACTCAATGAAAGGTTGAATACTATGTGTATTGTAGTCTGGAACGAAACATTATACTTATTGTAAACAACCGCACGATACTGCCACATCCAGATTTAAACGAGGTTTTCGACTTATTTACAGCATGTAACATCATGGAGTCAGTAACTTAAAATATGTGGACGCCATAAGTACCTCATCTATATCTGAGGTAGTACTTCTCATGTCAGTATTTAAACAGAAGTCGTTGTTCGAAACACTTGAAAAACCAAATATGTAACGTCAAATAACTACCATTTTTGGATGAAAAAACACAATGTTTGTCGCCAAAAAACTCATGTTAACCGGGAGTCCGTTGTCCTTGCTTGCTGTTATCAAATGTCCCAAAAGATTTAGGGTTACAGCGAAGATTATTCTGCATGCGACGAACATAATTACGATAGCAAAAAGAGTTCATCGTAGTATAAGCCATGCAGAACCTTTCTTTTTTCTCTTGTTGGGGGCATAGTACCACTGCAACCATTAATTTGACCTATTGAGGTGTTATCCTCTTTATTTTTGCCGTGCTGAAAGGATTCATCATTATGGAGAAATGATTATCGAGAAATGTCTCCCAATCAGGTACTACATTTCGTATGAAATCCAACACCTGTTTGGGATAAGAGGCCCTGAACCGTTGAAACCCTATTTGGAAAGTTGCAAAAGTCGCATTCTTTTTGCGTTTGAGAAGCTCCCGGGTTTCCTAAGGTGGATATCGTGGTTTCCGCTTTTCTGAAACATGCATAACCAACCAATCATTTATCACATCAATGCGATAACAGATTGAAGAATTCACGTCCGATTTAGGGGGTCCAGGTCCAGTACGTCTCAGAAGGTTTCAGGAGTTTTTCAGTGGGGTTGATGTTTGAGCGAATTCAAGTAAAGTTTTCTGAGGGTTTCGTTGATTTGGATGGCAAGATAGGTATCGCTTACGATTCAGGCGAATCGTAATTTGAATACAGGACATTTCAGATAGATTCAGAAACGTTTTACGAGACTTCAGGGGGTTTAAGAAGAATTTCATAGGCGTTTCGGAGCGTTTCTGGGAGTTCAGGAGCGTTTTCGGGTATTCCATGCAGTTTCAAAAAGGTTTTGAAGCATCATATGAGGTTTCAAAGTGGTGCTAGAAGGGATTCGAGGGTTCTTTTTATGCCTTTCTGATAATTGAAGAGACGTTTCAGGCGGTGTCAGGGTATTTTAGAGGCGTTTCTAGGAGTTTCCGTGTCATTTCAGGGAGGTTTTAGGATTATCTGTAGGTATATGTGAGTGCGTTCCATGCTCTTCAGTCTATTTCAAGAGGGCTTCTGAGGGTTGAGATGGTTTTAAAGGGATTCCAGGACCTAAAATCTCAAATACAAAATATTAGTATTTGAGACTTTACTGACAAAATAGAACATCCTGAACACCATGAAATTTGGAGAAACGAAATAATTAACATACCAGTTATTCTAAAAGCTTAATTTGGATATGGACTACATTCATATGTATTCTGGGATGTTCTAGGTGTTCCAAACTGTCATGTAGTAAAGTCCTTCAAATCTACAAGAATAATGTTATGTGTTTCGCCATAAATAATAGCATTGCATCATCTACTGGGATCCGTGATGCTCTTGAAATTTCAAATGTCATTTAGAGACACTATGGGGATATTCCAGGTCAGCCAAACTACCTTGGAGTTCAGAACTTCAGGTCTACACTCGTAGCAGTAGCCATATCTGCTATACTGAGTAACGCTCCATATTCAACCGCGGTTACTGAACCAACCAAGTCTGTTAGATATTATTATGAACCTTTGGGATGTTAAGGGTCGTCCATGCTGTCCCGAAGTTTAGCTCATTACAATAACAGTAGTTATTCTCACAATGAACCGCAACATTACATGTCCAGCTGTACTCTGTAATCCCCCTGGCGTCATCCGAAAATATTTTTGAGTTATTCCAGATCAACCAAACTACTTCGTAGACCATATTTTCAGGTATTCACTTGTGATGATTGCTTTTGCCAATATTTAAAGTAGTGTTACATAATCCATTGTATTTAGCAAAGTAGTTCGAGGAAGAATAAGTGTTGTTATACATTTTTGAGATATTCTGGGCTATCCTTACTGTTATAGAGCTTAGTTTATGAAAAAAAAAACCACTATAACATGAGGTGATTTTGTTTTAGATAGTAACGTTACACAACGAAATAGGATCCATGAACCTCTTAACTCTCAAGGGTCACTTTATGACATAACTTTGTCAATTTTGAACCGATTCTCATGAAATTTTGTGTTCATGCATGTAGGTACGATTAATATTATCTGTGTACAAAAAAAAATCAAGTTAATTGGTTCAAAATTGACTGAGTTGTAGCAGAATAACGACCTGTGCAAATAAAAAGAATCGGTGCACAGTGGTTCCGCCATAGGTCATAAATCCAAAAATTTGACCACAATGAGACTGTGATATCATTGCGGTAACAGAAAGTTAAAAGCTTCAATAACTAAGGCCAATCATTACTTTTATCAAATTTATGCTGAAACTTTTCCGCAGAGCTCATGAAACTCGATGTTCTTGAGTAGACATTTTAATTGATTTTTTTTTCTAATTTCTGTCCTATGCATTTATCACTCTATTAAAAAGTTTTAACCATTTGACATGTATCAAGTTGATTGTTTCCGATTCTTCCATAGTTGAAATCGATGTTTATTACAAATTTAGAAATCATTCTTAATAATTTTATTTGAATATGTGTGACTGGTTGAGATGCTTTTTCCACAAAGTATAAAAAACTGAAAATTTTCAACAAGCCGGAAACAAAGTTTCCTCTTTTGACCCCTTCGTAAGCTCTTCTATAAAACTTCCCTTTTATCTTAAACATTGATTTACTAGCGAATTCAGCTGTGACCGTTTGCGACCAGATTGGTGGTAGTCACTTAAGTGTCGTACCTTCAATATTCTCAAAAACTAACAAATACCTCCCGTATTTGTTGCAGGGAACACTTTTTCCCAGCTTTTACCCTCTCTATCCATCACATTATGTGTGTTTCACTATTCTAAAGCAGTTTTGATTACCGTGGACCACCTAAACTAACATTGGTATATGCAAATCATTTGGTAATCGAAACTGCAAAATACAGTAAGGACCCGATTTTGTCAGCCCCATTTTGCGACAAACTTTTTGCTCTCGTTATCTTACGGAAACGGGATAAAAAGTTTGCAATTTTTTTTTAGGTTTTCGAGGAGAGCAAAAAATGTGTTCCGAAAAGGGGCTGACAAAATCGGGTCCTTTATGTAATGTATTTCGGCTCCGTAAAGCAAAAAAATCGATTGAGCCCATTTTTTATTAAAAAATACAAAAACGCATTTGGGATGCAAACATTCGTCAAATTTTGCGGTTTCATCATGAAACTAGAGAAAATCATATCTATGACCGCCCTCATATGGGGCTGGAACCACTGTGCGGTGTACTCTACACACTTTTTTTTCGCTGAATCCGGCAAGTTTTCTTGCTTTTTACCGAGATTGGCACCGCCGAGCGCTCAGCAAACTTGTTTTTGAAACGAGATATCAGGAGATGTTTTGCCAAAATTCAGCTAACAAACGTTCAGTATGATTATTTGCTGAGACCCGGCTAATATCTGACGCATCTGCATACATGTGATCAGTTTATTCAATACAACACAATATCTAATCTTTAGTTAGATGTCAACGTGCGTTAGTGTTAGCGTTAGTGTAGTTTCTTTAGTTAGATGTCAATGTGGAACAAATATTGAACTTCAAATTATTCATTGCTAAAATTTCAAAAGTGTGTTGCAGCCTAGGTTGCAGCTTAGAAGGTTACTATGTAATTTTCTAGTAGGTGGTATACAATGCAATGGGTTGAAAAGCTAATCAATATATTTGTCCAAATAATAAGAAACTGTTTTGGTCGATGCTAACAGGTGTTAATAAGTTCAACATACCGTTTAATTGCGGCGTCTGAAAGCTTTCCCAATTTAGGCATCATAGATACACAAACAGTGTTGACGAGTTCTTCATCTCTTGCGTACACAACGTGTTAGAGAGAGATACCGAGACCAACGCACAATAAAGTCCTTTGTCCCCACAAACGAGCGTCCACTCGCCCCTCGACAACCAAAACGGATTTCCCATCGATCATGTTTTCCACACTATGCTATATAAGCCTACACGTGGGCCGGCTGGCGTTTCCCACTACAATTGTCCGGCCGCCGCCGCCGCCGTCGCCGATGACGATGACGACGACCATTACTCCAGAGATACCCCCCTCTTCTTTGTTCTCTACTCGACGACGACGACGCACACACAACACACCCGAAGACCTCGCTCGCCCCTCGCACATATTGGTTCCTGTTGGCCGGTTCCTCCTCAGAGTATCATTGCTGTGAGAAACATGTGACTGTCAAGTCTTTGATACGTCTCGTTCGGTTCGGTAGGAGTCTACGCGTGCTGCCACTATACAACTGAGCTCTCCTAGGTGCATTTGTATCGCCCCGAGTCGTCCGCCGATCACCCCAACGACGACGACGACGACGACCACGAAAAAACAACAAACAACAGAGCAGGCGACCCAAGTCAACCAAAACGGATTGCAGTAGGTAGCAACCGAGTGCGCGGAACAAATTCGAGAAATGTGGTGATATTGACTCAGTTTTTCACTCGTTTTCGGCCCGCGAACAGTTTTGGGCGTTTTCCTGGAGCTGAGATCCTGGCAGCTGTGTGTAGTGTAGTGATTTTGAAGTTTAATGATATCTCAGGGATTCTTTCGGAATACAGAAGAGGAGTGTTTGATTTTTGACCTGCCACACAGGGGGAAAATTTGCGGTGCCCCTGCTGCTGCTGCGGTGAAATCGGTGTTGTTTGCTGTTCAAATTCTGACCCGTTTGGGGAGTGATATCGCACAAAATTGAAACTGTACCATGCTCTGGTTGAAGAAACGTCTGACGTCGCTGTTCGGAGGGAAATCCCGCAACCGCGATCGGAGCATCGAAAAGCCTCTTCCAGCCGGGGGAGAGCCTCACGGTCGTTGCATCTTGAGTGGTGGTGGCGGCGGAGGCGACGGAGGCAACGTCGGTACCAGTAAATCCAAATCATCGTCATCGTTAGGAAAATTGAAAAAGTCCGAAGATAAAACCACCAAATGTCGCTGCCAAAAGATTGTCTCCCAATGTAATAGCTTCAACAAATATGAGCGATTCCATTGGAATTCGAACGTTGTTTTTTTTTTGTACATTTTGATTTAGCTCAAATTTTACATAAGTATTCTTCATGCTCAAAACAGACAATTTGAATCATCAGTTTGCCATGCCGACTCTCCTTTTACTTTTGAAAAGGGCCTAATCTAAAAGTTCATTGATAAAAAAAAACTACTAACAAACGGTTTGTTTGATTGATTTCGTGTCATAGCCGAAGGTTTTAGATAAATTTGACTATACGGCTACAACGGTTATATACACTCCCGTTCAAAAGTTTTGGGTCCCCCCCTCAAAAATATGTCATTTTTTTAGGCCCATATCTCCGCCAATTTGCGTCCGATTTCAAAACCCTAGGTTTCATTCAAAAGATAATAAGTCAAAGAAACTTTGAACATGATTTAAAAGGAACTTTTTCAAAAAAATTTGTGTGTAAACTTAACCCAAAGTTGCCAAATTTTCTAAAAAATGAATATAAACTTACGGCAGTGTCGCTGGAAGTTGGGTCGACCAAATTTTAAGATGAGAGCGGTAATATGACCCATTTTCTATTAGCTTTCAACTACTTTTTACAGAACTTAGCAAAAAAATCTAGAAAAAAAAGTTATTTAGTAAATTAATCCTTGATGTCATCGACCAAAAGTTTGGGGTCATCCCTCAAAATGCTGTATCGGCCAAAAGTTTGGGGTCACTATCGTAAAACATGGAAAAGTGATTTGTTGATATCTTTGTCATCTTTCATTCAATTTTAATTCTTCTTGGCTTATTTGAAACAAAATGAATGATACTTACTGCATAGACATTGAACCAAACATATTTGTTGAAATTTACATACTAAAACTTAACGTAAAGTTGCCTCATTTTTTGAAGCGTGGTAAAATGTACTAACTTTACATAAAATTTTTATATACAAAAATCGTTAAATACGTTAAGTTGAAGACATCAAACGTAAATTTAGTTAATTATCTTTGAAATGAGCCAAAAATAATTAAAATTGAACTACAGATGACGAAGATATCACCAAATCACTTTTCCATGTTTTACGAAAGTGACCCCAAACTTTTGTCCGATACATCATATTGAGGGGTGACCCCAAACGTTTGGTCAATGACATCAAGGATTAATTTACATATTTAATAACTTTTTTTTTCTAGATTGTTTAGCTAAGTTCTGTAAAAAGCAGTTGAAAGCTAATAGAAAATGGGTCATATTACCGCTCTCATCTTAAAATTTGGTCGACCCAACTTCCAGCGACACTGCCGTAAGTTTATATTCATTTTTTAGAAAATTTGGCAACTTTGGTTTAAGTTTACACACAAAATTTTTTGAAAAAGTTTCTTTTAAATCATGTTCAAAGTTTATTTGACTTATTATCTTTTGAATGAAACCTAGGGTCTTGAAATCGGACGCAAATTGGCGGAGATATGGGCCTAAAAAAATGACATGTTTTTGAGGGGGTGACCCCAAACTTTTGAACGGGAGTGTACGTTCGTGTGCTCTTTATCCAGCAATTCAAGGGATTCCCCCTGATTTCTTTATGGATTCTGGGGATTTTTTAAAGATTTCTACTGCAAGACTCCTAGAAAGAACTCCAGGAGAATTGAATGAAAACTTCTGGAAGCTTTCCAAAAAGAACTCCTTTAGGATTCCCACAAGAAGCTCCTAGGGGATTCCAAAAGGGACATTCTGAAGGATTCCCACAAGGAACTCCTGTAGAATTTCCAAAAAGAATTCTGCCGTGTACAGCATAAGATTCCTATAGAACAAGGGACAACCATGCTACACACGGCAGAACATATGCAAGATTTCCATAAAAAATAACTATAGGGGCCCAGAATGAACCTCTTAAAAATCCCCACAAGAAACTCCTGGAGCATTCTCAGATGGAAGTTCGAAAATACCATGAAAGAATTCCTGTAGATTTCCAGAAGAAACTCCATGATGATTCCCACAATGAACTGCTGGAGAATTCCCACAAGAAACTCCTGGAGGGTGCCCAAAAAGAACTTCACCGAAACTCCAGGATAATTTTCTGAAGAACCTCTTGAAAGATTTCCAGAATAAACTACTGGATGATTCTCAGTGAAAATTCATAGAGGAAGCACATTAGGAAATCCAGGAAAAATACCAAAGATTCTGGAGGAAATCCATTAGAAGTAAAAGATCTGGGAATTAATTCAGGAATTTGATCTGGAGAGATATCTCCAGGAACTCCTCAAGATTTTCAGAGAAAACTTCTGGAACAATTAAAAAAAAAACCTCGGAAAGCTTTTCAAAAAGAACTCTTAGAGGATTCCCACGAGAAACTCCTGGAGCACTCTTAACCGTTATGTGGCCGGCAAACTTTTTGCTTTTTTCTACACCGTGTATTTTGAATGGGTGCTGGGTACCCGGGTACCCTGCCGACCACATAAGGGTTAAAAGGAAGTTCAACAAATTCCATGAAAAAGACTTCTGTAGATTTGTAAAAAAAACCAGGATGATTCCCACAATGAACCCCTGGAGAATTCCCCACAAGAAACTCCTGCACAATGCCCAAAAAGAACTCCTGGAGGACTTCCAGATGGAAGTTGCAAAAAAAAATCCCTGATAGAACTACTGTAGTTTTCCAGACAAAACTCCAGGATAATGTAAAGCGGATCTGGTGTGATGGTTAAAACATGTGACTATCACACCGAGGACCTGGGATCGAATCCCACTCCCGACAAGCATAGCATAGCATAGCATAGCATGAATACTTGCACAAATCTTGGATGGAGTTGCAAAGTTGAATATTTCCATTGACATTGCTGATGTCGCTACTATCTACAATGTCATAGATTCACTCAGCTCCACACACCTGGCCAAGTCCTTGCAAGCATTTATAAATCCCTTCATCAACTTAGAAAGAGCCCAGAACTGAAGCATCTTCCAATAGATGAAAGGATGTTGAAAATAGCGAATTTTCAACTAATATGCAGTAATAAAGTAAATTTACTGAAGTAGAATTACTTATAAATAAATAATATTGGAAAGATCTCACCAATTGTTGTGGGGTTTTTGTGGTTCAATGCCGATCATCTAAATGTCTTGATTAATGTTCTTCTCTGTAAAGAACAACACAATACTCAGCAAAGAACAACACAATACTGAACACTAAACACCCGCGCATCTATTGTTTTGATTTTCACTCGAGACAATAGCAAACGCGATTGATTATGCTGCCATACTCACCCCTTACAGGAGCGATGCATGCACAGCAAAGAACAACACTATACTCGGGATCGAATCCCACTCCCGACAAACTCACAAAATGTGAGTTCTTCCTTTGGAAGGGATGTGAAGTGTGGATCCCGAGATGAACTAGCCTAAAAATCCCGTTAATATAGTTATCTCCAGGATAATTTCCTGAAGAATTTCCCAAAAGATTTCCAGAATAAACTACTGAAGGATTTTCAGCAAGAACTCATAGAGAAAGCACATTGGAAAATCCAGGAAAAATTGAAAAGATTCTGGAGGAAATCCAGTCAAAGCTCTTGGAGGAATTTAAGAACGAGGCCATGGATGAATTCCAGAAGGAACTCCTGCTGGAATCCCACACTAAAAACTTCTGCGAGAAATCCAAAAGAAACTCTTAGAGAAATTCTCGGACGAATCTCAGAGGGATTGCCAAAAGGAATTCTTCAAGCATCCCAGCAGAAACTCCTGTTGGTATTCCAGCATAAATTTTTGAGGAATCCCAAGAAGAACTTCTGTGGAAATCCCAAAAGAATCACCCGAAGCATGTCTGGAGACATTTTAAAGAACCAAGTTGAAAAGATTCTTTGAAACACCTGAACAAAGAAAAACACCGGAGGATTACCTAGATTTCCTAGAGGAATGCCAGAAATGTTATTGGGGGTATACCTTGAGGAAACCTAGAAGTAGTTGTTTTCAGACACGAATGCCACATAAGTGGTAAAGTGTCTTTAATAAATATTAATAATAATAATAGAAGTAGTTGTGAAGGAGTTTCAAGAGATTTTCCAAAGGAAAGGATAAAAAAAAACTCCCAATGGAATCCGTAAAGGAATTTCCGGTGGAATCTCAGATAAAACTAATAGAAGAACTTCTAATGGAAATCCTCGAGGAAGCTCTGGAGAACTTATGGTGGATGTTTCAAAGGAAAAGATTTTTAAACAAAATTCCAGAAGAGAATCCTTGAAAATTAAAAAAAAAAAGAAAATCTTACTAGCTAACCTAAAAAAAACTCAGGAACAAGCTTTAAGGAATCTTACAAAAATTGAGGAATCTTAAAAAGATTCTGCAGAAATTATTTGAGATTGCATAGAGGGAGTTAAAAAAAAAATACCCAAATGAATTTTAGAATTACTTCTTGCAGAAATCCAAGAGGAATTACTGGAGGAATCATAGAAGAAACTCTTAGCAGAAACTCATTTTCGGTAAAACTCCCCAAGTAACAATGAATGCTGAACAGTGAGAGTATTAGCTAAACAATAGCTAGTGAGAGCTGAATATTGGTTTGAAGCATGGCTTGTTTAACCTCTTTGATCAGCAATACATAGATGGCAGGACATCAAGTTAAATGGATATTATTCATCTGGGTAACCAGCTTTAAAACATACACCTACATGCAGAATTAATCATCTATTGTTCAACCTTGAATCTATTTTTTTGACAGCTGACCCAAGCATATGTTTTCGTGAAGTCCACATCGCTTCTTCAGTATCAATACAGATTTAGTTCAACTTATGTTCTTGACTATTCAGACACATCAAGTAATGCTCTTGTTTTCAAGAATATGTATACAAGTGTGTGTGGTGTAGGTGCTAAGGCGAGTGACTATGAATCAGGAGGTCCGAGTTCAATTCCCTGTTTTCCCACAGATTAATGTATACATTCCTAAATATCTCTCTGGAAAAAGACACAGCTAATAGTAAAAAGAGGCTCACGAGTTTTTTTTTATTTTTACACAGTTATTAAGTTTATTTGATTACTGATTAAGCGCATAATAAGCCTTAAATCAGCCTTCCAATGAACCTCAAATTAGCTAAAGGTTGAATAAAATCACCAAAATTAGATGTTTAGGAGCTGAATAAAGGTATGTACCTCTTGTGCTCAGTTTTTGTTCAAATAAAGGCAGATTTAAAATAGTTAGAGAAACGTTTGTTCAGCATCAAATTGTTACCTGGGTTATTAGTATTCCCGAAATCTCTAGTTACCCTTGTGGATAAGGCTTTGGATCGCCAATCCAGAGACGACGGGTTCGATTCCCGTTCTGGTCGGGGACTTTTCTCGACTTCCCTGGGCATAGTGTATCATTGGCCTCGCATTGCACCACAATATACTAATTTATGCGGTGGTGGACAAAGAAAGCCCTTCAATTAATAACCATGGACGTGCTCAAAGAACATTAAGTTGTAGATAAGGCAGACCAAGTTCCAGTGGGAACGTAGAGTCACTAAGAAGAAGTTAAAAACTGCTTGTGAAAATCGTTTTTTTTAAGAAATTTTTGTTTAGGCGCTTTTTAAAAGTAAGGCCAAAGTCAGAATGACAAACCGACGACGTAAATTGTCTGTTTTAAGTATGAAAGATGGTTATGTAAAATCTGACAATATTTCAACGAAATTTAAGAAAAAAAAACATCATTTTCGTTGGAATCACTT
This sequence comes from Aedes albopictus, assembly GCF_035046485.1. Lineage (NCBI taxonomy): Eukaryota > Metazoa > Arthropoda > Insecta > Diptera > Culicidae > Aedes > Aedes albopictus. The sequence continues at coordinate 120,620,844 of NC_085136.1, read as the reverse complement.
CAATAGAAAACGTCCCAATTTGTACTAACCAAGATTTCTTCCCCTTCTCTATCTTGCAGGCCGCGTACACTCTGCGATGGTGTCCAGGATCCACGAGGCGTCACGCTCGGTCACCGTCGAGTGGTACGAGCGTGGCGAAACCAAAGGAAAGGAAGTCGAGCTCGATATGCTGCTGGAGCTGAACAAACCAGACCACCTGGCGGCTGCAGACAGTGATGCCACACTAGTGCCACAACTTAGGAAGGAATACATTACGCCCGCACCGGCCAACCTTGCTAGGGTGAGTGTTTTTACTGATTTTTTTTTACTGTTCGCTCATTAATAACGATATTGGAAACATGCTTCGCCGAAATCCCCCAGGTCAATTGATTCCTTAAATCGGTATGTAGCTTCGGTATCGCCTTGTCTTCATAACAGATTGTCAACCGCACGGAAAGATACGCGCGAAATGAGTGAAAATATCGAGCTAACAAACAACGTTGAAACTAGGTCAGGTCCGTCCTGGATCTGAACCGCAAACTTTCCGTCATTCGATCCGTCCTACCTTGAATTGTTGATTTTTGAGTTTTTTTTTTGCTTCGTTTTGTGGGAGTTAACTGATGGGTCCCGGTCGGTTGCATGGGTAGGAGAAAGCAGGGAAGGAAATAGATGCATTGCGATTGGTGATGACACGATTTCGCTGTCTCCTAATAAATTATCGCAAACATCTTTAATTCATTGAATTTGGCAACCTAATAAGATCAATTAAAACTGTCTCTGAGCTGAATTACTAACAAGTAAACCAAGAGAGCATAAAAAGGCCAATAGGATTTTACTTTCTTCAAATTTACTGTCTAAGCATTATTTTGTCTTTCTAGATGCATTCGATACTATTCTTCACTGCAGTTGCAGTAGGGATCCCATCCAAAATTGCTGCACGCATTCGATCGGCCTTGTTGAAAGTCATAATCAAAATCATAGACGAAATGATAGACGAAATATGTATCAGAATTGCTGAACAAATCCATTTCTAGTTAGCTCTCCCAAAGCCTATATCCCACCGGTTTTCATAAGGACGACGTCATCTAGGGTCTACGAAGCCAAAGATTTCGATTTCTCCTGACAGCTCAAATCTTAACACTCCGTCGTACATCATGTTGTGCAACTTTATGCCCTGTGGCACGCTGCCGTGACTCTAACCGACTTGTGACCTTGTGTTGTAGACCAGGATATGGTTCTGAAAGTAACTATTCAAAACCTTACAAAGATACTCCTAAACCTGCACTTTGCGCATTGCTGTAGTAATGGCATCCCAGCTAGTGCTATTGAACGCGTTCTTCACATCAACGGTTACCATGGTGCAACACCCAATATTCCTTCTCTGTTGCTTTGAGGCTTGTTTCGCATTCGCAATGACTATCCGGATAGCATCTCCTTCCTTTCCCGGAGCCGGAACTGCCTATTAGACGGTCTGCTCTCGCTTTTCGTGGACCTCATCAGCCAATTGAGGATGATTTTCTCCATGAGTTTGCCAAGCGTATCCTGCAAACTTATCGGCCGATAGAGGGTGCTGGATTGTTCTGAACATGTTTGGGAACGTCAGGATCGCCGCCCACAATGCTATGTTGGGGATAGTGTCCGGACCAGGGACTTTCTTCACTTTCAGTCCTTTGGCTATTGTAAGTTCTTCGTTAGACACCCGGGTGGACGTCGGTGGATTTCTGGCTCATGTTTTCGTCGCAGTAGCATCGCATGCTCTCGCTACTGCTTCTGTTAGCTCCACAGCGTTCGTAGAGGGAATATCGCTGTCTGCGCGAAATGCTTCGAAAAAAAAGTCTTTGTTAGAATCCTTCGTTTTCCATTTCCGCTCGCTAGTGCAGTAGAGATTCACCAATCAACGCCGTAGTGGATCGCCTGAAGGTCACTATACGTGTTCTTCTCGTATACTCGCCATTCCCTGTTATGCACCAGCGAAGATCTGCAGATCGTCACATCAACTATGGATACCCGGTTGTCTTTGCGGAATGTTCACACAGAGCTTTCTTTGCGCACTTTCATGTTCTACTTTGCCAGGGCTTCTAAGTAGACTGTAACTAACGTTCGTCCTATCAGTGTATCGATTAATATATTCAACGTCCCATTGAACTGCTCCGGAGTTCACTTTGGAGCATAACACCTACACATGAAGACTCCGTTGATTTTGGCGATAACGGAACCGACCGACGTGATCGATATCCACTACCTACTTCTTGAATAAAGAATCTGGCTGTGTCGTGGATTACCGCCATCCCTGCTTTATCCGGTACCAAGTTAGGTTTTGCGGTTGTCGCGACGTCGCATACATTATTTCCGTTGTCGATTGCCACAAAAATTACTGAGTCACGTCGCAATGCTTGAGGTTAACTTGCAATCATCCGGATTGCACACCGTTTCCGCCGCATTTCCGGTACCGTTTGGATATTTCTGAAGTTCCTCGACTGGCGACCGAACTTTATGAACCTGAAGCACCTCTCCATTTGCTTGGTGACTCGGGGAGCTAGTCGCAACGAGCACACCGATCATCCGACTTTAACCTTTCCTGTTGTCGCCGGCTTGTTAGCTGCATTCACGGAGCAGCAGTCGGATTGCTGCCGCTGAGATTCCGCCTGGGTCCTTGCATTCTGCGAAAAAGCTCTCACGTTGACCGCGCTGCCCAAGGACTTCGTACCGAACTGCCTGTACGAAGATTGATGGATCCTTTTTGACCTCGAACAGCATCTTTCCTTTTTGAGTACGTCTGGTCTTCACTACGTAATAGTTGCATGCAAGCAAGGATGGCAGAAAATCACTTCAAGCGATAAATGATACAGGATACGAATAATCCAAGATAGCCTTGTTCTTGCAGTAGCATGATGCCGACGCCTCACACCATGCTCGTATCAAAGAACAATTAAAGCATCTGATGCTCGCTTTATCGCGTGATGACCCGTTATCGGATCATGTTACAAGTCATGATAAATTTTATTCATCACATTGTTTTTCACTTATGCATCCTTTAGCCGCATTCATGATTCGAAATGATACGTTCATAAGCATATCTAGAAGTTAAATCACCAAGAATGCTCAAAAAGTGAATGAAATCGCTAATTTATCATTTCGACTTCATGATAACGATCGCATCGCGCCCGCACATGCCGAGCGAATCATTCTTCTCGGACCGAAGTTTGTTATGATGCTTGACGACAAAATGTTATCGTTGTTGCTATGATCGCGCGATGCCGTTCGACCGCGACACATTCGAAATCTGGTCATGATCACTAGATTTCCATCCTTGTGCAAGTGGGTAAAATTTGCATATAAGCCCTTACAGATCAAGTGGGGTATCGGCATGATCACCAAAGGTAGAGTAAGATAGCGGGTTAGGATAGATGCTAGGGTAAACGGTTAGGATAGAGAGTAGGGTATACGGTTAGGGTGGAGGATAGGGTAGGAGGTAGAGTAGAGGATTAGTATAGGAGGTTAGAGTAAAGGATTTTTTTATTCCTTATTGGACAAATAAGTATTGTGAACAGAGTGAAGGATAAGGTAGAGAGTAAGGAAGAGGGTAGGGTGAAAGTTTAGGGGTAGAGGGTTAGGATAGTAGGTAGGGTAGAGGGTAGGATGCAGAAATAGGACAGAAGGTAGGGTAGAGGGTTACGGTAGGGGCTAAGTGGATAAAGGGGTAGAGATTTAAGGCTGATGGTTGGATGGAGGATAGTTTAGTTAGAGGGTAGGGAGTTAGAGTAAATGCTACAGGTGAAGGTAGGGTTGAGGATTGGGTAGATGATTAGCATAGAAGGTAGGGTAGACGGTACGGTAGCGTCAAGAGTTAGGATAGAGCGTAAAGTATGGGGTTAGGGTATGGGGTAGAATAGAGGGTTAGGAAGACTTGACGGTAGAGTGGAGGTTAGGATAGAGGGGTAGGGACTAGGGTGAATTAATAAGATAAGATAGGACGAGATTTTTTCGAGATATCTTTGGGAATTCATTCCGGGATTTCTTCAGACATTCCTCTCAAGATTCTTCATGGAATTCCTTCCAGGATTTCTCCACATGTTCCTTGCGGAATTCCAGTAGGGGTTCCTTCCTGAAAAGATTCTTTAAGGTATTGTAGTTGGCATTCCTGCTAGAATTTCTTCAAAGATTCCTTCTGAGATTTCATAAAGGAGCCTTCTGGAATTACTTCCGGGATAGCTGTAGAAAATCATGCAGATTTTTTTCCAGATATTCCTACTGGGATTACTTCACGGATTCCTCATGGTGTTCTTTCACAGATTTTTGCCGAGATACTTTCAGAGAATCCTAGTGGAATTCTTTTAACCTTTCAAGACGTGCGCCATCAAGCAACCGAAACTGCACCGCGCTCACGTTGCATACGACGAGCGAGATTTTTTGGTAGTGTTGTACTTTTTACAACAGCGCGCGTCCTGAAGGGTTAAGTATATGCACGTGCCGGGATTCCTGCTAGTATTTCTTGAAAGATTCTTCTCTGGATTTATTGAGGGATTCTTCCCGGGATTATTCCAGTAATTCCTCCCGGTTCAGAGATTTCTTCTGTGATTCGTTCAGGGATTCCTGCTTGGCTTCCAGCTGATATTCCTCTTTAAATTCTTCCAGGTATTGCTCCCAAAATTTCTTCATGGAATCCTCCCGGGATTCCTTCATGGATTTCTGCAGGGATTGCTTTAGAAAATCTTGAAAGGATTCTTTGAAGTGTTCCAGTCGGCACTCCTTTAGGAATTACTGCTGCTTCAAAGAACCCTTCCGGGATTGAGTAAAGCGTTCCTTTAGGGGTCCCCACAAGGATTTCTTCAGGGATTCCTCCTGGTATTCTTTCAAAGATTCCTAGAGGGAATCTTGGCGGTATGCTTTTCGGTTGTTGTACCAGGATTCCTACGGGGACCCCTTCAACGTTTCTTACCGGTTTTTAGCATTTCTTAAGGGATTTATCCAAAAATTCATCCCATGATTTATTCAATTTATTCAAGACTAGCTGTCCCGGCAAACTCCGTCTTGCCAATCTTGTGGTGGTTTGACAACTTTTGAGCTATTTTAAGCACCGCACTCTAGATTGGTTTCAATTCGATCGTGCTGAATTCCTTCCCAGATCATAAAAAATCCTCATTTTGTCTATTTTTTACATTTTTGGTTCATTTTCCTAACTTTTTTTACATATAAACACAGCCACCACGAATACGAATCGAACCGTGCAAGATTCATGTTGATCAGTTCAGCCGTTCGTGACTTTTGTTGCCTCAAAGGGACTTCAAACTCATTTTTATATATATAGATATTTTTGATATCTTTAAATATCTGCTGTAAACCATGATATCATCTGAGAGTCATTTTCTTATCCTTCTTGAATAATTATCCTCTCTTTCACTCACTTTAGATACATTGTATCTATATGGATCAAAATACAGCGATAGTATAAAAGTTGTGTTAAAATAGAGCTATATAGGCTATATATATGTGAAAATGACATACTGCAACTAGTACTCGCCGCATCTTCCTTCGGTTGCTGTTGCTAGCACCGCGCTACACTGCATAATGCCTTGTTGGTTTACTTGATTCTCCTTCTTTATCATTTTTATGTCTTTGCCACTTAGGCAGGGAGAAGAAAATGTGTCGATGTGTATCAATCTCCTCCAGTCGTCCAACTCTGGATGTGAAAAATTGTCCAGGACCCACTAGTGTCAGTATTTCATTAACTCGTAGTTTTCAATCTCCGAAAAACTAAATGTTTTCTGAAATTTGAGATAAAGGAGTTCAAAATTTTCATGTCGTATTAGGGCCATCTAACGTGCAAATCCAACATAAACTTATTCAACTTCGGTGAGCTTTTGTTTCTACTGATCAACTTTGCCGAGGATGTGATTTTTCTATGTAGGGTATAAATCTACTTTGTTATATGCGCTGATTCCCGTTGCGTTATATCAGACGGGAAATACCCAACAATTACAGATATTCCAACTTAGCTTTGCCAATGACTCATCGGATGGACACAAAAAATGTAGACTATCAAATATCACTACATGGCATGGGCATGGGCATAGATGACCGCACAATTCGTAATTGCTACTCCGTGATTGACCAGAGCAATCTAAATCAACAAATCAATGAATAGGGCTTAGGACTAGCTTACTATTCTCAATGTACACAGTTCGAGAGCTCTCAACTTTGTTAAGGTCAATAACGGCGCCGGCCACGTCCTTACGGTCATCGAGGAAGGAAGGAAATGTTAGTAAGACAAACGTTGTTAAAAAGACCGCGAATCACTGCATCTCCACGTTTGTCTCAGGAAGGATTTTTTTGTTAGTAGGGTAGGGTGCATTGTCAGTCTGGGAGTCACCTATGGTTGGTGATATGATTTACCAATGGATCAAAAAACACTAACTTTCGCGCACAATCGACCCGTTTTCTATACGAAACATATCTAATAAAAGAAATCCTGTCGCGCGTCTTTCCTGTTGTCGCCAGCTTGTTAGCTGCATTCACGGAGCAGCAGTCGGATTGCTGCCGCTGAGATTTCGCCTGGGTCCTTGCATTCTGCGAAAAAGCTCTCACGTTGACCGCGCTGCCCAAGGACTTCGTACCGAACTCCCTGTACGAAGATTGATGGATCCTTTTTGAGTTCGAACAGCATCTTTACTTTTTGAGTACGTCTGGTCTTCACTACGTAATAGTTGCATGCAAGTGGGTAAAATTTGCATACAAGCCCTTACAGATCAAGTGGGGTATCGGCATGATCACCAAAGGTAGAGTAAGGGATAGATGCTAGGGCAGAGGGTAGGGTAAAGGGTTAGGATAGAAAGTAGGGTAGAGGGTTAGGGTAAAGGATAGGGTAGAGGGTAGAGTATAGGATTAGTATAGGAGGTTAGAGTAAATGATTTTTTTTTATTCCTTTTATTGGACAAATAAGTATTTTGAACAGAGTGAAGGATAAGGTAGAGAGTGAGGAAGAACGTAGGGCCAAGGTTTAGGGGTAGAGGGTTAGGATAGGAGGTAGGGTGAGGGTAGGAAGGAGAAATAGGATAGAAGGTAGGGTAGAGGGTTACGGTAGGGGCTGAGTAGATAAAGTGGTAGAGATTTAAGGCTGATGGTTGGATGAAAGATAGTTTAGTTAGAGGGTAGGGAGTTAGAGTAAATGCTACAGTAGAAGGTAGGGTTGAGGATTGGATAGATGATTAGCATAGATGGTAAGGTAGACGGTAGCGTCAAGAGTTAGGATAGAGCGTAAAGTAAGGGGTAAGCAGCGTTTCTCAAACTATGGGTCGCGACCCACTGGTGGGTCGCGGGCTGATTTTTGGTGGGTCGCGAAGTCTTTATTAACTTATGTCGAATGTTATTGCTAGCCATTTTCTAATTTTCAAATACTCCCTTGGATAATCCATTTCTAGAAAAGTTATATCTGGAATTTCGGTTCTTCTTCAAAATTTTGGATTATCAGTCTTGTCTGGAGTATATTGAATATTGAAACAACTGTCTGCGTTCTGAAATTGATTCTAAAACTATGAGTTTTCAATCGGAAGTTTTATGTTTAGGGTAAAATTTAAGATTTAACTTGTATTCAGGGAAAAACTGAGTTTAAGTTGTTGCTTGCAGTTAGCATTTTCTGGCAGGGATACACGCCAGTTACAGCAGTTAAACAATCGGGAAATGTAGAAATACCAAATTAGCAAACAGTTACAGAATTTTGACAAAAAACCTTACCTTTACCGAAGTTCAGTGAAGCTAATCTTCTGTGAAATTGAAATTGAGAAATTGAGAAATGTTGATAATCTGAACTTTAACGGAACAGCTAAAAAGTGGTTTCAATAAAAATGGAAATAACATAAGTGTGTATGAAGGATATTATTAACATATGTAAACAAAAATAAGATTTTCACATGAGGCTCTGAATTTCGTTAAAGACTACTGATGATTTGTAAAGAAATACCCGGATTTTTCACGTTTCTGAAATGCTCAATGTATGAGTTGCTATGGGAACAGCGAGCATACCCTTCGATTTTCTCCGCTCGTGAATTTTGTTAGATACGGTGTTTGGTAAAGTTAAGCTTAATTATTAAAAATTTGAAAAGGACTCATCTGACCATCCAGCAGTACTATAATTCTAAAAACGACTTGATGTTCACCTACCTGCTATGAATATGTGTAGCATTTTCAACCGTTATTTTATTTTCAAGTTAATTTTAGAGTTCTACAGAAGCTTAAAATTACCGCTATATCTGGAGCCAGACTGGTTAAATATATTAGAAACGTGGAATTTTATCTGAAATTTTTAGACTAAAAGTTAACTGATGCTGCAAACTTGAGCACCTTAACCTTTCTTAGATTTTTCAAAAAAACTAAAAAGCATTATAAATAAACAAAAAAAAACAGTTTGTTGGCTACGTAACGTAAGCTTATCAGAACCTATGTATTTATTTAAAAAGACAGCCTTAATTTGTAAAAATTGACTTATTTTATTTATTTTCGTGCGAGTGGGTCGCCGAATTCTTTGAAAATCAAAAGTGGGTCGCAAGCTGAAAAAGTTTGAGAACCCCTGGGTTAGGGTATGGGGTAGAGTAGAGGGTTAGGAAGGCTAGAGGGTAGAAAAGATAGTAAGGTAGAGGGTAGAGTGGAGGATAGTGTAGAGGGGTAGGGCCTAGGGGTAGAGTAGAGGGTTAGGAAGGCTAGAGGGTAGAAAAGATAGTAAGGTAGAGGGTAGAGTGGAGGATAGGGTAGAGGGGTAGGGCCTAGGGTGAATAATTGAGATGAGATAGGACGAGATTTTTTCGAGATATCTTTGGGAATTCATTCCGGGATTTCTTCAGGCATTGCTCTCAAGATTCTTCATGAATCTTTCCAGGTTTTCTCCACATGTTCCTTGTGGAATTCCAGTAGAGGTTACGTCCTGAGAGGATTTTTTTAGTTATTGTAGTTGGCATTCCTGCTAGAATTTCTTCAACGATTGCTTCTGAGATTGAGATCTGAGGATCCTTCAGGAATTACTTCCGGGATCGCTGTAAAAATCATGCAAAGATTATTTTCAGATATTCTAGCCGGCATCTCTTCAGGGACTCCTGCTGGGATTACTTCACGAATTCCTTATGGTATTCTTTTAAAGATTTTGCCGAGATATTTTCAGAGAATCCTAGTGGAATTCTTTTAACCTTTCAAGACGTGCGCCATCAAGCAACCGAAACTGCACCGCGCTCACGTTGCATACGACGAGCGAGATTTTTTGGTAGTGTTGTACTATTTACAACAGCGCGCGTCCTGAAGGGTTAAGTATATGCACGTGCCGGGATTCCTGCTGGTATTTCTTGAAAGATTCTTCTCTGGATTTATTGAGGGATTCTTCCCGGGATTATTCCAGTAATTCCTCCCGGTTCAGAGATTTCTTCTGTGATTCGTTCAGGGATTCCTGCTTGGCTTCCAGCTGATATTCCTCTTTAAATTCTTCCAGGTATTGCTCCCAAAATTTCTTCATGGAATCCTCCCGGGATTCCTTCATGGATTTCTGCAGGGATTGCTTTAGAAAATATTGAAAGGATTCTTTGAAGTGTTCCAGTCGGCACTCCTTTAGGAATTACTGCTGGAATTCCTTCAAAGAACCCTTCCGGGATTGAGTAAAGCGTTCCTTTAGGGGTCCCCACAAGGATTTCTTCAGGGATTCCTCCTGGTATTCTTTCAAAGATTCCTAGAGGGAATCTTGGCGGTATGCTTTTCGGTTGTTGTACCAGGATTCCTACGAGGACCCCAACGTTTCTTACCGGTTTTTAGCATTTCTTAAGGGATTTATCCAAAAATTCATCCCATGATTTATTCAATTATTCTTTCGGAGGTTACTGCTGAGCTTCCAGTCGGGATTCCTTCCGTGATTTCTTCAAGGATCCCATAAGGAATTCTGTATGTGAATTCTTTCGGGATTACTTCTGTGATTTCCAGAGATTCCTCACCGGATTTCTACAGGAAATTTTCCCCCAGCGCGAGCTAGAGCTAATGAGAGTGGGAGATTAAGATAAAAATAGAGAAATAGGCTTTTTGATATCTTTAAATATCTGCTGTAAACCATGATATCATCTGAGAGTCATTTTCTTATCCTTCTTGAATAATTATCCTCTCTTTCACTCACTTTAGATACATTGTATCTATATGGATCAAAATACAGCGATAGTATAAAAGTTGTGTTAAAATAGAGCTATATAGGCTATATATATGTGAAAATGGCATACTGCAACTAGTACTCGCCAGATCTTCCTTCGATTGCTGTTGCTGCTCCTGTTGTGCACTTTGCATATCCGCTAGCACCGCGCTACACTGCATAATCCCTTGTTGGTTTATTTGATTCTTCTTCTTTATCATTTTTATGACTTTGCCACATAGGCAGGTAGAAGAAAATGTGTCAATGGTATCAATCTCCACCAGCAGTCCAACTCTGGATGTGCAAAATTGTCCAGGACTCACTAGTGCCAGTATTTCATCATCTCGTAGTTTTTAAACTTCGACCGACATTTGAATAAATCGACAATGATTTTTCATAAGGGCCTAACTGACTTGATCGATTTCTCTTCGTCCACTCTCTCTTTCGTTAATAACTTGATCAAAACAAACAAAATCATTATTCTTTTTGTTTCTATAGCAACATGTAGTCGTCTTCTTCGCATTTCAACCAAAAAATCTTTGGAAAACTCAATACACATTCTGTGATAATACAAAGAGAGGATCGATGAAGAGAACTCGAAAATGTCAGTTAGGCCCAAATGAAAAATCAGTGTCGAAATACATGGTCACATCATATTTTTTTCACCACCCTATGTACCATAGTGTCACGTAAAAGGTGTGCCGGCAATTGGATTCAGGTTGTGCTCAAAATAGACGCGGACATGAGGGAAACAAAATTCGAGGGACAATTATTCAATCTTATTATTTTAAGGAATTTGTAGTTCTATAACATTTAATCTATGAATTAGTAATCGATACTGAAATGATATGAATTAGAGTACGAAACAGTAATTGATACCGAATTGGCCATGATACATTAGGCGAGGTGCAAGAATAAACTCGATCATCATTGGTTGATGCTTAGTTAGACGGGAATTAGATTAAACCCAATCGGATAAATACAGAATCTAAAAGTTTGCCAGAGAATAAATCTTAAACTTCAAATAAAACCGGAGTTTTAAACTAGCAAAATCGATTTTTTTTTTCAAATCCATGCGTCGGAAGCAGTGTGCCGTATAGCGATCCTGATTTTGAAATACGACGCATGAATTTGAAGAAAATCCAAAGACTCCGGGTTTCAACTGGATTGATAATATCGTCTAACCCTAAGCTAACCGTTACACCCACTGCAGAGTGCAGACGTTGAGAGATGTGACACCGCAAATACAGATATGGACACGAAATCGTACGGATCTGTTTCAAGATAATTAAGTACATCTTCGCGAACTGTAACCAGCCTCCATGAGGCGTAACGGCCGGATTCGTCGGTCGACGCGACGCCAAAGTACTGCCGCACGATTGAATAGAAAACTCCACCCTTGCGGTGCGGTGTGGTACTGGTATGTACACACCATTTTTCGTTGGTTCTTCTATGTAGCTGTTGTTGTCATCTTCGTCAATGTCGTAAATAACGTTCGCTTACTGTCATCGATGGCGGCGCGGCGATGATGGTTCAGTCTACAGCACCCACTCGATTTATTATTGCAAAAGTAGGGCGAATAATAACTATAACTATGAAGTGTTCGAAAGCGGGCCATTCATTTTGAACCTGAAATGGGCAAAACTTCAGCTTTGTAAGGGATGAGCCAATACGAACAGGGCATGAGATCGAGTAATTTAGATGAACAGTTCACTAAAGCGAGGCTTTGGTCCAAATTCATAACATTTGTAAATTGTAAATTTATTGGAATTAATGGATGATGTGTAAGTAAGAGTGGGGTCTACAGTTAGCCTAGTGGATAAGGCTTTGAATCGCCAATCCGGAGAGGGCGGGTTCCAGTCCCGTTCCGGTTCCTTGCCTCGCAATATAGGGTCTTGAACCATTTGGGCAGGTTTACCTATTTTGGGCATTTGCCGTTATAACTAAGTCAATTTCAAACCGATTGATTTGAATTTTTGTATAGAGACACTACAACTTCATGCAATGGCAGGCAGAAAGTTGTTCAAATAATAACCGTGGAAGTGCTCAAATAAAACTAAGTTGAAAATAAGACAGACCAAGTTCCAAGTGAATGCAAGATTACCCTTATTAATACTATGATCCCATATTCATCCTATTTGAAATAGTTATTTATGCAACAAGTTGCAAAATGATGTTTTTTTCAGCACGAGTCGTACATTTATCCAACGAGGCTTGCCGAATTGGATAAATACGACGAGTGCTGAAAAAATCGAATTTTGCAACGAGTTGCATTACGAAAAATACCCATTCAATATGACCTTTTCTAGCTGCACAAACATGTATCAGAAGGAATCACGTGCGAGCATCCATGCTTGCCAGCGTAGGTTTTTGTTCGATCAGGTAGGCTGGGATGTATTCAGTTGTCAACAATGTTCGAGCTCCCGGCGTCAAACAGTTGTGTGGAGGCGTAAGAAAAAGTCGATTCAGCAAGAGCCTCTACACCTGGTTTGCAATTTGAATCGGGATTGAAATCGTCTCGATCCGGATTCCAGCAGATCGGTGGATGTAGAGGTAGTAGCTGAATCTACGGGAGGCGCGGCAGCAAGTGAAAAGTACGTTAGGCCAAAGGTGCCGAAAAGTGCTACTTTTCAGCACTCTTAAGAGTGCCGAAAAGTAGTACTTTTCGGCACCCTTGCATCAGCGGTGAAAAGTAGGCCATTGCAACATACTTCAGCCAATTGAAATGTCCTATTTTTCACAACTTAATGACAAAAACATGTTTTAGATTATGAAATAATCTAGATAGGGTAAATGTACCAATAGTGGTGCTATTAGTAGCTCCTTGTAGAAAAATAATTGAAGACAATTGATAATACCACAAAATAAAAAGTCTGAAAACGTTAATCGATAGTTTTTCATTTAAATTTGCTAGGAAAAATGTAAAAACCATTGTTTATTTCAGTTTTTGCTAATAAATCACTTGCACCAACTATAGGTACACGGTTCCTATTATGGAGGTAACATTTAACATTGGTTCCTATAGTGGCGCATTCCATTGAATTCTTATGGGACCCACCACTATAGGAACACTACCACCACTATAGGTGCAAAGGAGCAAAAAATTTAAGGAAAATAATGGTTTAAAATAGGTTTTTCGGCAAATCCTGAACACAAAACCGAATTAATGTTATTAATTAGTTATGACACATCTATTAAAAATGTCATTTGCAAGCATTTTGTTCGAAATAGTGCTAAATTGGCACTACCACCAAGGATGGGAACACTCACTTGCAAAGAGTTACACTCACTTGCTATTTTCTCAGCTATGAAGCGTGCAATCAAAAAACGATGTATGGACGACTTTTGCATTGTGGTTATATCTAAATCTTTGCCGAATAGAGTAGGGGTCGCACACGCATACCAAAGTCGCGAGGGAGCTGCGAAGGCAACTCTCCACGAGGTGAATGTAAATTACACTCACCTCGTGGAGAGTCACTTTTACACCTCTGTCACGACTTTGGTATGCTTGTGCGACCCCTACTCTATTCGGCAAAGTTTTAGACAAAACCACAATGCAAAAGTCGTCCATACATCGTTTCTTGATTGCACGTTTCTGAGCTGAGAAAATTACAAGTGAGTGTAACTCTTTGAAAGTGAGTGTTCCCATCCCTGACTACCACCACTATTGGTACTACCTCCACTAAGGGAGCTTTTACCCTAGGTACCACTAAAGAACCCAATTATCACTTTGGGTTTGGAATTGGGCTGTAATCCTGTTATTCTACTTTGAAAAGGAATGCTTACAATGGGAACGAATATTCTAATAGCCACAAGCTACGACACTATCTACGGGTTTGTCATCTATGTACAACCTCTGAATTTGGGGGATTCCTTTACGTGAAATGTTTTAAAACAATTTCGTTTTCCCTTGTGTGCTAAGTGCCAAATTATGTTCATTAGATTAATGTATATTTAGTCATCATTCCCCAGAAGAATGCTTTATCTTCATCCAGCTTCAGCTAAGTATGCATTATTCATCCTGATGACATTGCCCGCAGAATTGCAGCAAACGACTCTGCTTGACCTTGCTGTATTATGACCGTAGATATTCAAGGCCATCACTGGCTGGCAGCGAAATGGCACTATGATAGTTTATAGTTCACGCCACTTCATTTGAGATGCTGCTGCTGTTGTAGTGCTGTGCTCTTTGCCTGTGCCTTACCATCAAAGGCTTCCGGCTTGAAGAGCACCGTGCGAAAATGATATACGATATGACACGAACTGCGTACATTGCAAACAGTCACTGATTGTGTCGTGTCGTGTGCGACTGTGTTGTTGTTGGGATCAACGCCACTTATGCAGCAGATGACGACAATGCATCCTTCCTGGGTGAACGAACATACTGCGAATGCAGTTCGGTTCGACTCAACCGACATGCTGTGCGTGCGATTTATTGCTTTAACGAGCCTGATTCCTGATGCTTGTTATGGTCATTCAATTGAGAGCTGGAGATTTACGGATCGTAATTTAACGTTTGGCATCGCTTGCAAATTATGTTATACTGTTGGGAACATGTTGGAGACTTTGACAGCGTTACAATTAATTTTAAAGCGTTACGAAGGTGGCAGAGAAGCTGGTTTAAAATGGTCCAATTTTTTGTAACGTAATTTGTACACCACGCCTTTTCCGTGATACTTTCCCAGTTCCATTGTGAACTGTCGTTAACCCGATGCGAAATAACCGATTCACACCAACACCATAATCGGAGCTTTCGGTTCCGCGTTCGTATATTCATAGAAATCAGTTCCGGATGGACAGTCCCCATGGATACGGCCGAGTTTGTTTATCCTGCGACTCACAAAAATCCATATTTCACCGCTTGGATTGAATTGGTATCTTCGGACGTGTCCAACTTGTACTGGTTGCGGTCCATTTAAAGGTCAATTAAAAATTGTAAAAAAACACATTTTCCCAAAAAGATCAACACATTGAATAAAATAAGAATGCGATTTCCAATGAAATTCCAGCGATTTGTATACACACCCAGAAAAAATCGTGCAATTTTAGGATTTCTGAATCTGACATATACGAGCGTCTTTGGTGATGTTAATTTACAGATCAAAACACGTAATTTTACATTTTGTAAGACTGAATTTCAGTTGAGTTGCCAACATTTTCCGTCCTTTAAGACTTACCCAACAAACATTATTGCTGAACAATAGATGAACAAACCACTCGCTCTTAAGCATAGTTGGCTGAATAAGTTGTTATTTAGCTATCATTGTTAGTTTGGCAATCACACTAGAAATATATAATATTCAGTGGAATGCTTGCATAATTGAGTTGTTCTAATGTTTACATCCGTGTATTGAAATTTACATCTCATGCAAAGTTAATTTTTTCTTAGTGTGTAGAAGTATGTCCAGAATTCCTTCAGAAATTCTATCCATGAGCGTAGCATAAGCATGACCACAGATGACCGTAGAATTCATAGTTGCTACTTCGCGATGGACCAGAACAATCGAAATTGCACAAGGAACCAACAAACGGAGCTTGAGATTAGCTACCGCTCTGAATGTGCACTTAAGAATTTCTATCCAAGGAATGGATTCCTTTCGGGACCTGGTATTCCTCCTCAGATTCTTTCTGGAACTTATTCCACAATTCCTCCTTGAATTTATCCAGGGATTTTATTTCGAAATTTATCCTGGAACCCCAAAGGTTCTCTCAGACTTCCTGTAAAAGTTTCTCGTTGGAGCTTTTTTGAAGATTTCCGGAATGCCTTCTAGTTTTCTTCCCAAAATCTCCACCAATGTTGAACCGGTAGAAACTCCTGCAGAAATCTCAGGTGGAGCTCCAATAAAAATCACACGAGAACCTTTGTAAAAAAATCATTTAAAACTCCAGTAGCAATCGCTTGAGAAGTTCCGGGAGAAAGATACCATAAATCTCTGAAAAAAATTTCAGGACGTAAAATTTCAGCAGAGAACTCTAACTGAAATCTCGCTCTTGGAAAAATCACGGCGGAATCTGTGTCATCTAGGAAAAACACCACAAGAAATCTCGCGAAGATCATTGGAAGCAATCCCGGACAACCTTTACAAAAAATCTCAGGAGGAACTCCAGCAAAAGTCTTGAGAGGAACACGTGGAACGATTACGGAAAAACCTCAGAGAAAAAAAACAGGAAAAACTTAGAATATCTTTTGAAGAGAACTTCCGGAAGAAATTTTGCGAGGTACTCTGAAAGCCATTCCAGGAAAAACTTCGCGCGTGAAGTTCTGGAAGCAATATTTCGATGAAAATAAACTTCGGTGACATTGGAAGAATTCTCGAAAAACCTGGATGTTCTCCTGGGATTTATTGAGGAGTTCCTCTTGAGATTTCGTCCTGAGATTTTCTGTGATATTTTCAGCAGTTTCTTCGAGATTGCTTCTAGAGGCTCCTCTGTGTTTTCTACTAGCGTTTCTTTCTTGGGATTTTTGCAGGAATTTCTTCTGAGATATAGCCTGGAGTTCTAGCCGGGATTTGATCCAAAGGTTCTTCCAGAATTTCTCCCGGAGTTCCTGTTGACAGTTTTTCCGGAGTTTCCTCTGGGATATCTGTTTGAGCAAATGCCGGGATTACTCACGGCATTTTTATAAGAGCTCCACGCGGTATTTCTCCAACATTGCATGCGAGATTTCATTCCGGGTCTTTCCTTGAGTTCCTCAAACGGTTTCTTACCGTTTCAGCCGTCTTCTCAGCATTCCCTTAGAGAAAATTCCGATAGAAATATTTTCATTCCCACGCACAAAGAGTTCCGGAAGTAATCCATGAAGATATCCTGTGATTAACCCCAGCTATGGCAGAAATTCCGAGATAATCCTCAAAATGAACTCCGTGAGAAATTTGGAAAGAACTCTTGGAAATATATTGTGGGGAACTTCAGGAGAAATCACAGTACAACTTGTGATTAAATCCAAGGAAGAACTACTAGAAAAATCCCGGAAGGATTTCCGCAAGAAATTTCAGGAGGCACTTGGGGAGAAATTTCTAGGAAACCAGGGAAAGAAAATCCGTCAAGAACTCTGGTTGAAATCCCTGGAACATCTATGAGAAGGAAGACATGGATGAAATTTCGAGAGAAATTAAAGCTTGCAACTATTTTACAATGCAAAGTTTGAACTCATGCAGAATTCGCGGGAGAACCACGGTGAAAGTTCAGGATACACTCCTATTGAAATTGTCATCATTGAGACTGAGAGATATACCACAAACATCTTTGGGAAAATATCTCACTGGAGGCTGGAGGTACTCTATTAGAAATCCCAGGAGAGGTGAGATCAGAGCACACTGGGAAGAATTTCGGATTACCTTAAAGAGAAATCCCGAAAAGAATTCCAGCAGAAATCTCGGAAGAAACTTCAGGAGACCACACGGGAGAAACTTCTGGGGAAAAACCCGGAGAGGCTCTTGTAGGAATCCCGCGAAAAGCTCTGACAGAACGAATGCAAAACCAGAAGGCAGTCTGCGGGAAAGCAAACCCGAAGAATCTTTTATAATCTTGGGTGTAACTCTTTTAATAACCACGGAGGAATATGTGGAAGAAATTCCAGAAGTAGCGACGTCTTGGGAGGAACTCTTAGAGAAATCACCGGAAAACCTCTGAGAAAATCACAGGAGAAACTGGCAGTAATCTCACAAGAAACGCGCGAAAATCCTTCTGGGTGGACATTGGACAACATGTCTATGTTGCCTTTTGACCTCTACAGGCTCTTGTGCCCGAGCTTGTGCTAATTTGTTCGTAAGTCGAAACGTACTGGGACAAACTTGAAAATTAAAAAACACAGAATGTTGATTAATTGGCAAATTGAGAAATGTAACTGGGGAAAAAAATGCGTTCAGGTGGGATTCGAACCCACGATTCCGTATTCGGAAGACCGGCGCTTTAATCAACTAAGCCGCAGAACAGGTAACGATTCTGCGGAACAGAAAGTTTAACTTACACCGAGCCCACACCATGAACACTTCTATTTTCACAATTCCATCGCTATTTCGGCTTGTGTCTCATCGGCGCAGTTGATCGCTTGAGCGCTCGACCGAACCGAGTTCTAGACGCATACTAAATAGACAGTACGAGAGTAAGTCTCGGTACTATAAAAACAATTCGCTCACGCTTGTATAACTAGAAGGAACAACCGCGAGCGTGTTGAGAGGTTGGCATCTAAGCCGAAAGAGGGATGGAATTGTGAAAATAGGAGTGTTCATGGTGTGGGCTCGGAGTCAGTTTGGATTTCCACTCCGCAGAACCGTTACCTGTTCTATGGCTTACTTGGTTGAAGCGTCGGTCTAGCGAATACGGAGTCGTGGGTTCGAAACCCACCGGAACGCGATTTTTTTTTCAAAATTTCACCTCTTAATTTGCTAATTAACCATCATTCTGTGTCTTCTAATTCTCAAGTTTTTCCCAGTGGATATTGGAAGCATTTCTGGAAACCCTCTAATAGAAATCTCGGGAAATAACATTAGGACAAATCCATAGAAAGAAATCCTGGAAAAATATCGGTGTTACTGGAAGAAAACCTGGAGGAATTTGTAGAGGTAATCCCGATAGCAGTTTTTGTATAAATGCTGAAAACTGGGAGAAATGCTGCGAATATCCTTTGAGGAGAAATTTCAAAAGAACTCTGGAAGCAATGCAGGAGAAATCTCGGGAAAATTCAGATGAAACTTCCGTCAGAGTTTCAGAAGGAATCGTAGATGAATTTAGGTTGGAGTTGTGGAAAATTTTCTCAGGAGAAAAGATTTTGTAGTAAATTCTGGAAATATTTCTTGTTTTCTTGGCGAATTCGGTAAAAATCCTAAAGGAACTTCGGAAGAAATGCACGAAGGGTTCTCGTGCCAAGTTGAAAAAATTCTGGAGCAATCCCAGAAAAGATTTATAGGGTAATTCGCCAATTGTTGAACGGTTAGTACTGGCATTTTGGTTTTCGTTTGTTTTTCCGTGCATAATTCCACTTTAGTTGAAAAATATCCAGTGAACGTCTTGATCTACTTATCCTTTATACTGCCCATGGAATTTGTATTCGCTTAAATTCCATTTTCTAAGAGAAAATAGAACATTTGTATGAGAAGTCTGTAACCCAAATGTTGAACGCTTCCTTAAGCTAGCTCATCCTAATGTTGGACGGTTCTCGCCAATTGTTGAACGGTTGAAGCTTTGTTCGTAATTGATGACGTATAACCCGACATCAACCTATCATTCACCTATTTTTATTTTGGCCACCAAACCCAACATAGACACGATAGTTACCCGATGTGGGTCCAACAGTGGTCCAACATTTGATAAAATTTAGCCCGACTTTGATCCGACATCCGACATTTTTTCACTCTGGCGGACTTTTTTCCGGGTTTTTCGTGTTTTGTTCCCAGCTATTCCGAGCTAGTGACAATTCATTTAAATGACAAGGAATCGCACATTTGAAGAGAGCTCTAGTGGACTGAAATCGTTTTAAACATGACTAGATGCAAAAATGGCTGAAAGGATTTGTCTTTAAAAGCCCCTGAAACTCTCCTGGAAACCCATGGGACCCACTCAACCCCTAAGAACACACATGAAACGACCCTGAAATCCCTTGAAAACCCGTGGGTTGCTCCTGAGCCTCCTGGAACGCCTTGAAATACTCCTTGGACCCCCTTAACACTCTGAATTCCTCTTGAAAACCTCTGGAACGCCCTTGAAACTCATTGAAAACCACTGGAATCTTTCTGAATCCCACTGGAACACCCCTAGAACATCCCTGGAACGCCCTTGAAACCCCATGCAATGCACGGTTAGGTAAAGTGAAAAAAATTCTAGCAGTCATGGTCGTAGGTTATGCCAGTGTTCAACAATTGGATCATGGATGCATAATGATAGTGTGATAAGAAAAATATTTTTCCAAATTAAATTACAACGAAAATGTGATTTTAAACAATGGTAAACTGTTAATGACATCCTTCCATGTCTTGTAAATATGGTGTGCCTTTGATATTTGTGGTCGATTTGCCCGCAAAGCTTATTTCGTAACAGCAATTTCTTCAAATTAATTCTAAGAATTGTGCAGTTTTCGTGTCATCAGCGGTACAAAATTTTCAATAAATTTTTTTGACGTAAAATATGTATAATTTTGTAATTTAATTAGAGCAATATCGTTACCCACATGTATATGCATCTACATCATAAGTATACGTTGGATGAAAATTACTTAAGTAAGGTTTATAAAAAAATATTCAGAAACTGTTCAACATTTGGGTAGTGTTCAACAATTAGCGAATTACCCTATTAATCTTAGAGAAATTTTTGGAAATTTCTGAATAAATTTTCGGCTTCTTAATTCACCAGCTCCCACGTGAAATTTGCGACTCCTTCGAGAAAACGTCATTCTGCCTGGCGTCTGAATCTGGCTGAAAACATTTGATTTTAGTTAAGTTCGCTACATTTTATTTATAAAACCCGTTGATAGGTGTGGTTTTAAAAGAAAATTTGGGAAACACTGCTTATACCCGTTGGCTGTCAAATCAGTTCCCAACAACAGAACGAGCATTTTCACAATTTTCCAACGCCCCGGCCTGGAATTATTTGTGCTGTCATAGTAGCGTGAAAGAATTTGATTAGCTTGCAGCTTGTTTTGTCTATTTTGACGGTGTGATGTGGCATTAATCCACGGAGACTCGGCTTTTTGCGTTCTTTGTACCACCGGTGTGGTGGCGGCCACCAGCAGCACTCTCTGAATGAATTTGGGTCTGAATTTGGGGAATGCCGAGCTATTAGTCTAGCGGAAAAGTCCTTCACCGATCCAGTCTCGAGTCGGCAGCGGAAGGATTGAATCGATAAAAATTAGTGATAGTGAAAACTCTTGGATGATTCTTGATGTGGTGAAGACAACTGTGGAAGACGAGTGTCGTGGTTAAAAGAAAAGAAAGAAAAAGCACGAAGCATGTTTCCAATATTTTTCGAAATAAGTTTTAACGATTACCAAAATAACAACAACACCGTCCCCAGACGGAGACGGTCCAGTAACGATTCCAGTGAGAAGGTCTCTGAACCTAGTTACCCATTGTTGCTTACTAACCACAAAATCGCATTACTAACCCTCGATCATAATCTCTCTCCCCTCCCATAATCATCGTCGTGCAAAACTCCTCGAATCTTGGTCTGAAACCCGTGCGTTGCGTAGGAATCGGAAGAATTGCTGGAATCGTCACAATCGTCCGCCGAAGACGATGGCTTTCTGGAAGATCAGGAAGACCCGTCGCTGGTGGTACAGCAAAATAACAACAACAATAAACACGGTAGCAGTAACGGAACCAGCAATGGAACCAGCAGCAGTGGAGCAGGGCTTGGCGGGGGAACCATGCCCATCAGCCGGTCTACGAATGCGGCCACCAAATCGGTATTGCATTTCGGCTTTGTTTGCTTCTACTGTTCTTCCTATTCAACTATTGTTTCGGTTTTTTTTTTCTGTTTGGTCTGTTCTGTTTTAGTAGTCAATGTTTGATTCTGGTTCTGGTCAAAACTGTTCGTTTCATTTGCATTCGGTTCAGATTAAGTGGTTATATTCCGATTATCACTTTTAAGTTTATTTTGCAGGTTTTGGGCTTTTGAGATTTATCTACCTCGATTTTCTTATTGCACAACTGTGATTTGTTTTCGCTTTTGCACTTTTGGGCCTCTAATATGTACATATTTATATTGGTGATAATTTTGTTTGATGTGTTTTAGTTGAAATACTGTGAAGCTACGAAAAGTATAAAGCGATTTATACTTATACAGACTATCAATGTTCAACCATACTACTACCACGCTACTTTTAGCTAGATTCATCTTTTTGTCTTAAATTTTGAAATATGAACATAATCTTGATTTAACCTTAATGAAAGACAACCTCAATTTTTTAACCTTCTGAGCGACAATAAGCTATAAAAACGGTTAGCGTTAGAAACGAAGAAGACACTTCGTCTGCGATCCGAACACTTGATTTGGAACCATTCAGCGTTACACGTATCAGCGTAATTAATTTCGCCGGAAAACCATGCACTGACATTGCCTGTAAAAGCTAATTTCTTGTCACTATATCGTTCGCAGTGAGTTTTCAAGTTGTGTTCCTGGAATTCCTGACTGCTATTCGCCGACGAAGGACTCTAATCCTTTTGTAATTACACATTCCAGACTGTGCCTTTTATTGCAGTAAATGTTGTTTTTAATCAATTACTCAAACTGAGAAAGGATTTACTTTGTTATTTTCCTATATTCAGGGTTTCCTTAAGGTGAGAACATGTGTGTCAGAAACTTAAAAAAAAACGCTGCATTAAACTCTCATTCCACCCAGAGGCTATTTTCACAGCTTTTTTTCCTTCCTTTTAAAAGCCTTCACTCATCACACAATAAACTTCTACTTTCTGCTGAATCCATTCGATGCTCCAAGGTTGAGGTGACCGTAATGATCGGCCTTTTCCCACACCCCTCTCTCTCTTCGTCAATGCCGGCCATTTCTTCTACAACATTGGATACAAATTTCCCCGTTTCCAAACACACATAAAAGATGCGCCACGAATCGATCGGGAGGCTTAGCCTCCGGCTGATTCGTTCGCTCGCTTCGCTAATGCATCTACCGCTGCACTGCATCAGCAGCAGCAGCAGTAACCACCACGGTCAATTTTAGAGAGAAACTTCTCCGGTGCGTTTCGAACCTCGGTGATGATGATCGGTAGGGATCAACGGGGTTCCACGCACATTACACCTTATATCATCTTAATGGTGGCAAATGAAAAAAATGCCCACTATAGGTGGAGAGATTGGGCCCATCAAGCATCCATCCATCCATCCACAGTCAATAGCGGTGTGGAACACATTTGAATACAACAACAATGGGCAACATCGGCTTGGGCATGGAAAGCGGCTGTTCCGTCGACTAGCTGAAAAAATAAGGCCGAAGCGACTGCGGTCCAGCAACTACGGAAGATGATGCCCCTTTGGTGGTAGGGTTTGATCATCATAGCAACTACTAGCACATAAAAGCGCATAATTACCGGCTTTTCAAAAGGTGCTAATGGCGGAGGAGGTATTGTGGTGATGAGTTTATTCGGTAATGGTTAATTTCACCAAGAGTTAGAAGGTTTAGTTGCCATTTAGTTGGGTATGCTTACGCAATCCCAGGTTAGAGCGAAAGCGGCTTTGATGCTCTTTGCCAACAAACACTACACGCATAATTTGGATCACTGCGTTTGGTATTAGAATAGATCAGCTGTGCAGGTTCGATTACCTTTTTAATCTTCCACACCAATTTCGTGCAAATACTTTGACACAGTATATTTAATTATTATTTAAGGTATTTGAGGATTTTGACCGGCATTTTTTCTAGAGAACCAGTCACAAATACTACCTCGCTTTTTGCTAATGCAAGATTATAAAATCGTTCAGAAATTATTCCAGGAATTTGAGAACAGAGTTTCCGAACAAGATACTCTAGGAATGTCAAACTTATTTATCGTTCTGCTCCAATTCACAAATGTTAACGTTACAAATCGTTTCCCTCCAAAACTAATTTTACTCAAAGATAAAATACCTATTTGAAGAAAAAATATTTCAGATTCCAACTAAGTCTGCATTGAACTTGCATTGAATTTGTTATAAATTCCCCAAGGACTTCATCTAGTTCTAGACAAACATTTGAAAATGGCGTAAAACATTGCGAATTTTCACTTCTCCTGTTCCTATATTCCAAAGTATTCATGTAATCTCTTACCAGTAACACATATATGTAGCAGACTTCTCTATCTGATAACGGGATAAGTTTAAATAAATTAATTGCAAGGGTCTCCAGTTATCCTATTGGTTAAGGCTCTGGATCGCCAATCCGGAGTCGGCGGGTTCGATTCCCGTTCCGGTCGGGAAAATTTTCTCGACTCCCTGGGCATAGAATATCTTTGTGCTTGCCTCACAATATACAAATTCATGCAATGGCAGGCATACCTAGAAAGCCCTTCAATTAAGTGCTAAAGGAATACTAAGTTGAAGCGATCCAGGCCAAGTCCCAGTGCGGGACGTAGAGCCATAAAGAAGAATTGATTGCAAGACGTCTAGAAGGGACGGAGAGAGTTGAGGCGTGCAATGATTGTTCCGCTTTTTTTACATGTTAGTCTAGAAATATGCTCCCTGAGATCTTCCAGAGTCCTCACATGAACTCCTCTGGACATGATCCTTATGTTTTAAAGGAATGTTTAAACAGATTCTCCAGGAGTTTTTCAAGTTTTTTTAACACTAACATCAAGTGCTTCATTCCAGATTAATCCCAAGGTTGAAATTTCTCCAAGCATTCATTCCGGGATACATCAAGGAGTCTCGTTTTCTAAAAACCGCTCTGCATTTAATGATCCTTAGTGCGTCCTGACGTTCCTCCAGGCCTTCTTCATGTTTATAGCAGTTTCATTAGTCTCCCTCCTGAGCCTACCCTAAAGATCAGTCCCCTCGGACATTGAATGAAAGGCTTAACCTTTTGGAACCAGGTTATTTCGCCGCTGCCTTCGCGTCGTCGCTATCGTCGGGCACGTTTGTTATGCTCGATTTCATCGCACGAGTCATATATGGCCCCTCGGACGCCACAGGATTAAATGGAATGCCATCAATGATTTTCCAGTGATTTGAATATGAATTCTTCAAAAATCCTTCCACAAATACATCGAGGGATCCCTTGAAGGGTTCTTCAAGGGAGATCCTCTAGAAGTTCCTACAAGAATATCAAGAAGATCCTAGAAGCGATTTTCCAGAATTGCTTTCAAGGAGGTACTACTGCAGCTTTTCCAAAAGGACTATCCACTAAAGTTTTTCCAGGAGCTTTTAAAGTAATTGTTCCAGGAGTTTCTTGAAGAGCTTCGAATAAATCCTAGAGTTTCTCCAAGAGCTTCTCAAAGAGTTTCTCCGAGAATTCCTAGCAAAGTTCGTTCAGGAATTTCTCCTGATGTTCCAAATCCTCTAAGGTCAGTAAGATGCTGTCCATAAACTACGTAGACTCAAATATGGCCATCTCAGACCCCTTCCCCTCCCATTTCGTCCACACAAAATTTTCGATTTTTTGTTTATGGACCGCAGATTTTGACCAAACAATCCCCCCCCCCACCCCTTAGAAACTACGTAGTTTATGGACAGGCCCTAAAAAATCTCCACATTGTTTGTAAAAATTTTGAAAATCTAATTGAGTTTCTTAGAGATTCCACCAGAGGTTCCTTCAGAAACTTTCATAGCTTATTTTTAATATCTGTTTCCAGATTTCTAAATATGATCATCCAACATTTTCCCAGAGAGTACCTTCTCACCATACACGAATTCCAAAATGAGTTTCGTCCGGAATTCTACCAAGTATTTATTTTCGAATTCCTTTAGGATTTAAATTGTAAATTTATGTAGAATCTCTTTCGTTGATTCTTTACCAGGGTACGAAAAACGGATCACGCCGAAAAACAAACGCTTTGTCCTAAGCGGTGTATGTCGGCAACAAAGCCGCTCCGCAACAAACGTATGTCATGCGATGAGAGCAATAAAACAAACATCGCTTGCCGTGCGTGTGCCGATATTCCGGTTTTTCTGCTGAGATTTTCAACCCACATCATCGAATTCATAAGCATTTGGACGAATTACGACTCTTGCAAACCTCAGAGTCGAGTTTCAATTGTAAAACAATGCGAAAATCACGATGTGAATAGAACGAGACAAATATTCCTACCGTTTTTGTTGTGAACAAACTCGGAAGCAATTTTGTCATTGTCTGCTAACAAAAAAAACAAAGCGTTGTTGCCGTGCCTTCTTTGTTGCCTATTTTTCGCTTGCGGTGCCACATTCTGCGTACACTGTTCTTTACTAGGAAGGACTATTAGAAAAAAAAAACACGAAACAGTAATATTCATCACGGATCTATGTTTGATGTCATATAATTTCAATATTCCAAGAAAAACGTTAATCCTAATAGTTATTTATGTAACGAGTTGCAAAAAGTTGATTTTTACAGCACGAGTCGTACATTTATCCAACGAGGCATGCCGAGTTGGATAAATGCGAAGAGTGCTGAAAAAATCGAATTTTGCAACGAGTTTCATGATCCATACAAAGTTTTATGCAATGATTTTTTTCATTTTAAAACTCATTTGAGTTGCAGAATGTTCATAATGAAACTCAAATGAGTTGCATAATGAACATTAAGTAACTATTTTTCAGTATGCATCTCATTTCAGTTGCGTTATGAACCACGGACAAGTAGGCCATTATGATACTGGAATGAGTAGTATAAAACAGAAATTATGATACTGAATTTCATACAGCTTTTTAAATTATTTTTCTGTAGAAAGCTGTCTTTCAGCCTCAAAATTTGCCAACTAGCCCAGGATGGTGAAATTTTTTTTTCTCTTTTCTTTTTGTTTTTCGTCAAGTTTTGAGACATATATAGACATGCATCCGCGATAAATTTTACTATCAGTGTATTTATTTCTATAAGTCCTTAAGATACCCTCCAACATCTTCGTAGACATCATTTCAATCCAATAAACCGTTTCAGAGTTGAAGAGAATTTTTTTTATACGCCCTTTTCGAAAGTTTATTCACATAACTTTTGAAAAGGGCGTATGATAAAAAACTGTACTTGCAACTGCAATTACAAAACAAATAACATGAAAAATACTTTCAGATAGAAGAAGCATGAGTAAAATTTTGTTTGAATTGAAAAAAGTCGCGTCTACGCGATTCGTGCCTTGTTAAGCTGAAAATGCTCCATGATGAATTTGAAAAAAAAATAGCATCTTCCGGAAGGATTCCTTGAAGAAATCTTTAGAGGATTAACTCAATAATAAAATCTCCGAAGAAACTCCAAAAGAAATACCTACTGAAATTTTCGAAGGAACTCCTAGAAAAAAAAAACCGTGGTAAACTACTGCACAAATTTCTGAAGGGAAGCCTCCAAAGTATCCCCTAAGAATTGCTGGAACAATTTCTGAAGGAACTTCTAGAGAAATTTCGGAAGGAATGTAAAGAGATTATTGCAAAATCTCCTGGAGTAATTCCCGCACGAATTTCCCGAGAACGAATATACAGATACAGATACAGATATATCATATTCCTAGAGATATATCCTAAGGGATTTTAGAGGTATTTTGGGTGGAATGAAATCCTGAAGAGACGCCAGCAAGATATCTTGCAGCAGTTCTAGAAGGAACTTCAGAAGGCATATCTGCAGCACCTCCGTGAAGTATATTAGCAAGAATACCTTAAAATTTTCAATAGAAGAATTTTTGGAGGATTTTTAGGAAAGCTTCTGAAGAATCACTGCAAAATCTTTTGAAGTAAATTCGTGGAAAACATTTCTAGAGCAACCATTGGAGGTATTTCTAAACCAACTTCTGGAGAATTTGCTGAAGGAACTCCTTCGTCAACCCTTGAATAGACTCCCAAAATAATCCCTGAAAGAAAGCATGAAGCAACTACCAAAAGAACTCTGGGACGGATTTCTGAAGACATTCGTTGTGGAATTCCTGCAGGAATAGAAAAAAAAAAATGTGAAGGAACTCCTGGGGGAGTTGCTAGAAAATAAAATCTGGAGGAGTTTTTTAAGGAATGTTTGGAGTAATTCGTAATGAAAGAGGATTTGAGGAGTTCATACAATAACACCTACTTTTACTTCCGTTAGAATTTGTAGTGGAATTACGGGAAGAGAAAGATACCAAATTGATCAATCTTATTCTATGCTATGGCAATAAATTTATTACCAGTACATATACAGTATTGATACGAGAACGGTGCACAACTTGGATTCAATCGAAACTGAACCGGAGAAATTTCTATTATGTATCTGATACTTAACAAATAACCAGAGAAAGTGTTCAACGAAGTGTTGACGTACGATGATAGGGCGAATTTCAGGCGATATGACATCACTTTTCCAAAACGGTAAATGCAATCCCACCAGCTCCATATTCATTTTTCCCACACATCCTCTCGGGCGTTCGGCGGATTCTCGTGTTGTGAACGATGCTTGAGTCTTCCGCAATTAGCAATAATAGCAAGAATAATTTTGACAAGCTGAGCTTCCCGAGGAGAAGGAAATAACTGCACACACTTTGACTTTGGCTTTTGAGATTAGAGGTTTTGTTAAGAAATGCAGGCATATACCTATCAGTAGGTCGGCTCCAGAGGCACGTTCTCCTCCATTTGGGAAATTTGTGCCATAGGCGTAAGTCATCTAGACGTTTCGTAAGCCTCGGAGTGTGGGTTCGATTCCCTCTCCAGTCGGGGAAAACTTTTCGTAAACGGAAAAATCTGCACTGGGCCTCCGGGTGTTATGTGTGTTGTCCGTTATCATATGTTAGTGCTTGTTCAGTCTATACAACCTCTGGTTGAAGGTGGTGTAGTGTCTATAAAAAAATAATAATAATAAATATAATGTTTTTTGGCTATTATTTTCAAACGTAATTCTACAACGTCGTTTTTTTATTAAGTAGTATTCTATGCGTAAGGTGTAAACAAATCCGGGGTCTCCAGTTAGCCTAGTGGTTAACTATTGATTGCCAATCCAGAGACGACGGTTTCGATTCCTGTTCCGGTCGGGAAAATTTTCCCTGGGATTCCCTGGGCATAGTGTATCATTGTACTTGCCTCACAATATACAAATTCATGCAGCAATGGCAGGCAATTCATAACTGTGGAAATGCTCAAAGAACACTAAGTTGAAGCGAGGCAGGCCAAGTCCTAGTGGGGACGTAGAGCCACAAAGAAGAAGAAGAAGATGTAAACAAATCCATTTCATCGGCCATGCAGACAGTTGCATATGTATCATCTACAAAAGTCTACGAAATTTCTGACATACACACCAAAAATCGATTGAGGGTTTCAGCTAAATTTTGCTGAATTTTGCCGAGCTGAAGGTTTGAGCAAATATTTTGCTGATTTATTCAGTATACTCCGCTGATCACCAGTAACGTGTTACTGAAATTCAGCAAACTTTGCTGAAAGTTCAGCAAAAAAATTTTGCTGGTCCCTTCAGCTCGGCAAAATTCTGCAAAAAATATTGCTGAAAGCGTTTGGTGTGTAGCTCCTTTCGCCTTTCCTTTTTTATTTTGAAAGCATGTTGCAACTCTTTCTGGTTTTTTTAGCTGTTTATAGTGAATATTAACCCTAGTATGATGTTAGGGTCAATCTGAACGTGCACTTCGCCATGGTGGTGCGAATATCCTAACATCTAAGGGGGGTTAACAAATTTCTAAAAAAAAATATTATTTGACGAAAATTCCAGATTTTTACAAGTTTTGCCAAAGAATTCTTTGGGATATTGTTGGATATCTTACGTCGGAATTGTAAGTGTATTGTAGCGGAATGTCTAAAAAATCCATAGTGATACTTATTGGAAGTGCTGGAGGTAAACCGCATTGCTGGAGAAGCTCCTGTGAGAATTTGTAGCCGAATTTGGAAAGAGATTTTTGTGAATTGTTTGAGATTTCAAGAAAAATTCGAAATTGATGTTAGATTGTTATTATTCTATTAGAACTGACGCACTGCTCTCAAAAATAAAATACACGCGGAGTTACTATCTGTTTTTATGCTATCTATGTTTTTTTTTTGACAATGATAAATTTGTAGCAACATTTGGAAACTTTCCCGCGGCATTATTAGTGAAACTCTTGAAATGTTTTCGGTTTGATCCGTTAGTAAAATTTTAAACTGAAGTCATGGCAACATTTTAAACAGAATTCCTAAAAAAATATTCTGGGCAAATCATTTGAATAACTTACTTAATAAAATACTTACTTTCAAATAAAACTCAGGTAAACCCCCTGCGTTATTCCTTACGAGATTCCAGAAGAATTTTCTGATAGATTTCCATGTAGTCATGAATTGTTTCCAGAATTCAAGGATGCATTCTCAGCAGGATTTGTAAAAAAAAGTTTTGAAACTTTCTAAAATAAATATGCTAGACTTTATAATAGTGTTGCTGAGGAGGTCCTTTGGAAAGACTACCGAATTACCGGGAGCATCCATTAAGTACGTCACGCTAAAATTGGAAATTTTTGACCTGTAGACATGGCTGACATATTGTTTTTTTTTATTTATTTTTTCTACCACAACACATGTTACCGTACCCATAATTCTGTCCTTAATTTTGCTGAAAATCCCACAATTCATTGACGGAATTCCTAGATAAATTATTATTATCCGTCAATGATTCTTTTGGATGCTGCTCCAGCTC
Organism: Aedes albopictus; assembly: GCF_035046485.1. NCBI lineage: Eukaryota > Metazoa > Arthropoda > Insecta > Diptera > Culicidae > Aedes > Aedes albopictus. The sequence continues at coordinate 120,590,491 of NC_085136.1, read as the reverse complement.
TTCCAAAAGTTCGACTACACATTTCTCCAGTAGTTTCTAAAAAAACCCTTATTTTTCTATTTTATATGTCAAATTTTAGATTCAGATTAATTAGCAATAGTATTTCGTAACTTCCAGGAGTATCAGTCAGTTATTCATTCCTACTCGGGTTAGTTGTCAACTCACACACAATACTAAAATTACCAACTCATCGCCTCGCAGATCTACTATGCGAGCCAGAAAGATGATCGGCAAATTTGCCACTTAAAAGCGATTAAGTCAATTGGACCAGTCGCCAAAACTGTCGTCATTCCTGTTGTGAAGCTTGTCCGAAACGGATCACTCGCTAGGCCGGAACCGATGCGATTCGTAATCCGACAATTATCGATAAATAATCACCAATTCCATATCTTGTTCACATCAGCAGACAGAAACATCATGTCCGGATGGCAATTTTTGCACTCGATACATTAGTTCGAGCCTGAAACAATGCCAATCCTCTTGTACAATAATATAGTTTGTATATTTGCAGCATTGTCCCAATCGCGCGGCTGGAAAACTGCATGTGCAATCGATTTTCTCCGCTCACCTTGACAGTGTCGGTCATTTTTCCCGTTGCAATTTCACTTCCCCCTCCTTCCGTGGCAGCCAGCAGCGCCACCACAATACAATGCAACTCTCGGCGGAAAATCCGAGGAAAGGCCGGTCGGTCGTTAAAGAGTAGAGCACAAAAATATCACGAATAACATCGTTTATGGCCAATTTATCCCCCTCCATGCCACCCGTTCATTCCCCATTCGTTCGTCATAGCCAGGCCAGAGCCTATGGTCGATTCATAAACACGTTTAAATGGGGAGGAAGCTTTCTTTCGCAATCCTTTCCCCCCATCATCCGTCACTCTTTCCTGCGCGGCCTTCTCCATGTGGTGGGTTATTGAGAGGCCTTGTGCATCATCGAGTCAGTAGGAGAAAAGTGGTATCAAATTGCTACAATAGGACATCGAAGACGATTAGTGAAAACACTCTATACTTGTATGAAAGCAATTTTGTTCGGAGGGAATGTTAATTGAAAAAAAAAATATAACTCGAGTAATGTCTGTATAACTCGAGAATCAATCACGCAGTTGGAACTTAATTTGGCAAATGGTTTTTTTTTTTATAGCAAGAATATTTCTATGGTGATGGTAAACGTCTCTCCCATTTGAAGATGGGATGAGTGCTCCATACAAATGAAACACAAATTTGTGCATAGCTCGAGAACTAATCAAATAAACAGAATCAAATTTGGCTGGTTTTCGAATGCAAGAAAGGTTTTTATTGTGGTGTGAGACCCCTTAACTTTCTGCAAGGGAGGGACTTATCAAGAAAACAAACCCAAATTTGGCATGTAGTGGTTTTTAAATACAAGAAATGTTTTTATGTTGCCCTGAAACCACTCCCCCTTTAGAAAGTGGGGCTTTCATATCAATGAAACATAAATAGCTGCATAACCCAAGAACCAATCAAGTCAATCATAGCCCTTGTTCAAGTAGAACTAAATTTAAGATGATCTCATTGGTTCCTCGCGTTATATTTCTGTGTGTCACCATATAGCAAATGGTTATGAAATTTAGCTTCTTTGTCCACTCTTTAAATTACCTACACCATTTATTCCCATGCAGCGTGCCTTCTTTTCAATCTGTTGTACAAATTGGTCCAGTGGGTCTTTATTTCTCCATTAGTTGAAGTTCTCTCGTTTCGGTTTTGCAAAACACCTATTCAGTTCACTTCAGTTCTGTTGCGATTTCTTTCCACACCTAATACCACATGTACAGACACCCTTTCCCCCGCTGGCTCAGTATTTTGGTTTGCTGCGGAGGCGCGCGCACTGCTCTGTTGTGTGCGCTTTTGCAGACCTTCCAAAATAAGCACTCTATCGTTGAGCCGGCGGCGGGAGACCATGTAACTACCCCAGCATCTCCACCACCACCACCACTAATTACGGTATTTCTTTCCCTTTATTATTTTCTTCTCTTACAACGCAACCCAACATCACCCGTCGACGACGACGCCATCGGCCCCCATGCATTGCCAACACAAATGTGTACCGGTGCACTATGTTTCGGATATCATCATAATCATCATCTGCCGCCACCACCACCACGCTTTGGGCGCTACGACCGACGACGTCGTCTCCATCGGCTGCCGAACACCAACGGTCACAACCTTCTTCCCACACCTTGGTTGGTCGCGGTGAAATAATGCAACCGCCTCATCGGCTACCACCGTGTAGAATGCTACACAAGGTGCAATCAGCAGGCTCAACCTAGTGAATGGTAAGTGTGTTACTAAAAATCACTCTTTTCTTATGCTCAATTCATGTTCTCTCGCTGTGTCATATACGTGGGCAGGGCGGTGTGGGTGGTTTTATGGGTTGCCTCTCTTTTGCTCGGGGATACAAAATCTTGCACGGAATGTTGTGTGCAAGATCGCCTTTGCAACTGCAACCTACCTAGATTATTACCGTTCCTTTACGTAGGTTTAAGATTCATTACATAATTGAAGTATTCATAAGAACACTTTAGTAGATGGTAATAACCTTAATTATTCCAAAGATATTTTTTTAAGAAAATACATTAAAAGGCAGTTTGTGAGATTATTCCAGATTATTTTTTAAATGTAGAATTGCGGAACAATTCATAGAAAGACCTCTGGAAATCCCAACAGTAATCACTGGAGAAATCATTGGTGAAATTCCAGGTGAAATTTCTGAACAAACAAGAAATACAGCAAGTAATTTCTATAGCAACCTCTAGAGAAGTTTTCGGATGAATATCAGAAGTAATTTTTGAAGGTATTTCAATTCTAGTTTCTGAAGACATTCCTAGCAAGAATTTCTGAAATAATCCGGAAGAAGTCACAAGAGATTCCTGTGGGAATACCTAGAGGAAATCCTGGACGATCCCTGGAAAATCCATCGAGGAAGCTCTGTAAATCTATAGAGATGTCCTGAAGAAATTCCCTGAGATCTCACTAAACAATTTGTGAATACTAAAGGCATCCATAGAGATTTTGACTAGAAAATCCCTAGAGAACTCCCAGGAGAAATCTCATGATGAATCCTCGGTAAAATTTCTAGAAGAATCCCAGCAGAAATTCTTGAAGGAATCCTAAGAGGTTTTTCTAAAAAAAATCTCTAGGAAAATCCCTTGAAAAATTTCTGAATAAATCCACGGAATAATTTTAGAAGAATTTGTTGGAGAAATCCCTACAAATATTTCTGGATACTTATCTTGATGAGTTCCTGTAGAATTCCTTGAAAATACAAATTCCCAAAAAAAAAGTCTGAAGCAATTCCAGGTATCAGAAGGCCGGCTTCAAAGGCATGTTATCCTCCATTTGGGACATTTGTGCCATCGCCATACATATGAGCCTATTTCATCATTTACCTGAGGGAGAATGGGACAAGGGATGGGAATTGGGGAAGGGAAACGTGATGAAATAGGAAGGGGTGCCCTAGAAGAGGGAATGAACGCAACGAGAGCTCATAGCCCATACCACAACGGGGTTAATCAGTGCCCTGAAAAGGACACTGTAAAACGTATAAGCGTAAAAAAACCTATAGCTCATTGGAGGTACCTTGCGACGTCATGCGACTTTCAATATGACATAGAAAGGCACGTCATCAAAAGCATCCTCAATATTCAAGAAATCACCCAAGCAAAAACTATGTTTGAGCGAGTGCTTTCTTGAAAACGTATACAACTTTGTGTAACAGAGTCACTGTGGACATCCCAAATTGGGGGGAGACATGTGAGTTCACATGAACAGGCATGTTAGCCAGACGAACATCACAGATGTGCGTTTCAAGCATTTAAAAAAAAAACGAGGTAACCAGATAAATCTGGAATTTATTCCTTCTTTTTACTACGCACACACCCTTTCGGGATAAAACTACAGAGTAATTTCACGCCATGAAAATACCCAGTAGAAAACTACAAGAGTTCAAAACATGTTTGAAAAACTCAAATCCCTCTGGAGAAAAATAGGACAAACCCCCATTTGCTCCAGGAGATTTGAAGTAAGCAGAGCTTTTTAGTGTCCACCTAATCGATTCTATAGCTACAATCCTCGGGGTAGAAGCAAAGATTCGTAGCTATACAAAAGACTGGTTTGACCGAAGATATTAGAACTTGAACAGGTCCGAGTTCCATTCAGGAATACCTCTTGCGGTCCGCACAGACCGCAGAGGACAAGCTTCTTTCAAAGCAGTAGCTATGGTATACCACAATTAAGGGCGCTGTTATAACAAAACCACAATGAAACTCTCTTGGAGTAGCAATGGAAGCGAGTTATCCATAAAATGTGATCGCAACCAATTAGGTTTCCTAGTTTGTCGAGCAGGGACGGCTGAATACGCAAAGTTTGCGAAGGAACACTCAAAAGTGCAAAGAAGGTCAAATAGAGATTCCTCATCTGACACATGCCAATTGCCAATCAGTCAACTCATGACAAATTCTGCTCATGCAGAGTTGGGTTAGGTGCAATTCTATGTTAAGTTAACCATGAACTGTACTACCTAAGTATTCCATCAAACTGAAGCATCTCAAATCAATGTCAAATTTGAGACTTAAGAAGGGCAACTGATTATCTCGGAGAAACGCAAGGTCCACTGCACCATTGCTCCGGTAAGCGCAGTAAGGGCGTAATACTGTGGAGGACGCCCTAACTCTCTACAGGCTCCGTTTGTGGTTAGGTTTTTATTAGACCCCCCTAACCATTCATTCTTTGGCACGGTAAGCATAAAGGCATAACACCATGAATTAGGGGTCACCTGTTTAGTGGACTCTTACCACTGGATCAGGCGATACGTAGCGTTATTCTTAGCCAATTGAGACAACCGCTACCGACACTACACAGCTATCTTGGCTGATCGGGAAAAGAAGTTAACATTGATGGTCAACTTCCAAACGAACCCGAACAGCCGTTAAGAAATCCCTACAAACATTTCTGGATACTTCTCTTGATGAGTTCTTGTAGAATTCCTTGAAAATACAAATTCCCGAAAAAAAAGTCTGAAGGAATTCGAGCAGGAGTTCCTGGAATAATAATAAAAAAAAACTTATGTAGGTATCCCAGGAGAAACGCCTGGACAATTTTTTAAAATAGAATCTTGCAAAAAGTTTCGGAAGAATTCCTGGAAAAAATCACGGAGGGATTCCTGGAAAAATCAGAACAAGCATTTCTGGAGAAATCTCAAGAAACCCAAATTTGGAATATCTGAAAAAAAAATCCTGGAGAAATCCCCGAAGGAAATGTTGGTGTAATTTCTTGGAGAATCCCAACAGCAGCAGCTCCTGAAGCAATTTCAGTAGGAAATCTACATCATTAGCTCCAGTATCCTGTAATTCTCAGCAAGTATCCTCTCAATCTCAGCAAGTATTCCTGGATGAATCCTTGGAAGCATCCCTGTTTTTTTTTCATTTTGGGATGAGATTCAGTTGAAGAAGTAATTTTTACCCCAGCGTCCATGTTTGGGGATGTATTGCTTAACCCGTAAACACCCAGGACGATCTTCTTTTGGTAGAAATGCAATATCTTCTTCGTTTTAAAACATTTTACCCTGGAGTCTTTTTTCAGGGAAAAATGTTTTAATAGTTGTGCTAAGAAATTCATGGTACCTCCCCCCCTTTGCTTGTAGCCGAAAATACGTGGATTTTTGCATTTTTTTTTATAAATTCTACATGTTTTTGCTCAATTTTCATCGTATTGGTCATCATCAATAGCTTTCATGGATCCTTGACATGCAATGTATCACTACTCATCATAGTCTGTCTCAGAGCTATTCTAAGGTCCCCAAAGTACACCGAAGTTTGTAACACAAATCCAACATTCTAATCCAAATAATATTATATACGATGAATGATCACAGAACTTAGTCTACAGTACTCAAAAAGCCTCAAAGCACCCCTAGAAAATTCATGGTACATGAATTGGGTGATCTCGGTCATCCAAACTACTCTGGTATTACTTTTCTTAAGATCTACAACATCTACCATCATTTGTGTTCACTCTGTTCAAGAAATTTAGTCACGTTGATGTCCATTAGACCTTGCAATTCTACGAGTAACTCGATGTTGTGGTAGTTGGACATTCTGTGAAATACAAATGGCCTCCAATACACTTTGAAGTTTGGGTTACATTATCTACATACTGTATCAAACTTTAATTGTAAAAAATATTCGTGGAATGTAGTCTATACTGCTGATGGAGCCTCAGTGCACAACAGTAATGCTTTTGGAACATTCATGGGATATTCCTGGCTTTCCAAACTATTCTGGAATAAGGACCTTCAAGATCTATCAGCACACTATCGGCATAATCACGATTGTGTCTTTTGTGCCTCCTAATGTTACGAGTATCTCTATGTATTGCTAGTTGGGTGTCCCTCTGACATGCAAATGGACCCCAATGCTTTTTGAAGTATGGGTCGCAATATCTGTAAATCTTAGGGTAATTTTATTGTAGCAATAAAATCAGAGTGCAATTCTGATAACTTAGGAACAATCACTTGGTGATGTAGGTCATCCAAACAACTATTCTGGAATTGAGACGGTTAAGCTCTACTAGCTTTGCTTTTGTATCTCTTTACTTTATCGATGCAAATCTTTCATGAATATTTTTGTTGTATCTCACTATATTATGAAAATCTCTTTGTGTTGTTATTTATGCGTCGACTGGCATACAAATGATCTTCAAAGTAGTTTGAAAAAAAAATATGGATCGTAAAATTTGTATATCTCAACACATTTCCATTGTAGCGAATGTTCGCCGAATATAATCTACGCAAGCATAATAACTTAATTATAATAACTTTACTATATTTTGAAATTATAATAGCTTTACATATAACTTGGTGATCTAGGCCAAACTATTCTGGAATTCACTACTCTATTCTTGTTTCTCTTTACTTTCCTGGAATTACTCTACAAATTCCTCCAATAATTACTACAGGAATTCTTCTAGGAATTGTTCTGGAAAGTACTCCAGGAGTTCCTTCAAGAAATATTCCAGGAATTCCTCTAGGAATTATTTCAGGAATTCCTCCAGGAATAACTGTAGGAAGTAATACAAGAATTACTCGAGGAATTCCCCCAAGAAATGTTCCAAGAAATCCTTCATGAATTACTCTAGGGAATCCTACAGGAATTCCTCCAGAAATTGTTTCGGGAAATACTTTAGGAATTTATCCCGGAAATATTCCAGATATTCCATCAATAATTATTTAAGGAATTCCTCCAGGAACAACTCCATAAATTCTTACAGGAAATACTCCCGAAATTTCTCAAGGAATTCCTCTAAGAATTGCCCCGAGAAATTCTTCAAAAAGAAATTACTACCGTCGTGCGGGGCTACTTTTGAAACACGGGGCTACTTTGGACACTTTTGAATATGGATTTTTTGAATTTGAAATATGGTTCAAATCTGTTTGATGTCTTTGGGACTATTATGACGCAATATTTTCCCCTTCATTTGGTTGAAATTGTTTTTCAAACAAACTCTTTATTGCTTGTCAGGAGGCGAAAAAACATCGAATGAATCATAAAAATATACATAACGTATCAGAACATTTGCTCTGTTTGCATTGTTTCTGCAGTTCATAAATTTCAAAGGGTTGCTCAATTCGTGCAAGAAGTATCGACGTAGCATATACAATCGAATATTTGTATGGATACACATTATAAATGACCGTTTCACCCAAATAAAGGATTGATGGCCCCCAGACAGCCTTTAAGTCTATATTAAAATATCACGCTGCTCAAAATAGCAAAGGTAGCACAGAACCACCTAAAAACGCATATATTTATTGAAATCATGTATGATATAGTATACAACAGTATTGGTACAAAGTAGTATTCTAAATAAACCCGGAATTTTAACTGCAGCTTTGTTTTAATTATGAATGTCCAAAGTAGCCCCCCTCTGGTTCTATATTATATGTCTCCGATTGATGTATGGACAACTTTTTTGTTTATTGATGAATTTAGTTCAAATTTTGCATGCATCCTACATACATACCCACAATTATTATGTGTAAAAATTGTGGAAATACATTCACTACTCTGGGAGTTATAATGTCATAAAGTTGAAAACCCGTTAAAAAGTGTATAAAGAAGCCCCGCACGACGGTACATGAATTCTTCCAGAAAATACTCCAGAAATTTCTTCAAGAAATTCCTGGAAGTATTATTGTAGAAATTCTTGGAGTAATTCTTGAAAGAATTCATTCAGGAGTTACTATAGAAAATCCTGGGGAGATTCTTGGTGGAATTCTAGAAAGAAGTCTTGAAGGTATTCCTGAAGAAATTCATAGAAGAGTATTCTGGAAGGGATTGTTGGAAGAATTCTTGGCGGATGTCTTGCAGCAATTCTTTGAGGAACTCTTGGAGGATTTCCTGAAGGAATTCTTGTCGTCTCAGAAATCTTTTCTTGAGGAATTTCTGGAGGTTTCCTGCTGAAGAATCTTGAAGGTATTCCTGAAAGAATATCTGGAGAATTAATTCTTGATTAATTTTGGATTAATTTTTGAAGGAATTTCTTGCAAAGATCCCAGGAGCTATTTCTGGCGAAATTCCAGAAGGGATTTTTGGAGGAATTCTTAGCAGAAGTCTTAGAGCGACCCCTGGTAAAATTGTTGGGGAAATCCCTGTAGGAATTTTTGGAGGAATTCTTGGTTGGATTCTTTGATGAATTCTAGGCAGATGTCTTGAAGGAATTCCTGGATTCTTGGAGTAATTTCTAAAGATATTATAAGAGAATTTTCGGAGTAATTTCTGGGGGAATCACTGGAGGATTTCCTGGTTGAATTCCAAAAAGAATTTATTGAAGAATTTCTGAAGGAGTTCCTGGAGTAATTCCTAAAGGATTTTCTGGAGTGATTGCGGGAGGAATTTTTGGCGTAGTTCCTGAGGAAATTTTTGGAGGAATATCTGAGGAAATGTCTGAAGGAATTCTCTGACGAATACTTAGAGCAATCCCGAGAGTATTTTCTTGAGGAATTTCTAAAGGTTTCCTGAAGGATCCTGGAGGTATTCATGTAGGAATTCTTGGAAAAAAAAATCTTGGGGGAATTCCTGATAGACTTCTTCGTGGAATTCCTGAAGAAGTTCCTGGAGGAATTCCTGAAGTAATTTCTGTAGGATTTCCTTAAAAAAATCTTGACGAATTCCTGGAGGAGTATCTGTAGAAATGCCTGAAAGAAATCTCGGATGAATCCTTGGAATATTTTTTGGAAAAATTACTGGAGGATTTGGAGGAATATCTGAGGAAATGTCTGAAGGAATTCTCTGACGAATTCTTAGAGCAATCCCGAGAGTATTTTCTTGAGGAATTTCTAAAGGTTTCCTGAAGGATCCTGGAGGTATTCATGAAAATTCTTGAAAAAAAAATCTTGGGGGAATTCCTGATAGACTTCTTCGTGGAATTCCTGAAGAAGTTCCTGGAGGAATTCCTGAAGTAATTTCTGTAGGATTTCCTTAAAAAAATCTTGACGAATTCCTGGAGGAGTATCTGTAGAAATGCCTGAAAGAAATCTCGGATGAATCCTTGGAATATTTTTTGGAAAAATTACTGGAGGATTTCCTGCAGGTTTCTGGAGGAATTTCTGGAAATTTTGGAATTCTTGGAGAAATTCCTACATGAATTCTTGGAGGAATTCCTCGAGAAATTCTTTGAGGAATGCTTAGAAAATTCCTGGTGAAATTCTTGGAAGAATACTTAGAAGGATTCTTTGAAGAATTCTTGGTAGAAGTTTTGAAGAAATATCTGGCGAAATTCTTGAAAAAAATCCTGATGGATGTCTTGAAGAAGTTCTTGGAGAAATTCCTTGAAAAATTTTCGAGGAATTTCTTGAAAGAAGAATTATTAGCAGAAATTCTTGGAGGAATGCCTAGAGGAATTCCTGTAAGAATTTTTGGAGGGATCCTTGAAAGAACTTTTGGCAAAAGTCTTCGGAAAATTTCCGGAGATTGTTTTTCGAATATCTGGATGAATGCTTGGAGAAATTTTTGAAAGAATTCCTAGAGAAATTTTTGGAGTAACTTCTGGAAAATTTTGTGGAGAAATTTCTTGAGAAAATACTGTACAAATACCTAGAGGTATTCTCGAAGCAATTCCAAGGGGAGTTTCTGAAGGAATCCCTGGGGCAATTTTTAAAGCAATTTGTGGAGGAATTTCTGTCGGGATTCCTTGAGGACTTTATTATTATTCTTGGAGTAATTCTTGAAGTAATTCCAAAAGGAATTCCTTAATCAATTTTCGGAAAAAAAATCTTGGAGTACCCTAGAGCAATTTCTGAAGGAATCCTTGAGAAATTCCTGCAGAACTTTCTGGAGGCATTACTTGGAGAATTCCTGGCGGTATTTGTGGAGCGATTTATGGAGTATTTTTGGGAGGAATACCTATACAAATTTCTGGAGGAATTCTTGGAGAATTTCCTGGGGTACTCGTGGGTGGAGGAATTCTTGGAAGAACTCTTGAAGGGGTTCCTGTAGGATTTTTTGGAAAACATTCTAGAGGAATTCCTTAAAGAATTTCTGGGAGTATTCGTGGAGAAATTTCTGAAGGAGTTCCTGAGGAGTTACTAGAGTAATTTATGTAGGAATTACTTGGAAAGTTTCTAAAGAAATACATGAAGATATCCCCGAAGGAATTCCCGGAGGCATCCCTGGAGTAATCCCCCCAGCTGGAGGAATTTACGAAGGATATGCAGCATAACTAAACTAAAACGAATGATTGTGGTAATTCTTTCGATTGGAATCAGAAGTATATGTTACTAGAAGCATTCAAGAACGAAAAACATGACTGAAAAAGCATAGCTGTAAGAATAAGCTAGCAAATATGGAAAATAGGATGTACATTTTACTTATTTCCTACAAACTTAACGTCAGTTAAGTTCTGCCGTTTTTAGGTAAACGTGGACAGGCTCTAGTAGACATTGAAGACGACTCTAGAGCACCGGATCGATACTAAGCAATTTATGCATAGACCATAACTTATTGATACCCGTCAAATGCTGGATTGTCCTTGACCGATCCTTTATACATTGTTTCCCGGGAATACAATTTTCATAGAACATCACTCAAGTCGTGTCGAAAACATCAATTCATGTGTCACGAAAAGGCACACCGAAAAAAATCTATAACCGAGCTCTAATTGCTTGTGCCTCCTAATATCAACCAACCATCCGCAACACCCCCATCAAGTAGACCAGCCAGCAGTGCAGTGGCAATCTTGATCAATCACTATTGCTACCGTAGGTATGTGTACCGGGTTTTGCTTTGCGCAACAATAACGATAAAAACAGCCTTCTTATAGGTTATTGGTACCTACTGTTTGACGAGTCTGGCGACATGTGTTGTTGCTGCCGTTGCATATGTACCTATGGCCCACTAACATGACGCTCTCGCTGAATTACGGTTATGGCGGACGACGGTCAAATGTCCTCAGTCATCGTCGAGGTCCTCCTGGGTGACAAATGTGTGCCCTCCGGTAGCGTCCAAGTTCGCGTGGCGAGGACGAATGTTTTGCCTTTCTCGTACACCAAGGTGTACCGAAAGGCTATATGTTCACTCCAAAAATGAAAATTTGATAGAGCCTCCGGAGGGGTCAAGTCTTATATACCAATCGACTCAGCTCGATGAATTGAGGTGATGTCTGTGTGTGTGTATGTATGTGTGTGTGTATGTATGTGTGTGTGTGTATGTGTGTATGTGTACAAAAAAACTCACATCACTTTTTGGAAGTAAACCTCAACTGATTTTAATGACCGACGGTTCATTCGACGCGGAATCTGGTCCCATTGTTTCCTATTGAAAATGGTTCAGATCGGTCCAGCCGTTCCGGAGTTATGGCCATTTAGGTGTTCCGGACCGGTACCCCAGGAAGGGGTCAGATATGAAAATGTTACAAACCCATGCATGCGACCCATCAAACCGCGGCATTTTCGATAATTTGATGAACGGTAAGCAGCAAAATAGTTTCAGACTATATCTGAACCGGTAATGTTCCGGAACCGGTTCCTGGTGCCCCTCCGGAAGTGGTCAAATATAAAATTGAACATAACCCATACATGCGACACATCAAACACTGGCATTTTCGGTAACCTGATGAACCGTTAGCAGGAAAATTGTATCAGACCATATCTGAACCGGAAGTGTTCCGGAACCGGTTCCGGATGTCCAGACGGAAGTGGCCAAATATAAAATAGAACCAAACCCATGCATGCGACACATCAAACAGCGGCATTTTCGATAACCTGATGAACGTTTAGCAGGAAAACAGTATCAGACCATATCTGAACCGGTAGTATTCCGGAATCGGTTCCGGGGGTCCCGACGGAAGTGGCCAAATATAAAAGTGAACCAAACCCATACATGCGACACATCAAATTACGACTTTTCCTATAACCTGATGGCCGGTCATTTAGGAAGTAGGATCAGACCACATTGGGGACTGCCGGTTATATTCCGGAACCAGTTGCGGGTGTCTCCCCGGAAATGGCCTCATATTAAAGTGAACCAAACCTATGCATGCGACACATCAAACAGCGGCTTTTTCAATAACCTGATGAACGTTTAGCATGAAAATAGTCAGGCCATACCTGACCCGGTCTAGACTCAGACCATATCAGTGTTCCACGGAACCGATTCCGTCTGTCACGCCGGAATATTTCAAATGTAAAAGAGAATCAATACATGTGGCATGTCACATGATTTAATCGGTGACCTGATGAACGGTTAGCTAGAAAATAGTCTCAGATCAAGTTTGGGACAACAGATAACCCCGGGAACCCAATTTCAGCGTGACATACTTACTTACTCACGATTTTGAAGGCACAAATCTCTTCGTAAACAAAACCAGCGGGGCTGAGCTTCATATTTTAAGCTAATTAGGCCGATGCAAATATTATTTTTCTTTTATGTCCGAGACCTCTTATCGGGTACAAGGGGGGGGGCGACAAAAATATATAAGGAACAAACGAAAAAAAAACTATTGAAAAATTACAAATTATACCAACTATTGAAAAAAATATTTTTCAACTATTGAAAAATAGTTGTTTGTAAAAAAAAATCTATTGAAAATGGAATCATGGGCAGCCATGTTTTTTTTTCGCCCCTTCAATATTTTGGGATTTTTGAAGGGGGGGGGGGTGACATAAAACAAATTAAATATTTGCATCGGCCTTACAAGTGAGCAAGAACAGAATAATAAAATGCATTGTTCGTAGCTTGCTTCTTCAGATTTGTGCGTCCGAAGTTTTGATTCACTATTGAAGCGGGATTTCAAGACGTTTGTCCTTAATGGATGCTCCCCGTGCACCACATCAATTCATGGTTTTTAAGGCAGCCTGATAACCAGCTGACAAGAAAAAAAACCAGAGTTGATATTTGGGACAACCAGTAGCGTCATGGAATCGGTTCCAGGTGTTCGCCGGAAATGGTAAACGTAAAATTGAACCGAACTCATGCATGTGGCACATCAAATAGTGGAATTATGAAAGAGAACAAAACCAATGATAGCGATAAATCAAATTGTGGCTTTTCTGATAGACTGATAAACTTTGGGTAAGACTAAAAGTGAAGAAATGATCAAAGTCTTCATATTTGCAAGAGAACAATATCGTGACCAAAGCAATCTCATCAAATCACACCATTCCAAGTTCCTGCGGTACTAATATAATGTAGGATGAATCAACATGTTATGGGAAAATTATAATTTGATCGCATCAACACTGAATCAAGTTTTTCCAATCTCCTTTTGCGTCTAAAATTACAGTGCACAATTTGGGTTCATAAGGAGGTCAAATTTTACATGAATCGTATTAAGCGAATAAGTGTTCTTAGGATCAGCTAATGTCGACGTAAAGATTATGAGTAAATATTCGACGAGAAAGGCACTACCACCACTAGGTGGATTAATCTGGGTTTTTTTTTTCTTGTCTGGTCTGTGGATTCCATGTGTACTTGATTAGGGTGATCTGAAATTACGTTTGGGAGTTTGGGATGCACGCATGCCTGGCATGCAGTCTATTAAAAGACATTGGATATCTGCAATCAATACAGGCAACTATATCGTCGTTGTGACGGTTTTTGTTTTTTTTTTTTTTTTTTTTTTTTTGAAAATTTGTTGATTTTTCTGAGTTGATTTTTCAGATTTTTAGAGCTTTATTTCCATACTTATTTTTTTTTTTGTATCACAAGTCTGCAATTCGCTCCCGTACGAACTTGAAAGTGATTTTTAAATGGGTTCCCGGGCACCATTCATGAAAATTGGGATTTCGGCCTAGTTTGGCGTACATATTCAGAATATGGAACTATTTAAACAGCGCTAATGAAGCCATTTCATCTGAAAGTTTATTTAGTTAACCAATTTGACAGATGTAAGACCGTTACCTGAAAAAATATTGCACTTACCGAACTTGCAGTTGAAAAGTTATGCAGTCCAACCTTTTACCCAAATCAAACGTCTACGAGTGAAGGTTCTGAACCAAGAACAAGTAATTTTCAAGAATGACAAACTTAAGAAACTTTTGAAACATTAGTTGAGCTCAAACCAGAATAGGGTTTTATACCAAAGTCAATTTCGGGTCACCCTAGTATGTTCTATGGGAAAGCCGAGACTTAATTGCACCACAGTAGATGTTACATACATGTGCATCGAAATTTACGTGTGGGAAAGCTAACGACAGTTCCGGCGAGGTTTGTTTAATACTTTACCTAGTGTTCCTGTGTTGTTATGACGGGACCCGCTGCTGCTTGCATGAATATCGATTGAATTGATGAGTGGAACAACGGAACAGTGGATGCCATGTTATATCCGGGTAATAAACTAAATGACTTTGTACACGAGAAATGCACATTTCTCGAACCAACTTAATAACTGTTGCGTTGCCGTATTATTTGCATCATGTCAGATTGCAATTTATATGTTTTTATATGTTCATATGTTTTATTGTTATACACAGTCTCATAAATGAAAAACAGTTGAGGCAATAGTGCAAGCAGAACATGCCTCGAAATCAAAACTAGAATCTCAAATTATTTAAATTTACATTAGAGGGATTCACCTAACAGCGTAATCCACTGATTATTTTCATCCTGATTAAACGTCACCATCGCCATTCATTTATGAAAATAATTAGAGGATTCACTAAACAGTTCAAACAACTGCGTAAGCCATGATTATTATATTATTTGAAATGATTCATGAAATTGCTAATGAAATAATCAAAGATTGCCTATCTTTATTTATTATTCTTTATTTATTTCATTAGCAATTTCATGAAACATTTCAAATAATCTGATAATCATGGCTTACGCAGCTGTTTGATCTGTTTAGTAATTCCCTTAATTATTTTTATTAAACAGTCGCATAAATTCGTAAATTGAAAGGTCCTGGACCACTGTTATTAGAGTTGCTTCCTTCCCATCTGTTACCAACGCACACACATTTGGGACTAGTTCTGACTCTTCAACAAGATTGACGATTGGAGAATAGGTCAATAGCTGTCCTTGCGACTGCTGAAGGATGGGAAAATATGGATAGTTGGACACCTGCTAAAAAGATGTAGAAACCTCTACGACCTCTCAGATTTAGCAGCCACAAGAATATGGGTTTTGTAGAAGGGTGAAGCCATTTGGTCAACGTTGAGACACACAAAGTACTTTCGAAGTACAAAGTCTTTTTAAAAAGGCTCACGAAATTTAATTTTCGGGAATATCATTTCTTTTGAATCGAGTTTTGGATTTAAGTAAGCATGATATGGTTAACTAGCGTATCATGCCTCAAATATGTGTACTTGTCAGAAACGTAATTGTTGCTACACTCATTTCTGAATTAACTAAACTAACAAAAACTCTAAAGACAAAAGGGCAAAACCTTTAAGGGACCTGGTCCCTTTCGACTTTTGTTTTGCATTCGAAGTTTTGCGCCTAAGTCGTATGTGCTATCAGAACTGCTACTTACTTACTACTGTCAGTCCTAAGCACCCAGGTGGTGCAGAGGGTCGAATTGAAAGAACTCCATCCTGGGCGATTGCCAGCCATTGCCTTGACCTGTGGCCAGGTCAAATTACTGTCGACTTGCTTGATTTTGTTGTTGAGGCTGCGCCGCCACGAGTCTCTGGGTCTGCCTCTGCTACGATGTCCTGCTGGGCTCCAATCTAACGCTTGGTTGCAGATTTCTTTACCGCCCCTGCGTAGTAGAGTGTGGCTGACCCGGGCTGACACCTCCACTTTCGCTCCCGAATTTCAGTCGCTATCGGCCTTTGATGACATCGACGATGGAGCTCCACGTTGGAAATCCAATGGTGAGGCCACCATGCATGAATTATGTACCGCTGGCATCTATTGATGAAGACCTGCAGCCGTTGAGTGTTCTCCGCTGATACACACCAAGTTTCACTGGCGTACAGCAGCACAGATTCAACGTTCGAGTTGAAAATTCGGATTTTGGTGCGTTGGCTAATCTGATTGTTTTTCCATACATTTCTTGAACTCACAAAGGCAGCCCTCGCTTTCTTGATCCGTGCACCTATGCCGATCTTGCTGCTGCCATCGCATCGGCCGCCATTTGGCTACAAAGATATTGGAAGCTTTCAACATTCTCCACTGCTTGCCCAACACCGTGAAGCATGTTTACATCCCACGATTTGGTCTTGTTGACGTTGATGGTATGTTCTGCCACCGAGGAGCGATTGGAAAGACCATCGAGCTTACTCTGCATATCAGAGCGCCGTTGAGCTTGGAGAGCAACGTCATCATTCAATTCGATGTCATTTAGGTGGTTCACGATCAATCGCACCTACCAAGATCTCGTTGATTACGATGAGGAACTGTAGCGGTGAAAGTATACATCCTTGCCCCACTCCAGCAACGACTCGGAGGGGATCGAACAAGACACCGCTGTGCAGTACTCTGCACGAAATTGTCCTGTACTGTGCTAGAATGAGGCCGATGATTTTCTCAGGGGCACCCTGGCGCCTGAAGGCTCCCCACATATTTTGGTGGTTGAGACGGTCGAAAGCTTTTTCGTAATCAATGAACATCAAGTATGTATAGAGAGATTCTTGGAATTCATTGATTTGGTCTAAGATGATACGGAGCGTGACAATATGGTCCACACAGGATCGTCCGGCATGGAATCCTGCTTGCTGCCGCCGGAGAGTTGTGTGAAACTTCTCCTGTATCCGGTTATGAATCACTTTACAGAGGACTATGAGAACGATGCAAAGAAACATCATACCTCGCCCAGTCGACCGAAAATGTCGCGGTTTCCCATAGGTTGCAGAATAATTCATGCAGTAGTTGAGCAGATACTACGGGGCCAGCTTTGAGCATCTCTGCTAATATGCGATCGACCCTCGGAGCTCTGTTCGATTTCATGCTACGGATGACTGTTTCTTTCTCCTGCAATGATTGAGCTTCGCGGTTGACACGAGTAATGCGTCGAACCCTTGGTGGATCATGCTGAGGTTCCAAAGTGCTCGAACCTGCTGTTTAGCTGGTCAGCCGGGTTGGTCAATAGCTGTCCAGATGTATATTTCACTGGCATCGTAGCATTCATCTTAGTCCCACTAAGGCGACGTGAGACATCGTAAAGGAGACGAATGCGACTTTCTCACCTTCGTCGGCTAGGGAGTCCACCCACGCTTTTTTGTCCCGCCTACACGAGCGCTTCACTTCCTTCTCGAGAGGATAACGCTGCTGGGTTACGGCTTTGGCTCCTCGTGTTTTCGCTCGCTCTTTCGCGTTTCGTTTCTTCACTCCTCTATATTCCTCCAGGTGTCATCTGTGATCACTGCTTTCTCTGGGTGCGTAGCCCACCCAAATTATTCTCGTCGGTGGCGATGAAGGCATTCTCGATCTTCTACGCTTCCACCTTCCGGAATGTCCGCAGCACGGTTCTCTAGCTCCTCAACAAAGGACTTTTTCACCGCAGCGTCTTCCAGTCGGCGTGTGTTGAATCGGCGCTCAATTTTCTCCATCTGTCGATGGATCCTAGCAATGCGCAGCCGGATCTCGCTGATTTGGAGATGATGGTCAGATCAGAAGCATTGTCGGTGCTACGTTTGTTCCGCATATCAAGGAGGCTCCGTCTCCATTTTCGGCTGATGCAGATGTGGTCGACTTGATTTTTCGTGACGCCATCATGGGAAACCCATGTCACTTTGTGCACTGGTCGAAGAGGAAAGAGCGATCCCCCAATCACCATATCATTGTTACCACAAAACTCTGCAAACAGCTCTCTGTTCTCGGTCATTTTCCCGAGACCATGGCGTCCGATGACATGCTTATTAGTATGGGACACGCTTGTATGGAAAAAATAAATCCTCCCTCCAGTCGACTTTTTAGATCCCATTTAGGTCCCATATGAACTGTACAAAATTCCAGCGCAATCGGTGAAACTATAATTTAGCGCAAGCGCTTCAAAGTTTGCATAGGATTTACTATGGGAAAAGTTAAACTATCAAACAAAAAATCCCAGAGTTCGCCCTTTGTCTCCTTAATTCAATTCGATCAACGCTTCTTGTAGAAAAATCATTAACAAAACTTTCCTTCGAAGACCGCAAAACGATTGGATGCTTGTGGAAAAAGTTATTGATTTATTACCGATTAGTGATCCAACGAACGGCTTTTTGTTTTGTTTTATGAGCAGCACTGCTGCTGCCGTTATTGCATGGGGTGGCGGGAGGCATCACCACCCTCAGAAACAGCAGCAGCCAAGGCAGCAGCTACAGTGCTGCTAATAAAACAAAACAAAAAGCCGTTCGTTGGATCACTAATCGATAATAAATCAATAACTTTTTCCTCAAGCATCCAATCGTTTTGCGGTCTTCGAAGGAAAGTTTTGTTAATGATTTTTCTACAAGAAGCGTTGATCGAATTGAATTAAGGGGACAAAGGGCGAACTCTGGGATTTTTTGTTTGATAGGGGGATTAGGGGCATAATGGACACCCGGGGCGAAATGGACACCCCTGGTTTTGCCGAAACCGTTGACTTTTATGTAAAACTTTCAACGCATAAGTGTAAAGGAACAAGTCATTGTTCTATTTATCAAAAGTACCATTTATATTCCTTCAAAATAATTAAAATATCATTGAAATTGAAGTATGTTTTTCATATGGTGGATTTCTTATAATTTCAAAGCAGCGGCAAATAAGGTATTACGAGTGATTGAGTGTGTCCACCATACAAACAAGTGAATTGTTAGCTTATCTACATGTATACGTAGATTTAGCAATGGGAAGCATTATATTTTTGATCAGAACACACTGAAAATAGCAATTTCAATGTTGTAGTCTATTCGGGGCCAAATGACCACTGGCAATTATGAATGGATGTACGCGCGTTGCATACTGTTAGGCGTTTTAGAGAGTTTGAAAAAATTCAATCCGATTATTTTAGCCTAAAATTTATTTAATTAACTTTGAAGTTATGTAAACTCGTCTAAGATGGAGTATTATATCTG
This sequence comes from Aedes albopictus, assembly GCF_035046485.1. Lineage (NCBI taxonomy): Eukaryota > Metazoa > Arthropoda > Insecta > Diptera > Culicidae > Aedes > Aedes albopictus. Next base: position 120,571,003 of record NC_085136.1, on the reverse strand, counting down.
TGGTATTGATCTCCGTTGGCAAATTACTTAACTGGTCGATATTCTCAAAGATACAGCATAAAATATGCAGGGGTGTCCATTATGCCCCGATGGGTGTCCATTTCGCCCCGTACCTTTGCTGCTAGCCCCAAAAAACACACGGTTTTCAATTCATTATTTTTTCACAGTAATGACATTCTACCAGCTGTAAATGATTGAAATACGTAGGAAACAAGTTAAAGTTGTAAGCCAACTGATAATATGTTAAGTTTTTCTCTGTTATACAGGCCTAACATACTCATTTGCTTAGGGTGTTCATTATGCCCCTAATCCCCCTAGTGTAACTTTTCCCATAGTAAATCCTATGCAAAGTTTGAACCGCTTGCGCTAAATTATAGTTTCACCGATTGCGCTGAAATTTTGTACAGTTCATATGGGACCCAAATGAAATCAAAAAAGTCGACTGGAGCTAGAATTAGATGTTTGTCCCATACTAGTGCTTATAGTCCGAGTTGTCGGAGCCAACCTTCGCGTTGCCCATGAGGATCTTGATATCACCTTTCGGAATCTTGTCCACGACAGCATTCAGTTGGCTGTAAAAGTTCGCTTTGTCTTGCAATTCGTCAGCATCGGTTGGCGCGTAACATTGGATCATGGTAAGATTTCGAAACTATTATCTGAATCTGGCCACAAGTATCCACTTATTAATAGGTTCTCGCTTCATGAGAGTAGCGTGGATGTGAGCGCTGAGCAGGAAACCAACTCTACGGTGGCGAGAAGCGTGTTCACCTTGTAGGCCAGAGTGTAGCAGAATTTGGCCCGAAGATAATCTGTGTTCTCCAAAGTTCGCCCAAGGGACTTCGCTCAGTGCTAGGATCTCAAGCTTCATACGGCATATCTCATTAGCTAGTTGTACCAGTTTACCTTGCTGGGCTAGGGTTAATACATTCCAAGTTCCAATTCTTGTCCGTTGTTTCGCGCTAAAAGTAGTTGCCGTTGAATCAGTTCGTAATCCTTGATTTTCTGTTTCTGTTATGGTTTTTGGGTTTCGGAAACAGTAGGTTGTTAGCCTAAGGTCCCCTATCCACCGTGGTGGGGCTACCACCTTAGGTATAGCTTCCGGTGGAGGAGCATTTCATACTCAGTTGCTGGATACCAGAGCAGACGCTGTTTGAGCCGCACCTCCTTGGTGAACAGACGCTCCGGTCGTACCTCCTCAATCTAGCTGAAGTCAGAAGCACAACAGTGCCCTGGCTGCACTACCAGTAAAGCACACAACTCTTAGCTGGCGATCTTTGTCACCGTATGACCCGTGGAAGCATGAAGTAGGAACTTGTGAGAGCCAGAGCTATGTTGGACGCTCTCCCTATCGACTCACCGTTTTGCAGCCCACTGGCATATCATTTAAAAGCTTTAACTCGTTAACGCTCACAAAATGTTCAAATGGGTTATCAATAAATTTGATTCCACCAAAATAAACATAATTTCACGAAAAAATCAAAAGTTTATGGTGCATAGTTCCAAAAAAAATGCCTTTTGATTTGATAGCAGTTCTTAAAGCTTACAATAATGCTACCGTCGTTGGGGGTGAGAATGGGTCAAAAAAGGATACTCAAAGATTGTTTGATGCAGTTGAAGTCAGAATAACTTTTTATTTGGTATGTATACTCTTCTATATGGTAATGATAGTTTAGCAAGAAAGTACCAATCACATTATATAAATTACTTATTAAACTACAAATGATTGAAAATTGACCCAATCTCACCCCTTAGAGGGGGTGAGAATGGGTCAAAGTATTCGAAGTCGCCTATCTAAGAATACAAGTTAATTTTATGGATCATATCTAGTAAACCTGCTTAAAATACAATGTAACCATGACGAATAAAAACTGAGGTAATTTTAAAAGATGATTAATCCACCTAAAATGCATAATACAATCGAAAAAATGGTTGAAACTTGATAAAATAAAGTTTGTATGTTGTATCGCCATTTTTAGCCACCATAATCATCCTCATTTAAAGTTTCAACCTCCATGAGAGGAGGGGGGCAATATAGCCGAGGCGGTAAACGCACGGGTATTCAGCATGACCATGCTGAGGGTGACGGGTTCGATTCCCGGTCGGTTCAGGATCTTTTCGTGAAGGAAATTTCCTTGACTTCCTTGGGCATAGAGTATCTTCGTGCCTGCCACACGATATACGCATGCAAAATGGTCATTGGCAGAGGAATCTCTCAGTTAATAACTGTAGAAGTGCTCATAGAACACTAAGCTGAGAAGCAGGCTTTGTCCCAATGAGGACGTTACGCCAAGAAGAAGAAGAAGAAGAAGAGAGGAGGGGGATTACAATGAGGGAGAGGCGCATTAAAAGATTTATTGAAAAAATAAACATGATATTTTTCGACGTTTGTTCGTCTTCCGAAATTTTGTCATGTTACCGGTTTTATGGCCCGGTATTTCCTGGATGCCACTACCGTCTGGTAATTTCACGATATTTCCTTAAAATTTAAAAAAATGAGTGGAGAAGAAAAACGCTAACAAGAATATTTTGTGAGCTTACGATATTGCAGTACACTAAAAATTAGTTGATGATCAGAGGAGCTGTCCAAACGCATGGGTTTATTGTTATAAATGATTTTAGGCACTAAACGTATGAACACACTTGCTTGACACTTCTTCGACATATTTTTGAAAAAAGCGTGCTTTTATGAAGATACGGTAAACATGGCACCACTCTAACGTCAAATGAGGACTGGATAACAAGTTGAATTTTTAGTTAAGGTTATGTGCACTCGATAACTTGCTTGACCCAATCTCACCCCCATTCTTAATATTTAAACATAGGGTCGAAAATATTGAATTTTCAAATAAAAAGTGCATTGAAAGTCCGCTTTTTTCGTTGCATCAACCAGGTAATACCTACAGCTAACCACTTATAAGAAAATTTATGGTTAGGTACTTGTGTGAAACATTACGAAGGAGAAATTTTTTCAGAGTGATTTACTAGTAGTTTCATCATATAAGTTTAGCCTCAATTTTAATAAAAAAAAAAACGATTATTGCTAAACATCTTATTCTGCATCATGATGTGTAAAAACATCTTCTCTTTGAAATAATATAAAGTTTTCAATATAAATTAGCGATAGTTGATGAACTATTTCAAATTTCATGTTTCTCCGTTTTGACCCAATCTCACCCCCCAGACCCATTTGTCACCCCCATCGACGGTACATCAATGTTCATTTTCTCGTGACAAAGTTATAATGAGCTATTTTACACGCATCAAACTCGCGTTCCATATTAGATAAACTGGAATGCTCTATATTCCGTATCAGGATCATCATTAACTAGCGCTTGCATATCCTTCCTCATACCTCGACGGACACAATCGACTCCACATAAGGAGTTCGCACAAGCTCACCACAAGCTCAATCCTGATGCACTCTCTAGTCATGGGAACAGGGAACTGCATATCATGTATTCAAAGCATAGGAACATTTTTCTTGTGCTTATGCTTGTATCGAGTTTTTCTTGCTCTCACAACGAGCCCCACGTTATTCGTTGGGGTTTGGACTCATGTGCCTACCAGCCAGAATGAGTCGCGATGTCATATTATAGTGGTGGTACCTAGACCTACGTTGTTATGTTTCCACGGTCACCACAAATCGTACACATATTTAGTGCTTTGTGGTCCTTCCCGTTCTGGCCGAGATGGGGTAGAAACGCTAAGAAAGATTAGAAGCTCACATGTTCCACTTTCGGTACGTATTATATACAGCACTGGACAAAAGAAAGGATGCACTTTCTGATTTTCAAAGTTAACGAATTTTGATTCAAGGATTTCTTTAAGTCTACCTGTAGGAATACGAGACACAAACATTTTATACTATGTAGATATTACAAAAACTTTTTGAAATGTTATAATATGTTGCTGCACTTGACTGTTTTATTGCGCATTTATATTTAAGTTCAAATCAATGTCACATGGCATGAAAATTACAATGTGTTGACTAGTTTGAATTTACCGCAAAACTGATCAATGATTCAGTAGTTCATAAAAATGAGACACTTTGGAAGACCATTCACACACATGTGTCAATATTTTATCGGACACGAATATATTCGATACGTCCCAACTATAGAGTTCTCGTCGCGCTTAACACATAGTTCCTGCAACGTTATCTTTGGAAACGATCTCATACATAGCTACCCACCCAGCACTCAGCACCATCAGCAGTAGTAGTAGCTGCAATCGTGTCCTATGGTGGACAAGGAAAATTGCGCGAGGATACCGTATAGGTAACCTCTAGTCCCCCGTCCCCGTACGACGTGAACTAGATTCATCAAAGCAGGACAATGTACTAGTAGAGCATTCGCGAGTTAGACGTCGCTCGAAGCGTTTGTGTATCACACGACCCCGACAGGACAACGGAGGTGCTACCAACTAGTAGCAGCTCAACGGTGAAAAACGGACACCTGTTATACCTTGGCAGCCCTTTTTGGTGCGTACGAAAGCAAGTGCGTGTGTTGTTTATTTTTTTACTGTTTTATGATCGATGGTAGGAGTGATAAGCCGATCGAAAATTGGACCAAGGATAGCAAGGTTCATGTGTGTTTGAAGGGTGTAACGAACGATGACGGCTCACTAAAGGACACAGGAAGCCAACCAATTTGTCTAACTACACGCTAGGTCGCCAAACTTGTGCTTTGTGGATAGACGTGGCCGAAGGGTTGCTGTATTTTTCGGAGGTAATTCACCTTTTTTAGTTGTTTAGTTTTTTACCTGTTTGATGTAGTGGTCGCCACGGAGTCCATTGCGAAGAAGTTTTAAATCAATTTGTGCGTCGCGTCGCTACAGCCGACTCTAGGGCTCAGTGTCAGTTTGGGTGCCGATTGAATTGGTTCAAGTTCAAAAGTTGATAGTTTTATTGATTCTCTTAGTTAGGAAAGGGAAGCATTCGTCAAAATAGGGAATCATTCTATGTGGTAAGCAATTGATTTTAATGTGTAAAGTTTGCAACAGTTACTTGCGATACCCTACAGTAATAGTGAATAAATACTGTAATAGTGGGTAAATGGTGCAAGATGAGTTATGGCACGAGATGCATCAGTGTTTTCTAGCGCAGTGATATCAGGCCAAACATTTCTAAAGGTCCTATCTGCAGAAGAGAGGCTCCCTTTGGTTTCCCTCTCTTTCGTTAATATCTCAGCTGTTTATTTGTATTATGATTGTCTCCTTGGATTGAACGATGGTCAAAACAATTTTCTTTTGATTTGTACTGCAAAAATAGTTGAAAAATGTACCATTACATTGCAATAATTGAAAGAGATAGTGAACAAAGAGAGCCTCTCAAATGCAGATAGGACCTATTGAAATGTTTGGTCTGCTATATGTATTTTGATTACTTTAGAGCCATAGCCAAAACTGAAGAGGCGTGGGCATTCAACATAACCATGCTGAGAGTTACGGGTTTGATTCCCAGTCAGTCCAGGAACTTTTCGTCAACAAAAATTACCCTGACTTCCTTGGGCATACAGTACATAGTGTATCTTTGTGCCTGACAACCGATATCACATGCAAAATGGTCATTGACAGAGGAAGCTTTAGTTAATAACCGTGGAAGTGCTCATAGAATACTAAGACGGGAAGCAGTACGTTTTGTGGTTAGATGGCAGTTTAACTGTTATACCTTAAAAAACAAGTATTATGCTTTAAATTTTGACTAAAAACATAGTATTATTAGAAAAATACACTGTAAAATAATATTATAACGTACAAATTATGTTTATTTTTGTACGTTATATCGAAGCAAACATAAATATATATTTTTTTGCTAATATTGATAAAGACGGCGTGCAATTAATTACAAGTAATGATTTCGGCGAAATTCACAAAACCAATTATGAGAAACAAGGGTTTTCAAAGCAACATGTATGTTATTTTAAATTCGCTTAATCGGGGATACGTTATATCGAAGATTACCTGTATTGCCAGTTCTACAGTCAAAACAGTGCACACAGGCTTTAAAATGGTTGAAAAGTGCCTAAGATTCACTCTGAAGCGGTATGAGTTATGAATTTTCGTAAAAAAGTACTAAACAGAATTTGATTAAATTTTTACCACTTGATTTGTGTTATGTCATATGGGAAAGTTGTTGCGCAAATATACTCTTCAGTTACGGAAACTATGAAAATTTGTGTTTGAGGCTTTATCGATAACCATAAAAGCTTCCGAAAACAAAGAGGTAGTAAAAATGAAAATGATTGTGCCACTTTGTAAAGACACTACACCATCTTCAACCCGCCGAGGTTGAACACGAAACTCCCAGTGGAGAATTTTCCGTTTGACGAAAAGTTTTCACCGACTGGAGTGGGAATCGAACCCGCAATCCGAGGTTTACGAAACGCCTACACGACTGATGCGACGTTGCTACCCACACAGCAACGAAGTCCACACATTGATAGGCGTATTCGAATTCTCGAAGGTTTTTAGGGTAATTTCAGAGAATTCGCAGGGTCGCGCTTGTTGGTAAGAGGGAATTTCAGACGTGTTTTTCTGGTTTTCGGGAGTGTTCCAGGGGCACCACTAGGATTTAAAGAAGTTTCTGGAGCGTAACAGAGTGTTTAAAGAGATTCCAGAAGATTTTCGGAGGCATCTCAGAGGATTTCAAGCGGGGTTGAAGGGCGTTTTCAGGAACGTTTTGTGAAGCTGCAGGGAATTTCAAGGATCGTCTCTGAAATTTTCTGTAGCGTTTCGAAAACTCTGAAATGCCTCCTTAGGTAATACCCCTCAAAGTACCCTTGAAACCCGCTGAGATCCTCTAAAACATCATGAATTGCCTCCGAAAATCCTCTGAAATCCCTTTAGACCCCCTGTAAGCTCCAGAGATCCCCAAAAACCTCTAAAAGACCTTCATAAACACTCTGCAACCTCCTTAGATCCCTTAAACCCAAAGAAATTTCCCGAAAAGCCCCTGAAACTCCTGTAACGCTTGGGGTCCTGGAACCCCAAGGTAGCCCATGTAACGTTTCTGAAACCCTAAAAATCGCCTCGGAATTTCTATCAAAAATCCACTAGAACCCAGGGAAACCTGGAGTTTGATTCTTACGGGAATTTCAGGGACTTTTCAGAAAACTCCAGAGAATTTAAGAGGACCATGAGGTCACTTAAAACGTCTTTGAAACCCCGAGAAAAAAGTGATGCCCTTTAAGATGCCTTGAAATGCTCCTGAAACGCTCTTGGAAGCCCCGAGAACCACCTAAAAGTTTCGTAAATCGCTGTGGAGTACGTTGTGAAACCATTGGAACCGCCTCCTTTTAGCTCCACTAAAACTTCATACAAACTTCCTTTGATCTCATCTAAAAACCTCGAAGTACATAAAATCATTTCTCGCGAACTAGGTTTCCTAATTTGAAGTACCGTAAAACGGGGTATCATTGATCAGCGGGGTAACATTGATCGGCTTGACTGGTTCAATGAAATGTTCAAACAAGCATTTTACATTGAACCAGTTTTCGCTATCGAATGGTATATCGTAATCTGCTATTATTTAGTTATTAAATGACATATAATTCTTGAAAATTGAATTTCATAAACATTGAATTAAATCGATTTTTCCATAACTGTGTTTCGTAACGCAATGAGATACATAGTGGAACATTCATGCATGGCATGAATACAAGATACAATATGAGATTCGAAATCACTGTATTACTCCAATATAATATCCTAGAATTGGATTCAATGAACGAAACTCTAATGAAAATACTCTTTTTCAATAAAATATACGATTTATTAAAAGTAGGCTATCAATTCCTTAAGCCATTGCCTACCTTTAGGCGTTATCCGCGGTTTGGAGGATTTTAATCTTAAAATAACTCAAAAAGTACATAACTTGTAAGAATTTGGACAACATATTCGAAATCAGCGACCCCGAATTTAGTTAGTAATGGTATTTTCAACACAAACGAACATTGATCACTGACATGATCAATGTTACCCCAAATCAACAAAATCAAAAATTAGATTAAAAAGCCTAATTAAACATGTTTAAAAGTTTTACAATACTTTTTCGAGTAGCTTAACTCATAATCTGAGGGCCGGTACTTGTTTTAAAAATATAAAACATGTAACATTTGCTTTAACAAGAGAATTATTCAAGAAAGATCGAAAATTATGATCAATGTTACCCCGGATTACGGTACCGTAAAACGGGGTATCATTGATCAGCGGGGTAACATTGATCGGCTTGACCGATCTCATGAAATGTTCAAACAAGCATTTTACATTGAATCAGTTTCTTTTATCGAATGGTATATTGTAATCTGCTGTTATTTAGCTATTAAATGACATGTAATTCTTGAAAATTGAATTTCATAAACATTGAAATAAATCGATTTTTCCGTAACTGTGTTTCGTAACGCAATGAGATACATTGTCAAACATTCATGCTTTGCATGAGTACTAGATGCAATATGAGGTTCGAAATCACTGTATTACTTCAATGTGATCTCCTAGAGTTCGATTTAATCATCGAAACTTTTATGAAAATGTTCTTTTGCAATAAAATATACGATTTATTAAAAGTAGGCTATCATTTCCTTAAGTCATTGCCTACCTTTAGGCGTTATACGCGGTTTGGAGGATTTTAAGGACAAACGTCTTGAAACCCCGCTTCAACATTGCATCGAAACTTCAGACGCACAAATCTCAAGAAGCAAGCTGCAAACGACAATGTATTTCATTATTCTGGTCTTGCTCACTTGTAAATAGCTTAAAATAAAAAGCTCAGATGCACTAGTTTTGTTTACGATAAGATTTGTGCCTTCGAAATCGTGAGTAGGTGCCAAAGTCGGCCATTGAATGGCCATTTTGGGATTCTAACAAGTCTGTCCTTAAACCTAAAATAAATCAAAAAGTACATAGTTTGTAAGAATTTGGACAACATATTTGAAATCAGCGACCCCGAGTTTAGTAAGTAAGGGTATTTTCAACACAAATGAACATTGTGTGAACAATGTTACCCCAAATCAACAAAATCACAAATTAGACTAAAAAGCCTATTTAAACATGTTTAAAAGTTTTACAATACTTTTTAGAGTAGCTTATCACATAATCAGAGAGCCAGTACTCGTTTTAAAAATATAAAACATGTGACATTTGCTTTAACAAGAGAATTATTCAAGAAAGATCGAAAATTCTGATCAATGTTACCCCGGATTACGGTACTAACTTATTTTTTTTAGCTTTATTTACAAAATTGTTAACCCAGGAATAGTTCAGCTTGGGACCCACGCTTTACTTTCCTTCCGAAGAAATAGTTCACGTTTTATAAGTTTATCGGAAGTGGGATTCGATCGCAGATCTTCGGCGTGATAGTCACGTGTTTTAAACATCACACCAGGTCTGCTCCACAAGTACTAACTTAATTTATGCACAAAAGTTCCTCTGGCTGTCAAACACTACACAGAAAAATATTTTAACCCAGTGAATAAGTTTAAAAAACTTACATTTGTCAAAACAGCTTTTAGTTTTAACTCAGTACTGTATTATTTTCTTCGTGACCCCACGGGAATGTTGTAGAAAACAAAAAGAGAAGCAACGACATACCCGATCCTGCTCCGTGGAAGAAACCAAATTTGGGCCATCTTGGCTTAACCCAAATTTGCGCCAAATAAGGCCTCCACTGAGTGAAAATAACTTACTACTGTATATTTTTTTTGGAGCGATCAAACTACTCACCGATATCGGTGTTTGACGTAAATATGAATATTTTCACAGAACACCGAGATTGCGTCAAAACAAAACAGCTTAAATTAGGGTTCATTTTTAGTTCTGTGTAGAAAGTATGAAAAATCCCTATTTATATGCCCTGTATAAATTTAGGTGTGCCATTTTCAATAGAATATTTTCGATGGAATTAGTGGAAATGTTTGAACTCCATTTGAAACGAAGAATAATTACCGCTCTTACCAATTGCTAGTCAGAGTGAGGAAGGGGAGGCAAGTGATGATTGCCGTTGCCGATTGCCGATCAATACCGTTGAGTCCTCTGCATCTGCACAAGGCTTTCGGAGTATTATTGCGAAATGCTTTATTTTGGTAGAGGGCATTTGTGTGAAGGATGCCAGACATAAAGTGATAGATTGTGTGTTGATTACAGTGAAGATGATGCGGCACAGTTCGCTTGGGTGCATTACTTGTAGGCGTTATATGATTGATTGACACTGTACTGTGGAACTTTAAAGTCAGGGAATCGGCTTTTTCAACCCGTTTCTGGTTCTAGCGATGGCTATTATCATACAAGTATATATGTAGAGAAGAGGGAAAAAGTAGATAGAAGATACAGGGTGGAAGGAAAGAGACGTGCAAGTGATTGAACCCAGGGTCTTCTGCTAAGAATCAGAAACGGTAATCACTAGTAGACCAACAAGCCTGGCTTGAACCACGCTTTAAAACAGTCCAACATAAATTTATTAATTTTTCATCGATATGACAACCCAGGAGTTTGCATGCGAGTGTACAACATTCTTTATCAATCGGTTAGCACCATCCCGATCAGAATTTTACTGACAACTACACAAGTGCACAGATGTAAACAATATGCTTTACTTGGAAAGAGACGAACCAGCCAAGGGCTGAAAGTCTATAATAAAGACAAATCAATCAATCAACAATATGCTTAACCCTTATGTGGCCGACACGAGTACCCAGCGCCCATTTAAAAAGCACAGTGGAGAAAAAAGCAAAAAGTTTGTCGGACACATAACGGTTAAGAAACTATAAAAAGTTGATAAATTAAGCCAAGGGCTGAAAGTCTCTATAATAAAGACAAATCAATCAATCAATTGATTAATTACGTTGAATCAGGAAAATAATTATGCACGCAAGTTTAAAAATGGCACAATAATCAACCTTTTATTCCCTTGGAACTTTCGTCAGCTTCAAGGTGGTAAAGGCGTTGCGATGTGGGCTCCAATGAAAATGTAATACCAGAAAGCAGACGACATGTTATTCTATTACCACTATATAAATAGGTACAGGTCAGATATCTACAACGTGTGCAATAATAAACCAGTAAACGGTTGATTGCACCGTCAATATTCTTCGTAAAACCGTAAGCTCTTGTTTGCTTTTAATAGGCCAATTACAGGAAACAATTTCGCATAAAACTTTTGCATGATCCTTGTAGATGAGCTTATGTAATAAATGCTATAGCTATCTATAGCATCTATTGCTATACCGACAGTGCATTTATCGGCTGAGCTCAGGGCCGGATTTACAAATGGGGGGCCCGGGGCCACAGTGTTGTGGGGGCCCCATTTCCAGGGGTATATTTTTGCTTATATAGGATAAAAAAATTGCAAAAATATTATTTATTCTTATAAGTACTAATGTCGTTGTGGAAGAAGTTGAAGAAATTATATAAAGAAAAATATTTTTTTGAGATTTTGGTCGTTGCTTTAGAGTTAGTCGTAATTCGTATCAGAGTCTTTAGAGAAATGTATAGAAAAATGTATAGCAAACATCTTTGGAAAATTTCAAGTAAATTTTGTGACGCATCTGCTGGGGTAGTTTTTGTGAGTTCATGGTCGACTACCATTTTTTTTTGTGGAGCTTAAAAAGTTCTAACGCGGCTGCCAGAGGATTCTATGGTGACTTCCCGAAAAAAATCCGACAAAATTCTGAAATCAACTTCTGGGGAAACTTCATAATGCAATAGAAATTCTGTCTTTTTAGGGGGAATTCGAATAGAGACTGTTATTTTTTTTTGCGAAAATCCAGCCGAAGTTTCTTATGTAATTCCTAACTTCATTTCTTATAGAATGTCCTGGGAAACCTAGAAAAACTTTGAAAACTGATTTTTACAAAAATTGTTTGTAAAATGTTTAAAGTGTTTTCAGATTGTATAGGGATTTCTCCACAAATTTATTTTGCAATGTCCTCAAGAAATCTAAGGATTTTGTCGGGAGTTCGTCATAAATTACATCCTAAGTGAAGAAATGTTTCAAGAACCCCATATTATTCCAATTAACTTTCCGAATGTTTCAAAAAATAAATAAAACAAGAATATTGCTGCAATTCTATTAGGAATTCCTGGATAATTCTTCCAAAACATGTCTAGAATTTTCGACAGAAATAAACGCGGATATTCAGCAGGAACTCTTCAAGTATACATTCTACAAAGTTTATGAGTTAATCTACAGTTCATGCGATGTTTTTTTCCAGGATTTCCAATAAAATATTATGGACAATTTCACAAGATTGACTAGTTCAAACAAAAAATTTTAGCATGTTTTGGAGGAGTTTCGAAAGCTGCACTGCCGTGAATCGCATATCAGTCCCATGTTTGCTGGGTTTCCTATGCAAATGGGACAGATATGCGATTCACGGCAGTGCAGTCCTTCAAATAAGAACCACAATATATCACATTTCACTAGTAGGTAGTACATCACGGTGTGTCTAAAACCGTTATTAACAAAATAAAATACCCATCTTAGCGGTACCCAGCATTCGAAAGATATAGTATCCAGGTATCATCTCTGAAATTTTGGAAATGTTTCATCGAGGGAATTGATAGTTTGAGCGATTTGAAATTTTGGGGCGATTTTCAATGAAATTCTCTTTGAACTATTAATCTTCAATCGTGGTTGTATCACGATCGTGGCTATCGACCTGTCCCTCATAAATGTGGAATTCAACATTCGAAACGTATGGTATTCGAGTATTGTTACTGAAATTTTGAGAACAGTTTATCCACGCAATCAAAGGTTATCGTGAATTGAATTTTTAATCCAAATCCATAGGTTTTTACAGTATTATGGCAAATAAACGGTTACCATTTACTACAAATAACAAAAATCCGCTCAAATGCCCGCTATTGTAGTCAATCACAGCATTCAATAGTTGGATGAAATAGGATTTCGATGTCTTGGACGTACAATATCACCCCCATGTTTCGGCAAAATCGCTGGGAACCCTCTCAGTAGCTTGCCTCTAAACACACCAAGAGATTTCTCATGAAACTTTTAGGAAATTTATACAAACTTTGCAATCAACGTGGTATATGAATGGTTAAAGGATGTCCAGTGGATCTGTAACAATGCTTACCAGAAATTAAGAAGGGAAAGCAGCATTTTTTGTAATGTGTAGAAGTGAGTCAGCAATTAAAGCAAATTGTTGGACGATTTTTATTAGCCTCACGGCAAGGTGAAGTAGCGTTGTCATCATTTTTGCACGCGAAGACATCTAAGTTTGTTAGCGAAACTCCATGTTAGTTGAGTAAATGAGCCCCTAGTTAACGGTATGAATCAGGAGTTTATATTGACTGCCACTCCCCGACCTGCTTTGCTCATAACTCTTGGAACGCATTGTACAAAGCCGCCAAAAAAGCAAGTCCTGAAAAGGTACAGTTGTGGTCCATGATGGCTGTTGTTAGACATCAGCAACGAACGTATGACTTCACAGGAAAAGCATGTCACAATTTAATGGACGCTTTGATGGTTCTTGGAGGAGTTTCTAAGCTACACGATCTTTTAAATGTAAGCGTTAAATTAACTATTATGGTTTAATAATAATTATATTTCAGGAATTAAAGCTCTACAAAGACATCTATAGAGCGTGTTTCATAGATAAATTGGATCCAGACTATACCACGTTGAAGACTAGATTTGAAACGAAATGGGAGACCCTTAAGCTGTCGAATTTCACAAAGTTTCATATTTTGCAGTTCCAGTTGCTGGTCTGAGATGATACATACTGGAGAATCTCTTGGTATGTTCGGAGGGCAAACTACTGAGAGCGTTCCCAGCAATTTTTCTGAAACATGGGAGAGATATCGTACGCTCTAGACATCTCAATCCTATTTCAACCAGCTGTTGATTGCTGTGATTGACTACAACAGCGGGCATTTGAATTGGTTTTGGTTGTTTGTAGTAAATAGTAACTGTTTAATTATTATAGATACTGATACTGTTAAAACCTATGGATTTGGTTTAAAATTTCAATTCACGATAACTTTTGATTTCGTGGATAAAATGTTCTCAAATTTTCAGTAACAATATTCGAATACCATACGTTTCGAATGTTGAATTCCAAATTTATGAAGGGTGACAGGTCGATAGCCACGATCGTGATACAACCACGATTGAAGATTAATAGTTCAAAGAGAATTTCATTGAAAATCGCTCTAAAATTTCAAATCGCTCAAACTATCAATTCCCTCGATGAGACATTTCCAAAATTTTAGAGATGATACCTGGATGCTATATCTTTCGAATGTTGGGTACCGCTAAGATGGGTATTTTATTTTGTTAATAACGGTTTTAGACACACCGTGACATTAGTGACCCAATTTTGTCAGCCCTTATGCGAAACACGTTTTTTTCTCTCCCTTAAAACTAAAAATTATTTCGAACATTGTATCCCTCTATCTTCTGTTTTTTTTTTGGTACTCAGTCATTTTTTTTTGTTTTACATTTTTATTCGTGAAGTGGGATTTTGTGGGGGCCCCCCTGGCCCCCCCTTAAATCCGGCCCTGGCTGAGCTAATAATGTTTCAAATTTAGTTCAAGGTGGGATTAAATTTTCCTGTTAAACTCTTAGCAGATGACTGTAAATATTTTTCTGTCGATACCACCGCAGATAAATATTTGCACTGTGAATGCGTTCATTATAAAAATATGTAGGTATGCTGAAGCTATAAAGCTATAAACGTCATGCTTTACCATATATCACTTAAAATTCAACTAATTACTTCTATGCTTGCCCACATTTCTCCAGGTCAATGATATAATAGCTTCCATTAGGGTGCCTCATAAATATATATCAAGCCTAACTTTACCAAACACCGTATCTAACAAAATTCAAAATTGTTCCTATACAAACTCATACATTGAACATTTCGAAAACGTGGAAAATCCGGGTATTTTTTCACAAATCGTCCTCGAAGACGAGTGATACAAGTAGTCCTCAACGAAATTCAGCGTCTCATGTGAAAATCTCTTTTTTGTTTACATATGTTACATACGGTGTTTGGTAAAGTTAGGCTTGATATATTGTTTTTTTTTTGAGAGTTGTGAACTCAGCCGAACCGAACAAAATAACAATAACAAATACAAAAATAATGCAACTCTATGAATAAATCGTGTCCCACTAAGAGCACCAATGCATCAAAAAATAAAGTGGAAATGCACAATAAAATAGAACATTACAAATTAACGACAAGTGACACAAAAAAATACTGATTACTAAAAAAATGGATAACGAAGTTCAATCCCCGGTTGACGATGTTTCAGTTTTTTATCCATCGGTCGATTCTGTGATTGTGTTTCCTCTGGCAGGTTGCTTTTTGTTCGGAGCATTTGCTGCTTACATAACTTTTGTTTGGTTTAGTATTTCTAATCCTAATAAATGTATTTTTTTTTTTGTAAACTCAAGAATGGATACTCAATGTTTTTTACATGGATGCACTGGTTCGTGCTTCAGAAAAATTGAAAAAAATACAAGCCGGCCATTTTTATACTCTAGCAATATCAAAAACTAGTCATAGAGTGTTTTTCTAATAAAATAATTGATGACTGCTAAAATTATCCGGAAGTAAAAAAGCAAGAAATATTGTACACATTACGTTCAATTGAATGCAATGCAGAGTTTAAAATTTTCATTTTCAATGAAAATGTATATGTATCTATATATACAGGGTGTTAGGTTCATGAGTGCAAACTTTTTAAAGGGTGATAGAGGACCATAAATGGTGTAAAAAATTGTTCTACGCATATGGTCAAATCTCAACCGTTACGTAGTTATTGGACTCCCCATGTTTTTGACTCTTATTACCTTAACTGGCTATAACTTTAAAATGGTTTAACTTATCGCAGTTTTTTTACCCTTATTCGAAAGATTATTGAATTTTCTATCAAATGGCATCTTTGAACCGATTGGTTTAGCTAAATAACTAAGTTTTCTAGGGCAAAATAGCTAAAAATAGTGTGTTTTTATTTGTTTATGTCCATTATCTTTAAAACATGCGTAATAAATTAAAATTCTTTCTTTGGGAAAGTTGTGGCCCCTGTTCCACTCTACAATTTGTTCTTAGACGCCAAACTTCTAACTCTTATCGTTTTCTTGCAATTTTGATTTAAATGTGCAGCACAGTGCGCAAAAAAGTGCTAACCATGACGATTGCAAATTTCTGAACTGAAATGCGACGTTTAAATCGAAATTGCAAGAAAACGATAAGAGATAGAAGTTTGATGTCAAAGAACGAACTGTAGAGTGAAACAAGGATCACAACTTTCCCAAAGAAAGAATTTTAAATTATTACGCATTTCTCAAAGATAATTGACAAAAACAAATTAAAACACACAACTTTTAGGCTATTTGATCTAGAAAACTTAGTTATTTAACTAAACCGATCGGTTCAAAGATGCCATTTGATAGAAAATTCAATAATCTTTCGAATAAGGGTTAAAAAAGTGCGATAAGTTTGACCATTTTAAAGTTATAACCAGTTAAGGCAATAAGAGTCAAAAACATGGGGAGTTCAATAACTACGTAACGGTTGAGATTTGACCATATGCGTAGAACAATTTTTTTCACCATTTATGGTCCTCTATCACCCTTTAAAAAGTTTGCACTCAGGAACCTAACACCCTGTATAAAAATGAGTTTGAAATCTCTTTGAGGCAACAAAACTCACAAACGGCTGAACCGATTAGGATGGCTCTTGCACGGTTCGATTCGTTTTCATGGTGGCTGTGTTTATATGTACAAAAAGTTACGAAAATCAACTAGAAAAGTAACAAAATTGAAAAAGAACTGATTTTCTATGAGCTGGGAAGAAAATCAACACGACCGAAATGAAATCAATCTAGAGTGCGGTGCTATTTTGAGCTCAACAGTTGTCAAACCACCACAAGACGGCAAGACAAAGTTTGCCGGGACAGCTAGTTTCTTATAAAAATCAGTACTAGCTTTGAAGCGATTTGAACAAGTTCAGTATCTAATGGAATCAGCCGTAATTTTGTGATGATGCATAGAAGTGTTGAACCACCCTATCCTTCTACACATCACCCAGTCCGTTGACTGAACACAAAATATTGCAACATACCGAGCGTGTGGCGTGGACGATGGTTTCATTCAGGCAATCAGGAACTACCTAGCCTTGTAGGCGCCCAACTCAAGATTTTCTCACGATATGTGCAAGTGCGCCCGCACATTGTTGAGCTTTACTTCGGCTATTCAATGCGTGTTCAGACAGAGGAATGCTTCGTCATTGCGTTTTTCATTACATCCATGACGGAAGAACTTTACGAACTAATATAGAAACGGCGATTTTATATTGATGGACTGAAGGACTGTGCAACTAATTTCATTAATTCTATAAGTGACCAATAAACAACCAACAGTATGAATAATTTCCAAAAATACTAGAAACGTACCAGAAACCATTTATTGCTGCCTTTTTAAGGATACTTATTTATCAGCTGCATTGTTTATTATTGTTTTTTTGACAGTTTTCATTGTATTATTGGCTTATTTTATTTCTTAGTATTTGTTTTTATTTTTATATTAGATTATGTTTTATTCATTGTTCCTTTTCTGTCTCATTTGTTTTCTTCTTCACAGTTTATTTTGTTTTTATAGTACTTCTGCTGTTGAATTGTTTTAGATTTTTGGTGATTGATTATATTTACATTTTATATTTTTGCTTTTCCTTTTTTGAAGTTCTCGTTTAGTACTGCCTCATAGAAAACCTTCATTATAAATGTTCGATTTATGATCATTAAGAAAATATGGCAAGATCTATTTCCGTTCAAGGCCTTCACATTATAAACTATTTATGTGTCAGGGGTGGTAAACTGGTAAACCCCATACGATGAACTTATGCCATGATTGTGGTAATAGTTCTTGATTTGCATATCGCTTCCGAGAAAGGTATCCTCTTGTTCTTGCCGCCACACTTTGTGCTGTCATGCAACGTCAGATTAAACTTGACCTGCCTTATTTCGTTTTGCAATCTGTGAGCTCGTGCTGTACCTATACCAACAGCTTACAAGAAGGATCATTTTCCTTTCTATATTATTCTAAGTAGGCACCCAACGATTTAATCGGACCATGACCCACCAACCGTAACAAAACGATCCTACATTACGTCAAAGGCGGTAAATCATGTGTTGGTGCTTGGCCTAAGAGATGGTTTTCACGAATGGCCGTCAACGACGACTCTCGCTATGCCACCGGCGGCATGATTGGTTGTCCTCATCGTACCCTAACTCAAGTGGATGGCCGAATAATGAATGAAAAACGACGACGACGAATCGAAATTCGAAAACCGCGGTGCACACCGAACTAGTGTGCGGGGTAAATGTGCGAAAAAGAAAATCAATTACCCATGCCGGGAGGGGCTTTCCAGCCTATTTCCTTTCGAAAAAGTTTGGCTCAGTTTGAATCAACGAACGAAGGCCTGTGCAGTGCCTTGTGCTCGTGGCACAACCAGTTAATGTTGAGATATCGCAAATCCGGGTGTGATTACTTATAGACTTCCGAATGTGCAATGTATTCCTTTATCTGCTGGTGTATTAACAACCGGAGTATGAAAATTCCGGCAGCTCACAAGCAGGCTCTCAAAGCAGCCGCGTGTCGAAATGAGGTGAAAACTAGTGATCCGCCGGAAGAGGCTAAAGTGATACGAGTGCAGATTGGCCGTGGTGGAGATTCCAGCGAAACCGTGACAAAAAGTAATAACTTTCTAATTCGTGCAACTTGTGTATTTGACTTGACACCTACCTGATTAGGAATCCTTCAGTTGAATTCCTAAGAACATTGAAGTGTAGAATATGAACAAGACTTAAGATTCCAGTACACACAGGGTCAAATATTGGTGTTTGGCTCGATTGTATCTTCATTAGTGTCAAACACATGTTGTTTCTTGAGTTCTTTTTTGTCAAATATTTGACCCTGTGTACTTATAGCCATACATCTTATGTGGCATACGCTTATTCCATGTTTATTGTTTGACTGTGTGTGTATATAGTGTCCCAACCCAAGCAACACACATGTTATAATAGAGTTACGGCAGCGCAAGTTTTGGTTGTATAGAAGTTTATTTTACGTAATTCTAACATTGTGTTGAAATAACGTAAAATAAACTTCAATACAACCAAAACCTGCGCTGTCGTAACTTTTATATAACATGCGTGTTACTTGGGAAGATAAGCAAAATTTGTTCAATCACGTCAAATTACCTGTCTCATCAATATGGGGAAAGTGGAGGAAATGATGATGCAACCAATTGCCCACAACAAATAGTATGTACAACTACACGTGCACAAACTCATCTCTTGGGTTCTTCGGGTTATGTGGGGATCGACCCACTAAAAACTCCGGCGACCTTACATGAGTACTCTCTATTGGTTAGCGTTCCACCAGCTACCGCCTTGAGTTGTCCTTTCTTCTCTGGAAGCTTGGGTTCTGGCTAGTGCTACAGGGTACCCATTAGACTCGAGCTCCCAGATGGGGAAGGGACCAACTCAACTTGCTGTTAGTAGACCCGCCATTTTTTCTGTATTTCAAATACGATTCGGTAGACGGTGGAAGTACCGGAATCCCACTTGTCCGACCCCGTACACATCCTTTCAACAATGTTGTCAGGAGTGTCTTGTCGCAGTCAGCTCATTCTGGATATACGGAGGACCCTGCATGTCCGAATCTGTGCAGACACCACCTCAAGCATTCACGACCTGACAGAAATTGCGTCAAGTGAAAGCTCACCTCACCATGGAGCCTGCTCGTCCACTTGGACACGCTCGGTATGAGTCTGTTTGTCCATCTAATTTTGCTGAAGGAATCCCATTCCCTCTGCCGCTTCAACATATACGATATTCTGGCGATCGCGCCTCTTATGCCGCGTCGATCGAAGTACTCTTCATCCTCCATCGTCCACCACTAGTGCTATGAGCAGCATGCCCGCTAGCACTCATACCGCGTCGCTTCCTTTGAGATTGTGCGGTATGCGCTGCCCATCCTAAGGCACATCAGCCTGTTGGTACTCTGTAGTTGCTTCAAGTTTCGGTTGACCACTAGCGCACTCGATCATGCAGCGGCCCCATACCGTAGTATGGAGACCGCTACTGTCGCGAGCAGCACACGCTTACTCGAGACTGTTGCCGAGTTATTTGACATTATCTTTGACAATGCCATTATCGTCATGCTTGCCCCTTTTGCAGGCATACTCCACGTGGCTTCCGAATTCAGCTTATCGTCGATCATCATGACCCTCAATTACTTCAGGTATCAGGTATCAGAAGGCCGGCTCCAGAGGCACGTTATCCTCCATTTGGGACATTTGTGCCATCGCCAAAATAACAGCCTATTTCATCATCTACCTGAGGGAAAAGGAAGGAAAAAGGACTTGGATGGGGATAGGGACAGGTAGGGAAATAGGAAGAATACCCTGGAAGAGGGTACTAACGCACAAGCGTACCACAATGGGTTCAAACAGCGCCCTGAAAAGGGCACTGTAATAACGCATAAAGCGAAAGAGAGCCTATAGCTCTTTACCACAGCGGGTTAAGAACAACAGAATATCCTGAAGATTCAGGTTTCTGAAGTCAGTTTCACTTAATAAGTGTTTACCGAACACTCGGAAACGCAGTTGCGCGAAAACTGGACAGTTGCATATCAAATGATACGAAGTTCCATAATCGGATTCACAGCTATCACAGGCAAATGAATTAGCTTGCTGAATATTCGCCATGTGATAGCTGAGTCGGCAGTGGCCAGTCAATGCTTTGACCAGCATGCTGCAATTCTGCTTAGACAGATTAGTTAGATACTTCGCCACCCGTAGAGATGGCTCAGAACTATACAATTTGGTTTGACGACATGACTCCAAACTATTCCAATATTGTCTGTGTTGAGTGACAGCCCAGGTGTGAATCTGAAGCTTAATCCAACACTTTGATATCGGAATAGCTGGCTCAGGGCCAATGAAGTCATGTGATGCTCCAGAGCGAGCTAACTCATCAGCCAATTCATTTCCAGCGATGGAAGAATGACCAGGTACCCATACAAGGTGAACAGCGTTTGCTGAATTCAGCTCCTCGATTTGAGTTCGACAAGCGATAACTATCTTCGACCTGGAGTTGGCCGAAGCAAGTGCTTTAATAGCAGCCTGGCTATCTGAACAGAAGTATATTACTTTGCCCATTACGTGCTGCTGAAGTGCGGAATGCACTCCGCACATAAGAGCAAAGATTTCGGCCTGAAAAACGGTGCAATGTCTACCAAGTGAGTAAGACTGATATAGCCTTAGCTCACGAGAATAAACACCAGCACCTGCTCGACCTTCGAGAAGGGAGCCATCAGTGTAACATACGATGCTTTCTGAAATACTTCTTTCCAGATAACCAGATGTCCACTCTTCCCGGGAAGGGAATATCGTGGAAAATGTCCTATATGGAAAATTACAAGCAATTGTAAGATCACTTGGAGCAAGGACAATTTTGTTCCAATTCACCAAAAGTGAAAACAACGAGGTGTGTGTTGATGTGCGGTTCACAGGAGTTCCCTCTAATAGACCGAGTACCCATACACGGTAAGTGCAAGAAAGTGCTTCATGTTTGAGATGAATGTGTAGTGGGGCAACGTCAAAGAGAACTTCTAGCGCTGCCGTAGGAGTTGAGGAGAACGCTCCAGACATCGCCATTAAGCACATCCTTTGGAGATGGCCTAATTTTGATTGGACCGTTCTCACTTCACCCTTTTGCCACCACACAAGACATCCATAAGCCAATATTGGCCGAACCACAGTTGTGTAAATCCATTTGATATACTTGGGTTTTAGACCCCAAGTTGTACCAAAAGTACGCCGGCATTGCCCGAAGGCCATACAAGCTTTCTTGATTCTGAACTCAATGTGAGGTGTCCAGGAAAGCTTGGAATCAAGAATGACTCCAACGTACTTTACCTGTTCAGTCACATCGATTTCAGAATCAAAGAGACGCAAAGGTCGAACGCCATTAAGGTTTCGCCTTTCCGTGAAAAGAACAATAGATGTTTTACTCGGATTAACCGAAAGGCCATGTTGGCGACACCAACCCTCAACTACCTGAAGGGCGTTTTGCATCAGGTCGAAGAGGGTGCTGATGCACATACCAACTAACAATGTTAGGTAGTCGTCGGCAAAACCATAAGTAGGAAAACCGCTATTATTGAGTTACCTCAATAGCGTATTTGCTACGAGATTCCACAAAAGTGGTGATAAGACTCCCCCCTGGGGGCATCCACAAACACTCAATTTCCTAATCCCTGCTAGACGCAATGTCGAGAAGAGATATCGGTTTTTGAGCATTTGGTGAATCCAATTGGAAATCATTGGAGATATACCATGACTCCGTGCGGCACGGAGTGGCATCGAAAGGCAGGTTGTCAAAGGCACCCTCGATATCTAAGAAAACTCCCAGACAAGACTGCTTTTGAGCGAATGCTTTCTCGATATTGTAAACAACCTTGTGTAAAAGAGTCACAGTGGACTTACCAGATTGGTAGGCATGTTGGTTCACATGAAGAGGCACGTTGACCAGATGAACATCACGGATGTGATGATCCACAATGCGTTCTAAGCATTTCAGAAGAAAAGAGGTCAAACTGATAGGTCTGAAACTCTTTGCTTCTTCATACGACGCACGACCCACTTTTGGAATAAACTTTACAGTAATATCCCGCCAGGATTTGGGAATATACCCTGTAGCAAAACTGCAAACAAGTAGTTTTTTCAAAACATGTTTGAAATAATCAAATCCCTTCTGAAGCAAGATAGGATAAATCCCATCTGCCCCAGGAGATTTGAAAGGAGCAAAGCTATTAAGAGCCCACTCAATCGATTCTATAGTTACAATACTCCGAGCCGAAGCTAAAGAATCATAACTACAAGAAAAGACATCAGGTTCATCCGAAGATGTAATATCCACACATCCAGGGAAGTGTGTGCTGAATAAGCATTCCAGAACTTCCTCATCAGAGGAAGTCAGATCGCCATTTGGCAAACGAAGTTCGTTCACCCGGAAATCCTTAGATTTCGCAAGGATTTTGTTTATCCGACTGACTTCACTCAAGCTGGAAACATTTGTACAAAGGTTTTTCCAGCCGGATCGTTCAGCAGACCGGAGAGCTTTCCTGTAGGCCTTGCGAGCTGACCTGAAAGCCTTCGAACCAGCCGAACGTCGTCTGTTCCAACTCTTTCTACATTGTTTCCGGAGTTTCGCCAGATCAGAGTTCCACCAAGGGGTTCCTCTTGTGATCTTCACAGACCGTAGAGGGCATGCTTCTTCAAAAGCTTCCATAATGAAGGCCGTTATAGTATCAACGGCATCATCTAAATCACTTGGAGTGTCAATGGATGGCCGCAACCAAATCAGTAAAAAGATCCCAGTTTGTTGACCGGGGATTCCTGAAACGCAATGTTTGCGAAGTAACATTTAAATAGCATAGCATAGCATGAATACTTGCACAAATCTTGGATGGAGTTGCAAAGTTGAATATTTCCATTGACATTGCTGATGTCGCTACTATCTACAATGTCATAGATTCACTCAGCTCCACACACCTGGCCAAGTCCTTGCAAGCATTTATAAATCCCTTCATCAACTTAGAAAGAGCCCAGAACTGAAGCATCTTCCAATAGATAAAAGGATGTTGAAAATAGCGAATTTTCAACTTATATGCAGTTATAAAGTAAATATCCTGAAATAGAATTATTTATAAATAAATAATATTGGAAAGATCTCACCAATTGTTGTGGGGTTTTTGTGGTTCAATTCCGATCATCTAATTGTCTTGATTAATGTTCTTCTCTGTAAAGAACAACACAATACTCAGCAAAGAACAACACAATACTCGTTTGCGAAGTAACATTTAAATGTTCAAAAAAGATATAGCGATGGTCAGATAAAGATTCTTCATCTGACACATGCCAATTGGTCAGCTCGTGACTAATTCTGCTAGAGCAAAGCGTTATATCTAACACTTCCTCTCTAGCAGATACCATGAAGGTTGGACGGTTGCCTATGTTAAGTAATGCAAGATCTGTACTACTTAAGTACTCCATCAAATTGGAGCCTCTCAAGTTAATGTCTGAGCTGCCCCAGATGATATGGTGAGCATTAGCATCACTGCCAACAATTAGCGGAAAGCCTTTTGAAGTGCAGTATGCGATGACTTGTTTGAAAGCATCCGTAGGGGATGGTTCATCATGCGGTAAATACACAGAACAATAGACGTATTTCCTGTTGAGGTTTCCAACAGATACATCAATTGTGATAGCACATACATCTCTGGTGGTTAGTTCAGAGATGAATGTAGCAACTATTGCGTTGTTGACAAGCACACAGGCTCGAGGCATGACACGCGAGTTTGCCATTTCATGTTTACTGAAAGTGGCAAACACCGGGTTCACAAGGTTTCCTAGATAGAAATTTCCCTTACGAAAGTAAGGTTCTTGTACCAAGGCCACTTGGGATGTACCATTTTGCATAAGTCTGCAAAGATTGATCGTTGCTGTTCTTTTATGCTGAAGATTGATCTGAGCTATCCTAACCGTAGCCACTACCCAAACTAGGTAAGATTAAACTCTTCGCAACAACAGCACAACAAAGAACAGCAACAATAAAACCAAATCGGTATCGATTGGAAAACGCCAAAGGCGAGGATACACAGAATGCACTGTGTAAATCGCATAATGCGAAACCATATAGGTGAAAATTTGAACTAATTAACAACATCTTCATAATCCCGCCCTTATTTAGCCTCAAGTGAGACTAAAGAAGGGCAGCTGATTGTCTCGGAGAAACACAAGGTCCACTGCACCATTGCTCCGGTTAGCGCAGTAAGGGCTACATACTGTGGAGGGCGCCCTGGTACTTCACAGGCTCCGTTAGAGGTTAGGTTTTTATTAGACCCCCCTAGCCATTCATTCCTAGGCACGGTAAGCATAAAGCCGCATCACACCATGAATTAGGGGTCACCTGTTGGTGGATTCTTACCACCAGTGCAGTGCATGGTACATAGTGTCCCAAGATTTATCCAGTCACGTCAAATTACCTGTCTGTAATATGGGGAAAGGGGAGGAAATGATGATGCAATCGTTTGCCCACAACATACTGTATATGCAACTACACGTACACAAACCCAGTAGGTGGTTCCTCGAGTTATGTGAGGATCGACCCACTAAAAACTCCGGCGAACGTACATGAGTACTCTCTATTGGTTAGCGTTCCACCAGCTACCGCCTTGAGTTGTCCTTTCTTCTCTGGAAGCTTGGGTTCTGGCTAGTGCTACAGGGTACCCATTAGACTCGAGCTCCCAGATGGGGAAGGGACCAACTCAACTTGCTGTTAGTAGGCCCGCCATTTTTTCTGTATTTCAAATACGATTCGGTAGACGGTGGAAGTACCGGAATCCCACTTGTCCGACCCCGTACACATCCTTTCAACGATGTTGTCAGGAGTGTCTTGTCGCAGTCAGCTCATTCTGGACATACGGGGGACCCTGCATGTCCGAATCTGTGCAGACACCACCTCAAGCATTCACGACCTGACAGAAATTGCGTCAAGTGAAAGCTCACCTCACCATGGAGCCTGCTCGTCCACTTGGACACGCTCGGTATGAGTCTGTTTGTCCATCTAATTTTGCTGAAGGAATCCCATTCCCTCTGCCGCTTCAACATATACGATATTCTGGCGATCGCGCCTCTTATGCCGCGTCGATCGAAGTACTCTTCATCCTTCATCGTCCACCACTAGTGCTATGAGCAGCATGCCCGCTAGCACTCATACCGCGTCGCTTCCTTTGAGATTGTGCGGTATGCGCTGCCCATCCTAAGGCACATCAGCCTGTTGGTACTCTGTAGTCGCTTCAAGTTTCGGTTGACCACTAGCGCACTCGATCATGCAGCGGCCCCATACCGTAGTATGGAGACCGCTACTGTCGCGAGCAGCACACGCTTACTCGAGACTGTTGCCGAGTTATTTGACATTATCTTTAACAATGCCATTATCGTCATGCTTGCCCCTTTTGCAGGCATACTCCACGTGACTTCCGAATTCAGCTTATCGTCGATCATCATGACCCCCAATTACTTCAGTGAGCGCTTAGAGTTTATCGTGCACCTGCCTGTTGTTCAGACTTACAGTTGTTTAGCACCACCACTTCCATTTTGTGGTGCGCGAGTCATCCGCTATACCAATTGCGTGCATTGCTATCAGTTTTACATCCTCTATCGACTCGCCGTATATCACGAGGGCAATATGTGATGTGGCTCCTCTCGTCTTTCTCAGTGTCATACATTAGCACCATATTCTGGAAGTCGCGCTCCAGTATCCGGCATAAGCTAATCGAGACTCCTAGGCACAAACATACACTCGATGGCGGCCCAGCTGACGCTGTTGAACACATTCTTTACGTCCAGCGTGACGACCGCATAATAGCGGATTCCTGTTTGCTTCTTTTGGAGCGCTATCTCGGCCGTTTTGGGTATGTACATACAGCCTTAAGTGCGCCCACCGTCGATAGACCTTTCCAGAGGCTGAATTGGTTATCCGAGAGGCCAGAGTCATCCGGTTTTTCGGTATAGATCATCAGCCTCGACAGAATGATCTGTTCCAACAGTTTCCCGACGGTGAAGAAAAGGCAGAGAGGTCTGTATGCCGACAGATCCCCAGGTGGCTTCCCGGGTTTGGGCAGTAGAGAACCAATCTTTGCCTTTTCCATCTCTCCGGAAATTCGCCTCTGTCTAAACACATCTGCATAGTCATTCTGGACATGTCATGGCTAGCCTCGATGGTCGTTTTGATGGCTACTGTCGGGATACCATCCGGACCCGGAACTTTATTCAAGTTAAGCGACTTCGCTATTGCGTAGAGCTCGTCGTTCATTACCGGGGCGACCTCGCTTTGGGGATAGGGGACGTTGGTGCATGATCTTGTATCGTAACGTGGGACAACGTTTCCACGATCTTCTGCAGCATCTCGAGGGATGTTGACGCGCCCTTCGTTTTGGCAATGACTACTCTGTTGGCATCACCCCAAGGGGTCGCCCGCTTACGCGCCTCAATCTCTTTTTTCAGTGCCAGTTCAGCTGCCCTATAGGCCTCACTTCGCTCCATTCTACCGTCATCGGTGCGAGCTCTTTGCATTCTTTGCATTTCAGTAACCGGTTTGCGTCCTTTTCTGGGTAGGGATCGCCTTAGCATTGCAGCGTCACATGCACGGCTTAGGGTTCCGACTAAATTATCACTGGACAGATCGTTGGTGCGATCGCTCCACAAATGCCGGCTTATCGAAACGTGAGGTCCGCCATCCTCGATGGTGGTCGATGACCTTCGGCTGTGATTGTCTTCCTCCGTGTTCCACCCTGTATCGAATCGCTAGATGGCCCAGATGGTCACTGTGCGTGAGGGTGGCGCACACTTTGAAAAATGCCAAGTCTTACATCCTGAATCGGTTGTTTTGAACTCCCAGAAGCTACGTTCAAAATTTGAGCAAAATCGGTTAAACCTAAGGGAACGCTCGAAGTGCTTGAAGTTTGCATGGGAAAACGTGGCCAAATGTATGCAGAAATCTGCGGTTTTCGTTTTTTTGCCGGTGGCGTTGGTAGGTGGCGCTGTAAGCATTTGATGATGAAACCCTTTGGTATTATTGTAGGTGACTACATGTCAAACAACTTTACCGAAGACCGCAAAGTGATACGACGGTTGTTTTTCATATAAGTGTGGGCCACCCTTGTAGTCCAAGCTAGGGTTTCGACTTGAGCTCCAGAAGGTTACGTCAATGATGGACTCTGCACCGACATATTTTAGGTTTTTATTGTCGCCTACGTTTGTGACATCCACGTTCAGTCTAGCCATAGTTTCGAGGATAGCCCAGCCTCTCGCGTTAGTCAAGCGGCTACCCCACTCAATCGCCCAGGCGTTGAAGTCTCCACCGATGACCACGGGACTCAATCCCCCTGTGCACTTCATATCGAATCCAGCATAGACGAGAACTGGTCTATCGGCCATCTGGAACAACTGCAACAGTACACTCCGTTGACCTTCGCTATTGCGAAGTCCTTGTGTGACGTGGAAATCATTTCCTGGGCTGGAAAACGACCGGTTGTACAGATTTCCGCTAGCTTGACCTTTTCCGCTAACAAGTTCCCTTTATCGGAAGAGATGCGGTATGGGTTCGATAGTAGGGCCATGTCTGTACTTGACTCCGAGACTGACTGCCACAACAACTGTTGTGCGGCTTCACAGTGGTTTAGACTTAGCTGTGTAACCAGCAGGTGCCCTCAGAACCTCGGCATACGTATCTGCCTCGCTTTCGAAGAGCATCACTTCGCTCCGTTCGCGTTTACGGGCTGACTTCACTTAAACCTTCTTTTTTCCCATCGTAATCCAAGGATTCTCTTTCCTTTGGTCCGGTTGGCCTCCTGGGGCTTGGTTGCCCTGCCCCTTACGCGTTTCGCAACCGACTTGGCAGCCTAGTTACTCACGCTGGCCGTCTTCTTTTTCCTCTTTGACTTGCTCGTCTCTGCCGGACGATTTTTGGGCCCCATCTCCTCTGCAGGTTCCGATCAAGCAACTTGAGCCGTAGTGTACTGTCATGAAAACATTGGTTCACATTGGTTCAGCACAACTATTACCTGGTGTACATTACGACCTATTTCCCTACATCGTTATTTTTTCGAAGAAATTGGATAACTACTAGATACTTTGCCTCCTTATATACGTATGTGCTTTACTGTGACCGGACGTCTAATCGTCGCTGCCGTCATGCATGCTTCAAGTATTTGAAGAAAGATTTCGAGGTCAGTTGGATCATCCGAATGCAGAAACGTCATTACACGGTGTTTTTCATTGAGAGACGGTCTCGGACTAGTAGTTCTGATTTGATCTTTTCAAGCAGAACTCCTGGTATTCCCCCGATCAAATCTAGTTCTTGATCAAATCTAGTTCTTGGACCCTTTTGCATATGATCATGTGATCATCTGCATACGCGAGAATTAGAGGGATTTTAGTCGGCTTCCTTGTTCGAGCTGCACTAAATTGTCTATTAGGTGATAAAGGGCAGCCTTTTTTCACGCGCTCTCCCTTGGTCACTTTCGGAGTTCTTTGACCCAGCTATTGGAGGCAAAAAGTCAAAGGCCTGCCTGATATCATGCGCAAAAGCATAAACTGTGATGCCTTTTGCCATGAAAATATGGCCTTTCACCGATCTATTTGCTAGGAATGTTGCGTGGTACGATCAGGTATCAGTAGGTCGGCTTCAGAGGCACGTTCGCCTGGTACGATGGTATTTCATCTATAGGTTCTATCAGCTTCTTCAAAAGGTATGCAGTAATGATTCTTTGAACTTATAACAAAGAGTGATTTTGCAGTAATCCTCTATTGCCTTAGGTGAAGTTATTTTCGTGATCGGTATTTGTATAGTATGTACATATTTGAGAATTCGGCTGGAGCAGTATTCTGCGACCACACTTCTTCGACTAGTAGGTATTTGCAATTCTTCTATAAGCTGATGCGTTATTTAAGATGGGGTGCTTATCTGCCTTTTTGTTTTTGTTGTTTCAGAAATTCGAATGTATCTTAGCTGGTACGTTTCTGTGATATCTAGAATTTTGAAGAAATTGCGCCACGATTTCCAGACGTGTTCATGTTTAGCCTGTGCAAACCCGCTACTTGCTCTAGCCGCTTCGATGCGACATTGGTCTGACGGTTTAGCTTCCTCCGCAACAAATAGTATGCCTTGTAGGTTTTAGATAGTTTCTGCTACTGCTTTCTTAATGATGTTTTTCATTCAATCCTACTTCTTATCCATAGGGTAGTGGAGGTATTTTGGACCGGGCAGGTATTTTGGCCCACCTAGGGAGTTTTATGATATTTATCACATAATCTCTACTAAATCTTGGTACATTTTTATTGGAACACGAAAAGTATTCAACTATGTGATGACCTTTATTTTGGATGTCAGTTAAATATGCTGTTCAGTATCAAAAATAGCAAAAATGTTTTCACTTCCAATGAAACGCAAGGAAAAGCACTAAAAACAAAGGAGGTGACAAATTTGTAGTCAACTTCGAAGTGGTATTAAATTTTACAAATAAATATTTATTTCATGTGAATGTAGTTAGGGCCTTGAAAGAACTCAAAATAAACTGTTCTTAACCTCGGTGGAGCGATAATATTTACTAAAATGGTGGTTTGAGGTATGGCCAAAATATGTTCAACATAATCAGATGTGGACATATTTTGGACCACCTGTCAGGTCCATCTCTCCAGTTCCTTCTAAAGAGAGAAAACATTCATGCCAATGTAATGTACCTTCTCTAAAAACAGATAAATAGAATAAGTTGAGACCTCCCGTGATCTGGGTTGTTATACGTTTATTTTACCATGAGATTGTTGTGGGTTCGATTTGTTCTATCGACTTTTCGCCAAGTTAAATATTTCGGTTCGATTTGTGTCCTAACAACTTTTCGGTACGTTGAATTTTTCAGGTGTTCAGTCATCCAGTTTAGAAAGGTTGTCCTTCTCGGCAATTAGTTGATGACTTTGACAATGTGTTATCTAATGTATGTTTGACAAATTACGTATCATACAAATTATTTTTGCTGGCCTTTCCACTCATTACAATATGTGTAGAACGCCCTTATATTTAGCAAAATCACTAGAATTTCACACTTCCTATGAAGCGTTACGTAATTTATGCATGGTGACTGACGACATGCAATAGTTAATAAATACACGTTTTGCGTAACATTTGTTTATGAAACATCATACTACAATGCGTAAAAGCTGGCAATTGCAACAAAAAATTATCTTTTTTTACCGTTACGTAATTTTTAAACGTTCCCTGCCTCAAAAAATGAATAGAAAAGATGTAAACTTCACGTAGTTTCAACTATGTTTAAATTTTTGCTGAGGTGGCTTTCATTTCATCAATCAATTGAAGTTTAATTTGGTGGGCCAAAATATGTGCACTTGGTGGTCCAAAATAAAATCAGGTGGTCCAAAATAGAAGCCCGAGAACCTTTAAGAGTTTTGATATTTCTTGTATTTACTACAACAATTTTAAGTTCTGTTTGGCCTTTTTCGACAGAAAACATGTTGCTCTACGTAATGCCTACTGAAATTATTCATATTTTGAAGTGGGAACCTTCTTTTTTCGCTGAATTGTTCACCCACTTCCTAAAGGGGTCCAAAATACCTCCCTTACCCTAGTCATTGGGTTATTAAGTAGTTCAAATTTTCTCCTTACTGACTGCTCATATTCGGATTTGAACTTGCCGTTAGCCAGAAATTTCACATTCCGTTGGAGATAGGAAGACTTCTGCGGTTCTAACACAGATTGCTTGTTCTGCGAGTACCTAGGATATCTTGCTGGTGGTTGCCAAAACTTTGTTATGATCCGAATGGGATCTTTTTGTCCAGAAAACATCCATACTTTACTCTTTATCGCGTATTTGAGACACCTACTAGAACATTGAATAGGCCTACTACGTATTACCTCATGCTAATCCACGTTTTGACACCTTACTGTTTGTTTCTCCATAGGAGCCGCACGACCAGCACGAACCTCGCTGGCCCCGAGCATCAACGGCCAAGATCAGTCCGAAAACATTCCCCCACAGAAAGCGAAACAGGCTAAGGTAATTACTACATAGTGCGATTTTTAACAAATACTGTCTAAAACTCATTATTTGCACATTCTCCTAAACAGCCACAACCCCCCACCGGCAGAATGTCGATGGCGGCTCAGCCTACCGCCGCGAGTCAGATCGCGCCTCCGCCAACAACGGCAGCTTCACAGCTCAGCAAGGATGCCTCCAACCCGCGACGGTCCTATGTTGTGAAAGAAGTGGAACGATTGAAGGAGAATCGCGAAAAACGGCGAGCCAAACAAGCGGTCATCCGGGAGGAGAAGAATGCCCTTATGAACATGGACCCGGGCAATCCGAACTGGGAACTGGCAGCGATGATCCGTGAATACCAAAGCCAAATCGATTTCCGGCCACTGCTCGACGGTCAATCGATCGCCGACAACCAGATTACGGTGTGCGTGCGCAAACGGCCGCTCAGTCGGAAGGAGGTGATGCGCAAGGAACTGGACGTCATTTGCGTGCCCACCAAGGACACCCTGATCGTACACGAACCGAAAACCAAGGTGGATTTGACGAAATTTTTGGAGAACCACAACTTCCGGTTTGATTACGCGTTCGACGATACCTGCGGAAACGAGTTGGTTTACAAGTAAGTATTGGAATGTGTGGTCAAACAATTTCGAAACTGAGCCTTGTTTTCTTTTCGGATGTTCCAGATACACAGCAAAACCCCTGGTGCAGACAATTTTCGAAGGTGGCATGGCTACCTGCTTCGCCTACGGTCAAACGGGTTCCGGTAAGACACACACCATGGGTGGCGATTTCAATGGCAAGGTTCAGGACTGCAAAAACGGTATCTACGCGATGGCTGCCAAGGATGTGTTTGACTATCTGTACAGTCCCAAGTATAATCACCTGAATTTGGTGGTGTCGGCCAGCTTCTTCGAGATCTACAGTGGAAAGGTGAGTCATCTGGATAATCTTACATGCAGATGGAACTTTTTGTAGAACGCTTGAATAGTTTAGAACGACTTTTAAAAAACTATACCATAATAATGCATTTCTCTTCCAGGTATTTGATCTTCTTTCGGACAAACAGAAACTGCGCGTCCTCGAGGATGGCAAACAGCAAGTGCAGGTGGTCGGTCTTACGGAAAAGGTGGTGGACTCAGTTGAAGAAGTCCTAGGAATTATCAATCACGGCAACAGCACCCGCACATCCGGTCAAACTTCAGCCAACGCAAACTCTTCTCGATCACATGCCGTGTTCCAACTGGTGGTCCGGCCTAAAGGATCCACCAAAATTCATGGCAAGTTTTCGTTCATCGATCTAGCGGGTAACGAACGAGGTGCGGACACATCCTCAGCCAACAGGCAAACCCGAATGGAAGGTGCCGAGATCAACAAGTCGCTGCTAGCCCTGAAGGAATGCATTAGAGCGCTGGGAAAACAGAATGCCCATTTGCCATTCCGCGTCAGTAAGCTCACCCAGGTCCTGAGGGATTCCTTCATTGGCGAGAAGAGCAAAACCTGCATGATTGCAATGATTTCACCGGGACTGAGTTCGTGCGAGCACACGCTGAACACGCTGCGGTACGCCAATCGCGTCAAGGAACTAGTGGCCATTGACCCGTCCGAGCGGACGGACGACGTCGAACCGATGGAGAGCGATGAACCCAAAAACGGTATGTCGGAGAACGATTTGGCTCAGCTGCGCTCGTTGAATGTAAGTTGAAAACTTTGAAATTGTATTGTATTGAAATTATATTCGGTAAAATGCATTTTCAGGAACACGACATGTCGGTGGAATTGTACAACCAGCATGCGGCTATTTCGGATCTGCAGCAAACCGAGGAGGAGGTTGCCGACCATCACCAGAAAGTCAACGAATTCCTCATGAAGTTCTTGCCGGAATCGAGAGAGCTCTACAAACTGATGAACTACGTAGACTACGATCAAGACGGTAAGTTTGTTTTATTGATGGCGTACATAAGTACGCTAATGTGGAGAGGTTAACCCCATCGCAAGAAATTTATGAGCTACTTAGCCAGGCGGCGCTCGCAATACCAAAGGGTATTAATACAGGTTAGTCGGATCCGAGCGTCGCGGAAAACTGGATAGGGTGGGCTTGAAATCATAGGTTAGGGAGGATCAGAGGATGGATGCCACCTGGACCATTGTGGAACAAGAACGTAGGGATACCAGGCCTAAAAAGAATAACTGGACAGGTTCCAAGCGCGTGAAAAGTGACGCACTCGTCATCCAGACTGAGGATGAGGAGGGACGCCAAACTCGTGCATCTGGGAGTCGACCTAAGCAGTATTAGGCGTACTTACTTAATACTTGATGGGCTTCAACTCGTAGCGGTGAATCTACGCCGAATGAAGCATTCGCCTCCACTGGTCTCGGTCCTGGGCCAATCACTTCCAGTCACCCTGAACGTTTAGAGCCCTTATTATTATTACTGGCTCTTTATTATGAAGATTTTCAGCCCGAGGCTGGTTTATCCCCCCAATTAGAGCCCTTAGGTCCTCATCAACTGCGAAAAGCCACCGTGTGCGCGGCCTATCACGAAGCCGACGACCCCTTCCTGGTTCTCTGCTGAATATGGTTTTAGCTTGTCGTTCCTCCGGCATACGAACTACGTACCCAGCCCACCGCAGCCTGCCGTGTTTTATTCGCTTCACTATATCCATCTCTTTATATACTTGGTGCAATTCGTGATGCATGCGAGGCCGCCAGATGCCGTCCTCCAGTTTACCGCCAAGTATTGTTCGCTGCATTTTACGTTCGAAGACTCCAAAGGCTCTCCGATCAGCTTGTCTCAACGCCCACGATTCATGGCCGTATAAAGCGACCGGAAGAATCAGACTCTTGTACAACGCAAGTTTTGTCCTCGTTTGCAGCCTACGGTTTGGCAGACCGAAAAAGGCTCGATTCGCAGCTGCAGTCCGTCTTTTCACCTCGCACTCCTCGCAGATAACATCATTATCGCATGTTTCCAAGATAAACAAATTCGTCCACAACATCAAACTTTTCACCACCTAGCACCACTTCGTCACCACTACCACGGCCGGACCGACGTTGACCACCAGCGATTATGTACCCTGTCTTTGTGGTGTTAATCGTTAGTCCAATCCTCGCTGTCTCCCTTTTAATAGGTATGAACGCCTCTTCCACGGCCCGATCTCGATGATGTCAACATTATCCGCGAAGCCCAGGAGCATATGCGACCTCGTGACAATGGTTTCGCTCCTTTGCACACCAGCTCTCCTTATCCTTCCTTCCAGCGCTATGTTGAACAGTAAGTTCGAAAGAGCATCGTCCTGCTTCAGCCCGTCTAAGGTTACGAACGATGAGGAAATTTCATCCGCAACCCGTAAACTTGATTTCGAACCGTCAAGCGTCCCACGAATCAGTCTAATCAGCTTCGCCAGAAAACCATGTTCGATCATAATCTGCCATAACTCATTTCTCTTCACTGAATCGTAAGCTCGATCAGGAGTTCGTCCTTCCCAGCAATTAGGCGTACTCGTACAGATAAAAGAATCCTCGAACTTAAGCGCGACAAGAAACGCAAATCCTTTAAAAGTCCGGCGGAAGGTCTTACAACGGAGGCGACTCTGCAGATCACTGATGCGGAAGAGCCCGGCAGTATACATGGAAGCCTTGGTACAGTAGCTTACAAGTCCGTTAAAATAGGGAAGCTCAAGGTGGGCTGGTCAGTATGCAAACTGGCCATACACGAGCCACCGGAGGGTTGCTTCAGGTGTCTGGACTGCAAAGGCTCTAACAGGAGCAAGCTGTGTAGGCGATGCGATGGGCCAACAACGGGAGGCCTAAGGTGTCCGGCCTTCAGAAGAGCCACATCTGACAAGTTACAGTGCAGGTAACGTAACTGAACCTGAACCACTGTGACGCAACCCAGCAACTGCTGTATCAAGCAGTTGCGGAGTGGGGGAAGAATAACATCATCATAGCGGATCGATACCGTGTACCACCCGGTAGCGGCAATTGGGTCGCGGATGGGTCTGGAAAAATGGTCGCCAAGATAAACGGGGTCTTCTTTTGTAGCTGCTGCTATGCGTCTCCGCGGTGGTCGATGGAGCAGTTTACGCAGACGTTGGACAATATGACGACCGTGTTGACAGGGCAAAGGCCAGTAGTAATACCGGATTCAATGCCAATGGAATGGGGAAGCCTGCTAGAGCCACTGGTCACGATAGATGTCGACCTAGCTGGCTAATGTCGGTATCAAAAATACCTTTAGTCGAGGGTCTCGAATCAGGACGAGTTAGCCTTTTCAGACCCACCCTTCCCAGCTTTCTGGGTCGCCTGGCCAGGTCCAACTTGTCGGCTTCCTATAGACTGTGTTAGCTTCCCATGGAAACTGGAAAGTTGTATTTATCAGCTTAAATCATGCGATGCTGCTATGTAACCCACATTTTCAAACCATAAGCGATCCTACCAACCCTAACATTATCCAATACTATCTTGTTTCCCCCCAGCTTACTGCAAACGTGGTGAAGAGCTGTTCACTCAACTGGCGGAGATTGCGACGACCTGCAGAGACCTGATGTCCGAGTTCCGGACGAAACTGGCCAAGGAGGAAATGCTGTCGCACAAGATCAAACCGGGCCGAAAATACAACTAAGCACCTGCTCCTTATCTGTCTCTCTCTGTTAGTTCAAGCGTAAACGAAATGAAGTTGATACCTTGGTAAGATCGAGTGAAGCATGAGTGAATGCGCGCGCGCGTAAAAAAGAAACGAGAGGTGATATGCTGATGCTGTACGCTTGCTGGACCAGCGACGGCCAGTAGCGGGAAGTAGCAGGAGGGAAGCTGTGCTGTCCAGTCGTGCCCTTCCACACTACACTGGCTAACGGCGTTAGTCCTTCATTTGTGCACGACTGATTGTAGTAGTTTTTATCTCTGATAACGAATGAACACACAAACACACGCAAATGCTGTAAAATCACCCGAACGACAAAAACCTACACGACCAGTCGATAGGAAACCAGCTTTCAAAGGTGCAGGACGGAGGATATTTGTGGAGATGCTTGTTATTTATTTATTTACCACCATTTTAAAACTCATTCTACTTAACGCTAAAAATAAAAACAGGATGAACACACTCCTTCGCAAACTGATGATTCCAAATTATGCTGCAATAGATCAGCTGCCGAAGATATTACCGAGAAATAAACTAAATACTGACTATTTTCCAATAGATGAGATAATAACCCTTTCATATTAACTGTAAACAGAACAAACAAATAGAACGTTAATCACACGAAAAACAACAATTCCTAACGAAGAAGAGTAACTGTAACATACATTCTGTTGCTGGATGAACACGCTTATCCTTCCCCTGCTTGGCATTTTGGTACAAGTTCATTCCTCGAATGAGAGTAAAAAAAGAGTAGGCACATTAGTGTTGGAAATTTGTTGAAAAGTGTTTGTAGACAGACGACGAAACGACCAATATTAAATTGTTAAGTATAAAGAAGAAACGATTATTCTCTATCTCTCTATCTTTTAACATACTGAAAGCAAACCCAGGAAAGCATGCCCTCGATGATTTTGTTGTTTCTAGCTGTGTAGACACTTTATTTGGTCGTTTATCCACGCCACAGAATTCAAAAACCTTTCCGGAATTTAAGGCTTGAGATTTTTTCTATCAAATATGGTTGAGCCCAAAGACCTATCTGATTTGAGTGGGACAGACGCAAAAGGCCGAATCACATAAGGTCAAATATAAAAATGTCGGCCTTTTGAGAATAATAACATTCTATATTTCGGCCTTTTAAACTTCAGTCTATTGGAATCCTACTTTTTGAGGTACGGCCGAATTGTACAAAACTTTGATCGCAAAGAGAGCTCATCGAAACACTGGTCCAAACTGTTTGATGAAAAAATCTCGCTCGATTTTATCAGTACACAACTAAGAGCAATGCATGAATTCTGCTTCGTAGAAAACATTTAACTAAACCTTTGCCTATCGCCAGTCAACAAAAACTAATGGTGAATGGTCAGAAGAATCTTGAACAGTGCTAAGACTGCGGTAGCTCGGAGCTGAGCTCACCGAAAGACTGTACAGAAGTGAGAGATTCTCATAGAAGTTGCAATTCTTCGAAGACAACGGACGCAAGTGTATCGTATTGCCCCTGCTCTAAATATATCCTAGGTATTAGCGAAAGGTATGTTGATAAAGGATGCGTGGATGTAACAAATGTAGATAGGAAACGGCTTACTATGATGAAATACAAAAGGCAGAAAAGACGAAACGAAGGCAAACACACACACACACAAACACACACATATTATTACTATTTAGAGAAACAAACGCAACTGATACAAACTATAAAAGATTAACAATTTACACAAGTATAAGGAGTATTTTGCGAGTGTGATCAAACTAGAACGAAGCAACAACAACAAAAGTGTATTTGTCTACTTGAAGTCAAAAAACGAAGCAGAAGAAGACATAACCCAGTCAAAAAGAAAAAGGAGAAAAGCAAAAAAAGCTATTTATCAAAAAACGTTAGTTAAGTTTGTAGTACTTTCAAATCTCTCTTATTTCCCCCTCTTAATCGAATCGAATATAAGTTTTTTTTTAATTATGATTTTGTCATTTGTGAGAGCTTCAAAACTTTGTATTATTGCAAACTCACACCCACACACACACACGTCGAAACTATCGGCGGTTCAAGTGAAAAGTCACGGAAAAGTGAAGTGCATTGAGTGCACGAGCGCAAGTAGAATGCAAAACAGTCGAGAGAGAAGCAAACAACAACGGGCGTTTCGAAGCTGTTTTAATGTATATGATTTGAATGGTAACAACTATCGAATTAACCTTGTTTTTTTTTCTTTTAATGCGATTCAAACGAAGTTTCTTTTATACTCATCTCAGAATGATAACAATCAAAATTAACGCTGAAAACCGAAACAAGTTGCGAGTTGTCGATTTCCGGTAGTTGGGATATCACATGCCCTGATTCCTACTTCCTAGTAACAAATACTGTTGCTGTCTTAGTTTTCTCGATATGTACTTACCTTACCGGGTCGGGGTGGCCTCTGCTGTACATAGTAGCCGTCTCCATTCCACTCGGTCCATGGCTGTTTGTCTCCAGTTCCGCACTCTGCGTAGGGTCCGCAGATCGTCCTCCACTTGGTCGACCCACCTAGCTCGCTGCGCTCCACGTCTTCTTGTACCTGTCGGATGGCTCTCGAGAACCATTTTAGTCGGGTTGCTATCCGACATCCTGATGACGTGACCCGTCCACGTAATGTGTCTTCGGCACATTAATGACTAATCCGATTCGCCTGGCTTCACTCTTTAGTCGGATGTACGTTTCCGCCACCGTCTCAAATTTGCTAGCTATGTAATTTAAAATATCATCAGCGAAACAAAGCAGCTGAACGGACTTTGTGAAAATCGTTCCTCTCGTGTTTATCCCCGCTCTCCTTATTACACCCTCTAACGCAATGTTGAACAGCAAGCACGAAAGACCATCACCTTGCCGTAACCCTCTGCGAGATTCGAAAGGACGATTATACTGATACTCGAACTACGCACATCACTCGATCCATCGTCGCCTTCATCAATCGTATCAGTTTATCCGGGAATCCGTATTCGTGCATAATCTGCCATAGCTGTTCTCGATCGATTGTATCATACGTCGATTTGAAATCGAAGAACAAGTGATGTGTGGGCACGTTGTATTCGCGGCATTTTCACAACACCTGGCGGATGACGAACATCTGGCCCGTTGTAGCGCGTTCACCCATGAATCCAGCCTGAACGAACTCTCTTGCAATCGGTGATAGACGGCGGCATAAAATTTGAGAGATTACCTTGTGGGCAGCGCTCCGTAGTGTGATCGCGCGATAGTTCCCGCAATCCAACTTGTCGCCCTTTTTGTAGATGGGACACACGATACCTTCCATCCACTCCTCCGGTAATACTTTCACCTCCCAGATGTTGGTAATGACCCAGTTTAGTGCTCTCACCCATGCTTCTCCACCGTGTTTTAGAAGCTCGCTTGGTAGTTGATCTGCTCCAGCGGCTTTGTTGTTTTTCAACCGGCCAACCTCCTCCTCATCCTCCGAAGGTCAGGGGCCGGAAGTCTTTCGTCCTGTGCACATACTCCTAGATCGGTTACCACGCCACCTTCGGTGCTTGCAACGTCGCCATTGAGGTACTCATCGTAATGCTGCCGCCACCTCTCGGCCACCTCACGCTCGCTCGTGAGAATATTCCCGTGATTATCTCGGCACATGTCGGCTTGTGGCACAAAACCTCTGCACAAGCGGTTCAGCTTCTCGTAGAACTTTCGTGTGTCCTTAGCGCGGTACAGCTCTTCCATCACTTCGCGATCTCGATCTTCCTGCTGGCGCTTCTTCATCCGGAGGACTGAGTTCTGCCTGTTCCGCGCCTGTCTATAACGTGCCTCATTTGCTCTTTACGGTGTTGCAGCATTCTCGCCCATGCTGCATTCTTCTCGTTTTTCAACTGTTCACATTCGCCGTTGTACCAGTCGTTTCTGTGATTCAGAGTCGCGAAGCCTAGTGCTGTAGCCGAGGTACTACCTATGGCGAGTCGGATGTCCCTCCAGCCATCTTCAAGTGTAGCTGCGCCAAGTTGCTCTTCCGTTGGTAGGGCCACTGCTAACTGCTGCGCGTAGTCTTGAGCCACTTCTACGTTACGCAGCTGCTCGATGTTGGGCCGCGGCGTTCGACTTCGACGCGTGATGATAACGAAAGTTTTGAGCGCATGCATACAGCTACTAAGTAGTGATCCGAATCTATAATCGCACTGCGGTATGTGCGGACATTGGTTATATCCGAGAAGAATTTACCGTCGATTAGAACGTGGTCGATTTGGTTTTCTGTTTGATGGTCGGGTGATCTCCAGGTGGCTTTGTGGATATCTTTGCGGGGGAAGAAGGTGCTTCGGACTACCATACCACGGGAGGCTGCAAAGTTTACGCATCGCTGGCCGTTATCATTCGATACGGCGCGCAGGCTGTTTCGCCTGATTACCGGTCGGTACATTTCCTTCCTTGCTACCTGCGCGTTCATGTCGCCGACAACGATTTTCACGTCACGCGGCGAGCCATCGTATGTTTGCTCTAACTGCGCGATGATGCTGTAGTTGAAGAAATGGCCCTTAACTTAACCCGATCACATGTTGTCACATCTTTCTCAACACTATAAATCCTGTTCCCAGTTCATTGGTGGTGCCACAGCTTTGGTAGAAGGTAGCCGCTCGATGCCCGCTTTTCCACACTTTCTTTCCAGTCCAACAAAGTTCCTGCAATGCCACTATGTCGAAGTTGCGAGGATGTAGTTCGTCGTAGATTATCCTGTCACATCCTGTGAAACCAATTTCATGTTTCAAGTTTCCAATCGTAGTCCTTATTTCGTCGCGTGGGTCTTTGCCGATTGTATCGAGTCGTATTTTCTCCTATGTTATTCGCAATGGGGATTTTTACGGGTGGCTTATTGGGCCTACGCCAACACTCCTGTCTCGCCGGAGGGCCATCGTGCTAGTTCTGTTTAACGTCCCAACTAACACTGGGACGACCACGCTGATGGGGTTACCACCTTGGATCTAGCTGGGCGTGGTGCAACGTTACTTACTCAGCCACTGGATGCCAGAACAGACGCTGTTTGAGCCGCACCTCTTTGGTGAACAGACGCTCGGGACGTACTTCCCAATCTAGCTGAAGTCAGAAGGCCAACAATGCCCAGGCTGCACTACCGTATTACCCCGCTAATACGACACCGACTGTTGTCGAATAACCGGGGTAAAGTTTTAATTCGACAAACTGGTCACCCTACTCCACCATGCTCATTGAAATTTGGCAACTCTATTTTTGTTTTTATTTTGATGTTTTGTTTTGTTAGGAAAGATAATTTCAACAGATATTTCGGTGGTGCGGATGAAAAACTCATTCTTTCTACGATTGTTGCCATCCTCAGTTCATTCCGGTTGGTCTCCATGCGGTTTGGGTGTCGGATAGTACCAACTCAGAACTTGCGGAATTACCGGCTGCAAGAGGAGCTGCTTCTTCTTCTTCTTCTTCTTCTTCTTCTGGTTGTGGGTGTTGTCAAAATCACCCACTGGTAGATGGCACAGCACTTATGCTATAACGCCAGTCGGTTTTTCATTGGGACGGGATACAGTTTTGTTTATGTTTCATATCGGGTTGTTGTGGATTTTGTTTTAGTGCATTAGATACTTAGCTTGATTGTTTTGAGGAATTTACACACATTTTTCAGCGTTTCGATATTTTTATCTTCGAAAGCTTGTTGGATCGAGTAGAATTTGTCGAGGTTGTGACTATCTCTAGGAATTAAATGTTTGATACATTCGAAAATTATGTGTTCGGAGGTATTCAGGCAATCCCAAAAATCACAGTACATCTCATCCTGGATCTTCATCTTGCTGAGCCAGAATGGCGAAAAATCATGTCCGGCTAGCAGCCGATTCAGTGTGCTCGTTTCGGTGTTGCTGAGGGGTAGATTATGGAACCACGATTTTGGGTTGATTCCAGTTTGGATTTTGAAGAACTTTCTTCCTTTTCCTTGCTCCTGAGTATAGTTGACATACCACTGTTGAACTTCATCTGTAATGTCGTTTTTTATCAGGTTGACGGCGTCATGAGGTAGAATCCGGTTGCTCACAATTTCGTCTGAATGGAGTCCAGCCTTGGCCAGGTTGTCGGCAATCTCATTACCAGCCAGCCCTACATGCCCCGGGATCCACTGGATGCAGGTATGTTGCGAGGTAGCTTTCTCTATGATAATTTGTATCGGTTCGTCTCTTTCCACTTCTAGTAGCTGGCTCCTGATGACTTCACATCCCGATTTCGAATCCGTAAGGATTACCGCTCCTTCTATTTGATTCCTCTCCAAATATTTTAGTGCTATTAAAATAGCTTCCAGCTCCGCAGACATCGTGCACACCGTATTTTCAAGTCTCAGGCTTAGTTTGAAGTTGTTGCTCTCGTCGTAGATGCCCACTCCACAGTGGTCATTGTCCTTCGATGCATCTGTGTATATTAGCCTGGTACACGGTTTATATGGGAAAATATAAAAAATGGAAAAACTCAAGTTCCTGTATACTTTTTGAGTTCCACTTTGGTCCAATATCAACTGTGCACAATTTCAGATCGATCGGAAAAACTATATTTTAGCGCCCGCCATTCTTAGTTTTTCATACGATTTACTATGGGGAAACTTTACTCCTACGAAGAAAAATCGCTAGGAGTCACCCCTAGATCCCTAAAAATAAGTCGATGAATGATTTCTGTAGAAAAATTCACTAGGAATCAGACCTCTGAAGACATAAAATCGATGCGACGTTCCTGGGAAAAGTTATTAGGCCTCACCCGATCGATAAACTAACGAGATTTTATTATTTATTGTTATTCCTTACATGTTAAACAGCGTTTGCATGCCATTCGGTTTTCAGTCAATAACTTTTTTCACATGCCTCAGATCGCGTTGCGGTCTTCGGGAGGTTGGTTCTTCGTAAAATTTCCAACAGAAATCATTCATTGATTTATTTTTAGGGGTTGAGGGGCAACCTGTGGCGATTTTTCTTTGAAAAAGGGGTTTTCCCCATACTAAATCGTATGAAAACTTAAAATGGCTGGCGCTAAAATATAG
This sequence comes from Aedes albopictus, assembly GCF_035046485.1. NCBI lineage: Eukaryota > Metazoa > Arthropoda > Insecta > Diptera > Culicidae > Aedes > Aedes albopictus. The sequence goes on along the minus strand of NC_085136.1, from coordinate 120,527,706 downwards.
TTTCTCCGATCGATTTGAAATTTTGCACAGTTGATATGAGACCAAAATGGAACTCAAAAAGTGTACAGGAGTAAAATGTCTTTTTGTGTCCCACGCTAGTGTATATCTTTCTGCAGTTTTTATATTGCCCATGTATCCTTCCCAGGGCAAGCTGTTTGAGGGTTTTCGTAGCGGTGATCTTTTTGTGCCATGGCCGGTCGTCAAGTTCTGTCTCAACCCTTACGAGAGGGGAGTTGTTCGGAACATGAACTGAACAAGCTATGTTGTTGAATATGTGCTTGTATTTTTGAAAAATTGCTTCTTGGAAGGTCAGTTTTTCTGCATCCACAATATTGTTCTGGTTCAACACCTGCAGTTGCGTCCAAATCGGTGACTGATATTGTGCATGTCTGACTATTTCCTTCGCTGTAGTCAGCTTCCTGCGGTACTCTAGAGGAGGCTGACTAGCTATGGCGCACAACGTATTGATGGGTGTCGTTTTGGAGCACCCAGTGATCTTTCTAAGGCACGCGTTGTTTGTAACCGTGAGCTTTTCCAAATTGCTTTTTGACGAGTTGGCGGAGACGGACGCACCGTAGTCCATGTAGCTCCTTACGATTGCATTATACAGCAGACTCAACGTTTGAGGGTGTCCTCCACTTTTTGTAGCACTGATGACCTTAAGCATATTGACTCTATCGTTGGCACTTCTCTTCACTTCTCTGATGTGGGCTCCAAAAGTGAGGGAGCGGTCCACAATCAGTCCAAGATATTTGTGTGTGTTTACCGTCTCCAAAGCCATATCTCCAATCTTCAAATCTAGAGTTTTTTGGTTTCGCTGAAAAAGCATAACTTTTGTTTTATTTTCATTTATTTTTAGGTTCAGCTTTTCCGATTTAACTTTGAAGACATCTAGAAATCTCTGCGTGCGGAATTGGACTTGTTCTCTACTGTTGCCAGCCACAACTGCCATGAAGTCATCCGCAAATTGTACTAGTACGACTCCATCGATTTGGATGTCGTGTAATTGAGCAGTATAAATGTTGAATAGCAAGGGCGACAGAACGTCCCCCTGAGGTAATCCATCACATATACTCCTTTCCACGAGCTTGTCCCCTACTTGAATTTGAACAGTCCTCTCACGAAGAAAGTTACAAATCCAGCTTGTCAACTCTACTGGTGATCCATACTGGCACAGTATCGTCTCCAGTGTATCTGTTCTAACCGTGTTATATGCGCTGGAAAGGTCTATGAAGACTGCTCCGGCAATCTTTCCTTCTCGTTTGGTGGCATTTATGGTGTTGATAACGTAGTTTAGACAGGTTGTCGTTGAACTGTGCTTTCTAAACCCAAACGACGTCACTGGTAGGATGGCGTTTTCGTACACAAAACGATTTAGCTGTCCCAAAACTGCCGCATTGACAATTTTTAGAGAACAGTTCAGCATGGATATTGGACGCAAATTTCCAATCTCGTCCGGATTCTTTCCAGGTTTTGGTATTGCAATTACCTTGATTTTCTTCATGTCGGTGTCAACATGCCCTGCCTTCCACATTCGATTTAGGTCCTGGATTATGTTGTCGCGTATCTCTGGCTTCAGACTCTTCAGCAACTCGTAGCTGATACCATCAGGTCCTGGTGCTGTTGATTTTCGCTTCTTACTCAGGATGCTGTTCCACAACTCCACGTTTAGGATATCGTAGTTAACTGCCGCACAAATTCGCCCGTCGTAGTGATCCCCGAATGGAAAATTCGCATCCAGGAACTTGTTAGCTGCTCCTTCGTCTTCGTGAACAATAGTGACCTGGTTTCGCTTTCTTCTTTTTCCTGTTAGATTGTTAATCTTCATCCACAACTCCGTACTGCTCGTGCTCGGCTCAATCTCTTCGACATATTCTCGGAACTTCTCCCTCATAGCTTCGTTTCTGCTCCTTTTGAACAATCCCTCTAGCCGTTTCATCTCCATCAAATCTTCTAACGTGCCGCTTCTGTTGAATTTAGCCCTAGCTTCGTTTTTATTCTTCCATGCTTCTTCGACCTCTGCACTCCACCAGTATTTTGGTTCAAAACGGTTCTTCTGCTTAGCTTTCTTCATTATCCTTTTCGTTACCTGTTGAAGTGTTGCCAGTCCATCCACTTGTGCTCCATCCAGCTTTTCCAATTCTTCCTTCACCTTTTTACGGTTCACGAAGAACTTCTGGGTCGTTGGACTTACGTTCGAGATTACGATGTGTAGAACTAAGTGTCTGCTGCCTATCCCATACTGTAGAATCTCCAAACTCGTATCCTGATACAGTCCCGGGGACACCATAACCAGATCAATCGTAGAAGGTTTTTTGTTGAGCTCCGCTGGTACAAAAGTAGGTTCTCCCGTGTTCATCAAAATGAGGTCCTCTTCGTTGATGACATCGAAGAGAACCGCACCTCTCGCGTCCGAATGGAATTGGTCCCATAGTCTGTGGTGGGAATTCATGTCCCCACCGATTAGCACCTTTTTGAAGCCCTCAACCCTCTTTATCATCCCCAACAAGAAGGTTTTGAACTCATTGGCCAGCGTGTTTGGTGACACATACACTGATAGAACTGCTAGGTCAAACTTGCTTACGTATCTGCCGACACATTGTATATTGTCCGTCGTGTCAACCTCGATTGTTCTGCTTTGCACTGAATTATGAACTGTAATCATTGCTCCTCCGTACCCATCAAACCTTGAGCAGTAGTAATTATTGTACTGTGAGATTTTGTATTTTCTATTTTCGAATTCCTCTTTCGTCCAACATTCTGATATTATTCCTATTGTGTATTCCTCTTTATTCAGAACTCTTGCTAATTCTGCTTTGTTTTTTTTTCTACGCTCTGAATATTGCACTGAAAAATCTTACATGTCATTTTACTTTATTTGAAATCCACTCTTGCCCTCGAACTGTTCCCCCCAACCGACTGGCTTACCTGTGACGGTCCTGGCAGGTTACTGCAAGCGAGACTGTATGCCCCGTTGTCCTCGCTGTCACTGGAGACGTCCATTGTTGCTTTGTGCTGCTGCGTCGTGTCGTGTGCTTTCTGTGCTGCCTCTCGCATTTGGTTGATTTTCCACTGAAACTTCTCGAACTCGTCAGTTTTGTAGCGGTTGAAAAGAACCACTCCGTTCGCTGCTTCGTCGTTATCCTTTTTGCGCTTTTTATCGCTGAATACCTCCACTTGATTGCCGATGATTGCGCTTACATTATCCTCCGAAGTACGTTTTGGTGTTTGCTGTTTCTTCATTCGTTCGGTCAGTCTCGCCCTTTCCGGTTGGCTGACTCGATTGCCCGTGTTGCTCGTATTGTGTGACGTCCTCGCGTACGACTGGATCAACGTTGGGAACTCCTCGATGTTTTCCAACAAGCTGAATCGGTTCTGTGTGTATATCGGGTATTGCTCCTGCGCTTCGAGTGTGGTCAGATTTGTTTTCGCCAGAATGACCTTGAGATTGTTTTGACGGGCACGTTCGGGGCACTTGGCATCACCCGACTTATGTCCTTCTTCTCTGCAGTGCATACATCGTGGTGGGGATTTGCATTGTCCATAGCCTTGCTCCTCGTGATTCCTTCCGCATGTTTCACATCTCTGCCGGGAGCGACAGTTGTTGGTACGATGGTTGTAGCGTAGGCAGTTTTGGCAAAAAACTACCTTGCTGATGAATGGCTTTACCGCATTCGTGCAACAAAACATTCGAACTTCTGCCGGTAGTTGATTGGTTCGGAATGTCACACCGATCCTTGTTGTTGGAATTTGTTGATCCTTTTCGTACTTGTGCAGCCGAGTCACGCCCAGGATTGGGACATTGCACGTTATGCTCTCGAGGATTTCGTCAGGTGTAAATTCCAGGGGAACGCCAGTCACCACTCCGGAAACTGTCAAGAAGTGTTTCGGAATGTATGCCTTGTAGTTTTGGGCCTGAAGCGCCTTGTCTGCTTGGATGTTGTTGGCTGTTTTAGCGGTTTTCACCAGCACCAGCACCTTGTTTCGTCCCATAGTTTTGAGGTTAATAACGTTCGCCTTGTAGTCCTTTGTTTTCGCCAGGAGTTTCCCGACGGCAAGTTTGTTGATGTGAGTGTCGTCGCGTTGCTCTTTATATTGCACGATCACCCTGTACGGTGCCGCGTCCGTTTCCTCATATTCGTAGGTCTGCCATTGTCTGTCTCCAACTTTCGGCAATCCGCCTCCCGGATCCGGATTATCCGGCCCCGCCATTTCTCTGCACCTTCTATTCACCGCGCTCTTCTGCAAAGTACTTTACACGAAATAACTCGAAAAATTACTCAAAAAAGCGAAAAATACTCCGAAAAAATGCAACTAGACAAAAAAACACGTGCGTCCTTGTTGCTGTCTCTCCAAAGAATGGAGGAGCTGCTGCGGGTGCGAGTATAAGCGCAATATCAAACTGTTTTGCATTTACAGTGTACATCGCTGTGACATTTGAACACTTTTTAATTCGACATATGTCGAATAAGCGGGGTACGAATTAAAAAGTGTCGTATTAAAGCCTGTCGAACCAGCGGGGTAAGACGGTACCAGCTAAGCACACAATTCTTAGCCGGTGATCTTTGTCATCGCAAGCATGAGGTAGCAACTTGTGAGGACCAGAGTTATGTTGGACGCTCTCCTTATCGACTCACCGTTTCGCAGCCAGCTTTACATGAGTGTTTTGATTAGATTAACATGTGCGTGTGCGCGTGCGTGGAAAAGTGTGCTGATTTATGACATGATGACAGCACGGTGACACCCTTCCAGAAAGTTTTTCTAGGATTCCACAGGGGAGCTGTTCATAAATCACATAGACCAAGATTTGGTCATCTCAGAAACCTCTCCTCCCCCCACGTAGACTTTTGTACATACACAAATTTTGAAATTTTTATGGAGCGTAGTTTTTGTCTAAACACCGCCCCTCCCACTAAAAAGTCTACGTGGTTTATGAACGGTCCCACAGGAATTTTATCCGGGATTTTTTCAGAAACTTCCGAGATTCTTTGGGATTGGTTCAAGAACTCATGGTGGTATTTCTATGGTAATTCCACCGGGAACTTCTTCCAGAACTCCTCCAAAGAGACGAACCAGTCAAGGGCTGAAAGTCTCTTAAATAAAGACCAATCAATCAATCAATTCCTCCAAGAACCTCTACCGGGATTACTCCAGTTACTTCCAGGATTCTTTCGGGAGCTTCATCAGGGATTCCTCAGAGACTTTCTACTAGGCTTCTGCCAGGAATTGCTTCTGGAATTTCTTCAGAAACTCCTTCGTGGAATTCTTTGGGAACTTCTTCCAGGATTCCTTTTGGAACTCATCGTGGGAAATTCCTCTGGAATTCTTTCAGAAATTTCTTCCAGGATTTCTTCGGGAACTTTTTCCAGGATTCATCTAGGAACTCTTTTCTGGATTCCTTCAAGCTTCGTTTGAAATTCCTGCAGATCCTTCTGGAATTCCTCTCTGGAAGTTCATTTTGGGGTTCTTTTAGATGTTTCTAATGGAAATCCTTCAGAAGTTTATTAGGGAGTATTTTGAGAAGTTCCTCCTACAAGGAATCTCAGAAGAAACTCCTGGAAAGACCCAGGAGTAACTTCAGAAGATACCCCATAAAGAAACTCAGGAATCACAGAATTAAATCCTAGAGATATCCTACAAAAAATTGTGGAGGAACCACAGAAGTAATTCCTAAAAGAATCTCAGGAAAAATTGTTTGGGTAATCTTGAAAAACATTCTTCTTTTAGAGGGATCTCGGAATTAATTACTAGAGAAATTTCGAAAAATCCTGGAAGTCCTGAAATACTTCCGCCACCACCTCCTACAATCGCAACAATCTCTGAAAGTATTACTCTAGCAAACCAGAAAAGAATCTCTGGAAGAATCCCGGGAGTACTTCCTGGAGGAATCCTGCTAACAGCTCTTGAAGGAATCTCAGAAGAAACCTCTTTTGGAATCTCAGAAGAAACCTCTTTTGGAATCTCAGAAGAAATTCCTGTAAGAACCCCAGAGGGAACTTCTGAAGGAATCCTAAATAAACCCCCGGAAGAATCTCGCCAAGAACTCCCTGGGAATCCTACAAGAGAATGCTGGAGGAGTCCTGGAACAAATATGTGAGGCAATCGCGAAAAATTTCTGGGATTCTTGTGGAAAAAGTTCATATGGGTTTCTTCAATCAACTGCAACAGTGTGTCTACACGTGATGAGACAGCATGCCGTGTGAGAAAATGTTATATCCACCACTAAAACATAACTATATGTATCACAATGTTGTAATACCTACAAGATTCAAAAACATGCTTGCATGCAAACCTTTTATGGAATCTGAAGTGGCACGTGCGCGCCTGCGCCATATCACACATGGACCTTTCCCCCCGGACAAACGTTTTTTCTGGAGTGGGAAATCCAACACTTTGTTTTGACAGGGACTGCTTCCGAAAAACTCACACGACAATCCAGTTCCAACTCGTTTTGTGCAAGCTCCGTTCCGTACGCGACGGGTTGATTGGGGTGGCGTTCGATTGATTGATTGCTTGGGAGTGTAAAATCGATTCAAATCATTACGGGTTTTAATGTTGCTTGGAGTGCTGCTCGGAAAGTAACATCTGCCTGGCTGTGTGATTTCGGGGAGCATAGTGTAGATTGGAGTAGGTTTTGTTTGCTTCTACGACTCACCTTTCGTGTCGTGGAAAAAGATGGCCTCCGCGGGGAAAATTCTGTGAAAAGTGGCTGATTTCGGTGGAAGAAAAGTCGTGCGAAAGAAGATTGAAGAATGGCTAATAAACCGCCGCAGGATACCTCCGGGCTGGGTTACTCGTATGTGACCCCCGGGGGGATGTTCCTGAGACTGAGGAACTCCCTGTCACAGTTTAGTGATTTGTTCAGCGAGTTTAACAAGTACATCGCCCCTGCCTATCATCACGATCGCTGTGAACGATCCGTCCATATGCGACTGTATTCCATGAATAAGCGAGAGTTTGTGGTGGTGTTTCTGGCATTCTTCGCCTGTTTTGGGCTGGGAATCTTCATTGGGCTGGCTGGGCCGCCAATAACCGTAACTACGATGGTCACCGGAAGTTCGCTCATGCCAAATACGACCAGCCCCAATCCGGACTACCTGGCGACGGGGCCATTCGTGATGCGAACTCCACTGATGACCACGTACTCGCAGCAGCTGTGGTTGATAGCGAACATCGAGACGGACAACACCGACGACGAAATATTCGACAAAAGCTTCCACGTCAGTGTCGGAATCGACGGGCTCACGGTGGAACATAAACCGATGACGGTGCTGAGAGAAGACCACAGTAAAAATCGAACGCGCCATTTGACCTGCACACGTGACGCCTGCGATGAGTTCATCGTGCTTCATCTGGGCTTCTTGGAATACGCCCACTACATCCTCACCGTACGGTTCTTCGGGTTGGAAGGCTTCCACCATCGGTACAACATCAACAGCGTGCAGTTCTACTTCAAAACGTACAATCCGGCATTTACCCAGATCGAGATATGGTTTCGATTCATCTTCCTGCTGTTCACCTTCATCGTCACGTGCTGGTTCGCGCACACCCTTCGGAAGTATCCCGTCTACGATTGGTCGATAGAGCAGAAATGGATGTCGGTCCTGTTGCCACTCTTGGTGCTGTATAACAGTAGTGTCTCGAACATCTACGATTTGAAATACAAATCAAAATAAATCCAACGCTTCCCCCACAGATCCCCTCTTCCCGCTGATATTCCTGATGAGCAGTTGGCTACCGGGGATGTTGGACGCCATCCTGCAAGCTACCTTTCTGTGTGCCCTGTTGCTGTTCTGGCTCTGCATCTACCATGGGCTGCGGCAAAACGAGCGGAAGCTGCTCACATTCTACGTGCCGAAGCTGATAGTAATCATGCCCATCTGGTTGTGTGCAGTGGTGTTGGCCACCTGGGAAAAGTGCAACGAAATGAAGGATCCGACATACAGTCATTTTGTGGATACCGGGAACTATAATGTGAGTATACACCATTGCCAGGGATATGAGGCGACTCGACTGTGCATCGCATACGCTGTTGTGAGACAGTTCAACCAATTTGAAAAAGGCGAGTACTGCCGTGTACTGGACGTCTTCTGTATTGTTTCTCTTTTCTGCGAATCATCTGAACTCTCGTATGCACTCTATCTGTGCTACGGAAGATTGCTTCAGGAGCATTCCAGTTGAGTTTCAGGGTGTTTCTGGGAGTTTTATTTGTATTTATATTTGAACTATAGGCTGCAAGCCCGTTACCCTACTTGGAGACTAGATAAAACATTCTTCTTTATATTGTACATTGATTTCTTAAAAAAAAAACAATCTATCTTAATCTTGCTGTCGGCAAGAATTGTCAAAATTGAATCACCCCTCATCATAGCGTAAAAAGCTGGATAGTCATAATAAGAGAAATTACATCTTGTAGCCCGTTAAGATCATTCATGAATCTTACAGTAGGCTCATGCTGCGTATAATTTCTCGACCGCAATGGAGGATCAAATACCCTCCTCCGGCGAAGTGACACTGGACTGTTGTTGAAGCTGAGTCGGTCGTACGTACAGGAAAGGACTCTTTGGTCGTCCGCTTAGGATATTATAGAAGAACACAATATCGGTGATCTTATGTCTGCTACTGATGGTATTCTGGTCAACGAGCCAGCAAAGATCTTCGTATCGAGGAAGTTCTGCCGAGGTCCATCTGAGGTTTCTAAGTACATATTTTAAAAACTTTCTCTGCACTCCTTCTAGCCTTTGGACGTGTATGTCATATTGTGGTCGCCACACCACGCTCGCGAAATCGAGTTTTGTCCATGGGGCTTTTATCAGAATAAGTTGTTTCAGGTGCTTTCACTGTGTGTCCCCAGGATTGTGGGAGCGTTTCAGGAGGTATGACAGAGATTGTAGGGCATTTAAAACACTATTCTGTGGCGTAAGGGGGTAAGGCAGGTATGGAAAAATTTCCCGGAAATTTCTTATTGCTTTGGCCAAATTTATTGATTTTTATTTGTGAGATGGGTTTAGTGGTTTTGTGGCTACCGCTTCTGATTAGTATGCAAAATTTCCTGGATTCAATCTCTGCTCCGTCTCTTTCCTCCTTGTTTGTATCTTTCCATGTATTTTCTCCCTCCTTTCTACATATACAGCTCATGGACATTCATATGCTCGTTCATAACCATCGCTAGAACCAGAAATGAGTTAAAAAAGCCGTTTTCCGTTTTTCCAACTTTCACAGCACAGTGCATATATGCGGAGCGGATCTGGTGTGACGGTTAAATCACGTGACTATCACGCCGAGGACCTGGAAAAGAATCCCAATCCCGACAAACTCACAAAATGTGAGTTCTTCCTTCGGAAGGAAAGTAAAGCGTGGGTCCCGAGATGAACTAGCCTAGGGCTTTAGCCTCGTTAATACATAAAAAAACAGTGCCTATCAGATAACGTCTACGAGTTATGCAATCAAGCGAACTATGCCGCATCATCTTCAGAATAATAAAACACACAATTATATCTTCTTACATCTGGTATCGACGCATCACGCATCAATGTGTGAGCCCTCTCCCCGCGCGGGGGCCGCGATGTTACCAAAAAAAATTGTTTTATTCTATTTTGTGCAAATTATACCAATTTTTAATTTTGTATACCGCCACCCCCAAAAGCCACAATTTGAGGAACAAATTTTCAGTATAAAATGCCTTCAGAAGAAAAAATTTTCGGCTGCGCCGCTATTTTTCAGCTACGACTCAAATTGAATGTTCATGCCATAATTTTTACGAAATTTGAGTGTCGAATAAAAAAAAATATCATTGATCGTCGAAAATCCCTCCCACAGTAAATTTCTGGCTACGTCACTGTACCCAAAAACTCTGTTTCGTTCATTTAATTCATATTTTTTTCTAAAAATTTTCATTGGGCCGCAGATGTTTTGACAATTCTTAAAGGGGGTCGCCACCTCAAAAAGGTTGGGAACCCCTGGTATATTCGGTCTGCTGTGGATACAAACGATTGCAATCATCACTTCCTTTCCCTTTTCCACATTGACCTGAGAGTGACAGGCGCCATTGTCGCCTAAAATGTAAGATCAACACCCACACACTGAACATATGTACCTGCTAGTTCCCACAGATATCTCATTGGTTCCTTATGTCAGTATCGCTGGTGTGGCGATATTGAAGTAGCATCTACAGGCGGTCAAACAAGCTCAAGCTCAAATTGATTGATCTTTATTTGATTTCTCTTGGAGATCCTTCAGTGTTTTTCAGGGATTTTTTTTGTAAGAAATCCTTCTGAGATTTCTCATGGATGCACCGGTTTTCCTCATGTTTCCCAATTTTTAAACCAATGTTTTTTTCCTTGACTTAAAAAAATAATTATATTAATACAATTACATATCCCTTTCGTGACGAACCAGCACAATTGTGCTTTTGATTTTTTTTCTCATCTCTTTTGTCTTTGTTCTATTAATGTAAATTATTTTAGTAATTGAACTCTTACTTATACTTGTATGTTTCCGAAAAAAAATGTTTACGTTGCATGTGGAATTTACCACAACAAGTTTTCGATTTACTTAAATAGTCAAAGCTAGAAATCGAAAGATAAAGAGTAGTTCTTCCAAATGAGGGACAACAACTGTTGTTTCGTTGGAAAATTTAAGTGTTCTGGAGAGCTAAAGTTGAGACATTTGTATGGAAATTGCACATTTTTGCGCTCCGTCCCGAAAGGGATATAAAAAATCTACTAATTTCTTTTGCTATTCCCACTAGAGTTCCCTCTGATACTTTTCGAGAAATTATTCAAACATTTCATCTGAATCTTCGCCTGGAGTTCCTTCTGGAATCTTGGAAGAAACCTAACAGAGGAATCACAGACAAACAGACGTAACACTTCGAACATTTTTCGATTCAAATCATAGTCACGAAAACATATTCGCCCAATGCTAAAAGGCCTATGTTTGGCCGACCACCAACTAGGTGGCGGTAGTGAGCAAACGTCAAACTCGAACAAAAACGATGCGAGCGCCACGGTTGGGCAGTTGGCCAACTATCAAATTTTGAAAAAGACCGTTAAATCGGTGTACGATGTGAATTATCAGAGTGTTACGTCTGTTTGTCTGTGGAGGAATCCTGAAGAGTTTTCTATTGAAAATCCATAAAGAATTTCTAAAAAAGGAGGAACTCCATGAGAATTATCAGAAGCAAGTTCAAGAAACTATCCAAAATCCTTGAGAAATTGCAGAGGAGTCTTCAATGCGGCAATAGCAGAAGAAACTATTGGAGGGATGAATTTCAGAGAAAATCTGAAAATAGATAGACCTTCAGAGTCACAGAACAAATTTATGGAGGGATTTCAGAAGAAACTCCCAAGAAAACCATAGAAGGATCTTCCAGATTTGTAATGGGGATCCTTCTGGAATTTCTTCTATGGTTTTGTTTTAGTTTGAATTTTTCCAGGAATTGCTTCTGGTAGGTATTTCTCCAGATATGTATTGTAGAATGCTTCGAGAATGTCCTCAGAGACTCCTCGAATATCCTACTGCGATTTTTCAACGACTTCCTTGTGTTATTTCTCCTATAGTTCATTCTAACATACTTTCAGGAATTCCCTCTTCGACTCTTTAAGAAATTCTTTCTAGGATTTTTCCTAAAAAGTTGTTCCTGAAACTTATTCTGGAACTCATTCAGTAGTGCTTTCTGGTATTTTTCAGTAAGTTCCTTTAAGAATCTCAGTAGGAAGAACACACGAAGATCAGCTGAAGATATCTCAGAAAAAAAAACTCTGAAATATTCCCAATAGGAGCTCCACGAGATAAAAAAAAGCTCAGGAGAAAGAATCCTGAAAGAAATATGGGGCTGTTCATAAACCACGTAGACCAAATATGTATTGCCCATCTCAGACCACCCCCATTAGAACTTTTCATAAAAAACGAAAATTCTGGAAATCAGCCAGCCACCCATCTTAACTCTGATGCTAAAACAAACTTCTGGTCAAATTTTCAGCTAAATTGGTGAAGATTTCGAGGTGCCTCAAGTCAAAAATGTGTTTTTCGATCATTTTTGAACTTCCCAAATTCCCATCAAGGCTAGGAGCAATATAAAATATCACGTCAACCAACAAGTGAAATATACTGCCGTGAATCGCATATCAGTCCCATCTTTGCTGGATTTCCTATGCAAATGGGACAGATATGCGTTTCACGGCAGTATATTTCTATTCTCTACAACTTCTACAAACATCATGTACTGATCGGAGCATGCTTTCATCACGTTTATATGATTTTTAATAATACAAGTACCCAAAATGGTACATTTCAAACAGTTTTTGTTCAACGAACTTCAAACCCTCAATTTAAACCAAGAGTACCGAACCATTTTATAATTCCTCACACTGTTCTCAACAATATTGTCATACATTTTCTTATCCGATCTACGCAAAATTAAAAAAAAAATCGGAAAATAGGAGCTACTCTGAGTTTTTCAATATCTGGGGTTGACGCAACTGTTGGGCAAGCTGAAAAACATAGTAGTTTTGCTTTTTCTTGATGTTTGCGATGATTGATCATTGATTCAAGTGACAGGTAGAGGCACAAGCATATATTGCCTAAATGAAAGTGACATGTAATGCACACAATAGAATGCGGGAAATGGTTCAGATGATAAGGGTTTGGACTGGTAAGCCAAAGGTTTGGGGTTTGAATTTGGGACACCACAGGGTGTCTACTACCTGAAAAAAATCTGGACAACCGGGAATCCTCAGGAAATTTTATTTAACAGGAAAAAACCTAGGAAATTTTTCTTCGATAAAAAAATAAAATAATAAAACTCCGCTATTACCATTTTTCCAGACATTCCGTCAATGTTTCTGCTGTAGAAATACCTCTTGGAGCCCCTCCAAGATTTCTCAAACGATTCCTTCCATATTTCTTCAGGTCTTTTTCTTCGTATTCCTCCGGGAGATTCTTTCGAATTCCTACCAGCATTTTTCCAAGATTCGAACAATTCTTTCCAGGATTTCTGAATTCCGACAGCTTCCTTATGGAGTTTCTTGGAGTTCCTCCTGCGTTTTACCTCAATCTCCACAAGAGTTTCTTAAAGGATATATCGCAAATGTTTTTGCGGAGTTTCTGCCGGAGTTTTTCTCGGGATTCCTCTTGAAGATTTTCCGCAATTCCTTCTGGTGTTATTGCGACTTTCCCAGCTATTGCTAATATTTCTCATAAGGTTCTTCTTTGATTTCTTTCAGAGCTTTTCCCATGGTTTTCCTCATAGTTGCTTATCGTATTACTAGCAGAGAGCCACCTAAAGTTTGTTTTACAGGTTTTTTTTTTTCGGGATTACTTCCAGAGCTCTTCCCGGAACCCCTACCGGAAATTGTCCCAAGATTCTGGATGCTTCTTTTGGGATTTCTTCAATAGTTGCTACTGGAGTTCTTGCGGGAATTTTTCTTGGGAATGTGTCGTAGGATAGCTAAAGGAGTTCAGGTAAAATTTAGCGAAAAACTTCCCCAATACTTATTGGAAAAATCTCGAGAGGAACTTCGGAAGAAACCCTGAGAAAAACTGGGATATCTCGATAAAAAGCCCTAGGTGTAATCCCGGCAGGAAATATCAAGGAAACTACAGTAGAAACTCTGAAAATCTCTAATAGAAATTCGTGAAATCCCGTGAAGAAATCCAAGAGAAATGGCGTTGGAAAACTTTGGAAGAAATACCAGATAGGGTATTGGTTCCCTTATTAAGCATGTGGCTCCCATTTTCATCCCACAAAAAACAAACGATTGAAGCGCTGTTTGTTTTGTTTCTTATTTTTGTATTTTTTGTTAGAAGTGAGCACCCATGAAAACAAAAAGAACGGAGTCAATCGGTGCCGTAATCGCTTGTTTTCGAATAGGATGAAAATGGGAGCATGAGATTACTGATGGCACACATACCCTATAGCTTCTATAAAAATGTCGCAAAAATCACGAGAAAAACTGTTGCAAAGCTATTCCACTAGAAGAAACTCCTGAGGACACTTTGAATACCTTTTGGAATGATCTTTGGGAGGAATCCAACGAGAAACTCTGGAAGCATATCGGAGAAACTAATGGAGAAAATTCCAGAAGGTACTCCAACAGAGACCCCTGCTGAAATCCCGAGAGGAACTCTGATCCTCTGATCTGAAATCCCAGGAAATACTGTCGAAATTCCGAAAGAACGCCGTAAAAACACTGCATGAAAACTTGGGAGAAATGGAAAGGTAGAAAAAAAAAACAACTCGGCCAAACTCTAGAAAAAAAAACCCTTTGATAAATTCAAGGAAGAACACGCGGGAAGACTTCTGTGATCAGCTGCGAAATTACAATATAAATATAAGGAACAATCTCAGAAGGAATTCAAGGAAGAATCATGGATAAGGTTTCGAAATCTCAACGTTACTACACCCTGCAGCACAAATATCATACATCCAAGTCCAGTTTCAAAACTGTGTAAGACCTTTAACGGTCTAAGCAATTACTTATTGGACTCATGACTGTTTTTGTCCTGAAAATTATTTATAGTGTTTCTATTTATTGCGCAATTAGTTCACCACTGGACGGCGCACTCAATCTTCATAAGTGCGAAAACGTAAATAACAGTGCGCAATTTAGTTCAAGGAACAAATGAATAAAAAAAAAATAAATAATAAAGAATCGCAAAGCATTTAAGGGACGTTTCAAGGGTGTTTCAATGGAGTTTCAGGATGTTGAGGAGTTATTTCGAAAGTTTCATGGGTTTCCATGAAGTTTTAGCAGGGTTGTTTCATGACGTTTCAGGTAGATTCATGGAAATTCAGGGAATTCCATGGGTGTTTTTTTCGAATTCTAAAACACTAGCCCGAACGACACTAGGCTTAATACACTGTTGGTCAAAATGTCACTAGTCGGAATGTGTCCTCTATGCATGAATATGACAAGCTCATTCTTCACTATTACAATACAAAACGACATAACACGCAGTTTCTCCACAAACAGCCTCCAGGATTCGTCCAGGAGTTTCTTTTGAAATTGTTAATTTGGTTCCAACTGGGATTTCTCCAGAGAATTCTTCCGGGTTCCTTTAAGGATTCCTCCAGCCCAAATAATATATTTTAGTCAAATAGACTAGAAAAGGTTTTTAGGACCATCATAAAACCAAAATAAAATTTCTTAGTTGTTATGATGTTTCTCAAAACCTCTATAAGACTGATTGACCATCAAAATGTTACTTGGGAGGTGCTCTTTTACGGGTTTCTTCCATAGTTCCTTTTGGGATTCCTCTAGGATTTTCTTCTGAGATTACACCTGTGGAGTTCCTTCTGGAATCCTTCCAGCAATTTCACCCGGGCATCCTCGAGAAGTTCTTTCCGGGAATTGCTTCAGGAATTCTTGAAGGAACACCCTCTGAAATTCCTTCAGGGATTCCTCCAGGAGCTCCTACTGGTAATGCTTCAGGATTTCTTTCTGAGATTCATCAAGGAAATCCTTCCGGGTATTGCCCGAGCACTTCTTCAGGAATTCTGGAGAGGAGAGCAGGGCAGGAGTTATTGCCTTGTGCATTCAAAACGCAAGTATCAAATGCGGTCACCCAAGTAACGCGATGTCAACGAGAGCTTTTTCATCCTGGGTTGGCGGTGATACTAACAATGGTTTCTTAGTGGCTTTTGGTTACACTATCTTACTGCGTTTGAAGCGCATTTGAGCAAGGTTTACATCCTGAACGCACACGGCAATATTCACGGGATTGCTTTAAGTGCTCCTTGCTTGATTCTTGCGGCAATTCTTCCGGGAACTCCTTCAAGGATATCTCCGGGGACTTCTACCGGGATTCTTACACGAAGTTGTTTCCGAGATTGCTTCAGGGGTCCTTTCGGGATTCTTACGGGAGCTCCTTCCGAGATTCTTTTAGTATTTACTTTGGGGATTCCTTCGAGAATTCCTTCCAGGATTCATGTTGAAGCTCTTTTTTGAATGCCTTGTGTTACTACTGGAATTCCTGCAGATACTACGAAAGTTCGTTTTGACGTTCTCCTAGACGTTCTTAATAGAAATCCTCCAGGAGTTTATTATGGAGTTTCTGCAGGATAATTTCATTTATAAGACTTTTGTTGGAATTCCTTATGGATTTACACTTGAAGTTCCGTATGAAGTTCCTTGTGGAATTATTTCAACTTGTTGGGGAACTCTTGCAGCAGCTTTGCAAGGAACTCCCCCCGGAGTTACTTCTAGTTTTCCTCGTATAGTTCCATCCAGGGTCCCATTTTTTCAGGAATTTCTTCTGGAAACCCAGGAAAACTGCTGGACACAACTGTTTGGAGACCCTGACGGAATTCCTGGAAGAATCCCGGAAGGAATCTCAGAAGCAATCCCGGAAGGAGTTCCTGGAGGAATCCCAGAGAGAACCTTTTAAGGAATCTCTGAAACACCTGTAAGAATCCCAAAGGGAACTTCTGAAGGAATTCCAATAAAAATCTCACATGCAGCCTCTTGACGAATCACAAAAAGAAATCCTAAAAGAATCCTGAAGTAAATTCCTGAAGTAAAAATCCTGCTGGGGAAATCCCAGAAGTCATTTCTGGAGGAATCACGGAATTACTTCCTAGAGAAATTTCGAAATGTCAGAAGCTTCTTTCGGAATCCCAAAAACATTCCTTAAGAAATTCGGAAAGAATCTCTGGAGGAATGCCGGGAGTGCTTCCTGGAGAAATTCCGGCAAGAACTCCTGAGAAATCCCAGATGGAACCTCTTTAGGAATCTCAGAAGAAACTCTTGGGAGAATCAGATGCAACTTCCGACGGAATCCTAAATAAACTCTCGAAAGAATCTCACGAAGAACTCCATCGGAATTCCAGAAAAAAAAACTGAAAAAATGTGGATAAAAGTTCCTGGATTCCAACTGCGCCACGAAATCATTTCATTAGAATAAATTTGTGGCCTTGTTTTCGTTACTAATCTACATTCTTTTCACTTTCAGGGCTTCAAAATGTTCTTCTACATCTCGGGTGCAATGTATTTGCTGTATTTGGTCCTGTTAATACTACGAGCCTACAGTGAGCTTCGGTCAATGCCATTTTTCGGTAAGCGGTTTGTATTCATCTAACAATATATCAAAGTCCATAAATGTATCAATCCTTTCAGACATGCGGCTCAAATTTCTCACTCTTCTGATGCTATTTGTGCTGGCCATCTCCCTGACGGTTACCATGTGCCGCTTCGGTTTCGGGATCCTGGAGGACAACTTCGTCGCTAAGCTGAACATCACGTACAAAAGTTCCGCGCAGTTCATGTGTTTCTACGGGTTGCTGAATTTCTACCTGTATACGATGGCTTACGTGTATTCACCAAACGGACGTCCTCTCCATGGTAAGTTTTTAAACATAAAAGGGTCTATTAGGGTAGACTGCTAATATGCTCCATGTTCCTCTTTCAGAAGCCACCATCACCAAAGACAACCCGGCCTTTTCGATGATCAACGACTCGGACGAGGAGGTCGTCTACGGTTCGGACGAGGAAAGTCGCCGCCCCCTGAATGCAGCGCACGGCAAAGGAAACGACTACGATAGTGACTAAAAGTGACTTCCAAAATCTTCCGGATCTGAGCCGACGTTGATTCTAACAACGGTAAGATTAATCTCAGAAAACCGCGGTAAAAACTGTTTCCGTACAAAACAAGTAAAGAAAAGTGTGCTATGACTGACCAGAAAATATTTAATCCGATGGACTTGTGCGAGTGAGGTACACCCAGTAGAAATGACCGGAAAGCGGTAGGAATGTTTTCGTTCACCACACACGTTGGAGATGGAATTACATATAGGCATATCTTTTTCACTTCTCAATTCGACTCGACGTCGTCACGGCGACGAAGAAATATTTATGGGATAGTAGTACAGAAAATACATGTTTAGATGGTATTCGTTCTGTTTCAGATTTTTGTTGTGAGTTCAGATATGAAAAGACCTTTCGCGCCATTCCAAGTAGAACTACTAGACTATAAGTTAGAGACAGTCGTGTTATATTAGATCAATTACGAACTCAGCCCAAAATAGACATATTTTATTCTTCGGCGTTTCGTTCATCTTGCAGATTCTAAACAAGTAGCAGAACGCGTGACTAAATAAAGCCATTCTCAACCTTGTTAGTTGTATTCGAGTACCAGGGCAGCCGGGAAATAAAATAGTTAGAGGTTTACAATCTTAGTAGATATCATCCTAAGCTTTGGACTATCCAACGGCTAAACAAATAAAAATAAACAGTTGTGTGTGACCATATTGAAACAATGAATGGAATAACTGCAGAATTTAAATCAATAAGGAAAAACATCCAAAGAAAAAAAATAATAAGCTAAGATAACCGATGTGACAAACCACTGGGAAAGACAAATAAAATATTTATACTTGATCAATGTGTTTGTTCTATTTTATTTGTTCATGTAGGGTAACATACGACAAAATGTCTACAAGAGCGAAATGCATTTGTACTGTTTTATACCGTAGGCATATGACATCTTGGATGTCAATGTAAACAACAAAATTCGATAATTTACAACAATTGAAGCCTAAAATTTCTAATTGGAGAAATATCATATGGCATTTAACTTTCGTCGGAAATAATGCAAGGAATACCTGCAGAATTGCTGGATAACGTTCGAGCGACATTCTTCCAGGAATTTCGTGTGTAAGCAAATTCTTAGGGTGAAAATGTCCTTCGTTGGAAAACTGGAAAACAATACTGCTGACAATACGAAAAAGCTGTAGCATAGAAGATCAAGAGCGTCTTCATCGCAACTAACAAGAATAATCTTGATGAGCTATGCACCCAGTGAGAATAGTGCATTACAAATGACATCCGTTGTAAGATAGAGGAGCGAAGGAACGTCGAAAATCACGAATAAGCGAGCGAAAATACGAGGAGCCAAAAGCTCGCCAAAGCTAGCCGTCGAAGATACAAAAAATAACGCAAACACTGGCGATATTCGTTTCGTCTATCTACGACCTCTCACATTCGACAAGGTATCAATGACTTTCCATAGCTTTGTGCAGTCTATACTGTCAGAATCTGCCTTGACATCAATGAACGAATGATGCGGTGGGACCTGGTATTCGTGGCCTTTTGGACGATTTGCCATACGGTGAAGATCTGGTCCGTTGTCGAGCGGCCGTCGCCGAAGCCGGTTTGATAGCTTCTCATAAACTCATTCACGTTAGGTAGAAGACGACGGAAGATGATATGGGATAGCACTTTGTAGGCGGCATTCAGAATGATCCCAAGGCGAATTTCTGGCTACGCCACTGCACCATTATTATTATTTGAAAATTTGTACATCAAAATAGCAGTCTATGTAGTATGACGCATGTCTACTCTAACGCATCATACTGACATCATGCACCATGCACTGACATCATCAGTGTTATCTAGAGATCATGTAGAGTAGACGTCCGATAACTGCAACATGTTTACGTTTTCACATGGCAAACAAAATTCGATACTGGAACATCAATCAGGCGTCAGTTGACGTTAAACGAACAAAAAGTTCATTGGTCTGTTGATTTGGGCTAGCATGGCGAACCCTTTTTACGCCACAGTTAAATTGTATGCACCTAATTTTAATTCGTGCATCAAAATAGCATTCCGTGAAATTATGGAAGGGATACAACAAGGAATCCGTGAATATATTCGAGGATAAATCCCTGGAGTCATTTCAGGAAGAATCCCAGGAGATATCCCCGGAGGTATTTCTAAAGGAACCCTTGAAAAAAATCCTGGAGGAATCCGTAGAAGAACTCCGGGAGCAATTTCTGGAGAAATTCCTGGAGGAGCTGGAGGATTATTAGTAGGAATTCCTGGAGGAGTCAATTGACGAATCCCTGGAGGAATTCTTGGAGAAAACACTGTAGGAATCCCTGGAGGGAACTCTGAATGAATTTCTGGAAGAATCCTTGGAGGCATTTTCCAAGGAATGCTTGTAAAAAAGTCTTTAAGTTTCTGTGAAGAAATTTCTGGAGGGACATTTGAAAGAATTTCTGGTAGAATTACTGGAGGAACTCATTGACGAATCCCTTGAGAAATTCCTGGAGAAATCTCTGGAGGAAACCCGAGAGAAATTCTTGAATAAATTCCTGGAGGAATTCCTGGCGGAATCCCAGGAAAATTTCTGGAGGAATCCCTCGAGGCATTCCTGAAGGAATCCTTGGAAGTATGCCTAGAGGTCTTCGTTGAGGAATTCCTGGATGAATTCGAGAAGGCATTCCAGGAGCAATTCCAGAAGGAATTACTGGAGGAATCCCTTGAGGATTCCCAGGAGGCATACCTTAAGGAATCCTTGGAAGAACTGCTGGAGAAGGTTCGGAAAATTCCTGGAGAAATCTCTGGTAGAATCTCTGGAAGAATTCCTAAAGGAATCCGTGAAGGAATTCCAGAATGCATCCCTGGAGGGATTACAGGAGGATTCCCTGGATGGATCCGTGAAATAATACCTGTAAGAATCCGTGCTGGAGGAATTCATGAAGTAATTGCTGGAAGATTCCTGGGGAAATTACTCGAGGAATTCATCGACGAATCTCTAGAAGAATTCCTGGAGAAATATCTAAAGAAATCCGTGGAAGCATTCCAGGAGGATCTCCTGGAAGATTTTTAGGAGGAATCCCTGGAGGATTTTTTTGAAGAATCCTTTTGAGGAATCCCTGCAAGAATTACAGGAGGAAATCCTGAAGGAATTTCTTGAGGGATCCCTGGAGGCATTCTTGGAAGAATTTCTGAAGGAATTCATGGGAGAATTTCTTGAGAAATTCCTGAAGAAATTCTCGGAAGAACTTCTGGAGCAATCCGTGGAGGCATTCTAGGAGGAATTCCAAGAGGATTTTCAGGAGGAATCCCTGGAGGCATTTCTAAAAGAATCATTGGAACAAATCCTGAAGGAAGCTGTTGAGAATTCCTGGACAAATCCCTGGTGTTATCCTTGGAGGAATTTCTGAGGGAATCCGAGCAGGAATTCCAGGATGAATCTCTGAAAGAATTTCAGGAGGAATTTGTAAAACACTTTCTAGAGAAATTTCTGGAAGAATCCCCGGAGGAATCTCTGAATGAATTCCGAGAGAAAAGCCTGGAGGAACTCGTTTCGAACACCTTGGAAGAATTTCTGGATGAATCTCTGGAGGCATTCCTGGAGGAATCCCTAGAAGCACTCTTAAAGTAATCCTTGGATGTATTGCTAGAGGAAGCTCTGGAAAATTCCTGCAGAAATCCTCGGAGGAATTCTACAAGGAATCCGTAAAGCATTTCCATTCCTGAAGAAATTCCTGGAGAAATTATTGGGGAATCCCTGTTGGATTTCCTGGAGGTATGTCCCCAACAGACAATTATTGTGAATGTAAACGTCAACAAAGCGTCCTCCATACCATAGATTTAACTAATACGGCTTGATGCTGAGTTACTGTGTTGTACATATGGACGGAAGCTTCTATGCAAGCCCTATACCAATGAATCTGGCGAACTTAATCCACATGCAGCTTCTATGCCACCGAGTCATAGCTTTTTTCTCGGCTCCTATGTAACCACTAACTGAATAACATCTTGAGAAGGCGCTTTTTCAGCCTTTTCGCAGTTGTTAAATAATAGTTATACGGCATCCCCAAATTAAACGATTTAATATAATTAGGTTATGGATACTGTGACGCAATACATGTGGAACTGGAATTATCACTTTTAAAATTGAATAACTAAAGACTAAAGTACTTGCCACTACTTGGAATCGAACTCCCGATCTCCGTATCCACTGGTCCCGATGATGTCCTCGCTGCCACACTGCTATATATAAATAACATAGAAAATAGCCCGTTTTGTTTTACTCCAGACAAGGCTTCATAATTGTGCCACAAGAAACCTTACCCAACTTCATCTTGCTGTAAAAGCTTGTGAAACGTCAAACGCAATAATGTTTACATTGAACAAGCTGTGTGGTTGCGCCAACAGATTCTTCTTCACAGCTTCTAGCTGAAAGAGTGTTCTTTAAACGGCTACGAAGCACTGCTGTTTTGTGTTTTGGCAACATTACAAAACGTACTGTATAAAAGCAGCTGTTGTAGTGGCTGGGACTCTTACTCGATTTGCACATCTTCCGGCAAATCTTCCGGCATTGAATTAAAGTGCAATAAAAGCAACCCAAATAATTTCACAGCACATACATGGATAGCTGTAAAGAACTTGTGTTCAAGTTTTCACATCTTCCGGGAAATCTCCCGGAGTTGGAATACGGTGGAGTAAAGGCAGCCCCAAGTGGCAAGCAATGAATTTCTAAAAACCGAGTTTGGTAGCTGTATGATGCTTGTTTTGCAGTCGTGTATTAGCTTATGATTTATATTTGACTAGCTTTCCTTTTATTCAGCGTTGACTGCTTTTACTCGATGGTTACACAACAGAAAGCAAATGACTGAAGCTTCTAGCGCTGAAAATGTTAGTTGGGTGATCAGCGGGGTGAAATTGATCATAAGCGGACCAAATTGTAATTTATTTTATTTATTTATTTAACTATAACAACACAGATAATCACCTAATGATTTTCAAAGCACGTGTTACTATTAAATACTAACGCCAAAGAATATTTAATGAATTAAAGAAACTATAAACACTATTCCTAAATGAACTATATGTCCGTTCATTCCTGCAAGATCTAGGTAAATCATTCCAAATTTTAATCGCACGATGGCGGGAAGATTCTTTTAAGTTATTTGAGACACATCTATTTAGGAACAACAAGTAAGTATGCACGAGTAGACCGAGCGTAATTAAAAAAGTTCAGAAGATATGGTGGAGGGTTATTTAATATTTTATAGGTTTGAATACTCAATCGCAGTTTCAGATTATTCGTTAGATTACGCCCCAGCAAAGCACTTCTGTAATTTGATATGTGATCATATTTCTTAAGGTTGTATGTATATCTAGTGACAGCATTGAAAACAAGGTTAAGTTTCTTCAAGTTCTTTTTGGAGACTAGGCCAAATATCGCCGTAATCAAACAGTGATCTTGCTAATTGAACCCGAATATGCTGAGGGGTACAATGTCTCAGTATAACAAGAGAATGTAGGGCACCGTTAACTTTAGTGCAAACTGCGTTGACTTGAGCAGACCAATTTAAATGTGAGTCCATTAGTAGACCCAGGTTTTTGACATCGGACCAAGTAAAACGTGATCTGGCGACCATTGGGCGTGATGGAGGGCGGCAGCCAAAAACCGAGTATTGTGGCCTTCAACTAGTGTTGATGTGTAAGTGTTCTCCTCTAATCATGATATAGTGCAAATAAATGGATGTACACCCGAGCAAAGTCCAACAACAAAATTACAGCAAATCGAAAACATAATTTGTATTCAGCAACAAATTGATATCACATTCTGATATTTTTTATCTTTATTTAATTTGATTCAAATTTTGCTTTCGGTTTGCTGTCATTTTGAATTAATGTAAATATTTAGTGTTATAATAGTTTTTAAATCTTTTAGTAAACTATGTGAACTAATTCTATGGATATATCATTAGTGCAATTGTATTATTGCATTTTGGATTTGATATCAACCGAAAAACTCTACATTTAACGATTTTTCATTTTTCTTGCGCTGATAACAAAAACAGTTATCAATTTGCTATCATCGATAGCAGGAATGGTTTTCAATTTGCTGTCACAGAAACATTTTTCTGCTCTCATTTTTGATGTTTTAACCGTTAAAACGACCAAAACGACAACAACCTGTGTTATCAAAATTTGCAATATCACAACATCAAAATTAGTTTTCAATTTGCTATCAGACTTTGCTCGGGCAGGGGATGGCCAAAATGTTTGGGATAGGCAACTTTTTTTTCTCTCACAAAAAAGTTCAACATGCTATAACTTTTCATAGAGTTCATCAAAATATCTCAAATTTTGCCTGTTTGCCAACCTATTATATGTGCATCTTTGGTACAAATTTGGACTCGATTGATTAATCTTTCGCAAAGTTAGAACCATTCGGGTAAAACACTATTTTTTAAACAACTCACTTTTGAGCTATCATAACTCGGAAACCAGTGAACCGAATTGAATGAAATTTTAAACGTACACTAACAATATATAAATACTTCACAAACTATTAAAACATAGACTCTTTTTGAACGTTGAAAAAAGTTATCATAGATTGACACTTTTTGGATTTTTCTCGAAAAAATGTATTTTTTTACGTTTTACGTTTTTGTGTTGATGTCCAAAGATTTCCACTTCTGTTCTCAAGTTATCTTTAATCAGATATATTAGAGCCTGTTTAGATTAAAAGAACACATTTAGTAATTTTTGAGTGGTATTGTAAATTTGACTTATTTTCCTCTATATGGGTAAAAATTTCAACCCGGTATAACTTAATTCACCGTGAGAAAATATTACGTTTTAAAACGTTGTATTAAATATCAATATATTGTGTTGATAAGCGTTAAAAAATTCATTCAATTCGGTTTACTGATTTCCGAGATATGACAGCTCAAAAATGAGTTGTCTAAAAAATAGTGTTTTATCCGAACGGTTCTTACTTCGTGAAAAACTATTCAATCGAGCCCAAATTTGTACGAATGATGCACATATAACAGGTTGATAAACAGTCAAAATTTGAGATTTTTTGATGCACTCTATGAAAAGTTACAGCATGTTGATTTTTTTTTGTGGGATAAAAAAAGTTGCCTATCCCAAACATTTTGGCCACCCCCTGTATTTTGTTCCAATTCACCAAAAGTGGAAACAACGAAGTGTGTGTTGATGTGCGGTTCACAGGAAGGAGTTTCCTCTAGTAGACCAAGAGCCCGTAGACGGTAAGTGCAAGAAAGTGCTTCTTGTTGGAGATGAATGTGTAGTGGAGCAACGTCAAAGAGAACTTCGAGCGCTGCCGTGGGAGTTGAAGAGAACGCTCCAGACATCACCATTAAGCACATCCTTTGGAGATGGCCTAACTTTGATTGGATTGTTCTCATTTCGCCCTTTTGCTACCACACAAGACATACATAGGCCAATGTTGGACGAACAACACTTGACTATCACGCCGAGGACCTGGGATCGAATCCCACTCCCGACAAACTCACTAAGCGTGAGTTCTTCCTTCGGAAGGGAAGTAAAGCGTGGGTTCCGAGATGAACTAGCCCCGGGTTAAAAATCTCGTTAATAAAGATAAAAAAAACACACACAAGACATTCATAGGCCAATATTGGCCGAACAACAGTTGTGTAGATCCATTTGAAATACTTGAGTTTTAGACCCCAAGTTATACTAAAGGTTCGCCGGCATTGCTCGAAGGCCATACAAGCTTTCTTGATTCTGAACTCAATGTGAGGTGTCCAGAAAAGCTTGGAATCAAGAACAACTACAACGTACTTTACCTGTTCAGTCACATCGATTTCAAAATCATAGTTTCGCCATACCGTGAAAAGAACAATAGATGTTTTACTCGGATTTACCGAAAGGCCATTGCTGATATTGGCGACATCCTCAAGTACCCGAAGAGCGTTTTGCATCAAATCGAAAAGGGTGCTTATGCACATACCGACTAACAATGTAGGTACCTAGTCGTCGGCAAAATCATAAGTAGGAAAACCGCTATTATTGAGTTGCCTCAATAGCGTATCTGCTACGAGATTCCACAAAAGCGGTGACAAGACTCCCCCTTGGGGGCATCCACAAACACTCGAGAAGAGATATCGGTTTTTGGGTATTCGATGAATCCAATTGGAAATCATTGGAGATGTACCATGACTCCGTGCAGCTTCCAATATGGCATCGAAAGGCACTTTGTCAAAGGCACCCTCGATATCTAAGAAAACACCCAAACAAGATTGCTTTTTAGCTAATGCTTTCTCGATATCGTAAACAACCTTGTGTAAAAGAATCACAGTGGACTTACCAGATTGGTAGGCATGTTGGTTCACATGAAGAGTCACGTTGGACAGATGAAGATCACGGGTGTTATGATCCACGATACGTTCTAAGCATTTCAGAAGAAAATAGGTCAAACTGATAGGTCTGAAACTCTTTGCTTCTTCATACGACTCACGATCCAGTTTCGGAATGAACTTCAAAGTAATATCCCGTCAAGATTTGGGAACATACCCTGTAGCAAAACTGCAAACAAGTATTTTTTTTTTCAAAACATGTTTGAAATAATCAAATCCCTTCTCAAGCAAAATAGGATAAATCCCATCTGTCCCAGGAGATTTCAAAGGAGGAAAGCTATTAAGTGCCTACTCAATTGATTCTATAGTTGCAATACTCCGAGACGAGGCCAGGGAATCATAACAACAAGAAAAGACATCAGGTTTATCCGAAGATGTATTATTATAATATCCACACATCCAGGGAAGTGTGTGCTGAATAATCATTCCAGAACTTCTTCATCAGAGGAAGTCAGATCGCCTTTTGGCAAAAGAAGTTCGTTCACTCGGAAATCTTTAGATTTAACAAGGTTTTTGTTTAACCGACTGACTGCACTTAAACTGGAAACATTTGTACAAAGGTTTTCCTGCCGGATCGTTCACAGCAGACCGGAGAGCTTTCCTGTAGGACTTGTTGCGAGTCGACCTCAAAGCCTCCGAACCAGCCGAACGTCGTCTGTTCCAACTGTTTCTCTAAACAAGTGTCAAAGTGGAGGCCATATGCGTATATGCTTCCATTAAACGGCGTTCAAAATGTACGCATATCGCCTCCACTGCAGCATCTTATTCTACATCATATGCGATTATGTGTTGGCTGGGACCTCTCATATTCGACAAGGTATCAATGACTTTTCATAGCTTTGTGTAGTCTATACTGTCAGAAGCTGCCTTGACATCAATGAACGGATGATGCTGTGGGACCTGAAATTCGTGGCTTTTTGGACGATTTGCCACACGGTGAAGATCTGGTCCGTTGTCGAGCGGCCGTCGATGAAGCCGGCTTGATAACTTCTCATAAACTCATTCACGTTAGGTCGAAGACGACGGAAGATGATATGGGATAGCACTTTGTAGACGGCATTCAGAATGATCCCAAGGCGAATTTCTGGCTACGCCACTGCACCATTATTATTATTTGAAAATTTGTACATCAAAATAGCATTCTATGTAGTATGACGCATGTCTACTCCAACGTATCATACTGACATCATGTGCTAATTCTACACTCAATTCGTGCATCAAAATAGCATTCCGTGAAATTATGGAAGGGATTCAACGAGGAATCCGTGAATATATTCGAGGATAAATCCCTGGAGTCATTTCAGGAAGAATCCCTGGAGATATCCCCGGAGGTATTTCCAAAGGAACCCTTGAAAAAAATCCTGGAGGAATCCGTAGAAGAACTCCGGGAGCAATTTCTGGAGAAATTCCTGGAGGAGCTGGAGGATTATTAGGAGGAATTCCTGGAGGAGTCAATTGACGAATCCCTGGAGGAATTCCTGGAGAAAACACTGTAGGAATCCCTGGAGGGAACTCTGAATGAATTTCTGGAAGAATCCTTGGAGGCATTTTCCAAGGAATGCTTGTAAAAAAGTCTTGAAGTTTCCGTGAAGAAATTTCTGGAGGGACATTTGAAAGAATTTCTGGTAGAATTACTGGAGGAACTCATTGACGAATCCCTTGAGAAATTCCTGGAGAAATCTCTGGAGGAAACCCGAGAGAAATTCTTGAATAAATTCCTGGAGGAATTCCTGGCGGAATCCCAGGAAAATTTCTGGAGGAATCCCTGGAGGCATTCCTGAAGGAATCCTTGGAAGTATGCCTAGAGGTCTTCGTTGAGGAATTCCTGGATGAATTCGAGAAGGCATTCCAGGAGCAATTCCAGAAGGAATTACTGGAGGAATCCCTTGAGGATTCCCAGGAGGCATACCTTAAGGAATCCTTGGAAGAACTGCTGGAGAAGGTTCGGAAAATTCCTGGAGAAATCTCTGGTAGAATCTCTGGAAGAATTCCTAAAGGAATCCGTGAAGGAATTCCAGAATGCATCCCTGGAGGGATTACAGGAGGATTCCCTGGATGGATCCGTGAAATAATACCTGTAAGAATCCGTGCTGGAGGAATTCATGAAGTAATTGCTGGAAGATTCCTAGGGAAATTACTCGAGGAATTCATCGACGAATCTCTAGAAGAATTCCTGGAGAAATCGCTGGAGAAATCTCTGGAATAATCCCAGGAAGAAGTCCTGGAGAAATTTCGAGAGAAATCCGTGGAAGCATTCCAGGAGGAATCCCTGGATGATTTTTTGGAGGAATCCCTAGAAGAATCCTTTTGAGGAATCCCTGGAAGAATTACAGGAGGAAAACCTGAAGGAATTTCTGGAGGAATCCCTGGAGACACTCTTGAAAGATTGCTTGGAAGAATTTCTGGAAGAATTCATGGTAGAATTTCTTGGAGGGATTTCTGGAGGAACTTCTGGAGCAATCCGTGGAGGCATTCTAGGAGGAATTCCAAGAGGATTTTAAGAAGGAATTCCTAGAGGCATCCCTAAAGAAATCATTGTAAAAAATCTTGAAAGAAGCTCTTGAGAATTCCTGGAGAAATCCCTGTAGTTATCTATCAAATATGGTTTGGCTTGCAATCTCTCAAATCAAAAGGAAACAGGTTATCTATTTTCCGACGTTTCGGCGCAATGTATTTTGCCTTCTTCTTGGGATCACTAAAATGGTTTATACAATAAAATAAGTTTAATTTTACATTTCTATTTGTGTGTCATTTACTTACTAGAGTTCTGTTTTTTTGTCATTGTGTATTTAATTTCTACATAAAATTGTCCTATTTTTGTTCGTCGCATCACTATTGTTTGAATTTAATTATGTTGAGTAATATAGTCAAAAATATACTAATCAAAAACGAGAAAATTACCGTTGAAGTTCAAGTTCACTAACTGCTTCGGTAGACTGTTTGGTAACTGATCTGTGTTATGGTTTAGGTGGGGTCGGATGGGTGGTTGGTGTTTCTGTTATTTTGTCCATTAGTGTTTTTGTCATGACTGTGTTAATTCTGTGTATTAGTCCAGAGAGCGTACTGCTAAGTAGTTATCCTTGGAGGAATTTCTGATGGAATCCGTGCAGGAATTCCAAGATAAATCTCTGAAAGAATTTCAGGAGGAGTTCCTAAAATTATTTCTAGAGAAATTTCTGGAAGAATCCCTGAAGGAATCTCTGAAGGAATTCCGAGAGAAAATCCTGGAGGAATTCCTTTCGAAAACCTTGGAAGAATTTCTAGATGAATCTCTGGAGGCATTCCTGGAGGAATCTGTGGAAGAATTTCTGGAGCAATCTATGGAGAAATCCGTAGAGGCTCTCCAAAAGTAAAGGATTTCCAGGATGAATCACTGGAGGGATTATAGGAGAAATCCCTGGAGTCATTCCTGAAGAAATTCATGGAGAAATTCTTGGGGGAATCCCTGTTGGATTTCCCGGAGGTATTACTGGAAGAATTTTTGAAGGAATTCATCAAGAAATTCCTGGAAGAGTTCCGGGAGAAATTCCCCTAGGAATCGTGGACAAATTGTGACACAAATTCCTAGAGGATTTTCTAAAGTAATCCCTGGAAGAATTCCTGTAGTAAGCCCTGGAGGAATTCCTTGAGGTATTTCTGGAGGAATTCCTGTAAGATTTTTTAACGGAATTTTTGGAGGAATTCTAGGAGGAATTCTTTGAGGAATTTACGATTTTCTGGAGGAATTCCTGAAGGTATTTGTGGAGGAATTCCGGAAGGAATTTTTGAAGGAATTTATGGAGGAATTTCTGGAGGAACTGTTCGAGGAATTTCAGAAGGAATTCCTGGAGGATTTTTTTAGGAATTGCCAAAGAAATTCATGGATGAATCCCTGGAGCAATTCTTGAAGGATGAAGAAGGAAATTCCTGGAAGAGTTCCGGGAGAAATTCCTTTAAAATTTTCAGGAGGCATCCATGTAGGAATTCTTGGAGAAATTCCTAGAGGAAATCTTGAAGGAATTCTGACAGAAATTCCTAGAGGTTTTTTTGGTGGAATATCTGGAAGAATTCCTGAAGAAAACCCTGGAGAAATTTCTGGAGGAATCCCTGTAGGAATTCCTGTAGGTATTACTGGAGGAATTCCTGAAAGATTTATTACAGAAATTTTTGAAGGAACTCCTGGATGCATCAATGAAGGAATTCTTAGAGGAATCCCTGGAGGAGTCTCAGGAGGAATTATTTGAGGAATTTCTGGAGAAATATTTGAGGCTTCCTGGAGGAACGTCTGGTAGAACTCCTCGGGGAATTTCTGAAGAAATTCATGGATGAATCGCTGGAAGAATTTCTGTAGCAATCCATGGGAGAATACCTGAAGGTATTTCTGGAGGAATTCCTGGAGAATAGTACAGGATAGGGTACGTGTAGTTAGTGTAAGTTATGCTCAATTTAAATTCTTCGGAGTACCTTAATTCTGGAACAATTTTTATGTGAAATCGTCTTGTAAGTTTTTGGCGCAGTTATCATAGGAATTCCCAAAAGTAGAATAACAGTGGAGAATAGTAAGCAGGCAGGAAGTCATCAAACATGACCAACCAACAATAAACACATTGTATCACATTAAACGATCATCTCATATGTTTTCCAATCAATAAAACCCTCCCATACTCACGCACATGTAGGTACTCACGTTGTACAGCCAAGCCATCTAGTCCCAATACTTGATGACTCCATCCCAGCCGGCCGTCACGAGCTTGCTGGCTTCGTGCGGATGCCAGAGCGCCGCAATGCAAACGTTATCGTGGGCTTGCCACTTTTTGTACAGCTTGGTCGTCTTCCAGTCCCAAATGTAGCACTTTCCATCGCCGTCTCCGGACACCAGGTAGCTGAAATTAGGAACGATAACAGTAGGTAAGTAAACGATCAAGTATTCTATCCAAAGTCAAATACATACCTCATATCCGGCGAAAAGTCCAAATTGCACGCATAACCGGAAACCATGTGACCGGTAAAGGTCTTCTTGCGATTCATCTTGAACCGATTGATTGCCGAAAAGATGACAATCTTGTTGTCCAAACTCTGACACGCCAGCCACTTTCCGTTGGGCGAAAGTGTGACCGCCGGCATCGAGTGCATCGTGGGATCGGCAATGTATTTCATATCGACCGGAATGTCCCACTCCCAAACGCGCAAACTCTTGTCGTCCGAGGTGGTCACGAAGCGACGGTTCTCATCGACGAAGGTGATGGTGTTCACGGCACCCAGATGCCGGTCGTACTCCTGGACGATTTCGCCGCTGCGGGTGTCCCACTGGAAAGAGGAAAGAGTGATTATTTCTATTGAACCTTTGTTCGTAGAATTGATCTGAGTTGTATCATATTTCCAAAATGTAATTCCTTAAAGGAAAGGCTAAATCTTGGAGCAAGCTTGAGGTCGGAATCAATCGAACCAATACTTACGCAAATGATCTTCTTATCCGACGTCCCGGCCACGAACAAATGCTGCTTGTTGAAATCCGGATGGAACTTGACGCAGAAGGGGATCTTCCGCGAGCTAAACCGCGATATCACATCCCCAGTCTCCGTATCCCACAGCTTCAGGTAGCGATCGTACCCGGCCGACACAAACCGATCGCCCCGATTGTTAAAACTGACATCCCGCACGGCTTGCCTGTGGCCGGAGTAGGTCCGAACACACCGCCGCTCGTTGTAAACTTCCCATATTTTGATCCGAGCATCCATACTGCAGGACAGCAGCAGATGAGCCGAAACGGGGAACCACCGGACCGCGGAGATGCCCTTGGTGTGTCCGGTCCACGTGTGGATGTGAGCCTTCGGCAAAAAGCACCGATCCGGAGCGCTGCTCTTGCGCAGGTTGACCCCGGAATCGTGAGGAGGATGCAGGAAGGATCTGCCTTGGTAATCGACCGAGTCCTTGATGTGAAGAACCGATTTCTCCTCGATGGGCTTATCTTCGGTGACCCGATTCCGGCGCTGCTTCTTGGCCATCATCTCCTCGATCTCGGCCCGTTCCGTCTCGCTAGGCCGGGAAACCGTTTCCTCGTCCTCGAACTTTCCCCAAGGACCTAGGAAACCTTCCACGTCTTCCGGATTGGCATTCTTGACTCGCTTCCGTTTGTCCCCCGACCGGTTCGGCTTGCTCGACTCGAACACCGTCTTCCCGTCCGTATCGTAAGCGGCCTGCAAGTGTCCTACGTAGCTTGGCCCCGCCTCCGACCCAGCAGCCGTATCGACCGACGGATCCAAAGCATATCCAAAACTGTGGAAGGTTTTCCGCTGGTTATCGAACTGAAAGTCACTGATGTGCGCCTTCTCCACAAATCCAGTTAACGTATTTTTCGGGGCTTTCATCTGTTCCGTAAGAAACGGATTAGCTGGTCCGGCAACAGGAGCAAACAACTCTTCGAATCGAGGATTGTAGTGCAGTTCGCTGACACTAGGCGCAAGCTTCCGAGAAACGTCGGATTGTTCCTGCGGGAATTACAAACATGATTAGAGTTATTCAAAATCAGTAAAACTTATGAAACATACCGTCGGTACCACCACCGGTGCGGCACAGATTTGCAGCGATTTCGCCACCGACATCGATTGATCCTTGATGGGTTTCAGGTGGGCCAGTTCCTCTTCTTAGGTGGGCCAGTTCCTCTTCTTTGGGTGCTCTTGGAGCCGCTGGTGTTTGCTGTTGTTGTTCGGATTCTGAATCGTCATCGCTGCTGCTGCCGCTGCTGCTACTGCTACCACTTCCACTAGCGTACGCTTGAAGGCCCAACATGTTCAGCCAGTTGGGACGCACTGTATTTTATACTATTTTACAGGTTTTAATACTTTTATCCGGGAAATTGAGTGGAAAAACACGAAAAACGAGTAGAATCACGCGAATCAGATGCGGAAATCGTTTGTTTACGTTTGGATTGAGTTTGCGGTGGCAACGAAACGTCAAAAGGAAGCTTTCATGACTACACTGAAAAAAAAAATTTTTTTAGACCAACATTTGGAAATGGCACACCAATCAAAACCTATCAAAACTAAATCCAATCCAAATCCAATCCAAATCCAATCCAAATCCAATCCAAATCCAATCCAAATCCAATCCAAATCCAATCCAAATCCAATCCAAATCCAATCCAAATCTAATCCAAATCCAATCCAAATCCAATCCAAATCCAATCCAAATCCAATCCAAATCCAATCCAAATCCAATCCAAATCCAATCCAAATCCAATCCAAATCCAATCCAAATCCAATCCAAATCCAATCCAAATCCAATCCAAATCCAATCCAAATCCAATCCAAATCCAATCAAAATCCAATCCAAATCCAATCAAAATCCAATCCAAATCCAATCAAAATCCAATCAAAATCCAATCCAAATCCAATCCAAATCCAATCCAAATCCAATCCAAATCCAATCCAAATCCAATCCAAATCCAATCCAACTCCAATCCAAATCCAATCCAAATCCAATCCAAATCCAATCCAAATCCAATCCAAATCCAATCCAAATCCAATCCAAATCCAATCCAAATCCAATCCAAATCCAATCCAAATCCAATCCAAATCCAATCCAAATCCAATCCAAATCCAATCCAAATCCAATCCAAATCCAATCCAAATCCAATCCAAATCCAATCCAAATCCAATCCAAATCCAATCCAAATCCAATCCAAATCCAATCCAAATCCAATCCAAATCCAATCCAAATCCAATCCAAATCCAATCCAAATCCAATCCAAATCCAATCCAAATCCAATCCAAATCCAATCCAAATCCAATCCAAATCCAATCCAAATCCAATCCAAATCCAATCCAAATCCAATCCAAATCCAATCCAAATCCAATCCAAATCCAATCCAAATCCAATCCAAATCCAATCCAAATCCAATCCAAATCCAATCCAAATCCAATCCAAATCCAATCCAAATCCAATCCAAATCCAATCCAAATCCAATCCAAATCCAATCCAAATCCAATCCAAATCCAATCCAAATCCAATCCAAATCCAATCCAAATCCAATCCAAATCCAATCCAAATCCAATCCAAATCCAATCCAAATCCAATCCAAATCCAATCCAAATCCAATCCAAATCCAATCAAAATCCAATCCAAATCCAATCAAAATCCAATCCAAATCCAATCAAAATCCAATCAAAATCCAATCCAAATCCAATCCAAATCCAATCCAAATCCAATCCAAATCCAATCCAACTCCAATCCAACTCCAATCCAAATCCAATCCAAATCCAAATCCAATCCAAATCCAATCCAAATCCAATCCAAATCCAATCCAAATCCAATCCAAATCCAATCCAAATCCAATCCAAATCCAATCCAAATCCAATCCAAATCCAATCCAAATCCAATCCAAATCCAATCCAAATCCAATCCAAATCCAATCCAAATCCAATCCAAATCCAATCCAAATCCAATCCAAATCCAATCCAAATCCAATCCAAATCCAATCCAAATCCAATCCAAATCCAATCCAAATCCAATCCAAATCCAATCCAAATCCAATCCAAATCCAATCCAAATCCAATCCAAATCCAATCCAAATCCAATCCAAATCCAATCCAAATCCAATCCAAATCCAATCCAAATCCAATCCAAATCCAATCCAAATCCAATCCAAATCCAATCCAAATCCAATCCAAATCCAATCCAAATCCAATCCAAATCCAATCCAAATCCAATCCAAATCCAATCCAAATCCAATCCAAATCCAAATCCAATCCAAATCCAATCCAAATCCAATCAAAATCCAATCCAAATCCAATCAAAATCCAATCCAAATCCAATCAAAATCCAATCAAAATCCAATCCAAATCCAATCCAAATCCAATCCAAATCCAATCCAAATCCAATCCAAATCCAATCCAAATCCAATCCAACTCCAATCCAAATCCAATCCAAATCCAATCCAAATCCAATCCAAATCCAATCCAAATCCAATCCAAATCCAATCCAAATCCAATCCAAATCCAATCCAAATCCAATCCAAATCCAATCCAAATCCAATCCAAATCCAATCCAAATCCAATCCAAATCCAATCCAAATCCAATCCAAATCCAATCCAAATCCAATCCAAATCCAATCCAAATCCAATCCAAATCCAATCCAAATCCAATCCAAATCCAATCCAAATCCAATCCAAATCCAATCCAAATCCAATCCAAATCCAATCCAAATCCAATCCAAATCCAATCCAAATCCAATCCAAATCCAATCCAAATCCAATCCAAATCCAATCCAAATCCAATCCAAATCCAATCCAAATCCAATCCAAATCCAATCCAAATCCAATCCAAATCCAATCCAAATCCAATCCAAATCCAATCCAAATCCAATCCAAATCCAATCCAAATCCAATCCAAATCCAATCCAAATCCAATCCAAATCCAATCCAAATCCAATCCAAATCCAATCCAAATCCAATCCAAATCCAATCCAAATCCAATCCAAATCCAATCCAAATCCAATCCAAATCCAATCCAAATCCAATCCAAATCCAATCCAAATCCAATCCAAATCCAATCCAAATCCAATCCAAATCCAATCCAAATCCAATCCAAATCCAATCCAAATCCAATCCAAATCCAATCCAAATCCAATCCAAATCCAATCCAAATCCAATCCAAATCCAATCCAAATCCAATCCAAATCCAATCCAAATCCAATCCAAATCCAATCCAAATCCAATCCAAATCCAATCCAAATCCAATCCAAATCCAATCCAAATCCAAATCCAATCCAAATCCAATCCAAATCCAATCCAAATCCAATCCAAATCCAATCCAAATCCAATCCAATCAAAATCCAATCCAAATCCAATCCAAATCCAATCCAAATCCAATCCAAATCCAATCCAAATCCAAATCCAATCCAAATCCAATCCAAATCCAATCCAAATCCAATCAAAATCCAATCCAAATCCAATCAAAATCCAATCCAAATCCAATCAAAATCCAATCAAAATCCAATCCAAATCCAATCCAAATCCAATCCAAATCCAATCCAAATCCAATCCAAATCCAATCCAACTCTAATCCAAATCCAATCCAAATCCAATCCAAATCCAATCCAAATCCAATCCAAATCCAATCCAAATCCAATCCAAATCCAATCCAAATCCAATCCAAATCCAATCCAAATCCAATCCAAATCCAATCCAAATCCAATCCAAATCCAATCCAAATCCAAATCCAATCCAAATCCAATCCAAATCCAATCCAAATCCAATCCAAATCCAATCCAAATCCAATCCAAATCCAATCCAAATCCAATCCAAATCCAATCCAAATCCAATCCAAATCCAATCCAAATCCAATCCAAATCCAATCCAAATCCAATCCAAATCCAATCCAAATCCAATCCAAATCCAATCCAAATCCAATCCAAATCCAATCCAAATCCAATCCAAATCCAATCCAAATCCAATCCAAATCCAATCCAAATCCAATCCAAATCCAATCCAAATCCAATCCAAATCCAATCCAAATCCAATCCAAATCCAATCCAAATCCAATCCAAATCCAATCCAAATCCAATCCAAATCCAATCCAAATCCAATCCAAATCCAATCCAAATCCAATCCAAATCCAATCCAAATCCAATCCAAATCCAATCCAAATCCAATCCAAATCCAATCCAAATCCAATCCAAATCCAATCCAAATCCAATCCAAATCCAATCCAAATCCAATCCAAATCCAATCCAAATCCAATCCAAATCCAATCCAAATCCAATCCAAATCCAATCCAAATCCAATCCAAATCCAATCCAAATCCAATCCAAATCCAATCCAAATCCAATCCAAATCCAATCCAAATCCAATCCAAATCCAATCCAAATCCAATCCAAATCCAATCCAAATTCAATCCAAATCCAATCCAAATCCAATCCAAATCCAATCCAAATCCAATCCAAATCCATTCCAAATCCAATCCATCGTGAAGGTTAGCTCTGAGGTTTCACCGAGGGGCGAATCACTAGCGCATTTTCGATTCAGCCTTGCGTATTGACATACGCATTGGCGCATTTTGTTACGCATTAGCGTATTAAGGTACGCATTTCTAAAATTGAACAACACCTGTCAAAATTTTACAGCATGCACTTTTCAACGCATTGATAAAACTGTTCGTATTTTTATACGCATTGACAAAAAAAACTTGCATTTTTCTACGCATTGATAGAAAACACGCATTTTTCTACGCATTGATAGAAAACACGCATTTTTATGCGCATTGGTGAAATGCTCGCTTTTTTATACGCATTGATAAATAACACGCATTTTCCTACGCATTGGCATATTTTTCAACAAATTATGTATTAACACTCCAAAAATTCGTCATGCACTCCTGTGCATTTTTCAACGCATTGGGATATTTTGGCGCATTTTTCAACGCATTACATTTTCAAATGCATTTTTCAACGCATTGGAGCATTTTGTAACGCATTTTCATCAAAACGCATTTTCGATTCAGTTGTTTTGGAAGTGATCCGCCCCTCGGGTTTCACCATATTTTTCTACATTTCTTGAACCGTAATCTGACCATAATATGAACGGTAAGTATAGTCCATACGGTGCAAGTTAAGTTTGAACCATTTCGCGAACAGTAGATTTATATGCGGGAGCATATTGAGTCAGTCCGCGAGATTCGGGTAACAAAGTCGTCAAGACATCAAAATTTGAGTGTGCAAAATACGTCAGAGACGTAAAAGTTTCCAGGTGCGTACTGCCCATAAGGGAGCGTCCATAAATTACGTCACGCAAAAATTGTCCATTTTCAAGCCACACCCCCTTCCCCATCCCCCTATATCACACTTTTTGTATGAGACCTCTGAAATTTTTGTATGGGTTGTCACACTTTACTGGAGGGGGGAGGGGGCCCTAAAAGCGTGACGTAATTTGTGGACGTTCCCTAAAAAGGTGATCGATGAGAGACGAGCAGAGTGTGATAGCAAGATTCTTCAATGCAAAGTCCCAGAAAGAAAAATTTGAGGCAAATCCAGCGAATTTTTTGCTCGGGTACACAAAAAGCTCACTCCGTTTGTGTTGACTCTCAATGAGAGTATATTACAGGTGAGGAAGAAGAAGAGATGGCTATGTATTAGTAAGCAAAGAAAAATGTAAACACAAATAGTGACGTCACTATTTGACACGCGTTCTTATGGGAGCTCGCTTTACTTGTAGTAGTGATATGTTTTGCACCAAACACGGATATCACGCACACGAATTGTCTCTTCCACACCTTCATTAGACTCTCATTGGTTGACTCTCTCCGAAAAGCTCCTGGCTTTCTCCTGCCGGGGCGAATGACTTGCATGCTCTCTCTCGGCGTCATCACCCAATGAGAGTCTAATGAAGGTGTGGAAGAGACAATTCGTGTGCGTGATATCCGTGTTTGGTGCAAAACATATCACTACTACAAGTAAAGCGAGCTCCCATAAGAACGCGTGTCAAATAGTGACGTCACTATTTGTGTTTACATTTTTCTTTGCTTACTAATACATAGCCATCTCTTCTTCTTCCTCACCTGTAATATACTCTCATTGGTCATCACCTCTCACCACCTCCAACAAAAACAACAACAACAGTTTTCCACCCAACCAACCAAGCAACCGTCAACCGATGCGGATTTCGCTCGATCGCTCCCCCATCAGTTCGTTCCGCGTTCAGTGGTTCAGTGTTCAGTTTTCAGTTCGCTTTCGTCGCTCTGTTCGGTCGGTTGTGTTCCAGGTTTCATCTCCAGCTCAGCAGTAAGCTGGTGTGGTGCAACGTTTCAGTTTTTTTTGTGTTGTTAGTGAAAAGGCTTCCCAGAAGTGCTTGTGGTGCTAACTAGAGTGCGGCAGCGGAGCTGCTCCCGTGGCAAGTTTTCTTGTTCTTTCCTCCGGTGGAAACACAACGGAACCGAAACCACCGAAACACTGACTGACAGGAAGTAGTCGCTATTTGCACTTCCGCTGTTGTACGTTTTTCACCTGTTCCGAGGTGCAGTTTTTCGGTTTTCGGAGGTTTTATGGTGGTTTTGTGAAGAGTAAACACTTTTTGCAAGTTTTTTCTTCTCTTTTTTTTTATCCACCAAGTGAACGCGAAACGGATTCATAATTTGTTAAATTAATTAGTGAAGACAGTGCGATTTTCATGTTACGATTGTAATTTTATAGTTTTTTTTACAGTTTTGTTCGCTTAAGTTTATTGGATCTAATAGAGTGGCGAAGTGAACTCTGGAAAAAACTAGTGTGTGGAAAATTCAATTGTGCAAAAACCGGAAAATTGTTAGTGAAAGGAGAAAAGGAAGAAGCAGAACACACATGCCTACTGGATTACGTTATTAATTAGCAGATTATTGTCGAAATCTTTGGGGCGCTAAAACTGAAAAATTGCTTCCAGCTGCTGGAGGAGCTTTTATCGTCATTGATTGCTGTTGCTTGTTTGCTGCTGGTGCTGCTGCTGTTTGTTACCGGTTCAGCGAGGAGAGATACAGAGAAGAGCAGAACGCACTCACCAGCTTCGGCTCTACATAGAGGGAAGACTTCCTCCCCGATTGCGAAAGGTAAGAAGAGTAGTGCACAATCCAGTGCTTCCAGATGGGGTGAAATTCTGTGTGAATTTATTTCATCAAAGCCCTCAAAACATAAAACATTGGTACATGTATCTGTAACACACGAGGCTTTCTGAATGTTGATGCTCTACATCCGTTAAGCCTATTAATAATTATTACAGAATTATGAAAATTTGTTCACTAAAATTTAAATATGTAATTCGTTCTTGATTGTCATTGTAATTGTATTTGTCTTTATTAGATTTGACGTAAGCCTGGCAGTTATAAACTCACAACTTATTATAAACTCATTTAAACTCCTGGCAGTTATAAACTCATATAAACTCATAAACAACTTATTGTTGTTCGGAAGATCCATACTTCGTTCATGGTGAACATTTAATTTCAGAACTGATTCACTAGATGGCGCAAACGTTGCAGCAAAGATTACATATGATCGCTGCTTATGATTACTATTTCAAATGGAAAGTAAATTTGTTTTCCTGATATCTTAACCAGTTTAAAATTTGAAATTGGAAACCTGGAGCATAGTTCTGAAGAAATTCTTGAAGGAACTCCTAGAAGAATCTCTGAAAGAACTGCTGTAGGATTTGCTGGAGGAGCTTCTGGAGAAATATCTGATAAAATTCCTTAAGGGATCCCTTAATCCTCCAGGAAAAATCACCGAAAGAACTCCAGGAGCGATCCCTGGAAAAATCCCTAAGAACTACTGGAGGAATCTTAGAAGGAACTCCTGGACTAATCCCTGAATGGATTTCTATAGGAATCTGAAAAATCTGAAAAAGCTCCCTGAATTCTCCTGGAGGTATCCTTGATTTGAATCCTTATGTAGAAATCTCTGATGAAACTCTTGGACGAGATTCCTGAAGGAACTTCTGAAGGAATCTCTGAAGGAGTTTTAAAAGGAAAGAAACATCTACACGAATCCTGAAAGAACTGTCTGAATGTCTGAAAGAACTTCTGGATTAATCCATGTAGGAACTTCTGTTAGAACTCCTGAAAGAACTTCTGCAGGAATCATTAGAGGAATTCTTAGACTAAAGCACTTCTTGTAGGAATTCCTGAAGGAACTTCTGGAGGAATACTTGATGGTTTTCCTGAAGGCAGACGAAATGAATCTCTGAAGGAACTTCTGGAAAACCTTAGGAAACTCCAGTTAGAAAAGCTGAAGTAACTCACGGAGGAATCCCTGATAAAACACCTGGACACATCCCTGAATTCTTCTGGAGGGAGAGATCCCTGAAAGAACTTCTGGAACAATCTCTGAAAGAATTGTTATACCGCAGGAACCCTCGAAGACACTCCTAGATTAATCCCTGGAGGAAATTTTGTAGAAATATCTGAAGGAACTCGTAGAAATATCCCCTAAAGAACTCTTGAAAGTAGGTAACTCTGAAATATCTCCATCTCGAATGAATTGCAAAAGGCATCCACAAAGGCATTTCAGAAGGGATGCCTTGCCCAAACAACAATGTGATGCTTTATTTGCGTTCAATAGGATTTGAGAACTGCCGTAAAACCAAGATTATTTATTTTGGCTTATTGGTTGTGTTTATAGCCTCTTGGAATCTGCTCGATTTAAAATCTGTCCTGGAGAAATTATTGAATGAACTCCTGCGATAATCCCTCAAGGAATTCCAGAAGATTCAATGATGCCTCCAGGAGATTTATCAGGGATCCTGCCAGAAAATTCTTCGGGGATTATCTGTCAGGTACTCCGACAGGTTCCTTCACACAAGTTCCTTCTTATACACATCCTCCTGAAAGAATACACTACCCGTCTTAACTATAGACTCACAAAAATTATTGCAACAATATTGCATCACCCTGACTCACCTCGATATTTTTAAAACCAGAACACCTGCAAAAATGCAGCTGTCAGGATAGTTGTTGCTTTTGGGCTTCTGAATAAAGTTACATAGGGCTTCTGAATAAGGCTACATAGGGTACATAGGGTAAAATATTTGTCCAAAAAGAAAACCAATGCTCAAACATCTTGTTTTACTCGATCGAATTTTCATTAGTGTAAAACTGATGTTGTTTCTTGGGTTCTTCCCTTGTCAAATACTTGACTGTGTACTTTAGGCCTAATTTTGCTGAAGACAGCATCTTTGTATATCCTCAGGTTTTGGAAATAATGAAGCGATTTAATGTGATGCAATACTGCTGCAATACTTTTTGTGAGTCTATACTTATGACGGGTAGTGTATTCTTTCAGGAGGATTCGCGGATGCCAGAAGATTCTTCAGGAATTCCCATAAGAAATTTTT
This sequence comes from Aedes albopictus, assembly GCF_035046485.1. Classification (NCBI taxonomy): domain Eukaryota; kingdom Metazoa; phylum Arthropoda; class Insecta; order Diptera; family Culicidae; genus Aedes; species Aedes albopictus. The sequence continues at coordinate 120,485,943 of NC_085136.1, read as the reverse complement.
CAGAGATAAGTTTAAGCTGTAGGAGTTCTTTCAGGGATTCCTTCTGAAGTGCCCTCAGAAATTCCTACAGGAGTTCCTCCAGAAATTCGTTCAGTAGTTCCTTCAAGAATTCCTCTCGAATTCTCTTCCACGGTTTTTTCACGGGTCTCTCTTTTTTGAGGTTCTTTTGGATATTACTTAAAGATTCCCAACAATTTAAACTGGGATTACTTCAGGGATTCCTTAAGAAATCGTTCTGGGTGTTCCCCGGTATTCCTTCAAGGATTTTTTCAGTGCTTCTTACATGGATTTTTCGGGACTCCGTTTGGAATTTCTCCTAGAATTCTCCTCTGAGATTTCCGTAGAGATCTCCCCCGGGATCCCTTTGTTGATTCCTGCATTGTAGTCTCCCAGAATTCTTTTTGGGATTTTTTTCCAAGGATTCTTTTAGGGAATCCTTCCTTTTTTTATGATTTTTACCGGAATTGTTTTGAGATTTCTTGAGCATTTTTCCGAATTTCTCCTATAATACCTGAACCGAGATCTGAACGTCTCCTTGTCGTTTTAACGATCAACAAATGAAGCAACATCACGGGTACAAAGGAACTATGCCTTCGCCCCTACGTATAAAACACCGAAGCTGTAAGTAGTTATTAATTGTATAGGGTATTGATTCCTTTATTAAGCATGTGGTTCCTATTTTCATCCTACGAAAAATGAAGGACTAAAGCGTTGTTTGTTTTGTTTCATAATTTTGTTAGAAGTGAGCACGCATGAAAAAAAGAACGGAATCAATCGGTGCCGTAATCGCTTGTTTTCGAATAGGATGAATATGGGAGCGTGAGATTACTGATGGTACATAAACCCTATTTCAACCATATTCAATTTCGTAAATTATGGAGCGTTTGGTACGGTATGTCCACGCATCCTTCCACCCCTGTAGATCCTAGAATTGTTTCGACACAAAATGTAATAAAATGTAGAAGTCGAGGCATTTCCAAGAATCATTTTTGCGGTAAATACTGCGCAGTAGGCCTGGCCGCTTTGACGCTTGTGTCATATTCTCAATATGCCACAAGCTTCAACATTGACAAGAAAAATAATCGGGTGTAATCTAACCTGATTATTTTCCAGGATGCTTTCTTGTACTGGCTGCGTATGTATTAGATTAGATTAGATTAGAAAACTAAAAATCCAGCGAAAGGTTATTTAACATTACTTCTAATTTCCTTTTAACAGAAGGAACTTGCTGGAGTATTTTCTCAAAGAAATCCTGTAGGAACTTCATGAGGAATGCCATAAATATTAAAAAAAAACTCTAGAAGGATGTCTGATGGACTTCTCTCGGAAGAAACAAAAAAAAATTCTAGATAAATCCTGGAAAGAGTTCCTGTAGAATTCCCGAAATCAGTTTCTGACAGAATTTCACGGAAGAATCTCGGCATGAATTTTCTAAGGAATTTCTCGAAGGAGTTCCTGTCTAAATTCCAGAAGCAATTATCCTGACAGAAGCCCAGAAGAAATTCCCGGAATTTTTGAAGCAATCTCAGAAGTAGTTGCTGTAACAATTCCGGAGGGAGTTTCAGAGAAGAATCCCGGAGAAATTTTTACAGGATCACTGAAAAAAGCTCTAGTAGGATGCTGGAAGATTTCATAAAGGATTCCTGAAGAAATCTCAGAAGGACCTCCGGAAGGAATCTCGCACGAAATTCTCGGAAGGAATCCCAGAGTAAATTTTTGGAAGGAGCTTCTGTAAGAATCTTGGAAGAAATTCTTTGAGCAATCTCAGAGAGAACTCCTGGAGGATTCCCGGAATAAATTTCTGGAGAAATTGCTAGAATTCCTGGGTTTATATTTCGGGAATACCTTCTGGAAGTAAAAAAACTCTGAAGATATTTCTTAAGAATCTATTGAGGATCTAGGATGGAATGCCTGGAGGATTTCCGGAACTCCTGTAGACATCCCGGAAGAAATCCCCAAATAGAATCTCTGAAAGAATCCTGAGAATGGCTCCTGGAGCAACAATTTAGGAATCTCATAAAGGATCCCAGAGAGAACTCCTGAAAAAATCCCAAAACCAATCTTAGATGGAGCCCCCTGAGCAAACACGTTAGCATAACTAGCTAGAGAAGTCCAATGTCGCGACTGTTCGTGCGACTAACATCTAGTTTGCCACGCCCTTACAGCATCAGTAGCGCTATTAGAAGTGTTGATTTGGTTTACCAAAACAAGAGATCCTCTGCCAGATAGACACCCATAGATATTCAATTTATTCAATTGAAGTCAGTAATATAATTAAATTGGAAAAGTGACTACAGCGCCATCGAAGCTCTTGTGTATTTCTGTTGGAATCACAGAAGGAAATCCTAGAGGAATCTTTGTGAAGGAATTAAATTTGTGGAGACACTACGGGAGAAATTCCCAAAAAAAATCACAGTAAAAATGGCTGGGGTAATCTTTGATTCCTCGGAATTGATTTTTAGAGAAATTTCGGAAAAAATGTTGATGGTATTTAGGTACTCCTGAAGTAATCTCAGAAGATATTCCTTAAGAAATCCCCAAAAAATTCTCTGGAAAAATCTTGGAAGTACTTCCTGGAGAAATCCGGGCAAGAGCTCTCAAAGGAATCCCAGACGGAATTTCTGAAAGAAACTCATCAAGAACTCCCTGAGAATCCCACAAGAAACGCCTGGATGACCCCTGCAAACTCTAAGAATTTCTTGGAGGACCCTGTATGGGAGTCATCCTTTACTCAGGGGGAGGCGTCTCAGACCTAGCTAAGACCCTTCCCGGCCCCAAAAACACCCACATACAAATTTTCATGCCAAAAAATAAATGCGCCCTAAATCAATAAATAATATACAGTATTAATGCGCCAAAAATATTATCCAATACAGATTGTTTAAATATTCAACTGGTAGTAACTCTACAGGTAAGAACAGTGCTGTTTTATGTGCTGGCTAGAAAAATAAAATACCCAAGTAGCTTTCTGATCGGTGTAGGCGGACTCCCTAGCCGACGAAGGCGAAAAAGCCGCAAACACAGGTGACATCCGTCTCCTCTACGATGTCTCACGTGACGTCACATGACGATTCACGTCGCCTTAGTGGAACCAAGATGAATGCTACGATGTCCGTGAAAGACACGTCTGGACAGTTACTGACCGACCCGGCTGACCAATTGAAACGCTGGTTCGAGCACTTTCGAATCCTTTTTCAAATGTCGGCCACGCCACCAACACCTCAGCATGATCCGCTGAGGGTTCGACGCATTACCCGTGTCAACCCGAAGCTCCATCATTGCAGGAGTTAGAAACAGCCATGAAATCGAACAGGGCCCCGAGGTTCGATCGCATATCAGCCGAGATGCTCAAAGCTGACCTCGTAGTATCTGCACAAATACTGCATCAATTATTCTGCAACATATGGAAAACCGCGACATTTCCGGCCGACTGGATGCAAGGCGTCTTAGTAAAGATACCCAAAAAGGATGACCTGACTGTATGCGATAATTGGCGGGTTTTCAAAGTCCTTTGCAAAGCGATCCTTAACCGGATACAGGAGAAGATAGACGCAACTCTCCGACGACAGCAAGCAAGATTCCGTGCCGGACGATCCTGTGTGGACCATATTGTCACGCTCCGTATCATACTGGAGCAAATCAATGAATTCCAACAGTCTCTCTACCTGGTGTTCATTAATTACGAAAAAGCTTTCGACCGTCTCATTTACGGAAACATGTGCGAAGCCCTAAGGCGCAAGGGTGTTCCTGAGAAAATCATCGGCCTCATTGAAGCACAGTACAGGGCATTTTCGTGCAGAGTACTGTACAACGGTGTTTTGTCCGATCCCATCCGAGTCGTTGCTGGAGTGAGGCATGGATGTATACTTACTATCACCGCTACTGTTCCTCATCGTAATCGACGAGATCCTTGTAGGTGTTATTGACCATGAACCAAATCGTGGGTTTCTGTGACAGCTCATTACAATGGTGCACCTAAATGACTTCGAATTGGCAGATGATGTTGCTCTCCTAGCTCAACGGCGCTCTGATATACAGAGCAAGCTCGATGATCTTGCCAATCGCTCCTCAGTGGCAGGTCTTACCATCAACGTCAACAAGCCTAAATCGTTGGATGTAAACACGGTCAACCCTTCCAGCTTTACTATAGCTGGGCAATCAGTGGAGAATGTTGATGGCTTTCAATATCTTGGTAACCAAATGGCGGTCAATGTCGGCATCGACATAGGTGCACGGATCAAGAAGAAGAGGGCTGCTTTTGCGAGTTTAAGAAATGTATGGAAAAACAATCAGATTAGTCGACGTATTTACCAAATTTCGAATTTTCAACTCGAACACTCAATAGCTGCAGGTCTTTATCAATAGATGCCTGCGGTAGGGTAATTCATGTATTTTGGACATGGTGAGGACAACGTTATATAAACCGTCCCCTTCAGGTATCAGTAGGTCGGCTCTAGAGGCACGTTCTCCTCCATTCGGGAAATTTGTCCCCTTGCTTCCTTAGGATTATTTTGCAAAGTTACTATTATGTGCGTTCCTGGTGATAAAAAGCTTAACGATCGAATTTTAAGCAGAGAAAATCACAAATTCCAATCGCCTGTTAGAACTGCATTTTGGACACCGAATATATGTTTTGGACACCCTCAGGTATATATAATTTGGACAGGGCAATTATATATTATTTTTAGCCATGAATACTGCTTTATCATGAAAGTAGCACACATTCACAAATATTTTCTTGTAAATAATCAAATTTCTTCGCTTAAAAGGCATCTATTTTGATAACTATTACAGTTTTTGTTAAAATCGAGGAAATATCGTCAGAACCACATAATACGCCTTCAAGTATGCAATCGCATAGCTTCCCCATGTAGTTCGCCAGATGACCAAAATATATTTACAGTAGAAAACTTGTAATGTATTTTGGACGCCATCTATTTTAGGCGTTCTAGATGAATGTTAAGAGATTGGCTGCCCAATGCTTCTTTATTGAACAGTTTTCATTGCAATAAGGCTTTTAAATTTCTTACAATTGTTAATTCAACGATTTTGAGGTGAATATTGTATGTGACTGTGAAGTGTATGTCGTCATGCATACCTGTGCATTTGAAGGGTTTTAGTGAAACATTTTACATTTTCGATAATTTTGAAGTAAATTCTTAATTGTTGAGCGTATTTTCAACGCAAGTCATCAGAATAGGGTCTGTTTGATCCAATGATCGATATTCAGAAGTATCTACTTTGATTAGCTCTCCGGAACAAGACATGCATCGCAGTGCATGTCCAAATTATATACATGTCCAAATTATATTTTTTACCAGATATAATTCGTGCATGGTGACCTCACAATTGGAGCTCCATCGTCGGTGTCATCATAAGCCGATAGCGACAGAAATTCGGGAGCGAAAGTGGAGGTGGGTCGGCCACACTCTACGCAGGGTACGCGCTAGGTACGCAGGTATAGCTAAAACTAATTAACTAACTAGTTAAGGCGAAAAAATGTTTTGTCCAGTTAGTTACGGCTCTCGACCATTGTGCAATGGACTAGAACTGTACCACCTACGAGTTTCTACGACTTTACTATACAAATATGCTAATTCAGTAACAAAAATTATAATTTGAAGAAATTAAACAAATTGACAGCACTGCTTCCAGGGTCCCTCAATGCCCGCCGCCCGATGTGCCTTATTTTTTCCCAAGAATCATAAATTCTACTTTCCCCCACTTTAAAACTGGCAGTTTGTTACACACGCGTTTCCGAGCCGGGGAACTAGATATCCCGTAAGCGAGCGCGAACTCAGTAAAGTGAGAAAAACGCCAAAATTCCACTTGAATCGTAATGAACTCCCCTCGCGCTCGACAGAGTGGCGGCAGCCAGAAGTGCAGGAATAGATAGCTAGTAACCGAGAAGTTCAGGCAGGTACAATAACACACACGGTGTGAGTAGCTACATATTTCAGGTTTTGGAAATCTGGCGCTCGCGGGCCAACCAACCGACCAACCGACCGACGAGTGCTTTTTGTAACGGAATACCCAACTCTTCGGCAAGTGGAAGCATATGGTTTTTGGTTCTCGTTAGAGCTGCGAACAGGAAATCGACAGACAACCAGCGTCGAATGCTTCACAAAATGATAAAAAAGTGATGAACTGAGTCAGAAATGTGCGCGCGGTGTTCGTTTCTTCCGATCTTTGATTCCGCGTTGAAATCGAATCTCTTTCTCTAATTAAACTGTGTGGTTGTTTCGTGTGTGGGGACTATGGAGCCACCACCATATACGAGCGTTCGAAGCTTGTCCAGGCCATGTACCTACCATCAGCAGTGTCTGGGATAGATATCTTATCTCTTTGTTGGCTGTTCGCTCTTCATCATCATCAGGGTGCTAACAAGCCACGTTATTGTGACGTGTAATGAGACCATTGGCAAACGACGGACGATAAGTTGATAACACGCAATCGAAAAAAAAATGTCTTGAGAACTGTCACTGTACAGGATTTACATGACATTTAACAGGTGTTCTGTACACCTTCGAAGGTCTAGTGCGTACGATAAAGAACACGGTGATTCACCGCCAAAATATTCATTAAATTCAACAATAGGGGTAAAGTTCCACCTACAGACCTACATGGGCGGTATCGACAATTTTCATTTATGAATTAAAACAATGCAAACTACAAGCAAAGCGCAGATTCCTCCCACAACAAACTGCCGGGTGTTTACATAACATTTATACTTTGAATGTGCATCAATCATTGTGAGTTGGTCGGGAGGTGCAGTGATGCACTATAGCTACATACTACCGCTTGGCTCATCTCACACACTAACAACATCACCCGGCGCGCGTTGCGTTGCACATCCCGCGACGAAGCGAAGATGTTACATATCCATATGTGGGAACAGTTTTAATTCATATTAAAGCAGTGCATTGCAGGCTCTATTCGTTGCACAGTCAGTAGGTTAGCGTTGTGAACAACAGTTCCATAGGTATGAAGTACCAGAACAAGTGTACCGGGAATGCCTAGCTATGAATAATAGCGGACAAAAACAGTATTTATTTGAGGGTATCAGAAGGCCGGCTCCAGAGGCACGTTATCCTCCATTTGGGACATTTGTGCCATCGCCAAAATAATAGCCTATTTCATCATCTAGCTGAGGGAAAAGGAAGGAAATAAGGATAAGGATGGGGATAAGGACAGGTATGGAAATAGGAAAAGTACTCTGGAAGAGGATACTAACGCATAAGCGTACCACAATGGGTTCAAACAGCGCCCTGAAAAGGGCACTGTAATAACACATAAAGCGAAAGAGAGCCTATAACTCTTATTACCACAGCGGGTTAAGAACAACAGTATATCCTGAATATTCAGGTCTCTGAAGTCAGTTTCACTTAATAAGTGTTCACCGAGTACTCGGAAACGCAGTTGCGCAAAAACTGGACAGTTACATATTTTTTATTTAGTTTGGTTAAAATCATCTGACAAAATGTCTTAATGAAGTAATAATATTAAAAGTAATTTTACTAACACTTACAACAATGGTCAATGAAACAATAGACAACCTAACATAATGCACATAAAAGGATATTCATAAAAATAACATAACTAATGCAGCCGTCTATCTTCTTCACGAAAACTCCTAGAAATCCGCTGTTTGAAAGTATCCGTAGTAATATTGAAGTCGAAGGCGTAATGGAATTCGTTGAATTGTGCTGCGACGGATCGCAAAGGGTCATGCTGTCCATATCCAGTTGATCGGAGAGGGAGATATAGGAAATTCCTGATCCGCAGAGGTCTTTCTGGGGCGTAGATTGTAAGATTAGCCAAAATTTCCGGTGAATTGATTTCCCCGGTCAGCACTTTTGCGGCAAACACTGCTTGAGCAATTGATCTCCTACGTTCAAGCGTATCAATTCCCAGAAGTTGGCATCGATGTTCGTACGGTGGAAGGTTGTCTGGATCATTCCACGGTAAGTGGCGTAGAGCATATCGAACGAATTTTCTTTGGATAGTCTCCAACCGCATTATCCACACTCTTTGATACGGGCACCAAATAACTAAGCCAAATTCCAAAATTGACCTCACAAGAGCACAATACAATGATTTGAGGCAGGTGGGATCGCGAAACTCATCAGCTACCTTGAAGATAAAACCAAGTTGTTTGCTGGCCTTGGCCGCGATATCTGCATAATGTGGTTTGAACGTTAGCGGTGCATCCAGCATGATACCAAGATCCCGAACAGTTTCAACTCGCTGCAGCTGTTGATCATTGATCATATAATCAAACAGAATTGGCTTCAGCTTTCGATGAAAACTAATAACGTTGCATTTTTGGACACTGAGTGTTAGGAAATTTCGGCTACACCAATCACTGAACTCGTTGATCAGCTGTTGTAGGCGCAAGCAGTCGATAAGGCTGCGAACTACCACAAAAATCTTGACGTCATCTGCATAAAAGACCCTGCATCCTGGAGGAAGAACTAGTCCAGCGTCGTTCAGGAAAATAGTAAACAACAATGGTCCCAAGTTACTTCCTTGCGGTACCCCGGAAATGTTGGTGAAGTTGACTGAGAGGGCTGAGCCAAGTTTTACACAAAGTTTGCGGTCTTTTAAATAGGAGTTAAACCACTGAACCAAGTCAGCAGACACACCGATCTTTTCCAATTTGGCTAATAGAATTGAGTGATCAACTCGATCAAAAGCAGCTTTAAGATCAGTGTACACGACGTCTAACTGTGCACCCTGCTCAATATTCCTTACGCATGACGATATGAAAGGAGCAAGATTAGTTACTATTGATCTTCTTGGATGAAATCCATGTTGATCCGGAGAAATATAAGTTTTGCAGCAAGAAAACAAAGCGTCGTTGATAATTATTTCGAAAACCTTCGAGCACGCACAGAGCGATGTGATTCCTCGGTAGTTCTCCGCATTCTGTTTATCGCCTTTTTTGTATACTGGGAACATGAAAGAAGATTTCCACAGCTCAGGAAACTCACTTTGTAGCAGAGAGAGGTTGAACAGTTTCGTCAACGGAACGATTAGCTCGGCCGAGCAGTTTTTTAGGATGCAGGGTGGAACACCGTCCGGGCCTCCTACGTTTGAATGCTTGAGCTTACTGATAGCCAACCTCACGTTCTCCGAGGTGACTGTGAAGTTGTTGAAATCAATTACGTTTCTTGGCGTATCGCTGAGTGCATTATTCACTTGCGCTGTCGTAGCACGTGCATCATTGAAAACCTGCTTGAAGCGTTCCGCAAAAAGATTGCTTTTCTCACTAGCAGAGCTTGCGCGTTTTTCTCCGAGATAGATTTCAGCAGGCAGGCCATCCTCATTTCTCTTTGTCTTGACAAAAGACCAGAATGATTTAGGATTTCGGCGGAGTTTATTCTGCATGCGTATAGTATAGCATTTGTAGAGGTGGCGGTTGTACTTGCGATAATCATTGCTAGCAATTGAGAATGCGCGCTTGGTGAACACATTCTTAACCCGGCTATAGTTACGAAGTGCTTTAGATCTTAAACGCTTCAGGTACTGAAGTCGAGCATTACCCCACACTGGCTTGGGAATCGGTTTTTGCAGAGGCACATGGACAGCTATTGTTTGACTCAATGTCTGAGTAAAAAGGCAAACCGCTTCGTTGACATTAGAACATGTGTCAAGAAACTGCCAGTCAACTTGTGCTAGTGATTGCGCCATAGAACCAAAATCAGCTTTTCTAAAATCTAATGCCTGTAGATCTTCCAAGTCCTCGAAAATGACGGGTACAGGGATCCTGACTGATGTTTCTAACGCGGGATGAGCTGAGTCGAGTCTAATCAGAGGCTCTGGTGATTCCGAAACTGAGCAACTAGATAGAGCCACTTCGTTAACCAAAACCAAGTCTAGCAATTTGGAATTTGGATTAAGGATCTTATTAATCTGCACTAGCCCGTGCAAGTCAAAGCCATCCAAGAGGATACAGCATGACTCTGGCATTTGAGATCGGAGGACGTCGATAGTAGGTACATCACTACCCAAAATATTCCAACACAAGCCGGATTGATTATAATCGCCATACTGAAGAACCAGGTCGTTGCTGTCCAGTCTTGACGTAACACTACCAATCGAATTGATGTGGTTGTTGATGTATGCCACATCAGATTTACGGTCCGGAGGAATATATGAAGCGCCGATACTAATAACGCGATTGAGCAGCTTGATTTTCACCCACAACTGCTCCACTGCCGTGCTCACCAATGTAGTGTCTAAGCTACAGCGAAAACGCGTCGAAACTGCTATCAAATGATACGAAGTTCCATAATCGGATTCACAGCTATCAGCTTGCTGAATATTCGCCATGTGATAGCTGAATCGGCAGTGGCCAGTCAATGCTTTGACCAGAATGCTGCAATTCTGCTTTGACAGATTTGTAAGATACTTCGCCACCCTTGGAGATGGCTCAGTACAATACAATTTGGTTTGACGACATGACTCCAAATCCAGTATTGTCTGTGTTGAGTAGCAGCCCATGTATGAATCTGAAGCTTTACCCAACCCAAACAATAGCTGGCTCAGGGCCAATGAAGTCATGTGATGCTCCAGTGCGAGCTAACTCATCAGCCAATTCATTTCCAGCGATGGAAAAATGGCCAGGTACCCATACAAGGTGAACAGCGTTTGCTGAATTCAGCTCCTCGATTTGGGTTCGACAAGCGATAACTATTTTCGACCAGGAGTTGGCCGATGCAAGTGCTTCAATAGCAGCCTGGCTATCTGAACAGAAGTATATTACTTTGCCCATTACGTGCTGCTGAAGTGCTGATTGCACTCCGCATATAAGAACAAAGATTTCGGCCTGAAAAACGGTGCAGTGTCTACCAAGTGAGTAAGACTGATACAGCCTTAGCTCACGAGAATAAACATCAGTACCTGCTCAACCTTCGAGAAGGGAGCCATCAGTGTAACATACGATGCCGTCTGAAATACTTCTCTCCAGATATTCAGATGTCCACTTTTCCCGAGAAGGGAATTTCGTGGAAAATGTCCTATATGGAAATTTACAAGCAATTGTAAGATCACTTGGAGATCAAAGACAATTTTGCCCCAATTAAAAAAAAGTGGAACCAACGAGGTGTGTGTTGATGTACCGTTCACAGGAGTTTCATCCGAGTACCCGTAGACGGTAAGTGCAAGAAAGTGCTTCTTGTTTGAGATGAATGTGTAGTGGAGCAACGTCAAAGAAAACTTCGAGCGCTGCCGTGGGAGTTGAAGAGAACGCTCCAGACATCGCCATTGAGCACATCCTTTGGAGATGGCCTAAATTTGATTGGACCGTTCTCATTTCGCCCTTTTGCCACCACACAAGACATCAATAAGCCAATATTGGCCGAACAACAGTTGTGTAGATCCATTTGATATACTTGGGTTTTAGACGCCAAGTTGTACCAAAAGTTCGCCGGTATTGCCCGAAGGCCATACAAGCTTTCTTGATTCTGAACTCAATGTGAGGTGTCCAGGAAAGCTTGGAAACAAGAATGACTCCAACGTACTTTACCTGTTCAGTCACATCGATTTCAGAATTAAAGAGACGCAAAGGTCGAACGCTATTACGGTTTCGCCTTTCCGTAAAAAGAACAATAGATGTTTTACTCGGATTGACCGAAAGGCCATATTGGCAACACCAACCCTCAACTACCTGAAGGGCGCTTTGCATCAGGTCGAAAAGGGTGGTGATACACTGATACACATACCAACTAACAATGCTAGGTAGTCGTCGGCAAAACCATAAGTAAGAAAACCGACCGCTATTATTGAGTTGTCTCAATAGCGTATCTGCTACGAGATTCCACAAAAGCGGTGACAAGACTCCCCCTTGGGGACATCCACAAACACTCAAATTCCTAATCCCTGCTAGACGCAATGTCGAGAAGAGATATCGGTTTTTGAGCATTTGGTGAATCCAATTGGAAATTATTGGAGATATACCATGACTCCGTGCGGCTTCCAATATGGCATCGAAAGGCACATTGTCAAAGGCACCCTCGATATCTAATAAAACACCCAAACAAGATTGCTTTTGAGCGAATGCTTTCTCGATATCGTAAACAACCTTGTGTAAAAGAGTCACAGTGGACTTACCAGATTGGTAGGCATGTTGGTTCACATGAAGAGGCACGTTGGCCAGATGAACATCACGGATGTGATGATCCACAATGCGTTCTAAGCATTTCAGAAGAAAAGAGGTCAAACTGATAGGTCTGAAACTCTTTGTTTCTTCATACGACGCACGACCCACTTTCGGAATAAACTTCACAGTAATATCCCGCCAGGATTTGGGAATATACCCTGTAGCAAAACTGCAAACAAGTATTTTTTTCAAAACATGTTTGCAATGATCAAATCCCTTCTGAAGCAAAATAGGATAAATCCCATCTGCCCCAGGAGATTTGAAAGGAGCAAAGCTATTAAGTGCCCACTCAATCGAGTTACAATACTCCGAGCCGAAGCCAGGGAATCGTAACTACAAGAAAATGCATCAGGTTCATCCGAAGATGTAATATTCACACATCCAGGGAAGTGTGTGCTGAATAAGCATTCCAGAACTTCCTCAACAGAGGAAGTCAGATCGCCATTTGGCAAACGAAGTTCGTTCACTCGGAAATCCTTTAGATTTCGCAAGGATTTTATTTAACCGACTGACTTCACTCAAACTGAAAACATTTGTACAAAGTTTTTTTCCAGTCGGATCGTTCAGCATACCGGAGAGCTTTCCTGTAGGCCTTGCGAGCCGACCTGAAAGCCTCCGAACCAGCCGAACGTCGTCTGTTCCAACTACATTGTTTCCTGAGTTTCGCCAGATCAGAGTTCCACCAAGGGGTTCCTCTAGTGATCTTCACAGACCGTAGAGGGCATGCTTCTTCAAAAGCTTCCATGATGAAGGTCGTTGTAGTATCAAAGGCATCATCTAAATCACTTGGAGTGTCAATGGATGGTGAGTATCCATGAAATTTGGCCGCAATCAAATCAGTAAAAAGATCCCAGTTTGTTGACCGGGGATTGCTGAAACGCAATGTTTGCGAAGTAACATTTATATGTTCAAAAAAGATGTAGCGATGGTCAGATAAAGATTCTTCATCTGACACATGCCAATTGGTCAGCTCGTGACTAATTCTACTAGAGCAAAGCGTTATGTCTAACACTTCCTCTCTAGCAGATACCATGAAGGTTGGGCGATTGCCTGTGTTAAGTAATGCAAGTTCTGTACTACCTAAGTACTCCATCAAACTGGAGCCTCCCAAGTTAATGTCTGAGCTGCCCCAGATTATATAGTGAGCATTAGCATCACTGTCAACAATTAGCGGAAGGCCTTTTGAAGTACAGTATGCGATGACTTGTTTGAAAGCATCCGTAGGGGATGGTTCGTCATGCGGTAAATAAACCGAACAATAGACGTATTTCCTGTTGAGGTTTCCAACAGATACATCAATTGTGATAGCACATACATCTCTGGTGGTTAGTTCAGAGATGAGTGTAGCAACTATTGCGTTGTTGACAAGCACATAGGCTCGAGGCATGACATGTGAGTTTGCCATTTCATGTTTACCGAAAGTAGAAAACACCGGGTTCACAAGATTTCCTAGATAGAAATTCCCCTTACGAAAGTAAGGTTCTTGGACTAACGCCACTTTGGGCTGTACCATTTTGCATAAGCCTGCAAAGATTGATTGTTGCTGTTCTTTTATGCTGAAGATTGATCTGAGCTCTTCTAACCGTAGCCACTACCCAAACTAGGCAAGATTAAACTCTTCGCAATCACAGCACAACGAAGAAAAGCAGCAATACAGCCAGATCGGTATCGTTTGGAAAACGCCAAAGGCGAGAATACACAGAATACACTGTGTAAATCGCATAATGCGGAATCATATAGGTTAACATTTAAACTAATAACCAACATCTTCATAATCCCGCCCTTATTTAGCCTCAAGTTTGGGATGTTAAAGGTATTCAGTGATTACTCAAGGAGTTGCTCAAGATATTCTTTCAGAAGCATAAGGGGATGCCTCCAGGAGATCCATCAGAGATTCATCCAGAAGATCCTTTAGGGATTCCCTTAGGATGTCCTCCGGAGATTAGTCTAGGTCTTGGAGTTCATACAGAGATTCCTTTTGAAGTTACTCCAGGCGACTCTTGCAATCCGACGCCTCTAGCTGAAGGCTGCTGTTCTGGTTGTTGAATACTTACAATCTCTCCTGAGAATTCATGACCTACCGGTGGTGAAAAGATACTTTTGGACCGACTCAACTACAGTCTTGGCGTGGATCCTATCAGATCGTCGATTTCAAATGTTGGTGGCAGTGCCGGTGGGCGGAATTTTAATTTTAAGTAACATTCATGATCTTGAATCTATACTAGTCGAAACAGCGATCATCATCAACTTGAGGTCTTTTACCAGCTCTTAACTATATTTCGCTCGAGTCGGCATACCAGGAATCATTAAATCCTAACCACTGCCTCACGGTGTCAAAATCTCGATTATTATCGAACTTTCATGTACTTCGTATTTTTCCTCAAAAATGATTAGTATTTAGGTTATATATTAAAAATCGAAAGACTAGAAAATATTTCATCGGCGAAAATTTTTCCATATATTTTGTATGGGACATATTTAGGGCTAAAACAGTATTTATTTAATTTTAGTATGGAAAAAAGTCAAAAACTCACCTAAATCACCCGATGGAATATTTTCAAAATTTCCATTTCTACTTTTTAGCCAAAGTTCTGATATTCTATGAAGAAAAATCCGAGGTACATGAAAGTTCGATAATAATCGAAATTTTGACACCGTGTGCCTGTTGGGTAACTCGAGCGGCATGAAAATTCTTCCAACTGAGCCGATTCCACATTTTGGAATCCTACGAAGTCGTTGGAAGCTACCTGGGTGAACGAGTACGCATCAATTATCACTCGACGAACCAAGTGGTTTGCAGAAGTGCGGGACCTGAAAGTAGGGAATTTAGTTTTGACGGTTTGAGTAACGTGCGCAATTAATGAATTCGTGGATGCATAGAGAAGACAATGAACGAATTCGTCAAGCGCTAGTACCTACAGCATAGAGGGCCCTCAGAAGACCTTTTGTGAAAAGCACACTGCATCGTAGAGAGCAGTTAATCTTATGACGTTCAAGATGGTGACTCCAGAGGAATCCTAGTAATTCATACAGGTTCACGGTTGGAGGCTTGAAACGATGATCCATCCCCGCAGTTGATCGATGAGGTGAACGATCGTCATACTACACAATCTATCACTCGAACGTGCATAAATAGACGTGCAACTTCAAGCTGCATACTAGGGTGAGTCAACGTTGTATGGGAAAATTTAAAATTGATCAGATTCAATCAGATCAAAGTTTTCAAGATGCCCTTTGAGGTCCCAAATAACTGTGCAAAATTTGGGCATGATTGGTTTAGCCTACATTTTGCGCATCGCGATTGAAGTTTGTATGGGATTTAACATGGGAAATCATACTTTTTCGTGTTTTTCTTGAAAGTTGCTCAAAATTGTTCTATATCATATAACCGTCAATGTTCAAGTATAGCCTAGGATGTGCCGACAAACTTTGTCGAAGATCGCAAAGCGATCCGATGCATGTGGAAAAAGATACACTATTCGAAAGTCAGGCCAGAAATTTAGATTTTTTTATTGATGTTATTCCTTTACATGTTAAAAGATAAACACACTCAGGCGATCAGTAAGTTATAGCTTTTGTTACAAGACTCAGATCGCTTTGTGGTCTTCGGCAAAGTTTTTCAGGACATCTGAGGCTATACTTTTGCATAATCGGTTGAATACTTTCAGAATAATTTTATTCTTTTATAAGGAAAATGCAAAAAAGTGAGTTTTCTTATAAGGACTGTATCGTTAATTATGAGTACACCTGAAAATTGCTGTATATGAAACTGTTTTATATATTTTGTAAATTAAATTCAATTACATTGTTTATTGACCATCAGAAAAGCCCATGGTATCATTTTATATTTAATTTTTCGTGGATCTTGCCAGCTCTCGCACCTTCTTCTTGGTGTTCTTCATAAGGAGTTCTTGGTGTTCTTCATAACGGTTGTCCACGTTCCGTCGATGGTTTTTCTTGGGTTGGCCCAGTTTTTCTTGAATTTGATGACGTCCTCTGCTCCTCTATCCTTTTGCCGTAGTTTCCCTTTCATCAAAGCCAAATACTTCTTAATGTGCCTAATTTGCGGGCAATTTGAAGGGTTCATTGCCTTTTCCACAAATTGGACATTGTTTTCTTCATACCAGTCAAAGGTGTCACGCGCATAGTGGCAGGATGCCAAATCCGATCAAAATAATGTAGGACCTTTGTGCTTTCAGATCAGTGGCAGAATTGGTTTCTGGAGGCATTCCTTCCGGTATATTTCGACGTTCCTACTTGGGATAGTGTAGAAAGGAGACGATTTCATACCACTTTGACAAATTGCTTGCCAAAGTATTTAATACATTTTCCCAACTTTTTCGCAAAAAAATCGATTTCTCCGAATTCGGAACATCAGTGCCACGCTTCACAGTAAAAAACTGTGCCCCTGGAAGTGCCTTGTTGTCCAATATGACATACGTTTCTTCATCCATGATTATGCACATGTAATTTTTGCTCAAAACATCGTCGTACAATTTCCGAGCCCGAGTTTTCACATAATCCGCCAGAATTTGACTGTTTTTTGGAGATTTCTGTTTTGGGTAAGTCTTCAAGAAATTACGCTTCTTGGCGCGCTGAACCATACCAATAGTCGTTCCACACTTTTTTTGCGCAATCTATGATGAATACCGACCTTTTTTTTTTGAAGATTTTGCAAATTTTGCTGTCCAAATTTGACTTGGACGCACCTGGTTTTCTGTCGCGTCCGGGTGAGTCTATCAGTGTGTTACGCATACCGAATCGTTTGACAGCATTTTAGACAGAAAAAACGCTGACACCTTCAACTTTTGCTAATTTTCTTAGCGATAATCATTTTTCATAGCAGTACCTGGTCACAATCGATTTTCGCTTCTCATCCGTAAACACTCGCGTTGCTCCACTAGAGGAAAAACTTTAACTTTTAATGAAGGTTATCTTTTGTTTACAATACTAGCAACACATAAACACACAGCAGTTGTCAAAATAAGACTTAGTCTTTTTAATACAGAGCCTCAAAGGTGTACTCATAATTAACGATACAGTCCTTATAAAATCCCATACACATTTCAATCGCGATGCGCAAATTGTAGGCATGACTGATCGCACTCAAATTTTGTACAGTCGTTCAGGACCCGGAATGGAGTAAAAAAAGCCTTGATCTGAAAAAAACGACCTCTATGACCCACGCTACTGCATACGCTACGTATTAGATTGGGTCAACAAGGTCGATTTTTTGGAACACAACTTTTTCGATTCCTATTTTCGTCCAGAGCAACTGTGCAAAATTTGAGTACGATTGATTGTGTCTCTGTATTCCGCATGGCAATTGAAATTTGTTTAGGGATTTGTTATGGTGAAACGTTCTTTTTTGCGTAATGCCCTTGTCATGTGCAAGGCAAGCAAATTAACCGGATTTTGTGAACTGTCTATATCGTACTGTGAACACTGTTCGTTCAGTGTTAATGCCATAACGTTTACATAAAACTAACTCCAACCCTTTTTTTCTTTTTCTCTTACAGGTTCGTTGATGTTTACAACCTAGAATTCTTAGATATGCTGCTGAAACTCTAGAAGTGAGAGAGTCTCGCAATTGTTCAAAAGGTATTATTTGTATTTCGTTAACATATCAAATTCTACACTCTAGTCACTCTAGTAAATATACAAATACACAGCGAAACAAAATTTAAGTATTGAATTATTTAAGTATCAATGGATAAACTGATTAACAATTTACGCCAAATATGTATTACATTTTATCAATTCATACTTGATAGTTTTCAACATTTTACTGATTAATTGGTTCAAAAAAACATTTCAATGCTTTATGACTTACAGTCAACAAAGCACAAATCTCATATTTTGTCATATAAATGGATGGATTGTGACGTGCTGGAGCAAATCTGAGCTTAAATTTGGAAGCAGTCGCCCAAAATCATTCAGAGACTGCTGATTTCTAATCAAAGTCGGAAAGAATTGATAGACCATCAATCCTTGTTCAACAATACTTGCTTCACTAACTACAGTATGCGGCAGGAAAAAATGCGAAAGTGTTTTTCAACTTCAAACCTCATTTTCGTCCATTTGACATTAACCAATCTATGTTTCAACGTCCCATGATCTATAATAGGCTAGTTTTCTGAAAAGTTAATTAAAAAATTTCCCGTTTTGGTCACTAACCTTCACAGGGCGGCGCCTGAAGATGAAGACAACCAGAATTTTCAAACCGCAGAAAATCACACAGGTCGCTAAACTTCGCATCTGATAAAACAAAATTTTTGATTTTCTCTACAATATCATCAAATATATGTACTTATTTCATCTGGTATGTGAAACTACATGGCTCTGGATCAGTGTGGTCTGGTTGTTAATCGAATTTGAGCTAATTTTGTTACTGTTATAGTCATTTTGTTTAATGACCATTGGGCGCGCAGTTTATTGATATCCGCTTATTAGGCCTACATTATCACATGTTAAACATCAAATATGTTCATTTTTATTTTTCAGTGCTAGAATATAGACATTGACTGATACACTGTCATGAAAAAATAGTCATATATATCCCATATTTAGCGTGTAATAGTGCCTTGAACTTTTCGCATTTTTTCCTGCCGCACCCTGTAAATCCAAAGCAAATAGAAAAACTGTTGAACAACAAAGTACACAATATCAATCTACTCATTGTTTGCCAAAACCACTGACTCAACTCCACCGTCGTTTCTCGTGCCACTAAGTCAAGAGGTCAAACCAAATCTGGGCCGCAGAGCAGCCCGTCGATAAACTGTGTGCGCATTGACGTGGGCAAATTAATGATGACGCTACGTGAACCAGAAACAGCTTGCGATTCGATTTGGTGTTTCAGGTACCTATTCATAAAGCAAGCAGGAAAAATGTAACAGCAATAGAGTTATAATAACAATAATAATAGAAGTAATAGTAACAATACGCTGGCTTGGCTGGCCCGGCAACCGCAAAAGAGTGTATACATACCGCCATCGGGCGCTACGTAATCGGATAATTTTTATGTAGACTGTTGTAGAGGAGCAGAAGAAAGAAAAGTAATAATCACACTGAGTACTGACTGGTTGCATACTTACCAGCCGGCTGGCAGGCAGCAGGCAGCGTGCATCAGTTTTAGACCGTTGTTGGTTGCGTATGGTTTTATAAATATATCTCTCACTCTCTTGGTATCTACTTCTGCGAGTACCTACATAACAAACCATAAAAAGACTGGAAAATCCATACAGCACCACAACCCGCTGCCTCCCACGCGTCCCGGATACCATCAGTTTTCCACCCTAATCGGAGACGATCGCATATCGCAACATCAGCTACTGGCAACCACATTAGGTACTTCCTCTATGAGTTTTGAAACCTCTCGATATCGATGAAGAGTATTGTAATTGTTCGCTGAAATGTGCTATGACAGTCATTTAAAACTTTAGAAACATTGGAAGTTATGTTATTTCTGTAAGTAATAGTATTCCAGAAAAAAGTTAGGGGTCATAGCATACTATTTTTTCAAAAGAGTAAATGAGAAATGCTATTGGAGGCTCGACTATAGGGTTTCAACTTTCTCTTAGAAACTGCTACGCAGCAGTCTTTTAACAGAGAAATGATGTTTATTAACTGCCCAACGTTTCGACACGGGATTAGTGTCTTCTTCAGGGGGAATGACCAAGTTAATTTCCCCTGAAGAAGACACTAATCTCGTGTCGAAGCGTTGGGCAGTTAATAAACATCGTTTCACTGTTAAAAGACTGCGTAGCCGTTTCTAAGAGAAAAACAAATTGAAGAGTTTCATGAATAATAAAAGGAGGACATCCTCAAGGTATTCAAGGTAAACTTTGGGAAGAATTTTGAGAAGTTCTGTCCCTGTAGGAATATTAGGATGAAAAACTTTGAAGTGGATCTTTAGTTATCCTAGTAAGTGGATAAAATTGCACAATTCACAAATTCATAATTTAACAGAAACTTTTGAATACTTTCTAAAGATGAAAATAACCTAGGAAAGAATGTGTGTCTTACAAGACACAGTTCGGTTTTTATACTACCACCATGGAACGAGCTCACCAAACAGGAAAAAGCTGACTTGTTGTCGTATCCTATCCTAGGTCGAATCTATCTAGCTGTTCCGTTTCAGTAATCCGACATTACTTAGTTTTTATGAAAACTGATGGCGTTCATAGGTAGGATTCATATGAAGCTCTTTCAATTCCCCGTGATAGTGATGGATTGATATTTTCAATGAAAAGCCCAATATCGTCGCAGGGGGATCAGCTACCGTGCCTTTAACCATCTATCTTCACGGTTGGTTGTTTTCCACCTGGCTCGAGTATGTGGCCAACCGGCGCAACCGAAGCACAGAGTCAGAGAGAGAAGTTCCCCATAGTCGTGCAATATTTTCATTGTTTACACATTTTTCTGAGCCCACTATTGCTGCAGCATTATTGGTTGTTGGTGTGGCCCGTAACTAACAACAACACACTTGAACATATTTTTCGTTGACTTTGTTTCCCACCGACAAACAAACGCCGGACCACCTACACATGTCCGCATTGCAATTGCGCGCGCGGCAGGCATTAGGGTAAAGTACCCACATTAAGCCGATCGTTCTGGCTGACGTCTACCGCGCGTTCCTCGTGTGTTATTTGAATGCATGTTCCGTTGCGGATCAGATCAAATGCGGGAAATTAAATGTAGTGTGTGATGAATGATCGTTCCGACTACGATTAAGCCGTCGTCGTCAGTCGTTGCTACTCAACTGCTACTAGTGCTACAACACCGCGGTTGTTTTGTTTCGCACATTTTTCGCGTCTCGGAAACGAACTGAGGTGTGGTGGTTTGACTAGATCGCGTTTTTCGTTTACCGGTTGTAATACACAGCAAAACGTGAGATTCTGGGAAATAGACTCGTTCGATGGTGCAAGAAATGAGACCGAAAATTGCTGGGTGATGCTTTGAAAAATTGAAACTAGAAAACCACGAGAAAAAGTTTTCCAAAGATTCTTTCAGGAATCCTTCAAATGTTCCTCCTTGAATCCATCAAGTGGTTCATTTAGGAATTCTTTCTGAGATTCCTCCAGAATTGCTTCTATAGATTACATCAAGAATACTTCTAGAGATTACTCTAAAGATTTCTCTGAATTTTTTTTCATAAATTCTCCAGAGATTTCCCCAGGATTTCTCTAAGAGATTCCAAGAATTTGATTCTATTTGGAGTTATTCAAGAGGTTCTCTCAGGAATTATTTTAGAGATTTCATCAGGTATTCCTCTTGAGATTCTACCAAGAAGTTTTCCAGGTGTTCCTACAAAGTTTTCCCTAGGAATTTTTTCATAAATCTTCTGGAAAAGTTTTGAATTCAGAGAATCTTTCGAAAATTATACAGAAAGTTTTTCAGAAATTTCTCTATGAATTAATCCAGAGTTTTCTCTAAGAATTGCTTCTCAAATTCTTTCACGTGTTATTCTAGATAAGCATACATGCATTTTTCCCGAGAATCCTCCAGGAATTCGTCCAGCAACTCCTCTAGAGATTTTAACTCGAAATCATACAGAAGTTCCTGGAATGATTTTACCTGGAATTCTCCAAGGAGTTATTCCAGAGGTGCAATCTAAATTCCAGAGATTACCTTAAAAATTATGCCACAATTCCTCTAGGAATTTATCCAGACTTATTGCCAAGAAGAGCTTTAAGAATACATATATATTCTTCCAGGAATTCTTTCAGATATCCCTGCAAGTTTTTTTTTACTGGAACATCTACAGAGGTTTCTTCAGGAATTCTTTCAAGATTCTTTCACAAATTGCCCTAGAAATTCACCCGAAAATTCTCCAGAAACTCCTAAAGAGATTTCTGTACGAAAGGAGTTCCTCCAGCAAGATATAAACCAGCATAGGGCTGAAAATCGCTAAAATGAAGTTATAATACAATAATAATTCCTCTGACGATTCTACCAAGAATTCCTCCAGGTGTTTGTAAAAAGACACTACACCGTCTTCAACCAGACGGAACGATCACTAACATGAGACAATGAACAACACACGAAACACCCAGTTTTGACCGACTAGAGTGGGATTCGAACTCACACTCCGAGGTTTACGAAACGGCTAAACGACTTACGGGTTTAACCGCGTGGGCACGAAGCTCACCAATGATCCCAAAAATAGTTCATCTAGAAGTTGCTGCAGAGATTTCTCCAAGAATTCCTTTGAAGAGTTCTTCAGAGATTCCCAGTACAATCTCTGGAAATATTCTCAAAGGAATCAATAATAGAAATCCTTGAATCTTTGAATGAATTCCTAGCAAACTACTGAAGGTCTTGATGCAATTTACGGATTAATCTCTGGAGTAATTACTGGAGGCATCCCTAGAACATTTTCAGAATGAGCTATTAGAAGAATCTCAGGAGAATTATTGTGTGAATCGCTTTTGAAGAATTCCTGGAGGAATTTGTAAACATTTTCTGGAGATATCTCTGAAGAATTTCTGTTTGAATCTCTAGAGAAATTCCTGAAACAAATCTTTGGAAGAATTCTTACAAAAAAATCCAAAGAAATTCCTGAAGATATGTCTGCATAACATCTAAGCGGAAACTCTGGAGCAATTACTGGATGTATGATCATTCATGAAGGAAGCTTTTGAAAAATTTCTGGATAATCCGTAGAAATCCACGATTGAATACATGTCCTTGTTGAGGGCTTTGAGGTGAGAGCTCTCACCGCGAAAGCGGCTCTAAATGTCCAAAAAAACGAGATTAAGGACGCGGGTGAGCTTATCGCGGCACTGCGGCAAGTACAAGATGCAGGTGGCCACCGCAGCCGTTGGGCTGCATAATGGTCTGCCACAGACACAGTTGGCCTTGGTTCCGCTACCTGTAGGAACGCCAATAAATCCGTAAAAGTAGGAAATCTCATCGTAGGCTGGTCGGTATGTCCGCTGGGTATACACGAGCTACCGGATGTTTGCTTCAGGTGTCTTGAACCGGGATGCAAATCGTGGGACTGTACAGGCCCTAACAGGAGCAAGCTTAGTAGCCGATGTGGAGACGAAGACCATAAGGCGCAAGGCAGCATAAGCAATCCAAAGTGCTTGATTTGTTCCGGGAAACACGCGAACAGCATGTATCCTAAGGGAGACTCACGGTGCCTGGCCTGCGAGAGAGCCTCAGCTGACAAGTCACAGTGCAGGTATCGCAGTTGAACCTGAAATCGCTGAGTGGGAGATGGATATCGCCATCATAGTGGACCCATACCGAGTACCCATCGATATAGACAACGGGTAAATACCCCGTCCTAAGAGTTTGTGTTTACATCTTACACGACTTTCGTGATAGCCAAGGTAAACGGGGTTTTCGATGGAGCAGTTCACGCATATGCTGGACTGCAGGTCGGTTGAGCTGACAGGCCGAAGGCCGATGGCAATAGCGGGTGACTTTAATGTCTAGGGTGTGGAATCTGGACGCTGTTTCCAGCTTGGTCAGATCCTGCTTGACGCTCTGATCATGGCTAATGTAGGTACTAAGGCATCGTACACAAATTACGTAACGCTATAGGGGGAGGGGGGAGTCCAGCTTAGCGTTACGTTCCATACAAAATATTTTTGGTTTCCATACAAAAAGCGTTACAAGGGGGAGAGGGGGAGTCTGAAATTGCCGATTTTAGCGTTACGTAATTTGTGTACCATGCCTAACGTACTTTTAGCTGGAACGGAGCGAATTCGGTCATTTACTATAAATATGCAACAATGCCAAGGACATCAATTTCTTGAGGTTTGTGCTAACGTAAGAACCTCGGCACAATTGTACTGCGTACAGTACTCGTCGAAAATGCTGTTGTTCTACTGAATTCTCAGCTTTGTCAGGTTGAAGAGGGGTGACTGTATCGGGGCATCGTCTTCATTCATGAGAGGACGATTCGCTGTGGCAATGCACATGGACTCCCATGCGTTTAACTGTGTAGATTTTCTAACATTCTTCACCAGCTTATCATTTTCCCAATCCGCAGCATGATCCAAATGAGTAGTGTGTACTGCCACGCTTCATTCATTGGTTCATTTGTTTTCGACCGCGTGTTTATGTTCACGAAGACGAATTTTGAACTTCCGGCGAGTTTGCCCAATGTAAACCGCAGGACAGTTTTGACACGGTATTTGGTAGATCCCAGATTTTTCATCCGCTGGGACCTTGTCTTTTAGGTTGCACAACAGGTCTTTCAATGTGTTACTGCTTTTGTATACAACCTGATATCCATGGTGCTTAAGGGTTGCATGAAGCGGGTTAGAAATTTTTGGGTAGAACGGAAGGCTGATCCTTTTAACTTCCTCTTTTTCCAGAAAAAGGTCAACCATGCCAGAGCCCTGGATTGATACGATAAAGAGCCACCTTCTAGATCTGTACTTTTTTGTAGATCTTGGTTCCACCATCTGACACCAATTGACTGCAAAACAAGTTTTCGGCCTTCTTCACTGCTTTCCCAACTGTTGCTCTCACGATTTTGTATTGCTGACCTTGATGATTAGGCCCGCCACAAAGGAATGATCCAAAGTGCCGTTGGTCTAGGAGGGTAGCATCATCAGTCAAATCGAAGTCATTCGGATGCTCCATAGTACTTACTTACTACCTTATGTATCCTGAGCACGTCTGGATCGCATAGGGCCAGGCACCAAATTTTTCACTCACTCACGCGAGTAGCGATCTATCATACAGTGATATTACCCGGATAAAGCAGCCTGCGATATTTTCCATGCACCCATAGACGATTGAAGAGGCGATCACTCCGGTTCCTTTGCGTGATAAAAGTATGCTCTCTCCAACTAGCGCTCGTTTGCTCTCGCAGGAGAAAAGGGTTGCTCAGTCTGCACCAATCTACGTTTTCACCCGGTTGACGTCTGAGCGGTGCCGTGTTATCTAGATGGCCTTGAAAATAAGTAAATTTAATGTAAACACGGGACCACTAAACGTCAAATAATTAATCTCGTGCATCGGTGGAGACGTTATGTGGCTCGCGGACGGAGTGAAAATTTGGATGCTTTGTTGTTTATCCGTGAGTTGGGCGTGGAGAGAAAGAGAATTATCGTGAGCGCTGGAGTGAGAGACTTTTATTTTTCACCCCATGCAGTGAATAATCATGATCGCGGAGGCGGATAAATCCATGGAATTTGATCGCGTGAGTGAAAAATTGGATGCCTGCATAGGGCTAATGTAAAAGATCTCCATCCTGGACGGCTGCTCGCTTTAGCCTTGAACTGGGCCCAGGTCCGATTCTTTTCGACTTCCTTGATTTCCTTGTTGAGGCTTCGTCGCATTGAGCCACTGGGTCTGCCTCTGCTGCGATGTCCTGTCGGATTCCAACCCAGCACTTGCTTGCAGATTTCGTCTCCGCCTTTTCGTAGTGTGTGGCCGACCCAACTCCATTAACGTTCTCAAATTTCGGTTGATATTGGCTTTTGATGGCATCGTCGATGGAGTTCAGTATTCGAGATCCAGTTGTGACGCCACCAGGCCCGAATTATAAACCGCAGACGTCGGTTGATGAAAATCTGTTGCTTCTGTTTGGTCTCTGCTGACACGCGCCTTGTTTCGCTGGCGTACAACAGCACATACTTCACGTTAAAATTGAAAATTCGAATTTTGATGCGTTGACTGGTTTGATTGGATCTCCATACATTATCCATCTCCATCTGACGCCATCTGACGCGATCTGGCTGCCAAGATATTGAAACTTTTTCCACTGTATACCCAGATACTGTAAAGTTGGAGGGATTGTCAGTGTTGACAGCGTGTTGACAATTTGGTCTTGCTGACGTCGATGGTTAGACCCGCCGCAGAGGAACCTTTTAGCTAGGTCATTTGGCTTACTCTGCATGTCAGAGCGCTGTTGGTCTAGGAGGGCATCACCATCAGCCAAATCGAAATAGTTCCGTTGTTCCAAGTGATGGGCTGCTAAAGTAGTTCACGTTTCATTGCACGGTCAATCGCCCCCACCATGATATCGTCGATTACGATGAGGAACAGTTACGACCGGTGAGAGTATACATTCTTGCCTCACCTCACACCAGGGACTACCCGGATGGGGTCGGACAAAACTCCAGAAATGCAGACTTAACAGCCTCATACTACGCTTATAGGAGGTTGACGATTTTATTCGGAACTCCCTTGCGTCTCAGGACGCATAGATTTTAGTGGTGCGGACGACCGAAAACTTTGAGGAGCGCAGATAAGCAAAGGCTGCGGGCAAGTAAAAGAACAGCCAAATTGGAGTCCCACTAACGGTATTCGGTTTTAGGAAAAAAAAAAGTCAAATGCAGCTGCAGACAAGAAAAGCGAGCTAAAACTTTAGTTTGAGCACTTCGAACAACGTCTGCCGACCATCTCGGGTTGATTCATCTAGTTAGGGTACGACGTATCACCCGCATCAACTTGGAGGCGCCAGCACTGCAGCAGATTGGAAGTCATCTGAACCACTATGTAGATAAACAACACTAGTTTACAGCATTTTTGAACTCGGTAAGCTGATGATCATTTTTGGTGTAGAATCATGCCCTGAGTTCAAAAACGCGAAAGAAAAAAATTACAGTAGAGCGGAAAATTTTTTGACTTTCCATACAAGGTTGATGATTTGAAACCGATTTTTGTTCTATTTTCAAACAAAGTAGCTCACTTCACACATCTCATTCTTCGTAATCAATGCTCCGATTGAGCTGAATTTTTTACTGTAACTCGCCTACATATACCTAATCTGTCAAATAAACGTTGAGAAAGAATTTTTAAATTGTTTTTTTCTTGTTGAAAAAAATACATTTCTTCATATATTTTTTTTGAAATTTTGCTAAAATTTGAGGAGATTGTCCCTAAAACTCGCCAATATTTTGAATTTCATCAAGCTGACGCAAAACCTGCTTTCAGATGATCGAATGGTATTATATTCAGCTCTTAATTTATGGAAAATGATTTAAAATTAGTCGAACAAAACGCAACATGTTTGAATTTCAGTTAATTCCATATTAAAAAAAAATGTAAAGCTCGATATTGAGCTAAAACTTAAAAACTGTTCTACTTAAGATTTTTTGAAGCACGGTTTCAAAATCAGCGCTAAATTGTGCTTCAAAAATGTTGGTCGCTGACAGAAGTTCACGACTTTCGTTTATTTTGTAAACTAGTGTTATTGATGATGTCGGGAGACATAATAAGGATTTTTTGTAGAAGTTTGGGACTCTTGGAAAAAGATGGTGTTTCCTGGAATTCCTTTTGAAATATCTTCAAAAAATTTTCCAGCGATTTTTCCAGGAATCTTTCTAATGTTCCTTCCCTAAATTCATCAAATAGTTCATTAAGGAATTCTTTATGAGATTCTTTTAGAATTGCCTCTATAGATTGCACCAAGAATACTTCCAGAAATCTAGAGATTACTCCAAAAATTTCTCCTGGGATTTCTCAAAAATGCTTTAAAGATTGCTCCGGAAATCTTTTCTTAAATTCTCCAGAGATAATCTGTAGAAATTCTCTAAGAGGTTCCAGAAATTTGATTCTTTTTGGAGTTATTCCAGGAATTATTATTTCAGAGATTTCACCAGGCATTCCTCTAGACTCTAGAGATTCTAGCGAGAAGTTTTCCAGAAGTTCCTGCAAAGATTCCACCAGGAATTTCTGCAAAAAATCTTCTGGATGTGTTTTTAATCCAGAGATTCTTTCAAAAATTATACAGACATTCCTCCAGGAATTCCTCCATGAAATAATCCAGAGTTTTCTCTAAGAATTGCTTCTCAGATTCTTCCACGTGTTACTCTAGATAGACCTACAGGAATTCCTTCCGAGATTCCTCCAGGAATTCGTTAAGCAACCCCTCCAGAAATTTTACCTCGAAGTAATACAGAAGTTCCTGGAATGATTTTACTAGGAATTCTTCAAAGAATTATTCCAGAATGGCAATCAGGACTACCTTTAGAAATTTTTCTAGAAACTCATCCAGAAATTTCTTTAAAAATTCTGCCACAGTTCCTCTAGGAATTCATTCAGACTTATCTCTAAAAAGTGCTTCAAAAACTATTTCAGGTGTTATTGCATATTTCAAAATTCTTCAAGGAATTCTTTCAGATATCTCTTAAAGTTCTTTTCCTGGTACACCTCTGTTTCTTCAGGAATTCTTTCACGATTTCTTCAGAAATTGCCCTAGAAAGTCATCCCATAATTCTCCCAGGAACTCCTATAGAGATTCCTGCACGAAGTCTTCAAAGAGTTCCTCCATCCAACAAGAGATGAACCGTCATGGGGCTGAAAATATCCAAAATAAAGTAATAATAAAAATGATTCCTCTGTCGATTCTTCCAGGTGTTCTTTTAATGATTCCACCAATAGTTTATCTAAAAGTTCCTCCAGAAATTTCTCCAAGAATTAATATAAATATTTCTTCAGAGATTCCTTGTAGAATCTTTGGAAATATTATCAAGGGCATCTATAGTTACATTACATACATTTATTTGTTCAACATCACATTTAAGACAAGACATAATCAACAATAGTACGCCACAATACTCGGTTTGTGGCTGCCGCTCTCCATCCTCGGTCGCGCTCAATGCTCGCCAAGTCACGTTCCACCTGGTCCGCCCATCGTGTTCTCTGCGCTCCACGCCTTCTTGAGCCAATCAGTTGCAAACACCAGCTTTGCAGGGTTGTTGTCCGGCATTCTTGCAACATGCCCTGCCCACCGTATCCTTCCGGCTTTGGCCACCTTCAGGATGCTGGGTTCGCCGTATAGTGCAGCGAGCTCGTGGTTCATCCTTCTCCGCCACACACCGTTCTCCTGCACACCGCCGAAGATCGTCCTTAGCACGCGTCGCTCTAAAACTTCGAGTGCTTGCTGGTCCTCCTCGAGCATGGTCCATGTCTCGTGCCCGTAGAGGACCACCGGTCTTATTAGCATTTTGAACATGGTGCATTTGGAATCTTTTTCGACCGCAGTTTCTTCTGGAGCCCGTAGTAGGCCCAACTTCCGCTGATGATGCGCCTCTGAATTTCACGGCTCACGTTGTTGTCAGTCGTCAGTAAGGATCCGAAGTATACAAATTCCTCCACCACCTCGAAAGTATCCCCGTCTATCGTAACATTACTACCCAGACGGATCCGGTCGTGTTCGGTTCCGCCTACCAGCATGTACTTTGTTTTTGAGGCATTCACCACCAGTCCGACCTTTGCTGCTTCGCGTTTCAGGCGGGTGTACAGCTCTGCCACCGTTTCAAATGTTCTTGCAATAATGTCCATGTCGTCCGCAAAGCCACAAATTGACCGGATTTTGTGAAAATCGTTCCCCGGCTGTTGAGCCCGGCTCGTCGCATCACACATTCCAGAGCGATGTGGAAGAGTAGGCATGAGAGTGCATCCCCAGTCAACACACGATCGCATATGATGTTGAATAGGATGCTGGAAGTGGAGGCGATATGCGTACATTCAACACTTGGTTAAATGCAAACAGGTTTTAGCAGCACTTTAGCATCCTAAGCAACATCATATGCGACTTCGTGTTAGCTGGGTCACCTTGTTTCAGTCCCCGGCGAGATTCGAACGAACTGGATAGTTCACCCGCAGTTTTGCACACCGTCCATCGTTGCTTTAATCAGTCTAGTCAGCTTCCCAGAAAAGCCGTTTTCGTCCATGATTCTCCATAGCTCTGCGCGGTCGATACTGTCGTATGCCGCTTTGAAGTCGATGAACAGGTGATGCGTTGGGACCTGGTATTCACGGCATTTCTGGAGGATTTGCCGTACGGCAAAGGTCTGGTCCGTTGTCGACCGGCCGTCGATGAAGCCGGCTTGATAACTTCCCACGAACTCATTCGTTTTAGGTGACAGGCGACAGAAGATGATCTGGGATAGCACTTTGTAGGCAGCATTCAAAATAGTGATCGCCCTGAAGTTCTCACATTCCAAATGATCGCCTTTCTTGTGAATGGGGCAGATTACCCCTTCCTTCCATTTCTCCAGTAGCTGTTCGGTTTCCCAGATCCTGTCTATCAGCCGATGCAGACAGGTGGCCAACTTTTCTGGGCCCAACTTGATGAGTTCAGCTGCGATACCATCCTTACCAGCTGCTTTGTTGGTTTTGAGCTGGAGAATGTCATCCTTAACTTCCCTCAGCGTGAGAGTTGGTTCATTTCTGTCCTCCGCTGCGTCATTTCCTCCGTTGCCGTGGGCTCCCGTGCCTACGTTCTCCACGCCGTTCAGCTGCTGATCGAAGTGCTGCTTCCACCTTTCGATCACCTCACGTCCGTCCGTCAAGAGGCCTCCGTCTTTATCCCTGCATATTTCGGCTCGTGGCACGAAGCCGTTGCGGGATGCGTTGAGCTACTGATAGAACTTCCGTGTCTCTTGGGAACGGCACAGCAGTTCCATTTCTTCACACTCCGCTTCTTCCAGGCGGCGCTTTTTCTCCCGAAAGAGGCGGGTCTGCTGTTTCCGCTTCTGTTTATAACGTTTCACGTTCTGTCGAGTCCCTTGCTGCAGCATTATCGCCCTCGCTACGTTCTTCTACTCCAAAACCGATTCCGTTCCACGTACCCAACGGTACTCTCTGCTGCGTCGTTAAAGCTGCTTTTACTGTACTCCAGCAGTCTTCTAGAGAGGCCTCATCGAGCTCGCCCTCGTCTGGCAACGTGGCTTCGAGATTCTGCACGTATGCTGAGGCGACATCCGGTTGTTTCAGTCGCTCTAGGTTGTACCGTGGCGGTCGCCGGTACCGTACATGGTTGATGACGGAGAGTTTTGGGCGCAGTTTGACCATCACCAGATAGTGGTCGGAGTCGATGTTGGCGCCACGATAGGTCCTGACGGCGATAATGTCGGAGAAGTGGCGTCCATCAATCAGAACGTGGTCGATTAGAGATTCCGTCTGCTGTGGTGATCTCCAGGTGTAGCGATAAGGGAGGCTGTGTTGGAAAAAGGTGCTACGTATGGCCATATTTTTGGAGGCGGCGAAATCAATGAGTCGTAGGCCGTTTTCGTTCGTTTGCTGGTGGGCGCTGAACATACCAATCGTCGGTCTGAATTCCTCCTCCTGGCCTACCTGAGCGTTTAAATCTCCTATGATGATCTTGACGTCGTGGCTTGGGCAGCGATCGTACTCGCGTTCGAGTTGCGCGTAAAATGCGTCCTTGTCATCATCAGTGCTTCCGGAGTGTGGGCTGTGCACGTTCATTATGCTGAAGTTGAAGATCAACCCTGATCCCTGATCCTCAACCTGCACATTCTTTCGTCGATCGGCCACCAACCGATCACGCGCCTCTGCATATCACCCATCACGATGAAAGCTGTTCCCATCTATACACGGTGTGTCTGGTAGAACAAAATTAATTTAAAAAAATCGGTATCGCTAAAACACCCACCAAACGAAAGCTGAAGGTCCCCTCTTTCATTTGAGACTAAAAGGAGAAAGTTCTATCGGCGGGTCTAGAACAATTTTTTTTTTCAAATATTACTATCTTTGAGGCTTGTGTTTTTTTTTTCTTTTTTCAACCTTGAGTGTAGCCAAATGGGCTTGTATGAGGTCGCCCATTAGTAACGTGTCCTTTCAAAAGAGTAAACGGGTCAAATCAAAAATTAAAAATTTTCCTTACAAAATATTGCTTAGACATAAAGTGCAAAAAAAATATTTAAGGCAGTTGAATATAATTACAGCAGTATCTGGGCATATATACAAATAAACTTCGCCTTTTATACATGTGGAAGTAGTTATTCCGGCTGTAATTTTCTTATTTTTTATTAACAGTGTCTTGGGATTTAACAGTTTTACGATCAAAGTAGGCCGAGTAATGTCAACAAAAATAGAACATACATCAAAGTAGCTCGGATAACGGGGCACAACATTTGGAAGGTAATCCATTTCGGAAAACTGAAAGTTTTTTGATGATATGCAATTTAAATCGTTCAAAAGCATTAATAAAACGATCTAGAACTCCACACCAATTTTATCAATGTGATGGTCTGTCTTATATTCTTGTATGCCGTGGCTCGGATAGAATTATCACATGCCGGTATTTGTTCAATTTGTGCACCTTTATGGTACCTAAGACTTAAACGTTTTTAGTTAATTTAGACTATTGCAGTTAGGTATAGCCCATTACTTTTGAACAAACAACTACGACAAGATCCCCCTAAGTGACAAGGAAAACCAAACCAAAGAGCACGTTTTGTGTATGAAGAAGTGTTTTTCCGCCACAATTATCATCGAAAGCAGTTAATATTCACTGTTTTAGTAAAATTGTCTAATAGCGGGTAATAAGACATAAAAAAATATTTCAGACACGAATGCCACTTAAGTGGTAAAGTGTCTTAAATATATAGTAATAATAATAATAAAAAATAATAGTAACAGTTTATCTTTGTGAACAGGTAGCCTTACTCAACTGACAAAAACAGAATAATTAATGCTACATGTCTAATGTCGTTTTCGTTTTTGATTCAGTTCCAACTTGGGTTAGAACTGAATGATATCACAGTTTCAACCCCAGCCCGACTTCGGTTTCGCTTGTACTAAAGTTTGTATGAGATTGTTTGACGTTTGTTTGTTTACACATTTTCCGCCAACCCAGTTCCAACCCAGGTTCAAAAACGAATTCGACATAACGGTATATGTAGTAAGAACAATGTGCTAATCTGTCGGTTATCAATAGTTTGATCTTGTGCTATTTTTTTTTTTAATCTGTATTAACGAGATTTTTAGCCCTTGGCTAGTTCATCTCGGGACCCACGCTTCACTTCCCTTCCGAAGGAAGAACTCACATTTTGCGAGTTTTTCGGGAGTGGGACTCGATCCCAGGTCCTCGGCGTGATATTCAAGTGTTCTAACCATCACACCAGGTTCGCTCCACATCTTCTGCTAGCATCATGGCATTATAGACGAGTTAGCAACTTTTCATTCAATTCTACAGCTTTATTGACATATACACATGTTTTACATTAAAGTAAATAGGTCTGAGCACATACATATTAATCAGAACGGATTGAAAATGTCTTAACTTGTTCTTGTTTCTACTTGCAGTTTGTTGATATTATAAAAACTTTTTTCTGAAAGATATCAAAGATAGCAGTTAGTACTACCCCACAAAAAAGTTCGGACTTGCTCATTTAAGTTTATCTCATTCAAGGGTGGCGAATATACCCATTAGATTTACTCTCTATGAGCTTACATATTATTTGAAACCTTCTACATGGAGTTGCGGCCCTTGTTTGTGAAATATGTAGTTCTGCAAGCACATTGAAACTTGTTGAACATCATTCAGACTTCTCATTGAGTTGCTGAGGTTGCTGAATATTTGCGGGCAAAACCCAGAGATCAGGCTGATCAGATGAAGCTCTCAAATATTCATGAACTACCATCCAGATGGAAACCGGCGTCAACGAGTGACCAGAACAGTAAACCGATTTTGTTCACCGATGATTTGTTTTTGATAACGAAAAGTTCCCATAAAGCCACAGCTACAAAGGGCGTGAGTACCCAGCACAACCATGCTGAGGATGACGGGTTCGATTCCCGGTCTGTCCAGGACCTTTTCGTGAAGGAAACTTCCTCAACTTAAATGAGCATGCAGTATTTTCGTGCAAGTCACACGCTATACACATGCAAAATAGTAATTGGTAAAAGAAGTTTTTAGTTAAAAACTGTGAAAGTGCTTGTAGGAGATAAAATAAGAAAATTTCAAACAAATCAAACAATTTCATTTATTCTTATTACATCTCCTACAGTGCGCATAGAACAAGCTAAGAAGCATGAAGCATGCTTTGTCCCTGTAGGGACGTTTCGCCAAGAAGAAGAAGAAGAAGACGAAAGAAAACATGTGTCTTGAGTACCAGACGCGCATTGAAGTTGAGAAGCTGTTTGAGGAGAATATATGACGAAGTCACACCCCGAAATTTCAAGAGCACAAATCTGAAGAACCAAATGACGTTATATGCTGTAAAGGGGGTCGATTGGTGACCTGCTGGTGCCAGTCAAATACGAGACCCTAAAGAAGTATACGCATCTGTCATAGGATGCAAACACATTATTGGAATCTAGATTGGAATTCAAAGGAACAGCATATAACTCGATTTTATACTCACTGTTCTAGTACTTTCACCATAAACATAAAACTGTCCATAAACATAAAACTGTCATCTGCTGGATTTCCCATTCACATGGGACTATTGTGCTTTTATGTGAAGCATAATAAACATAATATAAAAAATATATCGTCGGAAAATCATGCTTGCAATGGAAAAACAGTGTTTTGTCATAAATGTGTTCTTCGAAAAAAATGAAAAAATATCATATTTTTTTTCAAAAAAAAAAAAATGTTCTAGACCCGCCGATAGAACTTTCTCCTTTAAGTCTCAAATGAAAGGGGGGACCCTTAGCTTTCGTTTGGTGGGTGTCTTAGCGATACCGATTTTTTTAAATTAATGTTGTCCACCAGACACACCGTGATATATCTATAGTTGAAATCTTTGAATCTCTGGATAAATTCCTAGAAAACCACTGAAGAGCTTAGTGTAATGTATGGAGTAATTACTGGAGGAACCTGTAGAACAATTTCTGAATAAGTTATTAGAGGAATCTCAGAAGAATTACTGTATGAATCGCTGTAGAAGAATTCCTGGAGATATCTTTGAGGATTTCTTGGAGATATCTCTGTAGAATACCTGTTGGAATCTCTGGAGAAATTTCTGAAAAAATCTCTGGAAGAATAATTACAAAAATTCAAAAGAAATTCCTGAAGGTATCTCTGCATAACGTCTACGCGGAAACTCCAAAGCAATTACTGGAGGTACGCTTTGAACCTTTCACGAAGGAAGCTTTCAAAAAAACTTCTGAATAATCCGTAGAAATCCACGGTTAAATACATGTCCTTGTTGAGGTGAGAGCTCTCATAGCAGAAGCGTCTCTAGAAAAAAAAGGAAGAGATAAAGGACGCAGGAGAGGTTTCGACACTGCGGCAACAGTATAATGTGACCATCACAGCCGTTCGGCTACAAAAAAGCCCGGCAGGGAAGCAAATGAATCCGTTAAAGCAGGAAATCTTAAGCCCATCTTGGTTGGTATGTTCGATGGGCCTACACGAGCTACCGTAGCTTCAGGTGTTTTGAACCGGGAAACAAGTCGCCTGAACGCCCTGACAAGAGCAAGCTGTGTAGGCGATGTGGAGACGAAGGCCATAAGGCCCAAGGCAGCATAAACAATCCCAAGTGCTCGAAACACGCAAACAACATGTACCCAACGGTGCCTGGTCTTCAAGA
Source organism: Aedes albopictus (assembly GCF_035046485.1). Classification (NCBI taxonomy): domain Eukaryota; kingdom Metazoa; phylum Arthropoda; class Insecta; order Diptera; family Culicidae; genus Aedes; species Aedes albopictus. The sequence continues at coordinate 120,450,519 of NC_085136.1, read as the reverse complement.
GAGACTCAGCTGACAAGTCACAGTTCAGGTAACACAGCTGGCGCGAAGGCCAATTAAAATAGCGGGTGTCTTCGATGTCTGGGCCGTGGAATGGGGACGCCGTTTCATGAACCGGCTTGATCAGATTCTGCTTGAGGATCTGACCACGTTAGATGTCAATCTGGCTAATGTGACCCGTCCTAATCTGCGGAAGTTGAGGACCTACACATGGTCTCAACCCTCTGCCTTCTTCGATCTGAAACGGGCTGGTCGTTTCCAGCCCACCCTTCCCAGCTGACAGGCATTACTGCCATTCAATCTCCTCCAGGTTGACAACCTTCAGGCCTTTCGAGCGACGCCTGCTAGCTCCTCTCCTAAACGCTGTCGCGCACACTTCTGCGATTGCTTGTTGTAAGCAATCGTTTCTGGTGTACCCTTCGGGCTACCCGCGAATGCGAAGGCCTCCGTCTGGGTAGACTTCCGCTCCGCTCACGGACGCAAAGTCAATGATGGAGTCAAGCTGCTGTGCAGTTATCTCCATGGCGGAAAGCGCATCCCTATTTTTGATTATGTACCTCGTCGACCATGACCATGACCATGACCTCTCCCGTCCTGCTTGCCAGGGAGGAAATTCGTGTACAGCTACCGCCTACTCTCCTTAGAGAAAACCTAGCTAACCCGATCTTCGCGAAGGGTTAAGCTCACCACTACCGCTACTTTTTTTTTTTTAACTATTACTGTTTGAGTTAATCCTTCGAGTAACAAAGGAAAACAGGTCCACTATGCCAGAGCCCTACATTAATACGATAACGGACAAACTATTACTGTGAGGGGCACCTAGGTATCCCACAGGCTCCGTTAAGGCACAGTATCATAACGTCCGAGGCCATAATGTCCCAGGACCTTATGGCGCATTTTTCCGGGGCATAACGCCCAAACATACAGATATGTCACGAAGTCCAAGGAAAGAAGGTACATAGGATATTGTGACGCACCCAAACTTTTGGACGTTATTTCGCAAAAATACGCGACTTAACAATCGGAACAGTATGGCCTCGGACGTTGTGATCCGGCTTTGCGGACGATATTGATCTCATCGGCACCGATTTTAGGGCAGTGTAGAATGTTTATGCTCCTCTGAAGAGAGAGAGACAGCGAGGATAGGATGATTAACTCTACCACGACGATGTACATGATAGCGAGTAGAGACAGAAGCAGGCCTAGCAGTGTAAGTGCTGAGGTAGTGATTGATGGGGATGTGTTTGAAGTTGTAGAAACATTTGTTTGGAACACTTGTGACATGTGACAATGACGTTTCCCGTGAAGTGCAAAAGCTTTTCGAATATGGCCTTTTACGGATTTCGTAACCAGCTTAGATTCCGTAACTTGCAAACGCAAACGAAATACGCTCTGTATAAGATGCTAATTATTATGGCTGCCTCTACGGCCACGAACCGTGGACGTTAAAGGAGGTAGACCGAAAAGCTTTCCGAGTTTTTGAGTGTAAAGTGCTGTGAACAATTCTTGGTGGGAAACAAGAAAATGGAGTGTGGCTACCAACAAAATTACCAATAAAAACCTGTCTTTGATTCAGCAGAGCTTTATCCACAAAAACATGTGTAAGGGGTCATGTCAAATCGCAGTCAACATAACGCGAACTGCAACCGACCGGAACCGAATGAAGTTCATTGGAAAACTTTGAACCGTTTGATTACGAATCCGGCAACTGGGTCGCCGCATTCACGGGAAATTGCATAAGCCACTATCAGGCATAAGAGCAAGAGTCTTCACGGCGCGCGCGACCAGGTGGAAATGCACCACTCAGCACAACCCAATGGGCACCTGACTGCTGTTGCTGTTGGTTGGTGTTGTTGTGAACTTCGTAACTTCGCCAACAACGGTGTTTGTTTTGAAAAAGCGAAATTTTCGCTTTCGCAGCTTTTTGCAGTCACCGGAGCGTATTTGCTTCCCAGATTGGATACACATCAGGCACCACTTCTGCGTAACGTTTTTATCGCATAAGATGAAAACATCACCGCGGTCCGCGAGAGCTTTTTGTCCACTCTTGAGCTGCTTTGTGTGTGGTGAAAATTATCAAAATTAGGCACAACAAATTGTAGGATTCGTGCCGGCCACCACAGTGCAGTGGCTGAAGTTTTATTTCTTTTGGTAATGAAGCAATTTTCGGAGCCGCAAATAAAGCGCTCCAATTAACATTTTCCCGCCATAACAGCGCTGCAACAACAAGGGGCGAACTATCTTTGGCCGTCAACGTTTTGTTTAAAGCTTGATCTCTCAACGCAGCAGCAGCAGCGGTCATCTTCGTACAGTGTATAGGATGGGTTGCACAATGCGCACGAGAGCAACGGATCGTTGAAGATGCTACGGGTAGGGTACCCGAGCGGAAAATAAAAATAAACTTGAAACATATATTAGTGTGGTGATGCAATAATGGTAAATAGCCTTATTTGGTAATACTATAAATTCAATAACAAGATGATAACTGCATTAAAAACAGAACGAAGTAACACACCTAATTAAGGATGCAGTCTTTCACGAAATCTGGTCAATTTGTCTGCTTCGCGGATGACATGACTTCATTGCCAAAACATTGTAATAATGTATCAATGTTTTACTCGATGTTGAGTGAAGCCTGGAACACATAGCGTACGTTTGCGTAGAATTTGACAGTAAACTCATGCGAAAACTGTCAAACAGTGCTGTTTATTGTCACGTGACTTTGATAATTGAATATTGCTACAAAACCTCGTTACTAATATCACGCTCATAATTTCATCGGCGAACAAGTGTTTGGGTGTCCTTTTTTGGCCTACCATAGAGGTTGGAGTTACTAAGTGATTACTTATTACACTTAAAAGGGTACAAATAGAAGGTTTCTTTTCCGAAAAAAAATGATATTTTACATGACTGATTATTAATGCTCTACGGGGTTATATGTTTGAAACCGAAGAGGATATTTAATTTTTAACAAAACAAAATCATCCAGAGTTTTTATGATTCAAGAATCTAGCCAAGCTAGGAGAAAATTAGTTTTTTCTTGTTTTATTTTGAACCACAAAAAAGATGAAAAATAACATTATTTTTACAATTGATATCGTTTTTATTAACTTTCATTACCCAAACCAGCACGGGCAGTGTTGTTCCGCGGTGAAAAATCGACACCACCCAAAATCGACGACACCCCAACTGTGCGAAGTGATTTTGGTATAATTGTGTGGCATAACACTGCCGCGCCACCGCTTCATCATGATTTCAAACTTCACGCAGTTGTGGACTTTTATTGTTTACAAATTTCCTCCGGTCCGCTCTTGTTGAGGGTTCACTTTCACTACTTTGGCGATCCGGTGGGTTTCTTTCTTTGAAGTGTGTCTCGGAAAATTCAAAACATTCCATAAATGCCCACGGCGACGATCGGAATGGTAGTTTGGTTCAACACCCCCCGACCGTTCTGAGAAGTTGAGAAGGCCCAGCTCTGATGAGTAAACGTTTTTTTTCGAGGCAACTGTTTAACCGCCGAGCGTGCACCGTTTACCCTTTGACTAGGTTTCTGTGCCTTGGCGCGGCTGACTAGTCCAGCAATTAGTTCCAATTTGTATATTACTATATTTTCCAGTAATTATGCGTTTCGTTTACCGCTAGAGTAAATGCAGCTGAGTTTGGATGGTACGAGTTATTTTTTCTTCATTTTCTTACTTCTCACGTGTGTTTGAATGCTGTTAGCCTATTCAGTTAGAAAATTGAGGGGCTGCAATCTGTTGGCTCATTCGTAATGATGTTCACAACACCGCCAACTCGCTCGAAACTGTGTCAGATGCTCTGGTTTGAATTGTTGTTAGTATTAACATTTTCATCTCATATTTGTTACGGAGACTTTGATTGCAAGAGTTAAAATCGACATCAACCTTTTTTTTAAATTTACTTTCAGAAATAACATGTTTTTCCTTTGATTTTCCCAAAACTTTTCCAGAAATTCCTAGCAGGTTTCATTATTATTTTGAATATCGAAAATGTCTCAAGAAAAATCAATATAAATTGTATCAGCAATAACTTAAAAAAAACTCTGCGAACAACTTTTATTGGAAAAACATTGTGTTGACCTATTAAACCATAATTATTGTTCAAGGTGAATCATATTGGAAAAGTATCACCTCTATTCATACATCTTGAAAGTTTTCAAATGTCATTACATTAAATTTTGATTTATGTAAAATTTCTTCAGTTCGAATACGATTACCGGATTCCATACAGTTGACATTTTACATCTCTCACTATATTGAATCGGGTAACGAATTCCGGTGAGAACTTTAGTTGTATGAATATGGAATGGTTTTCCACCGGAAGCTATACCTAAGATGGAAGCCCCATCACGGTGAACAGGAGACGTTAAGCCAAAATCCTACATATATACTGTACCCTGGTCTTAGCAAATCATTCAAGAAACCAACAGAGAAAGATAACGAACTGATTTACCGGCATCGACTTTTAACATGAAACAACAGAACGTCATGAACTGGAACATGGAACGTTTCAACACTAGCTCGGCAAGGCCAGATACAAAGTTACGTTAGTAAGTATTCCATGCAAGAACATAAACCAAAGTTACGCAGCGACCGACGCTGCCGAACAACAGGACGAGGAAAACTTCTACAGTGAATTGGATGGCGTCATGGATAAAGTTCTATAGGATGACTTCAACGCCAATACGGACTATGAGCATGTCATGGGACGTTAACGCCTCTGGGCTTGCTCTTTTACCATCGACCAGTGTATAAACTCTCGTGATAAATAATGGTGTCCGGAATAAACGCAGCGGTGACATCGCGTCTGACCATTACCTTCTTTTTTATAGAAAGAGGAAATTTGCTTCTACAGATAGCCGAGAGGTGGATCCTCAGGTAATGTGGGGTCGACTCTAAAACCTCTTTCTCTCTCTTCCTTACCTTCGCGGTACGCCCGTTAGGGATGACTTCGAGAAGGGGGATGACTTCGTACAATGAGTACACTCTAATGGTAAGCGTTCCACCTGCTACCGCCTCAAGTTGTTCGCTCTTCCCCGGAGGCTCGGGCCCTGGCTAGTACATAGACTACCCGTTGGGCTTAAGCTCCTGGATGGGAAGGGGTAGCCAACTCAACTAGCTGGACCAACTCAAATAGCTAGACCATTACCTTCTAATCGGAGACATCTGACTACGCATTACTCGGATCCAGCGGTAGGATGAAAGACACAAGCGACGATTCAACATACGCCGACTAAAAGTTGGAGCTATGTAGAGATCGTTTGTTGACGAACTTTAAACTCGAGCAGCGGATGCTCCGGAAGGTGGCAGCGTATAATAGCAGTGGACCGCCACGAAGAATGCTGTGTACACTAAGTCTTAAGCACTGATTTCAGGTCGTCGGATTTCACGGAATTACGAAAAACTCGCGAACTTTGTGGGTCGGACTGAGTGGGAATTTATTAACACTGGCCTCAATCGTTCACAATTGTACAATATCGAAACACGCGACGTAGGTTGAAACTCGATCTAGACGTGCGAGAGGTTTATTGCGGACTAATTTATTACAAGTTTCTGACCTGCCTGCCGACCGTGTGCGATGTTTTTTGACCATCGTATCGCTACCTGCGGTCGGCCCTCATCGTTCGTGAGGCGATCGATATGATACGGGATAGACTTATAATTCGCTTCAGTTAGAGTAGTGCGACTGTATCTTTTGCTCGGACACTAGCGTAAGCTAGTGATCTTGTAGTAATGGTAGTTGCAATGCAAATTAATGGCCTAACTTGACGATCGGCGCAAACATACCGGCCGCCTTGAAATGACTAAATTTCAACTAGTAGGCTGCTGATGTAGTTCGTCACTTGGTTCGTCCTTCCTAGGAGCTCGAGTACGTTTCCTCACACGGTCTGTGTGGCACAATCGCATGAAGCGGGAGGCTTGTCCACGAAGTTCTCCACGAATCGTCTCCGGCTGGCGTCCAATCGACCTCGGCTGAGGGATTCTCCGACGTGGTTGCTATGAATGAGATGAGAGGCGATTTTTTAACTGTAAAATTGAACATGTAAACGACTTCCCTGGGTCGCGGAGGCCGTCCGCCTCCGCAGGCACCGAGGCGCCACCGGGACTCCCGTTGACTTCTTCTTGGACGACGGTTGACTGCTCCTGGGGTCGGAACATCATCAGCTTGGCACTCAGGACTGTGGCGTCACACATCTGGGGTTCGCTAAGATGCTGGAGCTCATCGGTTGACATCTTGGACGACGATCTTACTCTGCGTGACATCCTGCTGACCAAATGGAATGGTGTTTGATTGTACGAATTGACGAACAACATGCAAGACACGTAACTTTGTGTGGGGATTCCTAAACCCCCACAGAATACTTGACGCAACAACTTCATTAGCAGACGAAACAGGACTCGATAATAGACTGCTAGAGCGGCGAGCGTCTTGGGTCTAACAGACATCGTGTGGGTGGGTTGACAAACGGACTTCACGTAAGCGGATGGACGGCTCCGGCCGCCGTGGGCGAACTTGGCTATAGAGGACGAAACATTCTCTGAGCTTTTTGACTATCATTTAAAATACAAAGACTTAACTGGGACGCGGAGACCCGAAGGCCTCCGCAGCGCCGGAGGGCACTCGATGAAGAAGGAATCAATCCTCCTCGTGAGCTGACGCTGGTGTCGACTCGTTGTCCCGTATTGGTAGGACACAAACTTTGGATATCGCTCGTAGAAAATCTCCGTCCTTCGTGTGAACTTTGCCGACACGAATGTTGCCGTCCTTTCCTGGGTGAATCTCTGTGACCCGACCCAGCCGCCATTTGAGGGGCGGCACGTTGTCCTCGCACAGCAGTACCATGGTGCCGACGAAAAGGTTGTTACGCTGTTTGGTCCACTTTGTACGGGTGTGCAGGTTTGACAAGTACTGGGTTGACCAACGATTCCAGAATCGTTGAAGAAAATACTGCACACGCTGCCACTTCGAAAGCCTTGATTCGTTGAGGTCTTGCAATGATGGTTCTGGGATCGCTGTGAGCGGCCTGCCCACCAGGAAGTGACCGGGAGTTAGGATTTCCAGGTCGATTGCATCGTTGGACAGTGGCGTGAGGGGTCTCGAGTTGAGACACGCTTCAATCTGTGCCAAAGTGGCCATTTCGTCTGAGACGAGGACTGTATTGCCTAGGGTACGCTTCAGGTGTTCCTTCATCGACTTCACGGCGGCCTCCCACAGGCCACCGAAGTTAGGTGACTTCGCCGGGATGAATTTAAAGTTGATGTTCTCCCAGGATGTCTCCTCAGTAACCGCTTTCACGAAGTCTTGGTTGTTGAACAATTTTCGAAGCTCATCCAGTTCTCGCCGGGCGCCGACAAAGATCGTTGCATTGTCGCACATGAGTATTTCAGGCCGACCTCGACGGGAGACGAACCTTTTCAGTGCGGCGATGAAAGCTTGAGTTGTAAGGTCTCCCACGACCTCTAAATGGACCGCCTTCACAGCGAGACATACGAAAACGGCAACAAAACATTTTATCGGACCGCCCTTGCGATAGGGGTACTGGATATAGAACGGACCACAGTAGTCCACCACTACGCGTATGAATGGTGGAGCCGGAGTGACACGTTCTGCAGGTAAGTCCGCCATGAGCTGCTCATGAGCCGTCGGCCGTGTCCGAAAGCATTTGACACAGCGGTGGATGACCTGCCGAGCCAGGTTGCGAGCAGACAATGGCCAGTACTTCTTCCGCATGCTGGCAATCAAGAGCTGCTGTCCAGCGTGAAGGTTCTTTTGATGGTAGTGAACGTCGATGATAATCGATAGAGGATGATGGTTGTCCAGAACGATTGGGTGCTTCCGCCCAGCCGAAATGTTAGCGTTCTGCAGCCGGCCGCCGACCAAGATGATTCCATTGAAAAGGCGTGGAGCTAGCTTTCTTAATTTCGATGTTGGTTTAACTTCACCGGTTCTGCGAAGCGCGATCAAATCCTCCGGGAAGCTTTCTTGTTGCGCTAAGAGTAGAAGCTGGTGTAATGCCTCTGACCGCTCTTCGTGCTTGACAAGGCCTGTTTTCCGATCATCGGGGTTTCTGCAATTATGAACGAATCTCCGAAGAAGGGAACTAAGTCTTGGAGTGACGATCGAAGACCAAAAATCGGGCTGGGTTCTACAACTTGAGCTGGAGCCGCTACCGCCGTTCGTTCTTCAAGGAGTGAAGGATCCAGATCCTCCAGGTTGATTGTAGCGGTTTTCGGCCAGGAAGACTTGTCCAAGCGCAGCCACGGTGGACCTTGCCACCACATCTCGTAGTCCTTCAGTTGATCTGGAGGCATGCCTCTTGACAAAACGTCCGCGGGGTTTTCCAGCCCAGCGATATGGTTCCAAATGCCTCCGCGGGTGATGTGCTGTATCTCGGACACTCTATTTGCAACGAAAACATTCCAGCGTGACGGAGCAGCAGCGATCCAGCATTTAACGATCATCGAATCCGTCCAAAAGTACGGTTGGGCAGTGATTTTGATACTTTGGACGACCTTCTCAAACAGATGAACTCCGGTGAGTGCGGACGACAGCTCCAGACGAGGAATTGAGGTCTGTTTCCGTTTTTTCTCTAGATCTTCGAGCGGTGCCACTCGAGATTTCGCGGTGAGTAGTACTGCTGTGACAGTGCCGTCGAACGAAGTGCACCGCAGATAGATGCAGGCACCATACGCTTTCATGGACGCATCACAGAACATATGGAGTTCGGCAGATATTGTGTCGCTTCCAAACGCAACCCAACGAGGAACGCGAAGCTGGGTCAGGTCCTCCAAACTTTCTCGAAATTCTCTCCACCAGTTTTGAAGCTCGTCAGGCACAGTTTCGTTCCAGGAACACTTTGTTCTCCAAAGATCCTGGAGAAAAACCTTGGCTGGAACAAGACTAGGTCCAACCAGGCCTAGCGGGTCGAAGAGCTTCGCGAAATCGGACAGGATGATCCTCTTGGTGATCTCAGTAGCAGGGTTCCACTGAGGCACAGTGAACCGAAAAATGTCCGATCGGGGTTCCCATTTGATTCCAAGGGTCTTAACGGTGGGGTTTGAGAGCTCGAGGTCCAACGAAGAGCGTTCGTCGCGCAGATACGGAGGAATTTGATCCAGCAGTTCTCGAGAATTTGAACTCCATTCAAATTGCTTGAATCAGGAACTTGAGCAGATCTTTGTAGTTCGGAACCTCTTTGGAGTTGTAGTGCGACTCCCACTGCATCAACGTTGTGGGATGTAGCCGCTTGCAGAGCATGTACTGAAGTAGCGTACTCCAGCCATCTGGATCTTCACCGATCTTGGTCAGCATCTGAAGGTTCTTTTCAAACCCGTTAACGAGTTTGCTCAAAGTCTCGCAGCTTTCTTGACGAAGTGGCTCGAGAAAGAACAAAGAATCAAGGTGAGTCATCACCAATAGCTTCTTATTCTCGAAAGCGTTTTCCAATGCCTCCCACGCAATGGCATAATTGGCGGAGGAAATCTCAATCGCGGCGATCTCCTGTAGTGCTTCCCCGGTGAGGGATGTGCGTAGATAAGTAAACTTATCCATGTCGGAGAGGCTATTATCGTTGTGGATCAGGTTCTTATAGGTGTCTCGGAATGTCACCCAATCCGTCATCCTCCCACTGAACGTGGGCAGTTTCAACTCGGGTAATTTCACTTTAGATTGCGGCACAGCCGCCGGTTGGTGGTGTTGAGGCTGCTGCACACGACTCGGACCAGCTTGAAGCATACTGAACAGCGCTTTCTTCAACTGGTACACTTCGTTCTCGAAATCCTTCAGAATTCTCGCATTATCACGATCATGCTGCCGCTGTAGCTTGACGTGACGTTGCAGTTTTGTCTCCTCCGTCTCTTCGGTATCCGTGGAAATCTCATCATCTGCTGTGTCGTCGGTTAGCAGCTCGATTCGCATCCGCACATCGGTGAATTTCTGCCAAATTTCATCTAGCTTGGCTAGGCGTAGGTCGACGTCATGCCTATCCGCACCGGCTTGGTGGGATTGCACGAACTCCTTCAGGTTCTCAAGAGAAATTCGCACGGACCGCTCCTGCTTGCACAGAAGGCGGTAATCATCACTCACTGGCATAATTAATCACTGTTAAGTCACACTTGCACTTATCCACTTCACCTCACTCGATCGCGACACTCGAATCGACCACGCGGATTGACTGGACAATAGAGGCTCTTGACTGGGAATTGAACAAAGCAAACCAACCTACAAAGCGGACAAAGCCAACAGAGACGGTGGACTGGTCAGGGCTCAACTCAGCTAGGAATAATTTGGACGACACACGTGTTTCATGCAAGCAATAAGGGGAATCTTTATTAACATTCCAATTTTGATTCACTCTCAACCACTTTTTCATCGGCGGCGATCACACATGCAATAATCGCGCCACAGACAAACCTGCCCTCAGTACTTATCCTGATCTCTGGCAAATCTGTCCGGTCTCCGCAGGAAACTCCGATGACTTCAGGAACCGCCGCAGCTCTCCGCCGCAGGAACGACAGCAAGCGATGAACGATGGCAGCCACACTCGATGAGGACGCCCGTGTCCTATTGTTCTCCCTTGTGGAGAATAATCAGCGACCACGCGGTACACCACAAATCACGAAAAAGGTCCACTAATCTTCCGCCTTTCCCGACGATCCGGTTCGATTCGGACCAAAATGTATACACTAAATCTTAAGCACTGATTTCAGGTCGTCGGATTTCACGGAATTACGAAAAACTCGCGAACTTTGTGGGTCCGACTGAGTGGGAATTTATTAACACTGGCTTCAATCGTTCACAATTGTACAACATCGAAACACGCGACGTAGGTTGAAACTCGATCTAGACGTGCGAGAGGTTTATTGCGGACTAATTTATTACAAGTTTCTGACCTGCCTGCCGACCGTGTGCGATGTTTTTTGACCATCGTATCGCTACCTGCGGTCGGCCCTCATCGTTCGTGAGGCGATCGATATGATACGGGATAGACTTATAATTTGCTTCAGTTAGAGTAGTGCGACTGTATCTTTTGCTCGGACACTAGCGTAAGCTAGTGATCTTGTAGTAATGGTAGTTGCAATGCAAATTAATGGCCTAACTTGACGATCGGCGCAAACAAATGCCTTGATTGAAATCAGCGAGAACAATCTGAGTGAGCTGCGCACTCAGTTAAAAGAGTAGATAACTGACGCAATCTAGCGGAAGTTTGAGGAGCGCATAGAAGCAAAGGCCGCGATACAGTAGGCAAGAACAAGAGCAGCCAAATACGGGTCCCATTAACGGTACGACATTTTCCGAAAAAATGTTACACTGATGGCTCCTGTTGATGGCAGGTGCTGGTGTTTATTTTCGTGAGCTAAGTCTGTATCAGTCTTACTCACTTGGTAGACACTGCACCGTTTTTTAGGCCGAAATTTTTGCTCTCATACGAAATCTTTGCTTATTTGCAATCGACACTTTAGCAGCACGTAATGGGCAAAGTAATATACTTTTGTTCAGATAGTTGGGCTGCTATTAAAGCACTAAAGCAACTCTAGGTCGAAGATAGTTATCGCTTGTCAAACTCAAATCGAGGAGCTTAATTTAGCAAACGCTGTTCGCCTTGTATGGGTACCTGGCTATTCTTCCATCACTGAAAATGAATTGGCTGGTGAGTTAGCTCGCACTGGAGCATCATATGACTTCGTTGGTCCTGAGCCAGTTGTACGCTGTATACGACGAGCGAGTTTTTTGGGTAGTGTTGTACTTTTTACAATAGCGCGAGTCTTGAAGGGGTTTCAGGGCGCTGTTTGAACCCATTGTTGCATTAATACCCTCTTTGAGTGTTTTTTTTTTCTTATTTCCGTACCTGTCCATATACCCCTCCTAATCCTTATTTCCTTTCTTTTCCCTCAGGTAGATGATGAAATAGGTTATTATTTTTAATAACCAAATGTCAAAAATGGAGGATAACGTGCCTCTGGAGCCGGTCTTCTGATATCTGATACCCTTACTTTCAACTTCTTAATCCATCTAGGGAACTGTGCAGCACCTGCACAGTATTTACCACCTTCCTCCTACCTAACGGCATTCACGTACCAATGTGTCAACTCTCTGTCAAACAGTCTTCAGAAACAATCCGCATGAACTTAAGCAGATGCAAAGAATTCAACCTCATCGGTCTGCCATAAGCTCACCCTTCCCCACATTGGCCTGCAATATGACGCAGCAGGCGCCGTTTTCGCCTAAAAATAGAATATTTGTGAATGTAGCTGTTCTAATGATTCCGACAAATCTATAGTGAAACTAGCATATTCATTTTTCATTTTCCATTGAAAGAAGCCCGTATCTAGAAAGGACTTTGTGGCTTGAAGCTGTAGGTGCGCTATTGATGTCTTCAGACCTTATGTTAAGCTAGCCTAAATTATGTGTTGTATTCTGTTAAAAAGTTCGCCGTCACTCGAAGTTAACTATCTACAAAACGCTGATTAGACCGGTAGTCATCTATGGGCACGAAGTATGGACTCCACGTGCAGAGGACCAACGCGCCCTTGGAGTTTTCGAACGGAAGGTGTTGCGTACCATCTACGGCGGAGTGCAGATGGAAGACGGGACTTGGAGAAGGCAAATGAACCACGAGCTGCATTGCTGCTGAGAGAACCAACCATCGTCCACACCGCGAAAATCGCGAATCGGCTACGGAGCTACGTCATCAGGATGTCGGATAGCAACTCCACTAAAATGGTTCTCGAGAGTCATCCGCCCGTACAAGAAGATGTGGTACGCAGCGAGCTAGGTGGGGCGATCAAGCAGAGGACAATCTGCGGACCCTACACAGAGTGCGGAACTGGAGACACACAGCCATGCACCGAGCAGAATGGATACGACTCCTATGTACAGCAGAGGTCACTCAGGCGTTAGTCTGACGCCGGTGCCGGTCTGTTAATGTTTTTGTTTACATTTGACCCAATCAGAAGTAATTTTGGTAGGTCTATTCCACTATACAACATCCTTTGATAAATATAGACTGTGTTAGCAAATGCCGGTCATATGTCTAGTTTGCTCCACCCGACCTGAAGTCTCACTGCATCTGATATACTGACCCATATTATAGTGGCACTTCTTTTTTGGCGTTTTTACAGCCCGTCGGTAGGGCATCGAATGTGCGGTCAACTTTTCGCACTGCCATCGCGCCCGTCTATTTGATGTGTATAACTCTGCTAAACTCTCGAATTTGCGAGTGAGTACGAAACGTAACGTAATCCAGGGGGACAAGTTTCGAAAGAGGAACGCGGAATATGTAGGTTAATATTTGCTTTCGGTTGCTTACCGTAAACGTTTGTCCTTTTGCTTCCTCATAAAGTTCGGTAGCTATAGGAACATGTACAGCTTTGCTACATATATTGACGGTAGTAGTTATCCAGTAGTAGTGGAATAATGCCAAGTGCTGATTCTAAGACAGAACGTTAGTGCAAAATGACGTAACGTATGTTTCTAGAAGCTTGCAGGTTTATACTCTGTGCTCCCCAATTCCGGCTAATGTAGCGAGAAGGCATTCAAAGTTGGCCACGAAAGAATAGGGAATAACAACTCAAAACTACTCGAAGTCAATGGCGTACATTCTTCTTTCTATGGAAATGATGCATCATTCACCACGGCGCTGCCATTTACCACAAGGAGCCACTTTGCACATGGGCTTTCTCCAGAGTAGTGGGATCAGTTCATGGGCCGTTGAGTACATACGTTTGGTTGCTACTCCTGTTTCCAAGCTGCTACCACTCTACCAGACGGTGACTCAAAGGCAACAACAGAAGAGTGGCGCAAGGTGGTTCGAATGATTTGAATAGAGAAGCAAACAAACTCTTTATGGGTGATAAACTGTTCATTTTCCTAACGAGGGCATTTTGTGCAAAAAAATCGTAATAAATAATTGTTAGGTAACAAATCGCTGTACGGAGTACATTTTTTCAACGAGTCTTTTTAAATCCATGTAACTTAGGTGTTAATAATCCTGAAGGCACAGAGAAACAGGCGTAACACTTAAAACAAATTTCTTTAAAACAAACATCGACGCGAAAACGTAATGGCCCAGTGCTAAATGGGCCACCACTAGGTGGCAGTGTTGAGTGAACAGGAGCAAACGATGCCAGCGCCGCGAGTGGCCAATCGACCACCTACTGTATATTTGAATCATCCGTTAAAAAAAGTAATCGATTGGGATGTAACGCCGAAAAGATTGAACATCATATAAACATCAAACTTTCTTGAAATTGTTAAGGTCATTGTAACCTTTCGACGTTTGTTACTATGAACCATACACTTATCACCTGTCAGTCGCCTAAAAGCCTTTCCCACATCATAAACCATCATCAATCAGCAGGCACCATCTAATCGTTCATCGGAGGCACTGCCCAAAATCGTCCCACGTTTCCCAAAATATAGCCAAAAAAGCTGGGCAAACAAAACAGTTTCGGTACACCCCACTACCTAGACTAGCCAAAACCTCGACAACGTGCTTCCGTCCACCAAAGATAATGATGTTTATCGGGAGCGAAAATTGTGCACATCGAAATGCTAGAGCTATGACTATTGGTGTTTTTTTTTCACAGGCTGTGAGTGATTGGCAACGATGGATGGTAACGACTAACGAGGAGAAAATTTGATCCATCATCGGTAGGTAAATGCGCTTTCTCCGTTGATTGTTGATGATCGCTGCTACATTCCGCGATTCCATCTTCACCATAAGTTTCTTTGTCGTAAAATTTACATCGACGTCACTAAGTCATACTAGGCTCTCGGAGTCGTTTCAAGTGAAGAAACACTTCTCCAGGAAGACGCCACCACCGACAGGTGTACTTATGTATGTGCTGGTAGATAGACATAGCCGAGGTAACGTTTATCTGGTTTCGATGTGCTCCAATTAAGTGATTCCGCCAACCTCAACGTGATCGTAATGCCACGCTGGTTTTTTGTTGTGTGTACCTTAAGATCTCGCCCAACAAGTGGATAGCAATTTGCACGCGACAATGATTTGTGGGCAAATGAGAACAATGGTTACATAAATCTTAGCAGCTGGAGGTACCTCCCTACCATTATTGGCGGCTAGAATCTACGTCTATTGCCGGCCGTGATTTGCATACAGGCGGTGTGGAACCTATCAAGATGAGTTGATTGACGGATTCGCCTAGTTTGGTTGCTGGGTTGGAAGTTTATTTGTTGGGATAAAGAATTGGATGTACTCCGGAATGAACGTTTAGGAGAATTCTCGCAGGAGTTCATGAAGAATTCTTGGATGAATTTCCAAAATATCTTTAGAGGATTTCTAGGAGCAACTCTAAAAAAATTTCCGGAATAAATGTTGAAAAGTTTTCTGAGGATTCTTTGGAAGATTTTCTAAAGGAAACCTAAGAAACAATAGCAAAAAAAATATTTGAGAAACACTCCCAATGGAATATTCTGTACATCGTATATTCTGTACATAAATGTTCGTCTGGCCAACATGCCTCTTCATATGAATCAACATGCCTACCAATCTGATAAGTCCGCTGTGATTCTTTCACACAAACCTGTTTACGATATCGAGAAAGCATTCACTCAAAAGCAATCTCGTTTGGGTGTTTTCTTAGATATCGAGGGTGCCTTTGACGAAGTGTCTTTCGATGCCATATTGGAAGCTGCACGGAGTCGTGCTATATCTCAGATGATTTCAAATTGGATTTACCAAATGCTGAAAAACCGATATCTCTTCTCAACATTGCGTCAAGCAGCGATTAGGAAATTGAGTGTTTGTGGATGCCCTCAAGGGGGAGTCTTGTCACCACTCTTGTGGAAACTTGTAGCAGATACGCTATTGAGGCAACTCAATAATAGCGGTTTTACTACTTATGGTTTTGCCGACGACTACCTAGCATTGTTAGTTGGTATGTGTATCACCACTAGACTGGGTCAACAAAGTCGATTTTTTGGAACAAAGCTTTTTTGATTCATTTTAGCGTACAAAGTAACTGTGCAAAATTTGGGAGCGATTGGTTGCTTCCCCGTATTCCGCATTGCGATTGAAATTTGTATGGAATTTTATATGGGAAAACGTGATTTTTTGCATTTTTCTCATAAATTGAAATTTTTCTTCTAAAACAATCTAACCAATGACGGTAAAGTATAGCCTAGGATATGCCGAAAAACTTTGCCGAAGACCGCAAAGTGATCCGACACTTGCGAAAAAAGTTATAACGTACAGATTGCCCGGTGGTGCTTAACATTTAACATGTAAAGGAATAACATCAATAATAAAATCACAATTTTTGGCCTAAGTTACCAGGCGAATAAATTTTTTCACAAGCGTCGGATCACTTTCTGGTCTTCGGCAAAGTTTCTCGGCATATCCTAGGCTATACTTTAACGTCATTAGTTACATGGTATTGAACAAAAGAATTCAACTTATGAGTAAAATGCAAAAAAGTACGTGTTCCCATACTAACTTCCATACAAATTTCAATCGCAATGCGGAATACGGGGACGCAACCAATCGCTCCCAAATTTTGCACAGTTGTTTTAGGCGCTAATATAGATTGAAAAAGCTTTGTTCCGGGATGATACAATCAAATTTAAAGATTCTCCATACAACGTTGACCCACTCTAATCACCACCCTTTTCGACCTGATGCAAAGCGCCCTTCAGGTAGTTGAGGGTCGGTGTCGCCAACATGGCGTTTCGGTTAATACGAGTAAAACATCTATTGTTCTTTTTACGGAAAGGCGAAACCGTAATAGCGTTTGACCTTTGCGTCTCTTTTATTCTGAAATCGATGTGACTGAACAGGTAAAGTACGATGGAGTTATTCTTGATTCCAAGCTTTCCTGGACACCTCACATTGAGTTCAGAATCAAGAAAGCTTGTATGGCCTTCGGGCAATGCCGGCGAACCTTTGGTACAACTTGGGGTCTAAAACCCACGTATATGAAATGGATTTACACAACTGTTGTTCGGCCAATATTGGCCTATGGATGTCTTGTGTGGTGGCAAAAGGGCGAAATGAGAACGATCCAAACAAAGTTAGGCCATCTCCAAAGGATGTGCTTAATGGCGATGTCTGGAGCGTTCTCTTCAACTCCCACGGCAGCACTCGAAGTTCTCTTTGACGTTGCTCCACTACACATTCATCTCAAACAAGAAGCACTTTCTTGCACTTATCGTTTATGGCTACTCGATCTACAAGAGGAAACTCCTGTGAACCTGCATATCAACACACAACTTGTTGTTTATACTTTTGGTGAATTGGGACAAAATTGTCCATGCTCCAAGTGATCTTACAATTGCTTGTAATTTCCCAAATAGGACATTTTCCACGAAGTTTTCTTTCCGGGAAGAGTGGACATCTGGATATCTGGAAAGAATTATTTCACGGAATTTAAGGTGGATTCTTGGGTGAAATCTTCGAAAGAACTCGTAAGGGGGAAGTTTCGGTTCAATTTCTTGGAGAAATCATTTGCCAACTTTCCGAAGGAATCTTTGAAGGATTCTATATTAAGAAGTATTTGGAAAAATATTTGAACAAATCCTTGAGGGAATTTCTAAAGAAATCCATAAATGAATTTTTCGAAGAAATCTTCGAAGCATCCCTAAAAAATCGTGGAGAATATTCTGAAGGAATGCTGGGGGAGAATCATGAAGCAGCTCTTAGAGAAATTCCTGAGGAACTCCTTAGAGTATTACCCGGATAAATAGGTGGAAGAATTTCTGAAGAAACTTATTCAATTTTTGTAAAAGTTTTCCTGGACATATTTTAGAATGTATCGTTGGAGGAAGTATCGTAGGTATCGTCGGAGGTCTTCCTGGTCGAATTCCTGGAAGCATGGATGGAAATACTTACTTGCAAAGAGTTACATTCACTACATTATTTTGACCTGATATAGTAGCAAGTGAATGTAACTTTTTGCAAGTTAGTGTTCCCATCCTTGTTGGAGGATTTCTTGAAGAGGGCTTCCTGAAGGAGTTCTTGTAGAAATTTCTGAAAAAATCGTTGGAAGAATGCTGAAAGAATCTCTGGAGAAACTGCTGGGGAAATCTTTTGGAGAAATGCCTGGAGGATTATCAGTGAGAATTCAAGTAGGAGTCGTCTCGGAGAGATCCCTACAGGGGCAAGTGAAATCTCTAAAAACTAAAAGAAAAACACTTGAACAAACTCCAGAAGCTATCCCTGGAAGTACTCCACGGCCTCACATAATAAGGCCGGTGAGGTACGGCCGGTTTGTTTGTTCGCAGACAAAGTGTGAACCATAAAAGCTCGCTGCGCACCTCGTCGAATCCAACATTCATAAGCTTCCCAAGATCGTGAAAATGAATTTGTTGAATGACACAGACAGTATTGAACGATTTGCTATATTGATAATGTTTAAAAATATTACACATCGATATAATTGACGTTAGGTGTGATAAACTCAACATGATTGGAAAATGATTCGCGAAACGGAGTCGTTGTGGTGCATTTAGAAATGCGTAATGTGTATAAATGTCCAATTAAAGGAATTAAATGCAATAAATTGTCATTCAATTGTTTTATAACCTCGTTAAAATTGGTGGTATCTTTAACAGTCATGACCTAACACACATCAAATGTCGCTTGTCCTATTTCACGTAATGTTCAGTCAATCATCTCAAAAAGCTCTAGAATGTTTCTTTTTTCCGATTCAAGCTTTACAAGACATTATTGTATTGCCTCAGCGCCAACTGAACGCCCTGGAAGCACGAAACGGGAAAAATCCTGACCTATTATTCCCCCGAACAACAACGGTTGCTGCAGCAAACATCAAAACGGGTCGAGCCCCCTACCGGCGTAGTGTTGTGTCGTGACCCGCTTGTGCTGCAATCGCAAAATACCAACCCACCATCATCCATCGTGGCATCGCTTCTGGGCGGGTATGTGTCTCGTGCCCCCGGTCGAGACATTATTGCAGATTCTGGTTCCGGCACCGGTCGGTGCGGTCGGTGGGTAGAGTGGGGTCATGAAGAATCATTGATTTATTGCAGCAGACGATGCAGCAGCAGTAGAGGCAGCACTCCACAAATATTCGCCCTCAATCCCAGTTTGGGTGCTAGGCCGAGCCAAATAAGGATGATTAAGGTTTCAGCTCGTATTTCTGAAAGTCGAATTATCAATGTCTGTGGGATGATTGTACCTACATGCGTACGTACCACAGCGACATATGCAATTGCAAAACTTGAATACCTACGCATCAATATTGCGCGATTGTATCTAGTGTAACACATTTGTCAGTTGAATCATTGAAAGGAAATCAAATAAATTGGAACTTAATGTTAGCATATCTACTTGGGCAGTCAAATCATTAAAAAAAATCATGGTTGTTGTTTGAGCCCGTATTAAGTTGGTGATCAATATTCTTTTTTGGTAGCAGTTGTCTCGATTGGCTAAGAGCAACAGCATATTTATAGCACTGGTAAGACTCTACTAACAGGTGACCCCTAATTCTTGGTGTAATGCGGCTATATATATGCTCACCGTGCCTTGGAATGAATGGTTAGAGGCACAAACCATGCCTCCGGTCAGCTGACCTTGTTTTACATCTCCAGGATCAGATAGTGCTTATCAATTTTTGGTTCATAGGGGATATTAATGCTTCAAACATGTTTTGAAGTGACTGCCTGTTTGCAGTTTAGCTGCAGAGTGTATTGCCAAAATTTGACCGCATATTATTTAAATTCTAGTAGAATGTTCGGGTCAACATGACCCAGATAGGTACGTTTAACGTGCACCACATCAGCGTCTAGACGTAGCTTAGGACGGTTAAAGTTTATCCCGAACGTGGGTCGCGCTTCGTATAAAAAGCAAAGAGTTCCAGATCCACCAGTTTGACCCCTTTTCTTTTGAAATGCTTAGAGCGCATTGTCGATCATCATATCCGTGATGTTCATCTGGCTAACATGCCTCTTCATGTGAACTCTTACGGCGATGACATAGTGCCGCTTCAAAGTGAGAGTGAAAGTGCGCGTCCATAGGATTTTCGTGAATTTGCTATTGTTGATATTCTTCTTTGCGGCTTCGCACTCGCGCACTCCCACTCTCACGCGTAACTATAACGGCACCCTTAGTTTATAATTGTGTTTTGGTGTTTTAAGATTACACATATTTCAACTATAAGAAAAAGTTCATCAACAATTTTGCATATGCTGCTGAACCTGACGCCATGGTTCTGGAACAACGCACGGCTATTGCTTATGGACAGTAGTAGGTAGTGGCGAGCGTGAAAGTGTATCCGTCGTGGTCGCCGCTCTAGAGCCCGCAAAATCCATGACGGCGGCGGACGCCTACCTACTTTGCATTTTATGTTCGTTCACGCTCACGTATCACTCGGGTCCGTTTTTGGTACGAATCGGATCCGGTGCGGTGTGGCAGACTATTTACCGAGATGCGAGCATACAATGATACGCGAGAAGAAAAAAAATGTAGCGTAGCTTTGCTACTATAGTGGACCCGGTGAAAGAGAAACTAGTAATTACAGTTATTGAACGTTGTGGGCTTCTGACGGTTTGGCAGTGGAATACTGGGGGAAAACTAGGGGAGCTCCACGTATCGCATCGGTAAAGCTGTTCCATGTAGTCTCCCGGGGATTGTAGTAGCAGAACTGTCAACTGAGCTTTTAGCAGAAAACACGTTGAAATGGGTTCCAACTACTACACAAGAACTGTTTTGAATATTATGACGACGAAAACCACACTGAACCTGACTCTATCTGTTTGCTCCCGTCCGAACCCTTCTCCATCATTCATTGTCGAGTATCTGGTTCCATTTAGCGGGCACCAATTATGCCTAATTCGTGTATTGCGTGGGTGCCGTCTCGATGGTAATTTTAGACAGAACAACGACGTTGATGACTAATGGGTATGCGCATCGAAGCGTGGGTTCGTCACTTCATAAATTGGGGAATGACCGTTTGTCGCTTAATGCGCTTCATCTTGTTAATCGATGTTGTATATTGATGCTTCTGCTCAGGTTAAGTTGGAAAGGGATCACGTCCAGACCAGACGTAGTTTTTCACTCGCATTTCCAAGAGCTCGGGTATGATCATGTACAAAACACACGAACTTGTGAATACTGCCCAATGTTTTCTAGAAGTGAGCAAGCTATGAATGCCATTTGAACGATTTCAAAGATATAAATTTCGATTTCTACTGCTGCAGCACTGGCGTAGCTAAAAATTGGGTCAACTGTGCACAATAAGTGAGCAAACATTCGATCAAGTTTCTAGTCCGCATAATACGTAGTAGAATTTAAGATTTTTATCTTGGTTACAAAAAAGCCATGGCGATTGATTTTATTTCCGCAGCGTGCCTCCTTAAAGAGCATCGATGTACAAGATACCCACAAGAAGTCACGAATTGATCGTATAAGCTACCGGCGTTTCGGGTGGTTGGAATTGACGGGTAGTTCCTCTTTTACTTTCTCTGTTCTTTGGCTTTGGAGATAAAAGAATAAATTATCTGGTTCCTATGCTTTGATTGAGCGTTATGAAGTGTGTATCATCCGGCGTATGTAGGTACGTGATGAGTGTCTTAATCAATTACGAACGATCTTTTAATCGTAGGTACAGATCTGAAACAATGTTGTTGTTGTTTCTATCTCTTTGAATTTTTTTTTGGATTTTGGCTGTGTAGATTTCTTGAGATATTTTACGATTAAAACTGTTAGTTCCGAGTGTTTTACATTTTAAAATTTTGTTAAACAATAAAAATACTAATTTGTTTCTCTTTTTTTCTTTTTTTTTACAGGTGAATGTCAAACTTATTTAAAGAGATTATACACACAAAAACAGGTAAAAGTAAGGTCCCAAAATTATTTCTTATACATACTTACGTTCACAAATTTTTGGCGGATTTTGGATGTCTAGTGGCTACCGTTTCTGATTCATATGCAGCAGGTCCTGGGTTCAATATGGGCCGTTCCTTTTCTCATTTTTTTTACTTTGAATTTCCATCTACTTTCTTCTTCTTCTTTACAGGTTGAGGAAAATTGGTTGGAAAAGTCGGAAAAACTATTTTCTAAGCTCGGAAAAATTCCATGAAAAAATATTTTTGAAAGCAAATTGCTAGGTGTAAAATTTTCAAGATGTAGTTTTTCTTCGTTCCTGAGTTAGGACCAATTGCTAGAATCAGAAACGTATTGAAAAGGCCTCCCTTCTTTCCATAGCATAGCACAGCATAGCATAGCCGACCGTACACAACCTGGGGTGGCTGTCAATTGAAACGTTTCATGTGCCAGAAAAGTTGCCTGTGACTTGACAAACCTTTCATTTAACGAACTCTTTGTTCGACATCTGGCCAGGTCCTTACGATCAGCGGGGATGGGAGAAAATGTAGATTAGATATCCACGAAGAATACATACACTCCCGATCAAAAGTTTGGGGTCACCCCCAATTCTAATTTTTTTAGGCCCATATCTCTGCTAATTTGCGTCCGATTTCAAAACACTAGGTTTCATTCAATAGATAAGTCAAAGAAACTTTGAACATGATTCATGTGTAGTTTTTGCAAAAATATTTGTATGTACACTTAACCCAAAGTTACCAAATTTTCTAAAAAAATAAAATAAATGTACGGCAGTGTCGCAGGAAATTGGGTCGACCTAATTGTAAGATGAGAACGGGTGAAAAAAAAGTCAGAGGCGTTCAAAGGTATGTTAAGAAGTTTCAGGGCATTTCAGGGGGTTTTAGGGATGTTTACAGGTTCTCTGGTGTGTTTCATGGGCTTTCAGAGGCGTTTCTGGGCATTTCATGAGGTTTCAGAGGGGTTTTATGGTCTTCATAGGCTCGCGTGTAGTTTCAGGAGGACTCAGGGGCGTTTGAAGGCGTTTAAAAAAGTTTTGTCAGCTTTTAGGATTTTCATAGGCTCTCAGCTTCACGAAAGTTTCAGGGCATCCAGGGTCGTTTCAGCGCGTTTCAAGGCATTTCAGAAGGTTTCAGACACGTTTCAGGAGATTGATAGGCCCTCAGATCAATTTTAGGGGGGTTTGGAGGCATTTCAGAGGCGTTTTGAGGCGTTTCCGGAGATTTCAGAGAAGGTTTAGGGGGCTTCACAGGTTCTCAAGTGAGTTTCACGAATGTTTCAGGGGGGGGGGGGGTGTCAGAGGTGTTTCAAGGCTTTCAATACGTTTCTAGGCGATTCGGAGTTTTCAGAGGGGGTTAAAAGGGCTTCATATGCTGAGTTTGAGAGTTTGAGTACGAGTTCAGAGGCGCTTCAAGGCGTTCAGGGCGTTTCAGAAGGTTTTAGGGGGGGGGGGATTGTCTCTCAGATGAATTTCATGGGGATTTCGGAGGGCATTCAGAGGCGTTTCAAGGCGTTTTAGGAGGTTTCAGAGGAGTTTTAGAGGACTTCACAGGCTCTCAGTTGAGTTACAGGGGGCTTTCAGAGGCATTTAACCTT
Source organism: Aedes albopictus (assembly GCF_035046485.1). Classification (NCBI taxonomy): domain Eukaryota; kingdom Metazoa; phylum Arthropoda; class Insecta; order Diptera; family Culicidae; genus Aedes; species Aedes albopictus. The sequence continues at coordinate 120,427,088 of NC_085136.1, read as the reverse complement.
AGTAAGGTCTTGGGGTCTTTTTTGACCTTTTCCGAATTTCAATTCGCTATAGCTTTTGTTTCGAAAGGCCTAGAAATCTGAAATTTTCAGACAATTATTTTTTTGTGGAAAACTATCATTTCCATTCATCCAAAACATTGGACGACCCCTAGGGGAGCTCCCATAAAAAAGTTACAAATAAGACCCTGGGGTCATTTTTGACCCCAAACTTTGAACGGCTCTCAAAAATCAGTGGCTGGGCCGATTTTGATTTTCTTTGGCCCAAATGAAAGCCACACATGTCTAGTTTTCAAAACCCCCGGAGAGTTCCGGGTTTGGTCACTGTGGCCACCGAGAACCTGCTTCAAACGAAAAATGCCGCTTTAGAGACCCTAACTTTGGCAAGCTATAACTTTGCAACCGAACAAGTAATCAGGACCGTTCAAGAATCGTTGGAAAGGTATTCACGTGGACTTTGATTAAAGACATTAATATTGACTAATTATTAAGAACCGGTTCCGGAAATCCGGAACATCCGGAAAGTAATGTTTTTCACGATAATGTGCTAGAAAGCACATTCATATTATTTACAGGATAGAAGTTTTTGCATCAAACTTCTTTAGGCCATAATACAATCTGTCGAGAACTATTTCTGTATGTTTCTGGTTATGTCCCGTCTTTCTGGAACCGGTTCCAGGGATCCCACAAGATGGCCAACGAGTTGACTGTAACGAAATTGAATGGTTTTCCGCGCCAAACACATCTGCGTTGGTTGACTCATGATGAAATCTCAATAATTTTACATGCTCCATATTGTTGTGATATGTAAAAATTTTGTTGGACATTGTGGTCTTATGTGGCCACCGGAGTGACCACCGGAGAAACCCGTATTGAGGGACTTCCATGTTTTTGCAACAAAGATAGGCATTCGACGGCTCTAACTTCATGATTTTTCATGGTCATGTGGCTTCTGGCATTAAATAGAAGAATTGACCATTCTGGTCTGTTTTGGCCACCGGAGTGACCACCGGAGAAATCCGTATTGAGGGACTTCCATGTTTTTGCAACAAAGATAGGCATTCGTCGGTTTCAACTTCATGATTTTTCATGACCATGTGACTTCTGGCGTTAAATAGAAGAATTGACCATTCTGGTCTGTTTTGGCCACCGGAGTGACCACCGGAGAAACCCGTATTGAGAGAGTTTCATGTTTTTGCAACAAAGGTAGGCATTCGACGGCTCTAACTTCATGATTTTTCATGGCCATGTGGCTTCTGGCGTTAAATAGAAGAATTGACCATTCTGGTCTGTTTTGGCCACCGGAGTGACCACCGGAGAAACCCGTATTGAGAGAGTTTCATGTTTTTGCAACAAAGGTAGGCATTCGACGGCTCTAACTTCATGATTTTTCATGGCCATGTGGCTTCTGGCCTTCAAAAGATGAATTGACCACTGGCCACCAGAGTGACCACCGGAGAAACCCGTATTGAGGGACTTCCATGTTTTTGCAACAAAGATAGGCATTCGACGGCTCTAACTTCATGTTTTTTCATGGCCATGTGGCTTCTGGCATTAAATAGAAGAATTGACCATTATGGTCTGTTTTGGCTACCGGAGTGACCACCGGAGAAATCCGTATTGAGGGACTTCCATGTTTTTGCAACAAAGATAGGCATTCGTCGGTTTCAACTTCATGATTTTTCATGACCATGTGGCTTCTGGCGTTAAATAGAAGAATTGACCATTCTGGTCTGTTTTGGCCACCGGAGTGACATCCGGAGAAACCCGTATTGAGAGAGTTTCATGTTTTTGCAACAAAGGTAGGCATTCGACGGCTCTAACTTCATGATTTTTCATGGCCATGTGGCTTCTGGCCTTCAAAAGAAGAATTGACCACTGGCCACCAGAGTGACCACCGGAGAAACCCGTATTGAGGGACTTCCATGTTTTTGCAACAAAGATAGGCATTCGACGGCTCTAACTTCATGATTTTTCATGGCCATGTGGCTTCTGGCGTTAAATAGAAGAATTGACCATTCTGGTCTGTTTTGGCCACCGGAGTGACCACCGGAGAAACCCGTATTGAGAGAGTTTCATGTTTTTGCTACAAAGGTAGGCATTCGACGGCTCTAACTTCATGATTTTTCATGGCCATGTGGCTTCTGGCCTTCAAAAGAAGAATTGACCACTGGCCACCAGAGTGACCACCGGAGAAACCCGTATTGAGGGACTTCCATGTTTTTGCAACAAAGATAGGCATTCGACGGCTCTAACTTCATGTTTTTTCATGGCCATGTGGCTTCTGGCATTAAATAGAAGAATTGACCATTATGGTCTGTTTTGGCTACCGGAGTGACCACCGGAGAAATCCGTATTGAGGGAGTTTCATGTTTTTGCATCAAAGATAGGCATTCGACGGCTCTAACTTCATGATTTTTCATGGCCATGTGGCTTCTGGCATTAAAAAGAAGAATTGACCATTCTGGTCCGTTTTGGCCACCGGAGTGACCACCGGAAAAAATCGCATTGAGGGACTTCCATGTTTTTGCACCAAAGATGGGCATTCGACGGCTATAACTTCATGATTGTGTACTATTTTGACTATTCTGGTCTGCTTTGGCCATCGGAGTGACCACCTGGAGAAACACATACTAGGGAACTCCTATGTTTATTTTTAAACGCTCATATTATCTAGATTTATCACCAGAAGCAGTCTTTCGACGGCTCAATTTTCATGCTTCGACACGCGACATATTATCTGTATGCTCAGTTGTTATTCTTATTGTTCAACAAGGTTATTCTGTAGTAGAGGCAATTCATGTTAAAATATACTGCGATTCTTGTAGTCTGATACTGCACTGTCAATGGTAATATAGTTAGTTCGAGAATTGAGGATAGTTTTACTTCGGTTCACAAACAAACCTTTCATCGTATATTTTGGTTAACACCACTTAACGTTTTGGTCGTCTATGTTCACTGTTCTTGAAAATCACATCGTTTCTTTTCATTATCTTTTTAGATATGTCCACATTATTTGTTAGTACTTGATATGCTTTCTCCTTTCTTGCTGGCTCTATTTTCTTATACTTACGTGAAGTCAGCTTTTTCAGAATGAAAAGTTGTCTTAGTTGGTAGGAGAAGGGCTTTCTTGAGGAAGACAAACAATGTTTCACTTGAATTAGGGAATTATCAAGTTCTGCAATCGAGGAATTCAGTCACAAATATTATCTATTTAGTGAGTTTTATAAACATTTCGCAATTCTTTATTTTTTTTTAATTAAGTTAATTCGTCTAGTAGTTTCAACTGGCATACTCTTAAAAGTTCCACGGAGGATCCGACTGACATCAAGGTATACAATTAATAAAATGTGCTTGCTGCCCAGGGGCAGAATTTCAAACCAAGTATCTCATCAATGAAGAATACAGTCTCTCCAAGATTGCAGAATTCTGAGCTATGAGATTTTTAAAATTTGCGTGTTTACTGGTGCCACGTAGAGGCAGAATTCTGACACAAGTGTCCCATTTTGTGCAAGTCTATGTCATACTGATCGACTTTGCCGAAGACACCATCTTCCTAAGTTATTAGGATTCTGAGCTATACAATTTCTAAAATTTGCAAGTTCACTAGCGCCACCTAATGGCAGAATTGCGAAACAAGGTTTCCCTTTTATGTAAGTCTATGTCATACTGGTCAATTTTGCTGAAGACACCAACTTTCTTAGTTATCGGGGGGAGCGACACTAGTTTTGCTGAGCCGAAAAACTTCAAAAAAAGTCGAAAAAAAACGGTAAAGGCCGCCTAGTGGCAGAATTTTGAAACAAGTGTTTATTTTTATGTAAGTTTATGTCATACTGATCAACTTTGCCGAAGACACCATCTTTCTAAGTTATCAGGATTCTGAGCTATGAGTTTTCTAGAATTTGCATGTTCACTAGCGCCGCCTAGTGGCAGAATTGCGAAACAAGTGTTTATTTTTATGTAAGTTTATGTCATACTGATCAACTTTGCCGAAGACACCAACTTTCTAAGTTATCAGGATTCTGAGCTATGATATTTCTAAAATTTGCATGGTCACTAGCTTCGCCTAGTGATAGAATTGCGAAACAAGTGTTTATTGTTATGAAAGTTTATGTCATACTGATTAACTTTTCCAAAGACACCAACTTAATAAGTTATCGGGGGGAGCGACACTAGTTTTGCCAAGCCGAAAAACTCCAAAAAAGTCGGAAAAAGACGAAAAAACCGGTAAACGCCACCTAGTGACAGAATTTTGAAACATGTGTTTATTTTTTTGTAAGTTTATGTCATACTGCTCAACTTTGCCGAAGTCATTAACTTTCTAAGTTATCAGGATTCTGAGCTATAAGTTTTCTAAAATTTGCATGTTCACTAGCGCCGCCTAGTGGCAGAATTGCGAAACAAGTGTTTATTTTTATGTAAGTTTATGTCATACTCATCAACTTTGCTGAAGACACCAACTTCGTAAGTTATCAGGATTCTGAGCTATGAAATTTCTAAAATTTGCATATTCACTAGCGCCGCCCAGTGGAGGAATTTTGAACTTCGCAATTCATCGTCAGTAAGTTATTGGCGTACCCATTAACTTTTCCGAAGACACTATCCTTCCAAATTATCAGGGTCTTGAGCTGTCGCATATCGTAACGTTTGCTTGACAACCTGATATGGTTTCTGTAGTGCAATTTAGCATCAAACTGTTGATGGTCCCTCTAGCAGCCAAGTTGTCAACTAATCCTATGAACCAAAGTTCTAAATGGTAGATCTTATCATGCCCTAAAACTTTGCCGAAGAAAGTATTGCGCTAACTCTTAACACAAACGAGATAATAGGCCATACCTCCAAAAGGCCAAAAACCCATAAGCTCTTAGTCTCCAATTAAGCGGATTCCTATTGCGCCCCCCGACCTGTGATCTTATAAGAGTCTCGACTGTATATACAAAGTTATAAAATACGTTGAAAGAGACTGGCCAGGGCCAGGGATAAAACCCAGTGCCCAGGAGTAATTAGGAACATTAAACATTAAACCACAAAGTCCGTCAAATGAATCAGAGCCATAATTCAATAAAGCTTTCAACAACAGTATAGTAAAATTTCCACAACTGTCGTATACACATTATTTGCGCCGATAAATAAATAACGTATGTTGAACATCCAGCTACGCCTCTGACAACATCACGATTGGTAACCCCTAAAAAATTTCTTGCGCCCCGTTGTTGATCCTCATCATCATATGCTCGATCATTATCCTCGTTTCGTTCCAACTACTTTGCGTGGTCTCCCCCAAACCAAACTGTCGTTAATTTATTCTTCATCATCATTCTTCGTCGTCGTCGTCGTCGCCGTGGACCGAGCCAGTGCCAAAACGGACCAGAATGGTTAATTCTTCTTTTTAATGCCAGAAGCCACATGGCCATGAAAAAACATGAAGTTAGAGCCGTCGAATGCCTATATTTGTTGCAAAAACATGAAACTCCCTCAATACGAGTTTCTCCGGTGGTCACTCCGGTGGCCAAAACAGACCATTGTGGTCAATTCTTCTTTTCAATGCCAGAAGCCACATGGCCATGAAAAATCATGAAGTTAGAGCCGTCGAATGCCTATCTTTGATGCAAAAACATGAAACTCCTTCAATACGGATTTCTCCGGTGGTCACTCCGGTAGCCAAAACAGACCAGAATGGTCAATTATTCTATTTAATGCCAGAAGCCACATGGCCATTAAAAAACATGAAGTTAGAGCCGTCGAATGCCTACCTTTGTTGCAAAAACATGGAAGTCCCTCAATACGGGTTTCTCCGGTGGTCACTCTGGTGGCCAAAACAGACTATTGTGGTCAATTCTTCTTTTCAATGCCAGAAGCCACATGGCCATGAAAAATCATGAAGTTAGAGCCGTCGAATGCCTACCTTTGTTGCAAAAACATGAAACTCCCTCAATACGGGTTTCTCCGGTGGTCACTCCGGTGGCCAAAACAGACCAGAATGGTTAATTCTTCTTTTCAATGCCAGAACCCACATGGTCATGAAAAATCATGAAGTTGAAACCGACGAATGCCTATCTTTGTTGCAAAAACATGGAAGTCCCTCAATACGGATTTCTCCGGTGGTCACTCCGGTGGCCAAAACAGACCAGAATGGTCAATTCTTCTATTTAATGCCAGAAGCCACATGGCCATGAAAAATCATGAAGTTAGAGCCGTCGAATGCCTATCTTTGTTGCAAAAACATGGAAGTCCCTCAATACGGGTTTCTCCGGTGGTCACTCTGGTGGCCACATAAGACCACAATGTCCAACAAAATTTTTACATATCACAACAATATGGAGCATGTAAAATTATTGAGATTTCATCATGAGTCAACCAACGCAGATGTGTTTGGCGCGGAAAACCGTTCAATTTCGTTACAGTCAACTCGTTGGCCATCTTGTGGGATCCCTGGAACCGGTTCCAGAAGGACGGGACATAACCAGAAAGATACAGAAATAGTTCTCGACAGATTGTATTATGGCCTAAAGAAGTTTGATGCAAAAACTTCTATCCTGTAAATAATATGAATGTGCTTTCTAGCACATTATCGTGAAAAACATTACTTTCCGGATGTTCCGGATTTCCGGAACCGGTTCTTAAGAATTAGTCAATATTAATGTCTTTAATCAAAGTCCACGTGAATACCTTTCCAACGATTCTTGAACGGTCCTGATTACTTGTTCGGTTGCAAAGTTATAGCTTGCCAAAGTTAGGGTCTCTAAAGCGGCATTTTTCAGTTGAAGCAGGTTCCCGGTGGCCACAGTGACCAAACCCGGAACTCTCCGGGGGTTTTGAAAACTAGACATCTGTGGCTTTCATTTGGGCCAAAGAAAATCAAAATCGGCCCAGCCACTGATTTTTGAGAGCCGTTCAAAGTTTGGGGTCAAAAATGACCCCAGGGTCTTATTTGTAACTTTTTTTTAGGGACTAAGGAAGGTTAAAAACGTTTCACGGGCATTTCAGGACTCCTCTCTTTGTGTTTTTACAGAATGCGTATTAAGTTTTTCAAAGATCTTTGATTGAAACGAGAAGAAGACGACTGCATCTTGCTGTAGACACAAAAATAATAATGATTTTGTTTGTTTTGTTCAAGTTATTAGCGAAAGAGAGATTCGACAAAGAGAAATCGATCAAGTCAGTTAGGCCCTTATGAAAAATCATTGTCGATTTATACTTCCTGCTAGATAAAAGGTGTCTTCGGCAAAGTTGTTCGAAATAACATTACCTTCAACTTTGCTGAAGAACTCGATCGCATATGACTTAAAATTAAAAAAGTTCTCTTCCAAATTTGAGTTAAGACGAGGACCACGCTACTAAAAAAATGGAAAAGATACAACAAACAAATGCAAACAACTTCTTTGAAGTCATCAAATACCTAAAATTAACGATAACAGAGATAGGATATTTTTTTTTCTTGCTAAAACGTGGATTCGTACCATTGTGCAGTGGTATCGAGTTTAGTTTTACACCTTCAGGGGAACGAGATGGTCTAGTGGCTCCGTAGCTTGGAGGAAAGAAACGTCGTCAAGCGAATTAGGAATCGTGGGTTTGATTTGCACTGGAGTACGTGGATTTTTTCTCACAATTCAAACACGCAAACACGTGTTGTGTACATGTGTTTTTGTGTTTGCCAGTGGTTTTATTAAAAAAAAACAGCTTACAACTTTATGTTTCAATATAACTAATATGCAGTTCATAAAAACTAAAGCCAATTCTCCAATAAAACAACTTAAACATTGTTACACACTCCGACGGCCGAACATTCATTGCTCTATGTTACTGATAGAAAGCACAGGTTCCCGCTATTTCAATTGCAAGTCACAGAGCGTCTATAACTAATGGTACATTACCACAGCATCCGTAAGGACCTGCTACCATTCGAACGAAAGTGAGTTCGGAACATCGAAGACGAAGACCACCTGGAATAACCAGTTTTTCGCTTCACTATTACCCACCACACATGTAGAAGTAACAACTCCGATTCGATCCGCGGAGGCAAAACATCGAAACGAGGAAAATAAATGCACTTACTTCGGGTTAGACATTAACGTCGTCGTCGTCGTCATCGTCGTGCAAAACACACGAGATGTGCGCAGATATAAAAAGTGAAAGCAGTGATTTGCGGCAACTAAACCAGGAAAACGCGCTCTACTTGAATTGTTTGGATTGCAACGGAGTGCTGCGTTCCGCCTGGGTAAAAGTGCTACAAGGAACTGTTGACCAGGGGTTTTTCAACGGGAGGTGAATTCATCGACAGATTACATTATTGATGAATTTCTTACTGCAGGTATGGGCAGTATGAAAGTCAGTATTTTATGCGATCTTGGCACCAGCGGCGTAAGGTCAATTGGAGAATATGTCGAAATTGATGATGCATTCGCTCGTCCACTGCAACCCGTAGATTCCGTTGAATCTGCACGAGTTCATGCAGTTGAAGCTATGGCACAGATTCACTTTGATTAGCGGATTTCAAACAAGTTGAAAACCACTGCTTTTGACTGACTGACGCGGGACGTGTATCGTATCAGCAATCAAATACCGTTCAATCGCCAGTCCGGAAATAAAGGAATTTTGCAACAACACAAGCCCGAGCAAGCGGGTGGAGGCGCGCGGTCCCGGTGCAAAAGATTCACACATTTTTATCGCTTCATAAACGGTTTATGCCGCGCCAACTGGCCTGACTTTTTGTCGTGGAAATGTTCCATTCGTGCTAAACACCTAAAGGGCCTGAATGTGTTGAGTTTGAGCGAACTTCAAGGTGTACATTAATATTTATACACCGAACAATTAACGGAGGCAAATAGCGCGCGTCACGCAAAGCGAGGAAAATTGTCTGCAGCTTTCTGTATCATTGCTGGTTCGGAGGGTGTGGAAATTCTTCCGAATAGGCGGCTCGGATCGTTTACAAACATGCATTCGGTTGGGGTTTAGTCGCACGCATGAATGAACTTTGGAGTTTTTTGTTTAACGATGTTTGTCAAATTTTGCTGCACGTAATGGGCAGTACTAACTAATGGGAGTACTAACCTGTACTAACGAATCAAAGCATAATTCCTAAAATTTGTACAACATGGACCTAAATCCTACGTGTTCAGTATTGATTGCCCAAGAAACGCAACACCAAAGGCTTAGATTGATGGGTGGCTTGTCAGCACGTAAGGACTGACCTAATACACTACGAATAGAACGGAAGCTCAGGTATAACTATCATATCATACCAGATCGTCTAGTCATGTAGACTGGCTGCAGGCAATCTATTTTCTGTTGTTACCGTCACTCGTAAGTCTTGTATGGTTTCCTTCGCAGGTATTTTCTTTGAAACAGGCACTAGAACAAAGAATGCAACTCGTAGACGTGAATTGTTGTTTGTGACGTACTCGTGTAGGTACACGTGTTTCCGGATAAAAAAGTCGGAACAACACGAATTTGTTAAGAAATCGTAAAAAAATATAACTATATTGAAAAACTTAAAACTTATTTCTACTTTTGTGGAGATATAATATTATTGGCAACACTGCCGAAAGTTCAATTTTTAAAAATTGTTGGCATATTCTAAGCGGAAAGTCAAAGCTGTTTAAGCTGTCTGTAGCTTTTGAGTGTTTTTTTTTTCAAAATCTTTCTCAATAAGCACAAAATCCAAGACAAAATCCTTCAAAGAGAACTTAAATCAAAACGCAAGTTATGTATAAAACTAACTTCACTGGCCAAATAGTAACCCCATAGTTTACTCGCAGAATAGTGTATCTTTCGGATAACGTTCGCCTCACGAAGACGGCGAATTCGGCGAAATTGGATTCATCACTGGAGAATGCAGTATCGGACGGTTCGATGCCAGTCAAAGATAAATACAGCAGTAAACCGAGACACGGGATTACAGGATCAACTGGGCTGCGGCGATGGTAGTTGTTGTCCACATCTCTAGTGATGGAAAGCAAAACGATAGGTTCCAACAAATACGAGAACAGGATGAACGTAACTTGAGGGCCGTCCCAGACATCAACGGCGAAATGTGTGCCGCCTGCTGCCAAAAGTGCCCCAACTGGGGCGAAAATACTTATTCTTTTTGGCACACTGATGTACTGATGCTGATCTACTGAGCTACCTCGACCTGCTGTTGGTTGTCTCGAATCGGAAGAATACATATCTTCTAGATTCCTCGACATAATGGAAACCTGTCTGAAGATTTTTTGAAAATGTCTGCATTATGTCTTCCATGACTAACTGGAGTTTTTTCAGTAATTAATCATCCTGTTTGTATATGCTTATTAGCAATCTTCGAATGTTTTAGATGTCTATTCCTCTAAATAAAATCAAATTGATGTGTTTCCGGTAGGATCCTTGAAAGAATTCTTGAAGGCATTCTCGTGAAAACCTAGAAACTATCACTGGAGGGAACCCTCGAGGTATCCCAGTAAGAATCCCTGTAGAAACTTGAATAATTTTCTGGAGGTATTTTCTGAGAACTCTCCAATAATTGAGTTCTATGAAAAATCCTGAAATTGTATGAAATGTATTTAAAAAGAAATGTCTAGAAGAATTTAAGAAGGAATCCGGGAAGTAAACCCGGCAGAATTCCGAAAATATCTTCCCTAGACGAATTCCTTGAATGATTGAATGACCCGGATAAAAACTAACCATAGGGTGTTTGGTGAAAACCATTCCTGCACCATACAGTGTACCAGCTACAATAATATGTAGTGTAATGAAATGGTTCGCTAAAAGCTTTGCACATTGTAGCTACTATACATTTACATTTATGTAACAATATATTATACTGTTTTTCTTACATTTGAACCATTCACTTTTCCGAAACATTATTTTTCCGTGCATTATTAATTGTTTATTCCGTTTTAGATTTTTTTCGTGTTTGTTTTGTTGATGTTTGTGACTTTTTTATGCAAAAGAAAGGAAAGAAAAAAAGTGAATAAGTTGAAACATCAATTTAAAGTCAATAAAATGTTTGAATAAGTAGTAAACCAGATGTCTTAAGAACTGCAGATCAGGAGATATGGCGGGTTAGGTATGTAGAGTGCGATGAGAGGAATACGACTGACGAACTTTATCTTTGACGTAGAGCCATCTTTAACATATGGACTGAACACTGAAAGAACTTCTAATATAGGTTCGTCTGCGGGTTCGCTTGTTAACCTAACTTATACTTGAATCGAACTTCACAGTTTTCTCATGAGTTGTTATGTATTTCCCCGTGTATTTCATACTTTAGTCAAACTGGAGCTTCAATATTGCAATAACGGTTAAGCACGCTGTAATGATACTTATGTACCTCGTCACCCACTCCATGCAACTACATTAGTGGTCTAATAATACTTAGCGCGCTCGACATATTTCTATCATGCCGCTCAAAGTGTTGCCACAAATAATGCTTAGTTTGCAACCCGGTTATCTGGCTGGTGGGGCATGGGAGCCTAAGCTTCAACTGTTAATGCAATCAGAGACTACTCAGACTTAGACGTGGGCGATCCTATATATGAAGGGTTATCCAAAACGCTCTGGAGAATTCCCAAAGCGCATACATATAATGCAAGTAAGCCTAAGATGCCATCAACAAGAGGAAAATGACAAGTTAATATAACATTATATGGTCGGCGTTAAGTCAGACCGGACCATGTGTTTTTCAATGCATTTGGAAAAATGTCCTGCAAGCATCTGGGATATCAAATTTAGCGCTTTATTTTCTAAAATACTATAGTTCTTTAATGTAATGGGATATCTGCATAAAAAAATCGGTGAAAAATTCAGAGTTTTTGTATTTCTTCGCTTATCTTTACCTGCCCAAAAAGTCCACTCTGACTTAATGGTTGGCGTTTATGGTTTATGTAATGTAATACAATACAATATAACAAAAGAGAACCATTCCAAAATCATTTGATTAAATGTATAACCAGTAGTGAAATTACAATTAAAAACAATATATTTACGGTACATTTTATTGCTTGAAATCATACGTGTACCATACAATGTATGGTATATTAAAATCCACGTATCAGTTTTTAGAACAATTCATTTACAATATAATGTATGGTTTTGCAAAAATATATATTTGGAGATTTTTTTTTTATTTTGTTACGATACTTAACAACCCGTATAGTATATTGTAAAAATCTTATTTACAATTTACTGTATGGTGGTGTTTGCATTACATTTTATTGTTTTTGTATTTTTATGTTTGCAGTGGTGTCTATTGTAAAAATATGGTTCTAAATAGTACTGTTACAATACAGCGTTCGGTTTTTCTACTGTCTTTTTTATTCGGAGATTTATCTTCATTATAGAGACTTTCAGCCCTTGGCTGGTTCGTCTCTAGTGAATTCCTTGAAAATTTCCTGGAGAAATGTCTGAAATCGCTTCTAGCATGTTAGAACGTATTTGTTCAAATGAGGCCACAGTGACTCCTGCGCAACCAAAATTGCGCTACCGTAACTCTTTTTGAAATGTGTAAAAGAATCTCTGGAGGACTTATTGTAAGAATACCTGATTGAATCCCTAAATAAACTCCTGAAGAACATGCTCGAGGTATTCCTGGAGGAATCTCTAGAAATTTTTTTAGGCAACTTCTTGAAGAAATTCCGAGAGAAATTTCCGGAGGAATTCTTACAGAAAAATCGGAAGGAGATCTCTGATGAGAATCCTGAAGAAATCCTAGGAGAAGTCCTAAAACAGTCGTTGGAGGAAACCCTTGAGGCATTCACGGTGGAATTTCTGTAGGAGATCCTTGATTTTTTTTGTAAGAATCGCTAAAGGGCTTTCTAAAGGAACAACTTCAAAACATCCCTGGAAAAACTCCTAGAAAAATTTCTGAAGGAGTTACTGCAAAAATTAAAAAAAAAATATATGATGGAAAGGTTTTGAAATTTCTGAAGGGACCTCGGAATAACTTTTTGAGATCCCGAGAGGAATTTCTAAAAAAATCACCAGAGGAATTCCTGGAGCAATCCATGGAAGAGTTCCCGAAGCAATACCTGAGAAAATTCTTGGAGAAATCCCAGGAGAAATTTGCTGGATGGATCACTGGAGGAATTCCTGAAGGAATTACTGGAGATATTACTTCTGGAATGATTGGAGGAATTCATGGAGGAATCACTGTAAGAATTTTTGAAGAGCTACCTGTAGGATTTCCTGGAGGAGTCCTTGGAGAAAATCCTTGATAAATTCCTGGAGCAATCCTTAAAAAAATCCTGGAGGGACCTCTAGAGGATTTCAGGGCGGAATCCCTAGAGAAATTTCTGATGGAATTTCTATAGGATTTCCTGGTTGAATTCTTGGAGAAGTCCTAGAAGGCATTTCTGAAGGAATACCTGGAGGAATCCTCGGAGGAATTTATGAAGGAATCCCTGAAGTAATCCTTGGAAAAATCTTTGAAAGAATCCTTGGATAAATCTTAGGAGGAATCCTTGGTGGAATATCTGGAGGGATCCCTGAGGAATTTTTGAAAGTATACCTGGAGGAATTCTTAGAAATCCCTCAATAAATTCCTGGATTAACACCTGGAAGAATTCCTGGAGGAATCCCTGCAAGATTTCCCAGAAAAATTCGGGAGAATCCCGTGGATAAATTTCTGAATTAATCATTCGATGAATTTATAGAGAAACTTCTGGAGGAATCTTTTGAGGAATTTCTGGAGGGATCATTGGAGTAATTATTTAAAAACCCTGGAGAAATTCCTGAACCAATTCGTGGATGAAATCCTAGACAAATTCCTTAAGAAATTTGAAGAGGAGACTCTGGAGGAATTCCTGGAGAAATCACTAGAGGAATTCTTGAAGGAATTTTCTGGAGGAATCTCTGGAGAAATTTCTGGATGAATTCCTGGAGCAATCGCTCGATGAATTCCGAGAAGAATTTTTAGATGTATTCCAGGAGGAATCCCTGAAGCAATTCTTGGAGGAATGTTTGGAGGAATTCCTGAATAAATTCCCGGAGAAATTGCTAAGGGAACTCCTGGAGTAATCCCTGTCAAATTCCTGGAGGATTTCATGAAGAAACGTGTCCGGTCATTTGGCCGAATGCCGTTTGGCCGAACGCCATTTGGCCGAATGCCATCCGGCCGAATGGGTCGTTTGGCTGAATACCGTTTCGCCGAATTATGATCAAAAGAATTCAGAGGAGATTTTTGACAGTCTAGCTACCATTATAATCTTCACAAATATTTCTTTCTTTTAATCATAGGCTATTTTGTCTAGTTTTGACATTTTGGGAATAGTTGGCATTGAAACTGTCAATATTTTATCAAACATTTTTCCTTCTTTGAATCATAGGTTGTTCTTTCGAGTTATATTGATCGGCTAACCGGCTTTCGGCCAAATGACCCTTTCGACCAAATGACCCTTTCGGCCAAATGGCGTTCGGCCAAACGGCATTCGGCCAAATGGCGTTCGGCCGAGTGACCCGGAACCGGTAATTTCTGGAAGAGCTCTGGGAGGAACTCCTGGAGAAGTCCTTGGAGAAATTCCAGGATGAAATCCTGGAGGAATGCCTAGAGAAATCCCTTGTGGGTTTCGGGGGGAACTCCTAGAGGAACTATTGGAGGAACTTCTGGAGGAATGCCTGGAGGAATACCTAGAGGATGTAGAGTATGTATGGATGTAATTCCGGAGGAATTCCTGGAGGAATCTCTGTAGGACATCTGGGAGATCAAGATCCCTTGAGGAATTCTTGGGAGGGTTTCTGGATAAATACCGCGAGGAATTCCTGGGGAAATTTCTGAAAGAGTCCCTGAAGAATTTACTTGAGAAATTCCCGAAAAAATTGCTGTAGGAATTTCTGGAGAAATTCTCGGAAGAATTCCTTGATCAATTCCTGGAGGGATTTCTGAAGGAATCCCTAAAGGAACTCCAGGGGTGTTCCTCGATGTATTCTTGCGGAAATTCTTGGGGGAGTCACTGGTATTTGCCGATTCCGGCAGTAGTCGATTCAGGCGCGAAGAAAAACAGGAACATGAGTTACTCGTTTGATCGGCAGATCACCCATCAACTGTAAGTGGACTCGTGGACGAGCTCTGAAGCAGGGTACACATTCGTGCAGTACCTTCCGTGGTAGGATAGCGGCCAGAATCTCTCTTTCATACAGGATAGCATCAGCTGGGCTCCTCCGTGGAGTAGTCTGTGATGGTAGTCAACCATGATCGGCTTCGTCAACGGGTGATTGCTGTCCAGTACTATCGGATTCTTTCTACTGAACGGCACTGGAGCATGGTGATGTTTTTCACCAACATGTATTAGTCCATCTTGCAAACACGGATCCTTAGTTCGCAATCTCTATCTATGCTTCACTTCTCCAGCTGCGCCAACTTCACTAGTGCGTTTAGTGTTTCGTATTCAGCACCCCATTTCGTCTGCAGACTCGATTTCTAGTTCTGCAGTTGTTGGCAAAATAAAGTATCCAGTCAGTTGGTCGAACTAGCTTTAGCAAAGACAAACAACGTGTAAAGATTTCACTGGGCAGCAGCATCTGTAGCGCTGCTGTCACTAGCGGTGTTTCCTCCTACGTTACTGAATCATACTGTTGTTCTGAACTCTTACTCATCTTCGGCCAGGCACTGGGGTCTTCTCGGAGCCACATCGGTTCATTCCACCAGACTGAACCTTCGATGCGTGGTTCCAAACTGCTTCTCGAATGATGTGTTGGATCTCAGAAACTCTGTTGAAGACAAATGTTCGTTGTGAAATCCAGCTACTACTGTGATTGCAATTCTGTGCTTAACGATTCGTTCAAGAATACTTTTTTTTTGTTTTGCTAGGTTTCTAGCTGCACTCTGAATAGAGTCGAAACCTCTACACTAGACCCGAAGATAGAAAAGAGTACGTAATCTTTCAGAAGCAGTTTGCCAGCCGTACGAGGAAAATGATATCCATTAAGACACTGTTGCAAACTGACTAAGAGAGTTACGGTAGAAGATTGGAAAGTTTTCAATTGGTCAGTCAGTCAGGATTTTCCTATGTAGTGTTATGGTCACATGGTTTGTATTTGCCTTCTTGTTTGGATTTATGGTATGGTTCAATATGTTTTTCTCCTCGTTAAGTCAGTTGTCGTATGTTTGTTTCTTTTTTCATCGAATCAGTCGAACCCCGTATGTTTAAATATAGTCAATCCTGCGTCGAATTGTTTTAATAAGTGATTTCGTCATGATACCATCTAAAAGATAAACAAAAATGCGCCAAGCGGGTCAGTTGATTACAATAAAATTTTAAATAATAAAGATTGCTTGTCACCTATTATGTATTCAACCCCCTACAAATACTATGAAAAATATTCAAATTCGTTCAATTATCCTATCGGTCCTACCTCGATAAACCATGTCATTTTCTCAAGCGTAGCCTAGAAATGTCAACCTAGTCATACACAAGTAACGTTGTTCAGTTAATAAAAAGCAGTCAGTTTTTGTCCAAAATGTCACGTCGAACGCATTGACGTCAACAATGCGTTCAAGTGTTCGCACGTTAGCTTCGAATCTATCAGCACAATTAAGTGCTGCAAATCTCCTTCCCACTATTAATTCTTCGGTCGATTTTAATTGCCTTATTTAAAGAATATATGACCAACTAACATTGTAAAAATTCGAAAAAGCAACTATGACATCAATAAATTACTAATCAAAATCAACCGAGAGACGTGGGAAATAGAGCCCAAATAACATTTTGAAGTCAGCTGGCTGCAAAAGGTTCCAAAATCTGTCACAAATCTTATAATGCTTTTATTAGGATTTGTAACGATCATCAAAACCTTCTCAAATCCAACCGACTTGTAACTGTTGCTTGGGAATAGACTCTACTAAGCCCCAGCGGATCCTCCGTGTTTATCGAGCATGTCTGATGCATATGATCAGCCATACTCCATCTGCAGCAGCCGGTTCGTGATGAACCGTTGGAGGCGCATTAAAGTGTTAAAAAGGTGATATGTTTCACTAAAGAACACTACATTACAATAATCAAAATGAAACTCCTTCACTTTAATACCGTCAACCCCTGCGAACTTGGCCAGGGCTTAACGATTCGTTCAAGAATACTTCGTTTATAAAGCTGTTGGAGAAACATCTTCGCTTGCACGATCACCGGCCCTACTAGGCCATACGGATCAAAAAAACGTGCGGAATCTGACTGGAAGCTTCAGGATCCTGTGAGGTGTTTGAACTAGTACAAGTTTGTCGCCGGCTCTCTGGTTAAGCCGAGGGTTTTACTGTAGCTGTCGTGTCAATATCCAGCAGCTCTCGCTCGTCGCGTAGATGACGTGGAATGCTTTTCAGGATCGCCGGCTAGTTGGAATTCCGGCAAAGCAACGACATCCCTACACAGCCGTATACCTTGCTTCACAGACTTAGTTCCAGCATGTCGTCAACGTAGAAATCCTTCTTGATGACGTTTGCTAAGGCAAGGTTTTTCTTCTCTCTTTTTCCTACGCAGCTGTTACTAGATAGGGTGCTGTAGAAGTACCGTTGGTAACAATCGACAACTTTTACGTTAGGAGTGGCTCATCTACAGACTCTCGCTAAAGAATCCGCTGCAGCGCTTGATCTTGTTCTAATACGTTGATCATGCGGTACATCTTCTCCACATTAGCGACGATCGTGTGCTGTTGGAGTTGGAAGCGAATCAGGATGGAGAGTAGGTCGCTCCGAACTACTGATCCCATCATCAAGGTATCGTTCATGGAATCTCCAGTGCATCCAACACTACTCTGAGCTTCATCGCTGTACTGTCAGATTTCAGGACTGCATGATGCGAAAAATAGTAGCTGGTTTGGCTCTTCCTAGTTGTCACGAGCTTCTCCGCTCAAACGTCAAATTTTCTGTGAGAGTAAGCAGGCCAGCATAGATTCGTGCAGTGGACCATGGTGCTACCTCCCCACTTGGCCTGCTTCGCTTCAACTTAGTGTTCTTTGAGCACTTCCACAGATCTCGACTCCCTGGACATAGTGTATCATTGTGCTTGCCTCACAATACAACAATTCATGCAATGTCCAGAGAGTCGAGAAAATGTTCCCGACGGGGATCGAACCCATCCGGATTGGCAATTTACAGCCTTAGCAACTCTTTCCTTGGTAGCACTACCCGGAACTTGCCATCATGATCCGGCGAGAGACCGGCGGCTTCGTGGCAAGCCACATGCGATACGGTTGAAGAAGACTCAACGGGGGGATTGGAAGCGATTGGCCTAGGTTCTGGTTTAGTGGAGTGGGAAATGTTACTTCCATTCGGCGTAGATTCAACATAGTGAATTGGACCAGTAAGTTAGCATCCGTTGCTGCCACGCACAAATAGTCTTTAGCTTGTTCGAGATGAATTAGTAACTAGCCTCAGGTTAACAATAGCATTAAGGAAGGGATGAAAGTCTTATGTGTGCGTCGCTCGAAACTTTCAAGCGCAGAGTTGTGCAATATCATCAATTGTATAGAGAAAGTCATAGTTAAGAAACTGCAATGAATTTGGTTTTCCCAGATTGACAGTTAATTGAACCTTAAGCGGATATCTCTTGGTCTTCTCGCCATCCAGATGAGCACATTTTCCGATACCTAGCGAGATGTTACTTTAGCTTGAATCTAATCTGGTTATTAGAGACGGTATTTGCTAAGTACAATTAATTACCGCCTTTTTATTACCACCCAACTAGTCTATGCCTAGTTCCAACAACGTGATGCAGCTTGAAAGTAAAACTTTATTACCAATTAGTTTTCAAAGACTTTCCAGGAGTAGTAATCATTTCCACACGTACCAGCCAGGGCTACAGCAGCGGCGAATGTAGGTCAACTGAAATTGAATTTCTTCACCCGAACCATGGTGCTTGGTGCATGGTCGGTCGATGTGCAAGATGCATGCAAGTCCTGCCTGGATCCATTAGAGCGAGGTGCAAACAGGCACTGCACCGCGAACATTCGATTAGTCGTCCAACACGTTGAAAAACTAGCTTCCGAAGAAAATGAAAGTGCACCTACGCTGTTAGCTACTGCTAGGCGTAGATACTGCTAGGCTGTAAAAGCTGCCAGTAACCATCACCCAAACAGCAGCAAGCAGCACCCATCCAACGCCACGGGTGAATGATCCTGCTGGGCTCCCCGGTTGTGAAATGGAAACTGAATGCCGAGCGATCGGATATGTAAGTGCGTGTTGATTCCGTCATTACGTGTGGAAATATTTTCCGGTGACTTACGCTGTTGTGTAATCGGCAAATGACGGCTTCAAATTTTGATCTTTTGACATACCATCCTTTCCAGCTGCTTGGTTGATTTTGAGCTGGTGAATCGTGAATGGTATCCTTAAATTCCCTCAGCGTTAGAGTCGACTCATTTCCGTCCTCTGCTGCATTGGCGTTGTCGTTCCCTCCGTTGTCATGGTCTCCCGTGTCTACGATCTCCACGCAATTCAGGTGCTCATCAAAGTGTTGTTTCCACCTTTCGATAACATCACGTTCGTCCGTCAAGAAGTTCCCGTCCTTGTCCCTGCATATTTCGGCTCGCGGCACGAAGCCGTTGCGGGATGGTGTTGTTTCAAGGGAATGGAACAGCAGTTCCATTTCTTCGCACTCCGCTTCTTCCAGGCGGCTCTTTTTCACCTGAAACAGGTGGATTGCTGTATAAGAGTTCCTCGGGAGTACCTCTAAAAAGTCCATGGGAATTACTCCAGGAGTTCCTCGGTAATTTCTTCAGGAGTTCCACGATATTTATTCCAGGAATTTCCTGGGAAACCATCCAGAAGTTCCAACGAAATGCTTCCAAGAGTTGCCCGGGAATTTGTTCCTTGGGAATTTATCGAGGACTTCTTCTGTAGAATTCTTCCAGGTGTTTTTGTCAGAAGTTCCTTCAGCAGTTTCTCGGAAATTCCTCCAGAAGCTGCATTGGAATTCCTCAAGGGGTTTCTTCGGGAGGTCTTCGAGATTTTTTTCTGGAGTCCCTTGGCATTTTTTTTCAGAAGTTTCTTGGGAATTCCTCCAGGCCATCCTCGAAAATTTCTTCACGAGTTCCCAGGAAATTTCTCCAGGAGTTCCTCGCGAATTTCTGCAGAAGTACATTGGGAATTTCTTCAAAAGTTCTTCAAGAATTTTTCCAGCAGTTCTACCAGAAGTTCCTCAGAAATTCTTCCAGGAGTTGCTCGGTAATTTGCCTAGAAGATTCCGGTAGTTTTCTTGGCACTTCATAGGAAATTCTTTTAGGATTTTCATGGATGATTCTGCAGGAATTTCCCGGGGATTTATCAAGGATTTTCTCAGGAGTTCCTCAAAGAGTTCCTTCAAGAGTTCCATGTGAATTCTTCAAGTTGTTCCTCGGAAATTTCTCCAGGAGTTCCTCGGCAATACCTCAACAAGTTCCACGAGAATTCCTTCAGGAACTCCTCGGGAATTCCTCCAGAGCTTCCTCGGGAATCTCTCCAGGAGTTCCTCGGCAATGTTCGCAGGAGATCCTTGGTAGTTTATTTCAGAAGTTCCTAGGAAATTGGTTTTGTAATTTCTCCCAGAATTGCTCTTCAAGATATCCTAGGATGTTCTCTAGGAATTTCTCAAGAAGTTATTCGAATACCTCCAGGAGTTCCTCGGGCGTTCCTTTAGGAGTTTCCCCGGGTTTCTTCCAGAAAATGCTTGGGAAGTTTTCCACGAGCTACTTGGGAAATTTCGCAGAAGTTCTACATGAACTCATTCAGAAGCTCCTCGGGAAGGAGTTCCTAAAAATTTCTTCCTGGAGAACTCTTGAAAGAATTTCTAAGCAATCTCCGAGAACCTCCTGGAGGAATTCTAGAAGAAGAATTCCTGAGGGGTTTCCATGGAACGTCTGGAGGAATTTCCGAGGAGCTCCAGTAAGAATTTTTGAGAAACTCCTGGAAGAATTCGCGAGGAACTCCTGGAAGAATTCCCGGTGACTTCCTGGAAGAATTCTCGGAGAACTCTCTGGGGGTATTCGCTAGGAACTCCTGGATGAATTCCCGGGGAACTCTTGGAGAAATTCCTAGAGAAATCCTGCAGGAATTCGCGGGGAACTCCTGGAAAAATTTTCGGGAACTCCAAGAGGCATTCCTGGAGGAATTCCTTGGGAATTGCGGGAGGAATTTCTGGGAAGCTTTTTCGGAAATTCCTTGGGAACTCCAAAAGGTATTCTCGATGAATTTATGGAGAAATTCCTGAGGAACTCATGAAGAAGTCCTCGCAGAACTCCCAGAGAAATGCCGGGGGAACTATTAGGAGAAATTTCCAGGAACCTCCTGGAAAAAATCCCTGGGAACTCCTGGAGGTATTCCCGGAGAATTCTTGGAGGAATTACCAGAGAGCTCCAGGAGATATTGCCGAAGAACTCCTGAAGGAATTCCCAGGACATTCCTGGAGCAGCTCTGAGGAAACTCTTAGAGGATTTCACGTGGCACTCTGGAGGATTTTTTTTTGTGAGAAACTTGTGCAAATATTACGCAATAAAAACAAAAACATTGGACGCCATGTTAATCCGGAGGGGTCCTATATGACCCCAACATTGAAACGGCTGTATAAATTCACCCATTCGATAAAACAGAATACTGTCTTCGGTAAAGTTGTTGCAAATTGAGTCCTCTATTAGGGAAAAATAGGAATATTTGTATTTGTAAACCATAAAATTTGAAAAAAAAACAAATAATTGACATACCAGTTGTTCTAATAGCTGAAATTGGATGTGGGTTACGTTTATATGTATTCATTCAACCTTCGTTAAGAATATCAAAAGGTGTTTTATATTCTGGGATGTTCTAGGTGTTCCAAACTGTTCTATAGTGAAGTCCTTCAAATGTACAAGAATAATTTTATGTATTTTCGCCACAAATAATAGCATTGCATAACCTACTGGGATCCGTGAAGCTCTTGACATCTACAATGTCATTTCTAGACACTACAGGGATATTCCAGGTCAGCCGAACTAGCTTGGAGTTCAGAACTTCAAGTCTACACTTGTAACAGTAGCCATATCTGTTATACTGAGTAACGTTTCATAACCAACCGCAGTTACTGGAGCAACCTGTAGTCTACTAGCTTATTATAAACCTTTGGGACATTCAGGGTCGTCCAAACTGTTTAATATAAGGTCCTTCAAATCATAAAAAAAAACTTCAAGTATACACTCGTAACAGTATCGACATTCAGGGTCGTCAAAACTGTTCTATAATAAAGTCCTTGATATCTACAAGAAAAACTTAATGTGTTTTCGCCACAAATAGTAATATTACATAATCTGCTGGGATCCGCGAAGCTCTTGAAATTTAAACTGTCATTTAGAGACACTACAGGGATATTCCAGGTCAGCCAAACTACCTTAGAGTTCAGGACTTAAGGTCACTCGTAACAACAGCCATATCTGCTATACTAAGTATCGTTGCTTATTTATCCGTGGTTACTTGACCTATCTGAAGGCTACTTCTTATTATAAACCTTTGGGACATTCAGCTTCGTCCAAACTATTGTATAATGAAGTCCTACAAATCTACAAGGAAAACTTTATGTGTTTTCACCATAAATAATAGCATAGCATAATCTGCTGAGATCTGTGAAGCTCTTGAAATCTCCAATGTCATTTAGAGACACTACAGTGATATCCCAGGTCAGCCAAACTATCTTTGAGTTCAGAACTTCAGGTCTACTCTCGTAACATCAGCTATATCTGACATACTGAGTAACGTTTCATAATCAATCGCGGTGACTGGACCAATCTGAAGTCTACTATATATTATTATGAACCTTTGGGATATTGAGGGTCGTCCAAACTATTCTGAAGTTTAGCTCTCGATAGTAACAGTATTTATTCTCACAATGAACTTTAATCTGTAACCTGTAATCTGTAGTTTTGACATATTCCAGATCAACAACACTACTACGAAGACCATAGCTTCAGGTCTACACTTGTGATTATAGCTTTTGCCACTACATTAAGCCGTGTTACATAATCCACTGTACTTACCAAAGTAGTTAGAGGAACAATAATCGCTGTTATATATTTTTGGGATATTATGGTATTTCTTACTATTAGCTTAGTTGAGAAAAACAACCACTGTAACTCTCAGAAGACTTACTGGACATGATAGATAACAGCCTTTAATGAAAGAAGTTACGGTTATATCCGTAGACTTCAAGATCTAAACTCAAGAACAGTTTGGATGGCCTAGCATATCCCGACTGGTCTGATACTGTCTATTAACCTTTCAGAAGACTTACTGGACATGATAGATTACAAATCGTTGATGGTAATGAACTTGCCCCTTCAGAGCAGTTCCACTACACACACGCACAACTGGATAACAGTAGCAGGCGCCTGCTGTAAAAGTGGGATAACAAAAAATATAATTCTAATACCTACCGTGAGTTCGGCTGCTTCTGGCCTACGCCAGCGTCTATCGATAAAGTCACCATTGGCGTAGCTAGCTTTTTCTTTTTTATCACTCATTCTCCATACTTTTCAATTCATTTTGTAAGACCCTAGAATCTTCTTTTGTCACGCTTCCAGCAACGATACATCTTAATCAATTAGCTAATTAGAACATTCCTCAAGCCATCCCACATCTTCCATCAGTAGATTACAATCGTTACAGCTTGGTAGCATCATACGTTCCATATGCGATGCCCCATATAACTCGACCAGGTCGGTTGCTATCGATAAATCACAGACAGTACACCTATAGATACATTATACACGTATGACAACCCCGACCTGGTCGCTACTCTCCACAACCAAGGTCGTATCCATTGAGTTCCATCACTTCATTTTGCGAGCTATTTTCGCTGTCATTATCAGATTGCATTTCTGGACTGTTAGTAACCCCGTTTCGCTCTGGGTATCACGTTGCCTGTGTGTCGAGTCGAGTCGAGTCAAATCGTCGTCGTCACCAACCAGCTGTGATGACTAACTCTCGCTAGAGATGATCCCAAACGTTAGGCGAAATGCGCTGTGAAATTTGGTATTTCCAGCACTTGGACATCCCTACATTGTCCGTCTTATCTAGCGCGAAATATTCCCCGATAGCAGCTCGCGAGTACACAGTAATCTTATCATATCGTATGGTTCTCCCTTACTGTTTTTTTTACAGAGTACCCCCGAGCACAGCCACACAGTAGTGTGATCGCAGTTCGCAGACCGAGACGGCCAGGTTGTGGCTCGGCCGTGGGCAACATACTACGTGGGTGGTGCAGGAATCGTCACCATTGGGCAGAATCCGGCCGTGGCGTGTCGTCATCCTGTGTGTGAGTGCGTGGAGTAGGCGGCCAGTGTCACCACTACGATGTGGGACTCCCAGCTGGTATGGGCTCGGGACTCCCAGGCGGGATACATTCAGGGCCGAATATCGGAAATCGGTGCCCACGAGTATGAGGTGCAACCGGTGGACAGCAAACAACCGAAGCGGAACTGCATCCTGGAGGATATCTTTCCGTCGTGCGAAGCGGTTTCCGATCACGATGATAACTGTGAGTATTGCTGTTTTTTTTGTTGGTTATAGGTATGGTCGAGAAATTATGTCCTCGGAATCGTTTTCTAATCAGAATGAAATGATTCATTTTGCGTGCTGGTGTTCATAGTATTGAAACTAGATGCGAGACAAGGGCAACTGTACCAGTAATAGAGATAGATTTTTTCGTTTTGTTAAAGGTTGCCATAAATTGGCAGCTTAATTTTTTCTTGTTTTTATAAATTAATATATACTTTTTTTAAGAATTAATATTAATATTAATGAAAATGGTAATTATTTAAAATTCATCAGGAATTTTTCAGGTTATGATGAATTTCTTTAAAATGTTTTGGAAATTAATAAATGCTGAACTTTCATAAATACAGGACGTCTACTACATGGAAAACCCTTGAAAACCGGTTGCCATTTAGTAAATTTTATTTAATTGGGACAAAAAATCTGGAATACTGAGAAGAAGGAATTGTTAGAAGTGCTCAATGATGTATTACCTGACCACGTCTAGGTGTCAGTACGCCATCCTTTGTGGGCCAGGATGCCTCGAGAGAGAGAATAAAATAGGCAGTATTCTGTGACATTACTGCGACATAAATTGGACTTATGGCACCGGGATTGGCTGCCCTGAGTCAAATGCTTTGAGAAAATTTATCAGTTGTGTCTCAAATTTTTGAAGGTCATTTTGAAGTGCTCTAACTATACATATATTGGTGACGCCATTTATTCTTCTTGGATCCTCAAGAGCTGGACAGTAACTTTCAACACTAGTTTACAAAATAAAAAGAAAGTCGTGAACTTCAATTAACGACCTAAATTTATGATGCATTATACTTGCTGATTCCGAGACCTGCTTCAAAAAATTGAAAGTAGAACAATTTTTAACTTTTACCCAAAAATCCAGTGCTGAAGTTTTGAAAAATATGAAATTTACAAAAATTTGAATATCCTGCGTTGCAGCCAAATAATTTCCAGAATTCCTCGGTATTTCTTCAGAAACTTCTCCGGGGATTTTTCAAAAAATCCTCAAGGGAATTCTCCAGGAATTTCTCCTCCGTGAATTCCTCTTGACGGGGTTCACGTCTTGCGGGGTTCCGATAGTGATTGTTTCAGGGCTTGTTTCAAGGAATGATTCAGGAATTCCTTCCACGATTCCTTCAGAAATTTGACGATATAGGATGGCAAAGGGTATTATCGGCAGGTTTGTTCTCTTCGTCATGAGGGGTTTTTGTCGGTCAAATCGCCTAAAACTAAGTCATATCATTCAGCTTGACGGACGGACGTGAGGTGATCGAAAGGTGGAAGCAGCACTTCGATCAGCACCTGAACGGCGTGGAGAGCGTAGGCACGGGAGCCCACGGCAACGGAGGAAATGACGACACCAATGCAGCGGAGGACGGAAATGAACCAACTCCCACGCTGAGGGAAGTTAAGGATGCCATTCACCAGCTCAAAACCAACAAAGCAGCTGGTAAGGATGGTATCGCAGCTGAACTCATCAAGATGGGCCCAGAAAAGTTGGCCACCTGTCTGCATCGGCTGATAGTCAGGATCTGGGAAACCGAACAGCTACCGGAGGAGTGGAAGGAAGGGGTAATCTGCCCCATTCACAAGAAAGGTGACCATTTGGAATGTGAGAACTTCAGGGCGATCACTATTTTGAATGCTGCCTACAAAGTGCTATCCCAGATCATCTTCCGTCGTCTGTCACCTAAAACAAATGAGTTCGTGGGAAGTTATCAAGCCGGCTTCATCGACGGCCGGTCGACAACGGACCAGATCTTTACCGTACGGCAAATCCTCCAGAAATGCCGTGAATACCAGGTCCCAACGCACCACCTGTTCATCGACTTCAAAGCGGCATACGATAGTATCGACCGCGCAGAGCTATGGAGAATCATGGACGAAAACGGCTTTCCTGGGAAGCTGACTAGACTGATTAAAGCAACGATGAACGGTGTGCAAAACTGCGTAAGGGTTTCGGGTGAACTATCCAGTTCATTCGTATCTCGCCGGGGACTGCGACAAGGTGACGGACTCTCATGTCTACTTTTCAACATCGCGCTGGAAGGTGTGATGCGACGAGCCGGGCTCAACAGCCGGGGAACGATTTTCACAAAATCCGGTCAATTTGTGTGCTTTGCGGACGACATGGACATTATCGCTAGAACATTTGGAACGGTGGCAGAACTGTACACCCGCCTGAAACGCGAAGCAGCAAAGGTCGGACTGGTGGTGAATGCCTCAAAAACAAAGTACATGCTGGTAGGCGGAAACGAACACGACCGGATCCGTCTGGGTAGTAATGTTACGATAGACAGGGATACTTTCGAGGTGGTGGAGGAATTCGTCTACCTCGGATCCTTACTGACGGCCGACAACAACGTGAGCCGTGAAATTCGGAGGCGCATCATCATCGGAAGTCGGGCCTACTACGGGCTCCAGAAGAAACTGCGGTCGAAAAAGATTCACCCACGCACCAAATGCACCATGTACAAAACGCTAATAAGACCGGTGATCCTCTACGGGCACGAGACATGGACCATGCTCGAGGAGGACCTACAAGCACTCGGAGTTTTCGAGCGACGCGTGCTAAGAACGATCTTCGGCGGTGTGCAGGAGAACGGTGTGTGGCGGAGAAGAATGAACCCCGAGCTCGCTGCACTTTACGGCGAACCCAGCATCCAGAAGGTGGCCAAAGCCGGAAGGATACGGTGGGCAGGGCATGTTGCAAGAATGCCGGACAACAACCCTGCAAAGCTGGTGTTTGCAACGGATCCGGTTGGCACAAGAAGGCGTGGAGCGCAGAGAGCACGATGGGCGGACCAGGTGGAGCGTGACTTGGCGAGCATTGGGCGTGACCGAGGATGGAGAGCGGCAGCCACAAACCGAGTATTGTGGCGTACTATTGTTGATTATGTCTTGTCTTAATGATGTGGAACAAATAAATGTATGTATGTTTCATTCAGCTTAATTGGAAAAGATTTGAGGCCGATTTTGAGTTCAAAATCCTACAGAAATTCTTCCTGAGATTCTTCCAGAAATTGCTCCAGAGTTTCCTCCAGGCATTTCTTCAAAAATTTCGTCATGCATTCTTTCAGGAATTCCTCCAGACATTTCTAGCTTTCCTTCAGGAATTCCTTCTGAAATTTCCCTATGAATTCCTCCAGGGATTCCCCCATGGATTCTTCCAGACATTTCTCCAGGAATTGCTTCAGGGATTTCTCCAGGATTCAGGGATTACCCGGGAATTCATCCCGGAATGATTTAGTAACCCATAAGAGCATTCCGTATGCAAATGCCCCAAAAACGATAGACGGTTGACACTACGACCCTTGAAAAAGGCCAAATCCCTAGGCCGAAACGTCGGGAATGTAGATAAAAATCGTTCTTGATTCAAAGACTGAGAAAGCCATCCCCCTTTCCATTTATCCTGGAATTTCTTCAGGAATTCCTTCTTGTATTCCTTCAGAAATTTCTCCAGGGTTTCCTCCAAGAATACCTTTAGGGATTTCTCTTGGAATTGCTTCAGGGTTTCCTCCTGCAATTCCTCCTAGGATTGCGCCAGGAATTTGTCCAGAAGTTCCTCCAGGCATCCCTCTAGGATTTCCTCCAGGAATTCTTCCAGCGATCTCTCCAAGAATTCTTCCAGAGATTCCGCCACGAAAATATCCAGAAATTACTAAAAGGATTCCTTCCGGAATTCCTCCAGAAATTCCACCAAGGATTTCTCCAGGAATTTCTCCAAAAACTCCTCTAGGAATTTCTCAAGGGATTTCTTCAGAAATTTCACTAGGAATTCTTCCAAGAATTCCTCTAGGAATTTCACTAGGAACTCCTCCGGAGATTCCTCTTAGAGTTCTTCTAGATTTTTTTTCAGGGATCCCCCCAAAAAAATCGGTTTTTATTTTTTCGCTGTCAATTTTTTGCTGTTCGCGAGTTCTATATTTTATCCCAATAATTATTGCAACTAACCTCAAAAGGGGATTTCGTAAAAAGTGTTTCCTGGATGGATTGCAGCCAGCCGTGCCTGCGACCGGCCGCGTTCAGCAGCGGTCTCGACTGTTTTTCTGTAGTTCGGCTGGTAAAAAATAGATTCCGCGGATGGTGCTTCCAACAGAAGGCTATTTCAAGTGGTTGGTAATTTGCGAGTGGTGAACAGATACTCATACGAAAAACTTAGCCTTTCTCGTTGAGATCGCGAGTGTTTGGTTACCAGAAGCTTTGAAGAAATTTGACTCTGGTGACGTCTTGCTGTAATAAATCGTCGATTCCTTTGCAAGTTGAGAGGACATCGTCCCTCGTTTTGGAAAAAGTGTATGGATCTATAAGAATATTCTTCAGGAGAAAATTTGAAAATAATCAACTGTCGAAAGTTCCTCAAGCATGCCATTGGACAACGAGTATTACACAACAGATTGGTGAGATTTTTTCAGTATATAAAGCATTGTCCAGTTAGAATCCGGACGCAAAGGATAATTTATTGTGACGCTCTCAATGATCATAATCATATTTTTTTACAGCAGTCTGATCATAAACAAGTCCTCTATTGATGGTGAAAATTTCATCGATTTTCTTGCTACGAGTAAAAAGTTATTTCAGATTGAAGACAAGTGAAGGAAAAAAATCTTGCACAAACACGCTGAAAATTAAGCGTGGTCAGGTACGACAGTCGCGAAAAATGTTAATGTCTCCATAACCATTATGTGTGATGTGCACAGATGTTGTTAACCATGCCATGAGGAAGTGCCCAAGGAAGATTGAAGTTTATGTTCATGGATAAATCTGCTTGGAATTCCAAGATTTGCCAGGAAGTTCGAGCTCTGGACATCGTTTTCTCACATCACGATTTTGACACCAAATGTGTACAAAGATGATAACCTCAAGATTCGCCTGCTGCTTTTCAAAAATGCACACAAGGGATCTGTAGAGGTTTGAGCTAATTTGGTGAGCTATCACGACAGCCTGAGATGTGTAGTGGTGTCATCACTGTTGGATAGTGTTTATTAACGAAAAAACACTCAAATTTCGCTTCTTTGGAATTCACTGAATAGCCCTTAATTTCGCAAGAAGAGAAATATTTGGCAAAGTTTCTTTGGAATCCTAATCAGATTGGTAAAGGGTCTCAGGATACTACAGAGATGACCTGATTGTTAAACAAATCCGCCGAAGGGGTTGATGTTAAAATTTACTACCATTGTGCAGATTTTTAAGGAAGTAATCACGGAAAAAATGAGAAAATGTATTAAAAATTAAATTAAATAATTTTAATGATATTTTTCCATGAAACTACAGTAAATTATCTTTGTTTTGAGGGCTTCACCGTTTCTGTTTGTTATTCCACCTCTGAGATATAAGTGATGATCTGCGTCCGGATTCTAACTGGACAATGCTTTACTATTTAACATTGAATCTGAATTACCATTGCAATCATATTCATATTTCAACTATGTATTCAATTGCGTACAATATGGAGCGTTTGGTACGGTATGTCCACGCATCCTTTCACCCCTGTAGATTCTAGAATTGCTTCGACACAAAATGTAGTAACATGTATAAGTCGAGGCATTTCCAGGAATCATCTCTGCGGTAAATACTGCGCAGTAGGCCTGGCCGCTTTGACACTTGTGTCATATTCCTAATATGCCACAAGCTTCAATATTGACAAGAAAAATAGTCGGGCGTAATCTAACCCGACTATTTTCCAGGATGCTTTCTTGTACTGGCTGCGTATGTATTAGATTAGATTAGATTAGATTAGATTAGATCAGGGATCCCCCCAAAAAAATCAGGAATGCCTCCGGGGATTTCTCTAGGGTTTCCTCCATTAATTCCTCCGGGGATTCCTTCAGAAATTCCTCTAGAATTCCAGGAATTCCTCGAAAGGTGTCTTCAGAAATTTCTCCATGGATTTTTCCAGGAATTATTTCAAAGATTCCTCCAGGAATTTTTGCAGAGATTGTTACAGGAATTTCTCCAAAGATTGTTCTAGATATACTTTTAGAAATTCCTCCAGGAATTTTGACAGGCTTACCTCCGTGGATTTCTCCAGGAATTCCTCTAGAGGTTGCTCCGGGAATTCTTCCAGGGATTGCTGCAAGAATCCCTCTAGTGATTCCTTTAAAAATTCCTTTTGATATTTTTTTAAACATTTGTACAGGGGTTCCTTTAGAAATTTCATAAATTCTTCTATCATATTTTTCAAGGGAGTACCCAAGAGTTTCTTGAAGATTACATGAAGACTTTTTTTATTACATAAAGGATTTCTAAAGGAAGTCCTCCAGTCAAGACATTCTTCGAAAAGCCGTTAGGAATTCTTTCACAAGTATCTCCAAGAAATATTTTAGGAGGTCATCCACGGATTTGTTCAGGTATCCATCCATGAATTCCTTCAAGAATATATCCTGCGAAGCAATTCCTTGCGATTTTTTACAGCAATATATCCCGAGTTTTTTTTTTCCAAGAAATCCTTCAATAAATTATCCATTGTTTCTCAAGAGCTGGTGTTAGAAATTATTCCAAAAAATATCAAGAGACTGTTTCAGAAATTCCACCGGAAATGCCTCAAGGGTTTTCTCCAACGATTGTTGTGTGACTTATTCTAGAATTCCTTCAGAAATATCACCAAGAATCTCCTCCCAAATTTTGTGTAGGAATTTCTCCAGAACATCTCTTAGAATTCCTCCAAGAAGTTGCCTAAACATTTTCCAGGGATTCCTTCAGGAATCCCTCCAGCACACAATGCACAGTGGGAAAAAATGGGGTAAAACGCGAATAAATTCCATATCTTTTCTCGGAGTGGAGGGATTTGGATGAATTTTTGACACAAACTGCAAAAATCCCTATACTTTCAGATAAGGGGGTATCATACGCCGTACGATGCTGCAAATGGATGTTTAGAGCTCGTTTTGCCCCGCTCTCTCTCATGTTTTTGGAAAATCCCTTATTCATTTCCAATTAAAGTGCAAAATAAATGGTGTATTCAACTCGTATTTGTGTAAAAACTTCCGTAGTATCGATTTGAGCTGGTTTGTTTCATCGAACGGCTTTAAATATTGAAATATTTCCAAATGACCCCGATATCCCCGATTCTTTGAAATTTTCACATGCATCTTTGCCCGGAGTGAAACGTTATCGGTAAGAGCAGTACCAGCCCTATATAAAATTGCCCGGAGTATCAATACAAGCTTTTTGGGCCATCGCGCAGCATTCAAAACTGAGACATAGCTGTTTTACCCCAATATCCCTTATTTATTTAAATATTTTTCACGTATTTCTGCTTGGATTGTAATATTTTCGATAAACTAGGACTTTCCGCGAGTGAAATTGCTCGGGGAATCGAATGGAAGTGGTTCAGGTTGCTGCACGAATATGCTGAACTAATATCTTGCTCGTTTTGCCCCAATTCCCTTATTTATTTCTAAGTTTTACACGTATTTCTGCTCGGTGTGCAACATGATCGATAAAGTTAAACTGTCCCAAAGTAAATGTTTCCACAGAATCGAATGAGAGTGATTTGGATTACTGCACAGTTCCCTGAACTGGAATACTGCCAATTTTACCCCAATTCCCCTAAAATCTTTGAATAT
Organism: Aedes albopictus; assembly: GCF_035046485.1. Taxonomy (NCBI): domain Eukaryota; kingdom Metazoa; phylum Arthropoda; class Insecta; order Diptera; family Culicidae; genus Aedes; species Aedes albopictus. The sequence continues at coordinate 120,395,072 of NC_085136.1, read as the reverse complement.
TTAACTGATATTTCTACTAGTGTAACATGGTCGATAAAAACTGACTATCCTTAAGTAAAACTTACTCGGAGAATCGAATGAGAGTGGTTTGGATCACTGCACAGTTTCCCCTATTTATTTGTATATACCGGTCGTATTTCTGCTTGGATCGTAATGTTTTCGATATAGTAGGACTTTCCGAAAATGAAATTGCCCGGGGAATCTAATGGAGTTGTTCGCATCACCGCACGGTTCTCTGATCTAATATATCGCTTGTTTTACCCCGGATTCCCCCTATTTATTTGTAGCTTTCACACACATTTCTGCTCGGCGTACAATGCGAGTGATAACCCGAGCAAAGTCTGACAGCAAATTGAAAACAAATTTTGATGTTGTGATATTGCAAAATATGAGAACTCAGGTTGTTGTCGTTTTGGTCGTTTTAACGATTAAAACATCAAAAATGATACCAGAAAAATGTTTCCGTAACATCAAGTTGAAAACAATTCCTGCTATCAGTGATAGCAAATTGATAACTGTTGTTGCTATCAGTACGAAAAAATTGAAAAATCGTTATTGCATCTTGCATTGCTTTATATATTACCGGGCAAATGTTCAATCGTCTAAAATATTTGTTCACACGTCAAACACCAAGGAAAGTAGCAAGTAAACAAACCGATTATTCCATGCACCACCCAAACAGTGTAACCGACGCTCAAAATTTCTAGCAGCGAAACGAACCAATGTATGCTTAAACTGGTGGGAACATATTGTGGTGTGACAAAAAATTTCTGCAGGGGGTCGAATACGGTGCAAAAAAAGCAATAAATATAGGGATTTTTCGATTAATATGAAATCCTGAATGCCATAAGATAATTACACTAATGATATAATCTTAGAGTTATTATACAAGGTTGCCTAGAAATTTAAAAAGAATTTAAAAACTTATTTTTTATAATAGTTTGAAATGGCAGCAAAACGAAATCTAAATTTGAAATCAAATTTCAAGTCAAGACAGACTGATATCAAAATGTGATATCAATTTGCTGCTGAATACAAATCGAGTTTTCGATTTGCTACCATTTTGTTGTTAGACTCTGCTCGAGAAGTTGGACTATACTAAAGTAAAGTTACATAGAGAATAGAACGAGAGTGATTTGGATCGATCCATCGTCGCCTTGACCAATCGTATCAGTTTATCCGGGAATCCGTATTCGTGCATAATCTGCCATAGCTGTTCTCGATCGATTGTATCATACGCCGATTTGAAATCGATGAACAAATGATGTGTGGGCACGTTCTATTCGCGGAATTTCTGCAACACCTGGCGGATGGCGAACATCTGGTCCGTTGTAGCGCGTTCATCCATGAATCCAGCTCGCTCGTGAGAATATTCCCGTAATTATCTCGGCACATGTTGGCTTGTGGCACGAAGCCTCTGCGCGAGCGGTTCAGCTTCTTGTAGAACTTTCATGTGTCCTTAGCGCGGTACAGCTCTTCCATCGCTTCGCGATCTCGTTCTTCCTGCTGGCGCTTTTTCATTCGGAAGACTGATTTCTCCAACCATCTTCAAGTGTAGCTGCGCCAAGCTGGTCTTCCGTTGTTGGTAGGGCCACTGCTAACTGCTGCGCGTAGTCTTGAGCCACTTCTACGTTACGCAGCTGTTCGATGTTGAACCGCGGCGTTCGACTTCGATGCGTGGTGATAACTGTCGAAAGTTTTGAGCGCATGCATTCAGCGACTAAGTAGTAATCCGAATCTATATTCGCACTGTGCGGTATGTGCGGACATTGGTTATATTCGAGAAGAATTTACCGTCGATTAGAACGTGGTCGATTTGGTTTTCTGTGTGATGGACGAGTGATCTCCAGGTGGCTTTGTGGATATCTTTGCGGGGGATGACGGTGCTTCGGACTACCATACCACGGGAGGCTGCAAAGTTTACGCATCGCTGGCCGTTATCATTCGATACGGCGTGCAGGCTGTTTCGCCCGATTACCGGTCTGTACATTTCCTCCCTTCCTACCTGCGCGTTCATGTCGCCGATAACGATTTTCACGTCACGCGGCGAGCAACCATCGTATGTTTGCTCTAACTGCGCTTTTTTCTCGTCATCAGGTCACCCTTCGTGTATGTAGTGGACGTTGATGATGCTGTAGTTGAAGAAATGGCCCTTAACTCTCAACATGCACATCCTTGCGTTGATCGGCTGCCACCCGATCACACGTTGTCGCATCTTGCCCAACACTATAAATCCTGTTCCCAGTTCATTGGTGGTGCCACAGCTTTGGTAGAAGGTAGCCGCTTGATGCCCGCTTTTCCACACTTTCTGTTCAGTCAAACAAAGTTCCTGCAACGCCAAGATTTCGAAGTTGCGGGGATGTAGTTCGACGTAAATTACTTTGCCGATTGTATCGAGTTGTATTTTCTTCTATGTTATTCGCAATGGGGATTTTTACTGGTGGCTTATTGGGCCTACACCAACACTCCTGTCTCGCCTGAGGGCCATCGTGCCAGTTCTGTTTAACGTCCCAACTAACACTGGTAAGACCACGCTGATGGGGCTACCACCTTGGATCTAGCTGGGCGTGGTGTAGCGTTTCTTACTCAGCCGCTGGATGCCAGAACAGACGTTGTTTGAGCCGCATCATCTTGGTGAACAGACGCTCGGGTCGTACCTCCTCAATCTAGCTGAAGTCAGAAGGACAACAGTGCCCAGGCTGCACTACCAGCTATGCACACAACTCTTAGCTGGCGGTCTTTGTCATCTCTTGACCCGTGGAAGCATGTAGTAGGAACTTGTGAGGATCAGAGCTATGTTGGACGCTCTCCTTATCGACTCACCGTTTTGCAGCCCAAGAAAGCATGGACAGATTCTAAATAACTTGCAGGATATAATCATATAACACAAATGTCGTAGCCAGAAACTTTCTGGTGGGGGGTCGTACACAAATTACGTCACGCTTTTAGGGGGGACGGGGGGTTTGGCAGAACGTGACGACCCATACAAAAAATCTAGTGGTCTCATACAAAAAGTGTGACATAGGGGGGAGGGGGGGTTGAAAAAGGTCGATTTTTGCGTGACATAATTTGTGTATCACCCCTGGACTAAAACAAATTTTTAACAAAATTTCGAATTGCTATGCATGTTTTCAAATCTACTTTCAGAAACTTAGGTAAAAACTGACATGACCTCAAAAACGTTGCACAATGGAAATGAAATAAAATATAATCGCTTAGGCTTATAACTGGTGCACTCCCCCTTGTTGCAATTGTACTCCACTGCTCTAGCGGTGTGCCCGGGGCGTATGCGATTGTGTCCGAGAAGGGTGTCACAATATTTTTTGCAATGCTCGGTGGCACAGAACGCGAGAATGAACATCAACAATGGCACCACTAGCATACAACCTACCTAGCAAAACGAAATCTACGTGAGTCAATAATGCAAAAGAACTATTTCTAAAAATATGGTTCCACTTCTTTGGCCCGCGGTGGCATTGCCAAATGCCGGTGAAGCGGAATTTTGAGCATGTTTTCCCAGCATACTAAGTATAAGGCATGTCACATGGTGCAATGTGCTAGCGTGATTTCAGTACGCGATGTGTGTAGGTGCAATTTGTTTCGATGGGGTTGTGAAACATAAGTAGAGATCGAGAATGAATTAAGATGTGATTAGCGGTCCATACGTCCAATTAGTAGACAATTGCGGATATTGCAACAGTTGAACAACAACAAATATTTATTTCATTTAGGTATACAGCGTGCTCAACGATGACTAACGCAGTTCATTTGTTGGTTCACATTTTGCCTTTATCAAGAGCAATCGATGGCACTAGGAGAAATGTTATCGCTTCCATATGGACGGAACCACTTGAAATGTGTCGAGTGATTAGTGGGAATTGCAAGCTCCAGATGTTTATCTATTTCTCAAGTTCATAGAAGAACTGTACTTATCAGCGATTATCAATTATGTGATTTTTTTTCCTGGTGTTGTACATCATTTAAAACAGTGCAAAATATCCGCACAGTATTTTGTTCCATACAGGAAATTTGAAAAGTTTTGAAACGTATTTAGGAAAACAATAGAAATAAACAAATACCCGTAAGCAAAAACAAAAATTAGTAATTAGTTGCTAACGTAGTGAGGTTTATAATACGGAAATTGTTATAAGATTGTGAAAATTGTGATAAAAAAGTATAATATTTCTTCATACATTTTTTGTATATTTCAGGTGAATTAATGTTCCTTAATGAAGCTACTCTGCTAGATAACATCAAAAACCGATATTATAAGGACAAAATCTATGTAAGTAGTCTGCAATCAAACACAAAATTGAATCAAACGAATAACACTATTATCCTTACCCTTATCAGACTTACGTAGCCAACATCCTCATAGCAGTCAATCCGTACAAGGAGATCCGGGATCTGTACTCCAAGAACACGATCAAGCGGTACAATGGCAGATCGCTCGGTGAGTTGCCACCGCACGTGTACGCCATCGCCGACAAAGCGATCCGTGACATGCGCGTCCTCAAGGTGTCCCAGTCAATCATCGTTTCCGGTGAATCGGGCGCGGGGAAAACCGAGAGTACCAAGTATCTGCTGAAGTACCTGTGTGATGCCGCGGCGACGGCGGGACCGATCGAGCAGAAGATTCTGGATGCCAATCCGATTCTGGAGGCGTTCGGTAATGCGAAAACCACGAGGAACAATAACAGTTCTCGGTTCGGGAAGTTTATCGAGGTGCATTATGATAGCAAGTGTCAGGTGGTGGGAGGTTACATTTCCCATTATTTGCTGGAGAAGAGTAGGATCTGTACGCAGAGCCCGGAGGAACGAAATTACCATGTGTTTTACTTGCTGTGTGCGGGAGCGCCGCAGCAGTTGAGGGACAAGCTGAAGATCGGGAAACCCGATGACTATAGGTATTTGTCAGGGTGTACGCAGTATTTCTCCACAGCCAATACGGATAGGAAAATTCCGAATTCGCAGAAGTCGCGGGATCACATGACGAAGGGATCGTTGAAGGATCCGATCTTGGATGACTACAATGATTTCCAGGACCTAGATCAAGCGTTGACGCGATTGGGGCTTTCCGAGACCCAGAAGTTCGAGATTTATGGATTAGTCGCGGCGGTTCTACATCTAGGTAACATTCACTTCGAGGACAATCCGGAGGATGCCAAAGGAGGTTGCCGAGTTTCGCAAAACTCGGAGAAGGCGTTGGCGATTACGGCAAATTTGATCGGGCTGGATTCGTTCGAACTGCGACAAGCTCTGGTTTCCAGGGTGATGCAGAGCAAAGGTGGTGGCATCAAGGGTACGGTCATCATGGTACCTCTGAAGATCTACGAGGCCAATAACGCCAGAGATGCTTTGGCGAAGGCTCTGTACTCGCGGCTGTTCGATCACATCGTGTCGTTGATCAATCAGAACATTCCCTTCCAAGCTTCGAGCTACTATATTGGCGTCCTGGATATTGCTGGATTCGGTAAGTTTGTGGGGTAATATCGTACATCAGAGTTATATTTGACGGAGGTGTTCCAATTGCAGAGTACTTCACGGTGAATTCGTTTGAACAGTTCTGCATCAACTATTGCAACGAGAAGCTGCAGAAATTCTTCAATGACAACATTTTGGCGGCTGAACAGGAACTCTACAAACGGGAAGGTCTCAACGTGCCGGAAATCAAGTTCACCGATAACCAGGACATAATCGGTAACTAACCTTCTCGCGCAACTACTCATCATGAATACTGAACGTCAATTTCTTCTTCTTCCGTAGAATTGATCGAATCCAAGGCGAACGGCATTTTCAACATCCTGGACGAAGAGTCCAAACTGCCGAAGCCTTCGTACGCGCACTTCACGTCCGAGGTGCACAGCGCATGGCAGGGGCACTTCAGGTTATCGCTGCCACGTGCTTCGCGCCTGAAAGCCCATCGAGTGCTGCGCGACGACGAAGGGTTCCTGGTGCGCCACTTCGCCGGGGCCGTTTGCTACAATACGGTAAGTTATGAACACCAAACATGTGATGATTGTTTTAGGCGAAGATGAAAGTAGACTTCTGTTGGAAACAGAGTGTTGACAACCAAAAAGCCGATACACCACAGGCATTTCTATTAAATTGCTGTCCGCGTTTTAGAAATTCCATAGCTTATGGGATTGTTGGACGAATATCTTAAGCGTATTTATTCTCACGTTTAGTCCAAACAATCGCAATTACAATGATCGATTTTAAGCTTCCTTCCAGAAGCTTGGAAAGCATTCTTCCATAAGCTTGGGAAGCGTCCTTCCAGAAGCTTGGAAAGCTTCCTTCCAGCAGCTTGGAAAGCTTCCTTCCAGAAGCATGGAAAGCTTCCTTCCAGAAGCATGGAAAGCTTCCTTCCAGAAGCATAGAAAGCTTCCTTCCAGAAGCATGGAAAGCTTCCTTCCAGAAGCATGGAAAGCTTCCTTCCAGAAGCATGTAAAAAGATCTTCTTTCAATAAAAGTACTATTGAGGTTCACGTTCTGGATACAACTGATTTAGTTTATTTCAGGCTGTCAACAGCAAACTTCATCGGGCGCAATGTGTATAAAAGATGCTATCAGGTAAGGTATAATATATCTCTCATTTGTGTGTGATCGGGGATAGGAAAGTTAACACACTGAATACAATACAATTCCTTCCCTTTTTAGTTAGTAATCATCACTTAACTAGAACTTACAAAGAATTCAACTTGTCCTTACAAATGTATTTTTACTTGAATTCGCTTAATCAATCGTAATATTCGATGGCACTTGAAATTCACACTGATGTAGCTTAATAGTACAGGAAATCTTCATGCTCTGCTCTCTTCTTCTTCCTAGTCGATTTTCGAGCTCCAACTGGTTGGTAATTCGATGCGTTTTTGGTTTCCACGATCTCTTGCAATGCCTCTGGATGGAGTTCACTCCTAGCTGGTGGGGGTTCATTCGACAACTCGAAACCATCGAATGGTTCTTCATCATCCGACGCAGTATATCGCCTTTTCTCTCCCCGTCTATTCGTGATACTGTCACCGACCTGGAACGTGACATTTCGTCTCCTTTCAGTCTTCTTGATGAGCTTTATCTGCCCCCTGTGGGCCGTGAGAAGATGTGCTCCGATGGCAATCTGTAAAACATTCGTAGAGATTTTTTTAGTGAACGTAGCTTCTACCCATCTCTGGGTTTGTGATACATTAGGGTTCCTATAGTAAACCTTGTCTCCTGGTGAAAGCTTTTCAAAAGGATCACCCCTAATATGTTTGGACTGATTCCAAATCATATTTTCTACAGGGGGATATGCTAAATTGCTTTTAAATGATTTATTTGGGTTTAAAAGATCCAGTAAGGTTTTGGGTTTATACCCCAAAACTTTTTCTGATGGCGAATCACCAGTTCCGAGACAAGTGTTTCTATAGTTAAAAAGAAAGTAGTTAATCTTGTCCTGAAGATTCAAAGAAAACATTTGAGGATCCACAAGAAACTTTTTCAAAATTTCTTTCGTTACCCTAACCATCCTTTCTGCCTGTCCATTACTTTGTGGATGGTAGGGTGGACTTTTTATTACTTGTATCCCTTGTTTTCTTAAAAATGTATCAAAAGAAGTTGAATTGAACGGTGGACCGTTGTCCGTAACTACGACATCTGGAAGACCATACCTTGCAAATAATCCAGCAAATTTCCTCAAAACTTGCTCAGCATTAGTTCCTGTATCCATCAACTCAATTTCCAGCCACTTTGAACAACTGTCTACAATCAGTAATAAAACATGCCCTTTAAAATAAAAAAAATCAGCGTGAATCCTACTGAAAGGTTTCAAAGTCGGTATCCACTTGTTCGTTTCCTTACTTCCTGAAACATTTGTCATCTTTAAGCATGTATCGCAACTATTCACAAAATCCTCAACGTCTCTGTTAATGCCAAACCAATAAACATACTTTCTAGCAAGCTGCTTCATTTTAATGATACCGTTATGATTGGCGTGAAGCAGTTTCAATACTTTACTTTGCATCGTAGCAGGTATCACCACTCTATCCTGAAACAATAGACATCCTTGCACTTCTTCCAAATCTTGACTTTGAGCATACACATTTTTGAAACATCTTTGAATTCTATTAGGCCAACCATTCTTAATGAACGAAAGTATTTGTTGTAAAAATGCATCCTGTTTTGTCTCTTGGGCTACTTGCGAATAATCCAATGGAAAATTGTCGAATAAATTCAATGACTTTACATAATCACATGCGGTATCCAACACCATTTCGTTTTTCAACGGAAAACGGGAACAAAAATCCGCATTCCCTTGTCTTTCAGCAGGTCTGTATAAAATATCATAATCATATATGGCCAAATCCATTATGTACCTTTGAATTCTCGTAACAAATATTGAATTCCGTCCAGGTTTGCCCAGAATCCCCAACAATGGCTTATGGTCTGTGTATATAGTGAACTTTTGGCCGTATAGAAATTTATGAAATTTTTTTACTGTAGACACTACTGCCAGCGCCTCTAAATGTAAGATAGGATAAGTTTTTTGCGCATTATTCAAAGAAAAAGAAGTAAACCAAATGGGTTTCTCGTTTCCGTTCACTACATGAGAAATTACCCCTCCTAAACCGTATGATGACGCATCAGTGCTTACAACAATAGGTTTTTTCGGGTCATAGAACGTAAGTATGTTAGCTGATAACAATTTTGTTTTCGATTCTTCGAATGATTTGTCACAAACCGAGTCCCACTCAAATCTGACATTTTTCTTCAGCAGACCATATAATGGATTTAAAGTCATGGACAGATTGGGAAGGAATTTATTATAATAATTAAGTAGACCTAAGTAGGCTTTTAGTTCATTTACGTTTTCTGGTCTCTTTGCTGCCTGTATTGTCGAAACTTTTTCCGGGTTTGGAAGAAGACCCTTGTCTGTAATTATGTGCCCTAAATAAGGCAACTTATTAACGAAAAACACACATTTATTAAAGTTAATCTTAATATTAGCTTGTGACAAACGCTCCAAAACAATTTCCAATTTTCTCAAGCACTCTTCAGGACTCTTTCCTGCAATTAGCACATCGTCAAGGTAACAATATACAAACTCAATTCCTTTCAAAACATCGTCCATTATTTGTTGAAATATCGCTGCACTCGAGGAAGCACCTTGAGGTAATCTATTGTATGTGAACAACCCTTTTATTGTATTAATAACAACAAATTTTCTTGAATTTTCAGAAAGTTTGAGCTGTGTGTATGCAGTAGTCAAATCTAATGAGCAAAAACAGGTGCATCCCGCCAAAGAGGAAAATAAATCCTGTGCTGTAGGCAGAGGATACGTGTTCGGTATCAATACTTTGTTCAACGATACTTTGCAGTCAATTACAAGCCTAATTTCGTCATTTTTCTTCGGAACGACCACTACAGGCGAAGCCCATAAACTAGTTTTGATGGGAGTTATAATGCCACCGTTCTCTAATTCCTGTAAATGTTTCACCACCTTATCTCGTAACCGATAAGGTACGTTGTAAGCTTTTTTAAAAATAGGGCTATCTTTCTTGAGCACCAAATCGGCTTCATAACCTAGGATTGGACGCGAAAAATCTCGGTTAAAAACATCATCGTATCTATTTCTCAAATCATTCACCATTTTGTCTTTATCGTTGGTCAAAGCCAAATTGTTCACACACAATGCTTTCGAGAAAATTTGTCTCCAGCCATCACAAAAAACATCCAACCAATCTCTACCAATCAATGGAACAAATTTATGATCAGTATTGATAATTACAAGCTCCAGTTTAACTTTCTTTGAATTTAACCACACATTAACCATAATTGACCCAAAAACCTCCAAAGTTGATCCATTTACAACCACTAACTTTTTCATATTTCTTTTCAATGTTGTTTTACTGAATTTGCTCAAATAGTCAGGTCTGCTTATCACCGAAACTGAGGAACCACTGTCAATTTCCATTTGAATGGATTTCCCGTCAATGCAAACATCCAACAGACAAGGTTCACTAATCCTACTAATTGATTTAATCATCATACAAGGATAGTAATCACCTGAATCTGCGTCGCTATCGTAGTCCTTCCTCAGCCGCTTGAAATAGTCATGGAGATTATCCTCATTTTCCGCCTCTAAAAATTTCACCGGATTTCCTGTCGCATTTTTCGATTTATTCAGAAATTTATAACAATTCTTTTGGATATGTCCCCTAATATTGCAATAATGGCAAATGAAATTAGAATAGCGTCCCTTGGTTTGCGATCGGGACCGAGACCTATAGTTCGTATAAGACTTCTGTAAACGCCTATTATCATAGCTTCTTTCGTGACGATTCCTCTCTCTTCCTCTTTCCGCACCAACTCTTTCTCGGTAACCTCTTGTTTCAATCCTATCACCTTTCCAACCAAGCCTTTCTTTAACTGAATGCACCTCGCTAGTTCTATTGATCGCCTGGGAACTATTCGCTGCTACCTCTTTTGTCTTCAGAATCCGTTCCGCCACCTTTAGGGTCAAATTTTCTTCATCCAACAACCTTTGTTGTAAGTTTTTATCGTATACACCATATACTAGCTGATCCCTAATCGCGGAATCCCTAAACTCACCAAAATCACAGGTCTCGGCCAGTAACTTGACGTCAAGTAAAAAATTTTCATTACTTTCACTCGGTCCCTGAACGCGGCATCGAAATTTAAAACGCATCACAATGTCTGATTCTACCTTATCGTACCTCTCTTTGAGTTTCTTTATAATGTCGGCATATGATACAGTTTTAAGGTCCGTAGCAGGATACAGACGCTTTAGTTCATGGAATACCGTAACCCCACACAAGCTCAAAAAGATGTCCTTTTTCTTAACTTCCTGGATGTCATTGCTTGAAAAAATGTATTCCATTTGTTCAACATAATGGGAAAACGATGTACCCTGTACATACGGGTCAATGGTACCGATAAGTCCCATTATCACAACTTAGGCACGACACTTGAAATGTAAAAGAAATATAATTCAAACACAACCGCGATGGCAATGTTGTAGCCCACAAACAAAAGAACCAAAAAAAATCACGTACCTGTTCGCACACCAGCAATGATCTCGCCAAGTAGCACCAGTCCGATTCCGTTTCCTCAACGTCACCACCGGCAAGTCTAGCTAATCCAAGAGCGAATCCCAAAAAGCCACCGAATCCAGCAACAGCCACCTCTAAACGATCTCCAGTCACAGCAACTTCCAACTGCCCAGCAACAGCAACAACTTCCAATTCCGCAACAACAGCAACCACTTCTTATTATGCCTCGAATTACTCGTCGACGGCCTATACCAGGGAAAGCTTTCAACCTGGGAACACAATCTTCCTTGCCTGAGCTGCTCAAAAGCACTTCCGCTCAATCCTCCTGGTAGCGTCACTTGAGACCGGCAAAGGAAACCTCCAGAATTGGCCGAAATCTGCCCAATTGAACGCCTTGCACAGCTTCTCCAGAACCACTTCACTTTTGCACGCAAACTTAACTTTCACTTTTAACCTCGTCGTCAGCTAAAAAGATCTTCTTTCAATAAAAGTACTATTGAGGTTCACGTTCTGGATACAACTGATTTAGTTTATTTCAGGCTGTCAACAGCAAACTTCATCGGGCGCAATGTGTATAAAAGATGCTATCAGGTAAGGTATAATATATCTCTCATTTGTGTGTGATCGGGGATAGGAAAGTTAACACACTGAATACAATACAGCATGGAAAGCTTCCTTCCAGAAGCATGGAAAGCTTCCTTCCAGAAGCATGGAAAGCTTCCTTCCAGAAGCATGGAAAGCTTCCTTCCAGAAGCATGGAAAACTTCCTTCCAGAAGCATGGAAAGCTTCCTTCCAGAAGCTTGGAAAGCTTCCTTCCAGAAGCTCGGAAAGCTTCCTTCCAGAAGCTTGGAAAGCTTCCTTCCAGAAGCTCGGAAAGCTTCCTTCCAGAAGCTTGAAAAGCTTCCTTCCAGAAGCTTGGAAAGCTTTCTTCCAGAAGCTTGGAAAGATTCCTTTCAGAAGCTTGGAAAGCTTCCTTCCAGAAGCTTGGAAAGCTTCCTTCCGGAAGCTTGGAAAGCTTCCTTCCGGAAGCTTGGAAAGCTTCCTTCCAGAAGCTGGGAATGCTTGTTGTCATCGACGCTCGCTAGGGGAAGGTCACCAAAGGGGAACGTCACTAATTTTTGTTCACACCCTACATTGGGAAATTTCAAGGCGTGCTAGTCTCAAAAAGATTCAGGAAAGTTTCATGAACATTTCAGGGAGTCTAATGAGGATTCAGGAGGTTTACGAGGGTTTCCGATGATATTTAGTGATTATAGGTTTATGATGATATTTAGTGTATGGATGATGCAAATGATATGGTTTCTTGGGATAGCAATGATAGTAGAATCTCAAATAATTATTAAGGTATGAGCCGACAGTTATTTCATATATTTTAATCGTCTCGATTGCAGAACCAATTCATCGAGAAGAACAACGATGCTTTGCATGCCTCTCTCGAGGGACTGGTGCAGGAGTCGGAGAATTTCCTTCTGAAGCGGTTGTTCGTCAATGGCAAAGCTCCCTCCACCAAGGGCAAGTTGGCTTTCATTTCCGTTGGATCGAAATTCAAAACTCAACTGGGAGAGCTGATGGACAAACTGGAGAAGAACGTGAGTTTTGTTAGGTTTTGCTAACATCTGTCATTAACAACAAGGATCACGTACTTCCAGGGCACAAATTTCATCCGCTGTATCAAACCGAACAGCCGCATGGTGGACCACGAGTTCGAGGGAGGTCTGGCGTTGGCACAGCTCAAGTGTTCCGGCACCACGTCGGTGCTGGAGCTGATGGAGTACGGCTACCCATCGCGAGTGCCGTTCAACGAGCTGTACAACATGTACAAGTCGTATCTGCCGCCGGAGCTGGCCAAGCTCAATCCGCGTACCTTCTGCGAGGCGATGCTGCACTCGCTCAAGCTGAACAACAATGATTTCAAATTCGGCATTACCAAGGTGTTCTTCCGGCCGGGCAAGTTTGTCGAGTTCGATCGGATCATGAAATCGGATCCGGAGAACCTGCGGGCGATCATTGCCAACGTCAAGAAGTGGCTCGTCCGTTCCCGATGGATCAAATCGGTCTTCTGTGCAATCTGTGTGATTAAATGTGAGTATGGAAATCAATTCATTCAATTCTATTCAACTTTTCAAGAAGTGTTTTGTTAAAATTACAATTTGGGCTTCTTTAGAGCATCAAGTTACTGAAATAAGCTTTATGAACTTGAAGGTTCTGATCAAGTTCATAGGGGCTTCTTACGCAGCTTAAAAGCTGCTTAAGATGCTTTTTAGAACTTTATGGAGTCTGAAGTTGTTCTTGAGCATACTTTAGCTTTTAAACAGATTGAAATTTACGTTTGAAGCTTTATCTGAGCTTTATAGGACTTGAAAGTATGTTTTGCCATGGGAAGCGGAACTTTTTTTTACTGGAGGCACAAGTTTGACGCTATCCCACCATTTCAGTGAAAAACCGCATCATTTACCGCAACAAGTGCGTACTGGTGATGCAGAAAACGGTCCGCGGCTATCTGGCCCGGAAACAGCACCAACCACGCATCAAGGGCATCATCAAGATCAACGCAATCAAGTCAAACCTGAGCAAGATGCACGAAATTGCGAACCAGCTAAAGTCCGAGCGGGAAAACATGCTCAAGCAGGTGACCGACGTTCAACGGACGATCGAAGCGGCCGTAACGAGGATCAAGGGCGATCCCAAGATATCCGCTGCGCAAATAGACGGTCTCTATGGGGACATCATGAACAAACTGGACAATCAGATGAAGACGATCCATCTGAAGCTGCAGGAACAGCGAAACGCCGAAGAACAGGAGCGACTGCGGAAGATCCAAGCCGCTTTGGAGGCGGAACGGAAAGCCAAAGAAGAAGAGGAACGGAGGCTACGGGAAGAGGAGGAGAACCGAAAGAAGTATGTAGTTTGGAATTGCTTTCGAAATGTTACTAGAGTGAACGATTTTTTTTCGGAATTTTCAGGAAAGCCGAAATGGAAGCTAGGCGTAAAGAGGAGGAAGCTCGCCGTTTAAGACAAGAGGAGGAAGACCGGAAAGCAGCCCTGGCATTACAGGTAACTTTACGAATGTGTATACATTTTTTTTTTTTATTTTACATTCTGCAGATTCTCTATTAACTGATTGCTTCAAAACCATGATAAAACATAAAATCTAACATAGCTAATACCATTACAGGTTTTGTCAAGAATTTAGACATAAATATATAGAATTTTGTTTTATGAAGGTTTTGAAACAGTTTTAGAGCAAACTTCTGTCCAATGAAACCGTAATAAAACTTAATTATGACCAGCTCAGGTACCATTTTGAAGTCAAATTAATCAAACTTGTCTTTAAAACTATCATACAATGAAATGAGCTAACTTTATGATGGTTCTCAGAACCTCTTCAAAACCAATTAGACTTCCAATTGCTACTTGTGGGAGTTGTGCAATTTTGCAATTTTGAGTAGGCATATTATATGAGTATCAACAAAATGTCTTACCTCCATAGGCCCAGCTGGAAAAAGAAGCCCAAGAAGACATCCAGTACCGGCAACAGTTGGAACAGGAACGACGCGATCACGAACTGGCGCTCCGGCTGGCTCAGGAGTCTAACGGACAGGTCGAGGACAGCCCACCTTTGCTGAGAAAGTATGAAACATTTTCCCCTTTCCTTAGCTTTCCATCTTCACCTTTTACTGACTATTGCTGTCAAGATTTCCGGAATCTGACCTCTTTTCCAACATACAGGGTTGAAGTAATTTTAAGATTTGTACAAAGAACGCGCTGAACTTTTCGTCGATTTGTCGTTGGTTGCTGAAGTTACATTGTTTTGGACTTTTCCTGATAAAATTGTTTGCCACACTTTTAGATTGTAAATAGTGAAAAATTCGAACCACTCATCACATTTGTTGTGAATTTTACACTTTTCATTTGTCAGTCAAAATCCAAAATTACACACACCCTGTATATACTACCCTAAATATCCTAAACTCCTTTCTATTTAGCCACACGGATCTTTCATTTTATCGTATCCCGGTCCTTTACTTTTTCGTCAAACTTCCAACTTCAAAAACTATTCTACCCCTGAACTTCTGATCTTTGAAAGCTACCTACTAAATTAATCAATGAAGAAAGTTACCATTACAACACGATTACAATTTTGTCATCCCACATTGGATCATTTCACAGCGGTACGCCAGAAGTTACGCCTTTGGGTAATCCCAACAGACTGATCAGGTACTTGTCGATTTATAGAGAAAACATTAGTTTATGTACTGAAAGTAGATTACCCCCTCATTTTACCATTTGTACTCACCTGTTCTCTGTCCTTCTCCATATGTATGTGCTTCTGCCACGCTAGTTGTACATTATTATTTTTTTAATTTGTCTTGTTGCGTTTGTCTTGTTTTGTAGTTTCGTCCTATCAAACATGCATTTTCACGTTTATCTTTTTTCCTTATGTAAGGCCGTAACAAATCTCACCTTCTTCCATTCATCTATGCTACTGCTTTAAACAACAAGCTGCAGCACTATATCGTTTTCAGCATGAGTCGTACATTTAGGTACCTAACGAGGCTTGTTGAATCAGAACTAGTTTTGCAGCGAGTTGGGGAAGTGGA
The DNA here is from genome assembly GCF_035046485.1 of Aedes albopictus. NCBI lineage: Eukaryota > Metazoa > Arthropoda > Insecta > Diptera > Culicidae > Aedes > Aedes albopictus. The sequence goes on along the minus strand of NC_085136.1, from coordinate 120,379,422 downwards.
ACCATCTCGGCAGGGCTCCTATTTTGGGCACTTTTCTGCTATTAACACAGCCAAATTTGAACCAATTGACACAATTTTTTGGCAAGCGGTGAGATACGTATCTAGCAGTGTACAAAGTTTAAAGTCAATTGGTTTGGAATTGATTAAGTTAAAGCGAAGAGTGCCCAAAATACCGGCCACTGCCCAAGTGGCACGCTACCCTACTAATAGAATGTAAAGCAACTCATTTGAGTAGCCAGTAGCACATTGTTCGTTCATAATCAGTACAACTATTTTTCATTGTGCAACTCATTTCACCAGTGCGAAAAAGTAGGTTATTATGATACTGAAATGCGTTGTATAAAATAAGAGTTATGATGCTGGATTGCTTAAAAATAGTTGAAATCATTTTCAGACAATTTGACAGATTCGTGTTTCCTTAGAAATTTTCTGAGAAAATCTGTTTTTACTTATGTTGAAATCAGGAAACAAAATATTGCGAATAGCTCGAAATTGGAACAGTTACATCTATAACTGGGCATCTGTTTTGAATCCACTTAAATCGGAAGAAGTACGGAATTTCTGATACAAGTGTGTGTTGTTAGACGTGGTTTTCGAGTTTTTTACAACAGTCGAATGGTGTGAAAAACTCGGACACCACTTTTGGGGCTTTATAAGGAAATATCTCACGAAAAATACGGGTGCTCCGGCAGAAATAGGACAGTATTTCGACACAAGGAAATTTTTTAGGGGATTTTCTGAAGAAAGTACTGAAAGTTTCCGGAAGTAACCACCTTCCTGGTGGTATTCTTAAAAATAACCCTAATTGCTTAGACTTAGGGAGAATTAAAAAAAAACTGAATGATATTTTTTTCTGTGGAGAAATTTTTGTCAAAATTTAGGAAGAATGTTTAGAGTAGTGTGATTGTTGTGACAAATTCTGCTGGGGATGTTTTAAGCAAAATCCATAAAAAAAGCTTTTAAAACAATCACTATTAAAAGCCTCTTAGAGACAATTTTGAGATTTTTGTTAAAATTAATTACATACATTGGAAATTAGTTGAAGGTCACTCTAAACATGTGAAAGAGATAACAACTCAAAAATAATAGAAAATATTAAAAAAAATGCACGTGAGTCCTTGAATTACCAGAATTTAACAGTCCTTTATAGGTTAGTACGCAATTAGATACGTAAAGCTTGTTTGTTTCCCTAACATCAAGTGTAGTCTCGGGTGGGCAAAGTCCGATTCTTTAACTATCAGCAAGGCAGAATAAATGCAATTTTAGAAACTGTCACCAATAACAAGGACTTTGTACTATGAATCCTTATTACTAAAATACATTACCCCAACTTGACAAACCGGATGTCACTAGGGTTCGGTTTGGTAGATCTTGATCCGTAACACAACACAAAAAGGCGATCTACCTACGTTACGGGCTCCGTTAAAGATCGAGCATATTTTAAACCCCCTCAACCATTCATCCATCAGCACGGGTCGCCTGACACCTTGGATTTTGGTTCCCTGTTAAGTGGATTTTTAGCCCCGGAAAAGGTGGTCCGTAGTGTTATTCTTAGCCAGTTGAGACAACCGCTACCGACACTACACAGCTATCTAGGCTGATCGGGAGAAGAAGTTAACATTGATGGTTAACTTCTAAACGAGCCCGTTTAGCCACCGTTCCGTTTGGTCCAGGATGTTTTTGTTGGAAAGAATCCAAGGAGAAATTCCAGAAGAAATCTCGGGAAAAATCCTGGGATACATTACAGAAGGGATACCGAAAAAATCTGGGAAGAGTTTCAGGAAGATTTCTGGGAGGAATCCCTGAAGAGATTCCCGAAAGAATCTAGCAGGAGTCCCAATAGAAATCTTGGAAGGATTCCCGGTAGTATTACATGAAGTAATCCCTGAAATAATCTCAACAAGAGTCAAATAGACTAGAAGAAGTTCTTAGAATTAACATAAAACCAAAATAACAGGTATTAGGTTTTTAAAAGGTTCTTGAAACCTCTTCAATTAGTCTTGAAGTCAAAAAAATGTTACTTGGAAAAGTACTACTCTATTAAGAGTATCCAGGAGAAACCCAGGAAGAAATCCAAAAGGAAACCTAGGAAGGCATCCCGAGAATTCTTCATGCAAGATTCTGGAGAAATCACTAAATGAATTCTCTTAAAGTATATCGGGAGACACCCCTTAAAGACTTCTGAGTTAAATCCCTATACACGCTTAAAGTGCTATACACATCGCATTTGTAACAGTTAGTCACTGTGGAACACCGCTGCAAATCCGGGAGAATGTGTGAAATTTATGTGTACGACGTACTCACGCCGTGAGCTGATGGCCAGTTACACATTTTTGAGCTCTTGGCTTGTGTTGACAAACGCTCCAAAAAGCGACCGTTTGTCATTTTTTTCAACAAAAAAATAAAGAAAATTTTCCGTGAAATCCGTGAATAATCAATATAGAAATCATAGGATAAATCTGTGAAGGAATACCGAAATGAATATCGGGATGCATAGGCGCCAACTTGTGACGTAGTTGAGGGCAAAGCTTTCCAAAATTGGACAATATTCAGCTTTTTTTCAGCTCAATGCACTATTTTTCACGTGAATATACCTAAAGGTAGATGAACTGTCAGACCAAATGTATGAAAAAATCACGGGAGAAAGCAATCCCTAATAAACTGTGCTCCCTGAGAGTATCTCAAAATAAGTCCTTTTATTCAAAGTTTTGAATATCCTAGCGAAACTTCTGAAAGAATCCTAGAGGAACTCCTGAAGGAATCTCGGAATAAATCCCTGAAGTTATCATTGAAGAAATTTTTGGAGAAATCCCAAAAATTAATAATGTAGGAATCCCGGAAGGAACTCCTTGGAGCAGTTCCGGAAAAAAAAAATCCTTGAAGAAGGAATCCCCAGAGGAATGTAGGAAGAAGTTTGAAGAAATCCAGGCTGGAATCCTTGACAGAAACTCAGTGGAAATTACTGAAGAAATTCTGGGAGGAACCTCTTAAAGAATCATGGAAATGGAGAAATCTCTGGAGGAATCCCTAAAAATATTTAGGAGGAATTTCCGAATGTATTTTGGGAGCAAAACCTGAACCAATGCCGGAAGAAGTCTAAAGGAAAGAATCGTTATATGATTTTTGGGAGGAATTCCTAAATGAAACCGCGTAAAATTGAATGACGAATCAATGAAAAAAAAACCACAAGGAATCCCAATAGGATCTCCAAATAAATTTTGCCAGCAAAATCACAGCAGAAATCCATGAAGTAATCTCAGAGGGAATACCACACAAATCTCTACAAGAATACCGAGAACAAATCTTTGAAAGAATGTGTTAATGAGTCTCGAAAAGAACCTCTAGTCTAAAAGACACTTGAGAGAAAAAAAAATCTGGGAGGAATCAACGAATGAAACTCAGGATGAATCCCGAAGAGTTCCCAGAAGGAATCCCGAAGGAAATCCCCAAAGAAAATCCGGAATGGATCAATGACTAATCCCGAAAATAATTCCGGTTGAAATCGCTGAAGGAATCCCGGGATAAATGCCGGAAAAAATCCATGAAAGAAACTCGGAAGAAATCAAATCGCTGGTGGAATCCTTGACAAAATCTTAGAAGAATACCTGAAAAAAAGAACGCCGGAAGGTGTTCCGGGAGAAATCCCTAGTGGAATCTCGTTAGAAATCAATGGAGGAATGTCGGAAGGAAGCCCTGGTTAAATCTTTAATGGAATCCCTGGAGAAAAGAATCATTAAATGAATCTTGGGAAGAATTCCTAAATGAAACTACGTAAAAATATATGATGAAATTTTGGAAGGTATCAATGGAAGAAGGTATCTGTAATAATCCTTGAACAAAAAAAACACCGGATAAAATCCCTTATAGAATGCCACAAAATATGAAGGAATCCTCACAATGGGCGACTTTGGGACCTACTCACAATTTCGAGCGCACAAATCTTTTCGAAAACAAAACCAGCGCACCTGATCTTTTTATTTTAAGCTTATCACAAGTGAGGAAGAACAGAATAAAAACTCACAGTTGTTTTATGCTTGTTTCTTGAGATTTGTGCGTTTGAAGTTTTGATGCACTTTTGAAGCGGGATTTCAAGACGTTTGTCCTTAAAGGAGTTGATGAAGCAACCTCGGTAAACATGCTGAAAATTGAACTTTCAACTACTGGGACAAGTTGTCCGCCATAAAACTGCACTCTGATCCGGAGGTTTAGGAACGCTCTGGAACGCTTGATGTTGGTCGAAAACAAACCAGAATATGGTGAAATTTGCGAAAAAGTTAAGTTAAGTTAAGTAGGAGTCGTGAGTTCGAGTCTCACCGAGAGGACGAGTAACTTTTTCGCAAATTTCACCTCAATTTGTCCATTTCTCACTCACGCCATTATATGTAAAGTCTAGCTTTTGGAATAAAGTAAAACTTCCATTCGGCTGGTTAAGCCGCAAAAATCGATAATTAATTAATTTAATTACAGAATATGGTGTTTTTGATTCACAAATTGGGAGGGACAATCTGTAGCCCGAAATCTTCGGTGGAAGCAATTCCTGCAGAGTGCATTAGTCCGCATTACCTGGTCTCGGCTAGTTATGGACATTTGCTGGAAACCCGGACATAAGACATTAATAAAGGATCACTACCAACAAAATCTCTCGAGTCGAGGTCGGAGTCTTTATTCAGTCAAAATATGGACTCAACGCTTGCTTGCTTCGAAAACATCTCGGGTAAGTGTACCAGCTATCGCAATAGTGGTTCCCTATTTGGCCATAGTGGTTATTTAAGTTAATTCCAAATTTTTCATCATTTCAAAAGTGTTAATGACAAGATACTTTTAATTTGTTGCTATTAAAACTTTCATAATAGGTCAAAGCTTAAAAGCTTTCTAAATTTCCACTATGGCCAAATAGGGAACCACTATGGTCATAGCTGGTACACTTACCCGAGATGTTTTCGAAGCAAACTACGTTGAGTCCATATTTTGACTGAATAAAGACTCCGACCACGACTCGAAAGATTTTGTTTTTAGTAGTGATCTCAGAACCTTGGCATTACATTTAGTCAGCTCCTTGATGGCATCTTATGTGTTCGTCGAAGGGAACTCCTTTCAACTTCTTGTCGTCGCCGTATCCATTAGCGGAAATCCATTATTCGGCAGGCTACACAAGCTTATCCAACGTTTATATTGTTCTATCAAAACCTTCCAGCATGGACTGCAACTCGATAGCCGACTCCTCAGTAAGTTTTGTGAGTTTAAATAACATCTGCGGCTTGATCTGCGGGAGTCGTACATGCTCGATTCTCAATTTCTGCGTTGTATCCATTATTGGTATTACAGCGGTTCCTCCAAGTCTTTGACCTTGTCAAACAACATCGACTAAATGTAATAAAACATGCTGTCGAACTCTGATCGCTTCTTGATGTAGATCACGTGCTCCTCCGTGAACTCAGCATAGGTTCACCTTCTTCTATAGTTCGTAGAACTTTTCATTCGAACATTTCAAGTCGGACCGTTAGGCGCTGTCCAAAAATTACGTAGACTCATTTTTTAACATCTCAGATTCTCCCATAGTCGACTTTTATCTATCCAAAATTTTCGAAATTTGTAATGGCTTGGGACATAATTTGCTAAGCAATTTTGTATCAGATATCATCTTCTTTGAAGAGATGTCACACGGATTCTCCAGGGGTTCATCGAGGTATTTATACTAGGATTCCTTCAGGAATTCATGCTTCCTCCAGGAATTACTCTGAGTATTCTTGCTGGATTCGCTCTGCGATTCCTTCAGGGATTCTTCCAGATATTATTCTTCTAGGAGAGATTTTCCATTAGCAATTTACTCAGGCGTTTCTCCGAGAATCATTTCATGAATTTCTGTTGGTATTTCTCTATTAATGCCTTTCTCCAGAAATTTCTGTTGGGATTCTTCAGGCAATATACCTGCTCGGATTGTTTCAAAATTCCTTCCTGAGATATCTTAAAAAAATACTGTAGGAATTCCTCTAGAAATTTATACAGAGGTTCCTTATCCTTTGGACATTTTTTCCAAGAATTCTTCCATAAATTTCTGTTGATATTCCTCCAGGAATTTCGGTTGGTATTCCTGCTGCAATTCTTTCTGGAATATATCCAGGAATTCCTGCATTCATGCTAAGATTCCATCACACGACTTCACTGACATTCCTGATGAGATTACTTCAGATTACTCAAAGGATTTCTCCAAGAATTCCTCCATAAATTGATCCAAAAATGTATCCATGAATTACGCCAGAAATCCCTGTTCGGATTCCTTTGATATTTTCTGCTGCATCTGTAATTTCTACTGGGATTTTTTAAAAGATTCCTTCACAAATTTCTCTTGGAATTAATCAAATAATGCCTGCAGAGGGTTTTCTCCAGGAATTCCCCATGTGGTTCCTCCAGAGCTTATCCCATTGGGATTCCCTCAAGTATTTCTCCAGGGACTCCTCTTAGAATTTATTCAAGATCTAGAAATCCTTTCTGGGACTCCTCCAATTATTAATGATGGAATTTATCCGGCAAACCCTGCTGTGACTTCTCTATGGATTCCTCCAGGAACTCACCTAGAGATTTTGTTTTCCAGAGATTCTTTCAGAATTTCTCCAGGGATGTTTCTAGGAATACCTCTTCGTATTCTTGCTGTAAAACCTTTTCAGATTCCTTTGAGAATTTTGAGATTGCTCCTGGAATGCTGCAGGGATTTCTCCAGAAATTCGTGGTGGGAATCCTCCAAGTAGTCTTACTGGGATTCCTCAAGCATTTTTTGCTGAAAATATTCCACGAATTCCTAGAGGACTTCAAATAACTAGAGAATAACTACAGAAACACCATTTGGAAATCCTTGAGAAGTTTCAGCATGCATGCTTGGAGAAATTCTGTTAGGAGTTCCTGAAGGAATTCCAGCAAGAATTCCTGGAGGTATTCCCGAGAGCAATCCCTAAAGGGATCATCGAAATACTTTCTGGAGGAATGCTAGGAGAAATCCATGGGGTAATCACAGCAGAAATTTCAAGCAGAAACCCAGTAGGCATTCCTGGAAGAATTCCAAGATGATTTCTCAAAAGATTTCTCCAACAATTTCTCTTGGCACTCCTATGGGGATGCCTGCTGCGGTTCGAAAATTCCTCCTGGATTCTCTCCTGCGATTTCTCAAGAAAACCCTCTTGAATTTCATCCACAACCACAAGTTCATTCATTCATTCTTAGATTTCTTCAAGGATTTCTCTTGGAATACATGCAGTAGTTACTGCTAGAATTCCTGGCAGTTTTTTTCGGGAATTTATGCTGAGATTTCTCAATCATTTTCACCAGGATTATTTCCAGATATTGATCTTGAGAGTCCTCAGACACTTCTAAAAGATTCCCTGAAGGTATAAACCCAGAAAAAAAAACAAACAAACTGGAGAATCCTACCAGGAATGTTTAGAGTAATCCCAGTATCAGTCCTGGAGAAATCCCAGCTGCAGCAACTTAAATAATCTCAAGAGGATTCTCAGTAGGAATACCAAGTTCTGAAGCAACTCATGAATAAATAACAGCAGGAATTTCTGGAGGAACCACAGCAAAACTTTCCAGTAGTGATGTCTGAAGTTTCTTGGACGAATTCTTGCAGAAGTTTCCAGAGGATTTCCTGGAGGGTTCTCAGGGGAAATTCATGGAGGAATTCTTGAAGGTATTTCTTCTGCAGTCCTAGCAAGAATTTCTAGATAATCTTATCAGGTATTCCTGGAGACATTCCTACAGAAATCTTCTGAGAAATCCCCATGAAATTCCTCAAAAAATGTCTGATGGGACTTGCTATGGAGGTTTCTGCCAGGATTCCCAAACATATTCTTTATGTGATTCTTCTAAGGACTTTTCAAGAGATTCCTTCTTGAATTTTTTCATGGATTTCTTTGGGAATCTCTCGTAGAGTGTCATAAAATTTCTACAAAGTTCTTCCTGGAATTCTTGCTACGATTTGTCAAGTATTTTCAGCCTGGTTTTCTCCAGTAGTTGCTCTCGGAAGTGCTCCAAGATTTTCTGGAGGATTCCCAGCAGGAATTGCCTGAGAAATCCTAGCAAAACTTCTTGGTGGAATCTACCAGAAGTTTCTGAATAAACCCGAGCAGAAGAGAATAACAACAGCATAACAAAATGCGTTATTTTGGCAAAATAACTGCATAATAGAATTAGTAATTTTTATGTTATTACCATAACATATTGAGTTATAAACTTGTCTGTCATAAGCGGCAAAATAACAAGTCACATAACAAAAATTTGTTCCTGGAAAATCAATTCAATAACATGTTTTGTTAGTGTCAATAACAACTTAATAACAGTGAATTTGGAAAATGTTTCAATAACAAATTTTGATATTAAAGAGTTATTGATAACATTCCGAAAGCAAAATTGGTTATGATATCAAACGATCGCATATGCTGTTGAATAGGATGCTTAAGTGGAGGCGATATGCGTACACTTTACCCGTGATTTAATGGAAGCATTTACGCACATGGCCTCCACTTTAGCATCCTATTCTACATTATATTTGACATCGTGTTGGCTGAGAACGCTATACATATTTATACCATCATGTGAGAAGGGTGGAACAATCATTCCGAACTTCAGTTTCTCTCTTCCCTCATAGGCGTATTTTCAACTAGGCTCAGTGTACCAGTTATGGCTATAGTACCTCAAATTCGCCATAGCTGATTTTCAACCTTTAACGATGAAAATCATCAAGAAAAAATATGTGAACAATAGATCACGTTCATAAAAGATGATTGCACTCATTTAAATTTCACATTTTGCTCAAATTATGATAGAAATAATTCATTTTCCTTAGTATTTCGGCTTCCTTGCACCCTATTTCGCCATAGTGTACCAGTTATGGCAAATCCCATAAGGAATGCATGTAAATAGTGCGAAGTGGAACCGAAATTAAAAAGTATGTCCACAGGGTTCCTATCATTGGCACACGCTGTAATAAATAGTAAAAGTGGATTTGGCTCAGATTTTATATTTTTCCTGTAAAGTACGAATACAAATCTATCATTTGACATATCGAAGACATCCGTCGGTCTTCTTCTTATTTTTGTAGAAATAGTTTTCCTAAGGTAGTGCGACAACTGGTACAGGCACCCTATTCGTGTAATCTTTGACCACTAAATAGGTAGATCCGACTTCAAACTCTGGAAAGATAGGGAAAACGGTTCTACGACATTACCCGGAAAACCATTACCCGGAATGCCATTTACCGGAAAACCATTACCCGGAATGAACCATTTACCGGAAAACCATTTACCGGAAAGACCATTTACCGGAATAGACCATTTACCAGAATGTACCATTTACCGGAATGAACCATTTACCGGAAAACCAATTATGGGAAAAGATTTTTTCCCGAAATTTGTTTCCAGATTGCACAGCGATATCCAGACATTTGATCACATGCCTTTTGCACTGGTCATCTTTTGACCCAAACCATGACCCGGTCATTTAGATGAACACTAGTTTCGCCTAATTATGATTAGCAGTAAATTAGTAACTCGACAGAGCTGTCATCGTTATATAGTTACTTTCATGTGGATCTACGTGTTTATAAATAATGTGCTGAATGTGATTGCTAATATTTCCAGCAGATGTTTTCCCTTCTTTTAACATGGCTGTTCTTTCTAGGTTTACTGTTATGGTCGAACAGTTCAAATTTTTTCCCGGAAGGACATTTTCCGGAATAATGAATTTCTTAGAAAAACAATTTTCCGAACTGCCCCATTTCCCGAAATAATCCATTTCCTGGAAAGTCGTAGGAAAACCTAAGATCTCAAAAGATGTTTTGGTGTCTTTAAACATTACCCGATATTTTGTTTCCTATATGGAATAATTTTATCAGTTGAGCCTTAAAACTATATTCTGAATATTTTTTTCACGAATATAGAACTAGAACTAAATTCTCGGTGCAGTTCACTTAGCAAAGTAGAGTTAGCATCGTTAAGCTGAATGAACATTTTTAGACTGGCAGCGAAACTGTAGCTTTTTCATATGACATTTTCTTCATTTTCGTCGAAACTTGTTCTTTTAGGTTCATTTACGAAGTTTATTAGCAGTCAAACTGTTTACTGTATAGGAGATTTGCCCTTCTTCAAATTATAGGCTGTTCTTTCTAACGATTTAACGTTACATAGTTGGTTAGCGGCCAATCGATTAATTCCATCTAGTGTTTCCCCTTCTTAAAAAAATGGGCTGTTCTTTTGACTTAAATTGTTATAGAGCGTTTGGTTACCATATTGTTTATTGGAATTTGCTGCTTTTTATGTAGGAGTTTTGCCCTGCTTTAATTGTATCAAGTTGCTCGCTGCAAACTTGATTAGCGAAACTATTAACTTTGTCTGATATGTTTCTTTTTTTAAAATGTGTTGTTCTCTCAACTAAGCCTATTACAGAATTGTTTAAATAACATACTGTTTATGTCACTCTTAGATATTTGCCCTTCTTCTAGCAACAGGCTGTTCTTTCGATGCCTGTTTTCGGTCAGTTTTCACTTTTTTTTTTTGAACATGCACATTTTAGTACCGCCCACCCCAGTTAGTATGACCGCATCTCATCTGATCAACTTTTAGGTTGACTCTCGCTAATCTTGTTCAAATTGTTCAAACGTCATTTTGCTCAGGGATCGGGGTGAAACGAGACACAAAATCAAAACAAAACAACAAAAAAGATTTCCATTAGTGTGTTTTTCGATGCCCCACAGAGTTATTACAAGTTCAAATTAAAAATGAATTCCGTTGGTTTGCATGAGATGTCATTCAAACCAAGGGGGGTAGACGATCCAAGTAACATAATTGTCACAGAAAAGGCACGGCAGCGCAGGGTTTTGTTGCGCAGAAGTCATTGTGACTTACTTCTAACATATAAATACCTACTTGCTAGAAGTAAGTCAACATGACTTCTGTGCAACAAAAATCTGCGCCACCGTGACTGTTCTGTGGCAAGTGTGTTACTTGAGAATGAATATGTTTCCGGTAAATAGAACATACCGGTAAACGGTCTTTCGGTAAATACTACATTCCGGTATATGGTACATTCCGGTAAATGGTGCATTCCGGTAAATGGTACATTCCGGTAAATGGTACATTCCGGTAAATGGTTTTCCGGTAAATGGCATTCCGGGTAATGGTTTTCCGGGTAATGGTTTTCCGGGTAATGGTATAGAATCAGGGAAAACATGTGAAAATACAAAATATTTCTGAAAAATCCCTTTCAAAACCATCTACAATTTTAGATTCAGCTGTCTGTATTAGATTCGTTCAAACAAGTTTACTCAATAAGTTTGAAATTTTTATCATTGAAATTCTCATGTCAGAGGCGGAATCTGGAACGTCCCTTTCAAACACCACCTTCAATATCGTTTGCTATGTTCTCGTTTTGATGTATGTAGGGTACTTTTCAGCTACAACTCAGTCAATTTCAATCCTCGCGCCGCCCAGCAGGGACTTGGTTTTGTACACATTACAGCACCTCCATGTCACGTTATACATCACACCTCTTATCAAATGTGATACCGTAAGCGTAACATACTTTGCGCACCTAGGGCCTAACTTTTTTTAAAAATCGTTCAACAATTTTGCTAATGCATTATGCAAACTTTTTTCCACGGAATACTATCACTAGCTAGTATTCCGTGGGAAAAGTTTGCTTGCACTCTGTCTCAGTTAGGATGTAATAAAAAATGGAAGAAGAAGACAAATTGATGAGAGAATATGCAGTTGTTCCCCTCACTCACGAAATGATGTAAATAGCGTTGTAGAATGACGTAGGTTTTTTTTTTCAAAACTTGTTTTAGTTTTGATAGCAATAGCATAAAGTATTTGTACACTTTCAATAATACAATAATAACTAAACTTGTTCCACAACAAAATGTAATATTAAAATGTTTTTTTTAATTGCTGTTTACTAATAGCTTGGTCATAACAAAATAAGATTGTCCAACAAAACATGTTATGGAAACGTAATACCTTGATAATTCAGTAATAACACAACAAGATATAAAAACAGGTTTTGTGATTTCGTAGTTATTAATTTGATATTCCTCTCTGCTCGGGAACCCTAGCAGCACTCCTTAATTCCAGCGAGAATTCCTGAAGGAATCGTAAATGAGTTTCCAACAGGAGTTACTGGGAAAACCCGCAAGAAAATTTCTGAAAAAGAATCACAGCAGGAATTTTTGGAGGAATCTCAGTTGTAATCACTAACGTAGGTAGATTTTTCTTCTTTCTTTTTCAATCTGTTAAACAAATACAAAAAAGAAAAGGATGGAAGAGGGTAGTACTTGCACTCTGTTTCTCGTGTTTATCAAGGAGAAAAAAGGAAAAGCTGCCAATACTAGTGACTGTAGTTGCAAAAGCTATTCCAACAATAAATTCTAGGTTCCATCCAGGAATTTCTTCAAAATTCCTGAATTCCCGTTATTCCTCCTGGGATTTCTCCAAGATTTCCTGGTGAAATCTTTTGGGGGTTTCTACGTTGAGATGCAGGCTCTGTTCAGGAGGTGCATTTCATCACAAAAACAACTTCGTGAAACATATGAAAATTCCCAAAAATCCCTAAATGTTCACAATTTCTTTTGTTTCACAATTCTTTTATAATTACTGTCATGGAAAATAACTAAACGGATCTCGAGTTCTTCGGAACATTCTTCTCATCACACTTTTAGGACAGCTTAGAAGTTTCTGATCGAAGACAGTTTTTAATAACCGTTTGGTATAAGATCATTTTACCACTATGCTAGGCGAATTGTTGCCAAACAACATTATGCCAAACGGGGTACACCAGGAAGATCCTGAATGGGGATCTCAAGTATTCAATGGATTCAACTCAACTTTCTAGTAAATAAAAGAACTTGTGCTTCACATGAATACAATCATGCTAACATTCACTTAAACATCATTAAATGCTCAACTTCGTTTAAAAAACATAGTTCCTCCAACAAATTATATGTAGCACGTAGGCTCCACTGCATCTCAATCTCATATTATGCTAATATTCACTAATGCTCCTGTGCAGTAGAATTTGTTTTAGAAGTAGTAGTAGTTGTAGCAATCCCATAAGTTATAGCAGTTTCCCTCGTTGAGTCCCCGCCATTCGGCATGAATTACTCAAATAGTTCGTGAAATAACACGTGCGAAAATATACATCCACTAACATCCGTATCGCTTTGCGTATGCTCCCAACCAGATCTGAAGCGATCCGTGCCCAGCAGCAGTTGATCGAGAAGCAAAAGCACGACCTTTCCAAGTGGAAGTACTCGGAGCTGCGCGATGCGATCAACACCAGCTGTGACATCGAGCTGCTGGAAGCGTGCCGGCACGAGTTCCACCGCCGGCTGAAGGTGTACCACGCCTGGAAGGCAAAGAACCGCAAGCGCACCACCATGGACGAGAACGAACGGGCCCCGCGCAGTGTGATGGAAGCCGGTGAGTACCAACCAGCTTGTACTAGAGACTTTAGTTCTGATCTATCTAACCCTAACCTTAGCCGCACGAGCTCCGCCAAGGTTGTCCCAGAAGCAGGAAATCACCACCGGATCGGTGCATCGCTACTTCCGCATTCCGTTTGTGCGACCGAGCAACAACCAGGAGGACAACAACAAACGAGGCTGGTGGTACGCCCACTTCGATGGTCAGTACGTGGCCCGCCAGATGGAGCTGCACGCCGATAAGCCACCGATACTGCTGGTGGCCGGGGTGGACGACATGCAGATGTGCGAACTGAGCCTGGAGGAAACCGGGCTGACGCGGAAGCGTGGCGCCGAAATCCTGGAGCACGAGTTCAACCGCGAATGGGAACGGAACGGGGGTAAGCCTTTCAAGAAAGCAGGTAAATAGACCATTCTATTTATTTTTGGAAGTTACGTTTTGAGAGGAAGTGTATTTTAAATTAGTTAATTACCTACCGAGTCAGAAAGCCAGCTTTCTGAAAGGTTTGTCCGATAGTTCGGTTGAACGACGATAAGCAAATTTATATACTTTCGAGTGTCTTGTGTTTTGGTGCCTTTTGGAATAAATCAAATGAGAAATCTAGAAGAAATAGGTTACATTCCGGGTGTTTCAAACAGTTTCAATTCTAGTGTGAGTATTTCCACTTTGTTTCTTGCAATATTTTTCATCTTATGTTTTACATATTCATATTATACCGTATTATCGTCAATAGTCAGCTTTTTAATTATTTGAGTTATAAGTACGAATGACTGTTTTAATTTATGCTTGATATCAATTGCAAAAAGTAAAGCAAAAAATATGCAAATGGAGGATATTTTACAGAACTAAGACAGAGTATAGCAATGACGGTAGGAATCGCTTTCGCTACCATCACTATTTATTTGCAAAAAATGGTAACACTAGAGTTGCATAAACTTGACAAGTTTCCTTCGAAGACAAATATACGAAAATTGCCGTCTATAAACAAGAAAACAAAACTCCTATTATCCGTTCTATATAATACTTGTTGGTGTCTGAGACCATTTATCGCAAGAGTGTTTAACAAAGACTTTCATAGCAGATAAGTAAGAAAATGTCTATTTTTACAGAGATGGATGAAACTGACTCAGTTGCAAATCATCCAAACTTACATTCGAGAAAGGAACGCAGCGTATTACTAGCAAAAGAAAATCTATATATCTTTTCTCATATAGCTCCAAAATTGCAACCGTTATAACTGCTACGAAGTGGAAGAATGTAGTCCTGATAAAACCCTGTATTTCACACTCTAACAACAATAAAAAAGTGCTGATGATTTTATGACAAAATTTTGGCATTATATGATCAAATAGAACAAAAGAAATCCTTGCGCGAATTTCACAAAAATATGGCGGGTGGTTCCTGCAAGAATACCGCAAGAAACTCAAAACTACTTTCAAGAATTTCTTTAGGAACCTGTGGAAATTTCTTCAGAAATAGGAACTACCGAAAAAAATGACTTTTAATATCCAAATATTCTTTCAGCAAAATGCGGATATTTCTTGTTGGTTTTGTTTCGGAAATTCATCATGGAGTTCGTTTACAAAAAGACCAAGGATTTATTTGGTATTTTCTCAAAGGATGAATCTGGAAATTCCACCCGGCAAAATATCCCCTGTAGAATTTCCGAATGAATCCCAAGAAAGAAATCAATCGAATATACCACTACAAAATATCCAAACGAAATCCTGATGAAATTCTACAAAGAACCTTTCAAAGAATTTTCGAAAGATGCTTATGATTAAACTAGAAGGAATCACTAGAGGAATCTTGAAAGAAATCTTTCAGCTAATATCCAAAAAAGTTTCTTAGGAGTTTTCGCAGAAATCTCTCGTGGCATGCTTTCCTAGTAAATTCCTGGATGAATTTTCGAAAGTACTAAAAAAAAAACTCAGAGGAGATTAGAAGAAGGATGTCTAAGAGGAGTTGTTGACGGAATTTTTGTAGAAAGCACTGGGTAAATTTCTTAAGGGTTCTCTTGATAGCTTTTCTAGAGAGTTCTCAAAGCAATTGCGGTGGACAATTCTGGATATATCCCCGAAGAAATGTCTGGCTCAAGAAAAAGTTACCTTGTCAATTTTTGGAGGAGATATTACTGCTGGAATGAAGGGATCTATGGAAAAATCTCTTAATGAATATCAAAAAGAAAAAAAAACCTGAGAGACCTTGTTTTGAAATTCTCGAAGAAATATTTGAAGAAAAGTAGGAAGAAATCTATGAAATAATGCCTCGAGAAATTGTCGAATAAATTACTTCAGGAATTTCGTCTAGAAAACCTACCAGCATATCAATAATAAGCAAAGGTTAACTATTGCTTTTTTTTCTTTGATACTAAAACCACTTGGTGAAAAAACTTGGAATTGTGTTTTTCTATTACGCTAATTTATTCCTTTACTTCATAATATGTACTTTCACCAGCATTAGATTTCTAGAAATATGTTTTCAGAGTCCACAGTACATTTTCATCCTGCTTGGGTTGTAAGGTATACCTCGCCGAAGCTGAAACGGAAATTTCTATATAACCCAACGCTCACACCACAGAAACGCTCAACCAGAGAGTTTCCGAAGCGCTTCAGAGGGTATATGGGTGTTTCAGGGGGGGGGGATCCCAGAGCGTTTCAAGAAGGATTCAAGAGGTTTCAGAGGTTTTTAAGAGATTTCGAAAGGATACAATGACACATAATTGCCCGTCACCAGAACGCGATTTTTTTTTCACAAATTTCATCTCTCAATTTGTCAATTAGCAACATTTCGTGCCTTCTAATTACAAGTTTTTCGAGTATTTCGAAAGGATTTTCCGAGGTTACAAGAAGCTTTCTGAATGGTTCCAAAGGGAAGTAACAGAAGGGTTTCGGGTGTTCCGTTCAAAATTTTAAGGGAGTGGCAGAAGGGTTTTAGGGGGCTTCCAAAGAGAATTTTAAAGGAATTCCAATAGGAGTTCGACATAGAAGGCTTCACGGTTTTATGAAGGTTGTATGAGATTCCCACAAATCGCTTTGGACCAAACCTGAAATTTCTTGAAACGCTTTCAAAAATCCCCTAACGTCCCCTTCGAGACTCCCTGAAACACTCCTGGCACCCTTTGAAATCCTTTGAAACGTTCCTGAAACTCCATGAAACCGTCTGAAAGGCTTCCGAACCCTCTTTGAACTACATGCTCTCGAACTCCGACGATCTCTACCCAAATATCCCTAAAGCTTTCTGAAATGCACCTGAAACCCTCTAGTTAGAATCCCATAGAACCCTCTTGTAAATTCCTGCAGTAAAGTCCCCTGAAACCTCTTCAAGACTCCCTGAAAATCCCTGTAATACCCGGAAACTCCCTGGAACCTCTAACTTCCCTGAATCCTCCTGGAACCCTCTGTTACATCTCGGAAACTTCCTGAAGCCTCCATACCGCGTATTGCTGGGGGCACATATCGTCGGTTTCCTGCAATAGAGGCAAACTAAAATATGTGATTTTTTTGAATATCAGGAATCTTGAAGCATCTCCTACAAGTTTACTTATTTCACTCTACATTTGACTAAAGTAAACGAATTCAAGCTTAATTTTACATATGTAAACAAAAAAGAGATTTTCACATGAGGTGCTGAATTTCGTTAAGTGCTACTTGTACCACTCACCTTTGGGGATGATTTGTAAAAGAAATACTCGGATTTGTCACGTTTCTGAAATGCTAAACCGAACTAAGAGTCAAAAACTTTATTCCGAGATATTTAAGGTTAAAGTTCA
Organism: Aedes albopictus; assembly: GCF_035046485.1. Classification (NCBI taxonomy): domain Eukaryota; kingdom Metazoa; phylum Arthropoda; class Insecta; order Diptera; family Culicidae; genus Aedes; species Aedes albopictus. The sequence goes on along the minus strand of NC_085136.1, from coordinate 120,362,184 downwards.
ACCATTCACAAATAAACAACAGCTAAGATTATTTTAAACTTTTTTGCACACATGTAACTTAAAAGCCTTTATTAACCATCAGAAATGAAGAATACATGTAAATTATTTGAAATCATTGATATAATTACATTTAATTTCTCAGTACTTTGCACTCAGTTCACTCTGGCTGAACAAAACCATTAGAATATGGTCTAAAATTCAATGTGGCTGACTGTGTTTCTTTGTTTCAGAGAAAACCAGTCGGATTGTGAAAAAACCTCGATTTTTCATCGTCTATGAAGTTTGAAACCGATATCCCGCACAATCCTTTACATTAACCAGAGAGGACGCGTATAGTATAGTGACTTCCTGAAGATTTTTTCCGAAGACGACACTTTTCTATCTGCTCTGGATCACGAGCTAGAGAAGTTTAAAATTTGACTTGGCAATTAGCGCCACCTAGCAGCGAAATCACCAACTAAATGTTGAATCCTCAGATAGCTCTTGACTTCCAAAAAAAACTTTGCCGGAGATGAAACTTTTCTATCTGCTTTGGATCCCGAGATAACGGAGTTTGAAGCTTTACTTGACAACTAGTGGCACCTAGTGACGAAATCACAAACTAATTGTTGAATCGCCAGATTATTCTTGACTTCCTGAAGAACTTTGCCGAAGTCGACTCTCTTCTGTCTGCTGTGGAACGCGAGCTAGAACGCCACCTAGTGGCGAAATCACCAACTAAACGTTGAATCACTAGATAGGTTTTAACTTCCTGAAGAACTTTGCCGAAGACGACCCTTTTCTATCTGCTCTGGATTGCGAGCCAGAGAAGTTTCAAATTTTACTTGACAAATAGCACCACCGAGTGACGAAATCACAAACTTAATGTTGAATCACTCGTTAGGTTTTCACTTCCTGAAGAACTTTGCCGAAGACGATCCTCTTTTATCTGCTCTGGATCTCGAGATAGAGATGTTTGCAATTTTACTTGACAACTAGTGTCACCTAGCGATGAAATCACAAACTAATTGGTGAATCACCAGATTGTACTTGACTTACTGAACAGTTTTGCCGAAGACAGCATTGTTCCAAATCAAGTAGATCTTGAGATATCGCATGTGATAACTTATGAGTGCTTCTGCTGGCAAGTGAACATAAGCAAAGCACCCACTTCTACATAGCGCCTCTATCGGCCAAAATTGACAACTAATTGGATGTTAGTTCGCATTGTGTGGTAGTTCTATTCTAGTACTACCACCTTGCCAAAGAAAGTATGGTGCTATCAGGCGAAATCCCATATTAAGCTCTGGGATTCCTACAACACGGATTCCTACTGCACCCCCGAATCAATCGTGTTGTAGGAGTCTAGACTGTATTGCGTTCGTCACTGGATAGCACGTGGTCCATCCAACAAATTTGTCGAAGAAACCACCTACTTAAATTATCACGTTATTGAGATACACGCATACACGTTTATACTTTTGCATGCAGTTTGTATGCACACTAGTGCCGCCTTTCGGTTGAATTCCTACTTACTTGGTTCGTCACTGGATAACCCGTGGCCCAGGCCCAGCCAACCACTTTGTTGAAGACACCACCTACTTAAATTATCACCACAGACAAACAGACGTATCACTTGGAACTAAGTGCGATTAAAATCATCGTCATAAAAGTACAATCGCTCAATGCTAATTATGCTTTGTTTCGCAAACCCGCTGAGTAGATGGCGATAGTGAGCAAACGTCAAACAGGAGCAAAAATGATGCGAGCGCCATAAGCGAGAGATTTGCGAACTACATAATATTTGAATAGTCCGTTAAAAAGGGAAACGTGAGAAGTGGGTAGAGTGAGACGTCTGTTTGTCTGTGTTATCACGTTATTGAAATACACGCATAAGTACACGTTTATACTTTTGTATGCAGTTTGTATGCACACTAGCGCCGCTCAGCGATAGATTTGCCAATGATTTAGTTCATCACTGGACAGCTGTTGACCATGCTAACAACTTTGCCGAAGATACCAAGTTTTTATAAAGTAATATCGCAATAATATTTATAATCCCAACTACCATCCACGCCCGTTGGTTTGAACGATACATCATGCAAACCAACGGGGTTCATTTTTTGATTTAAACTTCTAGTAATTCTGTTGGCATCGAAAAACACACTGATGGCAACCCTTTTTGCTGTTTTGTTTTGATTCTGCGTTCCGTTTCACCACGTTCCATGAGCAGAATGACATTTAAACTATTTTTAGTTTGGGTCAAATTAAAAAGTGTTCAGATTAGATGAGGTCAAACCAACGGGGGTAGACGGTATCTCATTTTTATAAGGTACTTGCGTCTCCATCCAGCGGCGGGTGGTGACGCCGCAGGTGGCTGTTACCACCCACTTCCACACGCAAAACGTGCAGTGATGCCAATTAAAGAAGTTGAAATCATGCGAATAAAATGTCCATTGTTTCGAAATTTAATAAAGCCCTTATCTGAAGTACAACTAAAAAGTTGTCTTTTAACAAAATGTTCACTAATTGTATGTACTAAATCTTCAGGGGGAGCAGATTTTAAGAGTTGCTTTAAAGTGCCTTTTTCTTCAAATGTTTGAAAAGCTGGATTTTCCCATACTGAAAAATTAAAATTCCCATATAAAACTTCAAGTCAATTGCGGGCTAGCTCACCGATTTTTTAGTTTTTTTTTTTTTATTTTGCAGAGCTACATTTGGGTCCATTTGCAACCATTTGTGACTATTCTGGATTGTGTATTCGCTATTTTGCAAAAATCGACACGGCCTAATCACCATTTTGTAAAAACTAACCTAAACTGATTAACTACGTGAATGATCAATCAACATATTTTTAAATTAAACCAACAATATATTCCTTTACAACAATACAATGCATAAACAAATCAATCTCCCACCTTTTCTAATTCTGAAGGCCAAGCACAACTTGAATTCCGTTGCACATATGACCAGGAAAACTGCATACGTTTTACAGATCTTTGAAATTTGTTATAGATGTTTGTAATGCGATCTATAACTAACGCACAGAGATGAGGATAGAAGCTTTTGATGAAATAGCTATTTTATTAGTAATAACATCTATGAAATACAAAGTCGTCATTGAATGTCATCATAAACGAATGTTTAGACCAGAGATATACCTAGCTCTGGTCTCTGCTATCGTTATTTAACTGGGCTATCAAGTACCCCTATAGTAGCTATAACTATCGGTATACCGATTCTCACCGGTTCACAAATCGCGATGACCGCACACGGTCACGGTCACCTCGGTGCTGGAAGATTCGGCGCTTTCGCGGTTAATTGAATTTTCGAGTGCCGCGCATCGTGCCCGGTTCAATCTCCGTTCAACAGTCTGGGAATGATGGCCGTTTATCGCGTATCTCTACAAATCGACGACGACAGGGACAAGGACCGGGAGCAGAGTAGGTGAACGACCTGGATGAGCCAGTTTATGGGCAATTGAGGTTATGGCCTTGGCTCTAATGTGCGCCAATTTCGCCGCCGTGGAGCTGAATAGCTCTCTAGGTATAGGGCTTAGATGGTGAAGATTGAGTCAGATCGTTTCTTAGATGGTCTCTAAAATAAATTGAAATTACGATCATCTAACTCTGCAGTTGCTTTGCAACATGTGAAGTGTTGGCAACTGGCAAACTGTTGCATCAAATAATGTTGTTTGAGGATTGTCGGAACTTTTGTTAATATGTTTATTCAAATAATGCTGTTTGTAGTTTATTAATATGATAATTTAATGGTAGAACTTTCCCTGGCCGAGATCACAGGGTTCGACGGTATTAAAATGAAGGATGTTAATTGTAATTCTTGTAATGAAAATATCACCTTTAACACTTTAATGCGCCTCCAACGGTTCATTGCGAACCGGCTGCTACAGATGGAGTATGGCTGATTTATCAGAAATGCTCGATAAACTGGAGGGACCTGCTGGGGCCTAGTAGTTTCTATACCCAGAAAACAGTTCCGGTCGATTGAATCTGGGAAGGTTTCGAGAGTCGTTGTGAATCATAATGCAAATTTTTGTGTTTTGTGATGAGTCTCGGAATCTTTTTTGAGTCAGCAGACTTTGAACTGTTTCCTGGGCTTCCCACTATTTGGTTTATTTTAACAAATACACTATACAAATACAAATTCAATTCAAATATGAAATAATTAGTAGTATCTCGCGTATTCAATTTACTAATACATAGTTTTCAACATTTGATATGCTTTCGTGATTCAATTTTCTCTATAATTTTCAATATCAATTTAAAATAACTAAGAAACTAATAGTGGGGGGAAGTGCAGCATTTAACAGTGCTTGCTTATAGATTCGAAGCTAACGTGTGATCAAGACGAAATCGACAAAAACTGACTACTTCGACTTTGACTAACGTAGACTATTTATGACAAATTAGATATTTTTACTTTTCGACTGAGTGTATGAAAGGTTTTCTTTAATATGGACTTATTTGGACCGATGCTGATAGTGCTAGGGATGTGGACGAAAGACAACTTTCAAAGATAATAAAAACAATACTAGAATGAGGATCAACGAAAATGGATATAACAAACAAAGTCGATGTGACTATCTAACAGATCATAGGCACACCAAAGATCGGCACCAACATTTCAAAAGGGCGTAACTGCATTTGGAAGTAATACCTTCTTTCAAAGCTGTAGGTCGTACTGCCTCCCTTACACTCAAACCACCGTGGTTGTCGGAAAGAGTAGAGTTTTTCCCATCTGGTACTTGTTGTGAAAAACATGGAAATCATAACACATGATCCACAGCTTTAAAAGAAGGTGATGATTCCAAAAGCAGTTACGCCCTTTTGAAATGTTGGTGTCGAGATTACTGAATTATAGAGCATAGCATAAATATGAACAATAACATTCTTTAAACCTTGACATGACAAAAAAAAACAAATACAAAATCGACCATATGACAAAACCGAAACTTTCACACCTTCTACCGTAACCTTCTGAGTCAGTACGCAACAGTGTCTTACTGGACGACATGTTCCGTGCACGGCTGGTGAACTGCTTTTGAAGGATTACGTTCTCTATCCTATCCAAAGGCCTAGTGAACTGTCGTTGTCCGCGCAAACACGAGACGCTTGTGCGCACAGTGATGGGAGAGGTTTCTACAGTGTATCAAACAATTGTCCGTACAGCAAATTTTTTGCCAAAATAATTTTTCATTAAAATGTTAATAATTTTTTTATGTGTTAATCAGAAACGCTGAAATTTTGACCAATCATGAATCATATATTAAAGCTTCATTGGTTAAATTTTGAGCGAGATCGAATATGTTTTCTGAAAGTAATAGAACTTTTAGTAAAACTTATAAGATTTTTGAACACATTCTTAAAACATTATATCTTAATATGTACTTGATGAAATGTTTTCATTTTTTTTGTGTTACAGCCTAAAGGCTAAGGCTTTCATATACTGCAACGTTTGAGGTTTTATATTCACTACAAAAAATATGAAAAATTTGCGTATGTAGTTGACGATATTGAAAAAAATGCCATATTTTGCACATATAATCTGCCAAGCGTTTTCCACCAATAAAAGTGCATTAACTGAACGAAAAATGCATAGGACCTACTCTTCATATGTAGTTTAGTAGGTCCTGCATAAAAATATTACATTAAGAAAGTTTAAAAAAGTTGAAAATACTTGGCATTTTTATTGATCAAAATATGATAAATTTCCAAATAATTCTCTGAACATATACAGTTTTTTTATAATTTTTGTAGTGTATATTGAACCTCAAACGAAGGTGCAAATGAAAGCCTTAGGTATAAACTGTAACACAAAAAAGATTGTAAAAGTTTCATCAAGTACATTTTGAGATATAATGTTTTAAAAACGTGTTCAAAAATCTTATAAGTTTTAGTAAAAGTTCTATAATTTTCAGAAAACTTATTCGATCTCGCTCAAAATTTTACCAATGGAGCTTCAATATATGGTTTATGATTGGTCAAAATTTCAGCGTTTTTGATTGATGTATAAAAAAGTTATAAACATTTGAGTGAAAAATTATGTTGACCAAAAAATTGCTGTACGGACAATTGTTTGATACACTGTACGTCCGTCGGCGTGCCGCTAGGAACCTTTCAAAAAAAAAAAAAAGATAATTTAATGGTAGAACTTTCTTTTCCCTCTGGCGCTACATTTAAGGTTGCCACCATTTACCAACAAACATGCTGTGTACGGAATTGTGAATTGAATTTAGAAAACAGCATTACGGTAATTATAAAATGTAATGGAAATCGCACTACAGCCTTTTCAGCATCACTATTCGTAGAAGTTCTTAGATGCTTTCAAATTTTAATAGCCTAAAATCGATTCACCGGCCCCGGTCGTTCAGATCTAATTAAATAATAAATGTGATCACTTTCCGCGAAATTGCAACTGACTTGTCACCGCTCCAGTAGCAAGCACACACAGTGCTGCCCTAAACCAGCATTGTATGTACCTAGGTATCTCAGTGCAAACCAATTGTAGGTGTACGTACTTGCTCTACTCTCTTCGCGCCAGCATCATCGTCCGTCGTCCGTTTCTCAGAGCTTGAGAGAAGGCGCTGCCCATAAACTACGTAGACTTTTTTCCGGCCATCTCAGTCCCCCCCCCCTCCCCCTCGTAGACTTTTGTTCATACAAAATTTTCGAAATTTATATGGAGCGTAGACTTTGATCAGACCCCCCCGTCCCCCCCTAAGAGTCTACGTAGTTTATGGACAGACCCGAAGACGTTTGAGCAACGTCTAGGACAGTGGTGTTCACCCTGTTTGCGACCTGGCGGTCCACATTGCTGTAGCGATAAAAGCACGGGTATTCCACAAGACCACTACTAAGAGTGCCTGGATTCCATTCCCGGTCGGTCCTTTTTCTTTTTCTTCTTCTGTATGGCTCTACGCTTCCACTGGAACTTGGTTTGCCTCTTTTCAATTTAAAGTTCTTTGAGCACTTCAGTCGGTCCTGGAACTGGAGACAACCGATGTTGTAGCGAGTAAGCTCGTTGGCTTTTGCGAGGTGTTGCGTGATAACAAAACCAATTCGACGTAGCAGTTCGATTTATTCAGTGCGCTTGTACGGAGAAAGACAACATACACACAATAAACTCGGAAAATAGCGTCCTTTGCGAGAAAAATCACCAATAAAGTGAGTTTTGCTGCCAGTTGATGCAAAATCTGTCCCTAAATGATTTGCGACCTGCATAATTATGCGATTTCAGGTTTTCTGGGGGAAGATGCAATGGCATACGTGGGAACGCGCATATCTAGCAAACGGAAGGTCCGTTTTTGGTAACCCAAGGAAGGTATACGGGGCATACGGATTGCTCAAACAGAGTCCTAGGCGTGGTGGAAGCCCAGCAGTGGGCTCTGCTGGGCCTCTTCATAAATTCCACACGTCCGTAAGCAACTCTGTACAAGCGACATGACACCTCTTCCAAAGTGTCACAGCCTAACTAGGAGTGCCTTGGGCACATCAGGAACAACGCCAGTGAGTTTCTGATTATAGTATACTGCTCAATGCTCATGCTTTGTAATTGGTAACTGAGATGACACACGCTTAGGTAACTATGCATGTTCGGTAGCAGTGGACTTGGTCTTCAATTTCTTTTCCCGTTCTGTATTCGCTAGTTCCCAGCACGAACTCATCACACAATGATCCTTTTCGGCAGCAAATAAACTATCGATTTTCACGTTGAATTGAGACACTACAGTTTATTAATACTAACACCACACAGTTTATTCTTAACTAATTTCACTGATTTTTTGGGTAGAACTTAACTAATAATAACATATAGGTATTTCTCAAAAAAACACATCACAATAAACGACAATAAAGGTTCGAATCGAAGACGTAGATTTGGAATCATAACCGATAGAGATACAGCCTGATAGCCACCGAGGGTAAATGTGCACTGACTCTACAGTATCTACTTCTACTCATTATAAGCCGACCCAGCAACTACAGTCGTGAGATGAAATTGCCTGATGAGTAGAGATGAATTTCTCTCCGCTTTCTCGTTGATTATCGTAGATGGGATGTTGATACGGTGGATGTTTTTATAGCATTGAGTGACGTCGTTGATAGTGCAGCATTCATCAACCACACAGTCTCTTCCGGGATGGATCTCATGGATTCGCGCCAAAGGCCAACGCATTGGCGGTTGATTTTCGTCCACGATAACCACTACTTGGTTCTCTTTCAGTTACACGTGGTCGTTTAATCCATTTACAGCGGGGTTGCAGCATTTGCAGGTATTCCATGTGCCAGCGTTTCCAGACGTCCTGAATGAAGCATCTTCATGATCTGCTGTCATTGGTGGAGGCGGTTTATTGGAGCTGATTCGTAGTCGACGTCTGGGACCGACTGTAGCGAAGTTTCGACGAGGAAGTGGCCTGGAGGTAATGCATGGAGATCCGACGGGCCATCAGATAGTTTTGTTAACGAGCGAGAATTCAGACACCCTTCAATTTGGACCAAAAGCGTCTCCATGTCGCCGAAAGCTAGTTTCCGGTCTCCCAACACTCTAACAAAATGTTTTTGCGCCGACTTGATTGCCGCTTCCCAGAGTCCTCCGAAATGGGAGCCACGAGGAGGATTGAAGTGCCATCGAATTCCAGAGCTTGCGCAACTCTTCGGCGCGCAACAATTTCCGCAGTTCATTGGCCGCACCGACGAAATTCTTGCCGTTGTCGGTGTAGAGTATACACTGCAGACATCTGAGCACAGACCACGACGAGAAACGAAACGACGAAAAGCTTGGAGAAACTTGGCCGTGCTGAGGTCCACTACCAGCTCTAAGTGGACGGCTTTTGTGTTGAAGCAGACGAATACGCCTTCGGTAGTGCATCTCGGCGATGGCGTGGCTTGAGATAGATCGGCCACCAAAAGTCGATCCCCACGATGGAGAATGGTCGCGAAGCGGTGACGCGTTGCGATGGAAGTTCGGCCATGAATTGTTCAATGGCTTTCGGCTTTTCTCGGAAACACGTGACGCATTTGTGAATGGTTCGTCGAGAAACGTTTCTGCCTCCCAAAATCCAAAATCGCAACCGGAGGATATTGGTAAGAAGCTGAGCTGCTGCGTGAAGAAGACGTTTGTACTGACTCCGAAGAAGCAGTTCCGTGATTGGGTGTGAACCTGGGGGCAAAATCGGATGGCAGGAGTCGAATGGTTGCACCAAACGGTCGAGGCGTCCGCTGATGCGAAGAATGTTGTCCTTGTCGATGATTGGATGAAACCAACGAAGTCTGGAGTGAGATGAGATGATCTGCCTTGCCCTGACAGCCTTCAATTCCAACGGAAAGGAGTCCTTCTATACCAGTCGAATGAGAGCCAATTCGGCGCCACGAATCTCATCGGTGGAGAGTGGCGAAGTGACAATTCGTTTGGGTTTAGGTAGGCGCAAGTTGCTGAAACACAGACAAACAGACGTAACACCTTGAAAGATTTTCATGGAAATCCATCGCCCAGTTCACACCTGTTCACACTACCATCACCTGGTGGTAAAGCTGCACGAATCACTGTGTTGTGCAATATCGTCAACAGAAGGCGCTAGTGTGAAACGTCAAACGCATAGAAAAACGATGCGCGCGCCTCTGGTTGTGAAAGCCACAACTATGAAAATTTAAAATGATCGTTAAAATCGTGGTCGATGGAAATTTCGCAAGTGTTACGTCTGTTTGTCTGTGGCTGAAATATCGCCGCCAATAAGCAGTGATTCGCAGCATGTGTTATTTAGTTGGAGAATCGTCCGACGTATTCTTCAACGAATGTTGGTAATGGTGTGGCTGTAGCTAGTGAAGTCTTCCTTGCTGGTAGCGACGGCATTCTATCCTCTTAGTAAGGTCGGGCGACACTGAAACGGCGGATGGGCTAATGTCGGCGCTGTCTTCCGTCCCATAAAACCGTGGCGTGGCCTTAAAGTGCGTTCCTGACCTGTGCCCAGCTTAGGCAACTAACTAGGTGGAAGTAGGTTCAGATGCACACTACTGATTAACGCTGATCCGGCTTTGAGCTGCTACCATTCTGGTACATTTACCCTATAAACCCAATCCAGAGCAAGCGAGTAATTAAATATGAAAGCAGAGATACAACCATACTAGAGTTTGTCATTAATAGCCACCCAATAGGGTACGTATAAAGGTCCCATTAGACGTGACAAATATTTGGCCAAACAAGCCCAACAAATGACCAACACAGCCTGAATCATAGCAACCTTGGATAAATGTCGGACTTCAATGGCAAATATTTGTCATGATGACAAACAGTCTAATGGCCCCTTAACAGTTAGCAGTTTGAAATAGAATTAAGTCTATAGGTAAGCCACTCCCAGTAAAGCAACCGCCAAATTGAACTAGATAAATATTATGTAAACTTACTCCACATATTTACACATGACACCTAGGGGAATCAACGTATTTTGGACACAGCGTTACGTCAATATATTTTGGACACTTCCATTTGTTTTTGCCGTAAGTGTCCAAGAAATATTGGCGCGTTGCTGTGTCCAAAATATGTTGGTTCCCCTATGACATATATGAAATGAGAAATTTCGGAATGACAGAAGGGTTAGGTGGGCATTAGAAAGATGAAAAGGATATTGACCAATCCAAATTCCTGTGTGGTAGTGGTTTGTGTTCAGACTTCCCGTGTTAATCTATCTGTAAGAACTTTGTAAACATCTTTTGTTCTCACGTATATGAATAGGCTTGCAGTAGGTTTCGTGACACTTTTTTTGGACAACTCAATAGATGCAGGGTATGGACAAGTGCAAACTTCGGGAAGAGGATGAGGATATTGGAAAGTTATAAGTGGGTTTGGAGCAAGGTCTTTCGAAGTTGATCTTTCTTTTCTGATCGAACATCCAGAGTGATCACTTCGTGTCCAAGAAACTAAAGTGATTTTACCACATTGTATCAGAATCTACAATTTCGGCTACTGAGCTCCGAGAAGCGGTAGCTTCATAGTTATTCAAGAATAAAAATTGTGTTTCAAAGAAGTTTGAGTCTGATATAAAGTTCAGTTACCCTCATAGTGTGCTCCAACCCTAAGACCTACCTCCCTCGTGTCTCGAATAGGACCCATTACTTCCAGGCTGAGAAAAAACAGCCAAGAGAGAGTGGAACCCAAAGGCCACTGAGATAGCAGTTCTGCAGCCGGTGGAAGAAATAGGCACGGCACCCAACAGTCATCTTGTGCCCGAGTTCCCGTGTTACCATCCACCGCCCATCAGCCCGCAGCATACCGAGATCCCGTCAACTCTGGCCAGCATACACACTTAACACCATACACGCCACACAGATAAGGTAACAATAAACTTGTGAAAAGTGAATTGCGGCGTTTCTTTGTTCCCTGATCAGTATTACAGCGAAGAGTCGGCCCTGGGAAAAGAGGTTTTTGTTGCCCACCCCGTAAGACTTCCGTGGCCGAGACCAGAAGCCTGGAAAACCCCTGGTTATAAGGCCCTTCAGGCCGCGTCACTTTTAATCTAGATTGTTTTACAACAGAGCCCAATACCCATTAGGACCCTGGGCCAACCCTCGGGTGGCCTCCCTGCTTGCATAGATAATCATCAGGATCATTGGCGTCTACTGCATTTGCAGTGAAGGATAGCGGCTCTAAGGGGGACCCAACAGAAATGACTATCAAATCCATGAACAACAACAGTGTGATCGAGAGTGGAGAGGGAGAGGGAACGGGCGTTGAACCCGTTCACACGAGGAGGACTGGCGAGATCGCCACTACGAGGGGCTGGTGTACTCACCAGCGAGCAAATGCCAGGAGGTTCAATAGAAGGAGCACGAGGGAGGAAGTGCAGATGAGAGGCGTGGACCACAAACGGGCGCTGATCCACAGGACAGCAGGAGCGGACTGCCAAAGATGTTGGTAGTTGCCGAACAGCTGGACGAGCTGATCGACTACACGAGCGAGTGGATTACCATCAGCAAGGACCTGAAACAGGGCCTGCTGAAGCTCCGCAAATCGCTGGCTCTGGCCGGCCAAGAAGGAGTATGATCTCCTGGTCGAAGAGCGGAGTGCGGCTGATGCGAGCAGTGAGGATAGGTCCACACAAACGGACAGCTTCATCTTTGCTGGCAACGTGACGATGCAGCATGATGAAACCATGCAGCTTGCCGGAGCCGTAGTGGAAAGTCAAACCACCCTACGGCTCGAGCTGCATGGTAGAAACCTGCCGAGGAGACGCGGCCCAAGAAGCTCCCGGCGGAAAGCCGGAGAGGAAGGAAGGGATAGCCAGCGCGATCAACCAGTCGGTTGAGAAACGAGCAAGGGGTAGGGAAACTAAGCTCAAGGAGGCCACCCCTAAGAGAAACGGGGCCCACCGGCCCAAGGGAAGGAGGACCCTTGGATTACGGTTGGTAAGAAAATGAAGTTGAGAATAGTGAAACTAGTCCACAAGCGCGAATGGAGTCACGCGCTGGTCTTCAAAACTGAGGCGGCTACATACGCCGAGACGCTGAGGGCGAAAATCGTCTGTAACCGCTGGGCGCGGATGTAAAAAGCGGCTGGCGCACCAGGGCTGGAGAGATAATGCTAATGCTGAAGAAGGAGGCGTCCAAGAAAGGTACTACCTTCAAGGCATTAGCTTAGGAGGTATTGGGCGAAAAAGCGCAGATGAGAGCCTTACTCAAGTAATCAAAAATTCAGACAAGACTGTATGCATGCGCTCAAAACTATCGACAGTTATCACCACGCGTCGAAGTCGAACACCTCGACTCAACATCGAGCAGCTGCGTAACGTAGAAGTGGCTCAAGACTACGCGCAGCAGTTAGCAGTGGCCCTACCGACGGAAGAGCAGCTTGGCGCAGCTACACTTGAAGATGGCTGGAGGGACATCCGATCCGCCATAGGTAGAACCTCGGCTACAGCACTAGGCTTCGCGACTCCGAATCACGGGAACGGCTGGTACGACGGCAAATGTGAACAGTTGAAAAACTAGGAGTGGGTAATGTCTGAGACATAACCGCAATGTTGACGTAGGACAAAGGCTGGAACGACTTTTATATTCTCATAATACAATGTTTGTTGTTATGATAATACAAATGGGTGGACTAATGTGTTGAGTAAAGTTGATGTGTGATCGATCGCTTTCGCTGAACGCATTCATAACCCAACAATCATTTTTGCTGTATAAGAGTAAAACAAATCACTCTTAAGCTTACTTAAGCTCAAGAAGCTGTTATTCAGCTTGTTCGGTTACTTGGGAAGATTTTGACTAGTTCAAGAGTTATTTCGTTTTGAAGAGAAATGATCAATTTACTCTTCTACGAGAGAATTTTCATCGAGCGGGTAAAATTATTAGATAATTGAACGGCGTTAGATAGATCCTTTTAATTGAAGATTAACGTGAAACTCTTTCAATAATACGTTGTTTTCATCTGGGAAGAACAGTGGCCGACTTCACTATTGCTGAACTACCAAGCTTTCAGTCTGTCGCTTTTAATTACCGAAACATAACTCTTGAGAAATCATTTTCGCTGATCCTGGAAAAGACCGTTTATAAAACGGAAGATTTTTGCAAGACAATTATTGCATGAATTCATCACGCAATGCGAGTTGACCCAAGTAACCAGGATGCTGAAGCCTTATTGCATGCTGATATACGGTGTATTTAGAGCAATCATTACTTTACATGCAAACTTAAAGTTGATTTAAAGTGGAAATGGGCAATTATGCGACTGCTTCAAGATTATACCAGTATAATCTTAATATGATTCTATAATTGCCCACTTCCACTTTAAATCAACTTTAAGTTTGCATGTAATGTAATAGTTGCACTAAATACACCGTATATTAGCATGCAATAAGGCTTCAGCACCGTGGTTACTTGGGGATTTTACTCATACTGAATGCGGCCGTTTGCTGTCGTGGATGAGATTTCTGGTGCTGCCACCACGATAGCCGAGAGTCATCGCTGAGTTTGTGTGCAGCTGCCTAGCTGGGATGTGACATCTCCCATCTCCTTGACTGATCCAAGGAAAATGACGAAAGTTAACAGAGGAAACAGCTGTTATGCCCCTAGATTAGCAGATGAAGCTCCTCCCATTCGGCGGGCTTTCCAGTTTATTCCGTTTGCATGACCCGCCCACATTGTGTCAGATGCTTTCAACAACTAATCAATCGTTCTTTGAGACAATTTCTAATCGAACGGATGAACTAACCGAAGTATTGAAAAGTTAAGATCATTTTAATTCGATAAATATTAGAACGAAACAATGTTTCAGGCACAATTTGTCCGAATAAGATACTAGAACAATTAGAACAATTAGAGGCCGGCTATACTGTTGCTAAGTTTTCAGTCTGTCGCTTTTAATTATCCGATTCATAATTCTGGAGGAATCATTTTCGATGGTCCTGAAAAGGACCTTTTAAATAATAGAAGATTTCGGCAAGACAATTGAAAATTATCCGCACTGAATGCTGGAAGCCGTCGAAAACTGCCATCGCTTACTGCCGTGGATAAGATTCCTGGTTCTATCAGCTAAATAGCCGAGAGTCGTCGCCGGCTAGGTGCGCAGCTGCGGAAGTGACATTCACTCCCTTTGACTGATCCAACGAAAATGACGGAAGAAAACAGAGGTCACTGCTTTTATTCCCCTTGATTAGCAGATTAGGCTCCTCCCATTTGGCTGGCTTTCCAGGTTATTTCGTTTGCATGACCCGCCCCGAATGCTCCAGACGCATCAAGCAACTAATCAACCGAGAAATGAGCAAATTTTCATTGAACGGATAGAGTAACCAAAATATTGGATAATTTCGATCAGTTTAATTCGAAAAATGTTCAAACTAATTTTAATTAAACAATGTTTCACGCAAAATAGTCCGGATAGAATAATGCGCTGTTAAATTTCGGGTGGAACCATTAGGCCATTAGTGACCGGCTTCATCATTATTGCTGGGCCACCAAGTATTCAATCTTTCACTTTTCAGTTGCACTACACTTTTCTCGTTCGATGGAATGAAATTAGCTGATTCACAAACTCTTAAGGAACTAGCTGACCCGACGTGGCTAGCCACGTTAGCTGGAAAAAGATTGTTTTTTAAATTCCAGTTACACTTTTTCAATGAAACTGTTTTCGAGAACATTCCAGAATCTCTCTTCAGAATGCTTCTCTCTTGAACGTTCTCAAAATTTTCTCTCCAGAAAGTTCTCAAAATTTAATGAATTCTGACTTTCCAGAACTTTTCAGAAGGTCCATTTGACATTTTTTTTTTCTTGAACGTTGACAAACTCCTGTTACGGGTATAAATATTTGTTACAATTATAAGACAGAATAATTGTTGAATGTGTTATAAATTTTATATTCGTGCGTTCTTTGTGTTAAATGTTTCATTTTAAGTTGTAAATAGTCCCCGAGTTTAATACACATTTATAGGGTTCTGACAAAATATGAAATGGAATCCAATATTGATTGCCAACTTTCAGGCTATTTCGGGCAGCGGTCAAGTACTAGAGATGTAAGCCTTCCCTGCCACGGACTTAGTTGTTGAGCTCAAGTATCGAACCCTGAAACGGGATGCCCCCTTAGGATTAGAAATTCCTAGACCAAAACAAGCTTTGAATGCCGCAACAGATGCTGCGAACTAAAAGGCGAACTGCCAGAAAAAATACGATTACAGGATTGACTGATGGACCAAGAACAAAAATGAAACCTTGTCATCCTGGATTGGGACTTCGTTATCTATTTAGATAACTGGGCACAATTAATGTTGTGTGTTGCATGTTTGTTTTTTGTGCATTTGTAATGCTCCATTTTGTTTTTCGTATCTAAGTTCCCAGACGTGGGGCACGATACGGAAAATAAAATGTACATTTATAAGGTTCCAATGTACTTTTCGTAACATTGGCGCCCAACTAAAAAACCCCGTGTATGCAAATGAAAGCTAGTTGGATGGATTATAACTACAGTTTTAAGGCCATTTTATTTTTGTGGACCAGAGCTCGTCCATAAAAGTAAAGTTTAGTTGAGGTAAGATTTATTCGTTACAAAATCTGGAGAGCAGTTTGGCTTTCGGGTAACATAAATCTTTTTTGAGTTGAGGTGTTTTTTGGGGACTTGTTAGTCCTGTTCACCGCTACGTTTCTGGAAAGCACTGTGGCTTTCGAGTAGCAAAACTCGTTTTGGTTTCGTTTTGAGTTTAGGTTAAGTTATTTATCTTTATCGTAGTGTTAAGTATATGGCCTTAACACTATTGTTATGAAGGATGTGAAGCATATGGGAGCTGAATTTTTCGTGAATCGCTGAACGATTCACGAAAAATTCTTGCTCAAACGTTGGATTGTGTTACGGGTATAAATATTTGTTACAATTATAAGACAGAATAATTGTTGAATGTGTTATAAATTTTATATTCGTGCGTTCTTTGTGTTAAATGTTTCATTTTAAGTTGTAAATAGTCCCCGAGTTTAATACACATTTATAGGGTTCTGACAAAATATGAAATGGAATCCAATATTGATTGCCAACTTTCAGGCTATTTCGGGCAGCGGTCAAGTACTAGAGATGTAAGCCTTCCCTGCCACGGACTTAGTTGTTGAGCTCAAGTATCGAACCCTGAAACGGGATGCCCGATTAGGATTAGTTTTCCTAGACAAAACCAAGCTATGAACACGGCAACAAACGCTGTGAACTAAAAGGCATACTGCCAACTAAAATACAATTCCAGGATGACTGATGGACCCAAACCAATAAATGAAACCTCGTCATCCTGTGATCGGAAGGAGTTATCCATCTGGATAACAGGGCACATTTATGTTTTGTGTCGCGTTGTGTCAATTTGTGATGCCCGTATATTGTGCATTTGTAAGGTTCTCTGTGTATCGTGAAGTGTTAATACTTTCTAATAATTAATTTCTTTTATTTTTGTAACACTCTCCGAACATAATCGGCATTAAAAAATTTGTTCCAGAAAATTCCAGAAGGTTAGTTTTCTTGTTCTTTCTGAAACATTCAGTAACTTCTGGAAAGTACCTGGGAAGTTTAATGTTCCAGAATATTCTAGAGATTTTTCTGTTTTCATTTGGAATGCTCAGTAGCTTCCAGAAATTTCTCAAACATTTTATGAATTTGGTTGTTCCAGAACCTTCTTAAAAGGGTATTTTTCATTCTTTCTGGAACGTTCATAAACTCTCAGACACTTTTCAAAAATTTAAAAAAGTTTGCAGAAGGTCGTTGTCTTGTTTTTGTCCAGTAACTTCTCGAAAGTTCTAAGAATTTTGATTATCTCGGGCGCGGGATACAAAGAACACATTTTCGTAGATTATTATTCTTCCTTCTGAAACATTCAGTAATCTCTAGAAAGGTCTCGAAATTTAATGAGTTTTGGTGTTCCAGAACATTTTAGAAGGCTCTTTACTTCTTTCTTGAACTTTCATTAACTTCCAGAAAGTTCTTGAAATTAAGAATGAAAAGTGTACAGAACATTCCTGAAGGTTCTTCTCCATTCTCTGATTGAAACGTTCAGTAACGCACAGAAAGTTTTCGATATTTGAGGAAGTGTGTTACAGTAGACGTTCGATAACTGCAACATGTTTACGTTTCACTTACCGAATGAAATTCGATAACTGCAACAACTGACAGACGTCAAAGAACTGTCAGTCGCTGCATAATGCAGCCAATGTGCATTCGGAAAACAACGCACTGCAACAAAACTGCAAAGGAAAAACATCGCATCGCCGTTGACATTTGATTTTGACGGATGGCGGTGCGATAACTGCAAAATTGTTGCACTTAGCGGACTTGCAGTTAAAAAGCATTGCAGTTAAACCGTTTGCACCGAGCGAACGTCTACTGTATCCAGAATGTCTCAGATGATTGTTTTACTTTTGTAACGTTCAGTATCTTTCAGGAGGTTTCTGGAAATTTTATGGATTTTTATGTTCCAGAACATTCTAGAAGGTTCTTTTTTGGTTCCTTGCTCGTTCCCTAACGTCCATAACCTTTTCCCAATATAATAAAGTTTCATGCTCTCTAGAACATTCTAGAAGGTTCTTTTCTAAAACGTTTAACAACTTAGAAGTGGTTATTAGAAGCCGAAGTTCTCAGTTAATAACTGAGCTCATAGACTGCAGCTGAGAAGCAGGGTTTTTCCCAGTTGGGACGTTACGCTAAAAAAAAAATGCTTCATAATACTGCCGAAGGTTCTTCTTCTTTCTTAAGCGTCCAGAAACTTCAAGGGGATTCTCGAAAATTTAAGAAGTTCCATATTTTAGAGCATTCCAGGACGTTATTTATTTTCTGGAACTTCCAGAAAGTTCTTAGACTTTTGAGAATATTGATGTTCCAGAACATTCCAGAAGGTTCTTCTTATTATTTCTGGAAAGTCAAAA
Organism: Aedes albopictus; assembly: GCF_035046485.1. Lineage (NCBI taxonomy): Eukaryota > Metazoa > Arthropoda > Insecta > Diptera > Culicidae > Aedes > Aedes albopictus. Next base: position 120,343,816 of record NC_085136.1, on the reverse strand, counting down.
ACATCCAGAATGTTCTCGTACCTTTTAGAAATTTGATACAACTATGATGAAACATTTCAACGAAACATTTCAAAGCGTTACGGACAGACAGACAGACAACGCTGGGATTTTATATATATGATAATTAAGGTGAATATATGACGAAGCCACACCTGAAATTTTCAAGAGCACAAATCTGAAGAACTGAATGTCGGTTTGCGCTGAAAAGTTGATCGATTGGTAACCCGCTGGTGGTGACCAATTGATTAACTTTTCAGCGCAAACCGACATTCGATTCTTAAGATTTGTGCTCTTGAAAATTCTAGGTGTGGCTTCGTCATAATATATTATATTCACCTTAACGGTGGTCCTGAACATGACCACCTGAACATTTGACGAGTTTAGGAACGAAATGGCATGAATTTACCATGCCACGCAATGCGTGTTGGTTTTCTCCGTGCTGAATGATAAACGCCACCGAAAACTGGACCGCCGCTTGCTGCCGTGGATTATAATAATGACCAGTTTCACTATTGCTGGCAACGATGCTCTGTCTTTTGCTTTTTTTGGTTGCACTACATCTCGATTGATGTTGGAAATTATCCAATTAACTCTTGAAAAATCATTTTCGTTGGTCCTGAAAAGGACCGGTTTGAATAATGGACGATTTTGCTTCATTCACCATGCCACGCAATGCGTGTTGGTTTTCTCTGCGGAGTGCGGAGAATGCTGGACGCCGTCGAAAATTGGCCCACCGCGCCGCTGCCATGGATGCGATTCCAAGTGCTATCATCAGCACGATAGCCGAGAGTAGTCGCTGGGTTGTTGTGCTGTTGCCTTGCTGGAGGTGACATCCACCTCCAATCTCCTTGACTGATCCAACGAAAATGACGAAAGAAAACAGAGAACACTGCTTTTATACCCCTAGATTAGCAGATGAAGCACCTCCCATTTGGCTAGCTTTGCAGTTTATTCCGTTTGCATGCTACAGACGTCTGTACGTAATCTGTCTGTAATCAACCAAGAAATGAGAAAATTTTCATTGAACGGCTGAAGTAACCAAAATATTGGATGGTTGAACCGTTCGATGGAATGAAATTATCTGATTCACAACTCTTGAGGAATAATTTTTGGTGTTTCTGTAAAAGACCGTTTGATTAATTGACGATTTTACGAAAGAAGTGGCATGAATTCACCATGCCACGCAAGGTGTGTTGGTTTTCTCAGTGCTGAATGATGGACGCCACCTGAAACTACCCCGCCGCTTGCTGCCGTGGATAAGATTAATCACCGGCTTCACTCTTGCTGGCAACGAAGTACACCTTTCTCGATCGAGGGTGGAAATTTCTTCAATTAACTCTTGAGGAATCACTTTCGATGGTCCTGAAAAGGACCGTTTGAATAATGGACGAATTTGATGAATTCATCATGCCACGCAATGCGTGTTGGATTTCTCCGCGCTCAATACTAGGCACCGAAAACTGGCCCGCCGCTTGCTGCCGTGGATTAGATTCCTGGTGTTATCAACCGAGAGTCATCGCAGTCGATGTGCGGCTGCTTGCTGGAGATGACATCCTACCTCCTTGGCCGATCCAACGTAAATGAAGACAGAAAACAGAGGACACAGCTTTTATACCCCTAGATTAGCATATGAAGCTCCTCCCATTCGGCTGGCTTTTCAGTTAATTTCGTTTGCATGACCCACCCCTCATGCTCCAGACGCATCAAACGATTACTCAACCGAGAAATGAGAAAATTTCCATTGAACGGATAATGTAACCAAAATTTTAGATGATTTAGATCATTTTAATTTGGAAAATGTTAGAATTGAAACATTTTTCACGCAAAATGGTCCGGATATGATAATGCGTTGCCAAAGTCCGGGTGGAACAATTAGGCGTCATAATTGTTGCTGACTGAGTCACCAAGCATTCAATAATTCACTTTTCGGTTATACTACACTTTTCCCGTTCATTGGAATGAAATTATCCGATTCACAGCTCTTGAAAAATCATTTTCGATGGTCCTTAAAAGGACCGTTTGGATAATGAATAATTCTAGGAAGAAAATTAAATGAATTCACTATGCCACTACGGGTGTTTGTTTTCTCCGCACTAAATGCTGAACGCCGTCGAAAACTGGCCCCCCGCTTGCTGCCGTGGATGCGATTAATGACCGGCTTCACTCTTGCTGAGAAACGATGCTCTGTCCTTGCTTTGCACTACACCTTTCTCGATCGAGGGTGGAAATTTATCCAATTAACTCTTGAGAAATCATTTTCGATGGTCCTGAAAAGGACCGTTTGAATAATGGACGATTTTGATGAATTTACAATGCCACGCAATTCGTGTTGGTTTTCTCCGCGCTCAACGCTAGACGCCATCGAAAACTGGCCCGCCGCTTCACAGTGGGATCATTCTGAAAAAAGACGATCAAAACCTCTAAGAGCCGTTAGATGACATTTTAGAATATAGGTGTCTTTGGAAGATGTGTTCAGAAAAATCTTCTCTATTTTTATGCATATTCACTGTAAGGTAAAACTGTAGGGTGAACCCGAGCAAAAAAATATTTTTTCATATTATTTTTTTAGAGGGTAGATGTCTTCAGCAAAGTTGTAGAACAGGTAATTTCAAGTAATTTTGCTGAAGACACCATATAGCTTGGACTTCATTTTTAGGCAGAAAATATAAATGTTTAAAAAACAACCTCAAAATCAGTTTTTTGAACTTTTCTATGATTATATCGTAAAATTTCAACGTGATATGTTCTACAAGTTTGTAGGTACTACTGGAATACACTATCTTGCCGAAGACACCAACTCTGTAAAATTGAAAATTGCCTCAGTAAATCAATTTTTTTTGAAATTTTTTCACTATTTTCACTATTGAATATTTTTTGAATAGGCACTTTTTGGCAGCCGTGCTATCAAAATTTCAATGCTTTATCATGTCCAGAATAGACCAAAAGTGACTTAACAATCGGGTCTGATAAGGCACTTTGATCTGTGATGCTATTTTATTAGCCATTTTTCAAAGAAAATATTCACAAATTTCATACAAATCATTTAATACAAACTGAAAACTCACGAAAACTTTTCGACATTAATATTTGTTAATCAAAATAGTATTCTTGTTGAAATAGTCTACATTTCGAACACTGTGGTTGACTTAACATTGAATACCCGACAAAAAATGTCGCTTTCTTTAATTTTTAGGTGAGTTAAAAACTCACTACTGAATATTTTTTGAGTAGGCACTTTTTGGCAACCGTGCTGTCAAAATTTCTATGGCTCATTATGTCCAGAATAGACTAAAATTGATTAAACAATCGGGTCTGATAAGGCACTTTGATATCTGAAATTATTTTAATAGTAATTTTCAAAGAAAATATTCACAAATCCCATACAACCTTTCGATATTATTTTTAGCTCATCCAAGTAGTAATTCTGAATAAAAAAAACAAGTTAAATAAATGTACAATATTTCAACTGTCAGTGTCATTTATTTTTAACTACAAATTTTGAAAGAGGCTTTTCCCTCTTTGAGTGATTTCCTCATCTACGAAATCTTTCTCAAGAAGGCACAAATTATCTTTTCAAAAAATCGTTATAATATAAACTTAAAACTAAAGGCTCCTCCGGAAAAGTATCCATAATCGAGCCGTGATCTTGATGTGGATTTGTCAAGGGATGAACCAAGGTAATATCCCAAGTAACCACGGTGCTGAAGCCTTATTACATGCAGATATACGATGTATTTAGTGCAATCATTACTTTACATGCAAACTTAAGGTTGATTTAAAGTGGAAATGGGCAATTATGCGACTGCTCCAAGATTATACCAGTATTATCTTAATTTGATTCTATAATTGCCCACTTCCACTTTAAATTAACCTTAAGTTTGCATGTAAAGTAATGATTGCACTAAATACACCGTATATCTGCATGCAATAAGGCTTCAGCACCGTGGTTACTTGGGATGTCTACGACGAAGGAATTTTGAAAATCATGGACAGAAATCGACCTAACGGACGCAGTTCTCGAAAACTGGGAAAAATAAATTTTAAAGAGTACCAAACAGCATAACCAATTTCAATAAAATATCTGTGAGGAATTTTCATCATGACGTAAGATTTACAACCTAGAATATCTCTTACAGATGCTGGTTATTTCAATGTGATGTAACATTGTTTCACTCGTTTTATTTTATTTTTTTTTATTTTCAACACAAAACTTGTAGAGGCATTCATTATATTTTCGCCTTTTTAGTTTTTCAACCAAAGTTATAATGTTAACATAGCAAATGAAAAAAAATGTTATCATTGCTTTAGTTGATTAATTAATGTATGTACTTTAACATAAACAAATGCATTGGGAATTACAATAAAAAAATAGGGAAAAAAACACAGTTTTTAATTGGTATTAAAAACTCATCTAAAAATTTAAAAGGCGATATTTTTTGTCGTATATTCAATGTAAAGTCAACCACAGTGTTGGAAATGTAAACTATTTCAACAAGAATACTCTTTGGATTAACAAATATTAATGTCGAAAAGTTTTCGTGAGTTTTCAGTTTGTATTAATTGATTTGTATAAAATTTGTGAATATTTTCTTTAAAAAATGACTATTAAAATAGCATCAGAAATCAAAGTGCCTTATCAGACCCGATTGTTAAGTCACTTTTGGTCTATTCTGGACATGACAAAGCATTGAAATTTTGATAGCACGACTGCCAAAAAGTGCCGATTCAAAAAATATTCAATAGTGAAAATAGTGAAAATTTTTCAAAAAAATTGGTTTACTGGAGCAATTTTCAATTTTACAGAGTTGGTGTCTTCGGCAAGATAGTGTATTCCAGTAGTACCTACAAACTTGTAGAATATATCACGTTGAAATTTTACGATATAATCATAGAAAAGTTCAAAAAACTGTTTTTGAGGTTGTTTTTTAAACTTTGATATTTTCTCTCAAAAATGAAGTCCAAACTATATGGTGTCTTCAGCAAAGATACTTGAAATTACTTGTTCTACAACTTTGCTGAAGACATCTACCCTCTAAAAAATTATTTTGAAAAAATATGTTTTTGCTCGGGTTCACCCTACAGTTTTACCATACAGTGAATATGCATAAAAATAGAGACGATATTTCTGAACACATCTTCCAAAGACACTTATATGCTAAAATGCCATCTAACGACTCTTAGAGGTTTTGATCGTCTTTTTTCAGAATGATCCCACTGTGCGCTTGCTGCCGTGAATGAGATTCCCGGTGCTATCAGTACGATAGCCGAGTGTCGTCGCTGAGTCGATGCGCCGCTGCCCAGCTCGAGGTGTCACCTCGACGGTGGTCGAAATGGAACTGACGAACAGCTCTCGCATGATCGCATTCCTTTCCGCATCGTAGGTAGTTGCCCCCACGAGGCGCACCAATCAGAGAGCGTTGGTAGACTGAACGAGAAAAATAGTCCGCTACCCATATTTATAGATTTCAGCGATTTCAATGTCTAACTTTAAAACAACTTTTCAACTATTTATCAATGATTTTTAGGTTCACCGACTATTTCAAATTGAACGTGGGAGTTTCATCTCTCGGATAACGGGATTTGTTTATCATTTCATTCAGTGGGAAAGATAGTGTGAGCGTTTAAAATCTTTCACTCAAACGTAACGCTCTTGGTTTCATAAATTTTGAAATGACACCGGGTATAGAAAACAGAGACGTAGTCCTACGTCAAAACGAGAAGAATGCAGCATGGGCGAGAATGTCGCAACACCGTACGAGAGCGAATGAGGCACGTTACAGACAGGCGCGGAACAGGCAGAACTCAGTCTTCCGGATGAAGAAGCGTCAGCAGGAAGAACGAGATCGAAGCGATGGAAGAGCTGTACCGCACTAAGGACACACGAAAGTTCTACGAGAAGCTGAACCGCTCGTGCAGAGGCTTCGTGCCAAAAGCCGACATGTGCCGGGATAATTACGGGAATATTCTCACGAGCGAGCGTGAGGTGATCGACAGGTGGCGGCAGCATTACGATGAGCACCTCAATGGCGACGTTGCAAGTACCGAAGGTGGCGTAGTAACAGATCTAGGAGTATGTGCACAGGACGAAAGACTTCCGACCCCTGACCTCCAAGAGATTGAGGAGGAGGTTGGCCGGTTGAAAAACAACAAAGCCGCTGGAGCAGATCAACTACCAAGCGAACTTCTAAAATACGGTGGAAAAGCACTGGTGAGAGCACTACACTGGGTCAATACCAAGATTTGGGAGGAGGAAGTGTTACCGAAGGAATGGATGGAAGGTATCGTGTGTCCCATCTACAAAAAGGGCGACAAGTTGGATTGCGGGAACTACCATGCGATCACACTACTGAGCGCTGCCTACAAGATACTCTCTCAAATTTTATGCCACCATCTATCACCGATTGCAAGAGAGTTCGTGGGGCAATATCAGGCTGGATTTATGGGTGAACGCGCTACAACGGACCAGATGTTCGCCATCCGCCAGAAATGCCGCGAATACAACGTGCCCACACATCACTTGTTCATCGATTTCAAATCGGCGTATGATACAATCGATCGAGAACAGCTATGGCAGATTATGCACGAATACGGATTCCCGGATAAACTGATACGATTGATCAAGGCGACGATGGATCGAGTGATGTGCGTAGTTCGAGTATCAGGGACACTCTCGAGTCCCTTCGAATCTCGCAGAGGGTTACGGCAAGGTGATGGTCTTTCGTGCTTACTGTTCAACATTGCTTTAGAGGGTGTAATAAGGAGGGCGGCAATAAACACGAGTGGGACGATTTTCACGAAATCCGTTCAGCTGCTTGGTTTCGCTGATGATATTGATATTATTGCTCGTAAATTTGAGACGATGGCGGAAACGTAGGTACATCCGACTAAAGAGTGAAGCCAGGCGAATCGGATTAGTCAATGTGTCGAAGACAAAGTACATGATGGCAAAGGGCTCCAGGGAGGAATAACCGCGCCCGCCACCCCGACGGTGATGAAATCGGCACGGTTGAAGAATTCGTGTACCACTGGTGACCGCCGACAACGACACCAGCAGAGAAATTCAGAGGCGCATTATGGCAGGAAATCGTGCGTGCTTACTTTGAACTCCGCAGAACTCTACGATCGAATAAAGTTCGCCGTAACACGAAGTTAGCTATCTACAAAACGCTGATTAGACCGGTCGTTCTTTATTGGCACGAAACATGGACCCTACGTGCAGAGGACCAACGCGCCCTTGGAGTTTTCGAACGGAAGGTGTTGCGTACCATCTACGGCGGACACATCCAGTAGCAATTTGTTGCTATCAGTTGCTGCTAGCTACGAAGATCACTGTGATCAGGCGCCTGAAATGTTTGAACACGAACACGGCTCACGTGAGCACAGCTCTTGAACAGAACATGAACAGAACGCGTTCAAATGCATCCCTGCGGCGGAGTGCAGATGGAAGACGGGACTTGGAGAAGGCTAATGAACCACGAGCTGCTGAGAGAACCAACCATCGTCCATACCGCGAAAATCTGGAGGTTACGGTGGGCGGGTCACGTCATCAGGATGTCGGATAGCAACCCGACTAAAATGGTTCTCGAGAGTCATCCGACCGGTACAAGAAGAGGTGGAGCGCAGCGAGCTAGGTGGGTCGAAGTGGAGGACGATCTGCGGACCCTACGCAGAGTGCGAAACTGGAGACAAACAGCCATGGACCGAGTGGAATGGAGACGGCTACTATGTACAGCAGAGGCCACCCCGGCCTTAACCTAATCGGTACGCTAAACCCACATAACCTGAGGATCCACCTCTTAGGTATCTTGATCAGCAATTTTTTTCATTCTATGAAAAAACAGTATTTATTAACTGAGAGCTTATTCAGCCAATGTCCATTTTGCATGTGTATATCGTGTGGGAAACACGAAGATCCTTTATTCCCCAGAAAATCAAGGACATATTCCATTACATTCTGAACAATTTTATCACGTAAGTTTACTGGACAACTTGATCGTAAAACTGTTTACGTGCCCTTTAATAAATTTACGTCATGAGTAAATTTAATGTATTGGTAGTGTGCAGTTTTAGATTGATTCACCTCCCAATTGGAAACCACTGGTGTAGGCGGTTAGCAAAAACCGTCTGGTTGCGGCTGCTGGTCAGCTCTCCGCGAGACGACGAAGGACGGGACGGCGTAGACCACGCTCAGTGCATCATCATCATCATTGCGTCGGGGATCTCAGCAGCAGCAGCTCGCTCACAGTAGGCAACACAAGGAATCACCGCGCGCGCGACGTCGACGGTAGCAACCGTTTCTTCAAAATGATAGTTCCTTCGAATTCGCGCGCTCAGTTTCAAGTGGACTACTGAACCGATAAGACAGACAACCCGGTATACCCAAGAAGACACCGTTGTCGTCGTCCGTCGTTGGTCACCGCGCGAGAGATAATCTTCTTCTACGGCCATAACGGAGCTTGTCGGCCTTATACCGAAAAGGTACCCGATATCGGGTTGGAGGCTCTTATCAGTTCAATTACGTTTATCAATTTATTGGCGTAGACATCGTTCCGGCTTCGGGTGGTGGTGGTACCACGCGAAACCAATCTTCGCTCAGATATCGGAGAATCGCAGCTACGTGAGATGTTCGGATAGAGATTTTCGGCGAAGAAGAAAGGGTCCCAAACGGTAGCAACACGTAATCCAGCTACCGTACTAAATCAGTACCTACTAAGTTGCTCTTTCGAAGAAGCAGCGTTTAATTTCGCTGATCTTGCAAAGAGAACGGATACGGGTGGATTTAGGTTTCGTCATAGCAGGCGGTGATTAATTTTGCGTCGCATCGCTGCTGCCGTTGTTCGTAAAGTAGGCTCCGCTGCGCGGTTTAGACCTCACACTCACTTGGATGGTATTTATTGATTGGTGGTTCAAGGAATGTAGTTCTGTTATTCGGAGTGTCTCAAAGGAGCAGTCCGCAGAAATTTCAAGTGTTCGCGTGAAATCGAGTGGAGTGTGTCGTATGAGTAACGCAGTCTCGTAGATAGCCAAATAAATCAAAGTGCTAATTCCCGAAAGGAACCGGTATTTTACATCGAAAACGTCGATAACGTTGAAGCTGCGAAGACCAACGTGTGTTTGAGTGTCTCACAAGATCATCCATCTACTATCAAAAGTGTGACCACCACGACAAAGTGTCCGATGTGCTAAGTGATTGAACCGATTGTTTTGTGTTGATCGGTAACAGTTGGAAGGTGCTAAATTTTGAACCGCGTCACCATAGTTCATGTGTCGTCCCACAATTGATAAATTCTACACTTCAGTCAAAACGTTGTGATCCTGTGAAGTCGTTGCACCGAAGAAAGGTGAAGCACGGAAGTGATAGTTCTCTCTGGGGTGGTAAACGTGTACAAAACAACAACGATGAAGGTCAACCTGCGAGTCGTGCTGTCTGTGCTGGTCTTTGTTGCGACGAAATCCGGTAAGTTTCGCTGAAGAGCTTGATTTCTTTATTTTCGGAAACTGGTTTGAAATGACATGTGTTGAGAGGCTAGGGAGTAAGGTCATTAATTATTAACTTAATGGAGTTTGCAGGAGGCAGGAGATGCAACAATGAGTTGGCAACATCTTAATATTTGTTGAAATGATGAGAACCGATGCGTTGGCGGATGTTTGTGTGATTTCTTATAATGAGCTTTACTGTTTTCAATTCTGTGCATGCAGTTGAATAGCTAGACTTTCTTTTCGATGAATTTGAATATGTATTCGAATTTTATTTTTGAACTCGTAGATGTTTTTCAAATTCAATTTGATTCAATTCACTTTATTTATGAGACTTTGAAGCTAACAATACGGATTATATGAAATAAAGTTTTAGAGTTCTTATAAACCTAATGATGTTTTGAGTTTATATGCATAGTTGAGCTATTTAAAGAGAAATGACAGATACTCGATGTAGATTTCCGTTAGGATACGGTGGGATTCGTGAGGCCCTGGCCTGGGAATGTTTATTTATTTATTTACCGTCTTCAACACTGTGTTGTACAGACTATATGGCCTAAGTTATATATCTTATTATAAAACACACTTTTCGAGACATTAAAATCAAACACATCAGCAACTTCATTAAACAACCTATAACTAGTGTCGAAAAGGGCCCATATAGCCGAAGCGGTAAGCGCACGGGTATTCAGCATGACCATGCTGAGGGTGACGGGTTCGATTCCCGGTCGGTCCAGGATCTTTTCGTAAAGGAAATTTCCTTGATTTCCTTGGGCATAGAGTATCTTCGTGCCTGCCACACGATATACACATGCAAAATGGTCATTGGCAGAGGAAGCTCTCAGTTAATAACTGTGGAAGTGCTCATAGAACACTAAGCTGAGAAGCAGGCTTTGTCTCAGTGAGGACGTTACGCCAAGAAGAAGAAGAAGCTGATGATCGTTTTTGGTGTAGAATCATGCCCAGAGTTCGAAAACGCGAAGGAAAAAAATACAGTAGAGCGGATTTTTTTTTCGACTTTCCATACAAAGTTGATGATTTGAAATCGATTTTTGTTCTATTTTTAAGCAAAGTTGCTCACTTCACACATCTCATTTTCCGTAATCAATGCTCCGATTGAGCTGAAGTTTTTACTGTACCTCGCCAAAATATGGTATGTCAAATTAACGTTGAGAAAGAATTTTTAAATTATTGTTTTCTCATTGAAAAAAAAAAATACTTTTTTTCATATATTTTTGGAAATTTTGCTTAAGTTTAAAGAGATCGTCCCTAAAACTCGTCAATATCTTGAATTTCTTGAATCTGACGCAAAACCTGCACTCAGATGATCGAATGGTATTATATTCAGCTTTTAATTTATGGAAAAAGATTCGAAATTGGGTGAACAAAACGCAAGATGTTTGAATTTTATTAAATTCCATATTTTAAAAAGTTGTAAAACTCGATATTGAGCTAAAACTCAATAACTGTTCTACTTTAAATTTTTTGAAGCACGGTTTCGAAATCAGCGCTCAATTATGCTTCAAAAACTTTGGTCGTTGACAGAAGTTCACGACCTTCGTTTTATTTTGTAAACTAGTATAATTTTTTTGTTTCCCAAGGTCATTAGTAAACCTAGCTAGATTGCCGAACAAAAATTTTTGCGAATTTAACGATTTTGTGGACACAGGACCTGATTTTGTGAATGTGCAAGGGTTACACATTTTTGGTCTGGAAATTATGCACTTTTGTGCGGAGCGGCGTTAGCGTGTATGGTGGTGCAATAAATTCTCTATTACTGCAATGAATACGGGATAATGATTTTATTTTTAATTTGCAACATAAAACACTCTGAAGTTCTGATAGTAAGGCCTTTACCTGTAGTATACCTGGATACTAAACTAATGTTGAGGAAAGAAAGTTAAATTAGTATTGTGTAGTTTAGTACACCGTTCATCACTTAATTTTGTTATGGGATGAGAAAGAAAAGAACAGGGGATTGGGACCCTAGAAGTGCCATAGCGAAAGAATTTTTGAAAAATATTGGACCGGGCCTTCACAGTTTAAAACCGAAGTATGTATGGAGAACATGAGGTGTTCAATTCAACCCCATGAAACGGCTGTCATCCACATACAACTGGATTGAAGCCAAAAATATGGTGCTGGACGTGGTGCTGATTTGAATGGGCAGTTGCATAAGGCTGAAAACAGTGATTTTTTTCTGTTGGAGCAGATGCGACATTTAAATTTAATTGACTTCAATGTTGTTTTAAGGACAAACTTCTTAACATCCCGCTTTAACAGTGCATCAAAACTTCAAACGCACAAATCTCAAGAAGCAAGCTTCACACAACAAAGTATTTTATTATTCTGTTCTTGCTCACTTGTAATAAGTCTAAAATAAGAAGATCAGGTGCGCTGGTTTTGTTTACGAAGAGATTTGTGCCCTCGAAATCGTGAGTAGGTGCCAAAGTCGGCCATTGTGGCGGCCATGTTGGGATTCTAACAAGTCTGTCCTTAAATGGGCTAAATGTATTTTCATACTTGTGCGTCTTGTAAATTCAACAAAGAACACTGAACCCATTGAACAATATGTGGAAATGATCGTTTTTCGATCACGAATTTATCTTCGCACAACAAAGTTCGCTTCCGCACGTAGCAGATTGGTCAGCAGACTGAAATTTCGTCAACAAACCCGTGGCGCCCTACCAAAGGCGGTTGCTTCAAGAACTAACGCTTTCTTCAGGGGGTTGGTTCAATTGGGTTCTTTAGGGGTATCCAGATTATTGCATAATCGGAATCTCCGTCCAAAAAATAGTCGAAATCCAAAATTTCATCATTTTTGATGCCTGGGAACTATTTTTAAAATGCATTTAAAGTTTGTATGGACAAAATTTTTTGTTCGGGGCGAACTGTCACTTTATCGATTGAACTGTCATTCTATCCACGGAAATTAAAACTGTTTTGTTTATTTAACCATCAAAACAAAGGAATTGGAACGCAATAAAATCACCTTATACTCAGAAAAATGAGCTCTTTCGATTAGGCTAAAGCAAATGGCAATATTTAATTCACTGAACAACCCAATTGATATGTGAATTAGATTGTGCTGTGCATATATTTAGGCGTTAGAGAATAACGAAACTAACCCAAATACCGAAAACGCCTAAAAATATGCACGGCACGTTCTAATGCATATATCAATTGAACACCCCAAGTTCTAGTCTAGTCTAGTCTAGTTCAGTCTAGTCTAGTCTACACTGTGCAGCGTTATTGTTTTTACAATAAAGCCATTAACTGGGGACCACTCAGCTTTTGAGAAAGCAAAATAAGTGAAAATCGATGGGGGTGACGATGCTAAGAAGGTTAATGTCACCCCTTGGTCCTTCGCTTCCTGGGATGGAACACAGGTATTTGGGCCGTGTCCTGGCCCGAATGCCTAGGCTTAAACGCCTTTACTCGCTCTCTGTAATGAAACAAACTGGGTGCGAGGAAAACGTTGCATAACAAAAAATTAGTTTTCGAAGTTTATAAATGCCCCCTTAAGGAAAAAAAAAAGAAAAATGTTGTTTGAAACGGTCTCACTGATTTATCTGGAAACTGCTGTTCCTCGGTGTTATGCGGAACGTCTCACCACCGTCGCGCACGCAGTCAGTCAGCATTGGAACACAAATCAGCACCGCGCCCGTCCGGACAACTGAATTCGGCACCGCCCAAACACTCACGATAAATACGAAAAATGAAAAAGATTTGCAGGATTTTGGCACGAAAAAACTTACACTCACGAATTATTCTTTTCAAAACGATGCCCAAATCGACAATCCAGACAAATGTCACGCGCACTTTCCAAACGAAACAATTCCGGATGGCGTAGCTCTACCAGTCCCCTTACCCCACGCGGAAAAACGCGAACCTTTCGAAACTTTCACTTGTGGCACCGGAACTGCAATCACAGTATCTACGCAAACACGACTCGTAAACCTCGCCGGATGGCGTAGCACCACCAGCCGTTTCACGATTCGGAAGGGCAAATCCAAACAACGCGGCACCGAGAAAAACACGACAGACGATTCCTATCAATTGAACACCCCAAGTTCTCCATACAAACTTCGGTTTTAAACTGTGAAGGCCCGGTCCAATATTTTTCAAAAATTCTTTCACTATGACACTTCTAGGGTCCCAAACCCCTGTTATTTTTTTTATCCCATAACACCAAATTTTGTAAAATTTTGTCGAGCAGTGTAATTAGTTGACCCAGATATCATATAACTTAGAGTTGTTCTAGAGATCATCCAAACCATTATGAAGCTTTACTATAAATAAAAATGCACGAATATCAAAATTTATCCCATTTGATTCATACATGTAATGCAAGTTTTGGGAAATAGATTTCCATTCAAGTTCCAGTACCTACATCAGGGACATCTGAAGTATCTCTGATAACCCGGGGTACTGAGTACACGCATCACACTACAGTACAGTTTGCAAGGTCATTAGGCCGAATGGCCATTGGGTCTTCTTTTTACCGTTACACTGAGACAAAGTTTGCTTTTTAGCTTAGTGTTTATAAGCTCTTTCACTGTTATTAACTGAGACCTTCCTTTGCCAATGATCATTTTTCATGTGTATGATTTTTCCCATCTTTGAAACATAGGCTGTTCTTTTTGGTACCGTAAACCGGGGTCAAATTGATCTCCGGGTTGGAATTGATCAGTCGTTTTTCGAGTTGATAAATCATTTTTTGAATAGTTTCCTCATAAATAGCAATAAGTATCAGATTCCAACAGCATGATGCTCAAAAGAAAATTATTAAAAATATGCTTTTTCTATCCGAATAACGTCTGATCATTTTCAACCCGAAGATCAATTTAACCCCAGTTTACGGTACCATAGTTTTTGAATATAGCGCTGAAACTGCTGATATTCAAATTATGATTTTTTCCTTCTTTTAAGCATAGGCTATTTTTTCTAGTTTCATTGTTAAATTAGTTTTCGGCAATAATAATTGAAGAAGATTAAAACAACAGATCCGTTTCCAGATAACTTCTAAATTGTAATTCGTCTTGATGGCAATTCGGCCTAATGACCATTCGGCCTAATGACTCAGCAACATGTTGCAACTTTAGGTTAAGCTTTACATACAAATATAATAGGAAAAGTTTTGCCAAATCATGTTAAAAGTTTCTTTGGCTTATTATCTTTTGAATGATCTAGATGCTTGAAATCGGTTTTAAACAGGTGTAAATAAGGGCTGAAAAATAACATGGTCTTGAGAGGGATGATCCCAAACATTTCCCAACAGTTTTCCATGTTTTCCCAAACTAACTGTCTCTTCTATCTTTCAACTTTTGAACACAGAATTCACCAACGGCACTCCGGTAGATCTTGCCGACAAAGCCAACAAAGGTTCGTCGTCCGAGCTGGCGAAAGGCTCAGAATCAGCTGCAAATCCAAAGGTGCCACCGTTAATCTTCCCCAAGGATAGTAGTGTGTACAAAGTCGTAGAAAATGACACCGCTCTGAAGATTCTGCAGGCTCGAGCGGCTGCTGAGAAGAACAATCCCACGGATGGAGAAAGCGGCACCGCCGATGATAAGGTATGGAACAAGAATTGTAACTTTATATTGACGATACGTTGACCGCTTTTCAGGTATCAAGCCAAGGCAGTTGTTGGTACGCCTGGAAGAGAGGCAAATAGTTTCAACAGTAAATAAACCCAAGTAATATTTTTTTAGTCAAATATACTGCAGTAGGTTCTAAGAGCCATAATAAAACTAGGCTGAATGGAAATGTTAGGTTTTATGACGGTTGTGAAAACCTCCGCAAGACTAACTGACTATCCAAATTTTTCTCCTCCTCTCCTCTCCTCTTCTTGGCGTAACGTCCTCACTGGGACAAAGCCTGCTTCTCAGCTTAGTGTTCTATGAGCACTTCCACAGTTATTAACTGAGAGCTTCCTCTGCCAACGACCATTTTGCATGTGTATATCGTGTGGCAGGCACGAAGATACTCTATGCTCAAGGAAGTCAAGGAAATTTCCTTTACGAAAAGATCCTGGACCGACCGGGAATCGAACCCGTCACTCTCAGCATGGTCATGCTGAATACCCGTGCGTTTATCGCCTCGGCTATATGGGCCCTTAATCCAAATTTTTCATGGGAATCATAGTCGCTCTTCGTAAATACGTACACTTGAAAAGGATGGATTTGTGGTTAGGGGAAGTTGAAGCGTATTGATGGAACTTGACTGACATGTGCAGCATAGTTGTCCCATGTTAATGGGGTTGAATTTCGGTATCCTGGTAACAACTATGATGTCATGTCATTAAGTGGCTCGATAGCTTAGTTGGCAAAACTCTTGTCTAGTGTACAAGAGTCACAAGTTCAAATCTCATCTGAGATGTTAATAAAAATTTTTCATATGTACATCAAGTTAACTTATAATTCTACTATTGGCTAAGCTATTCGAAGGCTGGACAATAAAGTAATTATTGGACGAATATTTGAAGAATACACATACCAACGATAGAAATTTTCCATACTGGCTAAATGCACGACAAAGGCCAGTTCATAAATTTGAAAAACACTTTCCCGCGAAATCAATTGCTACTAAAGTAGGTTATGACGCACCGATTTATGCAAAACGTGTCTCCGTAGAAAAGTAAACAAGACAAACAAAAACCGTACACGCTATCTAGCTCTATATGTAGTGATATGCTCCAGCAACCTCGGAAAGATGTAAACAAAATAATTTACTTTGCCCGAGACTCTGCCGCTGACTGGTACCCTTTTCAAACCAGATCGTTATCGCATACGGCGACACATAAACTTGCGCCCGCAGACGTTCGTTCCGGGATGGGCTGTGCTGGCTGCATATTAGGAGATGAGCACGCGCGTACTGAAATTCTTCCATAATATTGAACCTAATTGGCCAATTACGGCGCGCGGCGTAATGTATTCGCACATGAGGTATTACTGGTTGCGGTTGTACCGTTGTACCGCCCTAAACGACGAAGAAAGTACCCACGGACGGACGACGGGTCCTAAGTGCGCTAAAACTGGCACTTTGTACTGGGCCGCCGTGCAGTAATGCTTCCCATTGTACGGATTACTTTTAAATATGACTTTTGTATTTGAAAATTATTACATATTCTCATGCTGAGAGTAACAGGAAACAGGATTCCTGATCGATCTTGGATCTGTCTTGAGTTGTTGAATGGCACACAGCCAGGGCCGGATTTACAAATGTGGGGGCCCGGGGCCACGGTGTTGTGGGGGCCCACTTTTTAGAGGATATTTTATTTTCATTGTAGAAAAATTCCAGAAAATATGAAAAATTCTTCCAAAACTTAGGGTTATTATTGAAGAAATTAAACCGATACAAATATTTATTTCACTTTTTGTCCCCCCACTGTTTGACTGGTCGAGGGAGGGTAAAAATAATTAAAGTTTTTTTTGCAATTTGGCACTATAAAATTCATTTTAAACTTGTCGTTTAAATATCCTAACGGCCTACTTTTACGTACTTTCCAAACAAATGCATTATGGCTCATAATACATCTCATTTGGGTATCATTATGAATCATAATGCATTTGTTTGATTGACAACCTGTGTTACCACAGTAAGAGCTTGAAAAACTGTGACGGTTATAGCGCGGCTTGCTTGATTCAGATTTCGTGTTGGAGCACGTGGTCGTTCCCATTCAACCACCGAGAAGTTTAATGATACTGATGGATATGATCATATTCTAGTGAATAATTTTGGTCATTGCAAAAAATGTTGTATGCAACTTGTTGCAAAACTCGATTTTTACAGCACTCTTCGTATTTATCCAACTCGGCAAGCCTCGTTGGATAACGACTCGTGCTGTAAAAATCATCATTTTGCAACTCGTTGCATAAATAACTATTCTTACTGCCTCCTCAAAATGCAATATACTGCCAAAAAATTTCAAAGGGGGGGGGGGGGTATGGGTGCCAAAAAGTCAAAATGAAATTTGTATCCGTCTTAATCTAGCTTAATAAGCTTAACTAGAAAAAAGACATCCACTATGAACTAAGCATAACAGAGATCCAGATATGAAAATCTAGTCTAAAGACGATTGTGAAAGAAATTTTATCAAGTAACGTCTAAATCCGACCTAAAATTCTTGCTTGTACCTTCAAAGAAATATTTCAACAATTCTGGGGTTTGATTTTAATAATTCGACACCAACATTTCAAAAGGGCGTAACTGCTTTTGGAATCATCACCTTCTTTTAAAGCTGTGGATCATGTGTTATGATTTCCATGTTTTTCACAACAAGTACCAGATGGGAAAAACTCTCCTCTTTCCGACAACCACGGTGGTTTGAGTGTAAGGGAGGCAGTACGACCTACAGCTTTGAAAGAAGGTATTACTTCCAAATGCAGTTACGCCCTTTTGAAATGTTGGTGCCGAGTTTATAAGTTTGGTAAGCGAAATCAAACTCTACAATCCTAAAAAAAAATCTTTATTCTGATAGAAACACTTGCAAATCTTCAAAGAACTAAGCAGGAAATTTTTAAAAATAACTTCAATAATTTTCGACAGAAATAAGCATGAATTTTCAACAGATAGTTTTCGTCTCTCTATCCCATAGCATTTGAGATTTCATCTAGAATTCAGGTGAAGATTTTCTCATGTATTTTCGTTAAAATAACTTGTGTAATTCACAAGAGCAATCAATTCAAACCTTAAAAATCTTAACAACTTTCTGGAAAAGCTTGATATTTTATTAAAAGGCTGATATCTGCTTCTTTCTGATTTAATGCACAATATTTCATACACATCTTGAGAGTAGAAGTACTTGTGATAAAAATTAAATCAAGATGTTTCTAGCACTACTTTTTTCGGTTCCCATTTGAAGTTACATTTTGTGGGGGCCCCTGAAATGTGGGGGCCCGGGGCCATGGCCCCCCTGGCCCCCCTTTAAATCCGGCCCTGCACACAGCAGTTCCATTTGTTCGCTTCTTCTTAGGCCAGCTTTCAACATTCTCCACTGCTTGCTCAGCTACCGCAAGGGCGCTGGAAGGGTTGACCGTGTTTACATCCAACGATTTGGTCTTGTTGACGTTAAGGTGAATATATAACGAAGCCACACCTCGAATTTTTAAGAGCACAATTCTGAGGAACCAAAAGATGGATTGCGCTGAAAAGTTGATCGATTGGTGACCTGCTGGTGGTGACCAATCGATCAACTTTTCAGGGCAAACCAACTCTCGGTTCTTCAGATTTGTGCTTTTGAAAATTCGAAGTGTGGCTTCGTTTTATATTCACCTTAACGGTAAGATCTGCTGCCGAGGAGCGATCGGCAGGATCATCGAGCTTACTCTGCATATCAGAGCGCCGCTGAGCTAGGAGAGTAACGTCATCAGCCAATTCGAAATCCTCTAGGTGCTTCATGGTAGAAATCCTCTACATAGAGATAAGCGGAAGTTACATATGTCGATTCGGCAACGCTGTTCATTTTGTTTACATCAGCTGCCAACACTTGCTGCAAAGCTAGATGTTCAAACTTTGTGCGTGACTTCGTAGTGGTTCAAGTTGTATTGTTTACATTTTCTAATTATGGTAGAGTTTTTTTTCAAAATTTTGAAAAAAAATAGCGGAGCAATCGATGAAATCTGAAATTTATTGCAAAGTGTTATACCCCGGACAGACATGTGATACGAGTGTGATTCCTGTACAACGGTACGCAGTGTCAAGAAAATTTTAACAAGACTGACTTGAATTGAGACAATTTTCAGTATGGCACTCATTTCAAGCGTAATTGTACAGTGATTCTTGCATCACATGTGTGTCATAAGTATTAAGCTAAACATATCGGCAGAACTGAAGCAAGAAGCAGCAATGAAAGTTTTTTTGAGAAGTACAGCAACAAAAGTTTCGTCATAAGCTTGAGCTTTTGAAAGCAGAATTAATTAAATTCTATCTTTTTACTAAACTTACATATACCGTCAATTTCTCGATATGTATTAAAAATAAATAATTTTAATTTATTTAGTTCGGATTGCAATACCGTTCAATCGACGCCTTCTTACGAACGATCAGCCTGTTCATTTGGCTCACACTTTGACAGTTCTTTCTGCTCGATTGGCTTACAATGGCCGCTTCCGCAGATCTCTATAATGTAGGATTACTACTTCATGGTAATGGGCTGCCACAGGAACCCACGATTTGGTTCACTATCAATTGCACCTACCAGGTCCTCGTCGATTACGATGAGGAACAGTAGCGGTGATAGTGTATACCCTTGCCATCGCGAGTCCGGTCTCAACTATTAAATAGAAATCATGACAATATGCTGCAGGACATTATAATTGGTCTGAATCGCGTTTTCAGTCTTTCACCGCACCTCATGGAACTCATCCACTTCTCTACAATTGCGATCCAGTGGGCTGCAGTAAATTCCACCTCTTCGTTCCATAGACCTCCAGCGAAATATCGTCAGCAGAGCCGACGATGGCAACGCCCACCGGGAACTTTAAGCTCAACACCTTGTCATACATGACCTTCCATAATACCGGACCTAGGATGGAACCTTGCGGAACTTCTGAAGTTATGTGAAAGCACTGGTGGATCGGACTCTGTATCGTAAAACTGGTATGTACTCGTTTCTTGAAGTAACTTCCGAGAATCTTGTACAGGTACGCGAACTCAGACGAAGGAGCGCATCGACAATAGCCGCCCGACTGGCTCTATTAAATGCGTTCCTTACATCCAGAGTCACTACTGCACAGTAGTGAATTCATCTCCTCTGACGTTGGAGCGCAATCTCGGCAATCTTTGTAACCGACAAGATAGCACCCGACGGGTCTCGGAATGGCGTCTCCGCCATTGGCAATAGAACCAGACTCTGTCGCTTCCGAACCTCTGGGCAAATTTCCTCGTCCAGGCATTTTTGCATAGCAGACCTGAATATCTCGGGAGTCTCTGCAATAGCTACTTTTAAGGCCAGGTTTGGAACTTCGTCCGGACCTGAGGCCTTACCTACGCTAAGAGCCTTTAATATTCCGGCAAGATCCACATCGGTGACCCTTTCCCCATCGCCAGCACCAGTCCCCGGTTGTCCAACGAAAGAAGGCCAAAGACTAGGCTCATTGCGCGGAAAAACGCCCCTCGATGATCCCCTTCAACATCTCTGGAGATTTCTCTGTAGAAGCCATCACACCTCTCGTCTTGGCCATCACGATCCTGTAGGCATCACCCCACGGATTCGCATCGGCACTCTGACAGAGACCCTAGAAGCAGGCCTTTTTGCCTGCCCTTAGCTTGGTCTTCAGCGCGGCTTTTGCAGTGTCGAACACCACCCGCCATTGGTTTCGCTCTTCCTTAAGGTGAATATATGACGAAGCCACACCTAGAATTTTAAATAGCACAAATTTGAAGAACTGAATGTCGGGTTGCGCTGAAAATTTGATCGATTGGTCACCACCAGCGGTTAACCAATCGATTAAATTTTCAGCGCAAACCGACATTCGGTTCTTCAGATTTGTGCTCTTGAAGATCTTAGGTGTGGCTTCGTCATATATTCACCTTAAGCTTCCAGTAAGCTGGTGGTCTGCCATTTCTAGGGTGGACTTGCCTAGGCATGGTCGCATCGTACGCACGCGAGAGCACCGCTACCAGCTCTTCGCCGTCTAAACCGAGTAGGTTTCACTCACGGTGGAACGCTACCCTAAATATTCCTTCGTCGAAGTATGGTGTCTTCCACCTTTGAGGGCTTGGCTTTGGCCTTGTCGCCGCTTCCTCTACCCGCTGCCTGCTGTTGCTGTAGTCGATACTGTAGCGAACCACCAGGTAATCGCTCTGAGTGTAGCTATCGTCTATACTACAGTTCGAACTACTTGTTAGGACTACAAAAATTAGCGTTAATAATCGACTCCGCACCGTTCCGACTAAAGGTACTCTTGGTACCGACATTAGTCAGGTCGAAGACTAGTATGGCCAGTGTCTCTAGCAGGATCTGACCCCGGCGACCACGAAGCCCTCATAGGTAGTAGACACCAACTCCTGGACGGAGTATTCACCTGTCGTCCATATCGCCGCCATTTTTCTGGACACATCCGCGACCCAATTACCGGTGTCCGCTATGATGGCGATATCCGTTCCCCACTCACAAACTGCCTGCGAAGCAGTTGTTGCGCTGCGTCCCAGTGATTCAGATGCAGCTGCGTTACCTGTACATTGGTTTGTCCACTACGGCTTTTCTGAAGGCCGGTCATCTTAGAACATCCGTTGGATGCCTGTTGTTCACGGATTTCCCGGTACATATCAGACAAATGGGTGTACTCGTGCAGCCTTGTGCCTTATGGCCTTCGGCGCCGCATCACCTACACAGTTTGCTCCTGTCAGATCTTTTACAGTCCCATTACTTATGTTCTGGTTCCAGACACCGAAAGCAAACCTCCGGTGCCTCGTGGAACGTCAGATGACATATCTTGATCCTTCCTGCTTTTTTACGTCCGCCACAGTGAATCAAGGCTACCTGTGTCCATGCCGGCTCCTTCCGTAGCCTAACGGCTGCGGCGGCCGCCTGCACGTCGCATTGCTGCCGCAGTGCAGTTACGAGCTTTTCCACTTTGGTGACCTCGTCTAGGTTTTTCACCTTCACTAGCTGTACCCGGCTAACTTTGTCTTGCCTACTGCATTTTTTGACGTTTTAAGTTTCTAGCCAAGACCAAATCCCCGGTCAAAATGTATGGAAGATCGCTTTTCAAAAACTCTCAATTTTTCCATGTTTTTGCCTCATAAACCTTCCTTGGGTGAACAAAACTAAGACGACCAAAATCGGACCTTCCGTTCGCACGTTATGCACGGTCCCACGTATGCGACTGCATTTTTATATATATAGATAGATAGTCGCCTCTTATTTATTTATTTATTTGTTTCCTTCATTAAGCCTTAATGAAGCCTGACAGGGAAAAGCCTTTTCGAGTTGCCCACATCACTCGGCTTACTCAAAAAGGCATAAAAACCAACATCTTTTACAGATTTACAATATTACAATACATATATACAAGAAGGTTTAAGAACTAAATAATTAAAAATCACAATCAATATCTAAAACCATTAGGGGACATCCAAGATTTGGGAGGAGGAAGTATTAGCGGAGGAATGGATGGAAGGTATCGTGTGTCCCATCTACAAAAAGGGCGACAAGTTGGATTGCGGGAACTACCGCGCGATCACACTACTGAGCGCTGCCTACAAGATACTCTCTCAAATTTTATGCCGCCGTCTATCACCGATTGTAAGAGAGTTCGTGGGGCAATATCAGGCTGGATTTATGG
The DNA here is from genome assembly GCF_035046485.1 of Aedes albopictus. Classification (NCBI taxonomy): domain Eukaryota; kingdom Metazoa; phylum Arthropoda; class Insecta; order Diptera; family Culicidae; genus Aedes; species Aedes albopictus. The sequence goes on along the minus strand of NC_085136.1, from coordinate 120,321,047 downwards.
GGGAACGCGCTACAACGGACCAGATGTTCGCCATCCGCCAGGTGTTGCAGAAATGCCGCGAATACAACGTGCCCACACATCACTTGTTCATCGATTTCAAATCGGCGTATGATACAATCGATCGAGAACAGCTATGGCAGATTATGCACAAATACGGATTCCCGGATAAACTGATACGGTTGATCAAGGCGACGATGGATCGAGTGATGTGCGTAGTTCGAGTATCAGGGACACTCTCGAGTCCCTTCGAATCTCGCAGAGGGTTACGGCAAGGTGATGGTCTTTCGTGCTTGCTGTTCAACATTGCTTTGGAGGGTGTAATAAGAAAAGCGGGGATTAACACGAGTAGGACGATTTTCACGAAGTTCGTTCAGCTGCTTGGTTTCGCCGATGATATTGATATTATTGCTCGTAAATTTGAGACGATGGCGGAAACGTACATCCGACTAAAGAGTGAAGCCAGGCGAATCGGATTAGTCATTAATGTGTCGAAGACAAAGTACATGATGGCAAAGGGCTCCAGGGAGGAATCAGCGCGCCCGCCACCCCGAATTCATATCGACGGTGATGAAATCGAGGCGGTTGAAGAATTCGTGTACTTGGGCTCACTGATGATCGACGGCAACGACACCAGCAGAGAAATTCAGAGAAGCATTGTGGCAGGAAATCTGCTTACTTTGGACTCCGCAGAACTATACGATCAAACAAAGTTCGCCGTGCCACGAAGTTAACTTTCTACAAATTGCTGCTTAGACCGGTCGTCCTCTCTTGTTGATTTTCCGGTGCTAGTCTTTTTTACGGCTGGCTCGCAGGGCCTGACACCAACCCACTAACCCAGGGAGCTGGGCTTACCTTCCCGGAAGCTACGGGTTCTGCATTGGCATTTCCTCCAACTACAGTGCTTAATAGCTAGGCTCGAGCGCCAGTCTTCGCCGGGGGTGGTGTTTTTAATGGGCGCCCAGGAGATAATATTTTACCTGAGCTTCCACCCCCGCCTCCAAGAACATGGCCATTCGTAGCACCTTCTTCCAGCACAGCCTCCCTTATCGTTACACCTGGAGATCACCACAACAAACGGAATCGCAAATCGACCACGTTCTGATTGATGGACGGCACTTCTCCGACATTATCGACGTCAGGACCTATCGTGGCGCTAATATCGACTCCGATCACTACCTGGTGATGGTTAAACTGCGCCCAAAACTCTCCGTTATTAACAACGTACATTACCGGCGGCCGCCCCGGTACGATCTAGAGCGACTGAAGCAACCGAATGTCGCCACCGCATACGCGCAGAATCTCGAGGCAGCGTTGCCGGACGAGGGTGTGCTCGATGTGGCCCCTCTAGAGGACTGCTGGAGTACAATCAAAGCAGCCATCAACAACGCAGCTGAGGGCACTATCGGGTACGTAGAACGGAGTCGACGAAACGATTGGTTCGACGAGGAGTGCAGAGCGGTTCTGGAGGAGAAGGATGCAGCGCGGGCGGTAATGCTGCAGCATGGAACCCGACAGAATGTGGAGCGATACAGACAGAAGCGGAAGCAGCAGACCCGTCTCTTCCGGGAGAAAAAGCGCCGCCTGGAAGAAGCGGAGTGCGAGGAAATGGAACTGCTGTGCCGTTCACACGAAACACGCAAGTTCTACCAGAAGCTCAACGCATCCCGCAAAGGCTACGTGCCGCAAGCCGAAATATGCAGGGATAAGGACGGGAGCCTCCTGACGGACAAACGTGAGGTGATCGAAAGGTGGAAGCAGCACTTCGACGAGCACCTGAATGGCGAAGAGAATGTAGGCACGGAGGACCAAGGCAGCGGAGGAAATGACTATGTTGGTGCAGCAGAGGACGGGAACGAACCAACTCCCACGCTGAGGGAAGTTAAGGATGCCATCCACCAGCTCAAAAACAACAAAGCGGCTGGTAAGGACGGTATCGCAGCGGAACTCATCAAGATGGGCCCGGAAAAGTTGGCCACCTGTCTGCACCAGTTAGTTGTCAAGATCTGGGAAACCGAACAGCTACCGGAGGAGTGGAAGGAAGGGATAATCTGTCCCATCCACAAGAAAGGCGACAAGTTAATGTGTGAGAACTTTCGAGCGATCACCATTTTGAATGCCGCCTACAAAGTGCTATCCCAGATCATCTTCCGTCGTCTTTCACCTAAAGTAAATGAGTTCGTGGGAAGTTACCAAGCCGGTTTCATCGACGGCCGGTCGACAACGGACCAGATCTTCACCGTACGGCAAATCCTCCAGAAATGCCGTGAATACCAGGTCCCAACGCATCACCTGTTCATCGACTTCAAAGCGGCATACGACAGTATCGACCGCACAGAGCTATGGAAAATTATGGACGAGAACAGCTTTCCCGGGAAGCTGACTAGACTGATAAGAGCAACGATGGACGGTGTGCAGAACAGCGTAAGGATTTCGGGTGAACTATCCAGTTCATTTGAATCTCGACGGGGACTACGACAAGGTGATGGACTTTCCTGCCTACTATTCAACATCGCCCTGGAAGGTGTTATGCGACGAGCCGGGCTCAACAGCCGGGGTACGATCTTCACGAAATCCAGCCAATTTGTATGTTTTGCGGATGACATGGATATTATTGCTAGGACATTTGGAACGGTGGCAGAACAGTACACCCGCCTGAAACGTGAAGCAGCAAAGGTCGGACTGGTGGTGAACGCGGCTAAGACAAAGTACATGCTGGTAGGTGGGACTGAGCGAGACAGGACAAGCCTTGGCAGCAAAGTTACGATAGACGGGGATACTTTCGAGGTGGTAGAAGAATTCGTCTACCTCGGTTCCTTGCTAACGGCTGACAATAACGTGAGCCGTGAAATACGAAGGCGCATCATCAGTGGAAGTCGTGCCTATTATGGGCTCCAGAAGAAACTGCGGTCAAAAAAGATTCACCCCCGCACCAAATGTACCATGTACAAGACGTTAATAAGACCGGTGGTTCTCTACGGGCACGAGACGTGGACGATGCTCGAGGAGGACATGCAAGCACTCGGAGTTTTCGAGCGACGGGTGCTAAGGACGATCTTCGGCGGCGTGCATTAGAACGGTGTGTGGCGGAGAAGGATGAACCACGAGCTCGCTGCACTTTATGGCGAACCCAGCATCCAGAAGGTAGCCAAAGCCGGAAGGATACGGTGGGCAGGGCATGTTGCAAGAATGCCGGACAACAACCTTGCAAAGTTGGTGTTTGCTAACCATCCGGTTGGTACAAGAAGGCGTGGAGCGCAGAGAGCACGATGGGCGGACCAGGTGGAGCGTGATCTGGCGAGTGTTGGGCGTGACCGACGTTGGAGAGCTGCAGCTGCAAATCGAGTATTATGGCGGCAAATTGTTGATTCAGTATTATCATGAATTTGATGTTAACTAAATAAATGAAATGAAATGAACCGGTCGTCCTCTATGGGCACGAAACATGGACCCTACGTACAGAGACCAATGCGCCCTTGGAGTTTTCGAACGGAAGGTGTTGCGTACCATCTACGGCGGAGTGCAGATGGAAGACGGGACTTGGAGAAGGCGAATGAACCACGAGCTGCATCAGCTGCTGAGAGAACCAACCATCGTCCATACCGCGAAAATCGGGAGGCTACGGTGGGCGGGTCACGTCATCAGGATGTCGGATAGCAACCCGACTTAAATGGTTCTCGAGAGTCATCCGACCGGTACAAGAAGACGTGGAGCGCAGCGAGCTAGGTGGGTCGACCAAGTGGAGGACGATCTGCGGACCCTACGCAGAGTGCGGAACTGGAGACAAACAGCCATGGACCGAGTGGAATGGAGGCGGCTACTATGTACAGCAGAGGCCACCCCGGCCTTAGCCTGACCGGTAAGTAAGGACATCCATTAAGTACGTCACGGTCCTAGAAGGGAGGGGGGGGGGGGGTTTGAAAGTGTGTATTAGGTATAGGAAAAACCCGTGCGAAGGGGGGAGGGGGGGGTGGTTGAAAATTTAGTGTGACGTACTTAACGGATGCTCCCTTATAAATAACACAAAAACTCACACACATACGAAGTCAATTGCGCATTGTACAGCATTTGACCCGCTTCTTCACTATCGATATAGATGACTTTCCTGGAGCCTTCGTTTGAATGAGCTGGCAGAAATGCTGAAGTCGAACAGCTCGTACTCACGGTTGAATTTCGCCGACATGAACCGGATTGGTTCATGCGATCCATAACCTGTGTTTCTCGACTCGAGTATCAAAAAGTCACGTTGACGAGACCCTCGCGTTGGAGCATAGATGTTGACTAGGTTCAAAAGTTCGGGACAGTTCAACTCTCCCAACTCTTGTGTAAAAGCCCTCATATCTACCCTTTCGCCAAGGTCCTCTTCCGCCAGATTTTTGTGAGCGGTGCCCTTGTGTTCCTTGTCGCACTTGAGCACTAGGATCATTCCACCTGTACGAGTACGTCTGATACTGTGCACGTCGGCTCCCAGATCAACGAGCTTGGCGTCGCCTCGCATCGCCTTCAAGACGTCCGAATACTTAGACTGTTCGGTGTTGATGACTAGCGCGTCGCCTTTCTCGCATTTTGCACCTATTCTTTTACGCCGTCTTGGTTTGGCGTCCCTGTTCTCCTCGACCTGCGGCTTTTTCTTCTTTCTCTTCCGCTTGACTTTCGTATAAGGGGGATCCACCCCTTGGTTCACCCTACTCTGTGGTTGCTGAAGGTCTAACAACGGTCGCAAACCCTTGTTCCCTTCCATCCGGGATGGGCCAGTCGCATCCGCCACACCTTTTGGGCTTCCTGCGAAAGCGAAGGCCTCCGTCTGGGTAGACTTCGTAACCTTTATTTTCGCCGATTCCGCCTCTGCTGCAGTTTTCACAAGTTCTGCTTGGGATCGTCAATCGACTTATGAAGTCGCAACAGAAGCGTTTTCAGGTCCTTACTTATGTTGGAATTCGTGAACGCAAAGTCGATGATCTTGCCAGGTGCTCCTCGCGGATGGCCCGTAGTTCTTTTGTTGATGGCCCTTATTAACCACGCTCCGTCCAATACTTCCCCCACAGGCTAGGCGGTGAATGAATCGGAGAACCCACGCTGGAGCTACGTGCGCATCTTCCCGCTTCTGACTCCTCACTTCTCTTTAACGGAGACCTCGTCAACCCACTCCTTGCAAAAGGGTTAGCCTCGCCACTACCACTACCTCCTGTTTGATTTGTTTGTTTGTTCAAATTTGTTTTCATAGTTAATCCTTCGAGTTGCACGGGAAAAGATGTCCACCACGCCAGAGCCCTGCAGTTACACGATAAGGGACGAAATACTGTGGGAGATGCCTAGGTACTCCACAGGCTCCGTTAACGATCGAGCATCTTTTTAGCCCCTCGATCACCCATTCCTCAGCTCGGGTCGCTTGACACCTTGAATTGGGGTTAGAAGTCCTATTCTTAGCCGGCGACTACGCGGCTGACTCGCAAGGGGTTCGTCAGGCCCCGAGACTGTAATCCTTGCTGTCGCCACTCTACGGCGAACCCGAACCTATAACATGCTGGAAGGATACGATATGAAACGGCAGGGCTTATTGTGAGAATGTCGGATAACAACCCTGCAAAGCTGGTTTTCGCAAAAAAAATTGGATAGTGTAAGAAGATCTCTCCCCTGACGTACTTTCTGAATGACCCCTAAGACCCTTGATTTAATCTGTCAGCAAAAGCAGCTTAAATATTCCTCAGAATAATTGATGGGGCATCAAGGAGGAATATACAATTTTCTAACGATCGCGATCATACAAAGTACGATCGTGATTTACCATAATCGGATGGGCTCGCTCTTTACCTTTTCTCTTCCTTATTGATACAAGAAACAACATTTTTTCTTGTTTCATATAGGTATCCATACCTCATTGGTAATAATCACTCGTACTAAGTAAACAAACTTCCCAAACCCCCGGGTAAACGTAAGTCACACGAGCTTCCAATAATGTGTATAATCATCGGTGCAGCTGAGGGAATGCATTATCTTCCAGCGCGGCGAGCCGCGATGTCTGATGTTGTTAGGCCATCGCCGATCGATGCGAGCGAGAGTCGGCAAATAAAGTTTCACTCTCCTGTGAGATGATCACCACCATACCCGTTCGTTGGCAGTCAGTGTAGGGGCGGTACCAAGTACAAAAATACCTACTTAAGGCTCCCCCAAACCGACGCGACTCTTTTCCAGCGACACGACTTTTTGTCGCTATGTTTTTGTCGCGAAATCGCTGCGCACTGATTTGAAGGGGACCTTCCACACTGCGACGACGTCGTCGCAGGCGACAAGCGACAGTGCAGCGATTTTTGTACTTGTCGCCGGTGTGTCGCGGCGCTGGTCGCTGCATACACAGTTTTTGTCGCTGTCGCGGGGCGACTAAGTTTTGTTTGTGACTAGTTTTCGCGTTGGTGTAGATGGTTGATGCGACGCATTTATCGCTGTAGTCGTTGAGAAAAATCGCGGCGATAAAAAATCGTGTCGCCGGAAAAGTCGCCTTGGTTTGGGGGAGCCTTTAATCTTGTTTTTCTGGTTCAGGTTGATTTGTTATGAATCAAAGTGTCATTTAAGGATTGCATAGTAAACAACCAGACAGCGTGCAACAGTGCATGCACCACCGCCAGACGGCATCATCAAGTGCAATGGCAGACCCAGACGGACACCCCACACGGTCAAACATCTGGAACGCCGCAAGCTGCCACAATCGATAATTGGCTCGACGGATGATTAAACCGATCGTACAATGTCAATGTTCACGTGTACTTTTGTGGGAATAAATAGTTGTTTATTTTTTCCTTAAATAATTATACAAATAAATATTAACAAAAACTTGATTGAATTACTGCTAACAGATCGGAGCTCTAGCCCAACCATGCCTGACTTCTAGTGTACACACTAAGATTCAGATGTTCCAGCTCAGTAACTTTTTCACCGAGTTCAGTATTTTTTCCATCTTTTTACTGAGTTTTCAACAGCAGATTTATCTCGGTACACTCGGTAATCGTATTTACCGTTCACCAGTAACGATATTTACCGAGCATCAGTAACTTTTGACAGTTTATTAGCTGAGCTCAGTAACTCATTAACGGAATATCCGCAAAAGAAATAACCGAGCGTACCGAGTTAAATCTGCTGTTGAGAACTCAGTAAAAAGATGGGAAAAATACCGAGCTGATCTTAGTGTGCAAACAGCGTGGGTTATATGATTTCTTGTCTAATTTGATGCTGTTTGAGCAAAAGTTTGGGTAACTGTGTTGTTGTATTATTTATTTCTTGCAACTTCAACAACACAGTTACCCAAAGTTTTGCTCAAACAGCATCAAATTAGGCAATAAATCATATAACCCACGCTGTTTGCTCCATTTCATTGCAGAAATGGAGAATTGAACATCTCACCATACAAAAATCCAGCTCACTACTTTCAATCTAGTACTTCACTGATTGCTTCCTATTGGGCATGCTTGCTTTCCTAACATCAAGTGTAGTCTCGGGTAGGCAAAGTCCGAGTCTAACAAGGACTTAATAACAAGGACTTTGTGCCATGAATTTTTATTACCAAAATTCATTACCCCAGCTTGGCAAACTGGATGTCTTACTTACTTACGGATCAGGCTAAGGCCGGGGTGGCCTCTGCTGTACATAGTAGCCGCCTCCATTCCACTCGGTCAATGGCTGTTTGTCTCCAGTTCCGCACTCTGCGTAGGGTCCGCAGATCGTCCTCCGCTTGGTCGACCCACCTAGCTCGCTGCGCTCTACGTCTTCTTGTACCGGTCGGATGACTCTCGAGAACCATTTTAGTCGGGTTGCTATCCGACATTCTGATGACGTGACCCGCCCACCGTAGTCAACACCTTCCGTTCTAAAACTCCAAGAGCGCGTTGGTCCTCTGCACGTAGGGTCCATGTTTCGTGCCCATAGAGGACGACCGGTCTAATCAGCGTTTTTTAGATGGTTAAATTCGTGTTACGGCGAACTATATTCGATCGTAGAGTTCTGCGGAGTCCAAAGTAAGCACGATTTCCTGCCACAACGCGCCTCTGAATTTCTCTGCTGGTGTCATTCTCGGCGGTCACCAGTGAGCCCAAGTACACGAATTCTTCAACCGCCTCGATTTCATCACCGTCGATATAATTCGGGGCGGCGGGCGCGGTGATTCCTCCCTGGAACCCTTTGCCATCATGTACTTTGTCTTCGACACATTAATGACTAATCCGATTCGCCTTGCTCCATTCTTTAGTCGGATGTACGTTTCCGCCGTCGTCTCAAATTTACGAGCAATAATATCAATATCATCAGCGAAACCAAGCAGCTGAACGGACTTCGTGAAAATCGTTCCACTCGTGTTTATCCCCGCTCTCCTAATTACACCCTCTAAAGCAATGTTGAACAGCAAGCACGAAAGACCATCACCTTGCCGTAACCCTCTGCGAAATTCGAAGGGACTCGAGAGTATCCCTGATACTCGAACTACGCACATCACTCGATCCATCGTCGCCTTGATCAACCGTATCAGTTTATCCAGGATTCCGTGAATTCGTGCATAATCTGCCATAGCTGTTCTCGATCGATTGTATCATATGCCGATTCAAAATCGATGAACAAGTGATGTGTGGGCACGTTGTATTCGCGGCATTTCTGCAACACCTGGCGGATGGCGAACATCTGATCCGTTGTAGCGCGTTCACCCATGAATCCAGCCTGATATTGCCCCACGAACTCTCTTGCAATCGGTGATAGACGGCGGCATAAAATTTGAGAGAGTATCTTGTAGGCAGCGCTCAGTAGTGTGATCGCAATTCCATGTTCTATGTTTCCAATCGTAGTCCTTATTTCGTCGCGTGGGTCTTTGCCGATTGTATCGAATCGTATTTTCTCCTATGTTATTCGCAATGGGGATTTTTACGGGTGGCTTATTGGGCCTACGCCAACACTCCTGTCTCGCCGGAGGGCCATCGTACCAGTTCTGTTTAACGTCCCAACCAACACTGGGACGACCACACTGATGAGGCTACCACCTTGGATGTAGCTGGGCGTGGTGCAGCGTTTCTTACTCAGCCGCTGGATGCCAGAACAGACGCTGTTTGAGTCGCACCTCCTTGGTGAACAGACGCTCGGGTCGTACCTCCTCAATCTAGCTGAAGTCAGAAGGACAACAGTGCCCAGGCTGCACTACCAGCTAAGCACACAACTCTTAGCTGGTGGTCTTTGTCATCGCTTGACCCGTGGAAGCATGAGGTAGGAACTTGTGAGGACCAGAGCTATGTTGGACGTTTTCCTCATCGACTCACCGTTTTGCAGCCCTCTCGGAATACATGCAAAAACTTATTAACGATTGTGCAAGCAATTGATCTCCTACTTCCTTGAAAATTGAACAGGATAAGCCTTCAAAAGACACACCAAGAAAGTATTTTTTGGGAGGAGAAATCCTTATTAGATTTTCTGGACGAGTTCTAGGGTAATCCCTGGCGGAATCATGGGAGGAATATTATAGAAATTCCTGCTAGGACTCCTCCAGAAATTATTGCATTAATTTCTCATACAATAACAGCCACAAGCGGAGGCAGCCTTTTCTTTTTTCATTAATTCTTTTTGATAAACACGGGAAAAGCGTGATGAAGAAGTTAGTAATTACAGTTGAGAATATTTTCTGCTGTGATTCCATCAAGGATTTTCACGAGGATTAGGACAAAAAATCTTTGAATGTACCCAGCAATTTCTGTTGGAAATCACCTTGACATTCCTTTAGGAATTCTTACTAAATATAGCTGATATTTATTTTGAAATTTCTGGTAGAATTCATCAGGAACTTTTGCTGGGATTACTGACGCAAGTAATTCCTGCTGGCGATCATCCTGGAATTCTTGCAGGACTCCTAAGAGCAATTACTGGAGGATTCCCAGCTAAAACCCCAGCAGTAATCTCTGGAGAAATCCTAGTAAGAATATCTGCTACTACTCTAAGACATATTCCTTAAGGAATCTCTGAAGAAATGTTTGGAGCCATTGCAAGAGGAATTTCTATAGGACTACTCTCTCTAGAGGAATCCTTGGAAGGATATGCGAGGGAATTCTTGCAGTTTTCTGAAGCAATCCCAAAAATAATATTTGAAGGTATCCAATCAGGCTTTTGTGGAAGAATTCCAAGAGAATATTGTCATAAATTTCTCTTAGATTGCTCACAGGAATAAACTGATGGGTTTGTCTAGAAAATCCGACTGGTATTGCTGAAGAAATACCATCAAGCATTCTTCCAGGGAGTCTACTAGTTCCTCCAGGAATTCTTCCTGTAATTTGTCGAATGTTTTCTCCAAGAGTTTCTTCATGAATTCTTCCAGGGAGGACCATATGCTTCTATAGAGTGCAGTTATGTGCTATTGGAACATGAATTTTCACTAGTATTTGATTCAAAAAAACGTCATGCTAAAACACCTGGGATTTTTTTATGAATACTTCAAGGATAACTTCAAAAATTTCTTTAGGCATTTAGTTAGGAACTTCTGCTGGGATTCTTTCAGAAATTTCACAAGGGAGTTCTCCAGGAATTTCTCCTTCGTGAATTCTTCCATGGACATCTTGCAAAGTTCCGATAGTGATTTTTTTAGGGTTTGTTCCAAGAAATGCATCAAGAATTCCTCCCACGATTCCCTCAGATTTTTTTATAGATACTTCTGGAAGGATGCATCGACGAATTCCTCCAGGATTTTTTCCATACCTTCCTTCAGTGATTCTATCATAGATTGCCCCAGAGAATTTTTCAAGAGTTCCCCTATGGGTTATATCAGACATTCCTCCGGGAATTTATCCTGGGATATCTATAGAGATTTCCCCAGTGATTGTTCCAGTGTTTTTTCGAGGATTCCTCCAGGAATTTCTTCAGTGATTCTCAAAGGAATGTCAACAGAAATTCTTTTATGTATTTCTGCAAGTATTCCTTTAGAGATTTCTTCAAGAATTCCTTCATATATTCAAAATATTTCAGCAGAAAGCCCTTACAGGAAATTTTATCAGAGATTTGCTAAAAGAAATCCAGGAGCTCCTTAACAAATTGTACAAAATATTATTTTTTGAGTCCATCTAAAGATTCCAACAATAATTCGACCAAGCATTATTGTAGACATGTATTCCCTCATATTTTTTTCCAACAGATTTTTTTCCAGTAATTTGTTAAGAAAGTTTTCCTGGGATTTCCTAAGGAATTCCTCATGGGATTGCTTCCTGGATTCCTCATGGTTTTTTTCAGGAATTCTTCCATGTTTTACCCGGGAATTTCTTCTGTGTTTCTTTAAGAACAACTCAAGGGTTATTTAAAAATTCCTCGAACGGTTCTCCCAAGAAAACTTTTTAAGGAGTTTCTCTTGAGCTTCTTTCAGGAAATAATCCAGTACTTCCTCCATGGACTGTTTACGGACTCCTTTAGGAATTGCTTCCAGGATTCCTCTTTGGGTTTCTTCAGGAGCTTCTGCAGGGATTCCTTCAGGGACTGCTACAGGGATTCCTCAAGGAGTTCCTCCAATAACTCTTCTTAGAATTCCTTCAGGATTTCTCCAAGGATTCCATCTGCAATTTCTTCAGGAGTTCTTTCTGGGATTCCTACAGGAATTTACCAAGGGATTCCTCCACGAATTTCTTTATAGATTCCTCCAGGAATTATTCCAGGGATTCCTCTGGGAATTGCCTCTAGAGATTCCTCCAGAAACTCCTCCAGTAATTCTTCTAGAGATTCCTCCAGGAGTATTTCCAGAGATGCCTCCGTTAATCCTACAGGCATTTCTCTAGGATATCCTCCAGGAATTCCTCCATGGATTCCTCCAAGATTTTCTGCAGGACTTAACTCGGGAATACCTTCTGTAATTCTTTCTGGAACAACTGATTTTTAAAATTTCTACAAAGATTCTCCCATGAACTCTTCTTAAGATTCCTTCAGAAATTCCTACTTGTATTCTTTAAGGAACTCCTCCATGAAATAATTCAGTTCTTCCTTCAGGAACTGTTCAGGAATTCCTCTTAAGAGATTCATCCACGAATTTCCTCAGGAATTCCTCTAGGGATTTCATTTCATCTTGATATTCCTCCAGAAACTCCGCCAGAAATTCCTCTAAAGATTTCTCCAGGAATTCTTCTGGAGATTGCTTCAGGACTTTCTCCAAGCATTCCTCCAGAGATTCCTTTAATAACACAAGTTTACAAAATAAAACGAAAGTCGTGAACTTCAGTCAACGAACAAAATTTTTGAAGCACAATTTAGTGCTGATTTCGAAACCGACCTTCAAAAAATTTAAAGTAGAACAGTTTTTGAGCTTTAGCTCAATATCGAGCTTTGTAACTTTTCAAAATATGTAATTTACTAAAATTCAAATATATTGCGTTTTGTTCAACCAATTTTAAATCTTTTTCCATAAATTAAAAGCTGAATACAATACCATTCGATCATCTGAATACAGGATTTGCGTCAGATTGATGAAATTCAAGATATTGGCGAGTTTTAGGGACGATCTTCTTAAATTTTAGCAAAATTCCCAAAATTTTTTGCAGAAATGTATTTTTTTCAATAAGTAAAAACCAACTGAAAAATTCTTTCTCGACGTTTATTTGACATATCATATGTGGCCGAGTTACAGTAAAAATTTCAGCTCAATCGGAGCATTGATTACGGAGAATGAGATGTTTGAAGTGAGCGACTTTGCTTAAAAATAGAACAAAAATCGATTTCAAATCATCAACCTTGTATGGAAAGTCGAAAAAATTTCCGCTCTACTGTAATTTTTTTCCTTCGCGTTTTCGAACACAGGGCATGATTCTACACCAAAAATGATCATCAGCTTACCGAGTTCAAAAATGCTGTAAACTAGTGTAATTGCTTCCGGGGTTCTTCCAAGAATTCCACCAAGATTTCCTACAGAAAATTATCCAGGAAATCTTCAAGGGATTCCTCTAAGTATTTTTTCCAGAGACTCCTACAGGATTTCATCCATAGATTTCTGAAGAAATTACTTCAGGGAATCCTCCAGGAATTCCACCAGGAATTCTCCTAGGTATTCTTCCAGAAAATTTTCCTGGCATTCTTCCAGAGATTCATCCTTGGATTCTTGATTCAATCCAGGAATTTCTCCAGGAACTCCTCCAGGAAATTCTCCAGGAATTACCCCAAGAATTTCTTCAGGAATTCATTATTACTCAAGGACTTGATCCAGGAATTGCCCCTGCCCATCCTTCAGAAATTATGTCAGCAATTTCTCCAGGATTTTTTTTTCAGAAAGTTCTTCCAGGAAAATGTCCTGCGATATCCTCAAGAACTTTTCAGGGATTCCTCCAGGCATTTTTCTAGGAATTTATCTTAATATTCCTTCATGAATTGCTTCAGGAATTCCTCCAGGAGGGATTTCTCCACGAATTTCTCCAGGAATTTTCCCAGGGATTCCTCCAGGAAATCCTTCGAAGATTTCTCCAGGAAATCCTCCAGAAGTTCCTCTAAGGATTCAAATCATCTTGGGGATTCTTCTGAAACTCTTGCAGGAAATTCTCCAGAAAAACCTTCAGTAATTTTTCAGGGATTCCTCCAGGAATTTCTCTAGAGATTCCTCCAGGGATTTTTCACAAATATCTTCAAGGATTCCCCCAGGGATTTCTTCAGGAATTCCTTGAAGGATTTTTCCAGGAATTCCTCCAGAAATTCGGCCAGTTTTTTTAAATATAGAAAAAAATAAAAAGCTCCCAGAATTCCTCTGGAGATACCTCTAGAAATTTATCCAGTAATTCTTTCAAGAATTCCTCTAGAGATTCTTTCAGGAATTTCATCATGGAATCCTCCAGCAATTCCCACAGGAATACCTCTAGGAATTGATCCAGGCATTCCTACATGATTTTATACAGGAATTTCTCCAGGAACTCCTCCAGAAATTACCCCAGGACATCCTTCATAAATTTTGTTAGCAATTCTTCTAGGGATTCCTCCAGGCATTTCTACAGGAACTTCTCCTGAGATTCCATCAGAATTTGCTTCAGGAATACTTTCGAGATTTCTGCACGAACTTCTCCAGGGATTTTCCCATGGATTCCTCCAGGAAATCCTCCAGAAGTTCCTCCAAAGATTCTTAGGATTTCATCAGAAATTCTTCCAGGAGGAGAACTTCTTGGAAAACCTTCAGGAATTTTTCAGGGATTCCCCCAGGTATTTCTCCACAAATTTTCTTCAGGAATTCCTTCGAGGATTTCTGCAGAAATTTTTCAAGAGATTTTTTCAGATATAAAAATATAAATTTCCAAGAATTTCTCTGGAGATTCCTCTAGAAATTCATCCAGTTATTTTTCCAAGAATTCCTCTAGAGATTCCTCCAGCAATTATCACAAGAACACCTGTAGGATTTCCTCCAGGCAATTATCTAGGATTTTATCCAGGAATTCCTACAGGAAATACCCCAGAATCTCCTCCAGGAAATTACCCAGGAATTGCTCCTGGACATCCTTCAGAAATTATATCAGCAATTCGGGAAATCCTTAAGGGATTTCTTCAGAGATTCTTCAGGAATACTTTTAGGAATTTTTATAGGATTCCTCCAGACATTCCTCCAGGAATTCTTTCAGGGATTCATCCAGGAATTGCTTCAGGGGTTCCTGCAGGTAATTCTCCTTGAATTTCTTCAGGGATATGAGAGATTCCTCTCAGAGACCCTTCAGAAATGCCTCCAAGGGATCTTCCAGGAAATTCTCCTGGAATTTCTTAAGAGATTTTTTTCAGAAATTTCTCCAGCAATTCCTCCCAGAATTCTTCTAGAGATTTCAGGATTTCCTGTTGGGTCTCATCCAATAATTCTTCCAGGAATTACGTCAGGAAATTGTTTAGAAGTTTCTCCAGGCATTTCTGCAGGATTCTCTCTAGAGATTTTTTCGGGGAATTGCTTCAGGGATTCCTCCTGAAATTCCTTCAGAGGTTTCTCCAAGAACTTCCCCAATGATTTTTTTTAAATTTCTCTAAGATTTCATCTAGGAATTCCTCAAGAGATTTATTTTGATTTTTTTTTCCTAGGGATCCCTCCCAGAATTTCTCCAGGAATCTCTCCAGAACTTCCTCCGAGGAATTCTCCAGAAATTTATTTAGAATTTCATCTAGGATTTCCTCGTGAGATCTCTTCAGATATTTCTCTAGGTATTCGTCCCATAATTTATACAGGGAATACCAGGGAATTCCTCCATGGATTCTATAGGGCTTCCTCCAAGCATTCCTGTAGGAATTGCTCTAGGGATTTATCCAGAAAGTCTTCCTGGGACTGCTCCGGGAGTTTCTCAAATTATTTCTGCAGAAATTCCTCTCAGGTTCTCTTCAAAAATTCATTCAGGAGATCCTTCGGAAATTTTAGAAATCCTTCAATCATCTTTTCAGAGATGTACCAAAAAACTTCTCCAGGTTTACCTGATGATTTATTTTTAATTATTTCAAGAATTTCTGAGGAATTCCTTTAGCGAATAGTATTGGAAGATAATTAAAAAAGGACATACAGGAACCAGGAAATTCTAGTCCTAAAAATCCATAATCTTCCAGAAATTGCTCATCGCTACCTTGAATCATGTAGGTCAGGCGCGTTTTTTTAACGTATTGTACAAAATACAATAGCGTGACTGCTGAAGGGCTAATAATGCTTTTAGAATATAATGTTATTATATTCAATTTCATTGTATTGCGTTTAGATGTAGAAGCTAGTAGGCACAAATTTGCCCAAAAACCTGGCAACGCCCCTGGCTTCGTGTGGTGAGTTGAAATCTGCATCTGCGGGATAAAGATGATATGTAGCTTCCTGACGGGCGAACGTGATGTTATTGAAAGGTGGAAGCAGTACTTCGATGTGCACCTGGCGTGGAGAATGTGGATAAGGGAGACCAGTGTAATGGAGGAAATGACTATGTCAGTGCGGTAGAGGACGGAAATGACCCAACTCCCACGCTGAGGGAAGTTAAGGATGTCATTGACCCGCTCAAACCAACAAAGTAGCTGGAAAGGATCGCAGAGGAACTCATGAAGATGGACCCAGAAAAGTTGGCCACCTGAGAACTTCCGAGCGATCAGCTTTTTCAATTCTGTCTAAAAAGTGCTATCCCAGATCATCTTTCGTCGTCTGTCACCTAGCACGAACTAGTTCGTGGGAAGTTATCAAACCGGCTTCATCGGCTGCCGGTTGACAACGGACCAGATCTTCAACGTACGATAAATCCTCTAGAAAAGTCGTGAATACCAGGTCCCGACGCATCGCCTCCGCAATATGACAGTAGGAAGTGACCGCACAGAGCTGGGCAAAATTATGGAAGAAAACGGCATTCCTGGGAATCTGACCAGACTGACCAAAGCTACGTTGGACGGTGTTTATAACTGTGTAAGGATTTCGGGTGAACTAATTCAGTTCATGCGGACCTCACCGGAGGCTGCGACAAGGCGGCGAACTGTCATGTCCTACTCTTCAACATCGCTCTGAAAGGTGTGTTGCGACGGGCCGGGTTCAACGGCCGGAGTACGGTTTTCACGAAATCCGGCCAATTTGTGTGCTTTGCGGCACAATAAACCACAATTTTTAAAAAGAAGGAGGATGGAAATTAAAATTAAAACGTTATTGGGCATCTCTCCTATATTGAAGGTGATTCTGAGTTAGTGATGGAACGTTTACGTATAAACATTGCAACAAATAATTATCAAACCCAACTCATTACACGTCGTACATGTGTTGATTTATCATTATAGCTTACTCAAACAGAAGCTGAACACAATAATAATTCATACTCGTGATCACTTTTTTTTACTGTCGTTTTCATTTCCGTGATCAGGGTCAAAACGTGCAACAGAGTCAACCGCCGGCAAAGGTTGGAGGCACGATCGGCAGCAGCAGCAGTAGCAATGATGAGTCAATCGCGGCGCCGTCCAACGGTAACCAGACCCTATCGTCACCGTCGTCGGTCGATAAAGGTGATAAAGGTGGTAAGGGCGGTGCGGTAGATGACGACGCCGATGATGACGATGACTACAACAGCGAAGATGACGACGATCTGGACAGTACGGAAAGCCAGGAGGATGATACCGACAACGCGGCGGAAGAATTCCAGTCGGAGGATCCCAATCGGGAAGATGGACTGGAGGAACAGTTTGGGTAGGGTTTATGGAATGATCAGTGATCACGTTCGTTGGAATTCACTAAGAGGTTTTTTTTTTCTTTTACAGAGATAAAATCGTTCACTATCCGCTGATATTCGACAACACGACCATTGAGGTGTCGTCCATGCGACAGGAACACATATGGATCATCATGTTGGGGGCAGTTTTTGTGCTGGCACTGGCCGCCTACATTGCCATGGTGCTCTACCGGAATCGACTAGAGTAAGATGGGGATTGGTCATCAGGTGGTATTGTTTTATTTAACTTTCGATTTTGTTTCTTTCAGAAATCGATATGGAATGCGACAGCGTTTGGTCACGGAGGACGATTACTACTCAAACAATGAGGTGAGTTGAATGAGGTGGAAAGAAAGTTTTATGTTAACGATTTATAAGCCAAGAGGAGGTGGTTACATTTTGGCCCACTGAGCTCATTTTGATAGAATCTCTTCAAGGTGTTTTTTGTGACACATCTTAGAATTCTTCCTCGTTAAGAAATCAATTTTCTCGGAATTCCTTTATTGCCTTTCTCGTACACCAAAGTGTACTGAAAGGCTATATGATCACTCAAAAAACGAATTTTCGATAGACGGCTCGGAGGGCCAAGTCGCATATACCAATCAACTCAGTTCGACGAATTGAGATGATGTGTGTATGTGTGTATGTATGTCTGTGTACAAAAAGGTCACTCATTTTTAAAGCACTTCCCATTGGCCGATTTTTCGAATTATAGCTCGAATCGAACCGGAATTTTACCGCATTGTTTGCTATTAAAAATGATCCGGGTCAAGGCGTTCCGGAGTTATGGCCATTTGAGTGATCCGGACCAGCACCGGTAGAACTGGTCACATAAAACTGAACCAAGTCCCCGACCAAGCCCCATCATGCGACACATCAAACTGCGGCGATTTTTGTAACCTTCAGCATGGTTGACAAATTTTGTGCGGATGTTAACACAGGTGAGGAGACCGAAAAATCTACGATGTCGGTCAAAAATTCAAGATGGCGATCTAAAATCCAAAATGGCGGCTCCAAATTCAAGATGGCGGCTGTATAATGGAGTTTTTTTTTTTAAAAGCCCTTTTTTTAAAGAAGCCCTAAACCATGCAATATGGGTATATTTTGTATGGGGAAGATGTTTGGAGTCCAATAATGGCGACCATAACATCCAAGATGGCGGTCTAAAATCCAAGATGGCGCCTCCAATTCAAGATGGCGGCTCTTTAATGGAGTTTTAGGCACTAAAACCATGTAACATGGGTATAATTTGTATGGGGAAGATGTCTGGAGTCCATAAATGGCGATCTGAGTATCCATAATGGCGGTCTGAAATTCAAGATGGCGGCTTCAAATTCAAGATGGCGGCTGTTTGATTGAGTTTTAGGCCCTAAAACCATGCAATATGGGTATATTTTGTATGGGGAAGATGTCTGGAGACCATAAATGGCGATCAGAATATCCAAGATGGTGGTCTAAAATTCAAGATGGCGTCTCCAAATTCGATATGGCGGCTGCATAACGGAGTTTTAGGCCCTAAACCATGCAATAAGGGTATATTTTGTATGGGGTAGATGTCCGGTGTTCAAAAATGGCGACCTGAACATTCAAGATGGCGTTCTAAATTCAAGATGGCGGCTTCAAATTCAAAATGGAGACTGTTTAAAGGAGTTTTAGACCCTAAAACCATGCAATATGGGTACATTTGGTATGGCGGTCTAAAATCCAAGATGGCGGTTTTTGGCTCTAAAACCATGCAATAAGAATATATTTTGTATGGGCAAGATGTCCGGAATCCAAAAATGGTGACCTGAATATCCAAGATGGCGGCTCCAAGTTCAAGGTGGTGGTTGTAAAGTGGAGTTTTTGACTCTATAACTATGCAATATGGTTATTATTTGTATGGGGAAAATGTCCGGAGTCCAAAAATGGCAACCTGAATATCCAAGATAGCGGTCCAAAATTCAAAATGGCGGCTTCAAATCAAGATGGATGTTTAATGGAGTTTTAGGCCCTAAAACTATGAAAAATCGGTATATTTGATATAAGGAAGATATCCGGAGTCCAAAAATGGCGACCACAATTTCCAAGAGGGCGATCTAAAATCCAAAATGGCGGCTCCAAATTCAAGACGGTGGCTGTTTAAAGTAGTTTTAGACCCTGTCTGCATGTAATATGGGTATATTTGGTGTAGGGAAGATGTCTGGAGTCAAAAATGGCGACCGCAATATGCAAAATGGTGGCCGAAACACCAATATGACGGCTCCAAATTCAAGATGGTGGCTGTTTAAATGCGTTTTAAGCTCTAAATCCGTGTCATATGGGTTTATTTGATATAGCGACGAATTGTGGATTCCAAAAAATGGTGACCAGATGGTAGCTGTTCAATAGGGTTCTGCGCTCTAAAACCATGCAATATGGGTATATCTGGTATGGGGAAGAAATGTGGAGTGTAAAAATAAAGACCAGAATAGTTAAGATGGTGGACTTAATCCAAAATTACGGCTCATAGTTCAAGATAGCGGCTTTTTGTTATGGTGAAATGGTAGAGCGTCCAGGTGCATTTTTGACTCGCATTTTTGAGAGCACCGATCTCGTCATCCACAAAACGCCCGAAAACGAAAATGCTACTCAATGTTTATCACGAGTGAGCAAGGCTACTCATTGCTTTTTCAGCTCTGCTTGTTGTTTAGATGACGAAGTCCGTGCTTTCGGTATTTGGATTCGCTCATATATGTCCTTAAGATATATAGGCGCAAACATCAAAGCTACATAAACGATATGATTGCTGGTGCCATGTAATGGATTTTTGTTTAACGTATGAAAGTGCGATATTCATCTACATGTCACTTGAGTTGTATGGATAATTGGATAAGGATTCCTAGGGTTCCTCGTAAAACAACATGGGTTCATTCAGAAACTCCTTTGGAAATGCTTCCATGATTTTCTTCATATATTTTTCTAACAGTTTGTTCGGGAAGATTTCTAGGAATTCCTTTTTGTATTGCTCCAGGCCTCTTCTCCGGAATTGATATAGTAACTAGAAGTACTTGATCTTCCTATGTTTTCTGAAAGATCAAAAGCTTCTGGAATTGTTACAGAAGCTAAATCAGGAAACTCTCCATTAATTTCTTTTTGTGTGGTTCCTCTAGACATTGCTTCGAAGATTTCTCTAGGAATTTCTCCAGGAATCCCGCCAAGAACTGTTCCTGGAGTCTTACTAGTTATCTCAGCAAGAACTTCTCAGACCCAAGATTGTCCCTTGTGGTACATCCGCGGTGGTGTTGTACCTCTTTTCGTCCTCGTCCGTGTCATAGAGTAGCACCCTATTCTGGAAATAGCTCTCCAGTATCCGGTGTAAGCTATCCGGGACTCCTAGGTGTTGAATGGCGCATTCAATGGCTGCCCAACTGACGCTATTGGACGCCTCGCTGGCCGACTTGATGGCTACCGTCCGGACCCGGAGCCTTGTTCAACTTGAGTGACTTCGCAATTACGATGAGTTCATCCTTCGTCACTGGGGCTACCTACGCCTGGGTCGGTTGGGGGGGGGGGGGGGGGGTGAGTTCAGCCCATGGTCTGATATCGTGGCGCGGAAACAGCGTTTCCACGATCCTCTGCAGCATCTCGGGTGGGCGTTCCGAGTGCGCTGACGCTCCTTTCGTTTTGGCCATGACTACTCTGTAGACATCACCCCAGGGTGTCGTGTTGGCTGCCTGGCAGAGATTTTCAAAGTACGCTCGTTTTCCTGTCTAAATCTCTCCGTTCAGTGCCAGTTTAGCCGCCCTGTAGGCCTCACTTCTTTCCGCTCTACCCTCATAGGTACGAGCTCCTATGTCCTTGCTCAAAGCACTTGAAGCACGCCACTGGCGGCGGCTCCTATATGCTGAGCGGGCACACTGACCAAGCTACCTTGATCTTGCCGACTACTGTCGCCTTGTTCGCCTCCCCTACGGGGAGCTTGAACGTGGCAATCTGCGTACCAGCCGGGCCCTTTCGCAGGTGGATCGATGCACTTGGTACATCTATCTCGCACTGCTGCTTGAGTACGACTGCGAGCACTTCTGCGTCGGCGATTTCGTCCAGGTTTTTACACTGGAGAGTTGCCTCCGCTGTTAGAGGTCTTACCTGTTATTTTTCTCCAAGTACTTCCTGGGCTAGTGATTTGTAGGATGCACCTTTCTTGGCTGCATCCTTCTTCAGCACTACCATCATCTCTCCAGTCCTGGTGCGTCGGATGCTTTTTACATCCGCGCCCAGCGGTGAGAGACGATTTTCGCCCCGCATGGCCTTCAGCACCTCGGCATATGTGTCTGGCTCGGTTTTGAAGACCAGCGCGTCTCTCCGTTCGCGCTTTCGGGCTGGTTTCCCTTTTCTCAACTTATTTCTCTTTCCAACCGTAATCCAAGGGTTCTCCTTCCCTTGGTCTGGTTGGCCGCCACTCTTCTTGGTATTGGCTTGTTGGGGCTTTGTTTCCCTGCCCCATGCGCGTATCGCAACCGGCTTGGTAGCCTGGTTACTCGCGCTCCCTTTTCCTCCCGCTTCGGCTTCGCACCCATTTCTACCGTACGCTTCTTGGGCCGTGACTTTCCAGCAGGCTTCGACCGTGCAGCTTGAGTCGTAGGGCGTCTTGACCGTTCCGCTACGGCCCCGGCGAGCTATATGGTCCTATGCTGCATTGTCGCGTTACCCGCAAAGAGGAAGCTGTCCGTTCCTCCTTGCTCGCGTCTGCAGCACTTCGTTCCTCTGCCAGGAGATCGTACTCCTTTTTGGCCAGAGCCAACGATTTGCGCAGCTTCAGCAGGCCCTGTTTCAGGCCCTTGCTGATGTTGCTTCGCCCGCTAGTATAGCTGATCAGCTCATCCAGCTGTTCGGCAACTACCAACATCTTTGGTAGGCCGCTCATGTTGCGGTTTATCGCCCGCGTGAGATCTGCACCGGTCATCTGTGCTTCCTCCGTTGGCCCTGTACCGCTTCGTGCGCTTACTCCACTTGCGCTCGTTGAGCTACCTGCTGTTGCGTCGCTGGTGGGTGCACCAGCCCCTCGTGGGGGCGATCTCGCCAAGCCACCCCGCGCGAACGGATTCAACGCCTCACTGTTCTCAACTCCGCTCACGACCCCGGTTTTGTTTTGGTGATAGGATTCATTTCTATTGGGCCCCCTTAGAGCTGCTGTTCCTCACTGTAAATGAAGTAGTTGCCAAGGATCCTGGTGGTTATCTGTGCAAGCAGGGAGCCCACCCGAGGGTGGGCCCAGGCCCTTTTGGGGACTGGGCTCAGAGGCGGATCAGCGATAATCAGGATACTTCAACTGAACCTACTTTCGCCCTGTTAGTTGCCTAAGCTGGGTACAGATCAGAAAAGTACTTTAAGGCCATGCCACGGTTTTATGGGGCGGAAGACAGCGTCGACATGAGCCTATCCGCCGTTTCAAGTCAGTGTCATCCGACCTTACTAAGAGGATAGAATGCCGTCGCCATCAGCTCACTTGTGCATAGTTACCTAAGCGTGTACCATCTCAAAACCAATTACTAAGCATGACCAGTATACCATAATCAGGAACTTACTGGCACCGTTCCTGATGTGCCCGAGGCTGGGCTGTGACACTTTGTAAGCGGTGTCATGTAACTTGTACAGAGTTTGCTTCCGGAAATGTGGAATTTCTGAAGAGAACCAGCAGAGCCCAATGCAAGTCCCCCGCCACGCCTAGGCTTACTTCGCTTGAGCAGTTCGTATGTCCCGGTGCTCGGTCTCCTCCCGGTGCCAAACGTGGTAGACCACACTGATGTGCGAATATGGTTCGCTTAGGAAAGAATCCTACGCCTGAGAGTCCTGGAATGTCGTCCATATTCTCTCGGAACTACAGAGGAGGTTGAACGTAGACTCGAGAAGTGCTTAAAATGTCCAGGGGTAAAAATAGTGCTCATAAAGCTCTAAAGTGAGAAACAGACATTATGCCAGTTGTGACGTTTGCGTCAAGAAAAAAAAAGACGTTACTTTTGTTTTGAAGTGTCTTGCGTTCGTAAAAAAAATGTGCACAACAAATGTATCGTGCCCCACGTAAGGCGACATGCAACGAATAACTAGCAATAAAGCCCTACAAATGCGCTTTTTCTATTTTGTTTTCGAATTCCACAAATTCACAAAAGACGCATCACAAACTTACAACATACAATACAGAGCATAAATTGGGCCCTGTTATCCAAATGGAGTCCAATCCCTGGAGAACATAGGTGTTCTGTGGTTCTAGGTCCATCAGTCAATCCTGTGATCGTATTTTTTTTTCTCTGGCTGGTTGCCTTTTGTTCGTAGCGTCAGTTGCTTACATAGCTCGAGTTTGGTCTAGGAATTTCTAATCCTAAAGCGGCACTTCCATTCGGGCTTCAATACAAGACCGTCTACATTTTGATGTCCGTGTTAGGGGACGGCTTGCATGTCTTGTAGTTATTCTTTGCCCGAGTTGGCCAGAGCGCTACAAATGCTTAATTAGCGAACCGGGGCATATCTTCAAGCGACGGTATAACCCATAATACAGAAACGTTTACGATTAATTAAAGTGAATATATAACGAAGCCACACTTCGAATTTTCAAAAGCACAAATCTGAAGAACCGAGGGTTGGTTTGCGGTGAAAAGTTGATCGATTGGTCATCACCAGCGGGTCACCAATCGATCAACTTTTCAGCGCAATCCGTCTTTTGGTTCCTCAGATTTGTGCTCTTGAAATTTTTAGGTGTGGCTTCGTTATATATTCACCTTAAACCCTAACAAAGAATTCATATGGGCAATTGCATTAATTTGTCTGTTGTCTTTTTATTTTCAGATTTAAAACTCATCACTCAAAGTAAAACTAGGATAAACGCAGAGTTTTCACACTTGAGCAATAGGACGAAATACAATCAACTCAAGCAAACAGTTCCCAGCAAACCATAACTCAATTAGACAACATGAAGAAGAATAGCAATAACCAATAGATATCAAACCCCAACAAGATTAAATAGTGTAGTTTGAAAACGAGTGCCATTCTGATCGAGAACAACAATTGTAAGTATAACTGTGTCGCTTTTATACTAGATATTTGTAAACTTGACCGCCATTTTTTGATTGATTAATTTTACTGCCGTGTACACCATGTTTGTTCCATGGCTGTTAGAATTTCTTTATTCTATGAGATGGAACAATAGAAGCTTGCAAGCTCATGTACACGGCATTTTTTTCTACTGATAGCTGCGACATAAATCCAAGTAGTAAAAACGTGACAACAAGAGCCATCAAAAGTCAAAAGTAGATAATAAAACATCTGTTAGCATAAAAGTTGTAATAATGACTGTGATATTAAGTGATTTGTTTAATAATCATTGTGTTTTATGCCCAATAGAATTTGAGAGAAACATCCATGTTACTTATTCTGAGAAGCAAGGTCAGATTTAAAACCGGAGGAGCTGAGAGTAAAATGAATAAAACTTTGGGCTATCCAAGGGCTTTCTCTATCGATTAGTAAACTCCACAGCATAACTTCATAACTCAACTGGTTCAAATTTATTATCCACGATATCAATTCGGAAATTAGAAAAACACACACACGTGGTACCTACAATGTTTAGAACATTCGGCAGTTTTAAAAGAGGTTCTTGTAGCACCATCTGCCCTGTAACAGGTTTTAAATCCATTCTCTATCGATTCCGGCTCTAGCCGTACGTCGATAGAAAAAGTCAGTACGTACTAATTGTAAGGAAACATGCTGAATGCTTATACTGGTTGAGTCGTAACGTCTCATGCAAATTGCTTGGTGTTAGGACGAGACAAAAACATGAATAAAACTCTCGAAAAGTAAGTGAATGTTGAATTAATTGGGTGACGTGTGCCATCACCGTATTTTTGCATTGAAGTAGGTAATTTCCAGTTTACTGTGTATAACAGTTTAAAAATGAAGAATTCGATAAACAGAATGATGTGATGAATGCCGTCTTACTTCTCTCTCTTTCTTTTTTAAGAATTGGTTCTCCTATTAGATTCTATGCAAATATCCTAGCGCTATCGGGTTCTTTAATGCACATAATTTGCTATTTTTGTATTGAGTTTTAGATGCGTTTAAAAAGCACTATTCAATTATACAATTGGAATCAATCGGAACTTTCGAGTACCTGTCCGTTGTAGATCCTCGGAAGTTGCCTTAGTTCTTCTTGCGCGAAACGACCACCGGTCCGAGGTTATCCTGGCACTCCTTGTTGTGGGCACCGTGCGATCCGTCACAGTACGGCCACTGAAAAAAAAAAGAAACATCCGATTATTTCACGAACAATAAATATTGCTTCATTATGGTCCTTACGTTCTTCGACTTCCAGCAACGGCAGAAGGCGGCCTTCTCGGCGATGTCCTCGATGTCGATCATGTCCACCACCTTGGCCTCGGCCATCCGGATGGAACGATTCACCTTGGTGCTGGGCTTGGGCCGGGCTTCCGGGCAGAACGCCAGATAGGACACGTACACTAGGCCACCGACGGCGGCCGTCGGCGGGATCAGCGACAGCCAGTCCGTGACTGAAACGAAATTCAAGAAACACATTTCAAAATGGAGCACTAAAACAGTGGTTACAGTGAAGGGGACGTTATTAACTACGTAGACTAAAGTTGGTGATCATTTGAGACTTCCCTTCCCTTACCTCATCATAGACTTTTTTCCTTACAACACATTTGAAATTTGTGTTATCTTACGCGAAGGACCCAAGTACCGACAGTGCCAGTAGAAGTATGTTCACATCGCCAAAGAATGTTCCCAGAAGATGTCTAGCAAAGGTATTGAACGCGTGGTGCACACTTGTTTTGACGATTTCAGAAGACGATGGCAGCAGATGTTCCAACTCCGGTGCCTTGAACCATTTTACGAAAACCGAAAGTTCCCTAGAAAATGTCCGGCGGTACGGTGGCAAGGTGGCGGCTCCCAATAGAGGTTCGATTAAGTGTGTCGCAAAAGGAAACATAAAGCCGAGACCTGAACGCAGTCAAGGGAGGTGCACGACGGCATGGGCATAGCCAGAGGGGGCAGGGCTTGGGGCCGTGTTTCTTTCAGGAACAACTCTAAGGATTATTTTAAAAATAATTTTTAAAAAATTCAACCAAGGATTTCCCCAGGAACTCTTTTTAGAATTCCTTCAGGAGTTTCTCTTGGAATTCTTTCAGGAATTCCTCCAGAATTTAATCCATTTCTTCCTCCAGGGACTGTTCAAGGATTTCCTTATGAGTGCC
Source organism: Aedes albopictus (assembly GCF_035046485.1). Taxonomy (NCBI): domain Eukaryota; kingdom Metazoa; phylum Arthropoda; class Insecta; order Diptera; family Culicidae; genus Aedes; species Aedes albopictus. Next base: position 120,294,679 of record NC_085136.1, on the reverse strand, counting down.
TCTAGGAACTATTTGCGGGATTCCTTCAGGAACTGCTACAAGGATTTCTCAAAGAGTTCCTCCACGAGTTTCTTCTGAGATTGCTCCGGGAATTATTCCAGGATTTTTTTCAGAAATGCCTCTAGATAATCCTCCAGGAATTCTTCTAGAGACTCCTCCAGGAGTATTTCTAGAGATTCCTCCGTTAATCCCTACAGGCACTCCTCTGTCTATGATATTCTCCAGGGATTACCCCAAGAATTTCTGCAGGGCATAACTCGGGAGTTTCTTCTGTGTTTTTTTTATGAAACAACTTATTTTAAAAGTTCCTCCAAAGAGCCTCCCGGGAACTCTTCTTTGGATCCTTCAGCAATTCCTCCTTGTATTCTTTAAGGAACTCCTTCAGAAATTAATTCAGTACTTCCTCCAGGGACTGTTGATTCCTCTAGGAATTCCTTCAGGACTTCCTCCAGAGATTCCTCAAGTAATTGCTTCCAGGATTCTTCCAAGAATTCTTCCAGGAATTCTTACAGAAATTTATTCAGGAAATCTTGAAGGGATTTTTTCAGAGAATCCTACAGAAATTCCTCCAAAGATTTGTCCAGGAATTACTTCAGGGAATCCTCCAAAAATTCCACCAGGTATTCTCCTAGGCATTCTTCCAGGAAAAATTTCAGGCATTCTTCCAGGGACCCCTCCTTGGATTCTTGCAGGGATTCCTCCAGGAATTGCTTCAGAGACTTTTCCAGGAATTTCTCCTGGGATTGCTTCAGGAGTTCTTCCTGGGCTACCTCCAGAAATTCATGCAGGCATTCCTCCAAGATTTCATCCAGAAATTTCTCCAGGGTCTCGTCGAAGAATTCCTCCAGGAATTTGTTCAGGGTTTTTTCCAGAAATTTCACCGGGAATTATTCAAAAAATTCCATCATAAATTATGTCAGCAACTCATCTAGGAATTTCTCCAGGAAACTTTTCAAAATTTCTCTAGAAATGTATCCAGTAATTATTTCAAGGATTCCTCCAGGAATTTCATCATGGCTTCTTCCAGCAATTCTCTCAGGAATACCTCCAGGAATTCATCCAGGCATTCCTCCAGGATTTGATCCAGGAATTTCTCCACGAATTTCTTCAAGGATTCCCCCAAGGATACCTTCAGGAATTCCTTCGAGGATTTCTCCAGGAATTCCTCCAGAAATTCCACTGGAAATTCCTCCAGGAAGTTCTTAAGGGATTTTTTCAGAAAAATAAAAATAACAGAAATAGAAATAGAATTCCTCTGGAGATTCCTCTAGAAGTTCATTCAGTAATTCTTTCAAGAATTCCTCTAGAGGTTCTTCCAGCAATTTTCACAGGAATACCTCTAGGAATTCCGCCAGGCATTTCTTTAGGATTTTATCCAGGGATTTCTCCAGAAACTTTTACAGGAATTCCTCCAGAAAATACCACAGAGTTTTTTTTTCCAGGAATTCCTCCAGAAAATACCACAGAGTTTTTTCCAGGAATTCCTCCAGAAATTTATCCTGGACATCCTCCAGAAACTATGACAGCAATTCCTTCAGGAATTGTAGGATTTTTTTCAGAGATACTTCTAGGAAATTCTCCAGGAATACTACGAGGAATTTTTCAGAGATTCCTCCAGACATTCCTCCACGAATTCCTCCAGAGATTCATCCAGGAATTGCTTCAGGGATTCTTCCAGGGATTTCTCCACGAATTTCTCCAGAGATATTCCCGGAGATTCTTCCAGGAAATCCTCCAGAAATTCCTCCAAGGGTTCTTGCAGGAATACGACCGTAACCCAAAATATGTTTTGCATATTCGCATTCTTTGTAAAATTTGCAGTAAATATAGTATGTTGAACATTTAGTTTTCTTTAGAAAAACTAGTTCGCTCAATACTCGAATTTGCGACTGCTGTGTGGAGCCCGTATCACTCGTCATGGATTAACCGTATTGCAGGCATGCAAAAGAAGTTTGTTCGTCGTGCTTTAAGCAGGCTTCCTTGGAACGATCCTGCAAACCTGCCACCCTACCGGGATCACTGCCAGTTGTTAGGAATCGCCATACTGGAAACTCGACGCAATGTTTCGCAAGCTATGTTCATCGCCAAACTCCTGAAGCTGACTCCCCATCACTATTGGCTGACTTGAATTTGTATGCTCCCGAACGACTGCTCCTAAGGCGTAACTATTTCCAACTCAGTGCGCGTAACAGCCTATATGGTCAACATGATCCTTTAAGGTGCCGGCCAGAGTGGACGCGTCACGCTACTAATTCCCAATTTGAACATACCTTTCCAATGAAAACTATCCCGACGTCTCCAATAGACAGAAATGTCATGTCTTTTTTCTGGACAGATGTGTCATGACAGAAATGTTCTCCTGCCGTTTGCATGGAGAGCAGCAGCGGTGTTGATCACTTCTGTTGCGTTTTCTCTTTCTGGCAGCAAAATGGCAAGACATTTCTGTCTAGTGGAGACATAGGGTAAATGTTCAACAGACTATGTATATTTACTGCAAATTTTACGAAGAATGCGAATATGCAAACATATCTTTGAGGTTTACGGTCATATTTATGAGTTATAGTGAAAAATCTGACAAAAAATGCGTCAAAACGTTGTAACTTCACGGTAGAATGTGTCAGGTGTTACATACATGTATTAGCCATTTTACGAAACGATAACAATGTTAATAATGATATTGATTTTCACGTGGTAGTGATACTATCTCCTGTTAAATTTTCATTCAGAAAATCGGCTTGTAAAATGAACTATGATGATATCATCGAGCAAGAAGAGTAGCCAGAGTTGAGTAACTGTTCAGTGGTTCTCAACAATTACTCACCGACCAAACTTAACTGATTTTTTTTTTTGTAAAAAAAAATCTTGTTTTATTTTCTGCTTTATAAAATAGTAACTTGATGATTTTGTGGCTATATCGGTCTCTTTCTACTCATAGTATAAGGGAGTAGAGATCAAAGTGGATAATGAAATGATAGATATGATAGAATTCGCTAGGTAGCGAACAAGTGTGAAAATTTTTATAGAAGGTGAAATTAGGCAAGTAGGCCATGTATTGAACGAATACATCGAATGCGTGAAACTTCTGCCGTGCGACCTGTGCTTTTAAACAGATCGGCTTGGTTGGTAGTTCATACCACCTTACCAAGACTGGCAAAAGTTTCAGGCACCCGACAGCCTAATGTATTGTTCTGTTTTCATCACAAATTCTATCGATCGGTAGCTTTTTCGGAATTCGCACTCCGTTCATTGAGGTATGTCTATATCGCGGCGTGTTCTTCCTATTAGCTTTTTCGATCTTATAGGATAGAACACTTTTCTTTTTGAGCCAAACTTTTCATATCATATGCTGATTTATCGACCGTATTCTATTAATAACTTGATGATTTTGTGGCTTAGATCGAAAAAGCTAATAGGAAGAACACGCCGCGATATAGACATACCTCTATCGAAGTTCTAAATCGATTTATGAAGATAACTGAAATTAGAAGGCAATTGTTTCATAGGTACATTTTCAATAATTTGGTTGAGGTCTATTAAACTATCATCTCTCGCGAAATGAAGCTTATTCAGGAAAAGTGCTTTGCATTTAAGATCAGGATTATGTAAGTTCAAACCTCCTTTGAGTTTTGGTAGCGTCAAATCATTAAAAGCTACAATTGTTGGATGTCCTTGCCAAAGATATTGTCGAATTAATTGTATTATTTTTTACAGGTATTTGCTAGCATTGGAATGATAGATCCAACATACCATATTTTTGATAGTGCAAATGTATTTATAAAAGTGATTTTTTGAATTAAATTCAATTGTCTAGTTTTGTTCATCCAAAGAAATCTTGAAAGTTTTGTGAGAGCTGATTTCCAATTCTGTTCTATGGTATCACTTATTGAACTGTAAAATATTATTCCTAGAATTTTTACCTCATCAGTTACGTTTATCCAATTCGGTAAATTTCGTTAAAAAAGCAATTTGATTGCTTTTGTTTTTGCTAAATTAAGTTCTGCCCCCGAAGTGAGACAGAAATGGTCAAATATTTGCTTAATTGCATCAATTTTCGAAAAATCCTCAACTATTACAGATATGTCATCTGCATATGCACATACTAGATCAAGATTGCCATTGCATTCACGCCTCAAGATTTGTATGAGTGGTTCAAAATACAATACAAATAAATGCATGCTAAGAGGATCCCCTTGCTTTACAGAGCATCCTAATTTGATATCTTCCGGTCAATGGCCATTTATCAAGATTTTCGAATAGGAAATTGAAAAAATATGTTTCAAAAAATCAATGAAATGCTTGTTAATGTTCATTTGTTCAAGTGTTTTGAATAGAAATTCATGATTGACCCGATCGAATGCGCGTCTAAGATCGAACGATATAAGAATTCCTTTTTTCCGATTATACTTGAACATTGGAGATTGGAATTCTATCTCTGATTGCTAGAACAGCTTGACATATTTTTTTTTAGAATTTGAACATTTCTGAGATGACGTTAGCAACAAAGGCATTAATTCGTTTAATCTATTTTTTTTTTAAATTCGCGATAATATTTTATAATCAAAATTTGTCAACGTAATAGGTCTGATTGAATCGATGTCATCCGTATTCTTTTTTCTAATTAGAACAACATAGCTTTTGACAAAATCCTGATTAATAGCGCCTTGAATAGCATCATTCATTACATAAGTAATTTCTGTTCCTATTATATCCCAACATTTTACATAAAATTCTTTTGTCAATCCGTCAAGTCCAGGGGATTTCTTAGAAGCACTTGAACAAATGGATTTAAAAACCTCATCCACTGTGAACCTGTTCATCAAAGAATCGTTCGCTGCACAAGCATTGGGAATCGATTTTTGGGGTGAAAAATTAATAACATAATCGATGTTGGTTTCTTGAAATAGATTTCGAAAATAATCAAATATTTTGTGTTCAATGTCAGTAGAATCTTCAAAAGTGGTATCGCCTATCGTTAGTTTTTCAAATCTTGATTTTTGTCGTTTCTGAAATTTTTGTCCTACGTGGAAAGTACTAGTTTCTTTGCCTTGAATGTACGTTTCATTACATCTTTTGTAGAATGAAAATTTTCGCTGATGTGATAGCATTTTCGCTTTAATTTTGTTGATATTTTTAAAAAGATCCCCTCTTGCACTACCGTAATCGTCGTAACATCTTTTGAGACAAAAATAGTAATATTCCATGGTTTCATTAAATACTCTGAATTGTTGTTTTGACTTCCATTTTAAAAACGAAATCAATTTGGGTTTTGCAAAACAAATCCACCAGTCCATCCAAGATCTATGAAAACGTCGACGACTTGTCCAATAAATCCATTTAGTTTGTAACTCAGCTAGAACTTCAGCAGTCAAGACCTCTGCCCTGCATGTCCAGACGCCCCTACCATCTCTTTTACTGCACTTTGGCATCTTCAATCGACTAATGATAGCTTTATGATCAGTAAAGCAATTAATTTGTAGTTTTGCATCAACAATTTTGTCTTCAGACTTTGATCAACATAGATTCTGTCTATCCTTGATCCACAATTTGGTCTTATGAATGAGTATTCAATGTCGTTTTTGTGTATCTTTTCCCAAGTGTCAATGACTCTAGCGTTCTGTATCAAGTTTTTCAATTGTGGACTTATGTTATTTCCACTTGTAGAGTCTTTTGCGTGTGTTATTGAATTGTAATCACCTCCCATTACCAGTGAACTGCATTCATGTTTTGAAGCAATGTCGATTATAGAACTATAAAAAATCAGAATCTGGTTGATAGGGATCTATCAACGTCAGCAAGGCTAAATCATTGGATGTTAACTCGACTCCAACTTAACGTTGAACCATTCGTCATTGAAATCATTGCCATCATCAAGAATTTGAAAGCAGTTGTCTCGTCCAAAACAAAAGATTTTGCCATGAAAATGTATTCACTGCTCTCCACATGAGGAATGGAATACAGTGAGTATATTTTCATGGTCATTGTTTTGATTTACAGTGAAAAACTGCTTTTCGTTTTCCGAAAAATGATGACGGATGCTTGAGCCTTAAAAGCAGTGGAGAAGATCGAAAATTTGCAAATTTCCATCAACTGGTGCTTTATAAATTGGGCCATCGATGCCATCAGAAACCGATATCAACAGAAATTCCAGAACGAAAGTGGAAGTGAGTAGGCCACATAGTAGGAAAGGGTTGCGACGAAATCTGCAAATATGCACTGGGTTTAAATCCGGTAGGACTTCACAGCAGCGGCAGACCCAGAGGCTCGTGGCGCAGAGCCTCAACAAGGACATGAAGGAAATCGATAGGAATCTGATTTGAGCCCAGCCCAATGCCCCAATGCTTTTAGCCTGTGAAAGAGTTGGAGTTAAATTTGCGTTCGAAGAAATTCTGCCGTTTACCAAGAACCGTTCAAAACCGTCCCTGAGTGAAATAGTCTCTTGCAAAGTCGGGCAAATTTCAACACGACCGGTGGTCTCTCTTTGAGAGTGGCGCTTAAGCCACCGTGCTTTAACCAAATCCTCAAGAATAGTTTACGAACGTTCGTAAACTATTCTTGAGGATTTGGTTAAAGCACGGTGGCTTAAGCGCCACTCTCAAAGAGAGACCACCGGTCGTGTTGAAATTTGCCCGACTTTGCAAGAGACTATTTCACTCAGGGACGGTTTTGAACGGTTCTTGGTAAACGGCAGAATTTCTTCGAACGCAAATTTAACTCCAACTCTTTCACAGGCTAAAAGCTACTTAGGGAAAACCGAAGGGATTCTTACTCATCCGAGCGAAGTAACGGAACTGGTACGTTTGGCATAAGGCCGTTTGGCATAATGCCATTTGACATAAGGACGTTTGGCATAAAGGACACTTGGCATAAAGGACATTTGGCATAAAGGACGTTTGGCATAATGGACATTTGGCATAAAGGACGTTTGGCATAAAATGATTTCAGTAAAAAATGAACTACAAACTTATCGTTAAAGAACGAAAAGTATTTTTAAAAAGGATAATACATTAGAATGCATTATTTTTTTCTGGTTATAATATGCAGACAAGGATGATTTACTGGAAAGAATAATTACCGGAATCCAAATTGCTTGTATCGATAAAGAACAGCCTATACACAAAAGAAGGAATATTCCCCCTCCGGAAAATAATCCAATTCATGAAAGCAAAAGGTTATTCCGAAAATAAGAGATCCAATATAATGCACCACTAACAAGTTTGCCTTCTTGCCACTGAAGGCTGTTCTTAAATTTTTCTCCAGAGGGAAAATATATTTCACATATTCTTTATGCCAAACGTCCTTTATGCCAAACGTCCATTATGCCAAATGTCCTTTATGCCAAACGTCCTTTATGCCAAATGTCCTTTATGCCAAACGTCCTTATGCCAAATGTCTTTATGCCAAACGGCCTTATGCCAAACGTACCAGACCCCTCCTAGGGATGCTTAGGATTCATGAGTGAGTGATATGGTGTGGTAGGCACGAAGATGCTCTATGCCCAAAGTCAATGAAATTTCCAATAAGAAAAGTCCGACCGGGAATCGAACCTTTCATCCCCAGCATAATCTTACTGATTATTCACGCGTTTACCGGTTTGACTAAATGGGACCTTGATACACTAAGGTAAACTTTAACTAAAAAATTTGGAAGCTTTAACATAAAATGGACTTGTTTCACTACGGCTCCGAGCGGCGCAAAGGCTTCTGTCTGCTCTGATATCGGTCAAATAGAAGCAAATCTAGGTTTATTATCTCTATTTACGCTAGTCATACATGAGACATTACACTACATCATTCGCAGATCAGACAACTATGTGCGTGTCAACTGCTCTACAACAAGCAACTACATGACCCACAAATAAAAAGTGACACCAAAAACAAATCTTACATAACAGTCTTGTAACTAATCTTGTTCGCTTAGCTTTTCGCACCACGAGACTCTAGATCAACCGGAGTAAACATTACCTATCCTAACGCCCTATTTACCAGCACCAAGTGTAGCGAACCGCTCGACTGGCGAAATATGAATTCCATTTTCTCCGCCGAGCTTGGGTCACGCTTGAGCTGTCCCCAGTTACCACTTTTTTTTCTGTGAAGGTCTTCCTCCAGCCAGCTCTCAGAAGATGGAGAATCAACGTGTGCTGGCTGCTGAATCACATCAGCAAAAGGTCCCCCCCCATTTGTATCCAAGAAGTGCATTGAAAGGGATAGAAAATGGAGTTTCGAAAAACGTAGGTACTTACATCCCAGCCGGAACCATCCTCCGAAGCTGTCCGGGATCGGCAATCCGGCCAAGTAGTTGGGCAGGGTGGTCTTGACAAGTCCGGCAAGCAGCTGCATGATTGCGTAGATGATCTACAATACCTGAGGAGACGAAAGGTACCTTCTAGTTGTAATGATTCATCAGTTTCGGCGCTGATGTGAAGGCTAGACGCACAAAAAAAACTCACCACTTTCTAATACCGCGCAGGTGACACGAGAGAGGAAGGACTGGAAGTACGAGGCTTCGAGAAGTCAGTCGATCGGGACCAGGTGCTCTGTTGTTTCACTACACAACGATTAGACACCGAATGAGACTCGCGGATCGGATGATGGGAGAACGGATCAGCAAAAGCCAAGCAGGGCAAAAAAAAAACTGCTGATGTCTGTCACTGTCAGACGGTTGGCCGAAAAGAGGATAGAAAAGGGAATACACTGACATAACTGCGCCTCATCGTTCATAAAACTTCCCGCTCGTTGAAAACTAGGGTATGAGCACCCTTCTTCAGCCTATGCCCCATGTTCATTCTATTCTAAAAAACAGGCGATTTAGACACCGTTTTTTCCGTCCTTTTTGTTATCGTGCATGCTCACTCCAAAGACAATATAGACGTCTTATACTTATGATACACATGTGATACAAGAATCACTGTACAATTACGCTTGAAATGAGTGCCATACTGAAAATTCTCTCAGTTCAAGTCAGTCTTGTTAGAATTTTCTTGACACTGCGTACCGTTGTACAGGAATCACACTCGTATCACATGTCTGTCTGGGGTATTAACTATATACATTTCCCATCGTTTTATGAGTAAGCGCTGTTTGCAGTTCAGAAGGAATTTTATGGCCTATCTTGATGCATGGGAAATTCCTTGCCTGAATCAAAAGATATTATAGTACAAGATGAAGATTGTCGCTCTCGTCGCTGTCCGCGACATCTCCGGGTCATATCTGTCAAACGGTTTGTTTACAGCATCAGCTAGTGGCGATGAAAGGCTAACATATGAAAGTGTCTGAAATAGAATATGTCAGCCTCCATACTGAGTGACAAAATCTTGAAAATGTTTGTTACGGAAATCAATGATTTAAGTAATCTGAGCCGAACATCAATAGAAATTTTTGTCAGGTTCTTCAACGCCGTCTAACAAAAAAAATATAATTTTGTTTTTAGAAACGAGTATACACGGTGTTCAATAAGTTCGGATACAGAGTAAAATTGAATTTATTTCCCATCTGTAATTCATATTTGCAAAGTGAATGTATTAATTGAAAGCTCACATAATACTGATCAAATACAGTACATGTTTTGAAATAAACTGTGCTTTATCCTTTTGTAATAAGTGCAAATGTGTCTCAAGTTCCTTTCGGCCGGCACGCACGTCTGCCATTGGTATTTCGTCTAGTTTTTATTGAGTACTGGTGTTAGGTTGAATCAAATTAGGTTGTTGCCCTCAGTATTAGTGGTAGCAACTATGGCCATACAAAATAATCTATAAGATTCAGATTGGGTGAAGAACGGACTCATTTTATTTTGATCTTTAAAATTGCTACAATTGCCACTGTACCTGTTTTAATGATTTTTGTTTTGTTAAAAAGCAAGGCTGCGTTATATCTCAATTTAATCCATAATTATCTTTTCCAAAACTTGTTTATATCCCTATTGTGGCAAATTTTAACCAAAATTGGCTTTATATAATGTATTTATGCCTTTTTCCTAGAAACAAGCACATTTTGACTAAACTTGCTAATTTATCACCATATCATCACTGAAATAGCAGTGTAAAGCTTTTGTCTATTAATTTAGTTATTTTAATTTAGTATAGTGAGATGTAAACTCAAAAGTCGACGCTTTAGACTTCTGTAGTTTGATCAACTTATCGAAAATTAGTCCAGCGTGCCGGAGCTAACAAACTTTAGATACATCTAATGCTTATATAAAAAAGTAGAAAAAGATTTTATTCAAAACCATATGCTATATTTGATCAGTGTTGTACAGGGGATGGCCAAAATGTTTGGGATAGGCAACTTTTTTTTCTCTCAAAAAGTTCCACAAACTATAACTTTTCATAGAGCGCATCAAAAAATCTCAAATTTTGACTGTTTGTCAACCTATTATGTGTGCATCATTGGTACAAATTTGGGCCCGATTGATTAATATTTTGCAAAGTTAGAACCGTTCGGGTAAAACACTATTTTTCAGACTATTAAAATATAGGTTCTTTTTAAACGTTGAAAAAAGTTATCATGGTTTGACACTTTTTGGATTTTTCTCGAAAAAATGTAATTTTTTTACATCAATGTCAATACATTTTAGTGTTGATATCTGTTGTGAACGAGCATTCGTACCCTTTGGATCGGCTCGGCTCGTCTCCATCACGACGACGGATGGACGACGACCGCCGCCGCCGCCGACGACGACGACGAACAGAAGCAACAACAGAACGTCATCGACTGCAACAGCAGCAAGATGCTGCCCGCGCGCGTTCTCCACGGTATTACTTTTAATAGATTTTAATATGTTGTAGTATTGTGTAAATTGTGTACATAGTTTATGTTAATAAATGTGCATGTTTTTATTATGTAATGTCCGCGTGTGGAAGTATCCTATTCGGCCACATATCGCATTCCCCCGGACATGAAAGTGGCGACGGTTTTTCGTAGTTGGGTCGTACCGCAGCTCCAAACGACCAACTCAACGATTCTACGCGGGAGGGAAGATGGACGAAAATGCACCGTCATCGTCGCACAGCAGAACCCGGCTGGAGTCGCACATCGCCAATGTCCTCCTGCAGGAGCATGGGTTTGCTTCCGAATGATGGTCAATAATCCCCATCATCCAACGCCATCACCGAATTTGGCAACCAAGTGGAAGTCCAGTGGGAGTCCGAACGCACAGTCAGCGTCCTCCCATGGCAGCACGGTTCGATTCGGAGGATGGATATTCCCTCCAACATCATCAGGATCAAACATGAACCGCAGCAAGGAGTCCGATGCCATCTACACACGGTGTGCTCCTATGGTGATTGATCGTCGATCTACAAGATGGCTGTTTTTGCATCGACATAATCACCAACATCTTTTGGACTTGGCAGTCGCAGCTCGTCAGGAGACACACTCATCGATACAGTTAATTCCTGCAGCACAATGACTCGGTCCAGAAGACAGCCTCTCGTTTTCCACCATTCCAATTCAACACCGTTCGGATCAAGCAACCCAGCAGAAGCCAGACGTTTTCCTGGCCACGTCCTTCTGCGTAAGCCCGGTTTTGATCCCCAAGATGCACAACGTCATCGGATGCGTCCTGTCTGGCCACACAGCAGCAACAGACAGTCGGCATCCTGCGCATCATTCTTTTCCACGGTAGGCGCAATGGTGGGGCAACAACGAGATTCATATCGCATCGTGCGATCAAGAATTTCTTCGCAGCATCGAAGAAATGCGGCTTGATATCCAATCAACGTTCGTCATATTAAAAGGGGGAGATGTTGTGAACGAGCATTCGTACCCTTTCGATCGGCTCGGCTCGTCTCCATCACGACGACGGATGGACGACGACCGCCGCCGCCGACGACGACGACGACGAACAGAAGCAACAACAGAACGTCATCGACTGCAACAGCAGCAAGATGCTGCCCGCGCGCGTTCTCCGCGGTATTACTTTTAATAGATTTTAATATGTTGTAGTATTGCGCATTGCGCAGTTAAAAGTGCGACGAGGAAGTGCGGAATCTCAAATAAAAGTGCGATTTAGTGTCAGATCGTTTCGGTGTCTTCACCGCACTTATTCATTAGCTCATGATGAATAAGTGCGGTGAAGACACCGAAACGATCTGACACTAAATCGCACTTTAATTTGAGATTCCGCACTTCGTCGCAGTCCAGTTAGCAATGCAATAAACTATATTGTGTAAATTGTGTACATAGTTTATGTTAATAAATGTGCATGTTTTTATTATGTAATGTCCGCGTGTGGAAGTATCCTATTCGGCCACATATCGCATTCCCCCGGACATGAAAATATCCAAAGATTTTCCACTTCTGTTCTCAAGTTATCTCTAATCAGATTTGTTAGAGCCTATTTTGATTGAAGGAAGAACACATTTAGTAATTTTTGTGTGGTATTGTATATTTTACTTATTTTCCTCTATATGGGTAAAAATTTCAATCCTGTATAACTTAATTCGCCGTGAAAAAATATTAAATTTTATAACGTCGTATTAAGTATCAATATATTGTTGATAAACGTTAAAAAAATCATTCAATTCGGTTCACTGGTCTCCGAGATATGACAGCTCAAAAATTAGTAGCCTAAAAATAGTGTTTTACGAGAACGGTTATAACTTCGCGAAAGATTAACCAATCGAGCCCAAATTTGTACCAATGATGCACATATAATAGGTTGACAAACAGTCAAAATTTGAGATTTTTTGATGCACTCTATGAAAAGTTACAGCATGTCTTGCAGCATATTGATTTTTTTTTGTGGGAGAAAAAAAGATGCCTATCCCAAACATTTTGGCCATCCCCTGTATGACCTTTCAATAAATACATTTACTTTGGAAATCTGAATTACAGATGTGAAATTAATTCAAGTTATATGGTGTATCCGAACTTATTGAACACCGTGTACTCCGCATGTGAGAAAAAGTGATTCAGGGTATAATCAAATGTTGAGATAGAAACATTGAAAGGCAAATGAGAGAAACTAGGGATCCCAATGCAAATCGTGCTGATTATCGTCGATGATCAGCATTATCGGTGTAGTGATTTCATGACATCCACATTCTGTTTTGACAGATATGTACCTGAGATGCTCTGACGCCAGAACCATGGGACCACTAGCGAAAATCTCTATCTTGTACTATAATATCTTTTCCTGAATCGCCTAAGAAACCATTTTTCTTCGATCGTAGTACCAGCGGCGTCATGGTCGCGATTTTTTTCGCAGCCAAGTTCGCAGATTGTGAACCATCCTCGGTACCCACTTTACGTAATTTATGTTTAGTCCCTTACTGTCAGAGCTGTCAGATCGGTGTAACACGCTAAATATAATTTACACAAAAGTCAATTTACACGGAAAAAAATACACGGTAATGAATATTTATTGGGTACCGGACTGGACACAGAAAATTTAATGGTTTTCTTTGGTACATCGAGGTCTTGAAATTAGTCTATGGTAGTACCAGGGAGTAGAATCCCTGGTAGTACCAGCGGCGTCATGGTCGTGATTTTTTCCGCAGACAAGTTCGCAGATTGTAAACAATCCTCGGTACCCACTTACGTAATTTATGTTCAGTCCTTTACTGCCAGAGCTGTCAGATCAGTGTAACACGCTAAATATAATTTACACAAAAGGCAACTTACACGGAAAAAATACACGGTTATGAATATTATTGGGTACCGGACTGAGCACACAAAATTGTATCGTTTTCTATAGTACATCGAGGTCTTGAAATTCCCACATAGAGATTTACAGTTTGTCTTAAGGACAGACTTGTTAGAATCCCAAAATGGCCGCCACAATGGCCGACTCTGGCACCTACTCACGATTTCGGGCGCACAAATCTCTTCGTAAACAAAACCAGTGCACCTGATCTTCTTATTTTAAGCTTATTACAAGTGAGCAAGAACAGAATAATAAAATGCACTGTTGTTTGAAGCTTGTTTCTTGAGATTTGTGCGCCTGAAATTTTGATGCACTGTTGTACCGGGATTTTAAGACGTTTGCCCTTAAGGACAAGGTATTTGGAGTACATAGCTCAAATTTTCTAGAGCACCGTTTTTTAGAACCGTTGAACGGATTTGGATGAAAATGCATCACGCTAATTGTTCAGTGGTTGTCTATAGCGTGATGCATTTTAATCCAAATCCATTCAACGGTTCTAAGAAACGGTACTCTAGAAATTTTGAGCAATGTACTCCAAATACCTTGTCCTTAAGCTTCATACAGTAAATTTGTTGTATCTGTTGTTGTTAACATGAAACATCAAGAAATCCCATTGCAATTTTGCATACAAACTTTAGAGGCACAAATCTGACGAACGAAGCATCGAACCGAGCCGCACTTGTTTATCCTGGCTTTGCTCACTTGCATAAACAGGTAGATTTTCCAAATCGAGAGCATTTCCCGCTTAATCAAAAACGATCTGCTGTTTGGTCTAAACTATTCGTTGACTTCAAATCAGATATTAACTATTTGCAGCATCATTCATGTAAGATTTAAATACGATTTGTCTACGCAAGAATAATATACATAACTCCATACATATATTGTCGGGCCGCCACCAAACCGGACTTCGCACAATCAAGTCGCGACGCGACCCAACTCGCGACGTTTTTCAATCATGTCTCATGTCAAAGGTGGTGCGCATCCTTCCCGTTGTTGTCAGCAACACAGCGCACTAGATGCGAAACAGTTGCGACACTTGTGGACCAAGAAAATGGCAATTTTTGATAGAATGTCGGTCTTGATTCCAACCGGATAGACAATAATTGCACAAATATGGCTGAAATACACCGGAATGTAAATAAATCATTTTTTATATTGACCAGATGATAAAAAAAATCGAATATTATGTCTTATAGTAGATATATCGTTGAACATTAAACATCCGGACGCCGGCGGCACCTCCATTCACGGCATACACAACACCCAGCTGCTGCTCCGAATAGCCCGCAACGCAACGAAACACAAATTTCCAACCACTGATCCGTCACTGCACTTTTAGTTTCACTCAAAATTCCAGGGTGCGATACATAATCGTCCTCCTGATCAACATCCGCATCTTCCTGCCGATATTGTTCCGCCACTTCAGGAAAAAAAATAAATCCTCACCTGATTTTCCGCTCCGTTCCAGTCAGCGCACTTCCGGCATTGGTAAACCTTAACAAAACAAAAGCTGGTGGCCTCCAAGAACCGGTAAACTAATGGAAGCCACGAACGACGACCGACGACCGAAAATGCAAAAACAAAACCCATCACCCGAGCCGTGGCCGGTATCCTGCACTTGCACTTGCTACGGTTCGCGACGTGAAAATCGTATGTGGTTTACACACCGACGAACCAACGTGACAGTGGTGATTCAAAAGTGCCCCCCCCCCAAATTTAACGGTCGACCACCGAAGCGAGCGATAGCTTCTGTCAAATCAGCGCAGACGCGAACCGTTTCCTATATGAAAACACGGGGGTTCGCTGTTGAGGTATCAAATCATCGCGAGCCGTTATAGAGGTGGCGATAGTGTTTGGCTATTTTTCATCATGGCGTCGCGGACAACAAATTTGAATTTATTTGTTCTAGCTGTCATGTCGGTTCGTCGGTGGTTTACAGTAGAAATCCTCTACATAGAGATAAGCGGAAGTTACATATGTCGATTCGGCAACGCTGTTCATTTTGTTTACATCAGCTGCCAACACTTGCTGCAAAGCTAGATGTTCAAACTTTGTGCGTGACTTCGTAGTGGTTCAAGTTGTTTTGTTTACATTTTAAATTTATAATAGATTTTTTTTTCAAAATTTTGAGAAAAAATAGCGGAGCAATCGATGAAATCTGAAATTTATTGTAAAGTGTTAAGCTAAACATATCGGCAGAACTGAAGCAAGAAGCAGCAATGAAAGTTTTTTCGAGAAGTGCAGCAACAAAAGTTTCGTCATACTTTTGAAAGCAGAATTAATTAAATTCTATCTTTTTACTAAACTTACATATACCGTCAATTTCTCGATATTAAAAATAAATAATTTTAATTTATTTAGCTCGGATTGCAATACCGTTCAATCGACGCCTTCTTACGAACGATCAGCCTGTTCATTTGGCTCACACTTTGACAGTTCTTTCTGCACGATTGGCTTACAATGGCCGCCTCCGCAGATCTCTATAATGTAGGATTACTAGTTTAC
Organism: Aedes albopictus; assembly: GCF_035046485.1. NCBI lineage: Eukaryota > Metazoa > Arthropoda > Insecta > Diptera > Culicidae > Aedes > Aedes albopictus. The sequence continues at coordinate 120,278,530 of NC_085136.1, read as the reverse complement.
AGCCTCATAGAGGAATTTCTTATGATGCCCTCTGAACCGTCGTGATAACGAACATTAAAATGGTGCACACAGCACGGGCAGCGAGGGACAAAGAAACACCTTGGGGAAGATTCAAATATTACGTCCATCGTTTTTCGGGATTTCTAGACCCCCCCTCCCCCCTCTGTCACGCTATTTGCCTATACTTAATACACGTACTGTCACACTTTTCTAGACCCCCCCTTCCCCCAAAAGCTGGACGTAATTTTTGAACGTTCCCTTGTGACACTATCAAAGTTCAATTCCAACTCAAAAATAAAAAGCGATACGGGTAATGATGTGCTGTACCACGAACTTTTTTTCGATTGTCGATCAAAAGCTCGAGCTTTTTGCGGATCAATAAGGCAGGAACAAATCTCATTTTCTTCTTTTGTCACAGCGCTCGTTGACTCGTTAAGGGGGAGGATGATAAATAATAAATGTATTCGATGGAAAAATATCCAAACAATTAGGCAACATAGATAAACTCATCGGATTTATTAAGAAAGTTTCTGTGGAACTCGAATTACACCTTAAATTTGGTGATTTTCTTGAACATTTTATAGTTTATTGCATTGCTAACTGGACTGCGACGAAGTGCGGAATCTCAAATTAAAGTGCGATTTAGTGTCAGATCGTTTCGGTGTCTTCACCGCACTTATTCATCATGAGCTAATGAATAAGTGCGGTGAAGACACCGAAACGATCTGACACTAAATCGCACTTTTATTTGAGATTCCGCACTTCCTCGTCGCACTTTTAACTGCGCAATGCGCAATATTTGTGCCCCCCTCAAAATGTTGAATTCCGACCAAAATTTTCCGAGGGGGCGGTGACATAAGAGAAAATCGAAATTTGTATTAGCCTAATGCAGAAATATCGAAAAATTGCCACCCATTGATGCACCAAGCGAAAAGAAAAAGAAGTTTTGACATCCGAGCGGTGTGCCGTTTACATGCATCGACCAATCAGCGACGAGGATCTCATCGACTGCACACCGCTCGGATGTCAAAACTGTTTCTTTTTCTTTTGTGCATCGATCAATTGAATGAGCGCTTGCACGCTGACGTCATCATTATCTCCTTCTTTTTCTTTCCTTCGGCGTCGGTCCATATAGCCGTCCTTGCCCTCAAAAAAAAATTTGAGGGCAATGTTTACAAATCGTATGGGAATTCGATGAGGTTATGTTTTTGATGCAAGCCTCTATTGCAATTGAAAAGTGCAATTGAATTTTGCGAGGTGACGTCACGAATGAACGTTCGGTTCATTCTCGTTCGTCCCTACCTTTTCCCTCTCAAGCGAATTTTTACATTTTCCGGTGGTTTGTATTGATTCCCATCCGTTGCCGTTCTTTTCTCTCTCAGAGAGAAAATTGAGGTTAAATTTCGATGCAAAACTCTATGTGCCGAGTGACCAACCCCTTGGTGCAAGCCACCAACAAAAGGGAAAATATTTTGGTCGTTGAGGCAACCCATCGATCTTTCGAAGCTTTTATCGTTTATCGCGTCCGCCGCTCGGGCCGCTTGCACAAACACGCAAATTCCCGTTGCATGATGCGTTCGCCACCGCGGACGGCACACAACCGTAGATTTTTTTGTTTGGCTAGACGAGTGACTAGTGAGTGGAGCGCTTTTTCATTCAACACCGAGCCAGGTTCAGCTCAGTCGGTCTCATCTCAGCAGGTTGAAAACATGCAAGTTTTGAGCTGAAGCAAACGCGAGTGTTTCACCAAAAGTAGTTTTGTTTTCAAGTGTTTTTCATCTTGTGCAGTTGAAAAGTGAATTCAATCGGTAGGTTTTCACGTTTGTTGACGAGTGATTCATAAAACTTTTCAATTTGTGACCAAGCCGGTGCATTAGTTTCGGAGGGCGGCCAGACTTGCAGGTAAATGAAAATGTGAAAAATTTTCACCTCTTGCGATTGGGCCCGAAAGGTGTTTCTTTCTGTGGTCCAAAAGAGGAGGCTTCATCTTTTTGGCTTGTATGTGTGTGCAGTTGCGAATGGATTGTCGGAAAAAAGCTTTTTCTTGTAGGTAGTGATCGGATGTCGGTCTGACATCTTTTTTATCGGAAAAAGGATCCAACCTGATTCCGAATCGGCTCGTCCATTCACCGGAGTGCATTCACTGTTTTGGGAGATGTTGAGTGCGAGCGATTGTTTGATTGTAGTTGTGAGCGGTTGATGAAAGCTTTTAACAGGGTTGCCAAACAGTTTGAAAAATTGAATATTCAACGCTGAGGGAGACTAGGGCTGGATTACCAGTCGGGTTAGAATTTTTTTTTGTAATATTCAAAAATATTAGCGGAGTTTTAGAAAAAAATCCATTCTGGTAGCCGCAGAGTTCTGGTCATGGTCGCATTTTTTCCGCAGTCAAGTTCGCAGATTGTGAACAATCCTCGGTACCCATTACGTAATTTATGTTTAGTCCTTTTCCTGTCAGATCGGTTTAACACGCTAAATATAATTTACACAAAAGGCAATTTACACGGAAAAAAATACACGGTAATGAATATTAATGGGTATCGGACTGGACACACAAAATTTAATGCCCGCATAGAAAAATACTATTCACGGCATCGTTCATATTATACGATGTCCATTAGTGCAATGATAACTATACAAATAGTAATAGGTTTATAATAAAATGATTGGGGTTGAAAAACTGCAATCATTTAGAATTTTTCAAGTATCATTGAACTTATAATAATGATACGTTGAATACTACATGAATAATCTTACTTAATAGAATTTCCCATAAGTGCAGCGGCAAAAATAACATTTTTGACTGTTTTTTGTCATATTTGATGATGTTAAGACGACGTCACGGTAGGCTGCCATGTTATCTCACTTAAAATGCAGCTAATTGGCATTTTTGGCACAAAAACTGGGTTTGCACTGCTTGCAACAGGGGCAATGCGTCACATAAATCCGGTACCGCGTACTACAACCACTTGCTATCTACAACGCTTGAGTGGATGCACCACCCTTTTCTCGCCCGCAAGTGGAGCTTTAAAACAGGAGCCCTCGGCAGTCGCTGCTTCTGATCACTTTCAATTCAGATACCATTTGCAAACTTACCGGCCAAACCAAAAAGAGGTCCTTGATGTATTCACAAATGTTGCTCTGATTTTCATGTTTTCCGTCTGCTCATCTACTTTTAAACCAAGTACAGAACATTATTGGCTTTGAGTCACTCGCGAGCACTTCTTAGCTTTGGTTCAGTACGTAAGTAACGCGAGAGGAACTGCGCAGAAAGTTCGGAAACCACGACCAGTTCGAATCCCAAACACACAACACAAGATAAAAAAAACTGCAAAAGTAAACAATGATTCTCTGAATGGTAGACCAATTTGACAGAATCCGGCGAAAAACCTCAGGGGTGTATTTTTTTCATGTCGGTAAAGTAGATATTCGCCCCTTATTTTTATGATTTGCTGTATCATCAAATCAATGATAAACTGATTGTAACATGTTTAATTCTCGGAAATTTTTGTTCGCGAAAAAAGGCATTTTTGAATGGTAACGATACTTAACGACCTATTCGGTCTATCATTGAAACTTCAATAATGATAACATCAATCCTCGATATGATTCGTTGTATCATCGATTTATAATCCAGTTTATGATAAGATGAATAATCTGAAAATCATAATCTGTATGATAGACATATGATACCGTTTTATTCGGGTGGTTTTCTTTGTTACATCGAGGTCTTGAAATTAGTTTATGTTTCTACCGCTATTTTAACCAATGAACCATTTACGAGACGTTTCTGATCAGCTGATCGCTCATTTCATGTATGAAAATTTACTATGTATATATCCATAGGTTAAAAAATATAATTTGGACAGGCACGATGCTGTATGTCTTGTTCCAAAGAGATAATATCGATTATTGGATTAATCAGACCCTATCCTGTTGAAATACGTTGAAAATACGTTTAACAACAGTCGAACCTCCATGAGTCGATGTTCCTTGATTCGTGTAACGGTCATACTGAATACGCATATTTAACGCTAGTGGTTGCTCCCTCGGTTGGTAATCTAGCACACACACATATACGCTCGAGAGTGTATGTCAATGTTCGGACGGCGTCAGTCTGGCTTCGGACACACAAGAGTGCAGACGCATTCTCGAGACACGAACAAACGTGTATCACGCATTCGGCTGGTGGATTCGGCTGATCACGCGGACATTGGTCAGGACGTTACAATGACGACGAGGAGAAAACTAATTGTTTCCACATGTAAAAAGGCATGTGGTTAGGTAAACGTTTTGAGTGGGACGTGCGGATGGACATGAAGGGGGAAAAATGAAACGATCTTTTGTGCGAGAGCGGCGGTGTGGAGGAAAAAAGTGTGTTTGGTTGCTGCAGTGGATTTGTGTGTGGACCGCCGTTTGTTTTGAACAATAGAGGATGATGCAGTGTTTTCGGAGGAATGTGTTTGGGAGTGAGGGGCAGCATTTCTGGATGTGAATTTTTGGTTTTTGTGATGACGATGTTTGTTTTTTTTCAGCTGCGGTCATGCGTCCGCAGCCAGTGCGGCGGTCGCGAGCTTTGACAATGGAAGAGTGTGTCCGCAGAAGCAAAGCTATGTTTGGTTGGAATATTCTCCCTGGTTGGAATGAAGAAAACAAAGTTTCAGTGAGAGCAGAAGACACTCAACGATAATCGAGTGCCTGTTGACAAATTGATGTGTTGTTTTCTACGTGAACTGATGAGAGGCTTCGTGCAAGTTTGGAAGATGCTTCGTGCAATTATAAGACAAGCTTCGTGCAACGTAAATATATGCTTCGGGTAATGGAGAGCCGTGCTTCGTGCAATATCTTGTTTTCTTCGTGAACTAATGAGAGTTGCTTCATGCAAAGTGAAGAGATGCTTCGTGTAATAATGAGTCAAGCTTCGTGCAAGGTGAACATATGCTTCGTGCAAATGATGAGCCATGCTTTCATGCGATATGTCGTTTTCTTCGTCAATTCTATGTGGGTAGCTTTGTGCAAGGTGATGAGATGCTATTTGCAATGTGTCAAGCTTTGTGCAGTGTTAAGAGATGTTTCGTGCGAGATAAATATATGCTTCGTTAAATGATGAGTCGTGATTCGTGTAAAGGATGATCGATGTTTGCTTCGTGTAATATTGATGGACGTTCTGCGAAAGTAGAATGACAGAGCTAATGGAAATTCACGCTTCATGTCACGTTGGTACTTGATTCGTGCGTGAAGGGAACTGTTGGGAATGATTTGAGTCAGATCGAGTGGTTGCTTTTCACATTTTCAGGAGAAAGCTACGTGCGTCGGTAGGAGATGTTTCGTTACAAGTGAAGCTTAGTATCGATTTCAAAAGAAGTTTCTTGATTCATCTCGATGCGTGGGAAAGGGAGATTCAGGTAACGAATTGCTCAAGAAGTGTTCTCTTTACTCAACCGCAGAATGAGGTGTTTCAAATGGAAAGTGTCGAATGAAATTTTCACAAGGAATCGTTTCCTGAGGTGAAGCTTTGACCACAGTAGAGTTATGCATCTAATGATGCTAAAGTGGACGTATTGGATTATTTCCGAACATACTTCGAAATGTGAAATTGTAAGGGTTTGTTGAATAATATGTTGTGGACGGATTTAGACAACTGGCATGAGGTGACAACAACTGGTTTATTGTTACACTCAAACGATACCGGAAAATTATTTGAGTTTTTTTTATTCAAGATATTGTGCATGTTGTATGTACTGATTGTGCAACAGATTGCGCTTAGGTAGACATTATTTGTAGAAGATGTTACTTTTATAACCAGCAAGAATAGGGCCATTGACACCAAATCTAAGATTTGTTTATGTGTAATGTTTCACTGGGTCATGCTGATTTGCACTAGACTGGATATTACTGACTCATACGGTATCGACGATGGTGGTCTTCAAATGTTGTACTGTATTTGCAGTGACGTGGGGGAAGATTTGTTAAGTACGATGTTGCAAATGTGGATCAGGTGATGTTAGGTTTGGTGTGGATTAGGTGTCATGAATTACAGGTTATTTCGGGAAATGTGATACCCATAACGGCTGCATTTGTACTGTTATATATCAGCGTTACAAAGAGAAGAATCAACAGACGGGCCGTTCTTCTACTTATTTTTCTTGGAGTTGAAGAAGGAGGTTTTTTTTCATGATAATGCAGTTTAGTGTTAGAAATAGTATTGAGAGGCCTTGGAATGAGTGGTATATTGGATAAAGGTTGAATCAAGGGATGAACTATGTTCTGTTTCACTACACGCGTTTTTTTTTGTGGTGGAGATTGGATTGTTCTGCCAACATGTATTGGTTGATGTCCACGGCGAAACGAGTGATGTTAAATGCCCCACACAATGCATACGTTTGCGTGTGCGTAACAGTAGTTTGACACATTTCCTATGGGAAAACTGTAAAAAAAACGCAAACCTCGACGGAACGGACGCTATGTGTTCCAGGCTTTAGATCTTAAGTTGTACGTTTCTCTAGGGAATGATTATATAGGGAGCATTGCAGAGTTTTAAACCACAAAAGCGGGTCTTACTTGAAAGGTATATGAAATTTTCTTATGGGGTAATTGTACCTGAGTTTGATTTGAGGAGCAGCGTGATTGAGGAGTATACTATCACTGTGACCCAAATTGCAGGAATGTGGAAAATGTATTGTTGGACAGAGTCAAAATTATGTTGGTGCATACGAGCGGTGATCCACAGTTAATAAGTTAACAAATTGTAGTTCGCTTAGGCTAGTTTGTGTATTATGAATCTTAAAACAATTTTCCAGGTTGCGGAAGTATTTCTTTAGGGAGCCACATAACGGTGTTAATCTACGATACAGCAATAGTTATTATTATTAGCTTTATTAGGGAGATTTTCAGCCCGAAGCTGGTTCATCTCCAACAGCATTAGTATCTGCACCATTTTTAGTGCACAGTTCGAAATTTCGGGCAGAGATAGCTATTGAGTGCATGTAGGGTACTTATGGCTCATGGGCGTTTAGAGTTGCATAGTATAGTGGTCATCATACTCCAGACGCTACAGTGGACGTTCGCTCGGTGCAAATTCTTTAACTGCAATGCTTTTTAACTGAAGGTCAGCTAAGTGCAACAGTTTTGCAGTTACCGCGCCGCTATCCGTCAAAGTTAAGCGTCAACAACGATGTGATGTTTTTTTCACATGCACTTGCATTGCAGTACGATGTTTTCCGATTGCACTTTGTTTGCATTTTGCAGCAACTGACAGGTCTTAGACATCTGTCGCTGTTGCAATTATCGAATTCTATTCAGTAGGTGAAACGTCAACATGTTGCCGTTATCGAGCGGCTACTGTATTTGAATATAGTGTCTTTTAAATATGTCCTAATGGTAGTTCAGTGTAAGGAGGTGAGAAAGTTAAAAGGGAATCGGTAGCAGTGATTCATCCCGAAAAAAATAAAAGATGGCTGAAGCATTGAAGTGTCACACCGAGAAGTTGAAGTGTCTAATGGAGGTGTGGTGCCATTGATTGCAAGTGTTCTTGCAAGTGTGTAGCTGGGCATTTTGATTGTTATATTTGATATGGCTGCTAGGCAAAACTAAATAAAAACAGAGAGGAAAGATATTAAGCTTAACCCAACTGATAGAGTTGCCATGTGATATTTGTACATGAAATTGAGTTCCTACGATTATTGCAGTATTGACTGAAGTTGAACGAAGATTTGGTATAAATGTTCCGAAGCGCTGGTGTATGTCACGTTGCGAGCTGGATGCAGCGAAAAATTGGGATTGAGAGAGTTTCGGGATTGGATGAACTTATTGTATTGTTGGACGTCGACTGTGAATGGAAGATGTGGAGATAATGCCACTAAAATGGATGGCGAGATGTGTACCAGTCACTTGGAATTCATAAATACATACTTCATCTGTGACTTTGGATTTGCCTATAGCTTGTCCATTGCAGGTTTCACACCTTTTGATTGTCGCAACTTATAATAGTCTTACTCAGTTCTATATCAGTGCTCTGAATGATTTAGCAAGATGTGTTATTGATGGACATCAGGAAGAATGTTAGGGTTTGAGTTACTTTCGACTTGAACACTGGGAGTAGGAATAAAATCAAGTAAGTATTAATAACTGTTGCAAACATTCTAAAGAAAATGAGGGATGTAACGGTCATACTGAATACGCATTAGTGTGGGTCATCAGAACCGTTTTCTCAGATCAAAGTTTTTTTGGTTCCGTTTCGGGTCCTGAGTATCTGTGCAAAATTTGAGCTCGATCGGTTGCGTCTACACTTTGCGCATTGCAATTGAAATTTGTATGGGATTTTGTATGGGAAAACATACTTTTTTGCAATTTTGTCATAAGTTGAAAAAGTTTGTCTGAAACTTTTTAACCGATACTGTAAAATGATAGCCTAGGATGTTCTGAAAAACTTTGTTGAAGACCGCAAAGCGATCCGATGCTTGTGAAAATAATTATAACCAACGACCCGCATGCATGTGTTTATGTTTTAACATGTAAAGGAATAACAATAGCAACAAAATCATGCTGTTTCGCCAAGCAATGCCGACGCTATAACTTTTTTCATAAGCATCAGACCACTTCGCGGTCGTCGACAAAGTTTTTCAGGACACCCTAGGCTATGTTTTCACTTTATCGGTTACATGGTTTTAGAAAAATTCGAGCTTGTTATGAGAGAAATGCAAAAAAGTGTGTTTTCCCATGTAAAACCTCATACAAACTTCAAACGCGATGCGCAAAACGTAGACATAACCGATCATGCCCAAATTTTGCACACTTATATGGGTCCTGAAATGGGATCAAAAAAGCTTTGATCTGATGGGACACCATTGAATTTTTCATTTTTCCATATAAACGATGACCCACTCTAATACGCATATTTAACGCTAGTGGTTGCTCCCTCGGTTGGTAATCTAGCACTCACACATATACGCTCGAGAGTGTATGTCAATGTTCGGACGGCGACCGTAATGAGTCAGTCTGGCTTCGGACACACAAGAGTGCAGACGCATTCTCGAGACACGAACAAACGTGTATCACGCATTCGGCTGGTGGATTCGGTTGATCACGCGGACATTGGTCAGGACGTTACAATTCGATATCGACTCATGGAGGTAAATTTTTCCACACTGAAAAATAATTTCTGCACACTAAGATTCAGATGTTCCTGCTCAGTATTTTTTTCACTGAGTTCAGTATTTTTTCAATCTTTTTACTGAGTTTTCAACAGCAGATTTATCTCGGTACACTCGGTAATCGAATTAACCATTCACCAGTAATGATATTTACCGTGAATCAGTAACTTTTGACAGTTCATTAGCTGAGCTCGGTAACTCATTTACAGAATATCCGCAAAAGAAACAACCGAGCGTACGGAGTTAAATCTGCTATTGAATGAGAACTCAGTAAAAAGATGGGAAAAATACCGAGCTGATCTTAGTGTGTGGGTTACTATGATGGTCCCACCAAAAAACTTCCCGAAGGATTTCTGTTCCACTACTCGATATTTCTTTGAATCGATGGTCCCTTCAATATCGACTCATGGAGGTTTTACTTAAGAATTTACTTCAAAATGATCGAAAATGTATACTGTGTCACTATAACTCCTCGAATGCGCAGGTATGCAAGAGAACATACACTTAACCGTCACATACAATATGCCCCTCAAAATTAACCCGGGAGCGGTCGCGTCATGTACTGAGTACACGCACCATGAAAAAAGCACGCTTTTGGTACATAGCGTAAGCGCAGTGTCGCCGAGGGTGGCCGAAGACGCGACTGCTCGAGGGTTAATACATGTAAGAAATGTGAAAACCTTTTTGCAATGAGAAATTATCAATAAAGCATTCGGCAGCCAATATCTCAACATTCATTTGAAACGCTTAAATTTGGTGGTGTCTATTACAGATTTTCTACTGTTAATATAGGTAATTTTATAACCCTGTCCAAATTGTTTATACCTGAGGGTGTCCAAAACATATATTATTAGGTGTCAAAATTGCATTCGTTACAAGCGATTGAGAAACGTGATTTTCTCAACTTTCTGATTTCGTTAAGGTTATTGTCACCTGAAACGCAAAGTACAGTCATATTGTAAGCGTATTTTGTAACTTTGCAATATATTCAATTGCTCTCTAAGGAAGCCTGGCGGTGATTTTTCCACCGTTGTCCTCAGCCTGTCCAAAATACATGAATTACCCTATACGGGAGAACAAAAGATGTTTACAAAATTCTTACAATTTCTTAACACGGGGAATTTGAACACAAATCACTCTGACACGTGCATTTGGATTGATCAATAGTGAAACCCTTCACACTTAATGATGAGTACCGTTGAGTAATTTTACAACGGAATTAAAACAGATGAATACAGCAATAATGGATTGTTTACCTTTTGCATTCGTTTTTGACAGTTGATGTTCTGAGCCACAGTAGAAGTGATTACCGAAACTGTCGAAATGGTTCTGCTGTTCTATGTTTGTCAAAAAAGTATCGAACAGGCAATTCAGGATTGAGTGTGTTAGTAGCTGAAAATTGCTCTCATAGTGAAAACAGTTGCCTTTGTCAACGATTGCGCAACAGGATCTATGTCTATCCTAAACATTGCACATAAAAACCTACACAAACACTTTATATTTCTCATAAAATAATAATAGACCATTCCCGTCAAAAATTTTTATGTGCTCTACGGCTTTCCGACAATTTACTGATCAAACTTTCCTAAAGAACCCATATGTTTTGAAGCCTCTAACTATGCTGCGCGCCTAATTAGACCGAAAAACTGTTCCAGAACTTGCAAAAAAAACACTGCTACCGACTTCTTCAACGTGCAAAAAGTACATCCGAAGCTAGAACTCCATTGTGCTGCGCTGTTGGACAACCGTCCATGGTCCGCTCATCCGTCGGCCGAGAGGATAGTTCAGCTCTTCCAGGTAAGAAGCTGGTATATGTCTGGCCGAAGTCAGTGATGCTGCGCGCCTAATTAGACCGAAAAACTGTTCCAGAACTTGCAAAAAAACACTGCTACCGACTTCTTCAACGTGCAAAAAGTACAACCGAAGCTAGAACTCCATTGCGCTGCGCTGCTGGACAACCGTCCATAGTTCGCTCGTTCGTCGGCCGAGAGGATAGTCCAGCTCTTCCAGAACTTGCGAAAACACTGCTACTGGCTTCCACAAAGTGCTGAAAGTACCACCGAAACTGGCTTCCATCATGCTGCAACTCCATTGCGCTGTGCTGTTGGACAACCGTCCATGGTCCGCTCATCCGTCGGCCGAGAGGATAGTTCAGCTCTTCCAGGTAAGAAGCTGGTATATGTCTGGCCGAAGTTAGTGATGCTGCGCGCCTAATTAAACCGAAAAACTGTTCCAGAACTTAAAAAAAAAACACTGCTACCGACTTCCACAACGTGCGAAAAGTACAACCGAAGCTAGAACTCCATTGCGCTGCGCTGTTGGACAACCGTCCATGGTCCGCTCATCCGTCGGCCGAGAGGATAATTCAGCTCTTCCAGGTAAGAAGCTGGTATATGTCTGGCCGAAGTTAGTGATGCTGCGCGCCTAATTAGACCGAAAAACTGTTCCAGAACTTGCGAAATAACATTGCCACTGGCTTCCACAATGTGCTGAAAGTACCACCGAAACTGGCTTCCATCATGCTGCAACTCCATTACGCTGTGCTGTTGGACAACCGTCCATGGTCCGCTCATCCGTCGGCCGATAGGATAGTTCAGCTCTTCCAGAACTTTAAAAAAAAAAAAACACTGCTACCGACTTCCACAACGTGCGAAAAGTACAACCGAAGCTAGAACTCCATTGCCCTGCGCTGTTGGACAACCGTCCATGGTCCGCTCATCCGTCGGCCGAGAGGATAATTCAGCTCTTCCAGGTAAGAAGCTGGTATATGTCTGGCCGAAGTTAGTGATGCTGCGCGCCTAATTAGACCGAAAAACTGTTCCAGAACTTGCGAAAAAACATTGCCACTGGCTTCCACAATGTGCTGAAAGTACCACCGAAACTGGCTTCCATCATGCTGCAACTCCATTGCGCTGCGCTGTTGGATAACCGTCCATGGTCCGCTCATCCGTCGGCCGAGAGGATAGTTCAGCTCTTCCAGGTAAGAAGCTGGTATATGTCTGGCCGAAGTTGGTGATGCTGCGCGCCTAATTAGACCGAAAAACTGTTCCAGAACTTACAAAAAAAAACACTGCTACCGACTTCCACAACGTGCGAAAAGTACAACCGAAGCTAGAACTCCATTGCGCTGCGCTGTTGGACAACCGTCCATGGTCCGCTCATCCGTCGGCCGAGAGGATAGTTCAGCTCTTCCAGGTAAGAAGCTGGTATATGTCTGGCCGAAGTTAGTGATGCTGCGCGTCTAATTAGACCGAAAAACTGTTCCAGAACTTGCGAAAAAACATTGCCACTGCCTTCCACAATGTGCTGAAAGTACCACCGAAACTGGCTTCCATCATGCTGCAACTCCATTGCGCTGCGCTGTTGGACAACCGTCCATGGTCCGCTCATCCGTCGGCCGAGATCCATCTTGCTGCTACTCTATTGCGACGTGCTGCGGACAACCGTCCACGGGCCGCTCTTCCGCCGGCCTAGAGGAAAATCCAGCTCTTCCATAACGTGCGTATAATACCATCGAAATTGACTTTCGTATTGCTGCAACTGCGATGTACTATTGGACAACCGTCTATGGTCCGCTCATCCGTCGGCCGAGAGGATAGTTCAGCTCTTCCAGGTAAGATGCTGGTATATGTCTGGCCGAAGTTAGTGATGCTGCGCGCCTAATAAAATTAATGAATTTTTCCAGACCACACGCGCGTCCGAAAGGGGCTCATCTACCAACCGAAGAGATTGCAAAACCCGTCAGCCGTATTCCTTCACCACCGTTCCCACCAGTCATCGTCACCTCACAAATGAATTTGATATATTTTTCTAAAATTAAATTGTAACAGTTTATGCACTTCCTTCAAAGAGATATAATTCTCACTGGAAGTGCCATTGTAATGTATTTTGAAAAGAAGAGGAGGTTTTATGCCTTTGGGAGAAGGGATTCAAATGGACATTCCACTCCCAGGGGCTTTTCCCTGCTCCTAATAAAGAAGATAAAGAACTAAAAAAAAAACTATTGAAAAACATTGAAAAACCTGCGAAGTAGCACTTTAGCCCTATAGTCACCTATAATATATTTTTTCACAAAACTCAATGAACCCCTTTCTCCCCTACGGGGCTTTCGGAGAGATGCGGAGAATTTTCAATCAGCTGGTTGTCAAATATGACGTAAGATAATATATTTGTTTTGATCCGTTCTTAACAGCATGAAAACAAATAAAAACTTTATTATCGAAGCTGCTGCATCAAGATCCTCCGGGTAAGAACGAGATCCGGGATCCGGGTACACTTCCGAAACAACGGGCGCTGGTCAAGCCCGTTAAATCTGGTACTCGCCCATGTCGATGCACTTGCGGTCGAGCTAGCTGGCGGAACACCAAAGGAAAATCCTGTCTTGTGGCGGCTACGGAGCTTGGTGGGATTGCGAAGCTGAGTTTTGCACCAGAAGAGCATGACGCTGATCTACTACCAAGGAAAAGAGAGGTCGATCTAATGGCATAGAACCATATTTTGCCTGCTTGCAACAGGCGCACTTTGAGCGAGATGCTTTATTTCGGGTCATGTAGGTACGCGCTGTATTCGATTGTTGCGCCACAAGGACCTTGAATTCCTAATCCGAGTTGCTGGCCGACAATGAGGACATGGATCACAGCAGACGCATTGGAATCGCTCCGAGCCATGCAATCTGTGCACATGCATTAAGCCGACTGTTGGGCGACCAGGGCCTTGAATCCCGACTCCGTTGGGAGCCGATCCGAAAGAGAAACTGCTTTTGGAGGGGGCTGCTCCCGGTTTTGAACCAGGCTTGGTAGTTTGGCAGGAAACACATTTCGTTTTGTCGTGATCATTCCATGCCATGCCGGTAACGCATTCCGACTTGTTGTGGCAGCTTGAAGGTGCTAAAGAATCCAGAAGCGGCGCCCCTATAAAGCGGAGCTGGTACGATTTACTGAGAACGGCCAAGCACTGCCGGTTTTCAGCTCGAGAACCGCGGAGCTGGTTTTTGGAGCATTCAGGCAACTACTACTTCTCAGTGGCAATGGTGCTTTAATGGGACTCGACTGATTTGCAGGGCACGCGACCTCCGATTGGCTAGTTCCGGGTTGAATTGGAATCCCCTTAGTTTGAGTGAAAGCGGTGCCGTGGTACTGCTTTTCTCATTATCGGCAGTTCCGAAACACTGAATTTGAAGTGGTTTCTAGATTTAAAAGCTATGCTGTTCCAGCGCCGCGGCCACGTTTAGTTTGGCAAAGAGAATTTAGGGCGCACCCGCTTTCGGTCTGTCATCGGTTCCCGCCGCAATGGAAATGGGCAACTGTGGGCTATTGAAGGCTGTTCCTGGTAGGAAGATGGTCTTTGGGAGGACACCGAGTAAACTACAGATACTGACGGGGAATTGATCCGAAAATTCATCGAAGGGGGAGTGGGGCGGGGTGATGGTTTTGAGAAACTGTAAGACGGTTCCATGTTGTTGGCATGAGCCTGGGATCTTCATTGAAACTTCCGAGGGCCGATGGGTATTGAGGTCGTGGCGGATGCTGCTGCGGTGACGTAAGAAATTGATGTTGACTGGAATGTGTAGAGGAACTGGAGGAACTACTTTTTGCTAGGAGCCGAACTAATGACGTCGATAATGTAATCGGAATTCATCTTGCTGGAAACTGCAGTGCCAGGAGGATGTTGTGCAGGACTTGATGCGGCTCCAATCGACGACACTACCGGCGAGGATTGAGGAGGACGAACCAAGGGACGAACGGACTTCTGCTTGGATCCGGATGATTTGGCCACAGAAAGTATGCATGTATACAGGAGAATTTTTATCAGCTGATGGACTCGCAGGTAAATTTGTTCCGGAACTTTGACGTTGTGGTGGCCAAAGGGGCGAACGAGCAAACCGTGACTCGTCTGTCCAATTTGCTGTGGAACCAGCACATTCTGCTAATGGTGTGCCGCTGGTGGGGTTCTACGGTGTGGCAAGGCTGCAAGTCAAGGAGCACTGCGTCGTGGAATCCCATACGAACAGCCAGCAGAATGACTTCGGCTGGAACATCCCATCAAGGCCCTGAAAAAGCATATGGACTACACCTCGAAGGTCTCCTGGCGGGTGGTGATGTACAAGTGCCTGCAGGAGTGGGTCGCGGCGAGTCACGGTGGACGATATACAGCGAACTACCGGACCGGAAAAAGTACGATCTGTGGGATCTGATCCGCAGCAAGATGACCGCTGATGAGGTAAAGGTGAGCTGAGGTGGAGCGGCGATCGGGATTTGACATTTCGATATGTAAACATGCCAGAATGATGGCAGGGTTGGGAGTCTATTCTCCACACTGAAAAACATCTCCACAGGCCAGGGGTGTGCACACTACTTCGCACGGTGATTTTAATTTCAAATTGGAGAGATTTTACGAATTTTCAAAAAATTGTATGAAAATCAGGAATGCATATAAAAAAAATTGAAAAACGGCAATGATCATTAAAACCAATTGTCTTTCGAAGAAAAATATAAAAAAGGGGGGTTAGGTCAGACGGGAATGGTCTATTCAAATCTAGTTCAAATTATTCTATAGTTGTCTCCCCCGGGAGACGGGCTGTCTGCAATGGATGTGGCTGTGCAGCAGCTTGGCAAGATCATCGACTCATGTATCCACGAACTACATAAGCAAGGACCTTTTAACGGCTCTTTTACGGAAGTCGATGGACGATGTCATGCAAGATCACGAGAGACTTGTAAAAACTGCAGCAGCGGAAGAACCGGCGAAAGCAAAGGTTACAATGTCCACATAGACAGAGGTCTTCGCTTTTGCGGGTAGCACTTAAAGGTGTGGTGGATGTGACTGATTTTGATAAGCACCCCGAAGGTCGGCAGTAATGCCGGTTTGTCGGACCCCAGCCAGGCGTCTCGGAAAGCTGGCAAGGGTGGGCCTGAAAAGGCTGGTCCCTCGTTGGGTCCGTCTCGGATGAAAGGGAACAGGTAGTAGCGACCGTTGTTAGGCCCTCAGCAACCACAAAGTAGGGTGGGCTAGGGGAATGACCCCTCTTGGACGAAAGTTGAGCGGAAGAGAAAGCAAAAGAAAGCGTTAGATGGGTAGGATCGCAGGGGCACCAAATCTAGAAGACGTTGGTAAGTAGGTGCTAAGCGTCAGAAAGGCGACGCGCTGATGGTCATCAAGACCGAACAGTCTAAGTAAATCGGACGTCTTGAAAGCGATGCGAAGCAACGTTAAACTCGTGGATCTAGCAGCCGACGTGCGCAGTATTAGACGTACTCGTACGGGTGAAATGATCCTAGAGCTCAAATGTGACAAGAAGCGCAAGGGCGCCGCCTACAAAAGTAGGGAATCTCAAGGTGGGCTGGTTAGTATGCCAATTGACCTCGCCACCGTAGGCCTGCTTCAGGTATCTGGAACCAGAACACAAGTCGTGGAACTGCAAAGGCCCTGACAGGAGCAGGCTGTGTAGGTGATGCGGCGGCGACGGTCACAAAGCACAACGCTGTACCAGTCCACCCACGTGTTTGATTTATTCCGGGAAATCCACGAACAGCAAGTACCCAAATTTTCCGACCTTCAGAAGTAGCTGACAAATCACAGTGCAGGTAACGCAGCTGATCCTGACCCACTGTGACGCAGCCCAGCAGCTGCTTTGTCAGGCAGTTTATGAGTGGTAGATAGATATCGTGATAACAGGTGACTCATACCGATTACCGGCCGATAAATAACGGAAATGGGGTCGCGGATGGGTCCAGAAAAATAGTGGCGAAGTGGACGACGGGTATACATCCCGTCCAGGAGTTGGTGTCTAGTACTTACGAGGTTTCCATGGTCGCCAACGTAAACGAAGTCTTCTTCTGTAGCGCCTTCGCGGTGGTTGATCGAGCAGTTCACGCAGATGCTGGACTGTATGACGACTATATTGACAGGGTGAAACCTGTGGTAATAGCGGATGACTTCAATGCCTGGGCCGTGGAATGTCGATCTGGCTAATGTCGGTACCAAAACAACCTTTAGTCGGAACGGAGCGGAGTCAATTATCGACGTTACTTTTTGTAGTTTTGGCCTAACCAGTAGTTTGAACTGAAAGGTAGACGATGGCTACACTCACAGCGATCACCTGGCAGTTCTCCACAGTATCGACTACTACAACAGCAGGCAGCGGGTAGACGTAGAGGCGACTATACCAAGGCCAAGACTTTCATAGGTGGTAGACATCATACTTCAACGACGAGGTATTTAGGGAGGCGCTCCGCCGCGAACGAGACCTACTCGGTTTAAGCGGGGACCAGCTGGTAGCGGTGTTCTCGCGTGCATACGATGCGACCATGCCTAGGCGAGTCCAACCTAGAAATGGGAGACCACTGGCTTACAGGTGAACTCAAGCGATTGCGGACCTGCGCCGCGCCTACTTGAGGGCTAGGCAGCGAATGCAGCGAACACAGAATGCGGAAGAGTCAAATGAATGGCGGGTATCAGGTATCAGTAGGTCGGCTCCAGAGGCACGTTCTCCTACATTTGGGAAATTTGTGCCATCGCCATGAACACAAGCCTATTCATCATTTACCAGAGGGAGAGGGAGACGAAAAAGGGATGGGATAGGAAAAACGATAGTAGGGGAATATGATCGTCAAAATCGCATAAGTGTACCTCAATATGGGTTCGGACAGCGTACTGAAAAGGGCATTGTTATAACGCATAAAGCGTAAAGAGAGCCTACCACAGTGGTCAAGAACAACAAAATAACCTGCAGATTGAGGTTTCTGAAGTCATTTTAGCTTAATGTGTTAACCGAGTACTCGGTAACGCAGTTGCGCAAAAGCTGAACAGGTACATATCAAATGATACGAAGCTTCATATAATCGGATTCACAGCTATCGCATACAAATGAATCAGCTTCTTGAATATTCGCCATGTCATAGCTGAGTCGGCGGTTGCCAGCCTATTCTGTGACCAGCCAGCATGTTTCAATTAGTGACATGACTCAAAACCATTTCAGCATTGCTTGTACTGAGTGGCAGTCCAGGTGTCTATTTGAAGCTTTACTCAACACTTCGGTATCGGAATAACTGGCTCAAGGCCAATGAGAAGTCAAGTGATGCTCCAGTTCGAGCTGATTCGTCACCCATTCCATTTCCAGCGATGGAGGAATGGCCAGGTATCCATACAAGGTAAACAGCGTTTGCTGAATTTAGCACCTTGATTTGACAACCAATAACTAACTTCGAGTTAGAGTTGGTCGAAGCAAGTGCTTTAATACCAGCCTGGCTATCTACACAAAAGTGTGTTATTGCGCACAAACCCCAAAATTTTATTCCCACCTTTGGGTTTCTGCGCCGAAGACCCAGCGCCAGATTCGGCGACAAAGAAACATGACAGCCGTCGCTGGAAAGATGGCAATCCTGATATTTGACGGCAGTCATCCGCTAGCTGTAGGAGTGGATTGTTGTCATCAGTGGCGTAGCCAGAAATTGTCTCTGGGAAGGGTTTTCAACAATCAATGGTACCTTTTTTGATTTGACACTTCAGGCCAAACATTTCAATAGGTCCTATCTGCATTTGAGAGGCTCTCTTTGTTAACTTTCTCTTTCAATTATTGCAATGTAATGGTACACTTTTCAACTATTTTTGCAGTACAAATCAAAAGACGATTGTTTTGACCATCGTTCAATGCAAGGAGACAATCATAATACAAATATACAGCTGAGATATTAACGAAAGAGAGAGAAACCAAAGAGAGCCTCTCTTCTGCAGATAGGACCTTTAGACATATTTGGCCTGACTTACTTTTTGTAAACAGTAAGGCGCCGTCCACAAATTACGTAACGCTCCCGGGGGAGGGAGGGAGTGTAGCCGAGCGTTACGGCCCATACAAAAATTTTCGGGTTTTCATACAAAAAAGCGTTACGGAGGGGGGAGGGGGGTTGAAAAATGTGGATTTTAGCGTTACGTAATAAATGGATGCTGCCTAATGAGCAATTGTATTTGTCGTTTCAAAATAGCGGCGCAGCCAAAAAATTTTTTCGTCGCAAAGCGCTTTATACTAAAAATTTGTTCCACATATTTTGGCTCTGGGGGGGGGGTGGTTTAAACCTACCCCCCCCCCCCCCCCCGTGGCTACGCCAGTGGTTGTCATTTAAATAGGGCATTTCGCTGAAAATGCATGTGTATTAAGTTATTGTTGACAGATTTATTGCTGTGTTAGTGTGAAATTTGGGGATTTGCTGTATCGTGTAAGCTTTCGCTAGAAGAAAACGTCATCTTATTTAGCGAAGCAAGGAAAATTTTCAATGAAAAAAGCAATACTTTGCCCATTAGGTGCGGCTAAAGTACTGATGGGCCTTTTCATTTGACGTCTAAAATCAGCTGATTTTGGGGGTTTTTAACAGTTCTCAATGAAACTGACAGTTCAGCGTTTGCGCCTTTGTTCGGCAGTTGTAAACAGTGGCATACGCGGACCTGTCAACTGAAAAGGCCTATTGCACAACAAAGAACAACAGCAATAAAATCAGATTGGTATCGATTGGAAATCGCCAAAGGCGAAAATACACAATAATACACAGAAAGAAAACTTAAGCTAATCAATAAAATCAATAACATGAGTTTGTATAGAGAAATGGTAAAAAGTAGATCAAATGTTGTTGCCTATCCTGTTGGAATCAAGACGTTAATAAAAAATCCGTTTTCTCGATCCACAAGTGTCGCAATTATTTAGCGACTAGTGCGATGTGTTGCTGATTTCAAGGAGATAGATACGCACTACTTTTGGAATGATTCAAAAAACGTCGCGTCCTTCTTAAAAATAGGATGTTCTTTTTTTTTTCTTTGAACTTGTCTTGACGACTGGCTAAGACCACTGGTTGCCCAAGAATCAGAACTAGCTGAACAACAGTTTCTTAAGCTAAAGTTTGCTTAAGAGTGGTTTTGTTCCACTCTTGTACAGCAAACATGTTTGTTGGGTGGTCCATCTTGCAGGATGTTCTTTTGAGAAATGCAGAGCATTTCCGGTCCAAAAGAGCGTTCATGAGGAAATAGTGTAAATGAATTAAATGAAATTGATCAATAAAACAATTCAAAAAGTTAGTCGGCGGTACGGCTTTTCATTTAAATTTTCCTGAACACTCAAAACAGCTCAAAACTATTTGGTCGCTCTGCCAAAGCTTCTCGTACTTGTGGTATGTGTGTGTGTGTGCGAGCTGGAAAATTGAGCAGCTTTTGCTCACCTCTTCAAATCGATTATCTCTCTTGATTCTCCTCTCCGCTCATAGCTCATCACGGTGTGGCATGAACCGTAAACCGTAGCGTATTTGGACTTTGAATGATACGGGTTTGGTTTATGTGGTTGGTCGACTGGTTGGGCTGGTGGATGATTGAACTTGGGAGTTGGAACGATGATGGTGTGTGGCCGTGGCGTGGCGCGCGGTGGACCCTTGCGAGAGCGAAAATCCATTCCGACGACTGCTTGTGCTTGTGCTGTGCCTGCCGTCAGTCTTTACCAGAGCGAGCGAGCGAGAGGTGTGTCGAGTGTATGGGAAAGATATCCAGTGAAGAAGAAAATACCTACAGTTGTTCAAGAATAAAATAAAACATTACCTTCCGAAGCTGGTTTTCTCTGGATTCGATTCATCTGTGTGTATTTTTTTATTATTTCTTTTGACCCGCAGCAAGCAGCCAGCCCACAATTGATTGGACCCAACAGCGAAAAAAAAACACGGGGGCGAAGAAACCCGAAGAATCTTTGATTGTGCGTCTTGGATTATTCTCCTGCAAAGAAGGGGCAGGCTTCACGAGTTTTGGATGTTCTAATAGCTGGCAGCACACACAAGTGCATTCCAGTGCAGTGACAACACAGGGAAGAAGCAGGA
Organism: Aedes albopictus; assembly: GCF_035046485.1. Classification (NCBI taxonomy): domain Eukaryota; kingdom Metazoa; phylum Arthropoda; class Insecta; order Diptera; family Culicidae; genus Aedes; species Aedes albopictus. The sequence goes on along the minus strand of NC_085136.1, from coordinate 120,257,535 downwards.
AGCTGTTCAGTGGAGTTCTTAATCGAAAGAAGTGGTGGATTTGAGTGGTTTTCTGGGGAAAGGTCAATCGGTGAAGAAGTGGGATTTATTGAAGATTTTCCAAGAATTTGGATTAGATTCTGTAGAAGTGTGGAAGTCTGTGGGTCGTGTATCGTAAATTTACTTGCAAAAGAAGATTTTTCCGGAGCCGAAGAGGATGGTCCATTTGTGCAAAGTTGTCTAACAGGAAGAGGAAGCTGTTGGAAGCAGGAAGAAGAAAAGTTGCTTGCATCCATCGGTGGTGAAGTGTGTGGAAAAGTGGTTTTTGCACTGATTTAGAGAATGGTACCGAAATTCATATGAAATCCGGAAATTTGCTGTAGTGAAAAGTGCAGTCGATGGGAAAAAATTGGTGAAAAAACTTGTTCCGACGAGGAAAGTGTTTGAGGAAGTTCTTTTTCCTCCATTCGCGAGTCGTAGAAAGTTGTAGGCTGTGGATACACATAAAAATATATAAGTAAAGCCAGCGCCCTCTAGTTTGAGCTCTCGGAAAGCGAAGCTCGGAAGAAAACTTCGCGTGAAGAAGAAATAGTAGTGAGCACAGAAACGCAAGCGGCGACCGCGGCCGGAGTGCGATTACGCCGAAGACCACGACGACGACGACGAAGACGATCGATGCTCGATTAGCTGCCGCTCCTGTTCCTGCTGGTGCTGGTGCTGCTGGCTGTTCGTCATCGAGACGACGACCAGAAGAGCGACGACGACGACGACCGCGTACAACAACAGGACGGCCATACCATGGCTGCTGGTGAGGAAGAGTTGATGGTCGTACTGCGAAAGAGTGAGGATGCAACTTTTGGCTTCTCGCTGCTGCGGACCGATTCGCTGATTGGATTCCCCCATGTCATCTACGATATCGTGGAGAACTCGCCGGCTGCCGAGTGCGGAGAGGTGAGTACCTACCATACCAACAACAACAATTCAGTAGTCAGTCAGTTCAGTGGGCAAGCTGGAAGCGATGATGGCGACGGGTGGGGGGGTGGTCTGGTCAAAAATAACGGGAGGGAAGGGCAGGTTGCCGTGTTGGCTGGGCTGGGTTGGGTTGTTTGGTTTTGCTTCCTGCTTGCTGCTGGTGCAGCACGTCTTGTTGCAAAAACTATATGAGGTATGCATAGAGAAAATGAGTTGCAGTTCGAGACATAGCTCAGTATTGCAATTCCAGGCCTGGTAGCACTATGAAGCACCAGTCGCTATAAAGTCATTATTTTGAAGAAATTCCAACAAAAGTCACAAAAACCAAATTTAAGATACCCTAAAGTCTCTAAAACTTCTATCGAACTTCATAAAAACCTGTAACTTTTAGCTTCAATCCTGAAGGAGTTCGAGACATCAATGTTTAAGTGCCTGGTGAAAATGTTGAACAAATGTGACTGAATTCTTAGGCCTCCAGAACACGGGGTCGAATATTTGATAAGAAATGAACTAGTTGGGACGTTATGCCAAGAAAAGAGAGGAATACAGGAGCTAAGACCGTTCGCAATGCTGTTTTATTTTGTATGGCGAATTTTAAAATTTTTAAAACTCGCCATACAAAATAAAACAGCATTGCGAACGGCCTAAGGCTGGAATTTCTCCAATAATTGCTTCTAGAGATTAATTCAGAATTTTTATGTAGGGAATTCTCCAGGATTTTCTAGAAATTCCCAGAAGAAACTTCCGGAGGATTGCCGTAATTGACTGTTGTAGGATTCTCGGAACGAACTCTTGGCTTGGTGGGAACCTAGTTGGAAATCTTAGAGAAATTTCTAAGACGATTTCTAGAGGGAATCCAGCAGAATCAATTTCTGGGATCCAAGAATAAATGCATGGATGAAAAGTACTGAACTCCTGCTGAAGTCTCAGATTAAACTTTGGTAGGAATCCTAGAACAATGTCCTGGATGAGTCCCAGCAGAATTTCTTGGAAAAAGCCACAAGAAACTCTTTGAAGAATCGCAGGATGTCCTAATGGAAACCTAACACATCTATTACCTCCAAATCTCAGAAGGAGTTACTGAAATAAAAAAAATGCTGGAATAATTCCCGTGGAAGCTTGTGAAGGAACTCTTGTATAAATATAAAAAGCAACCTCTTGGTTAAACTCTAAAGAAACTTCTGGCGGAATTTCTGGAAGTAAAACCCAAAATTATCCCTTAAAGAATTCCGGATCCTGATGGAACTCCGTAGACATTCCAAGACGAATTTCAAAAGGTACACATGGGGAAAATTCTTAAGAAACCACAGAAATCAGGAATTATTTGAAATATCAAATGAAAACTTCTCATCGATTTTCAAGAGATAAATTAGTGATATTATCTGGAAAAAAAATCCTGTTTAGGAAACCAAAAAAATAGTTCTAGAGGACTTTCAAAAGGTTACAAAGAAAAACCCCATAATGTTCTTTGAGAAATCCTACAGGTACCGTCGTGCGGGGCTACTTTTGAAATACGGGGCTACTTTGGACACTTTTGAATATGGATTTTTTGAATTTGAAATATCGTTCAAATCTGTTTGATGTCTTTGGGACTATTATGACGCAATATTTTCCCCTTCATTTGGTTGAAATTGTTTTTCAAACAAACTCTTTATTGCTTGTCAGGAGGCGAAAATACATCGAATGAATCATAAAAATATACATAACGTATCAGAACATTTGCTCTGTAAGCATTGTTTCTGCAGTTCATAAATTTCAAAGGGTTGCTCAATTCGTGCAAGAAGTATCGACGTAGCATATACAATCGAATATTTGTATGGATACACAATATAAATGACCGTTTCACCTAAATAATGGAATGATGGCCCCCAGACAGCCTTTTAGTCTATATTAAAATATCACGCTGCTCATAAAAATAAAGGTAACACAGAACCACCTAAAAACGCATATATTTATTGAAATAATGTTTGATATAGTATACAACAGTATTGGTACAAAGTAGTATTCTAAGTAAACCCGGAATTTTAACTGCAGTTTTGTTTTAATTATGAATGTCCAAAGTAGCCCCCCTCTGGTTCTATATGATATGTCTCCGATTGATGTATGGACAACTTTTTTGTTTATGGATGGATTTAGTTCAAATTGTGCATGCATCCTACATACATACTCACAATTATTATGTGTAAAAATTGTGGAAATACATTCACTACTCTGGGAGTTAAAATGTCATAAAGTTGAAAAACCATTAAAAAGTGTATAAAGAAGCCCCGCACGACGGTACTTCTGGAGGAATTCCAAGGAAATACATAGATACACATTCCCTACGCAAGTACTTCCTATGAATTCTAAAAAAAATATTCAGGCGAAACCCAACGAGATGTTATCCCAGAAACATTATTGGAGAAATTCCAGAAGAAATTCCTTGTAAAAGCTCGAAACGACTTCTGGAGGAATCACTAAAAATTATCTAGAAGAATCCCATGAAATTTATTGGAAATCCCTGAAAAAAAAAACACCGAAAAAGTTCCTATATACACTAAGGTGGCCTACACTTATATGAAAAACAAAAATTTCGAAAAATGCCAAGTCTTATCTCCTAAATCAGTTGTTTTGGACTCCCAGAAGCTGCGTTCAAAATTTGAGCAAAATCGGTAGAGCCTAAGGGGGCGCTCAAAACGCTTGAAGTTTGTATGGGAAAACTTGGCCAAATGTATGCAGAAATTTTAAATTTTCGAATTTTGCCGCTAGGTGGCGCTGTAAACGTTCTATAATCAAACCCTTTGGTATTATTGTAGGTGACTATATGCCAAACAACTTTGTCGAAGACCGCAAAGTAATCCAACGTCTGTGAAAAAAGTTATACTCTTCGTAAAGTGAGGATAAACTTTATTGTTGTTTTTCTAATACATGTAAAGGAATAATATCAATAATGAAATCTCAATACTTTGCCTCACTTTGCCTAGGGTATAACTTTTTTCACAGGCGTCGGATCACTTCGCGGTCTTCGACAAGTTCTTTGGCATATAGTCACTTACAATAATACAAAAGGGTTTGATTATTGAACGCTTACAGCGCCACCTGGCGGCAAAATTCGAAAACTTTAAATTTCTGCATACATTTGGCCCAGTTTTCCCATACAAACTTCAAGCGTTTTGAGCGCCCCCTTAGGCTCAACCGATTTTGCTCAAATTTTGAACGTAGCTTCTGGGAGTCCAAAACAACTGATTTAGGAGGTAAGACTTGGCATTTTTCGAAATTTTTGTTTTTCATATAAGTGTGGGCCACCCTAATATACACATTACCGGGGAACTCCGAGAAGAATCCCTGACCTGACCTTGGTTGCGAAAACTGTCCCGTTTCCCATGGTACCAGGATCCTAGAATATCTCTGGCAGTGATTTATATGACCAAAAAAGTCTCGAAACGCCAGGATCCCTGTACTTACAGGATCCCTGTAGAGTACAATATGACCAAAAAAGTCTTGAAATAAAGAGTATCTCCGAAGTATTATGCTATTGTAGAGGCCAATGTGACCAAAAGATTTTGAAATGTCTGATAGGGTTCAGCAAAAATCACGAACAGGTCACTACCCCGAGGAAATCAGATTATCAGAGTATCTGATGTTTCATATGGCGCAAAACAGAGATCATATACAATCAAAAACTGTCCCACTTCCCCTGGGGAACCAGGTTACCGGAGTTACTCTGGTAGTGCCCAATATAAGCATTCGCAATATTAGCAAGTCGCATAAATTCGTAGGTGGTACAGTCTCAGGCCGCTGTTAAATGAATTGCCTCCTTCCCGTTCGTTACCAAAGCAGTGATTTGGGGCTAATCACTGACTCTAAAACAACATTAACGCAATCCTCCAACGGCCGAGAGCTGTCCTGGCCACGTCTATGCGACAGCTGAGGGATGGATAGTGAAGATAATGAAGAGACCTCTATGTCCTTTCAGGCCTATGTATCACGAGAATTTGGGTATTGTTAGTGAAAGGTCCAAAGGGTACGTTTGATCAACTTTTAGGCACCACAACGATGTACAGACTCATCAAATTATCCAGTATCCAAACGAAATTGTTCACTTTCATTTGCGTGTCTCGGATACCAACAGCATTATAATCACCAAAAACTACAAGCGAATGAGGCAAAAGAAGAAAGACGAATACCGGCACCCTGATGGGAATACGACAAATTCTCATAACATTCTCAAAACCACGCGGAGCAAAGATAACACGTGACAGTTTCGAAAACGCAGCCGCTCGCGCGCTCAGCATGCTACGATTACCATATAGCGAGGTATCTATCCTGGTATCCCGGTTAGAGAAGGATATCTAAATCATATCTCAAATCGAACAATTTTTGGCTATCATAGCTCGATGTGATTGTGATGCGTTATCCAACAATTAATGAATAGCGCACGAATAACTCAAAGTGATATGATATCAGTTTTTGTTCTTGTAGAAATGTCTGAAAATTTCTACATAAAAACAAATTTAGCTATTCTGCACGAAATGGTACACATACACCCATAGAGTTGGCTCAATATTAGAGAAATGCCATGTGCCCCTTTCTGAGCTGTAGAAACGAATAACATCATGCTCTCGTTCCCATGATATTCACAACAGTGAGCCACAGTTGAGTGGTAAGCATTGTCACCTGTGAGTCCTAAGGTTGTAGGTTCGATGCTGGATGTTGGCAGAAAAAGGTCGGCAAATCTTGTCTGTTATTGTTTTGATCTTGTAATATCTTAACGAGCTATTATTGAGCAATTCACCATACTAGTATTTCTGATCTTTTACCTCTTATATCAATCAAACCAATATCAGTTTTTGTTGCTCAGTAATTCAATCAGGAATAACTGAATATGCTATTCATTAGATTTTTACGTTGTTCGTGTAATTCAAAATATTTATTTATTTATTTATTTATTTGTTTATTTATTTATTTATTTATTTATTTATTTATTTATTTATTTATTTATTTATTTATTTATTTATGAGCTGTATTTGATTCTTTTATGACAGGAAAAACCAGCAAAGCTGATTAAAAAACATCTTTTGACAAAACAAAACAAAAAATACAAACATTAAATGGACAACTATATGTGTAATTGAACATACTAATACTAAATAACCGTAACCTTATCAATCCTATTTTTAAACAATGAACTAGCACATGTAAAATCCAGTGGCGTCCAGTAAGCTTACAATTACAATTACAGGGAATTTATGTTAAAAATCGAAATAGAAATGAGTAAAAGCAGCTATTCTTGTCATTTTCTAATTATTACAAGCAAATTTGTTCAAAAAATTCAAGCACAGGTAGATTTGAGGTTAGGGAATTGCCACTGGTAAAATCAAAAGATTTTGAATAGTTGTTAAACGAGGCACAGATTCTACGGATTGGTTCATATTTTTCATAGTTTCCAAAGTTCCTAAACGACAAATCAAAGAAACATGAGGATCGAAGTGTACGAGAGGGAGCTGCAAAATTTATATTGCCAAGATGGCTGGGGGAATCGATATCAGCTAATATAACCATAGCTGCAAATAAGGCCTCAGCTTTAGTACGTCGTGTAGAAAGCGTCTCAAGGTTTAAAAGTAAACAAGGGCACACACAACATAACAAAATTCTAGAATCGAACGAACTAACGAGCAATGCAATGAACGGAAACAGTATCCAAGTAACCACAAGCATTATATTATAACATTAAGTCAACCGTATTTGAGTATAGCTTATGCAAGATAACTTCTATTCAACATCTGTCAAGTGATAAAGCATTAAACCTACATTATGAATGCATTCAAGCATTAAGGGTTTTTGACAGTTCAATATAGTTCTAAAGTGGCGTTGTTTAATGCTTCATTGCATTGCCATTTTAAAAGCCTTATAGCAAACAATAACGCAAGCATGTGTTGCTTTATGTATACCATTACTAAAGTATGCATAATTTTTTAAACATGTAAACAAAAAATCCACATCCAGGAGAAAAATGCAGAAAGATTTTGGATGGATGAACCATTCTAAAGAATGCAAAAACTTGAATCAAAAATTTTCAGGGATTTCGTCAAGCTTTGATTTGCTTGCTTTAGATGTTTAGGTTTGGTTGATAAACCTAAATGGTGTTTGTCTTCAAACTATACATTAATAACTGTATTTACTTTGCTGATTGAAAGAATGAATCGGGCGTCTATTCAATCACGTTCAAGGATATAGAACCATTCTAGGAAAGTATTTTTATATGATAAATGATGTTGCTGAATAAAATGGTTTAACATTTTTTGGTTGGGACATAAACGAAATTATGCACTGAGGGAGCCAACATTATTCAAAAAAAAAAAAATCAAAGCTGTATTCTCAAGTAAGGTAAAATTTGAGTATACTTTCCCTAAATTGAGCAATTTCCCCGATAGACAGGCATGGTAATTGTAGCACACATCGTAGGCGCGTTCGGATTCCATCGTGGAGCAGCAGCAGCAATCAAAGTTTGATTCCCGATACAGAAAAAAAATCATCAGGGTGAGAAAGTTGTACCAGGATAAAGTAGACAGACGATAAACACTATTCTTTTGTCCCATACGATTTTATTGCATTAGCTGTATTTGATTAACAGCTTCTATATGGTACAAGCCTTTTATATACTTTAGCAATGACTAAAGAAAAGCTTGTTGTTAAAGCATTATATACACAATAGTAGCGCCACTTTCAACTGTAACCATACTTTAATGGGACCTATATGACATAGCAACTTTCATAGTCATATAATACACTATTATAAACAGGGTGTCGACTACCTGGAAAAACCTGGAAAGTCAGGGAATGTCAGGGAATTTATTTTTGGACCTGGAAAATCAGGGAAAGTCAGGGAATTTTGTTGATGGTCAGGGAAATATTTTCACGATACCTAATCATAAAACGATGTATTCGAGTTATACAACATGCTATGGAATTTGAAAAACTTGCCTAAAAGTTTGTTGTTCGGATCACTAGTGATTTTTATTATTTTCTGGAGATATCTTTGTTGACACTTGAGTAATAATCTCCGGAAAATTTTCCGAGTTGATTGCGTAGTACTTCGTCTGATTCATTCTAGATCTACGTTCCCAGTAGAGCTTGGTCTGCCTCTTCAACTTAGTGTTCTTTAAGCACTTCTAAAGGCAATTACACCTTTATAATACATTTTTAACTCATAGTGATAAACCCTAAAAAATCTAAAATATTTTAACCAGATCCTTGAAGTAGTCTTCTTTTGCAAAACTCAAATACAATTTCCAATGAATTTTCTAAAGCTATTTAGTAAACTTTCCTTGACAAATCCTTACCAGACTTTTCGCATGTCTTTCACAAATTTTCACAAGTTTTATTTTGTATCCAAACGCCATCTTTAATGGTCTCCTGATATAGTCCTCACAGGATTCAAATGATTTTTTTTTTCAGATTGCTCGTGACATGATTTGGTGACATCGTGAAACAGCATTCTTTAGAGTTTTTTTTCCAAGATTCATAATAGTTTTCTACCGTGTTCTCGAACAGACCACGATTTAAAATTATGTAAATTTAAAATTTGGGTAAACTTTTGAAATGTTTCTTGGTACGGCAAAATAAAGACTGTATCGTTAATTATTTGTACACCTTTGAGGCTCTGTATTAAAAAGACTATGCCTTATTTTGACAACTGCTATGTGTCTATGTGTTACTAACGTTGTAAACAAACGATAACCTTCATTAAAATTTAAAGTTTTTCCTCAAGTGGAACAATGCGAGGATTTACGGAGGAGAAGCGAAAATCGATTGTGACCAGGCACTGCAATGAAAAATGATCATCGCTAAGAAAATTAGCAAAAAATGAATGTGTTAGGGTTTTTGTTGTCCAAAATGCTATCAAACGATTCGGTATGCATAACACACTGAAAAACTTACCCGGACGCGGCAAAAAAACAGGTGCGTCCAAGTCAAATTTGGACAGCAAAATTTGCAAAATCGTTGAAGAAAATAGGAGGTATCCATTAGAGATTATGCAAAAAAGTGCGGAACGACTGTTGGTATGGTTCAACGTGCCAAGGAGCGTAATTCCCTTAAGACCTACCCAAAACAAAAATGTCCAAAACGCAGTCAAATTCTAGCGGATTATATGAAAACTCGGGCTTGGAAACTGTACGACAATGTTTTGAGCAAAAATTGCATGTGCATAATCATGGATAATGAAACGTATGTCAAATTGAACTACAAGGCACTTCCAGGGGAACAGTTTTTCCAGTGGCGTCTCGTCCATAGGTCCACTGCGTTCACTACACAGTTGATAAAAACTAAAATAAATCACTATAGTGTCAACATTTTGCTACAAACGATATAAACTACTCATTCGATCCTTTTGATGTTCACAACTTCAAGTGAACAAACCACTATGAAATACTAGTGCGTATCCAATGGGAATCAAGTAAATTTTCCAACTTAATCTCACTATGCCACCACCCTGCCGCTGCCAGAGTTCTCCACGCCGAAGCATGCGTCACATCCATGTGACAGCATCGCCAAAAATCTCTCGCCTCAGTTCACTTCCAGAAGTACACGGGAACGCTGTATATGCATGCAAGAACTGTGTTTACTTGTGTTCGACTGTTCTGTGCTGCTTTGGCAATGTATTAGTAAAATTTTTGTGCACTTTTTCCAATGGACGTGGGCCTCATCGGTGGCGGAGGAAAGGAAAGATTGTTTGCTTACCCCAAGCTTGCGCTCGCGGGGAAGCTGCTAAGCTTGGCAACGTCGCATTTGAGCTATGCTTCAGCAAGAGAGCGAGGCGAAAGAGCAAAGCGAGAGAACTTGTACCATTCAACGGAGGCCGCCTATCCACTCTTTCGGCATGCGTGCATGCCTTTGGGTGGACCTGAATGGGTGGCATTTTCATTCACTACTAGTTGCACGTCGCGTACGGTTTCATTTTCTAGCAACATTCAAAGGAAAATGGAGCGCGATATCGTAGACAATCTACTCCAGCAATTCGTTTGCCAGGCGGTCGATTGAGGAAAAGCTTGTACCACATCTCGAATCGTCTAAGTTACAGAGTTACAGAGTGACCCATAATTTTGCAATGGGTGTTTCACTTCTTCAGTGTCAGTTATCCACTTCTGAATGGATTCTTCGAAGTTCAAAAGTTATTCCGAAAAAAACCCTTAACAATTGGTAGGCAATGTCTACTCTCGCTTCCGAAATTTCGATTAAGTCCAGCTGACCAATGAGCTGAGAATGTTTTACACGAAAAAAGTCACAGAGATAGCTAAGGTGCTTACTAAGAACAATTTGGAAGACGTCTTCTCAGAAACGTATCTGCTTATTCCCCTGATAATAACACTTACGTCTACAACTGATGCCGTTGGAAGAAGTTTTTCCACCTCAAAAGAATAAGAACCTATCTTCAGTTACAATGGGCGAGCAAAGACTAAAGAGGCCTCAACTGATGGCAGTAAAAAACCCTCTGTTTCATCAATTGAAACAACAAGGCAGTTTCCTCGACGAAATCGTCGATAGATTCGCTTGTCTAGCGGAGTTCAGGTTCCTGCTGTTTTCCATTCATACTACAGTCCCATGTGAAAACTTTTCAAGTGCACAGTCAGCTTTACGGGTCACGAGACGCCCCTGAGTTTTTCACTGTGAAGTGTGGCACGGATGTTACGAAGTAGGAGAAATCGTTTTTTTGCGAAAAAATTGGGAAAATGTGTTGGTTTGGCAAGCAATTTGACAATGTGGTATGATATCGTCACCTTTCTTGAGCTTGTCAAGTATGTACGTCGAAATATACCGGACGGAATGTCCCCAGAAACTTATTCTGACACTTATCAGAAAGCACAAATGTCCTACATCACTTTGGCCGGATATGGCATCCTGCCACTATGCGCGTGACACCTTTGACAGGTACCGTAATCTGGGGGGAAGTTGATCACGCTTCCTCTATTATTTTGAATAAAATCAAGTACAATGCACTTGACTTCAAACAAATATTTTTAAAACATGTACTGAGTGGACCTGTTTCAAGTCCCGTAAACGAAATTCTTACAAGAAATTGCTATTTTTTTTTTTAAATGCTCAAATGGCCAAATTTGAAAACTTTCAATCCGGGGTGAAGTTGATCAACCAATGACTTAACATTCTAAGAATGGAAAATTATTGATCAAACTAAATTTGATGATGCTGAATCCGAATGAGTTTTTAAAATTCTTACAACTGGTGTAATTTGTTAGTTAAAAATAAAATAAAGTTTAGTAAGTTACAGAATGACCCACATTAAACGCCTAAAGTAATTCTTCAAATATATTCATACGATCGATTTACATCAAAAGTTCTTCCTTTGAAACAGAATTGGGGAGTCCTGAGCGGTTGAAGCACGTGGACCCCGTTGTGATCAACTTCACCCCGCTGATCAACTACCCCCCAGATTACGGTATGAAGAAAACAATGGTCAATTTGTGGAAAGGGCAATGAATCCTCTAAATCGCCCGCAAATAAGGCCCGTTGAGAAATAATTAACTTTGATGAAAGGGAAACTACGGATAAAGGATAGAGGAGCAGAGGACGTCACAAAATTCAAGAAAAACTGGGTCAGCGTAAGCAAAACCATCGTCGGAACGGTTGTCCAAAACCTTATGAAGAACACCAAGAAGAAAGTTCGAGAAGTGGCAAGAACCACGAAAAATTAAATATACAATCATGTCATGGGCTTTTCTGATGGTCAATAAACAATGTAATTGAATTGAATTTATAAAATGAATACAACATTTCCAAATACAGCTATTTTCAGGTGTACTCATAATAAACGATACAGTCCTTATCTGTGTTGATAGCTCACGAATACATTCGATATTATCAATGATGCGTACCAGATAGTATTATATGCAGGTTTAATTGTTTGATAAAAATACCTATGTGGGTTAAATTCTGAAAAAAAAAACTGAGTCTTGCCTTCTGCAAGAAATCCTTCATAGATCTAAGTCTACAGAAACCATAGAGAATTTTGATGAGAATATGGAAAAAATAGGGGACTAGTTTACCAAACATCCCAATAAAATTACAAATTTATTAAGACTTAAGAAGATTAAAACACAATAAAATAGAAAATACATTCTCTTTTATATGTTATATTCCTGAAAAGCATTTGAAAAGTTTCAGCTATTTCAAGATGATAACTATGTAACGAAGACAGAATTAGGCCTTGTCGATAAACTACGTAGACTCTTAGGAGGGGGGCGGGAGGGCGGTCTGGGCTTCATACACATTTCAAAAATTTTGTATGAATAAAAGACTAAGAGGGGGAAGGGAGGTTGGGGTTCTGAGATGGCCGAAAAAAGTCTACGTAGTTTATGGACAGCGCCTTATCAATTTCCTGAAAGTCCTTCAAGTGGAATTCGTGTTGCAATTCCTAGTTTTTGAAATTATTTTGGAAGAATATCGAAATATCTGCTAGACATCCTGTAATCTTATTTAAGGATTCAACCTATTTCAATGAATGCTTAAAGGCATCAGAGAGTTTAGTAAGCAAACTCGTACGAATTGTCGAATTCGCTTGATGGAGCTTTTAAAAGTATTTTTGGAACATAATTTTTACAACATAAATGTGATGCATTTTCGAGAAAAAAAAACACTATAGGAGTTCTAAGTAAGTTTGTCGGCATTGTGGCAGACCTCTTAGAAAATTTTACATGGAAAGTTACACGATTCATGAAGGTGTTTTTGACAAATCAGGAAAGATTTTAAAGTGCATTCAGATATTCCCAATACATTTACTGTACTTATTTACATTAGTATCAGAAATAATATTGCAGAACTTTTGGATGAATTTCTTGCTGAAAGATTTTTGTAGAGTGCTCAACGGATTTTATTTTGAGATTTTTTCATTATTTTTTTTATTCTTAACCACTTAACCTATTTTACAGCTCTTTTGTCCACTAGGGAACTACGTGAGCGATTCCAATTGGCAGCTTCACTTACACTTTGTACAGCGCCTAAATGTATTCTATTATATTCTTATTCTACTACGCGGTCAGAAAATTCACTCATTTTCGAGCTAAAGTGGGACAACTCAAAATTGAGTAAATTTTTTTCCAGCGATAGCGCTGGCCCAAGTGCGAAAATCTCATCAGTTTAAGGACAAGGTATTTGGAGTACATAGCTCAAAATTTCTAGAGCACTGTTTTTTAGAACCGTTGAACGGATTTGGATGAAAATGCATCACGCTAATTGTTCAGTGGTTGTCAACAGCGTGATGCATTTTAATCCAAATCCGTTCAACGGTTCTAAAAAACAGTGCTCTAGAAATTTTGAGCAATGTACTCCAAATACCTTGTCCTTAAGCCGTATAATATTCTTGATGATGCGAAGAATTTTATACGGCTTAAACCAGTTGGATTTTTGCACTTGGGCCAGCGCTATCGCTGGAAATGCAATTTACTCATTTTTTGAGCTGTTCCAGTTTAGCTCAGTTTTGTGTGATTCTTACTCATTTTAGAGTAACTTTTTCTTAGCGTGTAGAAAAGTGAAAGCAGCACAAATGCAAACAATAGATAGTAGAGTAAACATAGATCCGCGGACACCGCTGACTAAAATGTTTCAAGCGTGTAAGTAGTAATTTTCAAAAGTGTGACGGTTGAATATGACGTCATGCGCTCCATTGATGTTGTCCAAATCGTGACGTCATGCTCGTTTGGATACAGATTTTGACAGTTCGTTTGGATACAACGGATTCATCTTAGCTGATCTATGTTTACTCTACTATCTATAATGCAAACCAGTTCGATATACACTATCGCTGGAAAAAAAAATTACTCAATTTTGAGTTGTCCCACTTTAGCTCGAAAATGAGTGAATTTTCTGACCGTGTACCCTGTCCTTGGTAGAATGACGAGCACGATGATGAAATCAGTACCAAATTTTGAAAACGACGTATAATCAATGGTGTAGCATTGATTATACGTCGTTTTCAAAATTTGTTACCGAAATGATGTGTGGCTGTTTTTCCTTTTCCAATCCGATTGGGGGTCGTCCATTATGGATTACCGTTCGCCGATATCCAATTATCCGGGACTGTTTGAGCTATGAGAGCTCAGAAGAGCGTCAAGTGCCAGCCGCTCTCGGGGGGAAGAGCAACTGACAAAGTGCCGGGGCTGGGATCGAACCCATGACCATCCGCTTATGAAGCGAACGTGTAGCCACTGCGCCACGGGCCCCGGCTTTTTTTTCATTATGAACATGCGAAATTAGCGACAAAATTGCAGCCACAAAATCTGAGCATCTGAAGTAGTTTGAACTGATAAAACAAAATTAAGATGTCACCCTAATAATGTTATAGGAGTAATGTCTTTCGAATATCCTAGTTGTAATTTTGGCGTTATTAAAAAAAAAAGTAAGTTGGTCTTCTCAAAGAACTTTTATCTAAATTAATTAATTTTTGGTGACTTGTCAAAAGTTATTTCCAGCACAGCGTACCAGGTAGAAGAATTCTAAAGAAATACTGTAAATATACCTTAAATTTATTAGAAAAAATCTAGCGTAGTTCAGGAAAATCAGAAAATTGAATATCATCTCATGAGCAGATACCGTTAAGCTTAGATTTACATGACCTGGAATTTTCAGTGAAAGTGACTGGAAAGTCAGGGAATTTGATTGTCAAAATTGAGTCGACACCCTGATAAAGTGAAATTGATGCTCAATATACAGCTCCATGGTTACTTGGGAATGGATCATGGATAGACTGGCACACTTTAGTAATGAACCAAAGTTGACGATTGGCCTTACAAATAGTTGTTGTCATGTGCTCAACATGGCAACTTAGTGCCAAGAATAACCCTTAAATCAGTGACGGAAGAAACACGCTTTAATGACATTCAAATTGCATTATTTCAAAAAAAAAAACGTCGTCAAAAAACCGCGTTATAAAAAAAAACGCCTCAAAAAGTCAAGTCCCGATAGAAGAATAGAGATTTCAGGGGAGCTTTTTTGGGGCGTTTAGAGTTTAGAGAGTTTCAGGGGGTCCCATGATGTTTCAGGTGGGCTATTAAGAGTATTTAAATGCGTTTCAGAGCTTTTCAAGGGGTTACGTTTCAGTTAAGTTTCAAATGCGTTTCTGAAGGTTTTAGGGGGTTTTAGAGGGTTTTCGGATGGTTTATTAGATTACAAGAGACAGGGCTTATATAGTCATTTTTGGAGATGTCCTGTACTGCCCCGCTTCGCATGTCAGTCCCATGTTGTTTTTCAACGTGCCTACGTTTTGTGTCTATTTTGGGCACTTGCTGCTATAACACAGTCGATTTCAAACCGATTGACCCTTTTGTTATATGGGTTCCGAGGGGATTTTGGGGGGAATTTCTGAGGCATTTCAGGAAGTTTCAGAAGGTTTACGGTGGGTTTTAGAGACGTTACAGAGGCGTTACATAGACGTTTTTGGGGGTTTTGGGGAGAGGGATTATGTACACTCCCGATCAAAAGTTTGGGGTTACCTCCTCAAAAACATGTCATTTTTTTAGGCCCATATCTTCGCCAATTTGTGTCCGATTTCAAAACCCTAGGTTTCATTCAAAAGATAATGAGTCAAAGAAACTTTGAACATGATTTAAAAAAAACTTTTCAAAAAAAAATTCTATGTAAACTCAATCCAAACTTGCCAAATTTTCTAAAAAATGAATATAAACTTACGGCAGTGTCGCTGGAAATTGGGTCGACCAAATTTTAAGATGAGAGTGGTAATATAACCCATTTTCTATTAGCTTTCAACTACTTTTTTTACAGAACTTAGCTAAAAAATCTACAAAAAAAAGTTATTAAGTAAATTAATCCTTGATGTTATCGACCAAAAATTTGGGGTCACCCCTCAATATGATGTGTCATCCAAAAGTTTGGGGTCACTTTCGTAAAACATGGAAAAGTGATTTGATTATATCTTCGTCATCTATAGTTCAATTTTAATTCTTTTTGGCTCATATCAAAGGTAATTAACTAAATTTACGTTTAATGTCTTTAACTTAACGTATTCAACGATTTTTGTATATAAAAATGTTAGTTAAAGTTAACACATTTCACCACATTTAAAAAAATGAGGCAACTTTACGTTAAGTTTTAGTATGCAAATTTCAACAAATATGTTTGGTTCAATGTCTATGCAGTAAGGATCATTCATTGTGTTTCAAATAAGTCAAGAAGAATTAAAATTGAATGAAAGATGACAAAGATATCAACAAATCACTTTTACACGTTTTACGACAGTGACCCCAAACTTTTGACTGATACATCATTTTGAGGGGTGACCCCAAACTTTTGGTCGAAGACATCAAGGATTAATTTACTTAATAACTTTTTTTTCTAGATTTTTTAGCTAAGTTCTGTAAAAAGCAGTTGAAAGCTAATAGAAAATGGGTCATATTACCACTCTCATCTTAAAATTTGCTCGACCCAATTTCGAGCGACACTGCCGTAAGTTTATATTCATTTTTTAGAAAATTTGGCAACTTTGGGTTAAGTTTATAAATTTTTTTGAAAAAGTTTCTTTTAAATCATGTTCAAAGTTTCTTTGACTTATTATCTCTTGAATGAGACCTAGGGTTTTGAGATCGGACGAATTGGCGAAGATATGGGCCTAAAAAAATGACCAGATACGTTACATGGAGTCAGATAGGATTTTAGAGGATTTTGGAGGCATTTTGGAGGGTATCGTGCGTTACAGGAGGTCCGACGGGATTTCATGAATTCGGGACGATTTTCAGCGGGTGTCAGAGACATCAGGTGCGTTACCCTCTGAAACCTCCAGTAGCGCCGCTATAACGATCCCGAATACCCTAAAAATGGCGTAGGATATCGGGTCCCGACATCAACTCATTAAGCCTGGTCCAAAAATAATCACATGGCATGAGTATGACTGCCTGATTAGACGTGGACACTTGGCATAATAAAGAAGGGTGCATCTCGATTATACCAAATGTCCATTATGCCAAATGTGTCGCTTCCATATTTCAAATAGTATGTATAATACATGCTCAAACGATCAGACTAACGAAGCAGCAATCATATCCTTCATCAAAGATACAGGACTCTACCGGAAAAATTGAAACATGATCTACTAAACTAAACTTAATTTCAAACCACCATCTGGCAAAGTAGCTTGTAGACGGCATTCAAAATGGTGATCGCTCAGAAGTTTTTACATTCTAAATGGTCGCTTTTCTTGTGAATGAAACATATTATCTCTATCTTCTATTCCTCAGCTGGCGATTCCCCTGATCCTAACTATAAGTCGATTCAGATAGTAAGCCAACTTTCCTGGGCTCATCTTGATGAGTCAGATACTACCGTGATGCTCCTTGAAGTGTTGCTTCCACCTTTCAATCATAGTTCATCTGTCAAGAGGTATATTACGGCTCACGGCACGAAGCCGTGTACCATAACTGTTGAGCTTCTGATGAAACTTCCGTGTTTCTTGAGAAAGGATCAGTAGTTCTCAATCATTTTGGCGATACCCGAGCAGAGGAACAAAGCTCAATAATAGCATGTTTTGATATGGAGAACAAAAAGTGATATTTGTTTGTTTGAGATAAGAGGTAAAAGTACAGAAAATAATATCTCAATTTTACTCCTGGGACATCATCATCATAGCACATTTAGCTCTTGGTAAGATCTAGCCAATAGCAGTGAGATATTTGATTGATCTTCAAATATCATATTTTGCTATTGGTTAGATAGTTCAAAAACAAATTTTTGCTATTATTTTCAGTACTTTTACCTCTTATCTCAAACAAACCGATATCACATTTTTATCGTCAGTACTTGAACTCTGCCCGGGTAATTTCCACATGGAATACAGTTGAAGTAGGACATAAATATGGTTTTTAATTCCTGCTTCGATATAGTACAACCCGAAAGTCAAGCCGTTCGTTATATCGGATAGTACCTACCTGTATCTGCAACAAATTATAACAGCCTCATGAACAACCTCTGAAAATCCTAAAATTAAGTACATTCCAAAGTTATCATCCATGTTTTATTCATTACATACTTCCTTTCAACAGGCACTGAAAAATGCGATTAATTCAACAATTTGCCAAAAGAAATAATTTAATTAGGCAATTATTCGTGATTATTCGATAAGTTTCAAACTCGGTCAAATGTATCAAACGCCGAAGCACGGCAAAGAGAAAGATAGCCACAAAAAGGAAAACTCTAGCAATCGGTCACATGAAACAATCATTGGTTGCGCGCATTTCAAATATGCATTCGCTCTCCTCGAGCAACACCACACTCCAATAGCTAACCCGCAAACCGCACACAACATGTCCATGTCCAAATCATTTTTCCGACTTATATGACGAATGTGTGTGACACAATAAGACACAATAAGGCTGGCGGCCAGCAGCCTGAGCGAGCACACTGCACTACGCCGACGGCAGCGAGCTTTTCATCACCTTCAAGCGGGTCAATCTCGTATATTTTTTTTGGTTTCTTCTGTGAGTTGCTTTGTTTTCTATAATTGCTGCAACCCATTTTTGGTGGATTTCATTTCGTTTTCGGATGCACATCTTTCGTCGCCATTCGTGCTATTGGTTTTCTTATTGCTCGCTCACCCGATCGAACCGGTTACGCCCTGCCGCCGCGCCGTTCGCCTTTCTAGTGGACATGTCTACATATATCAGAGATAGAAAGTGTTTTCAAAAGGACTTATTAAACGATGTTTAAAATATTTTTTTTTCTAGATTTTAATACGATAGGATACCAATATTCGTTATTGCACCCATGCAAAATAAAAAAGAAATAATCTCCTATTGCTGTTTAGCCATTTTTGAAAATCTATCTAGAGTTTTTTAATACATAACATAGTCAGCTGTAGCATAGCCAGAACACAAATGCGTAGCTTTTGCTCGCATTTATCTTTCGTTTTTCGTCTGTTTTCGAATAGGAGCTATGTCCATGCTTGTGGAAACCGGAAAATAGTCGGTTTGGCAAAGAGATAGGCGGACAACTATTTATATATACTGAACACTGAAGCAAATCGATGTCATCCGGGCACAATCTCGTTGCTGTTGTTGTCTTTATTGTGGTTTTGGTGATGGGTCTTTTATCGTAAATGAACCGGCTACTATCTTTACGGGGAGGCCTACTGACTGTTGAGGCACGTGTGCGGTAGAGTGCAGGCTTTGCTTTGGATACGCGATAAGCCAGTCTGGCGAAATTGCTTCAGTCACGGATTTTTGTGAATGACGACATTGAAACGGCAAAGAAAGAGTGACTTCTTTTCTGCTGTCTTAGTGCAGTGCTAAGTAGCTACTTAAAGGAACAACTGCGATTGAGTTACTAGCCGTGCTTTTATATTAATTGTACCCGATTATATCTTCTGCTGCATATAATGTTTATAAATGTTGGACAACGTGTAACCAATTAAGAGATTAGGGGCTTCTCGTAAACCACGTAGATCGACCAAAATTTAGTCAACTCAGTTTCCTCCCCCATTCGTAGACTTTTGTCCATACATACCCGTTTTCAGATTAAATTTCTCCAGCAGCTCCTTTGGAGATTCCTTCAGCAGATTCTTCAGAAATTTCTCTAGGAGTTTATCCGGGAAGTCCTTCGAGAATTCCGGGAGTTCATTCTGAGAATCCTTCTAAGCGTTTCTTAGAGAATTCCTATGGAGGTTTCTCTGTGGTTTTTTTGCTAGTTCCTCCAGGTATTCCTCTAAGAGTTTCCCTGGGCGTTCTTTAAATAATTCACTCAAGAATTCCTCCAGGAATTTCTCTAAGAGCTCCTTCGGAAATTGACCATAAGCTTCTCCGGAAATATAACAAAAAATATGCTCTACGAGCTCCTCCAGAAGTTCCTCTTGGAATAGCAAAAGTTTCCTCCGTGAATTCCTCTAGGAGATCCTTCGGCAGTAGGAATTCCTCCATTCAAGGTGAACCAGCCTAGGGCTGGAAGTCTCGTAAATAAAGCTAATAATAATAAAGGAGTTCCTCTTGGAATTTCTGTAAAAGGTTCTCCAGGAATTCTTCTAGGAGTTCCTACAGGAATTCTTCTAAAAGATCTGTCGAGAATTCTTCCAGGAGTTTTCCCAAAATTTCCCCCAGGAGTGCCCCCGCTAAACTCTTCTAGGAGTTCTGACAAAAATTTCTGTAGAAGTTCTTCGGGAATTTTGCTAGAAGTTCCTGCGGAAATTTCTCTAGAATTTCCTCCGGGAATTCCTCTAGGAGTTCCTCCGGAGATTTTCTAGAAGTTTTTCCGAGAATTTCTCCAATAGTTCATCAGCAAATTCCTCTAGGAGTACTTCTGGTAATTTCTCTACGAGTTCCTTTAGGCATTCTTCTAGGAGTGTGTCCGGGAATTTCTATAGGAATACCCCCGGGAATATATCTAGGAGTTTCCTCAGGAATTCCTCTAGGTGTTCCTCGGGAATTTCCCTAGGAGTTAGTTACCGTGGAAATTTTTCCAGGAGTCGCTCCGGAAATCCTCTTCATGTTCTTTCAGAAATATATTTAGGTATTTCAATGCAATTTTCTCTACATGTTCCTACGGGTATTACATTTGGAGTTCCACTGGGAATTTCTCTATGTGTTCCAACGGGTATTCTTTCAAGATGTCCACCTGTTTTTCCATTAGGTATTCCTCCGGGAATTTCTCTTGAAGTTCCTCATGGAGTTCTTTCAGAAGTTCCTCTGTGATCTATTACATAATTTACTTTGAGAATTCTTTCAGAGTTCCTCCAAAAATACTCAGGATTATCCTCTGGGAATTTTTCCGGAAATACCTCAGGATTTTTTTCTAATCCTTTAGGAAACTTTTCTAAAAGTCCCTTTGGAAATTCTTCTAGAAAACTATCCAGGAATTCTTTCAAATACCTCTCCATAAGTTCTTCGGATAGTACACCCTTGTTAGCTATTTCCCCCGGGAGCCAATATGGAAGTTCCTCCATAAATTGTGCTAAAAGTTCTTCCTAGAAATGTTGTTTGTAAGTTTTTCTGGTATTTCCTCTAAAACTTCCGGGTAACGAATTAGGGAATTTCAAGAGTTCTGTTTGAAAATAATCTAGGAGCTTCTACAAGTGTTCTTCTAGCACTTCTAGCAACTTCTAGCAGGAACATAAGAAGTTTCCCTACGAGCTCCTCTGGGAGTTATCTAGGAAATATCTCCACCAACTAATTTTATTATTTGAAACTTCCTTCAAAAGCACTTCCTTCACAAGTTTATCAGAAAATTTCTCCAACTATCCTCACGAAGATTCCTCAATTTATATCGAATCGATGAAATCGAAATTCTCTGTGATCTTCAGCGGTACATCTCTCAAAAATTTTTCCAACAGTTACTCTGTAGATAACTTCAGGTAAAACTTTAACGAATAGTTAATTCCCAAATAAGTTACGAAAGAATATGCTAAATCATATCAATCGAATTCTAAAAAAAATCTCAAAAGAAAGCATTTCTGAAGATGAAAGATGAAATTCATTAAGAGCAAAGAAATTGTGGAAGAAATTCGCAATGCAAAATCCGAACTAATTAAAAAATGCAAGGGAATTGCCGTAGAAATTAACAAACGATTCGCAGCAAGATTAACTAAAGAAATTCCCGAAGCAAATAACTAGATAAATTTCAAAACGAAGAGCCGAAGAATAATAAAAAATGTCAGAAGAATCTCCAAAGTAATTGTCAATGGAATTTCTAAACAAATTCACATGAAGAAATGAATCACCGCAAAGAAATAGATCAACAACTTCTCAATTGACGAAGAAATAAAATAAGAAAAATTCCTAGGAAATTGCCGAATTCCATAAGAATATCTGAAGAAATGCCAAAGTGTTGGTCAATGTCGCGAAAACTACCTAATGAATATCCGAAAGAATGCTCAGAAGAATTGTCGAAGATATTATCAAAAAGAATTTTTGAAAGTTATTTCCAAAAAATGCCAGCGGATTCTCAAAGGAACTCTCGAACAAATTTTTATGGAAAATTACCAAAGCAATTCCCAAAGAAATTCTAGTGATCCAAAAAATTGCGAGCGGAATTCACAAAAATGTCTAACAAATTCTTAAAGAAAGCGTTGATAAATTCCCAATGAAATTTGTCAAATTTCCAAACGAATTAAGGAAATTGCAAAAGAAATTCTTTAGAGAGGTTACAAAGGCGTTACATAAGCGTTTTCAGGGGTTTCAGGCGCGTTACATTCTACATTCCAAGCACTTCTACACGATGGATTGTGACCTTCATGGAATGATATTTCCTTACCACTTTTGTCGATTTATATTTTTAATATTTCAGAACTGCCTCTTCTTTTTGATGGCTCTACGTTCCCACTGTAACTTGGCCAGCTTCTCTTCAACTTAGTGTTCTTTGAGCACTTTCACAATCATTAATTGAAAGGCTTCGTTTGCCTGCCATTGCATGAATTTGTATATTGTGAGGCAAGTACAATAACACACTATGCCCAGGGAGTCTAGAAAATTTTCCCGACTGGAACGGGAATCGAACCTGCCGTCTTCGGAGTTCGGATTGGCAATCCATAGCCTTTAACACTAGGCTAACTGGAGACCAGTTTAGTGTACGTGTTATCTGCTATTTCAGTAGGCACAACACAACAGTAGATAGTAAGCATCGCTATTGAAAGTGCAATATGGTTCAACAGCCGTCACCTACTTTCTACTGTCAGTAATCAGTATGGTGGTAAACTTGCTGCCAACAGCTTAGATTATTTGCATGATTTTGTTATTGTTTCTTTTGCTTTCTGACAGCGTGTGGTAAGATTTTGTTCTGGTTTATTTAGTATCGTGTTTGTAAGCAAGAAGAAGAAGTCGCATCATACGGAATAAAGATACATACAAATAAGAACAAATAAAATAAAACTACTTGTCGTGTCAAGGATTTTTTCCAATATGAATCTCACAAGAAAAATGCTTGTACGACGACATTTTTAGATAGAAACTGTAGTATTCTATAGTGTATTACTATTAGTTAAGAAAAAGTGTATGGTCCAAAACGACAAAAATCATTGAAGAAAAGATAGTTTTATCTGTTGCTTGAAAGATGATTCCTAAAGCATGGTACATATGACAAAAACGACAGAGAGAGAATGTTCTCATGCAATCCACACGAAAAAAATCTTGTTCTAAATTATGATGCAGTAAATTGTGACATAAAATAACGTTTTGTTATTTCCATTTTAAACCTCATGACATCAGAAGCTGCCAGGAAAAAAAAAAACTCCAAAACACTTACGACACTCCAGGGATGAGCTTCCCCACGTTGGCTGTTTCGGAATGAAAAATGTGACTAGCATACATATTTTTATATCTGGTGTCATCAGGCATCATAACTTGCTTCGTTCGTGCGCAAGACGCAAACCATGAATGGATGGATGAATGACTCAAAAGTACCAAAACAGACAGACAACCAGTCCCTTTCGGATAACCTGCAACTTGCACAAATACACTGGATTCAGCACTCTCTGTCAACCAAACAAGCCAGCAACGACATCTGTGTGTGTGTTTGATGATGTTGTTGTTGTGGGGCATATTTCACATTTATTGCCAGTCCGCACGACTGCCTCAACTTAACGCAATAATCCACCAAATGGCGACCTACAGAGGCAGCCCAGCTTGCTCAGCGTCAGCAGAACTACTTAAATCCAATTTGAACGCAAGGAAGCAGCAATAGTGGGACCCAACCCGAACTGAACATACGCGCGCTGCTGCTTTTATATGTTAATTCCTTTTGTTATTTCCCCTATCCAAAGTATTTTCTTTTCCTTCTTTGCCACTGAATGAGGAATGCCACACTCGGGTTCCGGTCCGAGTTGCGACGTTCGCAACTGATGACGACGTTGAAACTGCACTACCCGAACGAACAGCCCTTGCTGGCGTTCCATATATTTTCCCTTTCTCTAGCTGGGGGACAAATTGATGATCTCTTGTAGAGACTATCGAAGCGGAAAACGGAAATAAATGACGTCATTTTTCGTGGTTTGGGTTCTGTGTGGTGGCGCCATGGTGTAATATAGGCCACGGGAATGCTATCCTACTGTTTACGTAATACGGTTTTGCCCGCACCACCGCTGGACATGGAATCTTTCAATGTTTCCGTCAAGAGCGGCAAGACAGCCCAAATATTATTCAGCGTAATTCTATCGAGGGTGTTTGAGTCCGGTTCCAACTCTGCTGAGGAAACTTTCAGGAATAACCCACCTTCAACCTCACTTTCACATTTATTAACTGGGAGCATTCTTCGTCGACTGACCATTTTTACATTCGTATATCTTATGGCAGGAACGAAGGTGGTATTCGTCTGATGTTCCAAGGGGGCCTCAGGAGGATTCAGGTGCGTTACAGGGGTGTTCTAGGAAGTTTCTGGGACGCGGGGTTGTAGAGAATTGTGGAGCATTCCAGGGGATTTCAAGAATTTTCAGAGGTGTTCCAGAGGTCTCAGGTGATTTGAGGCCGTTCCAGGGGGAGTTTAATTGACGTTTCAAGGATATTTCAGGGGTTTTGTGGATTTCAAAAACGTTCCAGGAGGTTTCATGTGGTCTCAGGGGCGTTCCAGGAAGTTTCAAGGAGTTTCATGGGTTCTCCAGAAATATTCCAGGAGTTTTAGGAGATTCAAGGTCATTCAGGGGGCTTAAGACGACGCTTTCCAGAAAGTTTAAAATGGTTTCAGGGGAGTTCCATAGGGATTTCAAGGGTGTTCCAGAAAGTTTTGAGGAGTTTCTGAGGCGTTCCATAGGTGTTATAGGGATTTCAACGCCGTTTCAGATGGTTTTAGGGGCATTTAAGAGAGTTTCAAAGGGTTTCATGAGCATTTCAGATGGTTCCAGGAGTATGTCAGGGGATTTCAAGGCCGTCATTGGGAAATTCAGAAGAGTTTGATGGGTGTTCCCGGGATTTTAGGAAATTTCAAGGGTGTTCTAGAGATTTCCAAGGGCTTTCAGGTGAGTTCCAAGGGCTTTCAGATGAGTTCCAAGGGATCTTGGAGAGTGTCAAGTCAGTTTCAGGGCAATTTCAGTTAGTAGATTTTTATAGGAATTCCTATAGAAATTCTATTAAGAATCAATGGAAGTTTCTGAAGGAATGTACCTTAAATTCCCGAAGAAACCCCTCGAATACCGAATGGGTCTCTAGAGCAATTTCTGAAGGAATCTGGATATTTTTAAAGAAGTTACAAAAGGAGAAATTGACAATATTTCTAAATAAGTTTCTAAGGAAATCTTAAAAAAAAAAACAGTCCCTGATGGAATTATTTATTTATTTATTTATTTTTTATTTGTTATGTTCCAATAGCAATAATTGTAGGAATCCAAGGAATATTCCTTACGAAATCAAAAGAAGTTTCTCTAAAGATGTTCATACCACTGGAGAAATTCCTAAAAGTATATCATAAGACATTTTTAGATGAATTCCTGAAGAACTCCCTTAATGAATCCCTGGAGCAGCTTCCGGAAAGTAAATGAAAAGCCATCTGTTAGTATTTATAGAGAAATCTGCTTAAATAAATTCAAAGAAATTACTGTAAAAAATTTCAGAAAATAATTCTGAAGAAATTCTTGAAAGAATCCGACGAAAATGTTCAAAAAATATCCTTGAAGAAAGTCTTAGAAGAATTTCTGGGAAAATACATAGATGCGTATCCGGAGGAATTCATGTGATAATCTGAAAATTGCTGCAGACATTCCTGGAAGTGTTCCTGCTTCAACGACTGAATGCATACAAGCATCTCTGGAGAAATTCCCGAAGAAAATATATATTTTCCATGAAATCCAAGATAGAATCCCTGGAGAAGATATAATAGAAGATAGAATCAAAGAAATGTCTTCCCTGGAGGTTTGAATTCAACGAAGATTTTCTGAACGTATCCTAAGAGAAATTCGTGAAGCAATCCTTAGAAGACTTTCTTGAGGAATTCACGAGAAAAATTGAAAATAAGGAATGTCTGAAGGAGTTCTTGAAAAATCCTAAGAAATCCTTCTCTAGGACTTTCTAAGGAAACCCATGAAGTTATTTAAGAAGACATTCTTGGAATATTTTCTAAAAAAATCACTGAAAAAAGTTATGAAGAAAACTTTGGAGAATGTCTGAAGCAATCCCATGCATCGAGGGAAAAAAATTTCGAATGAATCCGTGGGAAGTTTCTGAAAGCAATTGCTAGAGAATTTTCTTAATGTATCCATGCAGCAGATTTATCTCCCTTGAAGAATATCTGGAAAAATCCCTATTTATTTTTTTAGGAATCGCTAAAACAACTTGAAGCAATCCGTAATAGGGTCTTGTACCATTTGGGCAGGTGTACCTATGCAAGGATGGGAACACTCACTTGCAAAGAGTTACATTCCCTTGCTGTTTTCTCAGCTCAGAAGCTTGCAATCAAGAAACGATGTATGAACGACTTTTGCCTTGTGGTTCTGTATAAAAGTTTGCCGAATAGAGTAGGGGTCGCACACGCATACCGAAGTCGTGAGGGAGCTGCGAAGGCAACTCTCCACAAGGTGAATGTAAATTACACTCACCTCGTGGAGAGTCGCTTTTACAGCTCTGTCACCACTTTAGTATGCGTGTGCGACCCTTACTGTATTCGGCAAACTTTTAGACAAAACCACAAGGCAAAAGTCGTTCATACATCATTTCTTGATTGCAAGCTTCTGAGCTGAGAAAACAGCAAGTGAGTGTAACTCTTTGCAAGTGAGTGTTCCCATCCCTGTACCTATGTTGGGCACTTGTCGCTATAACTAAGTCAATTTCAAACCGATTGATTTGAGTTTTTGTATAGAGTTAGATACTGTACGTGGCTAACTCTATACAAAAATTCAAACCAATCCGTTTGAAATTGACTTAGTTATAGCAGCAAGTGTTCAAAATATGTACACCTGCCCAAATGGCACAAGACCCTATTTCCCAATAAAACGGTGAAGAGATTATTGATGATAACCCTGGAGAGTTTTCTAAAAGAATAGCTGACGGAATCTATTAAAAAAATAGTCATCTCAAGGAATCCTTCTAGATATTTTTGGAGAAATCTGTAGAGGGATTTCTGAAGAAACTCTGGAGAAAACTTGGAGTAATTTGTTAACAGTGTGGATATAATATGTAATTATGTAATGTATTTAACATGAAAAAATTCTGAAGGTAATCCTCGAAATATGTACCAAAGTATTCCTGGAGTTGTTAAAAGAATCTCTGGAGATCATTTCCGAATTAACACTTGAAAAATATGTTGAAAGATTTCCTGGAGGAAATTCTGAAAAAATATCTAAGAATTCCTGGAGAAAATTAAGTGATCCATGGCAGATCGTTTATGGAATATTGGAGAAATTTATGGAGGAATCTTCATCTTCAGGAAAGATCACTGGAAATCTTACTGAGAACCTCTCTGAAAGAATGTCTGTATAATCCAGTAAGATTTTCTAAGAGAATGTATTGATACATTTTTTAAGAAACCCATGGGATGTTTTCTAAAAGAAATCATTCGAGGAAGTTCTAAAGAAAGCTCTAGAAAAATAGCAGAAGTGGAATCGCAAGATGAATCATCCGGTTAAGGCGAAACTGGAAGCATTTTCTCATTTAACGAAGCACTATTTTCAAAATCGGTTTTCGTACACATGTAGAGTATGGATCAAGGTATCTTCTGATTTATTTTTTGTGGTGGAAAATGTTTTCCATTTTTGCAGAAACCATTTTTTTTTGTGAAGTTTTGTTCAAAAATGGTTCCTAGAGTTCTCCCAGAATTCCGGCTGGGATACTTCTGAGAATTGATTCTAAAATTGTCTCAAGCAGTTCCCCAAGCATTCAGAAGAGTTTTCCGGAAATTACTTCCTCATAACCATGAGGATTTCTTCAGAACCTACATAGAACTTCTTCCAGAAGTACACCGGGAAGTCCTTCAGGAGTTCCTCGAGAATCCCTCTAGGAGTTCTTAGAAAATTCCTACAGGAGCCCACGGGAATACCTCCATGGCTTCCCCAGCAATACTTTCTCGAAATTCCTCAAGAATTCTTCCATAATTTTTGGCCAAGCCCCTTCCAGGATATTCAGGAAATCCCTCTACGGTAATTCCTTCATAAATGATCCCAAAATTCTCTCTAGGGTTTCCACAAAGTTTGTTTTAGGAGTTCAAGTCCTCTAGTAATAATGCCAGGAAACTCATCCAGCACTTCCCTAAAAATATTTGCACAAGGTTCTCACAAAAACCTCCAGAGTTCTCCGGGAATTCCTCCAGGAGTTTCCTGAAAAGTCCTCCATGATAATCCTGAGAATTCCTTTAGATAGAAGTTCCCCGACAATTTCTCAGGTATTTCCTGCAAGAATTCTTCGGGAATACCTCCAGGAGTTTCTCGGGAGTTCTTCCAAGAATTCCTCGGGCATTTCTCCAGCAGTTCTCCGAAAATTACTTCATGAGGAATTCCTTCTTTCCTTCCAGCAATTCTACCATAAATTCTCCGAGAATACCTCCGGAAATTCCACCTGAAATTCTCAAGGAATTCCTCTTGGAGTTCCCAGGAAATACTTCCAGGAGTTCCCCGCGAACTCCTCTAGGATTCCTCCAGGAATTACTCCAAGAGTTCCCCGGAATTTCCTGTAGTAGTTCCCCTGGAACTTCTCCAGGAGTTCCCCGGAAATTCCTCCAAAAATTCTCCGAGAATACCTCCAGGAGTTCCCTGGCAATTTCTCCTGGAGCTCCCAGAGAATTCCTCTTCGAGTTCTTCGAGAATTCCTCCAGGAAGTCACCGGGAATTTTTCCAGAAGTTCCTCGGGAATTCTTCCAGGAGTTCCTTGGGGATTGCTCCATGAGTTCCTCGGGAATTCTTCCACAAGTTCATTGGAATTCCCCCAGGAGTTTCTCGGGAATTCCTCCAGGAGTTTCACGGGAATTCCTTATAAATTCTTCCAATAGATCTCCTGGAAGATTTTTATCGGTACTCCTGGAGATAATTCCGAGGAGCTTCTGAATGAATTCATGTAGAACTTCTGCAGGAATTCCCAAGTAACTCGTGGAGAACTTCCCAAGCATTTTCTAGAAGAAATCCAGGGGAACTTCTAAAGAATCGCCCGAGCTACTGCTCGAGGTCTTCGAGGAACTCTTTGACAAATTCCCAGAGAGCTTCCTAGGGAAATCTTGAAGAGGAATTCCGGAGAAAATTAGGAAACAATTTCCTAGGAACTTCTGGAAAAGTTGTAAGGGATCTCCTGAGAATTTGCCGAGGTACTCCTGAAGAGATTCCCGAAGAGCACCTTGAAGAATTCTCATGGAACTCTTGGAGGAACTCCTTGATAAATCCCCGGGAAACTCTTGCAGTATTACCCATGAAAATCCTGAATGACTTCTATGAAGTCCTAAAAAAAGCTACCGGGATCTCATAGGAAAATTGCCGGGCAACTCCTAAAGAAATTCGCGAAGTTATGGAAGAATTTCGTGGAAGATTTTCCGAGGAACTTCTGGTAGAACTGCTGGGAAAATTCTCGTAGAACTTCTGAAAAAAATCTCAAGGTACTTATGCAGAAATTTGCGAGCAACTCCTGGAGAAATTTCCTGGGAACTCGTGGAGAAATTTTCGAGAAAGTTCTGGAGGGACTCGCAAGAAACTTCTGAAAAATAAATTGCCAAGGAACTCCTGGAAACATCCTGAAGACCTTCCGAAGATACTCTTTTAGGAATTCCAATGGAGTTCCTGGAGGAATTTCCAAGAAACTCCTGGATGAACTTCTGGAAAAAAAATTGGAAGAATTCTATAGAAGAAGTCCTGGATAAATTCCCAAGGAACTTCTGCAGAAATTCCCGGGCAACTCCTGGAAGCATTTCCTAGGAACTTCTTAGCAGTTTCTTATTGTGAAAAGGTATTTCAGAAAAAAATAGGTGTGTACCTTACAACTTACGAATTACTCGAATAAAATTCATCAGAGTTCAGAGGGCTGATCACTTTGTGCAAAATCACAACTCTGCAACTGTTGGTCTTTGCCTTGTGATGTGGCTTAAGCTTGTCTCAAAGAGACTTGTTTTGACCAGCTTTGAACCTGCAGAAGTGTTTACCACGCAGCATTTGTGCATTGCATTTCAGACTAAAGTTCTAGGGTTCTAGCATACCTGCTGCGCTCGTTCGGTGTCAAGAACCCTACCTATGTCCTTGATTTAAACCAGCAAAAGGCTGTGGGAGACAAACACTTGGCTTGTGGAAGCCAATTCAAAAACCGATTAGAATGTGGGGGCACACAACTTGTTATTTGCTGGTTGTGGCAGCAACTGTGTGGTGCACTCGTGTTACTTATGCTGTCTGTCACCGGTACACGGCGGTGGTGGAAACCGATGTTCTTATGCCCAGTTTTGTTCAGGTGGCAGCAGTAGTGCAGGTATGCAGCCCCAGAACCACTTCGCTAGTGACACCCGTTGCTGCGAGGGAGAAAACCTTGACATGGATTGAAACTCTGTAGTTGAAAAACAATTATATGGTGCTTCGGAGCGCAACTACTGTCCAGCTGCGCTACTGTTCATTTCGGTAAAGAATTTCGGCCTCATTATTGAGGAAGAATGAGCGAGCTTTTCTTCTCCGTAGCGCACAGGAACCAGCGAACCGGTTTGGTCTAAAGTCTAAACTCTATGCCGACGATTGCTGGTTGTCAGACACCATAAAACCCGGAGAGAAGCGACGATAGAAAATGAACTAATTGCCACGACCAGACTTGACGTCACTACTTGCTGTGCTGTATGCAGCAGGCGTATAGGGAACTCTTTCTCCATCCAGCTATTGACTCAGTGGATTTAATTAAATCCAACAGCCACGGTTATCGCACCACCGGCGTCGCCGCAACACTTTGTTCTGTAGTTGGTCCCCGCCGCCATGGCCATTGCATGAAATGGCATACACAGATAGTGGCAGTGGTTCTCAACCTTTTTCCCGTTATGCACTTTTTAGTAGTTGCCCAACATTCTTTTTTAGTAAGCTCCCAACGTACCTCGATAACATCTCTTCGAGATTTCCATGTGATTTTTTAGAATTTCGCTGAGAATTCTTAGCTCAAGAACTTCAAGATTTCCCCAGAAACTTCTTCAGGATTTCCCTGGGAAAAAATCCTGAAAATTCAACCTATATTTTAGGGACGTCTAAGATTTTCTCAGGTACTTCTCCAGGATTTCCATGGAAATTCTTCCCGTATTTCCCGGGGAATTTCTCCAGAAGTTCCCCAAGAATTCCTCCAAGCATCCCTCCAGGATTTTTCTGGATTCTCCATAATTTCTTCGGGGATTCTCCACAGCATTCCCACAGAATTCTATTCTCTGACATTTCTTTCCAGGTGATCTACAGAAACTCCTGGATTTCCCTGGCAAAATTTCCATGATTTCTTTGGGCATTTTTCCACCGAGAATGTTTCCTTGATTTTCACAGGAATTCTTTCAAGAAATTCTCCAAGATTTTCTCGGGATTTCATCTAGCATTTCCCCGAGAATTCCTCTAAAATTTCTCGGGAATTCCTCCAGGATTCATCCGTGATTTCTTCGGAAATTCATCCTACACTGAAGGGCGGCTTGCAGTAATGACAAGCATAACAATGTTTTTAAATTTACCATGGCAAAACATGATCATCGACCCACCAACGCTTCTTGTGTGCGTTTTGTTTCCTCTCATATCAACCGGTTCGATAGCCGAGTGGTAGCGTGCGAGCCTGGTGATGTCAAGGTTCTTGGTTTGAATCCGGTTGCCAGCAGAAACTTTTTTTAATTGAAAATCGAGTCCATGGTAAAATTGAAAACATAATTCTGTTGAATTGAAACGAAAATCAGTCTGCACAAATTTAGTGGCGTTGTGTATTTAAATTGACCCTCAGAATAGTAATTTTCACCGCAAGCTGCCGTTCAGTGTAAATTTTTATGAGAATTCCTCCTGGAATTTCTTGGGAATACCTCCAGCAGTTTCCCGAAAATACCTTCAGGGCTTCCTGCAGGAGTTCCCCGACGAATTCCTCCAGCAGTCCAGCATTTATGTGAGAATCTCTACCCATACAATAAATGTTTGTTACAATTATAAGACAGAATAATTGTTTAATGTGTTTATTATTCGTGCGTTTTTTTGTAATGTATGTTTTATTTTAACTTAATTTTTATGCACATTTATAGGGTTCTGTAAAAATAGAGGCCCATGAAATGCAATCCCACTTTGATTTCCAACTTTCTGGCCATTTCGGGCAGCGGTTCAGTACTAGAGATATAAACCTTTCCCTGTCACGGACTTCAAGTTGTTGAGCTTAAGTATCGAACCCCGAAACGGGATGCCCGATTAGGATTAGTTTTCTTAGACAAAACCAAGCTGTGAACACAGGAGCAAAGACTGTCAACTAGAAGGCGAAATGCCAATCAAAAAACAATTCCAGGATGACTGATGGACCCAAACCAATGAATGCAACCTCGTCATCATGTGATCGGAAGATGTTATTCATCTGGACAACAGGGTACATTTATGTTTTGTGTCGTGTTGCGTCTATTTGTGATGACTGCATATTGTGCATTTGTAAGGTTCTGTGTATCGTGATATGTTGATACATAGGAATAATAAATTTCTTTTATTTTTGTAACAACAATTGAGAACCACTGTGATAATAGGAAGGTGTGCTGCGCGGCTCATAAATGAATAATATGTACATACACAGAACGCAACCGAGACCGACGACGAGCCACAGCTGATGACGTGCCTGGCATTTGAGGCTTGAGCCTCTCTATGGTAGTAGGTACGTACCTACTACGTAGGCAATGCACAGCGAGCTTCAATGGTGAGGTGACCCTATTAGGGTGGACTTAGGGGGCGATTCAACCACGCGATACCACAGAGAACACAGAGAACGGCACCGGTGGGAAATATGTATGGTGGTTGTGCTACATTTGTTCGATGTCGTGTATGGTGCACTTTATTGGGGGAGTGGTTCACGCTCGGTACAGAGGGGATAAAAAATTGTCTAATTTTGAGTTGAATTAATTTTGTACCTACAATGATTTATAGGTCGGTTTGATGGTGACTGGTACCCCTCTTATGACGGGGAAACATATGACTGTTTCGTGCAGAACTTTTCGGTAGAATGTTCCGAAAAACCTTTTTCTATTTGCTATCTAAAGCCATTGCAGAATCGAAAAAGGATCACGTTCGGGATCCCAATTCCCGATAGCTAGAATAGAATCTCATTTGTTCCCATAAATGGTGGCTATAAGAGACTATCGTTCCACAATAAGAGCTATAAAAGTAGAAATATCGATCCAATAGAGATAGAATTCCGTAAGGAGCACCGACCTTTTTCTACATTTTCCATCACAAACGCAATTTCTTGTGATTAAAGTGCGGTTAAAGTATCGCTGACCAAACCGGCGGAAAACTCATGTCGATTCCATTTCTTCACATCGTACATGGTTCTCTTACATTTGCTCCACTTTCTTCATGCTGTCCGTGCGTCGTTTGTGTGCGCCCCAAAACGGAAGATGTGCTTCCTTCGGATAAATTCGCTGCTGAGGATTTCTGGCGCCCAAGCCAGAGAGCATCATAATGATGCTGGTAAATGGTGCTTGTCGTCAGTAGTACCTAGTTCTAGTAGTGTTGTTGCTGGGAGGGAAAGCAAATTGAGTCCGTCCCGTCTATAATGTGGATTAATAAAACATAAAGAATCTTGCTCTTTAGCCGACACAAGCCGACACTGACTGTTCCGCTGAATATTCATTACTTGACCTTTTTTCATGTCTACTAGAAAAATATTCAAACATCGCTAACTTCATTTTATTTTGTTCTATTTCAGGTATGTTGGATTGACTTTACAAAAGAAGTAGCAGGTAAACCATGAAATTAGGTGCTGAATCAACCGATTTAGTGTAACTCTTCATTACACCTACAAAGCTAGCCATGAAAATGTTTGACATTTCTCGGGTCATTTTGACAGACCACACAAATGCACGAAAAAGACGGATCATATATTCTTGTTTATCGATTTTGTTGCCATCCTTTTCATTCTTGGTAGTCTAGTGGCTACCGCTTCTGATTCATATTTCCCGTCAATTTCCTCCTACTTTGTATTTTTCTATACACATATACAACTCATGTACATTCACATGTTCATAGCCATCGCTAGAACATAATCGGGTTGAAAAAAAAACATTTTCCATCCTTCCACACTTTCACAGCACATTGTTTCAATCCTATTAGTAGATAACGCCTACAAGTTATGCATTCAAGCGAACTGTGCCGCACATCTTCAGAATAATAAAAACACACAGTTCTATCACCTTACCCTGGTGTGAACCTTCTGCCAACCAAGTCCCACAACACTCCGACATCCACATGAATTTGTGCTGCGCAGAGGTATATTCGGTCAGATGTAGATACAAACGATTGCAATCATCACTTACTTACCCTTCCCCACATTGACCTGCAACCTGACGTGGCAGGCGCCATTGTCGCCTAAAAATAGAAGATCATCAACGCTCACACACTGGAGATGCCTGCTAGTCCCCGGCAGATATCTCATTGGTTCCATGTGTGAGTGTAGCTGGTCTGGCGATACTGGAGTAGCTTCTACGAGCGGTCAATCAAGCTCAAGCTTGTTGCCATCCTTTTTATGCTTACATCTGTAAAAATGACATGAGAGTTGTCAGTCATTTTGAGGTTATGTTCGTTAGTGAATGTCAAAACTATATTCGTCGAGTATCATCGCATAACTTTTCCAAAACATCCTAGGCGTAGAGTGTCGATTACGTCCTTGGGCAGTATAAGCCTTACAAAATTATCGACATGTAGTCACATCTGGGTAACTCTCGCTGGGACCGTCCCACTATTTACACCATGTCTTCAAAAATGTTTAAGGCGGCGATTTTCTGAAAGTCCTCCCCAAAAAAGTAAGGAAAATGCATTTGGTTAATCAAATTGGTGGACCCCCCGTTAGTTAGAGCCACAAGCAATTTGGTGAACCCCTCGATTTTGGTCAATTGTTGGCTCATTTAAACCGTTATAACTCGAAAGTTTCGCCAGAAACCACTTAAAAACTATAGGTTGTTGGAAAGAGAAAAGATAAAGGTACTCTTTGCAGTTATAAAAAGTTTGGTCGGCCATATTGATTTCGGCCGCCATCTTGAATTTATGTACCAAAACATTTTTTTCACCATGTTGGCAACCACCGATTTTCAAATTTCTTGCGTCAATCGAAAGCTGGGACATTTTTACACAACATATCAAAAATTTAGAGATGTATCTTTTTCCTATCAAAAGTTATCAGCACTTTTGCAAATCATGACACGTTTTCTCCATACATTTCTATACGCACCGGCAATGACACGCAACAGCATCAAAGTTGGCGCCTGCTAGTACACACAAACGCACCTGCAGCAAAATTAGGGCAAATCGGAGGATCGTTCTCATTTTTAACTGTTTCTCAACGATGCGGGCATTGCTTTTTAAACTTTTTTGGTGTTTTGAAAAGCTGAAACTTTCAACTTTTCATTAGTGGATTCAGATTTAAAGCCTGTATCCCCAATAATCGGGACACAGAAGTATGGCAGTAACTCTGTACTGAATCAATAAAAAATGATCAAAAATTAACTGAGAACTCTTTGATGTATGTTCAGAGGCGACGCGTGGTCCAATAGGGGACCTGTTCAACATTGCAAAAAAAAAAAAAAAAAAAATCAAAACTGGTATTCGATACATTTATGGTGAAGAACGGGTATTTATGCAGCATTCAGAATTTCAAATACGTATTCCAAAACTGAAAGTTGTGCACTTTTCTTCTGAATAATCACCAAACCTCAGATTTGTTGGTACCAAAACGAATTCGTGGCTATTCGATTACCGACGTTAAAGCTTTTCATGCTTGGAGTTTGAGTCCCTCTACAGTTGGAAGAAAGTTTTCGTCAAACAACACCATGTTGTTGTGCTTGAATGCTCGCTTGATATGGTTGACGAAACCTACTTTTTCAGTTAAAAATAAGCAGATTCTGAAAATAGTCTTCATCGATCGAATCCCTATGGTCATTTGGATTTGTTTGGATCATTTTCGATCGGTTTGAAAATTAAGGGACTGTGGTATCAGTGCCGTTAATAATCTTACGCTTCCAAATACATCAAAACAAGCGATGACGATGAGTAGACTAAAAATGGAAGCATTCGCGGGACAGAATGTAACTATATGTATGTTGATCAATACAAACCAGCTCGGCTAGAACAGTTTATTAAAAATTGCATTTGAACATTCAATTACCTATGTACGCAACGAACTAGGGGTCGCAGTACCGACCACTTTTGGTGAGTACCGGTATTTCGGTACTGGGGATTACAGTACCGGTAGTACCGGTAAATTACCGGTACTGGGAATTTTTTCACTAAAATGAAGAGTAATCTACTTTGCACAGAAAATCAACAATTTACCAGGCATTTGTGAATTACGGTTTTCAGGGATGTCATAAAAGCTATCCAGAAAACAATAAATTAAACAAAAAATATAGGTAAATAAAAAGGATAGAAAGTAATTAGTTGTATGAGACTTATTTTGTAGCTATTGTTTAGCTTCTGTGCAGTTTCACAAGCAGTATTTAAGTCAGTTTATAATGAAACAGGAACAACCTTACATGTACAAAAATCAAATAGCTGCAAGGTGAAGACAGAAGAAGATATAAATAATTTTTCTTGATGATGCTATCAACGGATTATACAAATTGAAGAAATTACAAGAAACCC
The DNA here is from genome assembly GCF_035046485.1 of Aedes albopictus. Lineage (NCBI taxonomy): Eukaryota > Metazoa > Arthropoda > Insecta > Diptera > Culicidae > Aedes > Aedes albopictus. Next base: position 120,220,904 of record NC_085136.1, on the reverse strand, counting down.
TGATCTAAAAAATTTTGTTCTAAGCAAGTAAATCCAATTCCAACATACGACGTTCATCAAACCAATCATTGCTTTGATACCCTGGATTTTCAGAATTGTTGCATATGTAAAATGTTTGTTTGTCAAAGTACTTGGTTTTAAATGTTTCCATTGTACAGTATATTGGCTATACTAATGATCGGATTTCAGTTCTTCGGGAGAGATTTCGTGGTACCGAAAGTACCGGTACCAATGCTTAGTCAGTACCGGTATTTCGGTACCAAAAATTGGTCGGTAATACCGGTATTTTTGGTACCGGTACTACCGGTACTACATCCCTACAACGAACGCCAAATGAAAGCACAAACATCTTCAACAGTAGGCACGTCTCAGCCTCTCAGGTAGGCACGCATGGTTTGTTGGTGCGCAAGCCACGCGCATTGAAAGCTCGCAATTGCGGTGAGAAGCCTCTCTTTTTGCTTCGTTTTATCTCTCCCGTTCAAGCCGGTGGGTTGAACACGATGAGAGACGCCGACGCCAAGCTGCATGCAAGTTTACCGCGCTTTTTCGCAACACGGTAAGAGTGGCTCACGCAGCGATAACGTTGATTTCGGAAAAATAATTCTGTTAGAATTTAGGGGCTGTCCATAAACCACGTGGTCATGTTTTTGGGACTTTTCAACCACCACCACCCCCCCACCCCCCCGGCTTGGTCATTAATCCATACAAAATTTTTTATTTGTCCATACAAAATGGTCATTGGCCGAACCCCCATCCCCCCCCCCCCTCATGACCACGTGGTTTATGGACAGCCCCCTTAGTTGTAATCATAGAGCGTTTTTTGATTTTTTTGGGCAAGAATATTGGCTTTCAAGGGCAAAACAAAACACACTGTTACCCATCTTTGTTTCGGTAGCGCAACTACCGAACTGATGATGTTTAGGGGTAGGCGGGGCATTATGGACACCCGGGGCAGAATGGACACCCTCAATATTTTGAAATATGCGAACTTTTTTGAACTTTTAATGAATGGAGAATATAGTCCATTTGTCTAAAACGTAGTTTCAGGAAAGAAACATTCAAAATTAAAATTATACTTGATTTTACACGAAAAAGTTGCGTCCTCCGTTTTTTGTGCATGGAAATTATAATTTTCACACCATCTAAAATAAGATTTAGTGATTAATTTATTGCAGGTCGATTAAAACCTGATATTTCTAGAACACATGCAAGTAGTTATGCTGTATCTACATGCTTAACATGTTTATATTTTCTTCTTTATTATATCGAAAATGAAGTTTGGAAATATCTTCTGCTGCCGGGGCAAAATGGACACTCACCTTTTTGAAAGAAGCGGCAAGGGAAAAATATAACCTAAATCACAAACCAACCAAATTCTTCGATTTCAGTATATTTTCGGTTAAGTGTTCACTATAGTAGACATACAGGCTTGTCCGCACTGAGCGCATGAAAATTCTGCTCTTTGGATTTACACCATCAAGCACATCATTAATTACAAATCTTTTCATTTTATCAGATAGAAGGATGTTGAAATATCCTAAATGTCATTTCGAACTGTCAAAAAACCGCACCGCAGAGCCACACGGAGCGCGCAAAGAGATTTTCACCCGGGTGAAAACACCCTGGTGAATTTCACTTTGAACGGCCCGTGCGGCTCTGCGGTGCGGTTTTTTGACAGTTCGAAATGACATTTAGGATATTTCAACACCCTTCTATCTGATAAAATGAAAAGATTTGTAATTAATGATGTGCTTGATGGTGTAAATCCAAAGAGCAGAATTTTCATGCGCTCAGTGCGGACAAGCCTGGACATAGGGTGAAACAAATTGGTCAAAAAACGACAGAAGTGGAAAATAGTTGTTCTAGGCACAGCTGTACATGCCGACAAAAACGAAACTTTATCCAAAACAGCCTGAATTTAAATTAACTGAACAAAAATGAACTACTTCGGCGTATTGTTCATCCATAATAGTTGTTTTGTAATGAAATGATTTTATAGGTGTGAATAATGTACGAAATTCGTAAAAGTCTCATGGTGTCCATATTGCCCCATGGGGGTGTCCATTCTGCCCCGTATGCTTGAAGACGGTCATGGAAAACTAACATTTTTCAAAACATTTTTTGAAGTGGATAAATCATTTTTCTTCGTGAACAGTCTTATGCAATAGATGCTAAATAGACTTTAAAAGGATACATGTATCAAAAAACTTAACTTTTTTGACATCTTGCCAGGTAAAGTTGGCAAAAACCTTAGGGTGTCCATATTGCCCCGCCTACCCCTACCTTTTTTTACATACCTATCAACATAATCTGTTGGGGGAATTATTTTATTTTTCCTACTTACAACCCACATCCGACAATTTTTTTAAGTGGGAATGGTAGAACTTTCAATTCCCTCGGTCGCGCGTACATTAGTTTTGCATTTTGTTCCACCATTTCCGTGAAAAATGAGATCCGGCTTGTGCAAGTGAGGAGTTGAGGTTAGAATTGTAGGATATTCTAGGTTAGATTTGCTAACCACTTCGCCTGAACGATTTTCAGACCCAGAAATATCGTACTTCTAATTAGTTTTCACTGCCGTAAAAAATACTGTTATGCTCAGAATAAACAGTTATACCTTCGGATCACACTCATTTACTCGTAAATCTCAATCTGACTGTAAAAATAATAAATTTCTTTTCCAATGTTTTGAAACCCCGAACGAATTTGACATTGCTTTCGGGAAGCATAATCACGATGACGACAACACTCCAAGCGGTCGAATCGTCGTTTTGGGGGCGAATTACGACATTAAAATAATCAAACTATTTTCTGTTGAAATCCGTTTTCTGCGGAAACATTGCCATGAGTGATTTAAACTCAAACGTATGCAAATCATTTTTAGCGTTTAATAAAAACACGCACGAGAGCCCCGCAGCACTTGACAGCGAACGTTGTTCAAATTCTCTCGTTGAACGGGTTGATCCCACACATTTACACATCCAGTCGTATACGAACATCCGAGTTATTGCAGTGTGTTGGGGCGTTCATATATGACCCTAATAGCACATATGTTCTACAAAAGTTCATACAACTCCTATATGACTAAATTTGGTAATATAAGAGTCATATATACTAATGTAGAACAAGTGTGCTACTAGGGGAGAGCTAGTTCAGCAGCAGAAGTTGAACAACTACTGTGTGGTGTGCTTGTTCTGCCTCTCGGCCGCTTCACGGTGAGTGGCTGGGCAACTCTCTCAGTGGTCGGATGGGCGGTACGGTTTTTACCCGATTTTGTGATCCAATAAGGATGCATAATGTATTAAATCTTGCAAAAACTTTTTTTTCAGGTCTCTGTGGTTATTTAAAATTTAACCCATATAATTTAGGTTAAATCAAGGGTTAAGTTGAAACAGCAGACTGGGATGGTAAAATGATTCTTAACCTTCCGTAACTCGCGCGGTTGACTACCTGCGTCAGCACCACGCTAATGCTGAGTACAAAAAGCGAGATTTTTTCAACGTGTTGTACAAAATACAACAGCGCGATCGCTCGTGGGTTAATTATACCGCATTTAGTTCACCACTGGACTGCGAACTGCGACTTCATAAGTGCGAAAACGTAAATAAAAGTGCGCGTTTGCATAAAATCAGGTTGATGTCTTCGGCGCACTATTTCTTCAATCTATGGTGAACAAGTGCTCTGAAGACACCGAGTTGATTTGATGCAATCGCGCACTTTTATTAGCGTTTTCGCACTCGTGAAAACTAGTGCGATAGTCCAGTGGTGAACTAAATGCGCTATATTTTGTTTCGAATCGAATACCTGTGCAATGAACAGGTTGAACACGCCGACGAGACGCCTCTGTGTATGTTTATTATTTGTGCAAAATTTCATTAAAATCGATGCATTACTTTTAACTGTGGATGAGAAACAAACAGACGTGGTTTTTAAGATTTTGTACAATCATCATTAATTTTCATTCGCATACTAGATGGTTCTTCTCCGCTACAATTCAAAGTTCTTTGAGGATATTTATGAAATTTCGTAAGCAGTTATGATACTTATAGAGACACTTTCTTGCAAAATTTCATCAACTTTTATCGATTGGATCAAAGACACTGGTGTTGATAGGGGATAGTGTTAGTGAAAATGTTTCGTGTTTTTCATGTGCGATGTTTGCCCATTCATAACTTTTGAATGTCTCTGCCAATTTTCATGAAATTTTCACAGAAGGTAGTTGATTATGTGTATATTATTCCTGAAAAATTTGGTGATTATTGGTGTAGTACTTTCAGCAATACAATCGAAACAATAAGGGGTGCTCACTAATGGTTGTCTGAGGGGCTAAAATCACGGTTAGCCCCAATATATGTTTCGGCTATAAAATTGTTGATAGCACATCGATTTTTTTGAAATTTTGCCTATGCTAGGGATGTATATTGAGAGGTTTGTATTCAAAATTCAGCCATTTCTTTTGTCAAATTCAAAAGTTACAGCGCTGACAAGCTAAACCAAGGGCTGTACAAAATTCAATTGCTCGCGTTCTACTGTTTCATTGCTACAACAAAAGGTACTTAACCGATTCAATTGAAATTTTGCAGGTGAACTAAACACATCTTGAGATATTAGCAGGCAAAATTTGAGCAATTTTAATGTATATATTGCAGAGTTGCAGCCATATTTCTGTGTCCCGATTATTGCGGATACAGGCTTTAGAATAAATGTTCGTAAACACTGTGAAATAACGATGCATTTATGTAAACCATCGGCACCTGGCCCAGTGCGCAAAAGTGGCATGATTCATAAAAGTGCAGATAACTTTTGATAGGAAAAAGATACATCTCTAAATGTTTGATATGTTGTGTAAAAATGTCCCCGCTTTCGATTGACGCAAAAATTTTGAAAATCGGTGGTTGCCAACATGGTGAAAAAACAGTTTTGGTATAAAAATCCAAGATGTCGGCCAAAATCAATATGGCCGACCCAACTTTTTATAACTGTAAATAGTAGCCCTATCTTCTCTCTTTTCAACAACCTATAGTTTTGAGGTGGTTTCTGGCGAAACTTTCGAGTTATAACGGTTCAAATGAACCAACAATTGACAAAAATCGAGGGGTCCGCCAAAATGCTTGTGGCTCTAACTAACGGGGGGTCCACCAATTTGATTAACCAAATGCATTTTCCTTACTTTTTTAGGGAGGACTTTCATAAAATCGCCACCTTAAACATTTTTGAAGACATGGTGTAAATAGTGGGACGGTCTCAGCGAGAGTTACCCATCTATAAGATAATGAAACTTAAAATAATGTGGATCACTTTTCTACGAGATCTTAACAGATTCTTCTTCTAGAGATATTTAACAACACCAGCAGCATAACCCGGACATAAGAGAACACCATAATAATACATACATGAATGATATCAGAGTTTTTTGTTGTTTTATTTCAAATTTCAGCATGATTACTTTTGTTTTATAATTTTAATATTTATAAGAGGAGGAGAAGCAAACTTTTTTTGGCGTTTTTTTTCTAAAAAAAAAGTCTCGAAAAACTTTGTTGAAGATCGTAAAGTGACCCGACACTTGTAGAAATAACTATTCCGTACATTTCGCTTGATGGTGTTTCACCTTTCGCATTTAACGGAATAATTTTCAGAAGGGTTTTAAAGCGTTTCAGGTGATTTCAGCGGGGTTTGAATGTGGTTTACGGGGATGTGTGACAAAACGTCGAATACGTTGTCCCTTTCGACGTTTTGTCTTTCAATGTTTTGTACCTAAACCGGAGAAAGCTTCAGAGCATCAGGTTTCAAAGTAATTCAAGACATTTCAGGGGGTAAGTGATAGATTTTGGACGCCTACTAAGAAGTTACAGGGCGTTTCGGAGGGGTTTCTGAGGGTTTCTCAAGAGAACATTAAAGAGACTATCAGGAAGTTACATAAGGGTTTCAAGGCGTTTCGGAAGATTTCAGGGGAAAATTGGAGCTTATATAATCTAAACCTTATTTGTAATACAGAAAAAGATCACTAGTTACAATTGTAGATCAGTCGACCTTTACACACGGGAGCTCTTATATACATTTAAACAGTTCAAACGGATCCTCCTGCTATCCCTTCAACCCTTCAATTCTTGAGATTTGCACTAACGTAAGAACCTTGACAACACTAATAAGACGCGACGCAAGACAGGACACAACACTTATTATTCTTACTTAACGGAGATAAAATTACCCTTTTGAATCGACCCTCAATGCGATGATTGAAGAAGCAAACTGTGTCCGTCAGAAAGTAGCTCGTTTGATTGGCGAAGACTGTCTGGGAACGGAAATTGGCCGTAGGAATGCGGCCGATTACTTCCAACGTCTCTCGACTCTTACCGAGAAGGTGGCTGCTTGGCTAGATAATGAACTGAGAAAACATCCTGTAACACATGGGAGATGCGTTCATATTTCAGTTGAATTGGAGTTTGTATGAACCAGAACTTGTTCTCATTCAGAGGGAAGCTCTACAAGCAGACTTTCGACCTCAGCATGGGGAGCAAACTTTCTACACTTCCAGCAAATCTCTTCTTGAGTGACTCTGAAGTTGGATTAGCGAAAAAGAGGTATTTCCCTCGAGTCTGGAGACGCTATGTTGACGATGTCTTTGCAGTAGTCAAAAAGCGGTATTTGTCTCAGATGCTTGAACTACTAAATTCGCGACATTGAACCATCAAGTTTACAGTAGAGCAAGAAGCAGAGGGTAAATTACCTTTCCTCGACTTGATGATCTCCAGGATGGACAACTCAAATTTGGAATATATCAAAAACCAACTTCGACGAATCGGTATATAACATCAGATTCAAATCACTTCGGAGCCCAACAAAAAGCAGCGTTTCACTCCACGGCTTATCGTCTGTACAACATACCTAAATAAAGAGAAAATTTCGTCGAGGAGCGGAACAGGATTCACAAAGCTTCAGAGTTAAAAGGGTACGAAAAGGAGTTTGTGGATAAAATTTTAAGAAAACACGAGAGGAAGAAGCACAGGAGTAATGCACACAAAGACCTAGAAGGGATCGGTGCACCAACAAATGATCATGTTCCGGAAAGCATGTAAATCCAGATATACCGAACTTTTGTTATGTTGCCGCTCTCAAGAGTCTACTTTCGTTCATCTAGACTGATCAAAATTGAGTACTAATCCAGGTTAAACTTTCCGTCACTCGCCGCTGAAGAAGAGGTTTGAGCTCGCCATTATTAAAAGTGGAAACCCAAATTGTTAAATATAATAATAAATATTAAATAAAAAAAAATAAAAGCTATAGTGCAGATTATTTAACCGTTATGTGGCCGGCAAACTTTTTGCTTTTTTCTACACCGTGTATTTTAAATGGGTGCTGGGTACCCGGGTACCCTGCCGGCCACATAAGGGTTAATCGATAAAATTGTTTCTAATGGAGTTGTAGGACGAATTTTTGTATGGTTCCGGTTTGGCTTACATTGGGATATATGACGAACACAAAGAAACTTGTGGCGTTCAGAGGAGTTCATCCTAAATTTTCTACAGGGCCATCCAGCAGTTTTATCCGAGATTTCTTCAGGATTCCTGCAGAAATTCCTTCCGGTTCCTCTAGGAGTTCCGGGAATCTTCCAGGATTTTTTGAGTTTCCTGTTAAGAATTTTTCTCTGGGATTCCCAGAAGAAATTTTCGGTGGAAATAAAGAACAGGAGGAATTACAGAAGAAACTCCTCGAGGATATCCTTAAAAACTTTTGGAGGAATTCCCTAAGAAAGTGTGAGGGTTATCAATCAAGGAACTCGTGAAGAAATTTAATAAGGAACTAATGGAAGCACTGTATATAGAATTCCTGGAGCAATTCCATAAGGAATTCCATTGAAAATTTCAAAAGGATTTAGATAAAAAATAATCTCGAAGGACTTATATGAGAACTATCTGAGAAAGTTCAAAAGTGAACATCCGTAGGACTTTCAGAAAGAACTATTGGATAAATCCCGGGATTAATTTCTGAATCGATTTCCGGGCGAAATTCCTGGAGGAATCCCGGAAGAAGACGTTCATAGAGGAACCCTTTAAAGAATTTGTGGAGAAATCCATGAGTGAATCCAAAAGGAAATAACGGCGGATTATCATAATCTTCTTGAGGATTTCCCAGAAGGTACCTGTGGTCCTAGAAAAATCCTATAAACAACCACCACGAATTTCACAATCAGCCCCCATAAAAACCTTCTGAAAGATTCTCTACACATTAACTCCTTCAGGGATTCCAGAAAGAGTTTCAGGGAATTCCCAGGAAAAAAATTTAAGAATTTCAAGAATGAACTCTTGGAGAATTTCCACATGGAACTCTTGGAGGAATTCCAACTGAAAATCCTAGAGAAGATACAAACAACGTTCTTCATTTAATCCAGCAAAACCTCGTTCTAGAAATCCTAGAACGATATCACCGATCAATCACCCCAGAAGGAACTCCAGTAGAAATCACAGAGACAATTTCTGAAGGAATTTTAGAAAAAAGAAAATTCTAAAAGACTTCTCTAGGGAATTTCATACAAACAGTGGAATTTCAAGATGATCTTTTTCCTCAAGATGAATCTTCTTACGAAATACTAACAGATTACACAAAAAAGAATACTTCGTACTCCGTGGGTCTCCAGTTAGCCTATTGGTTAAGGCTTTGGATCGCCAATCCACGGAGTGTTCGATTCCCGTTCCGGTCGGAAAATTTTTCTCGACTCCCTGGGCTTAGTGTATCATTATGCTTGCCTCACAATATACAAATTCATGCAAAAGAAAACAACTCCTGGAGGTTTCCCGAAATTTCCGAAGAAATCTCGGAAAGAATCCTGGAAGAATGTCAGATCGTATTTCTGAAGAAACTGCTAGAATAACCTCAGCTCCCCGTGAAATCACAGAAGGAACCCCTAGAGCAGTGCTTCCCAAACTTGTCGGAGGTATCGCCCCCTTGGAGGTGATGAAATATTTTTTCGCCCCCCTGGGCAAGATTTTTTTTTAAGTAGACTGAAATTGCAAAATTTTACATGTAACGTATTTACGTAAACATTTCTGTCACTTTTGTTTGTTTGACACATACATATAGGCACGGTTAGCATTATCTGAATAAAAAAGTCAATTGGTTCGAAAAAGCAAAAAAAAAGCGACCCGTACAAAAAAATCTGGTGTAATCAGTTCATTTACTAGTTTCCTCTTTTTGATTAAATTACGACGTAGTACCAAGAGCCAACAATTATTCACAAAAAATCAATTCTGATAGCTTTTTCCGATGATTGTTAATTGAAAACAGTCGATGATTTTGAACTACTAATATAGGGATGGCACCATTTGAACATGAGGTTCTATTCTGGGCACTTGCCCGTTATAAATCAGTTAATGACTGTGGAAAAGTGACTAAAATATGGCTCCTTTCCCAAATGGTCCCGCATCCTATGGTTTTGTTTGGGTAAGAACAAAACTAAGGGATGGTAAATTGTAATATCATTATGCAAAGATTGACCTTTTTGACAGAGGCTATTTCTCATCAAATTTCTGGAAATAATTAATAAAAATTTAAAAGTTTCATGAAAAGTCAGATACTGTGTGAAAATTTTCATAATTTTCTTTAGGAAACATAAATACCACCAAAAATCCTATCAGAAGCTTCCTCACCAATATCACCAGCAATATGTTTATAAAAATTGCCTGAAACTTCTCATTATTCTTGACTGTAAACCTCTGCGGAAATCCGCATGTGCTGTCAAAACATTTTTAACGGGACAACACTATCTCATTTACATGATATTGGTAAAACTTTTCTCGAATATTTGCCAAAAAGTGGGTTAAAACTTTTCTCATTAGTTAGAAGCTTCTGAATATGATTCCCTCGGAATTGTTCCGTAAATTCTTGTAGCAGTTTTACGAGAAAAAAACATGGTAGATATCCTCCTACAATTTCCAGAAAAAAAAACATCAAAAATTACTAAACTTACTTTGAAATTCTGTAAAACATAAATCATTAGCATGTTTTGACCCACGATTTTTTCAAAGATTCGAACTTATTTGTTTATATTATAGATTAATTTCTTTTATTGAAAAATCGCCCCCTTTTCAGTTTTATCGCTCCCCAATTTTCATTTTAATAATTTTCGCCCCCTTGCACATGATTTTCGCCCACCAGGGGGCGATTTCGCCCACTTTGGGAATCACTGCCCTAGAGGAATCCTGGAATAAATTTCTGCAGAAACCACGGGAGGAATACCTGAAAAAATCCTAGGGTAAGAAATCAAACTTTGAACTAGTCAAATTGTAATCTTAATTTGAACCATTTCAAAATTCATTAAAACGACGTACTTTTCAGGCAAATATTGTCCCGAAAAAGATGTTAAACAGCTTTCCGTAATATAACCTGATAACATGGACTTTAAAAGCATTGGAAAAAGCGTTTTTGTCATGGAAAACAGGCAATTGAAAAATCACTGTGATTTCACCCATTTCCCCCAAGAGAAAGCACATTTTCGGTGCATTCGTACAGCTCATGCATTGTATCACACGCAATATGTGAACACGTCAAATGAAAGCTTATTTATCGTAGAATCGACCAACCGAATAATATTCCGCATTATTTGTCATAAAATTATCAAATTTAAGTGATTCTTACTTGGAGAATGTTATCTTAAGTTGAACCATTTGTAATCTAAATTTGAACTAGTAAACGGTGGTGAGCTTCTAGTGTTGGCCTGTAGATTGCGCTAGTGGTTGCTTTGTTTACTCTTGGGGGATGAAAAAATCCAAATTTAGTTTCCAAATTCCTAAAGAATTCCGAACATTCTGAGTTGAAATTCCACTGCCTAATGAAAAATAAGTATGAGAATTAGCAGATTCATGCGATTTTTGATTGTTTAGCATGGAATTGGCTGTTTTGTGAGTTGCTCGAGCTGCTGCCGCCATTAGTTCAAATTAAGATTAAAATTGGTTCAAATTATGATTACGATGGTTCAAATTAAGATTAAAATCATTGTTGATGAAAAATCGAATATTTCAATGAAATTCGGTGCAAATACAAACTTTTTACCATTTAAAAGAAAGCTTATACCCGTGGCTTTCATGTGCATACGATTTTGCCGTAGTAAATTATTCACATGTGGGAGAAAAAATCACCTAAAATTTGCACTGATTCAGAAAGCTGCAATTTGGTTCAAATTTTGATTACCTACCCTATGAATTCTGGAGAAATCCTAGAAAGAATTCGTGAAGGAATCTCGGAACGAATTTATATAGAAATTTCGAAAGAATTTTCTGGAGGATTTCTGGATCTTGAAGAAATCTCACAACCGCGGAATGAATTCCTGGGGAACTCCTAGAAAAAAACTCCTGGAGTCATAAATCAGCACACTCTCGCGAACTGCACATTTAGCTTTTTAAAGTCCGAATCGTGATGAATAAGGCCACAAAGCATCAACGTTTTAGAAGAATTTACTTTAGCAACCATGGCGTGCCAGTGCCCTATGGGTGATAACAGAATTTCTGAAAAATCCTGCAAGAATCGCTGGCAGAGTTGTACTCTGTCACTGTCAATGGTAGGCAAATTGCCGTTTTTTATAGATTGTCGCGATCATGCTGAGTAACCGTCGCTTTCCTTCTTCCATAACAACTGGATTGATTGCGATGGTGGGTAGATATCACTGATAGGCCTTCTTTAAAATTCGTTTAAAATCCAAATAAATACCTGGATTATTAGCTAATATGTGGTACCAAGCAGAATGTATTATGCGATAGTAAAGCTATGTTCACTTAGAATCCGGAATCATGTCACATTTTCTAGTGGCGCTCTCAATGAACATAATCATCATTCTTTTGCAGCAATCTGATCATACACTAATCCGCTTTAAATGGTGAAAATTTCATCGATTTTCTTGCAACGAGTGAAAAGTTATTTTAGATTGAAGACAAGAGGAGGAAAAATATCTTGCACAAACACGTTGAAAATTTAGCGTGGTCAGGTACGACAGTCGCGAAAAATGTTAATATCGTCAAATGTGTTATGTGCACATGTGCCATTATGTGTTATGTGCACATATGTTGTTAACCATGGCATAAGGAAGTATCCTCGGAAGAAAAAAGCTTGGGTTCATTGATAAATCTGCTTTGAATTTGAAGATTTGGCAAGAAGTTCGAACTCTGGGCTTGGTTTTTTTCGCAACAAGATGATGAGAACCAATTCATACAAGGATGACAGTCTCAAGAATCGCGTCCTGCTTTTCAAAAACGCACACAAGGGATATGTAGAGGTTTTACCTATTTTGGTGAGCTGCCATGACAGCCGGAGACGTTCAGTTGTATCGTCACAGATGGGTAGTGTTTATCAACGAAAAAATACTCAAATTTCGAGTTTTCTCAATTCACTGAATTGCCCCTCATTTCGCAATAAAAAAAAGTTTGGCAATTTTTCTTCGGAATCCTAGTCAGACTAGTCAAGGCACTCAGGACACTGCATAGATGACCTGATTGTTGAACAAATGTGCGGAAGGGGTTATTGCTAAAATTTACCACCGTTGTGCAGATTTTTAGATAGGTCAACACTGAAAAAGTGAGAAAATGTGTGAAAAATAAAAACAAATAATTTCAATGATATTTTTCCATGAAAGTACAATAAATAACCTTTGTTTTGAGGGCTTCACCTTTTATGTTTGTTATTCCATCCCTAAGATATACGTGATTTTGTCATTCCGGATTCTAAATGAACATAGCTTTAACTAAAAATTTGGAGTTTTGGATAGAATCGTCAAAATATCAGTTAACCCTCTAATACCCAATCCCGCCTTTAGACGGGGTATAGTTTGAGCATTTTTGTAATTTTTGTTTCGTGGAAAATCAAATGTTTATATTTTTGGCTGATATTTAGGACTGTTCTGTATATCTCAAAATGGTTTTTGGTGTATTTTATAGCGCATTTACATTTTTTTTTTAAATCTTTGAAAAATTGATGTTTTAGTCACCTTTTAGAAGTCATTGTTTATTTTGCATTGAATCGCTACAATTAACATATTTTAAATTTTTCCCAAATCATTCTATCCTTGTTTAATAGTTTAAGGGAATCGAATACACTCTAAAATTATTTTCCTTAAAATTACACGGAAAATAAAATTTTCTGTGTAAAAAATATAAAATAATAATATTTCAACAATAATCATTAAATCTCAAAATGTTTTTATCACAAAAAATCCGTTCCCCTAATTGGCTTCCAGGAAAAATATAAAAGTGTAGGGATGTTCAAAAATAAAAATTAGTAAAATCAAAAACTGAAATTCACGAAATCGAGAACTGAAAAGAATCATCTTCCAAAACATGTTTAAATTGATTTTAGATGACGAAAAATGATATTTAGATCAAAATCAAAAATTTGGGTATTAGAGGGTTAAGTTGCAATGATAGTGCCCTGGAGTTCGGGTCATTATCTAATCGTTGCCTGTCACTGTCATCTTGTTATTGATCGGCCTACAGTGAAAGTGACGGTGATGCAAAATCAGTAGTCAACTGACTGATATTGCGCAGCTCTGATCACAGAGAGAATTTTTAGAGGAATTCAAGCAGAGAAATTTCAGGACGAATCCCTGGACGAAGGGGGAATTTCTGGGAAGAATAACTGCATCTGTGAATGTTATCATTATCGAAAATTCTTAGAAGCATTCCAGCAGGAATCCTAGTAGAATATTGTTTAAGAAATCCAGTTCATGGAGGGAAGGAAAAAAAATCTAAGAGAAATTCCTGAAAAAATCCAGTAGGCATTCCTGGAGGACTCCCTGAAGGAATACCAGCCCCTGGAAAAGTAGCAAGTTTGGGGATAAAAATAAGATTTCTAGATGAACTTGGATTAAGTTTTTCTTATTACACACAGTTCGTCGATATTCTATTGTCTTACATTGAAACTTGCAAATTTTCGGTTGGGTGTACTGTACGTACATAGTTCCAACCTGAGTTCGCAGTTTCTCCACCATTATAGTGTTTCCATCCAGCTACCACGTACCTACTTATCAAATGTATGTGCTTCGAAAGCGAAACCACCATCGTCCTGGGCACCAACGGTACGGTACAGCACTACAGACTGAATTCCTTCTTCTTTGAGGATGAAGCGCACACATACCGTACATAGTCTACCTCTACACCCACATCAAGAAGGTGTACCTACATGGAGCAACGCGATCGACCGCGCCGCCACCGACCGCAAAATGTTAAACTCTCAAACGCGATGAGAAACGAGACGAGATGGATCACCGGGCGAATGTCAAAGGTTGCCAGATGATGCCTCCTAATGTTATTGCTTCGTCGTTGTGGTGCTGGTCGTCGTCGTCGTCGTCGTCGTCATCGTAGTCTCCTAGTTATGAGTGACTGACGGACGGGTGTCCTGGGAACCTACGCGAATGAATGAACAACCTGGAGCGGGGATGTAGCAGAAGCAGACCAACCGGTAACGCAATTTTCTGTGAACTTTTCTTTAGTGACGACCGACGACGCCTGCCGGCGGCGCGCGGGTGGGCATGACGTCGTTATAAATCTATAAATGGGAAATTTCTCTACAACAGGGCGAGGCGATACAATTCGGAGCACAGTAGCGTTTGCCTCCTGGAGTCGGTATCCAACACAGCATCCAATGTGAATAATGGACGACAAAGAAAGTTTTTCATTTTCCCGGAGTTTTGTTTGGAATTAACATGGGTCATACATTTTATATGTATGATGAGGAATCAACGTTGTGCCCTTCAAATATTCATAAAAACCAAAGTAATTGTCGGGGTATTCAAAAACAAGGAGTACATGTTACTGAAGGGATTTTTGAAGGACTCTGATGAGATTGCTTGAGGAATTGCTGGAGGATTTTTTTAACTATTCTCAAGAGAAATCCCTGGATATAACATTGGAGTATTCCACGAGGAATCTTTGAAATGATATCTGCAAGAACCCATAGAAGAGTACCTAAAGAGATCTGCAAGAATCTCTGGAGGAATCGAGGATGCGAGCTAACTCATAAGCCAATTCATTTTCAGCGATGAAAGAATGGCCAGGTACCCATACAAGGTGAACAGCGTTTGCTGAATTCAACTCCTCGATTTGAGTTCGACAAGCGATAGCTATCTTCGACTTGTAGTTGACCGAAACAAGTGCTTTAATAGCAGCCTGGCTATCTGAACATAAGTATATTACCTTGCCCATTGTGCTGCTGAAGTGCTGATTGCACTCCGCATATAAGAGCAAAGATTTCGGCTTGAAAAACGGTGCAGTGTTTACCAAGTGAACAAGACTGATACAGCCTTAGGTCACGAGAATATACACCAGCACCTGCTCGACCTTCGAGAAGGGAGCCATCAGTGTAACATACGATACCGTCCGAAATACTTCTCTCCAGATAACCAGATATCCACTCTTCCAGGGATGGGGATTTCGTGGAGAATGTCCTATATCAAAAATTACAAGCAATTGTAAGATCACTTGAAGCAAGGACAACTTTGTCCCAATTCATCAAAAGTGGAAACAACGACGTGTGTTAAACTGCGGTCCACAGGAGTTTCCTCTAGTAGACCGAGTACCCATAGACGGTAAGTGCAAGAAAGTACTTCTAGTTTGAGATGAATGTGTAGTGGGGAAACTTCAAAAAGAACTTCGAGCGCTGCCGTGGAAAATGAAGGGAACGCTCCAGACATCGACATTAAGCACATCCTTTGGAGATGGCGTCATTTTGATTGGACCGTTCTCACTTCGCCCTTTTGCCACCACACAAGACATCCATAAGCCAATATTGGACGAACAACAGTTGTGTAAATCCATTTGATATACTTGGGTTTTAGACCCCAAAGTGTACCAAAGGTTCGTCGGCATTGTCCGAAGGCCATACAAGCTTTCTTGATTCTGATCTCAACACGAGGGGTCCAGGAAAGCTTGGAATCAAGAATGACTCCAACGTACTTTACCTGTTCTGTCACGTTAATTTCAGAATCAAAGAGACGCAAAGGTCGAACGCCATTACGGTTTCGCCTTTCCGTAAAAAGAACAATAGATGTTTTACTCGGATTAACCGAAAGGCCATATTGGCGACACCAAACCTCAACTACCTGAAGGGCGCTTTGCATGAGGTCGAAAAGGGTGCTGATTCACATACCTACCGACTAACAATGTAAGGTAGTCGTCGACAAAGCCATAAGTAGGAAAACCGCTATTATTGATTTGCCTCAATATCGTATCTGCTACGAGATTCTACAAAAGTGATGGCAAGACTCCCTCTTGAGGGCATCCGCAAACACTCAGTTTTCTAATCGCTACTTGACCCAATGTCGAGAAAAGATGTCGGTTTTGAATCTAATTGGTAATCATTGGAGATATACCATGTCCCCCCTGGCCAAGATCACAGGGTTTGACGGTATTAAAGTGAAGGATGTTAATTGTAATTCTGGTAATGAAAATATCACCTTTAACACTTTAATGCGCCTCCAACGGTTCATTGCGATCCGGCTGCTACAGATCGAGTATGGCTGATTTATCAGAAATGCTCGATAAACAGGAGGGACCTGCTGGGGCCTAGTAGTTTCTATACCCAGAAAACAGTTCTGGTCGATTGAGTCTGGGAGGGTTTCGAGAGTCGTTGCGAATCATAATGAAAATATTTGTGTTTTGTGACGAGTCTCGGAATCTTTTTGGAGTCAGCAGACTTTTAGCTGTTGCCTGGGCTTCCCACTATTTGGTTAATTTTAACAAATACACTAGAAAATTCAATTCAAATATTTTTTTTTATTATAGAGGTTTTAAACCTAGGTTCATTCGCCTCTTAAAATTCAAATATGAAATAATTTGTAGTATCTCGTGTATTCAATTTGCTAATACATAGGTCTCAACATTTGATATGCTTTCGTGATTTAATTTTCTCTTCAATTATTTTTATATCTGATAGTTTTGTGAGTAAACCCCAATATGTTCCAAATGCCTAATGCTTAATTTTTTTTTTGCAATATCAATTCAAAATAACTAAAAAACTAATAGTGGGAAGTGCAGCATTTAACAGTGCTTGCTTATAGATTCGAAGCTAACGTGTGATCAAGACGAAATTGACAACAACTGACTACTTTGACTAGCGAAGACTATTTATGACAAATTTGATATTTTTACATTTTTCGACTGAGTGTATGGTAGGATGGTTTTCTTTAATTTGGACCGATGCTGATAGTGCTAGGGATGTGGACTAAATACAACTTTCAAAGATAAAAAAAACAGTACTAAAATGAGGGTCAACAAGAATAGACATAACGAACACATCGACTAACAGATCATAGGCTCACCAAAGATTACTGAATTATATGGAACAACATAAATTTGAACAATAACATTCATCAAAACTTGACATGACAAAACACATACAAAATCGACCATATGACAATAAAGCGAAACTTTCACACCTTCTACCGTAACCTTCTGAGTCAGTATACAACAGTGTCTTACTGGACGACATGTTCCGTGCACGGTTGGTGAACTGCTTCTGAAGGATTACGTTCCCTGTTCTATCCAAAGGCCTAGTGAACTGTCGTTGTCCGTGCAAACGCGAGAGGATTGTGCGAACAGTGATGGGAGAGGTTTCTACGTCCGTCGGCGTGCCGCTAGGAACCTTTCAAAAAAAAAATATATATATATATATACCATGCGGCTTCCAATATGGCATCGAAAAGCACTATGTCAAAGGCACCATCGATATCTAAGAAAACACCCAAGCAGGATTGCTTTTAAGTGAATGCTTTCTCGATATCGTAAAAAACTTTGAGTAAAAGAGTCACAGTGGACTTTTCAGATTGGTAAGCATGTTGGTTCACATGAAGAGGCACATTGGCCAGATGAACATCACGGATGTGATGATCGACAATGCATTCTAAGCATTTCAGAATAAAAGAGGTCGAACTGATAGGTTTGTAACTCTTTGCTTCTTCATACGACGCGCGACCCAGTTTCGGAATAAACTTTAGTAATATCCCGCCAGGATTTGGACATATACCCTGTAGCAAAACTGCAAACAAGTAGTTGTTTCAAAACATGTTTGAAATGATCAAATCCCTTCTGAAGCAAAATAGGATGAATCCCATCTGCCCCAGGAGATTTGAAAGGAGCAAAGCTATTAAGTGCCCATTCAATCGATTCATAAGTTATGATTCTTCGAGCCGAAGCTAAAGAATCATAACTACAAGAAAAAAAACATCAGGTTCATCCGAAGATGTAATATCCACACATCCGGGGAAGTGTGTACTGAATAAACATTCCAAAACTTCCTCATCAAAGGAAGTGAAATCACCATTTGGCAAACGAAGTTCGTTGGCTGTAATCCTTAGATTTTGCAAGGCTTTTGTTCAACCGACTGATTTCACTCAGACTGGAAACATTTGTACAAAGGTTTTTCCAGCCGGATCGTTCAGCAGACCGAAGAGCTTTCTGGTAGGCCTTGCGAGCCGACCTGAAAGCCTCCGATACAGCCGAACGTCGTCTGTTCCAGCTCTTTCTACATTGCTTCTTGAACTTCGCCAGATCAGAGTTCCACCAAGGGGTTCCTCTTGTGGTCTTCACATACCGCAAAGGGCATGCTTCTTCAAATCTTCCATGATGAAGGTCGTTTTAGTATCTACGTCATCATCCAAATCACTTGGAGTGTCAATGGATGGTGAGTATCCATAAAAGTTGGCTGCAACCAAATCAGTGAAGAGATCCCAGTTGGTTGACCGGGGGTTCCTGAAACGCAAAGTTTGCGAAGTAACATTCGCATGTTCAAAAAAGATGTAGCGATGGTCAGATAAAGATTCTTCATCTGACACAAGCCAATTGGTCAGCTCGTTACTAATTCAACTAGAGCAAAGCGTTATGTCTAACACTTTTTTTCTGGCAGATACTATGAAGGTTGCCAGGTTGGGCGGTTGCCTATGTTAAGTAATCCCAGATCTGTACTTCTTAAGTATTCCATCAAACTGAAGCTTCTCAAGTTAATGTCTGAGCTGTTCCAGAAGATATGGTGAGTATTAGCATCATTGCCAACACTTAGCGGAAGGCTTTTTGAAGTGTAGTATGCG
The DNA here is from genome assembly GCF_035046485.1 of Aedes albopictus. Taxonomy (NCBI): domain Eukaryota; kingdom Metazoa; phylum Arthropoda; class Insecta; order Diptera; family Culicidae; genus Aedes; species Aedes albopictus. The sequence continues at coordinate 120,201,844 of NC_085136.1, read as the reverse complement.
ATGACTTGTTTGAGAACATTCGTAAGGGATAGTTCATCATGCGGTAAATAAACCGAACAATAGACGTATTTCCTGTTGGGGTTTCCAACTGATATATTGATTGTGATAGCACATACATCTCTAGTAGTTAGTTCAGAGACGAGTGTAGCAACAATTGCGTTGTTGACAAGCACACAGGCACAGCACACATGCCTCGATGACACGCGAGTTTGCCATTTCATTTTTACTGAGGTTCACATGGTTTCCTAGAAAGAAATTACCCTTACGAAAGTAAGGTTCTTAGACTAAGGCCACTTGGGCTGTACCATTTTGCATAAGTCTGCAAAGATTGATCGTTGCTGTTCTTTTATCCCTTTCGTGACGGAGCGCAAAAAAGTGAAATCTCCATACAAATTGCTCAACTTTGGCTCTCCAGAACTCTTAGATTTCCCAAAAAAGTAATTATTATTTTTACTCATTTGAAAGAACTACTCTTTATCTTTTGATTTCTAGCGTTGACTACTTAGATAAATCGGAAATAAATAATATGCGACAGATAAAACTTTTTCATGTTTTACCGTTTTTGCCCACTTTTTGTTTACCTTGTTGTGGTAAATTTTACAGGCAACGTAAACAAAAGTTTATTTCACACATACAAGTATAAGTAATGGCTGATTTAGTGGAACAATTTACATCATATAAAACAAAGTCTAAACAGATGAAAAAAATATGCAAAACTGTTACCGCTCAACAGCACAATTGTGTTGGTTCGTCACGAAAGGGTTATGCTGAAGATTGATCTGAGCTATCCTAACCGCAGCCACTACCCAAACTAGGCAAGATTAAACTTTGTACAATCACTACAAAAGAACAGCAAATAAAACCAGATCGGTTGGAAAACGCCAAAGGCGAAGATACACAGAATACACTGTGTAAATCGCATAATGCGAAACCATATAGGTGACCATTTAAACTAATTAACAACATCTTCATAATCCCGCCCTTATTTAGCATCAAGTTTGACACTAAAGAAGGGCAGCTGATTGTCTCGGAGAAACACAAGGTACTGCGCTATTGCTCCGGCTCGTCCCGCGAGGGCAAACTACTGTGGAGGGCGCCCTGGTATTCTACAGGCTCCGTTCTCGATAAGGTTTTGATTAACCCCCCCCCCCCCCTAACCATTCATTCCTAGACACGGTTAGCAAATAGCCGCATCACACCAAAGAAAAGAAGTTGATATTGATGATCAACTTTTTTTTCATTTATTTAGTTAACATCAAATTCATGATAATACTGAATCAACAATTTGCCGCCATAATACTCGATTTGCAGCTGCAGCTCTCCAACGTCGGTCACGCCCAGCACTCGCCAGATCACGTTCCACCTGGTCCACCCATCGTGCTCTCTGCGCTCCACGCCTTCTTGTACCAACCAGATGGTTAGCAAACACCAACTTTGCAGGGTTGTTGTCCGGCATTCTTGCAACATGCCCTGCCCACCGTATCCTTCCGGCTTTTGCCACTTTTTGGATGCTGGGTTCGCCGTAAAGTGCAGCGAGCTCGTGGTTCATCCTTCTCCGCCACACACCGTTCTCCTGCACGCCGCCGAAGATCGTCCATGTCTCGTGTCCGTAGAGAACCACCGGTATTATTAACGTCTTGTACATGGTACATTTGGTGCGGGGGTGAATCTTTTTTGATTGCAGTTTCTTCTGGAGCCCATAGTAGGCACGACTTCCACTGATGATGCGCCTTCGTATTTCACGGCTCACGTTGTCAGCCGTTAGCAAGGAACCGAGGTAGACGAATTCTTCTACCACCTCGAAAGTATCCCCGTCTATCGTAACATTGTTGCCAAGGCTTGTCCTGTCTCGCTCAGTCCCACCTACCAGCATGTACTTTGTCTTGGCCACATTCACCACTAGTCCGACCTTTGCTGCTTCACGTTTCAGGTGGGTGTACAGTTCTGCCGCCGTTCCCAAATGTTCTAGCAATTATATCCATGTCATCCGCAAAACAGACAAATTGGCTGGATTTCGTGAAGATCGTACCCCGGCTGTTGAGCCCGGCTCGTCGCATAACACCTTCCAGGACGATGTTGAATAGTAGGCAGGAAAGTCCATCACCTTGTCGTAGTCCTCGTCGAGATTCGAATGAACTGGATAGTTCACCCGAAATCCTCAAGCTGTTCTGCACACCGTCCAGCTTTGCTCTTATCAGTCTAGTCAGCTTCCCGGGAAAGCTGTTCTCGTACATAAGTTTCCATAGCTATGTGCGGTCGATACTGTCGTATGCCGCTTTGAAGTCGATGAACAGGTGATGCGTTGGGATCTGGTATTCACGGCATATCTGGAGGATTTGCCGTACGGTGAAGATCTGGTCCGTTGTCGACCAGCCGTCGATGAAACCGGCTTGGTAACTTCCCACAAACTCATTTACTTTAGGTGAAAGACGACGGAAGATGATCTGGGATAGCACTTTATAGGAGGAATTCAAAATGGTGATCGCTCGAAAGTTCTCACATATTAACTTGTCGCTTTTTTGTGGATGGGGCAGGTTTTCCCTTCCTTCCTCTCCTCCGGTTTCCGGTAGCTGTTCGGTTTCCCAGATCTTGACTACTAACTGGTGCAGACAGGTGGCCAACTTTTCTGGGCCCATCTTGATGAGTTCTGCTGCGATACCGTCCTTACCAGCCGCTATGTTGTTTTTGAGCTGGTGTATGGTATCCTTAACTTCCCTCAGCGTGGGAGTATGTTCGTTCCCGTCCTCTGCTGCACCAACATAGTCATTTCCTCCGCTGCCGTGGTCCTCCGTGCCTACATTCTCTACGCCATTCAGGTGCTCGTCGAAGTGCTGCTTCCACCTTTCGATCACCTCACGTTTGTCCGTCAGGAGGCTCCCGTCCTTATCCCTGCAGATTTCGGCTTGCGGCACATAGCCTTTGCGGGATGCGTTGAGCTTCTGGTAGAACTTTCCTGTGAACGGCACAGCAGTTCCATTTCCTCGCACTCCGCTTCTTCCAGGCGGCGCTTTTTATCTCCCTGAAGAGACGGGTCTGCTGCTTCCGCTTCTGTCTGTATCGCTCCACATTCTGTCGGGTTCCATGCTGCAGCATTACCGCCCGCGCTGCATCCTTTTCCTCCAGAACCGTTCTGCACTCCTAGTCGAACCAATCGTTTCGTCGACTCCGTTCTACGTACCCGATAGTGCTCTCGGCTGCGTTGTTGATAGCTGCTTTGATTGTACTCCAGCAGTCCTCTAGAGGGGCTACATCGAGCACACCCTCGTCCGGCAACGCGGCTTCGAGATTCTGCGCGTATGCGGTGGCGACATCCGGTTGCTTCAGTCACTCTAGATCGTGCCGGGGCGGCCGCCGGTAATGTACGTTGTTAATAACGGAGAGTTTTGGGCGCAGTTGAACCATCACCAGGTAGTGATCAAAGTCGATATTAGCGCCACGATAGGTCCTGACGTCGATAATGTCGGAGAAGTGCCGTCCATCAATCAGAACGTGGTCGATTTGCGATTCGGTTTGTTGTGGTGATCTCCAGGTGTAACGGTACGGGAGGCTGTTCGTCAGCTGGTGGGCGCTGAACTTTCCAATCGTCGATCTGATTTCCTCCTGCTGGCCTACCTGAACGTTTAGATCCCCTATGATGATCTTGATGTCGTGGTTTGGGCTGCGGTCGTACTCGCGTTCGAGCCACGCGTAAAATGCGTCTTTGTCATCATCAGTGCTTCCGGAGTGTGGGCTGTGCACGTTTATTATGCTAATGTTGAAGAATCGGCCCTTGATCCTCAACCTGCACATTCTTTCGTCGATCGGCCACCAACCGATCACGCGCCTCTGCATGTCGCCCATCACTATAAAAGCTGTTCCCAGCTCACGTGTGTTGCCGCAACTTTGGTAGATGGTATGATAACCTCTAAACGTTCGCACCATAGATCCCGTCCAACATACCTCCTGCAGCGCTACGATTCCGAACCCGCGGTCCTTTCAGTATATCGGCGAGTATGCGGGTGCTCCCGATGAAGTTGAGAGATCTGCAGTTCCACGTACCGAGCTTCCAATCGCAAGTCCCTTTTCGTCGCTGTGGTCGTCGCCATTGGTATCGGTTCGCATTCTTCTCTTGTTGATTTTCCGGTGCTAATCTTTTTTACGGCTGGCTCGCAGGACCTGACACCAACCCACTGACCCAGGGAGCTGGGCTTACCTTCCCGGAAGCTACGGGTTCTGCATTGGCATTTCCTCCAACTACAGTGCTAAATAGCTAGGCTCAAGCGCCAGTCTTCGCCGGGGGTGGTGTTTTTAATGGGCGCCCAGGAGATAATATTTACCTGAGCTTCCACCCCCTGATGATCAACTTTATACGGGGTTAAACAGCCGGCAAAGGAGTTCAGTAAGAATTCCTAAAGCAATCCCAGCAGGAATTCCTGGATAAATTCAAAATCACGGATAGACTATATCAAGTCACTACTGTAGTAGGAATTCCATCAACATCTTATGAATTGCACCAGAATCTCGCCATTTTTTTAAGAATGGTTGAAATTTCGCCACCTGGGTCCAAACACAATTTCGAGATCAGCTACTTGCATAACATTACCAATAATGCCATTCACGGCTATAAGGCAGCACGCTGTCTTCTCTGAACGGCCTTGAGGCTGTGCCAGGTGGTCCATTGCGTGGATCATTGTGTGGTAAAAGTAGAAATCGACAACCGCGACTGCGACGACGAAGACGCCGATGACGGTCGACGTTCGGCGGAAAAGGCACCAGAAAACGTGCTTCATAATTGATTAAATCAATTTCACCACCGTCGCTCGCCACCGATGTTGCCGTTTCACGTGAGGCTGCTGTGTGGCTAGTGGCTGACTTTTACTGGAAATCCGGCTCCTAATATGGCCACCGCAAGCGCACTTACCGGCGGGCGAAAATAAAAACTGAAAGCTTTTCTCTCTCTCCTAGTAGGTAGCACACAGTAGTGCTAGAGCTAGAGTGTGTGACAGAGTTGCTTCGCTCACGAAGAGGACCCTGCCTGATTGCCGGACGAACCGAGCCGAGCCGGGCCAGGCCGGTAGAAAGTAATTGGATTTTGTAATATGAAACATGCATAAGTTGCGCTAGGTCTATCTCGGCCTGAAGGTTCGGCCCCAGCGATGCGCAAACGAGTGTGTATTCATGAAAGTGAAAGAAGGAAAATTGCTTGTGCTTCCCACTTACCGGTTACACGGCGAAAAAATATTGATGTAATGCCGTACCTTTCCATTTTGATCGCGTCGCAGACATGACGCACAGCAACGATTGTCGGACAGACTGACGAACTATAAAAAATGGGTGACGGGATTCGAACACTGGTCCCCTTTGGCGAGCGAGGACCGCGCCGCATCTCACTAGGTCACCAAGTTGAAACGTGAACGATGCTTTCATTTTAGATTATTAAACATTTTAGACGCCTTTCAGAGAATAAATTATGTTACACTATAATTTCTTCAATTTTGTTTAGTGTATGAACAGCGAAAGGCAGCACGAATCAGCAACGCTGGTGTTGTGGCAGAGGGATCGATTTTCTACGAATTGTGCCCCTAGCTCCCCAACCATTCCATTTAGCTGTACTCACCAAGGAGACGGAAAACTTTTGCACGTGCAAAGACACTTGCAACAAGTTCTTAATCTTCTGTTGTGTTTCTGTAGCCTCCTACCACTACTAGCCAGAGATACAGAGGCAACTGTCAATAATAGCAGTCTGACATGCAACACATCAATCTACGCGCCTGTGCCAAAGCTTTAAGCAGCGACCAACCGCAAAGGTAGACATTATTCGTTCCGGCGATGAGATGGAATCGTGAATACATTTGGACTATTTGGTAACAAGCTCCCAACATGAGAGATCTGAATTGTAATTTCACCGTACCACTAGCGCACCAGCCATAAATTTCGATGTTTTACGGCGATAGCGCGTCCGTATCATAAACGAGGCGTCCGTTGTTGTACTACATCACCACCGTGTCGGTGTCGGTTGCAATTTTCCCATCAAAGAAATAAGTGGGAGTTAAAGTGGTCGAATCTTATCAGCTTGACGAACGTTGCTTTACAGTGCAATTTGGGATATAATTTTGCATCGGAATTTTGGGAATGTTTTCCCTGTTGTACAGAAACTTGTACGTTTTAAAGAGTTTGGTTCAAGCAAGACAGGAAGCTCTTCTGGACTCTGGTCTCCATAGTTTATTTGAAACAATGAGACGTAATATTCGCCTACAATTTTTAATTAAAATTATAGTTTAACGTGCCGTTCCCTCCCCCTGGATATTCAATCTTGACGCGATGGGAGGGCTTAACCCATTAGCACTTTAGTGCCAGTTTATTCACCACCGCTTGGACTTTGAGCTAGATATATCTGGTTTACGAGTTGAGCGCAAGTGAAGGAATCGGCCGTAAGTGCTAATGGGAACCAAAGGAGTATCCGTTGTGCATTTATCACAAGTTCAAGACAAGTTATAATTCAGCTTGCATAGACCTAATCTTTGTATTTATTGAATTTTCTCAAATTTAACAATAATTGTTAAATTTAACGTAACGCAAGAGTGGGTAGGGGAGGTCTCTGCGTTACACTCATCATTTATCACTTGAAATCGAAAGTACACAGGACAGGGGACGCTAGGATAAGTTGACTTACAGCCTTACAGATTGGATTCATTACAATTTGAAAATTATGGACTGATTAGGTAAAGATAAAACTGTTGATTATAGGAGTTTATATTTGTATTTTTTTGTATGGGTTTTGTGAATTTATAAAAGTTGACAAATAATCATTAGGGGTATTCACGAAACAGATTAAATTGCTGCGTAAGCCATGATTTTCTGCTTATTTGAAATGTTTCACGTTTTTGCGAAAGAAATAATCAAAGATTGCCTTGGTGATCGCGACGTTTAATCAGTTTAATCAGTTTACGCTGTTTAGTGAATCCCCCTATTATCATTTTTCAGTTGACTGAACTTTTTTGTTTTTATATCTTAGACGGTATTATTTCACTGATCAAAAAAAAAAGCAGGAATTTAGTTAGGACTTAGGACGGTTGACAATGTAAAGGGTTACGATGGATATAATATTACTTTGGACTGAGATGATCACAGATATGCAGAAGACGATTAGCGAAATTAGGAACACAATTTGATACATTATTGACTATATTTTGACAAATAGGGTTTGACATTTTTTTTACAATATCGAATGGAAGCTCAAAAAGTGTTATCTAACACTAATATGAGAGTTATTTGGGGATGATGCTGGTGCTGTCAATGACTAACATCGGTTATTGACACTATTGGTAATCAGCTTGAAATAATTTTCAGAATGTATTATAAAATAATTGAGGATATTATCTGAATATTGTTTGGGGAAGCTGCCAGAAAAACTAGTTGCCCATATCGGCTAAAAACGTTAGCTCTGGTAGCTGTCTTCGAATAATTTTCAGAAATATCAAATGTTTAAACATTAGCTACGACACATTTTTTTTTGTTTTTGCTCTTTGTATATTTCTTAAGAATAGTACTCTGAAGGCGTTAACATAGACATAGACACCCTTTTTTTATCTCTGAATGTTGTCCAGTGACCTCGGAGATTTTCGATTATTGAAATATTGTTCAATTATCAAATCATCTTTGGAGCTTCCATTCGATCAAAACACTAGTGCGATGGGAAAAGTTAAAAACAGTATTTTTAAAAACTACTACGACCCAATGCTAATTACTACACACTTTGCTCAAGTTGACGACATCGTCTAGTCCATCGTGAGTATTGGTCCTAGTAGGGGGAAAGTTGGGAAAGGGTCCAGGCTTTGCTATCAGCTGTCCTGCAGCTCCACCTGATCACTCTTCAAAAAAAAAAAAAAAAATTATAGTTTAACGTGCCGTTCCAACAGGGACAGAAGCATTCAGTTCTGTGCTCATAAAGCCATTAGAGTAATGCGGGGCAAAAGTTCGCACGGGGCAAAAGTTCGCAGTGGGTCTTTTTCTGAGCATGAGTTAAGAACCCAAACAAATCTGTATGGGTTCGACACATAATCAGGTCAGCTACTCGTCAATAAAATTTGGAACGATTTCGTTATGGTTTGGCAGAATTATGCGAAAAAATGTGTTTCTAGGGGTTTTGATAGAATTTTTGGACCTTTTAGAATAAGAATTTGTAGTAACAGGAAGAAGAAGAATCTCATAACCTCTTTATGCACAGGGAAAAATTTCAACTCAGAGGCTGAGTTGGCCTTACTCAGAAATCGAAAAATCCTTTGTTTTCTTACTCAGTTTCCGTTAAAAGTGGGACAACCCATTGCCAATGGGTTGTCCCACTTTTAGCCGAAACTGAGTAAGAAAACAAAGGATTTCTCGATTTCTGAGTAAGGCCAACTCAGTCATTGAGTAGAAATTTTTCTCGGTGTGTCGGAGAATCGTTATTCCATAGTAGTTCGCGAGGTGCTCTCGAATAAACGATAAACTACTAGTGCTTCTTGCAGAAAGGGTCATTGTTAAAACCTCGACAGTGGGGCAAAAGTTCGCAGTAGGGTTTTTTGCCCTATTCCCGGCACAACATGTAAACAAAATTATTTATAACCTAAATTCACAACGAAACGACTGTTTTCAACCACTTCTTCCGTCTGAATCTGATACCTTATTGATTGAACTTGTTGTTAACAGTAATTGTTGTGAAGATTTTCTGCCGGAAAGTTGATTTTGAACGAGTTTACTGCACCTAGTCCAGCACCAATTCTCGGCACCAGTGCCGAACTTCCAGCAAAATCAAATGAGAAATCACTTCGGCACCCATCTTTGTGCTGCCGAAGTGCACCCGTCTGCGAGTAATATTTGTTTTGAGCACTTGTGCGGCTTCAGAGTGAAAGTGTAGCTCATTGACTGTGGATTCCGTTGCGAAAAGGTTGCGGGAGACGATTACCTACGGAAGGGCGTTTGGAAAATATGCGGCAAGTGATATTTTGATTTGTTTTGCTGTGAGGTGCCGGAAATTGACGCGGGTGCCGAAGTAGTTCGAAACCCTAGCTGTGGGGCAAAAGTTCGCACTAGATTTCTGAGTCTAGTACATCAATATAATTACAGAATCTTTGAAGCAATGATAATTTCGTATAGAAACTACTATATATGCATAACATGAGTAGTATGCACCCTGAAATCGTTGCGACAGAGGGTCTGAACTTAGTCTTGTAAGAAGATTGATTGTAAAGCAAACATTATGTTCACGCATTTAAATCAATAAATAAAAAATGGCTAAAAAACATTTTTAAACATTTTCTTTGTCATCCTCGTCGTGTCTTTTCGTATGTTTCTGAAGGTCTTATGTTCATCTAATTTATCGGGGTCTTTCATAGCTTAGTTTGTAAATTCACATTTATAATCCATCACCATACTGACGGGGATAAGATTCGATAACAGTCCCGTTCAACAGTTTTGCTGCATATTCGATTTTTTTTTCATTCATTTTGTGCAACACCCTATCTCTATGATTACCCCACAATGTATTTTGACAACTTCAGTAACGCTGTAAAGGACAGCTCTTAGTTAATGGTTATGGAAGTCTTCATAAAACACATTCTATACAAAAGTTGAACACCAGGTCGTATTCCAGTTGGGTCGTAGTTCTAAGAACAGAAAGAAACAGATTTCATGGCTAGAGTGAAACGATGAACATGAATTAACATGAAATAAATGAACATCACACCAATAAACTACCCTGTACAAAGTGCGAACTTTTGCCCAGCATAATGCGAACTTTTGCCCCCACTATGGGGCAAAAGTTCGCATTGGAGTACTTGTTTTAAAAATTGTATTACTAAAACTACACGAGGAACGCGAAAAAATCTAGCACTACGTTTTGAAGGCAACATGATAGGGACCCGTTTAACGATACTATTTTCTTTTCGTTCAATAGTTATCTTGTGAAGTCTGTTAGGTGCGAACTTTTGCCCCGCATTACTCTAATTGAGAGCTTTCTTTGTCAAACGACTCTTCATTCTAATTTCTTTGACGTTCTTGAATACATATTATATACGACATACACATGCAAAAATGTTGATTGTCAAAAAAGCTATAAATTAACACTGTAGAAAAGCTCATAGAACATTAAGCTAAGATGCATGCTCTGCCCCTGAAAGAAGATTAACGATTTCCCGAAAAATCGACCAAAAATCAAAATACCACACGTTGGCAATTCTCTCCGCAACCAGTCCGCCATTTACATAAAGTCTAGGATTTTAATTGTTCTTGCTTTTCCGCTGAAATATGATAGAAAACGGATGAAAACCACTTTGGTTGAGATGCATTGATGGACCCCTTTCTTCAGTTGGCACTATTTAAGATTCCCTGTTAACTTTCTTGTACAAAAGTCATCGGTTCTACATGCATAACGCATGCGTTTGAATAAATTCATGCTTGCAGATTATCGAACCTGCAAGCGTAATCAACCTTGAACGTCTTGAAGCCCTTTTGAAACCGCCTTAAATTCCCATGAAAAGCATTGGAACGCTCAGCTGAGAGCCTACGAAGCAAATTTAAACTTCGCTGAAACCTCCTGAAACGCCCTGATACGCCCCGCAATGCCTGAAAACACGCGAAGCTCACCTGAGAGCCGGTGCAGCTCCCAAATTTCCTTCAGAAACCTCCTGAAACGCCTTGTTACGCCTCTGCCTATGAAGCACCTTCTCAGAAACCTCCCGAGCCTATCAACCCACTTCTCGAAAACCTCCTGGAGCGCCCTGACACGCCCTGAAATACCTTTGAAACCCTCGTGAAAATCACCTGAGGGCTTAAAAAACCCTTTAGGAGGTTTCCCTCCTAAAACGCATTGGAACGCTTCTGAAACGTCTATCAAACCCTCCTGAAACCCCCGTGAAGCTCACCTGAGAGCCTGTGAAGCCCCTTTGAAACCTTCTGAAACGCCCTGAAATGCCTTGAAACGCTTCTTACCCCAAAATCCCTTGAAACCCCTCTGAAACCCCGCAGAAATCACTTCTTAAACTCGTCTGAATATGGAAAATACGAAATTAGAACTTTTTTCCAGACATGCCTCCAGGGGGATTCCTACTGGAATCCTGGCAGGAATACTTTCCGGGATTGTTTCTGGAATATGTTTAGATTTCCTGTTTAGAATGCTTCAGAAGGTGCTGTCGGGATTCTTCCAGATATTTCTCGCAGAGCTTTTTCAAGATATTCCAGTATGTATTCTTCAAGAATTCCTATTGGAAACCCTTCAGTAATTCATGGCGAGGTCCCTCCAGAAATCCGTGCTGCGATTCTTCCAGGATTTCTGCTGGTATTTCTCCATGATTTTTTTTAATCAAAAAACCCTTTATTTCCCTAAGAATGTTTCCTCTTGTGGTAGCTCCAGAAGATTTTTTTGGGATTCTTCCAAAAATTCTTGCTGGTATTACTACAGGACTTTGCCCAGGAATTTCTACAGCAACTTCCCAGATATCCCCAGAAATTCCCGTAGAGATTTCTCCAGTAAATCCTAGAATTACTCCGCTGATTTTTCCAGGGGTTTTTCTAGGGATTCTTTCAGAATTTCCTTTTTGGGCTCCTTGAAGGATTCCTGCTAGGATTCTTCCCGAAGTTTTTCCCGAGATTTATCTAGGGATTTTTCCGTGAATCCCTCTGGGAATTTCTTCAACGAAATTCTCTATTGATGCCTTCAGTTATTTCTCCAGAAACTTCTCTAACATTTCGTTTAGAAATTCCTTTGGTGAATTCCGGGAATTCTTTTATAGATTTCTCTGTAGGGCGTTTCCTATAGATTTCTCAGGGATTCCTCTTGGTATTTCTACAAGAATATTTCTTGGTAATGATTCATGAATTTCTGTTGTGATTTCTCCCGGATTTTTTGCAGTGATTTTTCTGAAAAATTTCTTGCTAGAAGTTCTCCATTAGAGCAAGGGGAGTTTGTCATAGTGTGATCAGCAATAGGAAAATTCCGTACGAAGGGAGCAGGGGGGGGGGGGGTATGAAACCCCAATTTTAGCGTGACGTACTTAATGGGTACTCCCTTAATCAATGCCACAAATTCTTAAGCCATTTTTATTGGGATTCCTCCTAAAATTACTGCAGGTATTCACCCACATTTTTTTTTCAAGATCCGTGGATTACTTCAAGAATTTTATCTAAAATAATAACAGGGACTTCTTCAGAGATTTCAATAGGAATTCATCCAGTTATTCTTCTAGGAATAACTCCAGGAATATCTCTAAGTATGTCTCTAGGGATTTCTTCAGAAATTTTTCAAGGATTTTTTTCCGAGAACTCCGCTAGAGGTTTCTACATATATTACTTACGGGATAGCTTCAGGAATTTCTAGACGAATAGAGGTTCGTCATGTAATTCCTCCAGCAATTTCGGCAAAAAATACTCCAGAAGTTTCACCTGGCATTTTACCAAGGACTTCTCTAGTGATTAATCATAGGATTTTTAGAGGTTACTATACGGATTCTCCACTGAGTTACCTCCAAAAAGTATTTTTTATAACAAATACTTAAATAAACTAAATAACACAGTCAGGTTTTTTTTTACGCGGGGGATTTTTTTTTTCCTCCCCTGTTGGGGAAATTAAGCCACTGCGTCCAATAGGCTGAACTTTTGTGGCATGTCCCGTTTTTATATTCGCATCTAGCCAGCTAATTACCATGTGTCAAGTAATCAGCTACTGCCACGACGCGTCGTCTCCCAGTCAGGTGCAATGGAATTGATAAACTCCAAGACCTTCCCAGGTTTTGCAGACCAGATCTCACTGGGTTGCAAGCAACCACTATTTAGAAATCTTTGCCTGCGCGTGTATAAAGCACCACAACTGCAAAGCAGATGTTCCGAGGTTTCACGTTCCGTATTACAGAAACGACAGATATCACTCTGAATATGGCCAATATTTTTCAAGTGATACCTGCTCGGGCAGTGTCCAGTTACTAGGCCAGTGTATCCCGAGCAGAGGGGAATATCAAATTAATAACTACGAAATCACAAAACCTGTTTTTATATCTTGTTTTGTTATTATTGAATTATCAAGGCATTACGTTTCCATAACATGTTTTGTTGGACAATCTTATTTTGTTATGACCAAGCAATTGGTATGCAGCCCTTAAATAACATTTCAATATTACATTCTGTTGTGGAACAAGTTTGGTTATTATTGTATTATTGAGAGTGCACCAATACTGTATGGTATTGCTATCTAAACTAAATCAAATTTTGAAACAAAACCTACGTCATTCTACAACGTTATTTACAGCATTTGAGGGAAAGCAACTGCATATTCACTCATCAATTTGTCTTCCTCTTCCATTTATCATTACATCCAAACTGAGACAAAGTGCATGCCCCATATCACTAGCTAGTATTCCGTGGGAAAAAGTTTGCATAATGCACCCGAAAAACTGTTTAACGATTTTTTGAAAAGTGCGCAAAGTTAGGCCCTAGGTGCGCAAAGTATGGTACGCTTACGGTATCACATTTGATAAGAGGTGTGGTATATTACGTGACATGGAGGTGCTGTAATGTGTACAAAACAAAGTCCCTGTTGGGCGGCGCGAGGTTTTGCTAATTTTCTGAAATTGACTGAGTTGTAGCTGAAAAGTACCCAAAATACCAGCCACTGCCCAAGTGGCGCAGTACCCTGCATACATCTAAACGAGAACATAGCAGACGATATTGAAGGTTTTTAAGGTTTTCAAAGGGACGTTCCAGATTCCGCCTTTGACATGTGAATTTCAATGATAAAAATGTCAAACTTATGGAGTAAACTTGTTTGAACGAAGCTAATACAGGCAGCTGAATCCAAAATTGTAGATGGTTTTGAATGGGATTTTTCAGAAATATTTTGTATTTCACATGTTTTCCCTGTCGTTCCAGAGGATGAAGTCGGATCTACCTATTTGAAAGATAGGTACATGAATAGTTGAAAATACACCTATTAGGGAAGAGAGAAACTGAAGTTCGCATTCTCACATGTTGGTCGAAATATATAGAATTCTCAGCCATCACGAAGTCATATATGATGTAGAATAGGATGCTAAAGTGGAGGCCATACCCGACTAGATGAACATAACAAGAATATATCATAATTATATCTTAATGTGATTTAACTAACAAATTATGTTATAATTTTGTTATGACATGGACTGTTTCAAACTTTTTCAAACTAAATTATAACAAAATATATTATAATCTTTTGTAACTAGTTTTGTTACAAATAAATCAGAACAAACTCTGTTATAACTTTGTTATTTTTGCAACTGAAAAAAAATAATCAGTTGCAAAAATAACATAATTATATCAGAATATGAAATAATTTTAATTTTTAGCTATATTACAAAAAATGAGAAATTTGATTAAGTATTCGTTTTTTTTTCATTGCTTGTAGAGCAAAAGGTCGATGGATAGCAGGTAAAAGATCAGAAAATGCTTATAAGGAAACAGCTTTATTCTATGTAATTGAAAAATTAAAAAAAAAAACATTCAATTGCTGTTGAGGGGCTGCAGTTTTGCTTGTTTTTCATTGCGTAGAATGCCAGAAGCGTATCCGGCTACCCTCAAAACTGAAAAGTACTCATATTTTTCAACTTTGAACCAATTTAAGTGAACTTCGTCTCGCTTGAATAAGAAATCTTTTTTTTTTTTTATTGATTGGTTATGCGAATTTTCTGGAACATATCCTTATGCTATTGAGGGGCCCAGATGCAAAGAGGTGTAAGTGGTCGTTTTGTCGAGTTTGAGTTGAACATATCAAAAAATCTTCAGATTTCAAGCTCACAGGAACTTTTTAAAGATTATTTTTATGATGATTAGAAAAATTACAGTAAATCAGAGAAAATTGGGTTGATATTGAAACTCCATACATTTTGAATGGCATGAAAAACTGGTGAAAAACTTCAAAGCTCATTTACTCGAAAGTGGGTTTTTGTAACTTACACCCCTTTGCTTCTAAGCTCCTCTATTCTAATATCGGCGTTGTTGGAGTTAGCGTATTGAAAAGATATGGTCTCTCGTGAAACATGCTTCGTAATTACTTTGTTAAAAACGCTTTGACATCCACGTGCAGTACAACAGAACATGTGCTCGATGAACAAATTGAGATTTGAATTATGAAAATGCTACGGTCAACCTTGGCTTGGTCAGCCAAAGCAAAATCAAGAAATTGACATTTATGCTTCGTAATGATTACTTTGAAGTCAATACTTTGGGCCTAGGCTGGGCAGATATGCTATTATTATTATTATTAATATTTATTAAAGACACTTTACCACTTATGTGGCATTCGTGTCTGGAGATATGCTATTGGTGATTTGATGGTGCATGAAGAAGAAGAAGAACGATGGTGTTTTGAAAAATCCTATCCCTACCACACAGGAGAAGATTTTAAAATGCCTCTATAAAATCTAAAACAAAATCTAATTAAAAACGGTTTGATGTACGGTGTAAGACTTTGGACGGACTACATATAGAACGTATAAATTTAAATTTAACATTTTTTTCTTGGTAAGGTACTTAATTTGTACCAATCACCAATTGGGTTTTAAAATTAAGAATAATATATTGATTTTTTGATTTTATTCGAAAGAGCACCTTTTTTAAGCCAGTATGATTTTTTCAGGTTTTTAAAACTTTATTTTGATACCTAAATTCAATTACAAAAAGATTTTTTGAAATCACCTTTTGACAGCTGGGCAACTGCTTGACAGCTCCGCCCAGTACGAAATGCGACGAGGGGTGATTCGACAAATCGCTCCCATACAAACTTAAATCGATTTTTAAATAGGTTCCCGGGCACCAAAGTTCATGAAAATTTCGATTTCGGCTCAGTTTGGCATGTAGATTGTGAATATGGAATTATCTCAACACCACTAAAGAAGCCAATTGCAGCTGGTCTATGGAAAATTCCACGTGTATGGCAATTCGGGTTTTTTCTTAACTCACGATGACCAGATCGGTTCAGTCGGATTTGTTTTTGATGGAAAAAATAAATCTGGATCAAATGAGAACAATATTGTCAAAATCGGAGAAAATTTATCGCAGATATAACCGTCCATTACATAGTTTACCTTCTTTATTTTATTGTCTGCTGTTTCATATTATGAAGTAAAAAATAAAGGCATTGCAACTTCTAGAAATTTCATCAATCAGACTCTTCCGTATTTTTTATTTTATTCATTGCTATAATTTGAGTTTTGGGTAAATATAGCATCATAGCTATTGATATGTTTATCTTTGTATTAATTTCCTTCTTTCAATATCCCAGTCCCGTAACGGTGCCAAATTCCTATCACATTTCTACGCCCAATTCTTATAGGTTAAGTAAAATTTTAGCTTCAAAAAGTGATACATCTGCAAATGAGTTTTTTTTTTATCTCAAAATTGAGTAAACTCAGTTGAATTTATATGTCATTTTGACAGTACTGCTATTCTAACCTCTAATTATAACGTCAAAAAGTACCGATCAGACTATGTATTACGAAGTAATGAATGTTAGTGAGAGTGGAGATAGCAAATATGGTACCTACTAAATAATTCTAATCAATAAAAATGTCAACTATACAGACAATTCTGCTCAATTGATGATTGCATTTGTCTATTATAACTTTTTTCTTTCGATCTATTATTATTCGATCATATATTGTTTGACATTATGTCATAAATATCTTTTTTCATTACTAAAAATAATCTAAAACAGATTAAAACTAAACAGCATCTGCAGAAGTAATCATATCGGCATATGATATAATTACCTTTCACCTTCGCTCGCGTAGGTACGTGTATAATCGCCGTTCTCACAACGCGAACAAAACAAAAAATCATCTCCGTCTGGAAAGAATCTTTGTCGCCGCCAAAATGCACCCCATGACGAAGCTCAATCATAAATAGTCGACTAGCAACTTTTTTGTCGTTCTCTTTGTTCCGAAACAGCCGACGACGGGCCATGCGAACGCCACCACTGTTATTAGTGTTAGGCTGTGACCATAGTGGGTAAGGTGAGATGCGATCGGATGCGATAAGTTATGAGATGAGAAGAGGGAAGTTTGATAGGCCATAGTGCATGAGGTTTTCAATGAGGGTGCGCATGTTGTTTTCACATCCTTTTTCGCCTATTTCGTGCGCATCAACGACTCGCGTGATTTGATCGATGAAGTCGCTTGTATGTTGAAGCGCTTCTTTGGATGTGGGTAGTAAAATAATCGTTTCATCTGTAAGGCTGTGACCATAGTGGGTAAGGTGAGATGCGATCGGATGCGATAAGTTATGAGATGAGAAGAGGGAAGTTTGATAGGCCATAGTGCATGAGGTTTTCAATGAGGGTGCGCATGTTGTTTTCACATCCTTTTTCGCCTATTTCGTGCGCATCAACGACTCGCGTGATTTGATCGATGAAGTCGCTTGTATGTTGAAGCGCTTCTTTGGATGTGGGTAGTAAAATAATCGTTTCATCTGTAAGATCGGAAAGATAAAATGCACCTGCTTTTTGTTTTGTGCGGGCTGTTTTATTTTTGCTATAACTTAGTCAGTTTTGATCCTGTTGCAATAGCAAAAACCGACCAGTTCAAAAAACAAAGCTGGTGTAACTGTACAAGATTGAGATTATTGAATTAATTATTTGATAAAATAATGTATAAAATGTAATTATATCCGCGTGAGGGATGTCTTTATGTATACAGATATTTTTACTTTCCGGACTGAGGTATCTGAGTGTTGATTTCAATTTAAATCAATATGAGACTGTTATACTGATTTTCGGAATTAAAACTTTACTTTATTGTGCTGATCTCGGCAATAAGAAACAAAAATTCGGCAAGTATGTATTATTTAAGGGTATAGATTTTTTTTATTACAAAATTTTCGGCGACATCTACGAGAAAAGATGTCTCACAGGGTGTCTACTACCTGGAAAAACCTGGAAAACCGGGAATCCTCAGGGAATTTTATTTAACAGGGAAAAACCTGGAATACTCAGGGAATTTCTTGAGTACTTAGGGTAATTTTACTCCGAAAAAAAAAACCATTGGGTCGTATGAACCTGGTAGTAAAAATCCATATAGAAATTTCGCTACAAGGATTTTTTTTTCCAGAAATTCCGTCAGAATTTCTTTCTGGAACTTCTTTAACAATATCTTCTGGAATGTCTCCCAGGATTTCTTATAAAATTCCATTCCGCATTTTTGACGCTATTTTTCTTGGTATTCCTTTTTGATTTTTTCCGGAAAGGTATACTTCTGGATTCCTTCCAGGATTTCTGATTTCCAATCGATTTCTCCTGGAGTTTTTCACGGGGATGCTATTTCTTCTCAGAGTTCCTCCAGTGTTTTGCTCAAAGAAATCTTCGTAGGATTTCTACCAGAATTTATTCCGAATACTCTATAAGAATGTCTGTCGGGATAAATCGTGGAATTTCTTTCGACACTCCTCACGAAAATTTTACCCGATTCCTTCCGGTGTTCCTCTTGGGACTTCCCCAGAAGATCTTCACAGAACGTTTTTCAGAGTTGCTAAAGAAGTTATTCCTGGGGTTCCTACTAAAGTTTCTCCAAGGATTTCTGAAGGAGTTTTCACGAATTTACTGCAAGAGTTCCTCAAGAGATTTCTTTTATTTTTTCCTGTGATATCTGCAAACCATTGCTTTGGGCTTTCTTCGAGATGTTCTTCCTGGTCTCCTACAGGAATTTGTTAAAAGTTTTTGCGATGTTTATTTTGAAGTTTTACCTGAGATTTTTCTCGGAGTATCTCCTGGAACTTCTCTCAGAAGATCCTTCCGATGTTGGTCATGGGATGTCTCTCAGAGCTTTTCTTAATTAAAATACCCTGGATTTTCCCCTAAGATTTTTTTTCCAGAGTGCCTTCTGGGATTTCTACAGGAGTTATTGCTGATATTTCTCATTGAATTCTTCTCTTGCATATTTTCAGTGCCAGGCTGTTTCTTGTAGTTGTACCGGATTTCTTATAGTGATCCACCTGAGAGTTTTTACAGATTTTCTGTGCATTATTCCCAAAATTCTTCCCGGAATCTTTACCAGAAGTTGTCCCGAGATTCTGGATATTCCTTCAGGAATTTCTCCCAAAGTAATTGCAGGGATTCTTCTACGGGTTTTCCTCAGAATGTCTCCTGAGATGACTTACGAAATACCTTATAGGAAATTCATGGAGAAATATTCGAGGGAATTCAAATAAAATCTTGCGAGAAACTCCGCAAAGTGTTATTGAAGAAATCTCAACAGGAACTTCAGGAAAAACCTGAGAAAAAATGAGACATCTCGAAAAAAGTTCGAGATAATAGTAATCCCGAGAAAAAATATTAAGGACATCCAAGGAGGAATTCTGAAAACCATATGGAATCTTGAAAGCAGCTGCGGACGAAGTTCCGCGAGGAAAACAAGAGGAATATCGGAAAACTATCGGTAAAAATCCAATAGTTTATGGATAGCTGTCCCGGAAAACCGTTAAAAAAGGCATGGACACTGGCTTCAGCCGGCGGCTGTACCAATTGAACGAAACTTAACACCGAGTGGCTACGGATAAGAAGCTATTCTCGTGAAAATTTTCATCGGTCGGAGCGGGAATCGAACCCTCATCCACCCGGACTCTAACCGCATGGCTACGACATTCTTGAAGAAACGTTGAATAGTTTTAGATGGATCTTCAGGAAGAATCCAGCGAGAATCTCTAGTATATCGGAAAACCTTTGCAAGAAATATCGGGACGTACTCAAACAGATATCTCGTGTGAAAGAATCTTGCGGAAAGCCAGGAAGATACTTTGGAAGAAATTCCAGGAGTAATGCTCAGAAATATTGAAAGAATTTTTGAAGAGTAGGGGAACTTACGTATTTTCGGCAGTTTTGTTCTCTTCGTCATGGGGGGTTTTTTGAAACCTGTTGAACTCAGAGTTGGCATCAAATCCTTCCCAACCAAATTGAATATGATCAAGTTTCAGGCAATTTGACCGGCATAAATCCCTCATGACGAAGAGAACAAACCTGGCGATGATACCCTAAGTCACCCTTTATAATTTTTGGAAAATTTGGGTTATTTTTTTTAATTATAAACTTTCAAAATTTCATCTGGAAAAAACCTGGAAAACTCAGGGAATTTTATTTTGAGTTATGAGTAGACACCCAAGTACACAATATTCATCATATATTAGGTAAAAGAGTATCAATCGAAATCGATGTGACACTCTTTTCTAGTTTTGCCTGACAAAGAAAAAAGCAGAACCTTTCAATCAGAATTCTTTAAGCAATTTAGTTGAATACCATAAAACCCTTAAACTTTCTAACTTGCACATGAATAGCATGCACTGAACAAACGACCATAGCAAACATTGATCACTTCATTTAATCCCGAACATAGAAAATAAAATGTTTTTTATACACATATAATAACAAAAATATGCTGTAAAAAACTTAAACGATTTGATGGAATACTATTTTATATGCAATGAAATATGTTATTTTACGTGGCGATCGATAGACAGTATGATAAATTTTTATTACGTCTGGTTCATCAAAATGCAAGTCATGTGAAAAAGCATTGAGTTTTATTTAAAAACAACAACATATTAAGGCCGGACGGGACGGTGGTTGAATCGTCCGCCATTGCTCTGTTGTTAGTAAGATGCAAATCTCAACTTCTACTTCATATTATTCACTAAAAATTTGATCGTTCATTTGCTCAATTGTGGTGCACAATCGACTAAAGTTTCAGCTTCGTCAGTGCAGTGGAAATTGATATTTGCTTCTTCAAAATCGCGAGGCAAATTGTTAGAAAGAGACGGAAGATAGGAAAAATTACACGTCGTCCCGTGCGGCCTTAACGCATTTTATATTACCTACTAGCATTCCCAAAACACTAAATCCGCATTGCTTTACATACAAAACGAGCGCAGTCATAAAATCCATACCCGACAAGCATTCTCTTGCGTTCTCTTGCGTTCACATGCGTCGAAGCAGCTCCATCGCATTTCCGCACTCATCGCAGCTCATCTACTATGTACGGTTCATGCGTTCTGCATATAGTTTCCACAGAGTGTGCTTCGACGCTTATCCGATCTCTTATCTCTTTGCATCGCACCTTACCCACTATGTGCTCAACGTTACAGTGCACAGGTCTGCGCACCGCGATAGCGCTGTTGGTAAGAGAGAGAGGTTTATTGTTTGATCTTGCATTCAAATCTCTGTCTATTTTTGTCCTGCGACTGGCAAACATGAAATGGGGGAATAGGGAAACTGGCAATACGTAGAACCAGTAAAGCTTCTATCGTCCCTCACTGCAAGTGCTGTGATAGCCTCATTGGTAAAGGCGACTGAAAATTTACGATAGCAGGATTGGAGGTTCAAATCCCGTCCATGTTTGTAAGTTTTATAATGAATTCGAATTTTTTTTATGTGACCTATTATTTTCTAAAAATATAATAACACACTTAAAATAATTACCCAAAAATGAGTAAAAAAAGTTAGTTTTTACCCTAATTTTGCTTTCGGAATGCTATCAATAACTTTTTAATATCAAAATTTGTTATTGAAATATTTCCCAAATTCACTGTTATTAAGTTGTTATTGCCACTAACAAAACATGTTATTAAATTGATTTTTCAGGAACAAATTTTTGTTATGTGACTTGTTATTTTGCCGCTTATGACAGACAAGTTTATAATTCAATATGTTATGTTAATAACATGAAAATTACTAATTCCATTATGCAGTTATTTTGCCAAAATAACGCATTTTGTTATGCTGTTGTTATTCTCTTCTGCTCGGGATGTACATAGAGCTCTCTTGTTGAGCACTAAGAGCTTTTTGGTTTTATAAGCATTTGGTGTTATAAATCGTTTTCACTGATTGCAATTTTTGACGTCCATCCAATTGGATATCACCCTCTGCTCAGCCCAGCGTTTCAGGTCTTTTTTAATTGTACAGTTTGATATACCACAGAATGGTTCTGGGCCAGCAAACTGTAAATTGGAACCACTTTTAGCAAGCTCGTCTGCCATTTCATTCCCTTCAATGCCACAGTGACCTGGAACCCAGTATAAGTTTACTGAATTCCCTTAGCACAGCCTGCGCAGTGCGCAGTGAAAGAATGCATTCCCAGACAAGCTTTGAAGTACATTTGTAAGCGCACAATGCTTTTAGTGCAGCTTGACTATCTGAGAAAATACAAATATTTGCATACCTGTATTTTCTCTCAAGGCAGATATTTGCGCATTTTAAAATAGCAAGAGTCTGCTTGAAACACCGTAGGATAGTGTCCCATCGCCACTGAAATTTGTATTCCAGGGCCGTAGATTCCTGCTCCCGTTTTTATTCCAACTTTTGAGCCATCTGTAAAGAATTTGATTGACCCTTGACGAACAGTGGGACCACCGACTTCCCAATCTGCACGAGTTGTTTCGTGCAACTTGTAAGGAACATCATGGTTCTCCACAGGTTTCATCCAGTCTTTAATCATTTTCATTACTGGCCTATTTTGGAAGTATTGTGAAATGCTCAGGTGACCTACAAGATCACCTGGCATAAACTTTTCAACTCGTTCAAGTCTCAGCAATTCCTTTTCTGCTTCTAATTGCACGTACTCGTGCAAAGGTAGTAGATTGAGAATCGCATCTAAAGCTTTTGATGGAGTGCTTCGCATCGCTCCTGTAACAGCAATGGACGCAAGACGTTGAATTTCCGCAAGCTTCGATTGTGTGGTAGCCTCTTTTGTTTTTGGCCACCAGACAAACGAAGCATACGTCACTTTTGGGCGGATTATGGCAGTATAAATCCACATTATCATTTTTGGTTTCAAGCCCCACTTTCTGCCAATAGTTTTGGAGCATAACCAGAACGCACGTGTTGCCTTACCGATCACGGACTCAATTTGAGCTTTCCAGTTCAGTTTAACATCCAGTATCAAACCTAAGTATTTGACTCGATCACTAGGATGAATTTGTATCCCTCCAAGCCGAAAAGCTTTAAGGTTGATCTTCCTTCTCCTAGTGAAAGGGACAATTACGACTTTTGACGGGTTGATGCTAAGGCCCTCCTTAATACACCATGAATGTGTATAGTTTAGAGCCCTTTTCATTCTTTCCGAAACAGTTTCGTCATACTTTCCTCTCACTATTATGACTATATCGTCTGCAAAGCCCACAACTTCGAAACATTTTTCCTTCAAGCTTCTTAGAAGATCGTCTACAACCAACGACCACATTAGTGGTGAGAGGACTCCTCCTTGAGGGCAACCTTTCGTTGCCCTTACTGTTATAGAAGAACTTCCCAGCTCAGAGGTGATTTCTCTTTGTGCAAGCACAGTATCAATCCAATGTATGATACATTGGTCGAAGTTTTTGTTCTTCATGGCACGCTTCATAGATGAATAGGAGGCATTATCAAATGCTCCTTCTATGTCTAAAAAGGCGCATAGAGCTATTTCTTTTGCTGAAAACGTTTTTTCCACCGTTGTTACTAGCGAATGAAGTGCCGTAACCGTTGACCCATATAGCCCATATAGCCGAGGCGGTAAACGCACGGGTATTCAGCATGACCATGCTGAGGGTGACGGGTTCGATTCCCGGTCGGTCCAGGATCTTTTCGTAAAGGAAATTTCCTTGACTTCCTTGGGCATAGAGTATCTTCGTGCCTGCCACACGATATACACATGCAAAATGGTCATTGGCAGAGGAAGCTCTCAGTTAATAACTGTGGAAGTGCTCATAGAACACTAAGCTGAGAAGCAGGCTTTGTCCCAGTGAGGACGTTACGCCAAGAAGAAGAAGAAGAAGAACCGTTGACTTACCAGATTGATAAGCAAACTGGAAGTCAGATAGGGGATGGTCTTTTATGTAAGAAGAATTAATAAAATCCTTCAAAACCTTTTCCATAGTCTTCAACAAAACTGAAGAAAGACTAATTGGCCTGTATGCTTTGGGATGCGTCTTGTCTCGCTTCCCCTTTTTTGGTATAAAGATAACTTTTACAAGTCTCCATTTTGATGGAACGTAATTCAATCTTAAACTAGCCTTGAACATCTCAATTAGTGGTGGAACCAACACCGCTTCTCCATTTTGAATCAGTGCTGGAAATATTCCATCAACTCCTGCAGATTTAAAAGGCTGAAAAGATCTAATTGCATTTTCCACTCTGGCCTTCGTGAAGATTTCATCAGCTAAATCTGAGGCGGTGTTTATTGGACTAGTTGACTCCGATGAGTTTATACTAGGACATCCTTCACCTTCCAGAGATATAGTACACCTCGTCCTCTTTTTACGTCCATGCTTGGCTAAGCGATAAAAAATTCTACCGCCAAGACAATTAGCAAACTCAACATTTTTATATTTTTTAAAACATCTCCGTGATTAGGAGAATTATACAAAAATATAGAAATGTCTATTTTGATGATTATGTTGGCAGTAGAATTTTATTTCGCTAAGCCAATAGTGGACGTAAAATAAGGTTTGGGTGTATCATTGGAATCCACACTTAGAACCGGTTTCCATCATTAAATCCAATGTTTCACGAGGAGTTTTGGTAAAAGCTCCATCGTCGCGCTTCAGGTTTCCCAATTCATTTGAATGATCTTTTGCAAGCGTTTTCTGTAGTCCTGCAACTACAGGAGTGCTGTTTATGTTTTCACATGTCAGCATCCAACATTTTCTTTTCGATTTTCGTATTTCGTTGTTGTAATCAGTCAGGGCTTTCCTGTACTGAGTCCAATCTCCCGTATGTTTCGCTCTATTGAACATTTTACGAGAAAATTTTCTAAGGCGATCCAGTTTAAAGTTCCACCATGGCACGTCTCTAGTAGAAGACGATTGTATGGTGGGACAACTTCCGTTAAAGGAATTGATGATACTTTCATTTACCCTTTGAGAAAATGATTCCAACTTTTGGGTTGAATCAATTGTTTCTCCCATGGTAAATGATTGCGTATTCAACAATTCTACATATTGATCCCAGTTTGTCTTCCTGGGATTTCTAAATGCGGTTCTAGAATAATCTCCACCACTCCAATTGAAGATTATGTGTTTATGATCAGATAGAGAAATCTCATCTGACACGTGCCAGTTTGTGATCTTGTCAAAGATTGCAGCATTGCACAGTGTTAGATCCAAGACCTCTTGTCTGATTACATTTGAGAAAGTAGGTTTATCACCATTATTGCAAATGTCTATATTGTTGGAAGACAGATACTCTAATAGTGACTCACCTCGACTGTTAATATCCTTACTACCCCAAACCGTGTGATGCGCATTGGCGTCACAGCCAATGATAAACGATTTCTTGTTTTCTTTACAGAATTGAACAAATGATGCGATCTCAGGAGGAGGTACCTCAGGAACATCACCAGGAAAGTAAGCTGAAGCCACAGCGATCTCAGTTTTACCCCTAGTGGTTGGTACCTCTACCATGACCGCAACAATGTCCTTTCTGATAAACTCTGTAATAGGATAGCATTTTAACGCTTTGCGTACTAAGACAGCGGTTCTGGGCGAATCTTGTTGCTCATCATAAAATAGTTTACTATTTTGTGTCTGAACTCCAAGAATCTTTCGTTTATTGGACCATGGCTCTTGAATAAGCGCCACTTCCAGTCCTTCTTTTTTAAACCTTCGACTCAACACAGCAGAGGCACCTTTTGCGTGATGAAGGTTTACCTGTACGAACTTAATTCCTGCCATAAAAAAATTTCATTTACCCACTTTTATTAAGCCTCGGAATTGAGACGTAAGAAAAGTGGCCGATTATCCCGGAGACAAATAAGGTCCACTGCGTCATTGCTCCGTTTAACACAGTAAGGGCAACATACTGTGGAGGGTGCCCTGGTACTCCACAGGCTCCGTTCACGGTTAAGTTTTTATTAGACCCCCCTAACCATTCATTCCTAGGCACGGTACGCTTAACACCATGAATTAGGGGTCGCTTGTTTGGTGGATTTTTACCACCGGATTAGGCAATCCGTAGTGATATTCTTAGCCAGTTGAGGTAACTGCTACCGCCACTACACGGCTATCTAGGCTGATCGGGAATAGAAATTAATATTGATGATCAACTTCTTTAGAGCCCGAACAGCCGGCAAACGGGGGATACGTACCGCGTAAAAATAAAACTCAGTTCAAAATTCGAAAAACCGCGTAAAAAAAGTCTCACCATTTCTCGACGAATCATGCAAAAATAAGACGATGAAAATAAAATTTATTATGGAGTTTTCATTTACGCGACCGCGTAAATGAAAACCGCGTAACAAAAAAACCTGACTGTACATTAGGCCGTCCCTTATTTTGCAAAAATTGGAAATGTTATAAGTTCGTTAGTGGAAAATGATCATTTTAGCTAAGAAATGATCATGTCAAAATTTGAAGTCCGTATCTCAAGACTAAGTGGTCCCTCGAGGGGCCTAAAGTTGTCAAAAATTGTATGGGACCAAAAAAACATGAAATTTTTTTCGACATAAAAATACGCTATTCTACTAAAACCGGTGATTTTAGGACCCTAAAGGGCCAAAAATGTGCTTAGATTTGCGATATCTCTACTCGTTTTTGAGTTATAGAACAAAATAGGGTAAGTTTCCTTCGGAATCTAAAAAAATGGTCAAAAATGCTCATTTTTCAGTCGGTTTTTTGTCAATATCTTGGAAACGAGTAAAGATATCGCAAATCTAAGCACATTTTTGGCCCTTTAGGGTTCTAAAATCACCGGTTTTAGTGGAATAGCGTATTTGTTTTGTCAAAAAAAATTTCATGTTTTTTTGGTCCCATACAATTTTTGACAACTTTAGGCCCCTTGAGGGACCACTTAGCCTTGAGATACGGACTTCAAATTTTGACACGATCATTTTTTAGCTAAAACGATCATTTTCCACTAACGAACTTATAACATTTCTAAATTTTGCAAAATAAGGGACGGCCTACTGTACATAGTTACTTTACAAATTGGTCCAACAATTCCAACATGCTACAATTCCTCTGAGAATCTCTCTAGGAATTTCTTCAGATTTTTTTTTCGGGAGATCCTTCAGAAATTCCTTCGTAATTCTTTTCTCCCAGAAGCTTCTAGCGAGCTCCTACAGCTCCTACATCGCTAGAAGTGTTTTCAGCATTTTTTTCTAGATGTTCACTCAGCAATTTTTTGGAGGTCCTTAGCTATACCTCTATACGTTCTTTCAGAAACTGCTTCCGGTGTCCTCTAGAAATTTATATAGGAGTTTCTTTAGGAATTTCTCAGGGACCACCTTCTGGATTTTTTTATCGAAGTTGCTCTAGAAAATGCTTCCATGCTACTTTCATGAGTTTTTCATAATTTTAC
The DNA here is from genome assembly GCF_035046485.1 of Aedes albopictus. NCBI lineage: Eukaryota > Metazoa > Arthropoda > Insecta > Diptera > Culicidae > Aedes > Aedes albopictus. The sequence goes on along the minus strand of NC_085136.1, from coordinate 120,174,555 downwards.
ACTAGTTCCTTCATAGCTAGTAGCGTTCGGTAATTTTTACCGAAATCTCAACTGCTGAGCGTTCGGTAATGAATTTTTACCGAAATTTTGTAATTGTTCCCATCGTTGTGGTAGTACCTAATGTTGCGGTAGTGGCAATTGAACACTTTTTCGATTGAAATGTTACCAAAAGGCATTTTTAATAGATGTATTATGCTTAAATTATGAGATTGCACCATTTGTGTGCTTAAGATTTGCTCAAAAACCTATTTAAAAAAATATTTTCCTTAAATTTTTTGCTGCTGTGTTCCTATTGTTGCGGTAGTGTTCCTAATGTTGCTCTATCCCATATGATTTCAATGGGATACCGCAACAATAGGAACCAAAATTAAATTTTACCTCCATAATAGGAACAGTATACCTAATGTTGTGGTAAGCGATTTATGATCGAAAACAGAGAGAAACGATAGTTTTTATATTTTTCCAAGCAAATTTGGATAGAAAACTATCAACTAACGTTTTGCAACCCTTCATTAGATGGTACGATCATTGTTTTTAAAATGGATTTACCTTAATACCACAACGATGGGCACACTTACCCTATTACCGAAATCGGTGATTTTTTCTAAGTTTGTTCTAAACTTAATTCTGATTCTGAAAAAATATCTGGAGGAATATCTGAAAAAACTTGCTCAACAGTGAGTTGCTCAAAGAATTTCTAGAGAAATGAGTGAAGGAAGAGATTACAATGTTATATACAGGCAACAATTACAATGTTGTATGTTACTTACAGGCATTTACCAGATTTGCTGGTATGTCCGAAACATTTTGGAAAAACTTGTAATTATAAGGCACAGAATGTTGCTAATTGACGAATTGAGAGATGAATTAGTGAAAAAAATATCGCGTTCTACAGGTATTTGAACCCACGACTCCGTATTCGCGAGGTAGGCGCGTTAAACAACTAAGCCACAGAATAAGTAAACGATTCTGCGAAATAGAAAGCCAAATTGACTCCGAACCCACATGAACACTCCCTTTTTCACAAGTCAATCTCTTCTTCGGCTTAGAAGCCAATCCATAGCCCACTCGCGTTTGTGCCATGTAATCTCTTGTAGCGAATTATTTTTATGAAGTCGAGACTTCATAAATTTGCGTGACAGTAATTTGACACATTTGCCATGGGAAAACCGTCAAAAAACGCAAACCTCGACAGAACGCACGCTATATGTTCCAGGCTTTACCCTCGCACTCCGCATACCTAGCCACCAAGCAGTCTGCCTGTTGGTGTCTAATTTAGTATGCGTCGAGAGCTCGGTTCGGTCACACGTTCGTTCTTTGATTAATTCGTTAGTTTGTTCTGATTAACCTTCCAGTCAGGACGCGCGCCGTCAAGCAACCGAAACTGCACCGCGCTCGCTCTGTATACGACGAACGAGGTTTTTTGGTAGTGCTGTACTTTTTACAACAGCGCGCGTCCTGAAGGGTTAATAAATTTTGGAAATACTGCTTCTCAGTCATCCAGATTTTGGTGAGACGTCTAGTGGTTTCGGCTTGCAGTCACAGAAAGCGTTGATTCTTTTAATTCATCGCCAGAAAAGAAAAGATCCCGAGAGGAATTTATGAAGGAATCACTACAGGAATTCCTGGAACAATCCCTAAAAGAGCTCCCGGAGCAATACCTGCAGAAATTCCTGGAGAATTGCCTAGAGGAATTCCTGCAGGTATACTTGGAGTGAACTCTGTAGGATTCCTTAGAAAAATTTCTAAAGGCATAACTGGAGCAACCCCTGGATGAATTCCTGAAGGAATACTTAGAGCAATTATGGGAAGAATCCCTGTAAAAATTTCCGAAGAATTTTCTTGAGAAATTCCTGGAGGAATTTGCAGATAAATTTCTGGAGGAATCCTTGAAGGAATTTCTGGACGAGTTCTTGGAAGAATCTCTAGAGGAATTCTTGGAGAAATCCCTGAAGCAATTCCTGGAGGAAATCCTGAAAGAACTTCTAACAGGTTCATGGCGGGATCCCTGGAGAAATTGTTGAAAGGATTTCCGAATGTATACCTGGAGGAAGTCGTGGAGAAATCGTAAGAAAAATTTTTGGTGGAGTCCCTGGAGGTATTTTTGAAGGAATAACTGGAGGATTTGCTGGAGGCATCGCAGAAATTCCTGGACGAATGCCTGGAGTAATCCCTGGATGAATTCTTAGATGAATTCTTGGTGGAATTTCTATAGGAATTCTGGGATGCACCGCTGAAAGAATTCCCGGAGCAAGCAACTTCTGGATGAATCCGTGGAGGAATCGCGGAGGGCTACTAAGAGCAATTCCCGGCGGATTCAGCAATTTCTGCATGAATTCCTGGAGCAAACCCTGAAAGAAATCCAGCAGGATTCCCTAGAGGAATTCAGGGAGGAATCCTTAGAGAAAGTTATGAAGAAACCATTTGAGGAATCCCTTGAGCAATCCTTAGAGAAATTTCTAGAGAAATTCTTGAAAAATTTCTGGAGCAATTCTTGGAAAAATCTCTGGAGGAATTCCAGGAAGATTTCCTGATGCAATTTCTGGAAGAGCCTCAGGAAGAATGTCTGAAGGTTCTTCTGGGCAAACTCTTGGAGAAATCCCTTGGATCCCTGGAGGAATTTCTGAAGGAATCCCTGGGGGATTTCCTGAAAAAACGTAGTTAATTCTGAAGGAATACCTGGATGAATTTCTGGAGGAATTTCTGAAAGAATGCCTGGAGAAATCTCTTTAGAAATCCCTGGTGGAACTCTTGGAGGAATGTCTGGAGGAATACCTGTAGGTATTCTTAAAGGGATTCCTGAAGAAATACATAGACGAACTCCATTAGGTACTCTTTGAGAAATATCTAGAGGAGTTTCTGTATAAATCCCTGCATAAATTCCATGAGGAATCCCTGGAAGAGTTCCAGGAGGATTTCCTTGAAGAATCACTAGAACACTTTCAGGAGGAATTATTAGAAGAATCCCTGCAGGCATTTCAAGAGAAATCCTAGAAGAATTTCTGTAGGAATCCCTTGAGGAATTCCTGGAGGAATCACAGGAAGAATTCCTGAAGAAATCCAATGAGCAATTCCAGAGGGAATACCAGGAGGAGTTTCTGAAGAAATCCCAGAAGGTATTGAAGAAATTGATCAAATTCCTCAGGAAGTTCTGAAGGATTTCTAAAAAAACGTTAAGGGGCTCTTGGAGGAATCCCTGAAGAAACCCCAGGAGGAATCTCGGAGGCAATCCGAAGAGGAATTCCTGAGGGAATCTCTAAACAGTAGCTGGAAAAGTCTTGGATTAATTTCTGGAGGAATTTCTTAATAAATACGTTGGGAACTCCTAAAGGCATCCCAAGAAGAGTTCTTGGAGGCATTTTGAAAATAATTCCTGAATAATTCCTGAAACCCCATCCCATGAGGAATCCGGGAAGCTATTCCTTAGGGAAACTCAGCAGAGCTTTCTAAGCGAATTCATGGAAAAATTTGTGTAGAGACCCCTGGTTAAAAAAAGTTAAAGAAATCCGTGCCTGCAGTAATTTCTGGACGAATAATTGAAGAATACTTGGATGGACTGCTAAAAGGATTTTTGTTCAAAATTTATAAGCAATTCCTGGATTAATTGGCAAATAATCTCTTGTACAATTTTCTAAAAAAAAATTCTGGGAGACATTCTTGTAGAAATACTTTGATTGATTCCAGATGGAATTTTTTGAGCAATCTCTAGCGGAATTCTGGAAGGAGTATATCGAGATATCCCTGATGAAATCTCTGAAGGAATACCTGCAGAAATACATTAAAAGATCTCTGGAGAAATTTCTGAAGGAAACCCCGAAAAACGCACTGGAACAATCACTGCCTCTAAAACCTCTAAAGATATCCCAGAACGAATCCCCAATGAAATGTCAGTAGGCATCGTATCGTGTTTGAGCAGAACCACCCTCTAGAATAATGTTAGCAGAGATAGATTTGAAACTAGTGTAAGAAACGTACAATAATATTTAGGCTAAGTTTACACAGTCTGTACAGCGTATGCTGAAGACGTAGTGAATAAATAAATATTCACGGCTATATGCGAAATGCCTGGTGAAATTCCTAGATGATTTCTTGAAGGAATCCAAGATGTAATCCCTGTAGGAATCCTGGAGGAATTATTCATACTCATATAGTTTATGAAACTTGGAACAAATCTAAAACAGCCATTTTGATTCCTCAAAACTGCAATGCCGATTTGCATATTCACATATCGGGCGTCCATGCCACTTAAAAGTCATCTAAAGTCAGGCCCCCCCCCTGAGCCCCCTTCAGAAAAAAAATCCTAGCTACGCCTAGTTCGTCTGAGAAATTGCAAGAAGTGTTCCAAATGCTTCGGAGCACTGTGAAAGTGCGCATATAGAACACTAAGCTGTAAAGCTGCTGTTGTTTCAGCTACACCAGGAAAAGTAAGAATAATGTTCAAAAATTGCATGACTAGAGCATGGCAATGAAGTCTTTTGACAATTTGCCGTAAAATATCACGTTTGCATAAATTTCCCCCGTTGGCATTGACGAATTGTTTGCCGAAAGAAACCCCTGGTGGTCTGTCGAGTCGACCATATTGTACCTTCGCGCAAGCATGAATACCTACGATACCAACCATGAAAGTATCCATCTGCTTTCAACCGTGGGAATACGTCTCCCCCACGCTGCTACATACCGTCTGCAAAGCAATTCCTATACCCGCGCATATTCGTCTGTCTCTAGTTCCATTGTGCTGTGCTGTGATGGGGTAATGTAATCCACCAACCCTGTCCCTATCCCCCCACATCACATCGTTCGCCAACAGCAGCAGCATCGGCGGAAAGAATAAGACGTCTCCGAGAAGCTCGGAACGTCGTGATAATAAATGCACTTACTTACGGACCATTTAATTCGCCTTTTCTCCACCGAACCAATTTGGAGAGCGAATCGAAGCGAGCGCATTGCCATACAACTTTTTGCCAGAGACGAGACAGTTTCCTCCACGACGACACGCGTCCAATGTCACCGCTGGCTGGCTGGCTGGCGATGCTGCTGTGAGTGTCTGTCTATATGTATACAAACAACACACCCAATTTCTCCACTCTATTTCGCAACTCTTTGCTCATGGTGGATTGGATGGACCGTGTTGGCACTGTCACTCCAGGGACGAAACACTTGCACCCGAGTTGGGTGGTATTTCATAATTGTTTCATAATTTGCGAGTTTACGAAACCTGCGAATTCTCCTAGACAACTTGACATTTTTACTTCGTACAAAGAATTAATCTCAGGGATGGAAAATGTCATGAAAATGTAATTTAATTATTTGTTCGATCCCTAGTAATGAAAGGTTTATCGAAGCCGTCATCACTTTTCCATTACTAATCAACATTATGGTTATGCTCACGATGAATGTGGTCGAAATTAAAAAAAAAATGTCATGACACTTTTTTCGTAAAACTCCGTGACATTTCCCATCCCTGCTCCAGAATACAATCTTACTTTGTAGTTGTATAATTCTATCTCCTTTTTTGATCTTTTCCGGAAATCGGTAACAACCAAAGCGAATTTGTGCCGCTGTTGCACATGGTCTATAATGGGCGAGCGAATGCATAATCAATGTCACTTTCGCTCATTGACTTTCCGAGAAATGTTGGAATGACTGCAAACATAAATTGTGGTTCTCACTTGACAGTCGGGCACCCATCGCTCGGACCAAGACGACCCAGCAGGGTCTCCTTTGGAATTTACGGTCGGTGATTACCGACCGATCGACCGACCGACATGCAACGAGCAGCGCAGCCCACTCGCAAATCGATGCGATCTGGCAGGCACCAATAATGTCGCCTCACCAGCATCAGCAGAAGTGTGTAGAATCGATTCGAATTTCACACTCAATAGCATCATCGCTCGGTGGCGTTTCTTTCTCCGTCGTTGGTGACTGCTGGCGGTTGGTGTTCAAGAGTTGAGTTTTCCCCCCTCTTATTTTTATGGCGCTTCTTTGTGAACTTCCCGTGAATTCCCAGTTTCAGTTGGTCATTGAACAAACGGGGAGTCGGGGAAAATGGTACATATCAAATTTCGCCACACTCTTGGGACGGCTTGATGCTTTGAGGTGACACTTTTGGCTCTTTGTTGACTGTGTAATCGGATCGGCGGCGGTGGAAGATACTGTATAGACTTGCAACTCTCCTTGAGTGGAAAGAGACATTTTTGCGATCATCGAACTTTGGAGTTGGTGTGGGCAGTCCAGAGAGTTTTACTTGGCTCTTCTTGTTTGTTTTTCGTATCACAAATGGAAGAAACTGCAGGAAGAATCCCTGAAGAAACATGTGAAAGTACTCGTGGAGGAAACCCTGAAGGAACTTTTGCAGGAATCCCTGGTTCACCAAGAATCCCTGCAGAAACTTCTACAGAAATTTCTGACTAGATTTTTAGAAGTATTTCAGAAGGAATTCCAGGAAGGGCCGCAAGATTTCCAGGAGGCATCCAAAAAAGAATTACAGGAAGAGATTTCAGAAGGAATATTCGAAGGAGTTCCGCAGAAATCCCCGAAGGAATCCCAGAAGAAATTCGAAGAGAAATTTCCGAAGAATTTTCAGAAGAAAACCTCGAAAGAATTCTAGTGGGAATCCCTGAACGATTTTCAACAGGAATTTCCATAGGAATCAACAAACATTTGTGCTGTACAAGAGTGGAACAAACCACTCTTAAGTAAACTTTAGCTTAAGAAACTGTTATTCAGCAAGTTCTGTTTTTTGGGAAATCCCCGAAGGGTATCCACGGAGAATACTCAAAGGAATTTCCAAAGAGAAATTCCCGAAGGATTTCCAGGAAGAATCCTCGAAGGAATTCCGAAATTTTCCAGCAGGAATACCCGAGGCAATCCCAGGTGGAATCCCTGAAAACATTGCAGGAGGGACCCCCGAAAGAATGTCTTGGAAGAATTCCAGCACGGATATTCAAAGCAATTCCAGCAAAATTCCCCAAAATATTTCCAGCAGGAATAAGAGGAGAAATCCTCGAAGAACTTCCAGCAGGAATACTCGAAGGAATTCCAGGAAGAATTTGCGAAGGAATCTCCGAAAGAATTCTAGCAGGATTCTCCAAAAAATTCTAGCAGGTATCCCCAAATGAAGAGGAATCCCCTAAAGAAGTATAGTAGGAATCTTCGAACGCATTTCAGCAGGAATCCCCAAAAATCTACAGCAGGGATTTCCAAAGGAATTCAAAGAGGAATCTCCAATTGGATTTTCAGGAGAAGTCCCGAAAGGAATTCCCATAGAAATCCAAAGCATTTCCAGGAAGAATCTTCGAAGAAATTCCCAAAAGAATTTCAGCAAGAATCCTTACGCGAATTACAGCAGCAATCCCCAAAGCGTTTCCATGAGGTATCACCACGGAATAAAAAACTCTCCGAAGGAATTTCAAAAGGAATTCCCGAATGTTTTCCTAGAGAAATCTCTGAAGGATTTCCAGGAGGAATCCTCGAAGAATTTCCAGGAGGAATCCTCGAAGGATTTCCACTAAGAATCCCTCAAGGAATCCCCGAAAGAATTCCAGCAGGAATCATCAAAGTAATTCCAACAGGATCATCTAAAGAAATCCCCGCATGAATGTCCAGAGGAAGAAGAAACCTCGAAAGATTTCCAAGAGGATTCCCTGAAGCAATTCAAAAAGGAATCCCTGAAAGATTTTCAGGAAGAATCTGCAAAGGAATTCCAGAAGAATTTTCAGGAAGAATTCCAGCAGGAATCCCTAAAAGAATCCTCAAAGGAATTTCAACAGGAATCCCCAAAGGATTTCAAAAGGGAATCACCAATGGATATGGAGGAATTCCCAAAAATTCAAGAAGAAATCCCCGAAGAATGTCCAGTAAGAATTCCCGAAAGAATCCCCAAAGGAATAACAGCAGCAATCCTCAACGGTTTTTCAGTAGAAATCCCCAAAGGAATAACAGCAGGACTCCCCAAAGGAATTCAAAAAGGAATTTTTAGGAGAAATCTTCAAAGATATTCCAGAAGAATTTCCATCGAGAATCCCCAAAGAAAACCCTGAAAGAATTCCAAAAGCAATCCCCGAAACAAAGCACCAATAGTCCTCAAAGGAATTAGAGCAGGTATCTCCAAAGTAACTACAGCAGGAATCACCAAAACAACACGAAAAGAAATCTCAAAGGATTTTCGGGAGGAATCCCCCAAGGAATTCCAGTAGATATCTCCGAAGGAATTCAATTAAAAATTCCCGAAGGTTTCCCTGGAGGCATCCCTGAAAGCATTTCAGGAGGAATCCTCTAAAGATTTCCAGGTGGAATCCCCGAAAGAATTCTTGAAGGAATCCCAGAAGGATAGCCTAAAAGATTTCCTGAAGGAAATCCTGGAGGAATACTCGTAGGAACTCCATGAGAGATCTTTCGAGGGGATTCTGGATATATACTTGATTATAGTCATAAAGAAATTTTCAAAGGATGTCATGTACGAATTTCTGAGAAACTTCCGAAGAAATCCCTGAAGTAACTCCTGGAGGCACCCCTGGATCCTCCTAGAAAAACCTCTGAAAAAACTCCTGGAGGAATTCCTAAAGGAACTTCTAGATCCATTCTGCATGAAACTTCTGGAAACATCTCTAGATCCTCCAGGAAGAACTTCTGGATTAATCCCTAGTGGAACTTCTGTATAAATACCTGAAGGAACTTCTAGAGAAATACCTAAAAGAAATCCTGGAAAAAATCTATGAAAAATCTCCATGAGGCATTTCGATGGAATTCCAAGAGGAGTTTCTGAAGAAACTCCGGTGGTAATTTTTGAAGGAATCGCAAGAGGGATTCTTGAAGAAATTTTAAGATGATTCTCAGAAGGAACTTCTATAGGAAGCCTTGATGGAACTTCTAGAGACATCCCTGAATTCTCCTGACTGAATTTATTAAGGAACTTCTGGAGCGATTCTGAAGAAACTCCTTGAGAAATCCCTGACGGAATTTTAGAGGAATTCTGGAAGGAACCCCTAGACAAATCTCTGAAAGACCTCGTACAGAAATCCCTAAAGAAAGTTTTGAATAAATTCCTGGTGGCTCTTCTGGAAACATCCCAGAATCCTGCTGAAAAGAAAAATCTGAAGGAACTCCTACAGTAATCCCTGAAAAAAAGTCTGCAGCAATATCTTGAACATCTTCACATTCCTCCTAGACCTAGGAGCACTCCTGAATCATCCCGGATGAAACTCTGAATGAACTAATGGAGACATACCTGAAAGAGCTAAGAGAACCCTAAAAGATTTTTTGAAGGAATCCCTGATTGGAATTTTAGAAGAATCTTTGAAGAAATTTCAGGAGCAATATTTAGAGGAACTACTATAGGAATCTCCGAAGAAACTCCTGGATTAATCACTGAAGAAACTTATGTTGGAATCTCTGAATAGTTTTCTGGAGGCATCACTGAATCCTTCTGGAAGAATCTAGAGAAACTTCTCGAGAGGTGTAACACTGGAAGTCCATTTCAATTTCTCCAGAAGTTACTAATACGAGTTTTCTGCATAGTTTGCCTAAAATAATAATAAATGGCGTGAGCAGGGATGGCAATAAGACTTTTTTTTTCTCTTTTCCGTTCATCGATACCGGCAGTAAAATAAAAACAAAACAACGGCAGCACCAATACCATTAGCAGTCGCACCACCGGCTGTCAAGCTGGCGCTTGGTAGTTTTCGCTTCCTCACAAAAATATTTGTGAACAGTCAACTATGCTCAACTGCTAATAACTCACTTTTTTTAATGAATAATTTAAATCTAGGGTAGGTGAGAGGTGAACCAGCGTCTGGCTGAAAGCCTCTTTAATAAAGAAAAATAAAATCTAGGGTATCGCGCCACTTGGGCGGTGGCTTCTATATTCGTCTGTTTTCCACTATAACTCAGTCAATTTTGAACCAATTGACTTGAAATGTTGTACACGGGTAGATACTATACCTATCTCACCACATTCCAAAAATTGTGTCAATTGGTTCAAATTTGACTGAGTTATAGTGGAAAACAGACGAATATAGAAGCCAAAAATGCGAAAATTCTGTCATCGTTATGCTCGCGTACTGGCGCTCTCGCGCTTGGAAACTATTTCGAGGGAGAATTAAACCTATGCATATTGTTCCAATTCATGCTCTCTTGTGCAACCATCACTTTTGCCTTAGTAAGCCTGTGTTCTGCTGCGCTGGGTATCAATCGCTAGTACTCGATTCTTAGCGACATTCATCTCGTCCACTCGTTGGCACTTCTTTTTCGAAGCAACTATTACTACGTGACGCTAGTGAATCCTTAATGTTTTCAACTACTACAACTTGTGATTCAGATAGTATTTGATCTCCTAGTCCAAAACAGTTAGTCATTGAATTACTTGTTTGTTTGGTTGCCTTCATCACAATACGTTAGGTTTGTCTTGTGACCGGGGATACATGAATTAATTCAACACTCGTGTCGCTTCAAATGATTGTTAATTGAACAATATTTTCGTTATAAGAATGCTAATTGCATTCTGGAACAAAGTGCGATGAACTTCACACCTGGACAGTAAACGTCGATTCACGACATCACCGCACCATATTCCAACTAAGAATTGTGGCCATAAGTTTGGTCATCCCACAAAACGGCACAGAATACCGATGGATGGTATTCATCACACTCTTTTCCACGCGATTTTGCGGCGCGTGTGTGCACATTTCCCTAAACGTTGTGACTTCCAATTCAAAACACACGAAAAAGTCGATGATGCAATCGTTCCGCATACCACTCTGGCCCCCGTGGTGCTGGAGTGGGACCACCAATCTCTGCACTATGCAGCCACAGCAGCCGCCGCACGCCATATAAAGTGCAGTGCAGTGTGCCTCTGACATGCGGTTTGTCCAAAAATATGCCACCGTTGTCGTCAATGCACAAGTACACACACAAACCCGGACCGAGTGATGAGTAAAAGTGAAATCCCGTTGAAGCATAAATCATAAACAGGCACATAATTGAGCAGTAGCACACCGAGGTCCACCAGCCAGCGATGACTCCACGACGATGTGTGTGCAATGCCGTTGTGTGGCTCTGTCTCTCATGTTGTTGATGTATCTAAATACGTGAACCAGTTTGGAGAAATTCTAAATATACGACCGGACCGACTCGTGACGGGATTCTAAACTGTAACACTCGGTGCACAGTGGGCCAAAGCGGGCAGAAAATCACTGGTTTGAAGCGCTTATTTTTATGCACCTGTTAAATCTCCTTTAACCCAATAATTTAACTGTATCCCTTCGCTCTCCTTGTTCTATGCCCACTGTCATTGCTTGAATCCTTTTCACAGTTACTTCCAATGCTATCACTCCCTTGCGCCTTATCATAGACAATACGCTAAGCAACGTCGAATGAGTGTCGAAACCATGAAACCCTCTTGGAACGTATCTGAAAACCAGTTGGTTCCCATGATAGACTCCTGGAAAACCGGAAAGTCCCTGGAACGCTCTCGAATGTCCCTGTAATCCCCTGAACTCCCTAGAATCCTTTCGAACGCCTTGTAACTCTTTAAAACTCCCTGAATACCCCAGAAACCTTTTCCGAAATCCCCACGAACGCCTCTGAATCCTGAAAAACCCCAAGAATTATAAATCTCTCTGGAACTCGCCTGTAACGCTCCTGAAATCCCATGGAACGCACATGAAACCTCCTAGAGCCCGCTGGGACACCCCTGGAAAGACCCTGTAATACCCTGAAACGCCTCTAAAACCATCTGAAGCCTCATAGAACGCTAAAAAACCCGTTGAACCCTTGGGACCTTTTGAAACTCCTTGAAACCCCCGGAAATGCCTCCAAAACCCCGTTAAGCTGTACGATACGCTCATGCAACCGCACGAAACACCCATGTACCCCATGGAACCATCTAGAAGCACCTGGAATATCCCTGGAAAGTTTCGTAAACCTCTTTGAACGCCTCTTCAATTCCCTGAAAACTCCTGGAATACCTCTAAAATCCCATTAAACTCCATAGAACGCCTCTGAAATCCCTTGAAGACCCGCAGAAGTCTCTTGAAAACCCCTTTTGGACGCCCCTGAGCAGGGGATTTCACCCTGCTCATGCTCATGCTCACCCCTGGACGCCCAGCAACGCTGCTAAAACGGTTTGAGCGTATTTTCTTCTTCCTTGGAATGCACGATTAGGATTAGGTAAATTGAGAAAAAAAAATTTGACGATCATGTTAACACCCAGGTAACCAATAAGCAGTTAAAATTGCATTTATTCAGCACTACATGCGCCTTAACTGCAGGTCATTAAATGCTAAACTGCCGTATATACGCCATAAGTGCTAATTATATGCAGGTTATGGCCCAATATGCGGCTGATTAAATACTTATTCTTCCTATCCCCCAAATTGTCGAAAATAAAAATAAAAATATTGTCCCCTGCTTATTTCAGGCACTTCATATCGTTTCCTTTCTCTCTTCATTTTTCTCTCACAGTCCACTCTGCAATTTTTGAGGCTTTTGTTTTTTTGCAGTTGTTTTTGCTGCGGTTGCTGAAATTGATCCCTTGATCCTCGGGTTGATGATGGTGCTGAACCGCGCCACAGATTGATAAGCTATAAATGATCAGATAATTTGCGTTGATTTTTGTTCCATTTAAGGCTTGAGTACCACGCCGGCAGTTATTTCGTTGTTCCCCAGAAAACGGCTCGGACAAGTGCTGATAGTCGAGTCTACCACATCAGACACGATGGCATAATAAAATACTCAAGGAAAGTATTTGGGAAATAACTGTTCTCCCAATGATTTGCTTCGTTGCCAGCAATAAATGATAGGACATCTGAATAATAATGGGTACTACAGCCGTGGCACATAAATTGAAAAGTTGAAATGTGTAGCAGTTTTAGCATCACTCATCTCTCTTGGCAGTTTATGGCAATAAAGCAGCAGTGGCAATGCTTGTTAATCAAAACACATTGTTCATTTGAAACAGCTGTCAGATTTTAAACGGCATTTAAAATGCTAATATAGGGCAATTCAGCAGTCGAATTGGTATGATATGACAGCAAGCTGATACAATGCAGTTTTAAAGCTGAAATACAGCTTATTTAAATGCTTATTGGTTACCTGGATAGTATTTATTCCTTTTGCACCTATCTTCTCTGCATATGTCTCAATCATCTGTCACGCTTTAGTTTCGGTTCTCACGTCGATAGTAACCATCTCTCTCATAACTTTGCTGACCTCTATCGTTCTTCTCATTTTGTCCTGTAACCGTCGTACCGAAACCTCTCTACTTTCCTCTTCGACTGCTAAAATACGGGCTTGATTTCTAGTCCACTTTATCTTGTTGACTCCGAGCTTAACCGTGTTCCGGTGTGACCAATGTACTTCGTATTAAGTCTTTCTGCATAATAGTCTCTCTCTTTTCCACTTTCTACGTTTCCTCCTCTGACCCCTTCAGATCTACATCAAGAGCATCTCCAACGGTTCTCGCAACGCTTTATCCTGCACCTCTTGCGCTTTTTCTCTTTCGTTTACCTAAATCTGTCCTTCGTCAAGTAGTACTGGATTCACCGAACGTCCCGGTTTCGGATTATTTATTCAAGTTTTCCGCTGTTGGCTCTTTGGATTTTGCACCCATCTTCTTAAAACCCGAAAGGACTAGGCCGCCTTTCCTGCTCCTTTCTACCCTCAAATTTGTTCAGATCTGTTTTCATCTTCTTTAACAACTCCTTCCGCATTTTTTTTTTGAATCAGCGTCCTTTGGCATAATCCTGTAGTCTACCCAATAGTATTTTATCCGAGAAAATGACTCGGATATTCAGTTCCTAGTCTAATTGCTCGTTAATGCAGTAGTTTGCATGGGGAAGTCTTACAGCTATTTATAAATTGAATAAAAACAAGAAGATAAAGTAAAAACATAGCATAGCATAGGCGATTGTCCACATCGTGAATGGTTATACAATGTTCAGCATCATATGTTTTGAGAAATCTAACACGTAGTGTCACTAAAATGACGTTTGGGACTAACGCCTTTTTCTACGTGTTAGAGTTGGTCGAAACAAGCATCACATTGTATACCTGGCCACGACCGCTAGGAAAGGGTAGGAATGTTAGTTTAACGTTCACTTGAAACTATGTATCTCTATATGTAGACGTTAAAGAAAAGGAATTTGTTTTTTTGTCTTTATTTTTGAGATTTTCAGCCCTAGGCTGGTTCATCTCATAAGGAATTTGTGTTAGTAGGACGGGATATGTTATGAGGAGCTCTATTCGACAATCTAGAGCGCAGTTGGCATTTGATGGATGGTTTACAGATCTGTTAAATGAACTTACCTTGATGTTCTTGAAAGAAAGTATATTAGTATACAAAAACAAGAATATAAATAACATACACATCTGCGTATCAATACCAAAGATATTGAAGCGGCCGAAGGAATGAGGCAGACAATTAATGTTTGACAAACACAAGATAGAAAAGGGGAAAAAAATAAACAAATAAGAACAGAAATCGTTCGCAGTAAAAGTCAAAACAGTAAAAACAGAAACATCACAAAAAATCAAGTTTCAATCCATGCTCCCACTTTAGGCAGGAAAATAGCAACATTGAAAATTCATGTGATAGATCTTACGCCGCAACGCACCATTCCAAGGTGATCTACCCACGTTACGGACCCAAGAAGACAAAGTAAAAGAAGCACACAAAAAAAACAAACACAACGTAAATACTTATAATCTTAATTTAACCCTGCGCAAACTCAATTTTTACTCTGTTTAATGCTTCCCAAATTTTTCAAACTAACACAAAATTCACTTCAATACTCAATGTTTATCCTCAGAAACCAAATATCGGACGAATATTCAACTATTAATACAAAACTATTTTTATATGTGAACCTAAAACTATCATAAATATACATCAGAATTTTAACGAATATTCAAATATTCCGAAGAACTTTTACGGTCGATAAACTAGATAAACATCAACCTGAATGTTAATATAGTTCGGTAACGAACCGAAATGGTATGTTAGACATACGTGAAAGCCTGAAGTTCATAGGTACAAATGTGTTAAAAAAGGGCAGATTGCGAAAAAAATCACGTAGTTCTGGTGGGAATTGAACTAACGTCTCCCCAATTTGCTAGACCAGCTAACCAGCTTCGCCACATAACAGGTAACGATGCTGCGGAGACGAAAGCCAAGCTGAATCCAATACCCCACCTGACCCCACGTTTAAACAAAGAGCAATAGTGAGAGTATGTTATTTCAAAAAAACATCAACATTCAAGTTAAAATTGAGCGGCGGTCTCTATCGCAACAGCGGTTGTGTCAAGGACAAGCGACCAATTCTAACGCCCGACACACTGATTGTCTCATCCGCAAGTCGTGGATGAGTTGTGTTGTGGAAAGGCAAATAGTTTTGACACTAGAAATAACATGCTCTCACTGTTGTTCGTTGGCACTCTCAAAGAGTGTTGGAACTGGACATCTAAGGACCGAAGGAGATGTAGTCTCGCGAGGAAGAACGTGGGATCAGGTCGGGTGTTGGATTCAGGTTGGCTTTCGGCTTCACAGAATTGCTACCTGTTCTGTGGCAAAATTGATTTACACACCCTGTTTAGCGAAGTGGGGAGATGTAAATTCAAATCTTAACAGAATTTTCCATTTCAATTTGTCTATTTATTAACAGATTGCTGCCTATGAACTTCAGGCTTTTACGTATACATAGACATTCTAAAATTCATTTGAGACGTTTCAGATCAACAAAACAAGGAAATGTAGACCCTAGTGCTAGTAGAGTCTGATACTATAGAAATCTTTAAAACTTAAAAAAGTTTGTTTTGGTGAAACGAAATAGTTTGCATGAATAGTTAATAATGATGTTAATAGATCAAAAATCTCATAGTTTGCCCTTTAAATTGAGATATACCATAGATGTGTGATGTGCCGCAAATAGTCGAAGCCTGAATTTAAATTCAATGGTCCAAAATCTCTCAGAGACACATGAGTTTGCTTTTGAGGCAAAACAATATTACGCGGTACTTACACAGTACGCTGTACACAGAGTACTTTCTGATCGATATTTTGAATACATTTCTCAGCCTGTGTAGTGAACCTAGTCCACTACACGCCACTACATTCCACAGTTTAGTATATAAAACTATCACCTTCTTTAGTCTCAAGATATATCAACTACTCAATAGAAAAAATATATTTGTTATCCAAAACTAGGAGTGAGGCTTCGAAACAAATGCGATATTCTGTGCAATTGCATTTGTCATATTATAGTCTTCTTCTTCTTCTTTGTGGCTCAACGTTCGCATTGAAACTTGGCCTGCCTCTTTTCAACTTAGTCTTCTTAGAGCACTTCCACAGTCATTAATTGAAGGGCTTCCTTTGCCTGCCATTGCAGATTGCATGAATTTGTTCATTGTGTGGCAAGTACAATGATACACTATGCCCGGGGAGTCGAGAAAATGTTCCCGACTGGAACGGGAATCGAACCCGTCGTCTCCGGATTGGCTATCCATAGCCTTAACCACTAGGGTAACTGGAGACCCATGTTATAGTGTAATTCTATAAAACACTGGCTGAAGCTTTTGCAAGAAATTGTCTGTTTCTTGGAGCAAATAAAAAACAGATTTCACTTGTCTGGGCATACTGCCGTAGACCAATCCATCCACTAGAGCACGCATCTCCAACAACCGTCATGATACCATGCCAGTTGTGCTCACTTTTCCACTCTCGCTTGCTGGCGGCAACAGTCTCTCCGTTTGTCGAGTGCACCAGGACGAAGTGAACTAGTTTTCTACATACACAACGCCACGTTTACTCCAGTTTAACGAGTCCACCTGCTAATAGCTTTTGTATAATAAAGAAAAAAAACTCTACCGACGACGTCAGTTCCTCAAAAAAGGCCCATGATGTTGTTGAATACACATAGTATTTTGTGATCGACAATTTGAGTTTACTTCTCACTGTTCTCTATCTGTGCAGTGCACCGAGTGCACGTTACGATGAGACGCCACTGAAATTAATTATAAGTATATTGAAGTTTTTTTTTCTAATCTTTATTATCGAGACTTTTACCCCGGGGATAGTTTATCTCTGAGCCAACGACTTTACTTACCTTCCGAAGGAAGACAGAGTTTGTAGAGACCAGTGCTGAAAATGTCATTTCGACATATCTAAATTCAACCACCTACAGCTCATTTTAGAGAGAAGCTGAACCTGAGAATATGGTATATGAGTCGGATTCGATCCCAGATCCTCGGCGTGATAGTCGTGTGCATTATATTAAAGTTATGATATCGTTGTGAATTAGCAACTTTCGAAAACAAAAGTTTTACTCCCGTTTTTGCCCACTGTGCACCGCCATCACCGCACCGTCGTAGCCACACGGAACGTGTGCGAGCGCGTGGATAAAGTGACTCGTTAGCCTAGGATAAACACAACCGAAAGTGCGTGAAAACCTTCGTGTCAGTTTCGTCCGTTGATGCGCCATATTGCCGCTCTCTATCGGTAGCTCTCGCTTCGAGACGGGACCGGTTGGTGCAGAGGCGCTCTACTGCGATAGCGTTGAATTTCAAAGAACTGTTGTTGTTGTTTTATGACTACTTGTAAAATGAGCCGTGGAGAAGCAAGAGGAGTGTGATCGATTTCCATTAAAATGTGGCAATCAACCATAATGATGCCGACAGAAAGCCTCGCGGCCTTGCACAACGCTGCCACACTGAAAAGCCCTTCCAGATCCCAAAAATAACCGGGCAAATGCAAAACAAACCGGCAGCGATAAAAATAGTTTGTAGTTGGTCGCAAACAAGCACAATAATATCGGTCAGAGTCTCAGTGCAGTGTAGAGCTTCGCAATGAGCATGGAGAAATGTGCCAAAGAGAAATCCACTGCAACAACGATTAGAATGCATCGGTTGTCCGGTGATATTTGAATATCGATGCAGGCGAAAAACATTGTTTATTGCACTGTAGTGCTGCTGGGATAAGCATCGAAGCTGGCGCGTTGGAACATTTTCTTTGTTGCAACCATCAAGAAAACCCTTGTCTCCAGCTAAACCGAATGTAACTGCGATGGCTTAGGCTGCAACGTAGCAATGGTATTTGAGGACAATACCTCTCAAGTTATGCAAGTGGATTTAAATCGAATTGAAGTAGCATTGGTGATCCACAAAGCTGTTAACATATTGAGCGCTTCGTTACACATTTTTATGTCCATACGTGCAACATGCATAATCTATTACAGGAAACTTTACAACGCGTTGGTGAGCTCATTCCATACTATTTTTACAAATTTTGTATGCGATGGCATAAGTATCAATTCCAATTAATATTTTCCATATGTTACTTTAATACCAATACATTTTATTCCTCTTTGCAATTATCTAAATTATCAAATTCAAGTAGAATTCAATAATTAACTCCCCGTTTATTCTCTGTTTTCGTTTCAGGTATGTATTCCAAAAAAAACTTCAATTCAACCACCGTCTATTGAACATTGGATGGCGACATCGCCCCGTTTTTCATTTCCACCCAATCCCCAAATCATAGACGTAACTTGATTCTGTTTGTTTGTAATCAACCCGTCAGGTAGTAGCACAGAGTAGGTATCTGCGCTGCTGCTGCTACTGCTAAGTGGTCGTCCGTGAATGTGAAAATCGGCGTATGTCTACATTCTACACATCATGGGTGGTATGGTAGATTGGTAGGTAGGTACTTACTACCTCGTTTCAATTTTTCTACATCCACCACCGGGAATGAGCGAGGGGAATTTCGAATGAAACTTTATACTCGGTCAAGGTCGTTTCCATTTCGATGTTTGTTTGTTCGTTAGCTTGGATGGGACTTATATCCGGACCGGACCGGGCGACGTGCGTGCGTGTAGGATGGTGGGTGGTGGGGATGTGTGAGCTTCCCCATGTGTGCCCACGCCCAGCAGTTCCAGTCCGGTCCAGTCCAGTGGATTAAGCGCTGATTTATCGTTGTTTGGAGCTATTTCAAGTCATTTAATCGGTGGATTAAATTTGATAACTGGTTTGTCTGCTGCTGGTTCGGTAGTCAAACAGTTTCGAGGGGAAAAAATGAAACTGACTTGATTTTGACAAACAGTCATTGAGAATAATGGCAGCTGACGGTCGGTGGTCAAGTTTATATCTAAAAATAATGTATTCATCCGATTCGGTCGCGGCGACGACAAATTATGCATGCAGCAGAATAATTGTATTTCTGCGCTGAGCCGTGTGCTTGTTATCGCCCTTGTAATGATGACCGAGTACTGACTGACAATGCGTCAATCCGTGACGCAGCTTCAGCGGGGTCCAAGTAATTGCCGAAATAAATCCGGATCGTGGTGCTGCGTTTGCTTCAATTGAGTGTAAATATTTGATTCAATTTCCTCGATGTATTGCGTTCTCTCTGCCCACATCGAACAAATAATGTCTATTTTTTTGTGATTCGCGTCCCGCTTGGGTTATTGTTCAGTTGACGTGGCATTCTGAACAACAAAAATGCCATAAAAAACATCATTTCAGTTGTTCATTTCACACAAATAACTAGATTGTTCCATCTTTGGTATTATATAATATTCTTCAACAAGATTTCATCATCAAGGTTTTCAACACACGATGATTTCGTAGCCGTTTCCCATATTCAATAGGGAAGTGGGACTATTTCAACAGGGCTCCTATTTTGGGCACTTCTCCGCTATTACTCTGTCATACCGGAAAAGTGCCCAACGTAGCAGCCACTAACTACCTGGTTCATCCTATATTCAGGATGTCTACTACCTAGAGAAACATGGAAAACCGGGAATCCTTAGGAAATTTTATTCAACCGAGGAAACCAGGAATAGTCAGGGAATATCTTGAACACTTATGGAAATTTTGCACCGAAAAAGAAATAAAACATTGGGTCGAATAAAAAGTAACGGACCACTTGTAGATCTACTCATAAATAGAGTCTACAGAGTATACTGCTGAAGGTTCTTTTTGGAAGCTTGTGGTTCCGTGAAGACGTTGAAAATTGTCGCGGAGCTTCTCTCCGCACACCTCTTGAGGATTTCCTCTTGGGACCCAGGAGATCATGCTGATATTTCTCATGGAGTTCTTCCTGTGATTTTTTCCAGAGCCTTTTCCCGGATTTTCCTCGATGTTGTTTGCCACAGTTCTTACAGTAATCCGCACAAGATTTTTTGTTTATAGATTTTTTCCGAATTATTTTCAGAGATCTTCCAGGAGGGAATCCCTTACCGAACCTCCTTTTGGGATTTCTTTATTGGTCGCTCCCGAATTCCTTGCAGGATTTTTTTTTTCAGAAGTTTTCCTTCGGAATAACGCCTAAAATAACTTACGAAATTCCTTGTAAGAAATTCCCGGAGAAATATCGGAAATAATCCAGGTGAAATCTGCATAGAAGCTCATAGGAGAAATCTCGAGTGGAACTTCAGAAGAAAATCTGCAAAACACCTTAAGAAAAAAAATCTGTGAGTAATTCCGGGAATAAATATTAAGAAAATTGAAAAAGGAACTTTAAAAACCTCAAACAAAAATTCCGCTAGAAAATTCAAGACAAATGTAGGAAAACTCTCTGGAGGCAAAAACGTAAAAATCTTGCAAAATTTTCGGAAGAAACAGTCGCAAAGCTATCCCGGAAAACTACCCAGAGAAACTCCTTAAGGAAGTTTCGATAATTTTTTGAAAGATCTCCAGGAGAAATCAGTTGCTTGCTGGAAGCATATCGGGAAAATCTCTGAAAAAAAAACTCGACAGGTACCGTGGAGGGCCCATATTCTGCGCACCTAAGACTTTTTCAATTTCAATCAGCTGTCATAAATTCCAAATCGAACCGATTTGGCTGAATTTTTGACCGCGCATAGCTATTAGCTTTGTAAACAAGGGAAAAATATAAATATTATACAAAACACCCAATTTTTATGTAAAATCATAGAAATTGTAAAGTATGTCTTTGTTCCTAATTCTGCGCACCCTTTTTTGAAATGTTCCTTATTCTGCGCACTAGTGTTCCTAATTCTGCGCACATGGGAAAAACTCTAAAAAGATAACACATTGTAATGAGAACATGGTTCATAGATCAAATTCAACCGAATTCTTCATTTTCAACTTTTATACGACATCACGACCATATTGGAACCTTGCATGTACCCAACATTGATACTACCCACTTTGATTACTAAGCAAAGTGAATTTTCATCATGATACACAAAAGTATTTGGTAGCATTAACGAATACTTCTATATAAAGCTTTTCAGTTATACGCATAATATGTACACTCATTAAATTTTAGTAAAATTTACTTTAAAGTGCTTCTATAAAGGCAATATAAACTTTTTCGCCATGACAAGGTGGCACAATCTTTGTTTACAAACTGAGACTTCTTTCTTGTCAAACTCCAGGGTGTCCTCTGTTTAAGAAAATTCCATTATATGTCGCATTTGACGAATGTTTACGTGAATACATAAATTTTCCTCCGAGGTTGATAGCAAATGTTTAAAACAAGTGGGACTAACCACTCGAACTATCGGATCAAAAATTCAAGAAGCGTAAATTAGTCCTTTAAGTTTCTAAACTAGCT
Organism: Aedes albopictus; assembly: GCF_035046485.1. Classification (NCBI taxonomy): domain Eukaryota; kingdom Metazoa; phylum Arthropoda; class Insecta; order Diptera; family Culicidae; genus Aedes; species Aedes albopictus. Next base: position 120,152,987 of record NC_085136.1, on the reverse strand, counting down.
TGTTAAAACGTAATTACATTCACCGGATTGCTAGAAACAGAATATCGTAGTTATAACAAACTATGGTGGCATTTATATGATGTTTGTTTATTAATTATATGTTCAAAACTTAGTGTTGAAATGTCTGCGCAGAATTAGGACCACTATTTAATACCGGTTCCTAATTCTGCGCACCTAAGAAGAACAATAAGATTAAGAAAGGAAGAAGAAAACTCAATTGTTTTTTGCCGATTCTGATTCTTTGAAGACAGCAGTACAGGATGCGCATGGAAAAACAGACATTCTCTTCATTATTTATCTTGCAAAATGCTTCAGCTCATGAGGCAACTTTTTAGCAGCTTCGCAAACGGGCACAGATTTCAGGCAATTTCCAGTACTTGCAACATCATTTTATTTTTTTACAAAATAATGATCGTTGATTTGAAAAATTTTTCTTCACAAACTTTTTCATTACTATTGAAACAATATTCAAAAAATATATTTGAAGCTAATATTGAACTAGCGTCCGTGATTTTGTGGTATATTCGCGAAAGTGCGCCGAATTAGGGACTGCGCAGAATTAGGAGCGGTCACGGTACTCCAGCAAAGACTCTGTGAAAAACTCCTGTAGTAATCTTGAGAAGAGCTCTAGTAGATATCTCAGAAAAAACTCAGAAATCCCGAATGTACCGAACTAATCTCGGAAGGAATTATTTATGGGAGCAACACATAAAAAACCTATGGATGGAAATATGAGAGAACAAGAGGAAGTCAGAATAAAACTCTATTAAACCACTAGGAAAAAAACCCTGGGTTAATTCAAGAAAAAATCTCGCCGGAAGATTTCTGTGATAAACTGCAAAAAAATTAAGGGAGGAATTACGGTAGAATTCCAATGAGGAGTTCCGGAAACAATTCAAGATAGAATCTTAGATAGAATTCCGAGATCTCAACATTATCACACAATGCATTTATTACCACCGTACGGCTTTGGGCCGAAGGGACTTAGATTTTCATGATTTTTTTTTTCATCGGCAGAGCTCATGTATATAAGAATAAAAAGAATTAACAGAAATTCAGGGTCGCCAGGACCGGAAAATTCAGGGGGATTTTTTTTGTTTTCTCCTGACACTACTTACTTTGAAAAATCATAACTCAATTATGAAGCATTGTAGAAACAAAGTTTTCTCAATGAAAATGAAAGCGAATTTTCTCAGGAATAAAAAAAAAATATGAACACGAAAAAGTTTTCCACAACATTTCCTACCGTTGAGAAAATTCGTAAAGAAAAGCCGGAAAGAAGTATGCCCAAACTTGTGGAAAAATTTAAAAAAAAATAATAATTTTGAGATGGTAATTCCATTAGCTTTATTCGCTGAAATTTTTGGAAGGTAATTCAATTAGCTTTATTCGCTGAAATTTTTGGAAGGTAATTCCATTAGCTTTATTCGCTGAAATTTTTGGAATGTATTTTTTTTTTGTTTTTGAGTTATGACCAATTTTGTTGAAAAATATCCAAATGTCCCATATAAGTCTTTTCTTTGAAACATCTTAACTCAAAGACGAAGCATCGTAGAAACAAAATTTTTTGATGAAAATGAAAGCAAATTTTCTCAGAAATCCAGCAAAAATGTGAACTGCAAAAAGTTTTTCACAAAACCTTCCACCGTAGATAAAATTAATAAAGAAAAGCTGGAAAACCATGCCCGAACTCGCGGAAATTTTTTAATAAAATATTTTTGAGAAGGTAATTTAATTTCCCAGGAATTATTCCTGGGATTTATACTAATGTTCCTCCAAGGCTTTCAAGAAGTTTTCCCTCATTTTCTGTAGGAATTCCTTTCAGGATTTCTTCCGAAGTTTCTCCTTGGATTTCTACAGATGTTTCAGCTGTATTTCTCAAAGGTATATTTCCCAAAGGATTTCTTTGAAGATTTCTGTCGGAGTTTACCCCGGGACTTTTCTTAGAAGATTCATTCGGGTGTTGATCTTAGGAAGTCTCTCAGTGTTTTCAGAATTTATCCTGGACTTTCTCCTAAGAATGTTTGGAGAGTCTTCGGGGATTTCTGCAGGAGCTACTCTGCCGTTCTACGCACGATTGTCCCATGTTATATGGGATTACCGGGTGTTTTCGGATATTTTTCAAGGCTTTTCCTAGCACTTGATTATATAATTTCTTTCAGTGATCTACCTGAGATTTTTTTTTTAAGATTTTCTCGGGATTACTCTCAGAGCTCTTCCTAGAATCTCTACAAGAAATTATCCGGAAAATCTGGATGCTTCTTCTTGCGATTCCTCGGAATGTCTTCTGAGATGACTTACAAGATTTCTTGTGAGAAATTCCCGGAGAAATATCTGAAAGAATCCCGATCAAATTTTGCAAATTTTTCGAAAAAAAAATCGTGAGAGAAACTAGGGCATGTCGGAAAACTAAGTTGAAACTGTTGGAAAGCTATCCCGAAATCACTAAGAGACATACCTGGAAGAACTTTGGAAACATTTTGGAAAGATCTCCGGGAATCTAGCTAGAAATGCTGGGAGAAAGTCCGGGGGGTAAATACTCTAGCAGAGACCCCGTAAAAAAACATCGAAAACCTGAAATAGTGAAAAAATCTCGCAATCCTTCTGGGAATTCCTCGATTCCACTAAAAAGTTTATCCAGAAATTGATTGGAGAATTCCTCAATAAATAACTTTGAAAATTACTGCACAAATTACTCCGAGAAATCTTCAAAAAATTGCTTCGAAAGTTTCTCCAGAAATTTCGCTGGGAACACTTCCAAAAAAACATCAGTGAATTTCTCGAGAAATTTTTCAGAGAAATCCACCAGAAATCGCATCGTGAATTCCTCCAGAAATTTCTTCAGCAATTCCGTCAGGATTTTCTCAGGGAATTCATCAAGGAATTCCTCTGGGAAATCTTTAAACAAATCTATATATATAAAAATGGATTTCCGTCTGTCTGTCTGTCTGTCTGTCTGTCTGACCGCTATGCATTCAGAAACTACTGAACCGATTGGTGTGAAATTTTGTGTGTAAAGTGCGTTTGGGACCGGGGAAGGTTCTTAGCTTGGTCCGAGACCCCTCCCCCCTCTGGAACGGGGGGCTCCCATACAGATGACTTCGCGGGGGACGTCCCTATGGAGCTGCATGTCAAAAAACACAGTAGGCAGGCAGTACGACGTTTGCCGGGACAGCTAGTAAATAAATAAAGAAGTCTCTCTTAAGAAATTCCTACGGAAAACTTCCTGGTTATTTCCCTCGGAATTCTTCTAAAAATTCCTTTACGAATTCATCCAGAAATCCCTTCGGAAATTTACACACTTAACCTGGAATGCCGAGATCTCAGCATTTTCTCAAAATTTTGCCACGATACGGAGATCTCAGCCACTTTGACAGTTCATTACTGAGACTCGGCAACTGTTTTGCTGAGAATCAGCTTACAAACGTTTTCTTTTTACTGAGATATCAGTTTGTGCGTTTGCTGAGTAGTCGGCTGTGCACGAAAAGCCGAGTCCGCGAATATTTTTTAAGTTTGCATCACGAAATTATTTCAGGAATTCCTCCAGAATCACCTCCGCGAAAGTTCTTCTGAAAATTCATCCAAAATGTCCTCTAGGAATACCTCCAGAAATTCTTCCGCAAATTCCTTAGTGAATTCCTCCAGAAACTGCTTCGTGTATGCATCCAGAAATTCCTCTGAGAATTCCTGCAGAAATTTCTCGGTGAATTTCTCCAGAAGTTCCTCTAGGCATTCATTTAAAAATTCCTCCGGGTAATCTTCCAGAAATTTCTCCAGGAGTTCCTCCAGAAGTTCTTCTGGGAATTACTCCAGAATTTCCTCTAGGAATTTCTCCAGAAATTCTTCCGCAAATTCTCCAGTGAAATCCCCCATGCTTCGTGAATGCATCCAGAAATTCTTCTGAGAATTCCTGCAAAAATTTCTCGGTGAATTTCTCCAGAAGTTTTTTTTATCTGTATTAACGAGATTTTTAGCCCTTGACTAGTTCATCTCGGGACCCACGCTTTACTTCCCTTCCGAAGGAAGAACTCACATTTTGCGAGTTTGTCGGGAGAGGGATTCGATCCCAGGTCCTCGGCGTGATAGTCAAGTGTTCTAACCATCACACCAGGTCCGCTTCACATTCTCCAGTAGTTCATCTAGGCATTAATTTGGAAATTCTTCCAGAAAATCTTCCAGAAATTATTCCAGGAGTTCCTCCAGAAGTTCTTCTGATAATTCCTCCAGAATTTCCTCTAGGAATTTCTCCAGAAATTCTTTCGCAAGTTCCACAGCGAATTCTTCTGGAAACTCCTCACGAAATTTCTCCGGGAATGCATCCTCCGGAAATTCCTCCAAAAACTGCTCCGGGAATGCATCCTCCGGAAATTCCTCGAGAAATTCTTGTAGAAATTTCTCAGAGAATTCCTCCAGAAATTTCTCCCGGAGGAATTCACTGAAAAACTGCTTCGGATATTCCTTCAGAAATTCCTTCGTGAATTTCTCCACACATTTCTTCGAGAATTTTTCCAGAAAGTTCGCAGTTTATTCCTCCAGAAATTCTTCCAAGAATTCACATTGACGGGCTTGGTGGTCTAGTGGCTACCGCTTCTGATTCTTATGCAGAAGGTCATGGGTTCAATCCCTGGCCCGTCCCTTCCATCCTACTTTGTATCTTTCTATCCACTTTCTCTCTCTCTTTCTTATCCACATATACAAATCATGTATATTCATATGTCCAGAAACGAATTGCAAAAATTCGTTTCCCTTTCTTCCAACTTCCACTCACAGCACAGTGTATATAACGCCTACAAGTTATGCAACCAAAGAGTGCTGTGCCGCTTGACCCATATTCACCTTATTCACCACACAATCTATCACCTTACGAACACTATAAATAACCCCCTCCCCTATCCATGGATCGCATCATCGACCCAACGGTGACTCCCAGATCTCCCATACTTTCCGTCTAACAAATACCCCAGTCCGTGCTGATTGTGGGGATGCAGAGGTGATCTCGGTCTTTAGTAGCAACAACCAGCACACTCTAACATTCCTTTCCCTTCCCAACTGACTATAAGGACGTGGCCGGCGCCGTTATTGATCCAAAATGTATGAGCTGCTTAAATTGCACTTTGAGAATAGTGGAGTGTCCCAGCCCTTATTCATTTGGATCTCAGTGCAATTGGTACCAGCTCAGATCAATCACGGAGGAGCAACCATTGACATGTATAGTCAGATTTGATCGTTTGATCGTTGATCAGAAATTCTTCCAAGAATTCATGCAGATATTTCTCCAGGAATTCTCGAGAATCCAGATATTCCTCCAAAATATCCCCAGGGAAATTTCTCCAGAGAAACCTCAAGAAATTCCCTCAGGGAATCCTCAAGAACTTCCCTTAGGGATGACCCAAGACACTCCCATATAGAATTCTCAAGAAATTCTCTCAGGGATCACTCAAAATCCTCACGGCATTCCCACAGAGATTACTCAAGGAATTTCCTCAGAGAATCCTGAAGGAGTTTCTTCAGTGGATCCTCAGAGAATCTTCAAGGAATTCCAATAGGGATTACTAATGAAATTTCGGCAGGGATTCTCAAGAAATTTCCTTTTAGAATCCTTAAGAAATTTTCGCAGTGATTACTTAAAGAATTACCTCAGGGATTCTCCAAGAAATTACCTCAGAGCATCCTCAAGGAATTCCTTCAGGGATCACTTAAGAAATTTCCGCAGTGGTTACATGAGGAATTTCATCTGGGATTTCTTGAGAAATTTCCTCAGAGAATTCTCAAGGAATTCACTCAGAGAATCCTCAAGAAATTCTCCCAGGGATAGCTCCTGGAGGAATCATCAAAGGAATTCATGAAGATATTCTCAAATTTTTTTTCTGGGGAAATCTTCGAAGGAATTACTGAAGGAACTCCCAAAAGAATTCCTGAAGGAATTATTGAAACAATTCCTGGAGGAACCTCAATAGAAATTCCTAGAGGAATCGTCTAATAAATTCCTGGAGGAATTCCCAAAGGAATTACTGGAGGAATCCCCGAAGGAGTTCCTGGAGGAATCCCCGAAGGAGTTCCTGGAGGAATCCCCGAAGGAGTTCCTGGAGGAATCCCCGAAGGAGTTCCTGGAGGAATCCCCGAAGGAGTTCCTGGAGGAATCCCCGAAGGAGTTCCTGGAGGAATCCCCGAAGGAGTTCCTGGAGGAATCCCCGAAGGAGTTCCTGGAGGAATCCCCGAAGGAGTTCCTGGAGGAATCCCCGAAGGAGTTCCTGGAGGAATCCCCGAAGGAGTTCCTGGAGGAATCCCCGAAGGAGTTCCTGGAGGAATCCCCGAAGGAGTTCCTGGAGGAATCCCCGAAGGAGTTCCTGGAGGAATCCCCGAAGGAGTTCCTGGAGGAATCCCCGAAGGAGTTCCTGGAGGAATCCCCGAAGGAGTTCCTGGAGGAATCCCCGAAGGAGTTCCTGGAGGAATCCCCGAAGGAGTACCTGGAGGAATCCCCGCAGGAGTTCCTGGAGGAATCCCCGCAGGAGTTCCTGGAGGAATCCCCACAGGAGTTCCTGGAGGAATCCCCGCAGGAGTTCCTGGAGGAATCCCCGCAGGAGTTCCTGGAGGAATCCCCGCAGGAGTTCCTGGAGGAATCCCCGCAGGAGTTCCTGGAGGAATCCCCGCAGGAGTTCCTGGAGGAATCCCCGCAGGAGTTCCTGGAGGAATCCCCGCAGGAGTTCCTGGAGGAATCCCCGCAGGAGTTCCTGGAGGAATCCCCGCAGGAGTTCCTGGAGGAATCCCCGCAGGAGTTCCTGGAGGAATCCCCGCAGGAGTTCCTGGAGAAATCCCCGCAGGAGTTCCTGGAGGAATCCCCGCAGGAGTTCCTGGAGGAATCCCCGCAGGAGTTCCTGGAGGAATCCCCGCAGGAGTTCCCGGAGGAATCTCCGAAGGAGTTCCCGGAGGAATCTCCGAAGGAGTTGCCGGAGGAATCTCCGAAGGAGTTCCCGGAGGAATCTCCGAAGGAGTTCCCGGAGGAATCTCCGAAGGAGTTCTCGAAGGAATTCTGATGGAATTCCTGGAGCAGTACCCGAAGGAAATCCCAAATTAAATTAAGAGGAATCCCCGTAATCCGAAATGTACGTGAAGAAATCCCGGAACAAAATCTAAAGGAACCTTTGGGGACATCCTAGACGGAATTCTTGAAGGAAATCCGAGATGGAATTTCTGTAGATCTTTCTGAAAAAAAAAAAACAATGAAAGAAGTCATAGAGAAAACATTGCAGGAATTTGCAATGGAGTCCCGAATTCCTGAAAGAATCTCCGATGAAATTTCTGGAGAAATCCATGAAAAAAAAACGGTAAAAAGTAACATGGGACAACTATGCGTAGAACTGGTCTATAATGCACCATAGTGGTCAAAATAGAAGACTAGCCAAAACATATGTACCCCATATGAAATTTGAATAGCCTGTGGATACATTTTAAGCTCAATTTAGATCCCGTCTTTGCTTTCAAACTAGAAAAGCTAATATTCCACAACTGCAATAAGCTGTGAAATTGATTAATAACCGTCCTTCCATTAAGCACCCGTCACACCCACGTTCAATTCACTTTTTACGCAAATTTGCCTTTACCTGTGCCGATCAATCAACCGGTACATAGGCACAGCTCCATCACCAGCAGTAATGTCTCCACTTCCTTGATTGCCATTTTCGGCGCGCAATATGATGAAGGGGCTCTGCTCTGCTGTGCGGTGGCGGTCTGTTCGATTCCATGATGTTGATCGGTTTCTGCTCGTTAAAAAAGCTGGTTGGCTTTTCCGCCAGCGCCAGTAGGTAACCCACGCAACAGCACAATTGCGCGAATGTTGTGTGCAGCAACAGCAGTAGGAGCACCAACAGTACTTATAATTCGCAAAAACCTACTCGCGTAACAATGCATTTCGGGTGGGAATAATTTCGCCATTAGCGGAAACGTTTGAATTTTGCGAAATGACGGGTCCATCGGGTGGGTAGGCCAGGCAAGACAGAAGGAGAAGATGATGGAGAAGTCATAAGCGCCAGCTGCCGTCGACAACAAGCGGATCGACTATGAACGGCTGCGAGGCTTCGACGGCGGCGGCTGTTGACTGGTGGGTGCCAATTTGATGTGTGTTTATGGCGAGTGTACCTACTGAATCTTGGGGGTAAACGGCGGCGCGTTCAAGAACACTTTCGAAGTAACGAACCGTGAACCGGAGTGCGAGCGGTGATCATATCAACTCGTTAGCGTTCAAGTGCTAAACGGAGTCTGGTTAACGCTCGGTAGCCAATAGGCGTGGGAAAGTTTATCTATACGATCAGTACGAATCGAATTTGCCAAATATTGGGTGGTGATAGATTTAAGATTAGTCACGTTATTGCTTCCTGTTTTCGTGGATTTTTGATAACGTCAATTAGGGATTTTTTTCGTATTGTCTGACACTGATAATGTGAAATGCATTAGTTATGGCTCAACAGTTTTGATAGAATTCCTCCAGGATAGCTTAGCTTAGCTAAACTCTAGACTGACTGTACTGACAATAGTTCCTCCTCCGTGACTGATCTTATCTGGTATAAATTGCACTGAGGTCAAGGGTTGGCACACTCCACTACAATTTTAGCAGTTCATACATTTTAAAGCTTAGCTCAGCTGGCGCAGTATCATAACGTCCGAGGCCATAAAGTCCCAGGACTTTATGGGGCATTTTTCCGGGGCATAACGTCCGAACTTGCAGATACGCTACGAAGTCCAAGGAAAGAAGGTCCAGTCAAGGAAGAAATCTCAAATAGAGATGTACCTTAGTGGAACAAAACTTTAAACAATTTAAGGAAAAAATCCCGGAAACTTTTCAACCGTAAAATGAGATGAATATAGAAAAAATCCCTTACACTTTACAATAAAGAAATTAGAACATCTTGAAGGAAAACCTGGAGATCTTATTGTGAAAACATAGAAAAACTCCAGATGTAGCAAAACTTCAAAAAGTTCTTTCCAAAGACCATTCGAATGGCCTGGGAAGTTTGAAGAAAACAGACGGGAGTTTTACTGTTGATACAAAAGAAACACTTATAATAATGATGGGAACTCATTTCCCTGGATCAACTTTACTATCAAGTGATGATGAAGATGGTACGGGAGTTGAAGAAAACTATATAGGCCAATACAGAATGTAGACAGCAACTCTACTATACCGGATACAATCTTCACACGATCTAAAGTTGAATGGGCAGTGAACTCCTTCGAACCATTCAAATCTCCGGGAAGGGATGGCACTTTTCCTGCACTTCTTCAGAAGAGTGGAATAGAAGTGCTAGATTCCCTTACTAGGTAGTATGTATGGACTCAAGTTCGAGTAGTTTTTATTCCAAAAGCGGGTAAAAAAGACAAAGCACAACCAAAGCCTTTCAAGCCTTATATACAGAATGCAATCTGCATTAAACTGCACCTGGCGTTGGCGTTAAAACGAAGGATTGAACATCAACCCTTCAAAAGCCGTTTTAGTGCTATTTACCAGCAGAAGAAAACCTACTTTGAAAACTTTGAAAATTAACGGATCTATCTTAAAATACTCGTCAAATGCTAAATAGCTGGGAATAATTCTAGATGATAAACTTAACTGGAACTTACACTTAGAACATGTAATTAACAAAGCCACGAATGCTCTTTGGGTAAGTAAAACTACGTTTGGAAGAAAATGGGGACTCAAACGAAAAATGATTCATTGGATCTATACGGTTATCGTAAGACCCAGGATAGTCTATGCATCGCTGGTTTAGTGGTCTAAGACAAAACAATATACAACACAAAGAAGACTGGAAAAGTTACAAGGTTTGGCGTGTATGGCTATAACAGAAGCAATGCATAGTACACCGTCAAAGGCCTTAGATGCCGCTCTTTATAAGCTTTCACTGCATCAATATGTGCAAATGAAAGCTGAAAAGAGTGCCCTAAGGCTAAGAAGAAGTACTTTATTATTGGAAGGCACTGGAGCTGGAATTACCGGGCCAGGGCTGAATATTTCAATATCAATGGGAAAATGGACAACCGTTTTTCTTGCAGAAATATATGCAATTCTGGAGTGTGTATATGTATGCCTTAAGAGGAAGTACAGGCATACAAGGATTTGCATATTTTCAGATATTCAGGCGGCTTTGAATGCACTAAAATCGTTCACATGTCAGTCTAAACTGGTGTGGCAATGCTTTGAACTACTGAAACAGTTGGCCGCTAAAAACCAGGTTGATCTGTACTGGATACCAGGCCACTGTGGAATAGAAGGTAATGAGAACGCTGATACACTTGCCAGAGAAGGCTCTGAAGTTCAATTCATGGGCCCAGAACCATTCTGTGGTGTATCTAAATGTGAAATACAAATGGAAGTAAAGCGATGGGAGGATCAAAAGATACAATCAAACTGGATTGCTACGAAAACATCAAGACAATCCAAACTGTTCATAACTCCGAATGATAAAACTACAGAAAAACTATTAAACCTAAATAAGGAAATCTCTGAGCATAGCTATTGGGCTTCTCACGCGGCACTGCACGACACGATATCATTTGAAAAATATTAATCGATGTCAAACTGATGTCTGCTGATTCTGTAACTATGCAATTGAGAATTGAGAACTCTCACCATCTGTTATGTGACTGTCCAGCACTATTTGTGCGTAGAAGACAATATTTCACCAAGGGTATTCTAAATCCTTTCGAAATTTGAGCTTGAGCTTGATTGACCGCCCGTGGATGCTACTCCAGTATCGCCAGACCAGCTATACTCACACAAGGACCAATGAGATAACTGCCGGGGATTAGCAGGCATCTTCAGTGTGTGAGCGTTGGTGATCTTCTATTTTTAGGCGACAATGGCGCCTGCCACGTCAGGTTGCAGGTCAATGTAGGGAAGGGGTAAGGAAGTGATGATTGCAATCGTTTGTATCCACATCTGGCCGAATATACCTCTGCGCCAGCACAAATTCATGCGGATGTTGGAGTGTTGGTGGGAATTGGTTGGCAGAAGGTTCACACATTATTGGTGTGTGGATACCAACCAGGGGAAGGTGATAGAATTGTGTGTTTTTATTATTTTGAAGATGTGCGGCACAGTTCGCTTGATTGCATAACTTGTAGGCGTTTTCTAATAGGATTGTGACACTGTGCTGTGAAAGTTTGGAAGGAAGGGAAACGGCTTTTTCAACCCGTTTCTGTTCTAGCGACGGCTATGAACATGTTTGTATACATGAGTTGTATATGTAGAGAGCAGAGAGAAAGTATATAGAAAGATACAAAGTAGGGGGAAAGGGACGGGCCAGGGATTGAACCCAGGACCTTCTGCATATAAATCAGAAGCAGTAGCCACTAGACCACCAAGCCCGTCTGTTCTAAATCCTTTCGAAATTTGGTTGAAAAATCCCAATTTTATGGTTGATATTATCCTAAGAATCATCCCAGATTGGGGTACTTCGCATAATCATTTGCTGATTATGCGTGATCCCTCAATGGTGACTTGACGTCCTGAACAAATGCGAAACTAAACAGGGGTATACCACAATAGATCAAATTAATGGTCGCAGTGGTTCAAATCCCAACAAAAAAACGGCACCCGCCAAGTCCTTGCCGTCAGTTAGGAGGGAAAGGAATGTTAAAAAAATATTAACAAACCTACTCTTAAAATGTTTGACAAGTCTCAGGTCATTTGACAGATGTAACATGAGCAAAAATAGGACGGCAACAAAGTCGGTAAATTAAAAGATAATTCTTGTCTTCAGTTTGCATACGTGTGATCTGTCAAATGACCTGAGAATTGTCAAACATCTTTAAGGTAAAGTTTCGTAGTGTAAAGAAGAATTAGGATAACACATAATAGTAGGCCACAACACTCGGTCCGTGGCTGCCGTTCTCCATCCTCGGTCGCGCCCAAAGCTCGCGCGATCACGCTGCAGATGGTCCGCCCATCGTGCCCTTTGCGATCCACGCCTTCCTGTGTCAGTCGGATCAGTAGCGAAGACCAACTTTGCAAGAAGGTTGTTGTCGAGCATTCTTGCAACATGCCCTGCTTAACGTATTCTTCTGGCTTTGATCACCTTCGGAATACTGGGTTCGCCCGTAAATCCATAGAAGACCACCGGTCTCTGATAAGCGTTTTTTACATGGTACATTTGTTGCGGAGTGAATCTATTCAATTGATCGCAGTTTCTTCTGGAGCCCATAGTAGGCATGACTTCCACTAATGTCTATTGTAACGTTACTTTCTAGACAAATCCTGTCGAGTTCTGCCTACTAGCATGTGGTAGGTTCACCAGTCCGACCACCAGCATCGCCCGAGCAGAAGGGAATAACAACTTCATAAGAAAATTTGTTATTTTGGCAAAATAACTGAGTAACGCTATCAGTTATTTTCATGTTATTAACATAACAAATTATGTTATAAACTTGGCTGTTATAAGAGGCAAAAAAACAAACATCATAACAAAAAAAAAATGTTCCTGGAAGACCAATCCAATAACATGTTTTGTTAGTTTCGATAACAACATAATAACAATGAATTTGGAAAATAGTTCAATACAAACAAGGACAAACAAAAAGAACGCTTGAAATTCGATTCAAAGAACATATTGCAGAGGTTAAAAAAGCGGGTAAAGAGTTTAGCGTATGAATTTAAATCTAAAGTGGCAGAACATGTTTTCCAAGATGAACACCTGTTGACAAAGGATAACATTAGTATCCTGCGAAATGTATCTTTATCTTGGAAGCTTGACGTAGCGGAAAGTTTAGAAATCCACAAAGAAAGGGCGGCATTACTTCTTAACAAGGATCAGGGAAACGGTCAGTCACGTTTATTTAAATTCATACCTAAGCTCAGTGCACGTGATAGGAATACGTAGGTACCTAATAATCTACATACAAGGTACTTTTATAGCGGTAGAAAAAATAGGTTTAGGTAGATTTATAGGCATAGGTAGTTTTTAGGTAACAATAGTAGCGGTAGGACTTTGGTATAATGGTATATAAGCGGGGTGAATGCGATGACCTCTTCAGTGGATAACTGACACTGAGGAAGATTACAAGTGGTAGTAGAAATACGCGTATCTGTCAAAAGATAAGCAACATTGGGCGGAATTAAAAGGTACGAAACTGATTACACTGATTCGAAGTAGATTTGATAGTTATGTAATTAGTAATTTGTAATATCATGATTAGCTGCCGTTTTTTCTTCTCAAATAAATTATTTTTAATGGTATCCCCTTACATTCCTTGTCCTGATACACAGTGTACACTAGCGCTGGCAGGCTACCGTTAAAATTACAATTACAAAATAATTTAAGTCGGTTCAGTGGTTAAGAAGCCAATTTAAGAAATTGGCAAATTTTGTTTTGGACTGCTCTTCAAAACAACCCTAGACCTAATAGCTTGATCATAACAAAATAAGATTGTCAAACAAAACATGTTATGGCAAAGTAATGCTTTAATAAGTTAATAATAACAAAACAAGATATAAAAACAGATTATGTGGTTTTTTTTTTTTTTATTCTTTATCACTTAACCTAATTTACAGCTCTTTTGTCCACTAGGGTACTACGTGAGCGATTCTAATTGGACGCTGCACTTCCACTTTGTACAGCGCCTAAATGTATTCTATTCTATCCTACTTTATTGAACTGGATGTTTTTTTTTTTGTGCTTCCTTCACTCTTCTACCCTGTCCATGGTAGAATGATGAGCACGATGATGCTGATTGTAGCTTCTGTACTTTTTCCAGTCCGATTGGGGGTCCATTATGAGTTGCGGTTCGCCGATATCCAAATTCCGGGTCCGTTAGAGCTATATGCTCCGAAGAGGGTCAGGTGCCAGCTGCTCTCGGGGGGAAGAGCAACTGACGAAAAATTGCAAGTGCCGGGGCTGGGTTCGAACCCATGACCATCCGCTTATGAAGCGAACGTGTGGACCACTGCGCCACGGGCCCCGACAGATTATTATGTGGTTAGATAGATATTAGGTTGATATTCTCCTCTGCTCGGGCGCACAAGAGGATATTTATTTGTCCTTGGAATGCGCTAATTTCTCTAATGCGAATAACGTTTTCTGCGGACGTTTGTGGCAAACCAACAAAGTGGAGAGCTCCTTGCTACGATTTTTTTCTTGACAAGCGCTGAACATTTCTTTATGAGTTCCTCTCGCTGCATACCCCGTATAACTGCTATTTCCAACTTGTTCTGTTCTTCTGTTGTAAGAAAAGGCGAAAATTTAAGCCTCTTCTTCGCATTTTCTCCTCTGCTCATCTGTTATCATTTCTGTTGGTTAATGTGGCCAGAGGCTTGTATTTTGCTTGAGCTACGGTGGACCTCGTCAAATCAGGTCAGCAGGGATTGGGAACTCCTGGGATATGATTCCAAGCACAATGCTCAGTCACTTGCTGAATTTTTGCCACACGATTTGCGACGAACACGTTCCAAGTAGCTGGTACTGCTTTCATTCATTGTAGTACCATTAGGAATCTCCCAGCAAGCCTTTTGGATGTCCGTAGTAGGTACGTGTGCCGTTACCTTTGGTAGAATCAGGAACTCCATATTACCCATATGCCCGTACCCTTGTGGATTTTGCGATGAGCCTCCCTTGGCTCCATCGGTCTTGTCCGACCGAAAACAAACCATGATATGATGCTTCGCCTTGTAATTGCGACACACAAAACGAGAGGAACAGTCTGCAACTTGATGTCCACATCGGAAACATTTACGGTACAACGAATAATTGCGAATAAGCTTTCTTTGTCTCTTGCAGACTCCGTCATTCGTTGGAATGATGGACATTGGAAGATTGGATGGAATTCTGAACAAGCCACACATCGACCAGATTTCGTGAACATCGAACTCCAGTTGCTGAGTCGGACTCGTCGCATTACACCTTCCAGAGTGATGTTGAAGAATAGTCCGCGAGAGCCCGTCACCTTGTTGCAGTCCTCGGTAATAGTTACCCCGAAACTCAAACCATTGGTTTGAGCAGTCTTCTCAGCTTCCAAAAAGCGGTCGATACTGTTGAATCTTGCTTTGAAGTCGATGAACAGGTGATGTGTTGGGATCTAGTATTACCGGTATAACTCGAAAGAACAGCCTATGATCCAAAGAAGGAAAAATCTTTGATGATATATTGGCAGTTTCAACGACAACTAATCCCTGAATATTGAAACTAGAAAGAATAGCCTATGATTGAAAGAAGGAAATACTTCTGATAATCATATTGGCAGTTAGAATGTCAAAAACTTCCTCTGAATTCGTTTGATCATGATTCGGCCAAACGATCCTTTAGCCAGATGGCGTTCGGCCAAACGGCATTCGGCCAAATGGCCGGACACCGTATTTCTGGAGGATTTGCCGTACAGTAAAAATCAGGCCCTTTGCCGACCGGCCGTCGATGAAGCCGGTTTGATAACTTCCCACGAACTCGTCCCCTGTAGGTTTCATCTGAGAAAAACCTCCAAAAAGTTTGGAATAATTGCCTTATCAGCTACGCATCGGCAGCCCCTACCCAAAAAGAGAACCTGTGTTGCAGCCGACCTTTCCCAAAATAGTCCGATATTCTCATAAACATGCCTTGCATTGTGGGTGGTGTTGGTGCATTGGACGAGCTCCCGGTTCTATCTATGTATCTATTAGCTGCTACCAGTTTTGGTAAAAACTCAAATTCTCAAATCTCATGCTTGAGTTGTTTCACGCGCGATTCTTGACTCGCCAAACTCATGCCGAACAAATCATGCATGAGTTGACTCGCGATTTCACTCATTGCGTAATTTCTTGGTGTTCTTATTATTTACATCGAAGTTTTTAGGATTGTATGATAGAACAGAAGCAAACCTATCGTACAACAACATTGGATGTCGTTCAAATTGATTTGGATTCGTTTTACAAACGAACGAGATTTCGGCGCTTGACTCGTGAGAGCGAGATTTTGCATGAAAATCTCGCGCATGAGAAAATGATTCAGAATCGCGCGCGAGTTTACTCACGCAGGAGCGGTTCATGAGTGAGCTTCGAGTGTGATTTTACCAACACTGGCTGCTACTTTATTATCCCAAGACCTGGAAGACATCATAGAAGTGTATATGTATGTAGGTCTTAAAAGGCTTCTATTTTTAGGCCACATTTATGCCTGTCACGTTTGAATGCTGGTCAATGTGGCGATGATGAGCATTGCGCAAGTGTTAATGCAATCGCTCGCCCACTTCATACCGTATGTCTGTGCGAATCATGCAACTACCAGAGCGTTGGAAAACGGTTGCGTGTCAGGTTTAGGTCAATGCGTGGATTGCCGATTGGTAAGCGTAAGTTGGTAAATTGATTATTAGCCTGGTTCACGGTTTATATGGGAAAATACAAAAATTGAAAAACTCAAGCTCCTGTATACTTTTTGAGTTCCACTTTGGTCCCATATTAACTGTGCAAAATTTCAGATCGATCGGAAAAACTATATTTTAGCGCCCGCCATTCTTAGTTTTTCATACGATTTACTATGGGGAAATTTAACTCCTGCAAAGAAAAATCGCTAGGAGTCACCCGTAGATCCTTAAAAATAAGTCGATGAATGATTTCTGTAGAAAATTCCACTAGGAATTAGACCTTCGAAGACCACAAACCAATGCGACGTTCGAGGAAAAAGTTATTAGGCCTTATCCGATCGATAAAATGACGAGATTTTATTATTTATCCTTATTATTATTATTATCCTTACATGTTAAACAGCGTTGGCATGCCATTCGGTTTTCAGTCAATAACTTTTTTCACAGGCCTTAGATCGCTTTGCGGTCTTCAGAGGGTTTGTTCCTCAAAATTTCCAACCGAAATCATTCAACGATATATTTTTAGAGGTTAAGGGGCAACCTGTGGCGATTTTTCTTTGAAAAAGTGATTTTCCCCATAGTAAATCGTATGAAAACTTAAAACGGCTGGCGCTAAAATATAGTTTCTCCGATCGAGCTGAAATTTTGCACAGTCGATATGGGGCGAAAATGGAACTCAAAAAGTGTACAGGAGTAAAATGTCTTTTCGTGTCCCACGCTATTGATTATACTACTCACGCTTGAAGTTGTAGGATAAAATGCGAGTTTTTCAAAAGATCCTCGCTATGGTTATAATCGTTCATTCTTGATTCAAATGATGAAGGATAATTTGCAGCACCAAGTCTGTAATTGTATTGAGTCTGTCTGGCCTTGTTGTGCTGATGTGCAAAGTAACATTAAACCTGCTTGTGCTGATGTGCAAAGTAACATTAAATTGCTGATAAAACTATAATCTTACGTATTTTCGGCCGTTTTTTTCTCTTCGTCATGGGGGGTTTTTTGAAACCTATCGAACTCAAAATTGGCATCAAATCTTTCCCAACCTAGCTGAATGATATGACCAAATCTCAGGCAATTTGGCCGATAATACCCTTTTTCACCCTATCTCGTATACGCTTGATTATTTCATATCAACATTCTTTTGACTCATCACATACTGCAGGGTCTTGTACCATTTGTCGCTATAACTAAGTCAATTTCAATCCGATTGATTTAAATTCTTGTACAGAGTTAGATACTGTACGTGTTAGGCACTATACAAAATTTCAAGTCAATCAGTTTGAAATTGACTTAGTTATAGCGACAAGTGCCCAAAATAGGTACACCTGCCCAATTGGTACAAGATCCTATGTATCAAAGGACGTTATTTGTCTGAAATTCCTCTCGCACCCAGTTGCACTTCATTAAAGAGGGATTTGTTTTTCTTTTCACTATTTTGTGTCCACGCGATGTTGACCAATCTGTTCAAAGTTCATCTTCACGCCTCAGTCTCTTTGCTCACATCCGTGGCGCGTGGTGACGAAGATGTTGAAGACGACGAAGACGGCGACGATTGACATCGATTCCACCATTCATTCCTCGTAGCCGGCGGCGAAGAATCGCTTGCGCTTGAGTCATTCCTAGTAGGTACTAGGCACTTATTGCTAGCAGAACAACGTTGGTGTAACACTACTGCTTGCTGTAGCGCGCGTGCGACAACGGCAAGTCAACAAAAATATCCACTGCTTGTTTTGGATTTAGCGTCGTATTTATAGTAGGGCGGCATACTTTGCCGACGGCTTTGTTCCGGAAAATGTGGGACAGAATCATGCATTAGCACTCGATCGGTGGTCTAAATTCTCTCCTAAATATATATTGAAACCTCTAGTTCTCCCAGAGCCGTTAATCGTCATATTTCTTATTTAGTGGAAAAGTGCACCATCAGCGAAGATCTCGCGAGGGTCATAAATTTCGATTAAGCACAGCCACTATCTGTCCAGGGGCACCACAATGACACCAAGTTATTACAATGTTCATACTGTCGGCATCGTCGACTGGCGCTTGCGAATCTTCCCATTCACTGATCCATTTTTGGTGGGGTGGGGGCACGGATGAACGAACGAACGAACATAAACCCCGAAGGAGAAAGCCCTGAACTGCAAGTTGTGGCCGGCCAGTCAGTGCTCGACACCGCACGTTGATATCTTAGTGAGATGGCGAACGAGAGGCGCAGATGATGATGATAGTTATTCCAATGGCGGTATTATATGTACATTCCGAAGCGAAAGACGTGCTCTAAATTAACTTTCTGCAATATTAATCGCCATAGTAATAATAATAGTTTATAAATTTAAGACCAATTTACGATCGACCGGCTACGAGGCGAGGTGCAGCGCACGCCCGGATGCCGGCTATCTGATGTGGTTTTCACCCAACACAGACTCACATCGAAACTGCATAATAATATAAAATTTCACTCTCTAACGCCGCTACTCGAAGAGCTGTAGGTACTATTCATGATGACGACGTCATCGAGTGCTTTATGATGGGATCGAACGTTTAGCTACTGCTTTTCGCAGCAAATAGACGGTATTCGGGTTGGGTTGGATTCGCGGGAGGTAACACTATTTACTGAAATGTAAACAACTTGTACCGGGAACAATAGCTTGAAC
Organism: Aedes albopictus; assembly: GCF_035046485.1. Taxonomy (NCBI): domain Eukaryota; kingdom Metazoa; phylum Arthropoda; class Insecta; order Diptera; family Culicidae; genus Aedes; species Aedes albopictus. The sequence continues at coordinate 120,134,019 of NC_085136.1, read as the reverse complement.
GGATGAAACTGTTAAAACCTTACCTTATTTTTGTATTGGTGAATTGTTACCTCATGCTAAGTCTTTACATCAAAGTTTCTTACTGAATTCTTCCCGCGATTACTCCCGAAGTTTCCCCCATGATCTCAACCAATGGCTTCCTGGATTTGTTCTCAGAGTTTCTCCCGGGTTTTCCCGTTGTTCCTTGTGGGACTACTGAGTATTCTCGGAATCTCTACAAGAGTTTCTCCTGGGATCTCTGCAGGAGTTTTCACGGAGTTTTTTTCCAGAGTTTTTCGTGGAACTCCTTCCGGAGACCCCATCACAATTTATTCGGAGATTTTTATCGTTGGGTTTCCGGGTAAGCTTTCAAACCGTTTTCCCGGGATTTTCGCAAGACTTCTGTAGAAGTTCTTCCATGGATTTCTGGGAAATTTTCTAGGTTTATCCTGGCGTTTCTCGTCAGATTACTTTCCTCGTTTCTTCGGAAGTTTCTCTCAATAGTTTCTACAGCTTCTCTTGGAATTCACCTTATATTTCCTCTCATGATTACTTCCTACAGTTATTCAGAGATGTTCCAATTTGTCTTGAAATTTCTTCCTGAATTCCTCTCATAATTTCTTCAATAGTTCTTCTCAGAGATCCTTGCGTGATTGCATCTGAATTTTATCCAAGATATTTCGTAGACTTACATAGGAGACATAGCAAGAAAAATTTCTGGTAAATCCAAGTAAAAAGTATCTATTAGGGAAATCCCAAAAGCAATCACGTGACAATTTTCGGTTGGAATTCTGGGAAAGCACTGGGGGTAATCCTGGAAAAATCTCTCAGAGAAATCACAAGACGGTCACAACAAAGAATCCCAGAAACAAATACGAGGAAAAAAACATTGAAAGACAAACCACTGTAAAAATCTCAAAAAAGGACTCTGAATGAACTCCGGAAAAAAAGTCATGAGAGAGTCCAGGATAAGTTCTGAGAAAAACCTGTGAGACATCCAGAAAAAAATCTGTGAGTCTTCAGGAGGGAACTCAAGAGAAATCACTCATGAACTATAAAAAAATCAGTGGCGATTCCCTAACCTCAAATCTACCTTTTCATCAAACGTTCTTCTTTTTCTTCTTCTTGGCGTAACGTCCTCATTGGGACAAAGCCTGCTTCTCAGCTTAGTGTTCTATGAGCACTTCCATAGTTATTAACTGAGAGCTTCCTCTGCCAATGACCATTTTGCATGCGTATATCGTGTGGCAGGCACGAAGATACTCTATGCCCAAGGAAGTCAAGGAAATTTCCTTTACGAAAAGATCCTGTACCGACCGGGAATCGAACCCGTCACCCTCAGCATGGTCATGCTGAATACCCGTGCGTTTACCGCCTCGGCTATATGGGCCCAAACGTATTTTTTTGAATTTTCTGAACAAATTAAACTATACTTAGCACAGAATGGCAAGAAAAGCTGTTTTCGCCCATTTTCCACTTGATTTTGATCGTACATTTTTTTAAATAGCAAAATTTAGGATCGTTGAACAGGTAAAAAAGTGAGGTTACGAGACGCCACTGAAAAAAATATCCCGGGAGAAATTTAGACAAAAGCTTCCGATCAATTCTCAAAGAACTTACAGGAGAAACTCTAGGATCAATAAGGGGGATACCTCTGAAACACTCCTGAAACACACTGAAACACACTGGGGTCTCCTGTTAGCCTAGTGGTTAAGGCTTTGGATCGCCAATCCGGAGACGGCGGGTTCGATTCCCGTTCCGGTCGGGGAAATTTTCTCGACTCCCTGGGCATAGAGTATCATTGTACTTGCCTCACAATATACAAATTCATGCAATGGCAGGCAAAGGAAGCCCTTCAATTAATAACTGTGGAAGTGCTCAAAGAACACTAAGTTGAAGCGAAGCAGGCCAAGTCCCAGTGGGGACGTAGAGCCACAAAGAAGAAGAAGAAGAACCTCTGAAACAAGTTCTGGGATGATTTTCTGCAGACAATCTATGAAAAACTCCTGAAAATATCATGGGAGGACTTCTAAAGAAATCCCAGGAAAAACTCCTGTAGAAATTCTGTTAAAAATCGTTCGAAAATATCACGAGAATCCCTCTCAAGATACTAAAAGAATCTCTCAGCAGTTAAGAATTATTCTTTTTAGAATTCTGAGAAAATCCCTCTTTGGATTCTGGATTAATTCCTCTCAGGATTCTGGGATAATCCCTCTCTGGAACTCTGGAAGAATCCCTCTCAGGATTCCTGGAGATTGCCCCTCAGGATTCTGAGAGAATCCCTTTCAGGATTGTTGTAGAATCCCTCCCAGGATTCTTGGAGAATCCCTCCCAGGATTATGGGAGAATCCCTCCCAAGATTATGGGAGAATCCCTCCCAGGATTCTGGTAGAAATCCTCCCAAGATGCTGGAGGATTCCCTCCCAGGATTGTAGGAGAACCCCTCCCAGGATTTTAAGAAAATCCCACCCAGGATTCCTGGAGAATCCCTCCCAGGATTCTAGAAAAAATCCTCTAAGGGTTCTGGAAGAATCCCTCTCTGGATTCTAGAAGAATCCCTCCCAGGATTCTGGGAGAATCCCTCCCAGGATTCTGAGAGAATCCTTCCTAAGATTCTAGGAGAATCCCTCACATGATTCTGGGAGACTCCCTCCCTAAGTGTAGAATTAGCTCAGTATCAAAATACATGTTAATAAAAACAAAAAAAAAAGAATCCCTTCTGGAAGAATCTCTCTCAAGATTCTGAGAGAATATCTCCCAGGATTCTGGGACAATCGCTCCAAGGATTCTGGGAGAATGCCACCCAGGACTCTGGGAGAATTCCTCCCACGAATCTGGGATAATCCCTCGTAGCATTCTGAGAGAATCCCTCGCCGGGTTCTGGAAAAATCCTTCGCAGCATTCTGGAAAAATCCTTCGCAGCATTCTGGAAAAACCCCTCTCAGGATTCCTGGAGAATCTCTCCCAGGATTCCGGGAGAATCTCTCCCAGGATTCCGGGAGAATCCCTCCCAGGATTCCGGGAGAATCCCTCCCAGGATTCTGGGAGAATCCCTCCCAGAATTCCGGGAGAATCCCTCTCAGGATTCCGGGAGAATCCCTCCCAGGGTTCCGGAAGAACCCCTCCCAGGATTCCGGGAGAATCCCTCCCAGGATTCCGGGAGAATCCCTCCCAGGATTCCGGGAGAATGCCTCCCAGGATTCCGGGAGAATCCCTCCCAGGATTCCGGGAGAATCCCTCCCAGGATTCCGGGAGAATCCCTCCCAGGATTCCGGGAGAATCCCTCCCAGGATTCCGGGAAAATCCCTCCCAGGATTCCGGGAGAATCCCTCCCAGGATTCCGGGAGAATCCCTCCCAGGATTCCGGGAGAATCCCTCCCAGGATTCCGGGAGAATCCCTCCCAGGATTCCGGGAGAATCCCTCCCAGGATTCCGGGAGAATCCCTCCCAGGATTCCGGGAGAATCCCTCCCAGGATTCCGGGAGAATCCCTCCCAGGATTCCGGGAGAATCCCTCCCAGGATTCCGGGAGAATCCCTCCCAGGATTCCGGGAGAATCCCTCCCAGGATTCCGGGAGAATCCCTCCCAGGATTCCGGGAGAATCCCTCCCAGGATTCCGGGAGAATCCCTCCCAGGATTCCGGGAGAATCCCTCCCAGGATTCCGGGAGAATCCCTCCCAGGACCCCGGGAGAATCCCTCCCAGGATTCCGGGAGAATCCCTCCCAGGATTCCGGGAGAATCCCTCCCAGGATTCCGGGAGAATCCCTCCCAGGATTCCGGGAGAATCCCTCCCAGGATTCCGGGAGAATCCCTCCCAGGATTCCGGGAGAATCCCTCCCAGGATTCCGGGAGAATCCCTCCCAGGATTCCGGGAGAATCCCTCCCAGGATTCCGGGAGAATCCCTCCCAGGATTCCGGGAGAATCCCTCCCAGGATTCCGGGAGAATCCCTCCCAGGATTCCGGGAGAATCCCTCCCAGGATTCCGGGAGAATCCCTCCCAGGATTCCGGGAGAATCCCTCCCAGGATTCCGGGAGAATCCCTCCCAGGATTCCGGGAGAATCCCTCCCAGGATTCCGGGAGAATCCCTCCCAGGATTCCGGGAGAATCCCTCCCAGGATTCCGGGAGAATCCCTCCCAGGATTCCGGGAGAACCCCTCCCAGGATTCCGGGAGAATCCCTCCCAGGATTCCGGGAGAATCCCTCCCAGGATTCCGGGAGAATCCCTCCCAGGATTCCGGGAGAATCCCTCCCAGGATTCCGGGAGAATCCCTCCCAGGACTCCGGGAGAATCCCTCCCAGGATTCCGGGAGAATCCCTCCCAGGACTCCGGGAGAATCCCTCCCAGGATTCCGGGAGAATCCCTCCCAGGATTCCGGGAGAATCCCTCCCAGGATTCCGGGAGAATCCCTCCCAGGATTCCGGGAGAATCCCTCCCAGGATTCCGGGAGAATCCCTCCCAGGATTCCGGGAGAATCCCTCCCAGGATTCCGGGAGAATCCCTCCCAGGATTCCGGGAGAATCCCTCCCAGGATTCCGGGAGAATCCCTCCCAGGATTCCGGGAGAATCCCTCCCAGGATTCCGGGAGAATCCCTCCCAGGATTCCGGGAGAATCCCTCCCAGGATTCCGGGAGAATCCCTCCCAGGATTCCGGGAGAATCCCTCCCAGGATTCCGGGAGAATCCCTCCCAGGATTCCGGGAGAATCCCTCCCAGGATTCCGGGAGAATCCCTCCCAGGATTCCGGGAGAATCCCTCCCAGGATTCCGGGAGAATCCCTCCCAGGATTCCGGGAGAATCCCTCCCAGGATTCCGGGAGAATCCCTCCCAGGATTCCGGGAGAATCCCTCCCAGGATTCCGGGAGAATCCCTCCCAGGATTCCGGGAGAATCCCTCCCAGGATTCCGGGAGAATCCCTCCCAGGATTCTGCAAGAATTCTTGCCAAGATTTTGCAAGAATCCTTGCCAGGATTCTGCAAGAATCCTTGCCAGTATTCTGCAAGAATCCTTCCCGGGATTCTGCAAGAATCCTTGCCAGAATTCTGCAAGAATCCTTGCCAGGATTCTGCAAGAATCCTTGCCAGAATTCTGCAAGAATCCTTGCCAGAATTCTGCAAGAATCCTTGCCAGGATTCTGCAAGAATCCTTGCCAGAATTCTGCAAGAATCCTTGCCAGAATTCTGCAAGAATCCTTGCCAGAATTCTGCAAGAATCCTTGCCAGAATTCTGCAAGAATCCTTGCCAGGATTCTGCAAGAATCCTTGCCAGGATTCTGCAAGAATCCTTGCCAGGATTCTGCAAGAATCCTTGCCAGGATTCTGCAAGAATCCTTGCCAGGATTCTGCAAGAATCCTTGCCAGGATTCTGCAAGAATCCTTGCCAGGATTCTGCAAGAATCCTTGCCAGGATTCTGCAAGAATCCTTGCCAGGATTCTGCAAGAATCCTTGCCAGGATTCTGCAAGAATCCTTGCCAGGATTCTGCAAGAATCCTTGCCAGGATTCTGCAAGAATCCTTGCCAGGATTCTGCAAGAATCCTTGCCAGGATTCTGCAAGAATCCTTGCCAGGATTCTGCAAGAATCCTTGCCAGGATTCTGCAAGAATCCTTGCCAGGATTCTGCAAGAATCCTTGCCAGGATTCTGCAAGAATCCTTGCCAGGATTCTGCAAGAATCCTTGCCAGGATTCTGCAAGAATCCTTGCCAGGATTCTGCAAGAATCCTTGCCAGGATTCTGCAAGAATCCTTGCCAGGATTCTGCAAAAATCCTTGCCAGGATTCTGCAAGAATCCTTGCCAGGATTCTGCAAGAATCCTTGCCAGGATTCTGCAAGAATCCTTGCCAGGATTCTGCAAGAATCCTTGCCAGGATTCTGCAAGAATCCTTGCCAGGATTCTGCAAGAATCCTTGCCAGGATTCTGCAAGAATCCTTGCCAGGATTCTGCAAGAATCCTTGCCAGGATTCTGCAAGAATCCTTGCCAGGATTCTGCAAGAATCCTTGCCAGGATTCTGCAAGAATCCTTGCCAGGATTCTGCAAGAATCCTTGCCAGGATTCTGCAAGAATCCTTGCCAGGATTCTGCAAGAATCCTTGCCAGGATTCTGCAAGAATCCTTGCCAGGATTCTGCAAGAATCCTTGCCAGGATTCTGCAAGAATCCTTGCCAGGATTCTGCAAGAATCCTTGCCAGGATTCTGCAAGAATCCTTGCCAGGATTCTGCAAGAATCCTTGCCAGGATTCTGCAAGAATCCTTGCCAGGATTCTGCAAGAATCCTTGCCAGGATTCTGCAAGAATCCTTGCCAGGATTCTGCAAGAATCCTTGCCAGGATTCTGCAAGAATCCTTGCCAGGATTCTGCAAGAATCCTTGCCAGGATTCTGCAAGAATCCTTGCCAGGATTCTGCAAGAATCCTTGCCAGGATTCTGCAAGAATCCTTGCCAGGATTCTGCAAGAATCCTTGCCAGGATTCTGCAAGAATCCTTGCCAGGATTCTGCAAGAATCCTTGCCAGGATTCTGCAAGAATCCTTGCCAGGATTCTGCAAGAATCCTTGCCAGGATTCTGCAAGAATCCTTCCCAGGATTCTGCAAGAATCCTTGCCAGGATTCTGCAAGAATCCTTCCCAGGATTCTGCAAGAATGCTTCCCAGGATTCTGCAAGAATCCTTCCCAGGATTCTGCAAGAATCCTTCTCAGGGTTCTGCAAGAATCCTTCCCAGGGTTCTGCAAGAATCCTTCCCAGGGTTCCAGGAGAATCTCTTTCAAAATTATGGAAGCATCCCTTTCCAACAGTTTCCAACAAAAATTTGCAGAGTTTTGCCAAGCTGAAGTGTTCAGCATTTTTTTGCTGATCTCTCGGCAAAATTTGCTGAATTTTTGATTTGTTGCTGGTGATCAGTAGATTTTACTGAACAAATCAGCAAACTTTGCTGAATTTCTATCAACGAGTACAGATAAGTTTCTCCCCATCAACCACCAACATATCAATCAAAGTCGAAAGCATCCATTTCATTCGAACTGTCCTCCTCCGGGCAGATCAACTACCACCACTGCTCGCTCTACTAAATGGCTTTAATTGCCGCTCGATTGACCTTCACCTCGAAGAGCAAGCACCCACGCCTGCCTGATGGCCATCATCAGGCAAAATGCAATAATGCTCGATGACACCAATCAAAGGGGGTTTGATCATTGTGTCTAGCCGTATCGGTATTGACACAGTAAAAAATATTGCTCAATCTGCCACCATGTTATTTGTAACGAAGTGTTCATGCTTTAACGGATCAGTGAGGTCATTTAAACCTTGCGTAAATGGTCGAGAGGGATGACGCGTGACTTTTGCTTTAACAGATCAGTGTTCGAATCCCCAAAATATTTTTTTTTCATAGGTGATAAATTTAGCTCAATTTCGGCAGTGTCTCAATTCTGATGTTACTGGAACTCCGTGACAATACTTTTTAATTTTGACTGTGGGTGAGTCCACGTTGTGCAACCGCCTCCGTTAATGGAGATTGGTTCGTGTTTCCACATCTAATGGCCTTTGGTTACCAATTTATTGCATTATGCAGGAAAGTATATTCTCTGGAGCAGTCTCTGGAAGCACATCCCTATTAGTGGCTCAATTGTAATACTGATTCGTATCGAACGGTGGCAAAAGTATTCGTATGAGAGAGGTAAGAAGCAATCCTTTAATGCTAAATCTTCATAATTCGATGGCAAACGACAACCATTAACTGCTAATTAGGACCAAGATAAGTCTTGTGAATAAAGGACGTATTCCTGTTCAAAACTCTGGTCGTAGCTTTTTCCATAAGTTTATCATACAAGACTACATCTAGAGTGGTGGACTTTTTTACATAAATAAATTGAAATAAAAACAGTAAATATCCGGTTGGATCGAACAAAGGAAAAAGCGAATTTCTTCAGACACGATGGCCGTCATGGCGCTGCTAATGGCCTGTATTTTATAGCGAAAACAAAGGTGAACCGTAAGGTGTGATATAAATCAATGGAGAATGACCGACTGGGGCGAGGGTGCTATATGCCTTCGTCTTCGCACCGCCCCATAAACAGAAGACGTTACTGCTGCTGAGCGATTCCAAGCAACAGCATCAAAATTAAGGAAATTTTTTGATTCATGATTTTCTATTGAACTGAAACTTTGCACAGTTTTTCAGTTCCATCTAAATCGCCATTTTTCGATATCAAATTTTTATTTTGAATCACGACTAACTTTTCGAAAGGGTGTATGTGAAAATGGTTCAATAATATTCAAAAATCTGTACAGCCAAAATGGTTCGTTCGATTGCTATGAATTTTTCAGCAAAGTTAGATAACTAAATGGTGATTCCTATGAAAATATACACTGTGAAAAAAACATCTTTTTTAACATTAAAAATATCATTTTTGTCACAAAAACTCAAATATCTCAAAACCCTATCTTTTTACCAACGCAATTTTTTTAGGGAAGACGGTCCATTGTATTAGCAATCTACCATAAAAATTTGGTGATGGTAAACTAATAAACAAAAAAGTTATAACATTTCAAACATTTCACAATTTTCACATTTGGTAAATATTTTTTTCTGTGTAAATTATTTCGGTCAGAAATCGCAGTTTGATGCTGATTTTATTGTTCAGCAAAGTTAGATAACTAAATGGTGATTCCTAAGAAAATATACACTGTGAAAAAAAATCTTTTTTTAACATTAAAAAATATCATTTTTGTCACAAAAACTCAAATATTTCAAAACCCTATCTTTTTACCAACGCAATTTTTTTAGGGAAAACGGTCCATTGTATTAGCAATCTACCATAAAAATTTGGTGATGATAAACTAATAAACAAAAAAGTTATGACAATTCAAACATTTCACAATTTTCACATTTAGTAATAATTTTTTTTTAGTGTAAATTAGGCTAATACAAATTTCGATTTTCTCTTATGTCACCGCCCCCTCGGAAAATTTTGGTCGGAATTCAACATTTTGAGGGGGGCACAAATAAAATGTTCAAGAAAATCAACAAATTGGCTTCTTTAGCGGTGTTGAGATAATTGCATATTCTGAATCTGCATGCGAAACTGAGCCGAAATCCAAATTTTCATGAATTTTGGTGCCCGGGAACCTATTTAAAAATCAATTTGAAGTTTGTATGGGAGCGATTTGTCGAATCACCCCTCGTCACATTTTGTACTGGGTGGAGCTGTCAAACAGTTACCCAGCTGTCAAAAGGTGATTTCAAAAAATCTCTTTGAAATTGATTTTAGGTATCAAAACAAAGTTCTAAAAATTTGAAAAAAATCATAGTGGCTCAGAAAAAGGTGCTCTTTCGTATAAATTCAAAAAATCAATACATTTTTCTTAATTTAAAAACCCAATTTAAGGTGTAATTCGAGTTCCACAGAAACTTTCTTAATAAATCCGATGAGTTTATCTATGTTGCCTAATTGTTTGGATATTTTTCCATCGAATACATTTATTATTTATCATCCTCCCCCTTAACGAGTCAACGAGCGCTGTGACAAAAGAAGAAAATGAGATTTGTTCCTGCCTTTATTTCGGCCGGAAATCGCAGCTTGATGCTGATTTTATTGTTAATGGCCTTGCGTGAGTAAAACAAGCTGTTTTTATTATGTATTATGTATATTATATGTACAGTAATGTTCCGATTTTATCACGCCCTCCGCGCATTAGTCGTTTATTCATTATTTGCTGTTACATTTGAGGACAAGTGTTTTCCCTCTTCTTCAAAATGAATGTTGAAAGCGTGTTTTGCAACGTTAAAAATATTGAAATGGGTATAGATATTGAAGAATATTTCAAAGCATTTTTGAAAAGGGGCGTGATTAATTGTTTAAACTGATGTCGCTGATGGTACGGTGACATGACTCTCTGCACTTAGCACTTCTGGCAATTTCTCAGTTGTTGTCGTTTTCGAACTTCCTACGCCCTGCTTTACCGATGATATACAGATGGCTCGTTTGTCAAAGTCTAGACGGCAGGACGTGCAAATGCGTAAATTTGGATTCAATTTGGGCATAACCAGTCTCTTTCAGATTATCTATGGTGCTTTCGGTGAGATTTCGTAACTCCTTTGATCATTTTTTTTTATCAAACGGTCTACAAGAGAGAGTTGAGTTGAAGACCTTTGAGAAAGCGACTGTTCATGTTGTTCGTTAGATTATAATAAACAAAATCACTTATTAGTTTTAACTGACTAGTTTGGTGTTGTTTGCTTGGCTGAAGAAAAAATTTACTATTTAATATCCATAGAGGTAGTATTTTTTTTTTTTTGCTTTTTCGTGAGCATTGTCATGGTATGTATACAGACAAACAAACGTAACACTGACGAAATTTTCATTGACCACGCCTTTAACGATCATTTTGAATCTTGGTTGTGGCTTTCATAACCAGAAGAGTGCCCATCATTTTTCTTTGCGTTTGACGTTTCACACTAGCGCCTTCTGATGACGATATTGCACATCGCAGTATTTCGTGAAACATTTCCACCAGGTGGGGGTAGTGTGAACTGGGCGATGGATATCCACGTGGTAGGTAACTCTCATGCATTTGTTGTTGTTGAAGTTACTCGCATTCTTCCGATCATAAAGTCTGTTCTCTAAGAGGTATTTTTTTGAAGATAAACTAGACGTATACGCGTATATAAAACTTTTATTATACAGCTTTTGTCTTAAAAATAAGTTTAATTCCATTTTTCTTATAATCAACAGCTTTTCAACACTATCAAGGGATTTTTTCACCAGTCACGTACAATAAAAAGTATGACACTCTCAATATTTTTGATCAAAACACTGGATCGCGTCTAAGTTTCAAATAGATACTATAGAAATTATGAATAATCAAACAAAAGTATCATGAAAACAACTTGTTTAATTCAGGCGGTAGCCTTTACAATAAAATCAGCATCAAAAAATAATTCTCAAAATAATTTACACAGAAAAAAATTTTTTTTTGCTACTAAATGTAAAAATTGTGAAATGTTTGAAATGTCATAACTTTTTTATCTATCAGTTTACCATCACCAAAATTTTATGGTAGATAGCTGATATAAAGGGCCATTTCCCCTAAAAAATTAACGTTGGTAAAAAGATAGGGTTTTGAGATATTTGAGTTTTTGTGACAAAAATCATATTTTTTTTAAGTAAAAAAATAAATTTTTTACAGTGTATATTTTCTAAGGAATCATCATTTAGTTATCTAACTTTGCTGAAAAATTCATAACAATCGAAAAATCCGTTTTTGCTGTACAGCTTTTAGAATATTTTTGAGCTGTTTTAGCATACACCCTTCTGAAAAGTTAGTCGTGAGTGAATATGAAGGTTTGATATCGAAAAATGACGATTTAGATGAAATTGAAAACTGTGCAAAGTTTCAGATATTTTTGAAATGGTCGCTCAGGATCGACTGACATGACTCCGTGGAATTCCTCTGCTGCAGTAAATTAAATAGAGCAAAATGAAATTAATGAGTATTGTCAGCCAACGCGCCGAACGGGCAGATCTTTTCCCCCTAGAGACGGAAAAGAAAGTAAATGGATGATTGTTTTTTGTTTCTGTCTCTTTTGGCCTCTGGCCGTGGATGATGCTGTCAGCAATCGGAAAGGTCATCTTGCGGGCCGACATCGTTCGAAAAGTGCCATAAATTGGAAGATAAGGGTTACCGCGAGATGACGCGATAAGAGATTTGATATGGAAAAGGTCACGGGAAAAGTGGAGTAAAGCATACCTTTAGTTATCCGTTTGTTGAGTAATTCATAAAATTTGTTTAAAGGTAGGAAATGAAATGTATTGATCACTGGCTCAATACCAAAATTTGGGAGGAGGAAGTATTACCGGAGGAATAGATGGATGGTATCGTATGTCCCATCTACAAAAAGGGCGACAAGTTGTATTGCGGAAACTATCGCTCGGTCACACTACTGAGCGCTGCTTACAAGATACTCTCTCAAATTTTATGCCGCCTTCTATCACCGATTGCAAAAGAGTTCGTGGAGTAATATTAGGCTGGATTTATGGGTGAACGCGCTACGGACCAGCTATTGCAGAAATGCCGTGAATACAACGTGTCCACACATCACTTGTTCGTCAATTTTAAATGATACAATCGATCGAGAACAGCTATGGCAGATTATGCATGAATACGGATTCCTGGATAAACTGGTACGATTGATCAAGGCGACGATGGATCAAGTGATGTGCGTAGTTCAGGTATCAGGGACACTCTCGAGTCCCTTCGAATCTCGCAGAGGGTTACGACAAGGTGATGGTCTTTCGTGCTTGCTGTTCAACATTTCTTTAGAGGGTGTAATTAGGAGAGCGGGGATAAACACGAGCGGAACGGTTTTCACGAAGTCCGTTCAGCTGCTTGGTTTCGCTGATGATAATGATATTATAGTTCGCAAATTTGAGACGATGGCGGAAACGTACATCCGACTGAAGAGTGAAGCTAGGCGAATCGGATTAGTCATTAATGTGTCAAAGACAAAGTACATGATGGCAAAGAGCTCCAGGGAAGAATCACCGCGCCCGCAACCCCGAATTTATATCGACGGTGATGAAATCGAGGCGTTTGTAGAATTCGTGTAGAATTCAGAGGCACATTGTGACAGAAAATCGAGCTTGGACTTCACTTTGGACTCCGCAGAACTCTACGATCGAACAAAGTTCGCCGTCACACGAAGTTAACTATCTACAAAACGCTGATTAGACCAGTGCTCCTCTATGGGCACGAAGCATGGACTTTACGTGCAGATGAAAGATGCGCCCCTGGAGTTTTCGATCAGAAGGTGTTGCGTACCATCTACGGCGGAGTGCAGTTGGAAGACGGCGATTGGAGAAGACGAATAAACCACGAAAACCGGGAGGCTACGGTGGGCGGGACACGTCATCAGGATGTCGGCTAGCAACCCGATTAAAATGATTCCCGAGAGCAATCTGACAAAGACGTGGTACCCAGCGAGCTAGGTTATGATTCTGGGCATTATTTTCTCAATACTAGCGAAATTCTCAGAAATTATCGATTTTTAACATGGACGGAAGATAGGCCCTTTTACAAATCTTAAAATCAATAAGGCCCTACCTGTTAGGGCCTTTTACGGATCCTTTTTCAGTTAGGCCCTAGCAGTTGGGCCCTTTTATCGTAGAATATTTCAGTAAAGCCCTTTTATTTTTTCTTTAATTTTAGCTTATTCTAGACGAACATTTGAAAAGGGCCTCTCTACTTTGCGTAAACAAAACTTGTTTTTGTTTCTATAGGAACTATTTGCATCCACCCACGCACATCAACACCCTTATCAGAAAGAGCGTTCTTCAAGCTATCTATTAAGGGTGTTGATGTGCGTGGGTGGGGTGGATGCAGATGGGCCCTACACAGACAGAAACATGTTTGTTTACAAAAAGCAGATAAGCCCTTTTCAAATGTTCATCTAGGATTTCAATAAGCTTTAATTTAATTTAATTGTGGAGCCTCGTAGCCGTGCGGTTAAGGTCACCAAGCTTCTAATCGCATCATGCTATGGGGTGAGGGCTCGATTCCCGTTCCGGGCGGTGCAACTTTTCATGAGAATAGTTTCTTCTCCGTATCCATGGTGCATGCTCCGTGTGTCCCTCGTCTAGTGTTAAGTTTCATTCAGTCTGTACAGCCTCTGGTTGAAGACGGTGTCCGCGTCTTTTTTTATATTGAACATATTTGTATCAATAATACAAGGAAATTTAGAGATCATTGAAAATTAATACAGGATGTCTACTACCTGGAAAAACCTGGAAAACCGGGAATCCCCAGGGAAGTTTATTTAACAGGGAAAACCCTGGAATACTCAGGGAATATCGTGAAAACTCAGGGAAATTTTGGACCAATAAAAAAACAATAAAACATTGGGTCGCATGAATAAAAAGCAGCGAATTTTATTACTTGTAGATTTACTTAGAAATGGAGTTCACAGAGTTTACTACATCATGGGTCTGAATAAAAAAGTTTTCGATTATTTAGGGTTAGTGTATCCATCTAAAAAAATGACTGCAACGGAAATTCTGTCAGCGTTTCTTTCTGGAATTTCTTTGGAAATACCTCTTGATATTCCTCCCAGAGTTTTTCTTACAGGTTTTCTTCCGTATTTTTTCACGCCATTTGTCTGCGTATTCCTTTTTGAATTCCTTCCGAAATTTCTTCCGGATTCCTACCAGCATTTTTCCTAGATTCGAACATTTCTTTCTGTATTCTTCCATGAGAATCTTCCGGAATTACGATTGATTTCTTCTGGAATTTTTACGGGGATCAGACAAAATTTCTCTAGAGATTTTTCTAGTATTGCTCTCGTGGGTTCTACCAGGATTCATCCCGAGATCTCCACAACAGTTTCTCTCAGGATATTCCGCAGTTATTATTGCGGAATTTCTGTTAGAGTTTCTCTCGGAATTCCTCTTGAAGGAGTTATTCCTGGGATTTCTACTAAAGGTCCTCCAACGGTTTAAGAAGTTTTTCACTAATTTTCTGCTGGAACTCCTTCCGGGATATCTCCCGAAGTCTTTCCTGTGATTTTTTCAAGAAATTTCCCATAGCCTTGGATTTCTACAGAAGTTTCAGCTGGTATATTTCCAAAATGTTGTCGCGGGATTTCTTTTGAGATTTCTCGGAGCTTCTGAGAGAAAGATTCCTTCCGGTGTTGATCCTGGGATGTCTCAGAGTTTTTTTTTTTCTGAATTTATCCTGGACTTTCTCTTAAGATGTTTTAGAGAGTATTCTGGGATTTCTGCAGGAGTCACTGCTGGTATTTCTTATGGAGTTTTTTCCGTGATTTTTTTTTCGGATATTTTTCAAGGCTTTTCCACCTGAGATTATTTCTTTATAGATTTTCATATTTCAAGAGCTCTTCCCGGAACCTCTACCAGAAATTATCCCGAGATTCTGGATGCTCCTCTTTGGAATTTCTTTAAAAATTGCTCCCGGAGTTCTTGCAGGGTTTTTTCAAAGAGTTTTTCTCGGAATATCTCCTGGGAAAACTTACGAGATTTCTTGTAAGGAAAAGTATCTGAAGGAATCTCGTTCAAATTTTGCGAAAATCTTTGCAAAGACTTATCGAGAGGAACTAAGGAAGAAATCCTGAGAAAAAAATGGGATGCCTTGGGTAAAAGTTCTGGGACCAATCCCAGGAGGAAATATTAAGGAAATTTAAGCAGGAACTCTGAAAATCTCTAAAATTAATCCCGAGAGAAACTACGTGTTAAACCCCGTAAGGAAATTCACGAGAAATATCTGAAAACCGCCTCTGAAAAAAAAATCCCTTGAAGAACTTGTGCAAAAATCCCTAGAGAATCTCTTGGAAAACTATCCCGAAACCACTAAGAGAAATTCCTGGAAGAACTTAGGAAAACATTTGGAAAGATCTACAGGAGGAATCCAGCGATAAACTCTGGAAGAAAGTCCGGGGGTACGTAATCTAGCAGAATAATACGTAAATAGATAGCAGAATATCAGAAATGCGTAAAAACCTCTGGATGTACTTTGGAAAACTGGAGAAAGCCAGAAAAGAAAAATCTATGATAACACGGTCCGACAATTTTTTTGCCCAGCTCTAAATTTCACTTTTTCTGATTGCTCCCGACTAGAAACTCATAAATCTGAAGTTTTGACCCTCCCCCTCCTGGGAGAGGGGAGGGGCATTGTTTTGAAATTTTGAAAAATCGAAAAATTTCGAGGTTTTTTGATCGCCATTTTGGCTAAATGCACGATATCGAAAAAGTAAAAGGTTGACCACGGAGCTTTAGGGGTTGTGCAACTACCAACAAAATTTCACAAAGATCCGTCAAGCCATTCTCGAGAAACGGTGTTTTTACGAAATGATGTTTTAAAGATTTCTTATATTGCACGCAAAGAATTCAACTACTATATGGCACAATTGCTGATTTAACCATGCCGTTTAGCATCATGGTGTCTTCGAGGAAGTTTTTCAGTACAACAACGTGCTTCTTTTAACTTGTTGGTAAAAATGATCAATCCCCCCAAAAGAGAGATAGAAAATTTACTTTTTAAATTTTTCAAGATACAAGGTTGATGTCTTCATAAAAGTTGTAGAAAATGCTGTTTTGAATAACTTTGTCGAAGACGCCAAAATCGAAACTCTGTTAATTTTCAAGATACGTTACGTTTTTATTACCGGTGGCCCCTTGAAAGTGATTTTTTCCTCAATAACTTTTTTCACTTTTGATATTATTATATAAATATATTATATTATGTAATTATATTCTCACAGGTATAGGTCAATAGGTCAATCATTTTGTTTTTCTAAATAAGACAATTACTTGTACTTTCGCATTTGTACCCATTGACACATGGGCCGGGACGAACAGCTAGACTTTCCTTCCTAAGTAAGACGTAATAAGATATTTTTGTCTCACCGACTGAGGTGAGAGGTAACCAATCACAACAAAAGCAATAGATTAAGAAAAAAGACAATTACACCGTCTTCGACCTTGCGGCCTCTACAGACTGAACAATACAAACATTCGACAACGGACAACACATATAACACCCAGTGGAGAATTTTCCGTTTGACGAAAAGTTTTCCCCGATTGGAGCGGGAATCGAACCCACACTCCGAGGCTTACGAAACACCTAAACGACTGACGCCGATAACCGTTCGGCTACGAAGCCCATGAAAACAAAATAAGCAGCGCACAATGGTACAGAGCCGTTTCTTGCTGGACAAAAAGTATAACGGCCAAATTATAAGTTTTTGATATATGCAAAAATGTAGAAGTTTCTTCAAATTTTTTATCCTTTTTTCAATATTGGAGGTCCAAATTTTTCTTAGGATCAAATTATCAACTTGTTTTTTTTATATGGAGCAATGAATGTTCCACAAATCTTTGAATACTTTTTATACTTGTAATATCATACATTTGTGTTTAAGACTTAAATCTCGTATCCTTTTATTTTGTTTTCGTAATTATGACCATTTTTATACGAAAAATACCATAATCTCAAAATTTACTTAATCGCCTTAAGGTGAATCGGGACGCTGTGTTATTTTTCCTATCTTCCCTCTCTTTCTAACAATTTGCCTCGCGATTTTGAAGATGGTAATCTCGATTTCTATCGCACAGATGAGGCTGAAAAACAATCAGCATATGCACTGCAAGTGAGCATACACAATGATAGATTTTTGTTCCATTATATGAAGTAGAATCTGAGATTACCATCTTAGAAGAAACAGAGCAATGGCGGATATTTCCTCGACCGTCCCGTCCGCCCTTAAACAAAAAAAAACCTTTTTTTTAGTTTCTTCGTCATTAAAAACTGCAAATTAATTCTTTTGAACAATACTAATAAATTTAAAATCCACTTGAACCATCATAAGATAAGAAGTGCCAAAAATAAACCATTTTTAGAAGAAACCCAAGAAAAACTTTTTTAAATTGGCTTCTTAAAACTCCATAATTCTACTCAATATTGACAACATAGCTAAATCTAATAGTTTAGACATAGACTTAATAGTTAGTTGTTGGTTGATGTGTAAAGCCTTTAGTTAAGCTATAGATACGGCGCTGAACCGTGCGGAGCCGTGTTATCTAGATGTCCATGAAAACAAACACATTCTGTGTGCACCGCCCAAACGCCAAATAAGTGAACTTGTGCAAAAGCTCATATTTTTTTGAAATTCAGCCATTCCACAGGGAACCAATGTAGTAGACGCTATATTTGATGGGTTTGTCGTTCATTGAAAAATATTAGATCATATTTTATTTTTATGTTAACATTACAGTAATTAATTCCAACCCTCTAATACCCAACCCCGACTTAGGGCAGGGTATAGTTCGAATATTTTTGTATTTTATATCTGATAGCTAGTATTGATAAGCATATCTGAAAATATTTTTTACAACTCGGCACTATAATATATTTTTTTATACTTGCCGTTTCGGTAAGGTAACGGCCTACTTTTCCGCACGATACCACGATGCATTATGATTCATAATGCAACTCATTTCGATTGCATTATGAGTCATAATGCAATTGTTTCATTGACAACCTCAGTTTCCACGGCTAGAGCTTGAAAAACTGTGACGGTTATAGCACGGCATGCTTGATTCAAATAATGTGTTCAGCAAAATTGAGCACGTAGCCGTTCCTATTTAACCACAGCGAAGCACGATGATATTGATGGAAACGATTATATTCAAATGACATATTTTTTTTCTTTGCAAAAAAAAAATGTGTGCAACTCGTTGCAATACTCGATTTTTACAGCACTCATCATTTTGCAAATCGTTACATAAATAACTAACATGATGTCTTCTGAAGCGTATTTCATTTTTTATCATTCAAAAATTTATATTTGGTGACCTCTCAGATGTCATTGTTTCTTTTGTATTAAATAGCGACAATTTACATATTTCAAAATTTGCCCCAACCATTCTATCATCATAAAATAGTTTTGCGGAATTAAACACTAGCATTATTTTTCCACAAGTAGCAAATGAAAAAGCAAAGTGAAATTTTCCTAAAGAATATTAAAATATCGAAACATTTCAACAGTAATCACAAAATCTCAAAATGTTTTTCACTCAAACAATGAGAACTTAAATTGGCTTTAAGAAAAAAGATAAAAGTGTAGGGATGTTCAAAAAAAATAAAAGAAACAAAAAATCATAAACTTACGAATAAAAAAGTATCGTCAACCAAATCACGTTTAAATCGATTTAAGATGGCGAATAATGATATTGAGATCCAAATAAAAAAAACACACATTTTGATGTTATAGGGGATTTTTTCGGCTTTCAATGTATCAAGCGAAAGTATCTTTCTGACATTCTTGCTATAGGTAAAGGATAAACATAAATTAACTTGAAATAAATGGACTTTGTACCAATCAACTATCTTTTATCATATGCGAACTTTTTCCCCAAGTATGAGGCAAATGTTCTGAAGTACTTGCATTAAAAGCTTTATTACTAGAGCTACAAAAAGAACTCGATAAAATCTAGTGCTATGTTTTGAAGGTTACATGATAGGAAATCGTTAAACAATGAAAAACGAAATTATTGTCTTTCCGCTTTATAGTTATTTTGTGAAGACTGTTAGGTGCGAACTTTTGCCCCGCACTAATTTATAGGCAATTGTAAGCAAATTACCTCATACAAATGCGCAAGTACAAGTAATTGTCTTATTTAGAAAGTCAAAATGATTAACCTATTGGAGACTGTGAGAATAGAACTGTGGAATCAAAAGTGAAAAAAGTTATTGAGGAAAAAACACTCAAGGGGCCGCCGGTAATAAAAACGTAACGTATCTTGAAAACTAACAGAGTTACGAATTTGGCGTCTTCGACAAAGTTATTCAAAACAGCATTTTCTACAACTTTTATGAAGACATCAACCTTGTATCTTGAAAAATTCAAAAAGTAAATTTTCTATCTCTCTTTTGGGGGGATTGATCATTTTTACCAACAGGTTAAAAGAAGCACGTTATTGTACTGAAAAACTTCCTCGAAGACACCATGATGCTAAACGGCATGGTTAAATCAGCAATTGTGCCATATAGTAGTTGAATTCTTTGCGTGCAATATAAGAAATCTTTAAAACATCATTTCGTAAAAACATCGTTTCTCGAGAATGGCTTGACGGATCTTCGTGAAATTTTGTTGGTAGTTGCACAACCCCTAAAGCTCCGTGGTCAACCTTTTACTTTTTCGATATCGTGCATTTAGCCAAAATGGCGATCAAAAAACCTCGAAATTTTTCGATTTTTCAAAATTTCAAAACAATGCCCCTCCCCTCTCCCAGGAGGGGGAGGGTCAAAACTTCAGATTTATGAGTTTCTAGTCGGGAGCAATCAGAAAAAGTGAAATTTAGAGCTGGGCAGAACAAAAGTTGATTTTTTGTCGGATCGTGTAATTTCAAGAGAAAACTCTGCGAGAAACTGAGAATGAATTTAAAGGAGGAATTCTGGACGGATTTGAAGGAAGAATCTTGGGTAGAATTTTGGAATCGCAACATTACTACACCACCAGCACAGTACAAACATCCAAGTTCAAATTCAAAACTGTGTATGAAATTTTACTGTCATATAGTCTGTGGAATTACTGATTAAACTCCTGAATGGTTTCTTCCTGATTTTTTAGTGTATTTGGATGTCATTGTAGGTGGAAATGTCAGAGCATTTTTTGGCAATTAACCCAAAAGAACCTTGAGAAAAGTTTACAAATAATCCTCAACCGATTTTTCCATTATTTACGAAAGATTTTTTTTTAAACAGTTCCTTAAATCATGTAGCGATTTAGTGGAATCTCTAGAATAATAAATCTTGCACATTTTTCCTTAAATTTTAAGTTTTGAGGTTATTATTGTATATTTTTTTAGAAGTGTAGAAATTTTATAAAAAAAAACTAATTTTTGATTTATTAATATTTAAAATTTTCCTCTGGAAAAACCTGGAAAACTCAGGGAATTTTATTTTGTCTTTGAGTAGACACCCTGTAATACAAAATCAAGCATAACATATGAAAAGAGCATAAGTGCTTTTTGTGACCAAACATATTTCGGTCGCTTTAGGGCTCATCTCGATTCACCCACGCACATCAACATCCTTATCAGAAAGAGCTATCTTCGGGCTATCTGTTACGGGTGCTGATGTTGAAAAGCACTTAGGCCTTTTTCACATGTTGTGCTAGAAATGCGATATAAAACCTAAATTTGCAAAAGGGCCTACCTGATTTAAAAGAAATTATTCAGTTAGGTTCTAAAAATAGTCGATTTCAGATAGGCTTCAATTCTTGGGATTTGCGCTAACGTAAGAACCTCGACAACACTAATAAGACGCGACGCGAGACGGAACACAACACTTATTATTCTTACAACGTTAAAAAGGAGATAAAATTACCTTTTTGAGTCGACCGGTTTCGGGCTCGTTGTTGCCCATCGACAGGACGATGTCCGACTGACTACGTAGAAAACTAATACTACAATCCTACTGTATGCAGTATTCGTCGTGAAGCTTGTATTTTACTGAATTCTCAGCTTGGTCAAGTGGAAAAGGGAGGACGTAATTGGGGCATCGTCTTCATTCATTAATGGGCGGTCGGCAGTAGCTATATACATGGATTCCCATGCGTTCAGTTGTGTAACTTTTCGGACATTTTTAAGCAGTTTCGCTTGCTCCCAATCTACAGTATGTCCCAGCGTCGTGGCGTGCATTGCCACACTCGAATCACAAGTCCTTCCATGTTCCACCGCGTTCTTGTGTTCGCGTAGACGAGTTTTAAACTTACGGCGTGTTTGCCCAATGTATACCGCTGGGCAGTTTTGGCACGGTATCTGGTAAACTCCGGATTTTTCGTCGGCTGGGACTCTGTCTTTCAGATTGCACAACGCATCCTTCAAGGTGTTGCTACTCTTGTATACCACCTGAAATCCGTGATGGTTGAGGGCCCTTTGGATTGGGTTGGTCAGCTTTGGGTAAAAGGGAAGGCTAATCCTTTTCACATCCGTCTTTTCTGGCCGCAGTGTCGTAACATTACTCCTGTGTTTCTTCCTCTCGTGCTTTCTTAAAATTTTGTCCACAAACTCTCTTTCGTACCCATTCAACTCAGCAGCTTTGTGGATCCTGTTCCTCTCCTCGACAAAATCATCTCTTTCCCATGGAAAGAGATGATTTTGTCGAGGAGAGGAACAGGATCCACAAAGCTGCTGAGTTGAATGGGTACGAAAGAGAGTTTGTGGACAAAATTTTAAGAAAGCACGAGAGGAAGAAACACAGGAGTAATGTTACGACACTGCGGCCAGAAAAGACGGATGTGAAAAGGATTAGCCTTCCCTTTTACCCAAAGCTGACCAACCCAATCCAAAGGGCCCTCAACCATCACGGATTTCAGGTGGTATACAAGAGTAGCAACACCTTGAAGGATGCGTTGTGCAATCTGAAAGACAGAGTCCCAGCCGACGAAAAATCCGGAGTTTACCAGATACCGTGCCAAAACTGCCCAGCGGTATACATTGGGCAAACACGCCGTAAGTTTAAAACTCGTCTACGCGAACACAAGAACGCGGTGGAACATGGAAGGACTTGTGATTCGAGTGTGGCAATGCACGCCACGACGCTGGGACATACTGTAGATTGGGAGCAAGCGAAACTGCTTAAAAATGTCCGAAAAGTTACACAACTGAACGCATGGGAATCCATGTATATAGCTACTGCCGACCGCCCATTAATGAATGAAGACGATGCCCCAATTACGTCCTCCCTTTTCCACTTGACCAAGCTGAGAATTCAGTAAAATACAAGCTTCACGACGAATACTGCATACAGTAGGATTGTAGTATTAGTTTTCTACGTAGTCAGTCGGACATCGTCCTGTCGATGGGCAACAACGAGCCCGAAACCGGTCGACTCAAAAAGGTAATTTTATCTCCTTTTTAACGTTGTAAGAATAATAAGTGTTGTGTTCCGTCTCGCGTCGCGTCTTATTAGTGTTCAGATAGGCCCTTTCAATTTTTTTCTTAAAATAAAGATGCTTTTGAAGCATTAATGAAGGTATAATGGGGTAGGTTTGGTAGAAATTGATGGAAATAGTAAAAAAATATGCTTTGTTTATATTTTGCAGATATGCCCTTTTCAAATGTTACGCTAGTTGTATGCTTCAGAGACGGATTGCGAGAGAAACACTCTCTCTCTCTGAGCAGTCATACATGACGGGCGAAGTGAGAGAGTGATTCTGCTACCTACAGCAAGAACTCTAGGAGAGGACCATGATAATCATATTCGTATCAGTGGTGATGGTCACCAACCGAAGATAGTAGATGAAGAGTGTGGAATTCCGTCTATTTTAGTGTTGGCAACTGTAGAGAAAGGACCAGAATGCGCAAACAGGACGATGTAGTCATTACCGGACACCGGAGTCCAAGGCCCAAGCCTTGGAAACGTTCTGAACCCTAGATTGATTTATATCTGATAGTCAAATTTTGTATTATTTTTTTTAATTTATGAAACGTTCTAAACATGTCAAACTACATCGCTTTCGTCAGATCCGGCACTTGCAACAACTCCTCGACAAATGCAACGGGTTATTTTGTTGTTGTTGTTGTGGTTCTGCGAAATTTCAACAACGAAAGTTCTAAATTTAACCTTTCACTACTCGAAGAGTGGCAAGTAGTGTGCCACGCAACACACGCGATGCTGCTGCAACGACCCGCACTTCTAAATCCTCCCTATTCACTGCTAAAAACGACCAAATGAATGTTGATGGAACGCCGCCCGGTGCCTTCGTCGTCGTCGTCGTCGTCGTCGTCGTCGTCGTCGTCGTCATCGTTTGTGACAGACAGCGTCCACTCGACCGCATCGACGTTTCGTCGTGATTAGTCATTCGACTGACTGACTCCCCACTTGCACTTGTAGTGCGGAGTGCTTCGTCACATTCGTCTTCACGCTCGCTCCTCGATTTCTCAACGACGACGACGACGACGTCGACCACAATAGAATCGCACCGCAGCAAGTTGAAAGTCTTCTTCATGGGGATCCTCGGCGGTCGCGTCGTCGGTGCGCGGTGGTGCAAGATTGTTGTTTCCGCTTTGCCTTTAATTGCACTCGTCCCGGCGTGCAGGCCGGCAAGCTCAGTTCACACCCAAATTCTACAACAAATGAAACGTCTAATTAATTTGTTTTCGGTGTTTCTGTTTTGCTTTCTGTTTTTTTTTTCGGTGTCTCCTTTTTTGGCTAAATGCCTTAATCCGGTTTTGATCATACCGAAGAGATTCTACGTTGTTCCACCAGTCCAAAATAGTCGGGTATTATGGGTATTATGCGTGTGGCTGTGTGTAAGCTACGTTCTAATTGACCTTGAGGTGCCATAAGAAACTGACCATTCGTTTGCCGTTGGTTGCCAACAGCCCACAGATGGTTTAGTCTTTGAACTGCTTTGGTTGTGTAAATATTCTTTTCCGTTGGTAAATAAACACACCGTTCAAGTTGTCCCAAAAAGGTAACATGAGGTGTGATTTCCTGTACGTATGATTCCCGTTGCCATTCGGTTTAGGCGCAATCTTCTTAGTCCTCACGAAATTATAGGGCGTTTTTTTATGAAATGAGGAAAGCGGCTGATCAGATACCCAAAAGGTGGGTCCTCGGATAATGTGGGGATCGACCCTCTAAAAACTCATTCTCTCTCCTTCTCCTTACTTTCGCGTTTCGTCCGAGAAGAGGGTGGTGGCGTGCATGAGTACTCTCTATTAGTTTGGTAAGCGTTGCACCACCAGCTAGTGCCTTAAGTTGTCCGCTCTCCCCTGGAAGCTTTGGTCCTGTTTAGTACTATATACTACTATAGACCGTTGAATTGAAGCTCTCGGATGGAGAGGACGCCAACTCAACTTGCGGTTGGTCGGCCCGTTATTTTCTCTGTAATTTAAGTACCGGAAAAGTAACGGAATCCCACTTGTTCGCCCCCGTACACATCCTTTCAGCAATGTTATCCGGAGTGATATCTCTATCGCATATCTCCTGCATACTCGACCATTGCTCCACGAAGCCTGGGCAGGACATTCCGGATTTCAGCATATCACCGATCACGACCCCCAATTGCTTCAGTGAGCGCTTAGAGTTGATCGTGCATCCGCCTGTGGTGACCACTACCTGTTGTTCTTTTTCCGCAGCAGGGACAGCAGGGACGGATGTCCTGGGGCCTGACGCACCCCCCCCCCCCCCCCCCCCCGCTTGCGAGTCAGCCGCGTAGTTGCCGGCTAAGAATAGGACTACTAACCCCAATTCAAGGTGTCAAGCGACCCGTGCCGAGGAATGAGTGATCGAGGGGGTGAAAAAGATGCTCGATCTTTAACGGAGCCTGTGGGGCACCTGGGCACCCCCCACAGTAAGCTGTCCCTTACCGCGTTAATGCAGAGCTCTGGCGTGGCGGACATTCTTTCTCGTGCGACTCGTGGGAATAAAATATGAGTAAACAAATTTCAAAAACAAGTGTAACAGGTAGTAGTGGTGCGATCAACCCCTTCGCAAGAAGCGGGTTGATGCGGTCTCCAACAAGGAGAAGCGAGGAGTCAGGTGCTGGAAGCTGCTTGCGCAGCTCAAGCGTGGGAGCTCCTGTCCACTCCACGGCAAGCCAGCCGGCGGAGGTTATGGACGGAGCATGGTTGCTGAGGGCCATCAGCCAAGTAGCAGGAAAAGGACGGCCCGCATTGGAGGTAGCTGAGCAGCAGCTTGGCAAAATTATCGACTTCGCGACAACTAAGTCGAATATAAGCAAGGACCTGAAAACGGCCTTGCTTCGGCTTAGAGCGTCAGTCGATGAGGCCAAGCAGGAGCACGCGGTCGCGTTGCTGGCTGCGGCAGCGGCGGAATCCGCAAAGGAGAAAGCGTCTAAGCTTACGCAAACGGAGGCCTTCTCCTTCGCGGGTAGTCCGAAGAGTGTGGAAGCGAATGCTCGTGACAAACGTGACAAGCATTCGCAGAAGCGGGCGAGGCAGCCGTCAGGTGAGGAGCTGTCTGACGGTGCCCGCAAGGCCAGGCGCATAATAACCCCGAAAGCCGGTGATAATGCCGGAAAGTCGGACCCCAGCCAGGGTTCCCGGAAAGCTGGGAAGGGTGGGCCTGAAAAGGCCGGTCCGTCCCGGAATGATGGGAACAAGGGGTTGCGACCAATGGTGGGCCCTCAGCAGCCACAGAGCAGGGCGATCCAAGGAGAGGACCCTCCTTGGACAAAGGTAGAGCGGAAGAGGAAGAAGAAGGTGAATCTGCAGGCAGAAGTGCAGGTCGCCAAGCCAAGGCGCAGGAAGGCAGGTGCCAGGCGCGAAAAAGGTGACGCTATCGTCATCAAGACCGAACAGTCGAAATACTCGGACGTCTTGAAGGCGATGAGGTGCGACGCCAAGCTTGAAGGTCTTGGAGCCGATGTACGCAGTATCAGACGTACTCGTACGGGTGAAATGATCCTGGAGCTTAAGCGCGAGAAGGATCACAAGGGCGCCGCCTACAAGAGGCTGGCAGAAGAGGTCCTTGCCGATGGAGTGGAGGTGAGGGCTCTTACGCATGAGGCGACTCTGAAGGTCAAAGACCTAGACGAGATCACCGAAGCGGAAGAGCTCGTCACGGCACTGCGGCAACAGTGCGATGTTCAGGTGGCCGCCACAGCCGTCAGGCTGCGGAAGGGGCCAGCAGAGACACAGATAGCTCTGGTTCAGCTACCTGTGGCGGACGTTAAAAAGTCCGTTAAAGTAGGGCGGATAAAGGTGGGCTGGTGCGTATGTCCTTTGACATTCCACGAGTCACCAGAGGTTTGCTTTAGGTGTCTGGAACCAGGACACAAGTCGTGGGACTGTAAAGGCCCTGACAGGGGCAAACTGTGTCGGCGATACGGCGCTGAAGGTCATAAGGCCCAAAGCTGCACGAGTCCACCCATCTGTATGATCTGTACCGGGAAAACCTCGAAAAACAGACATACGATGGGTGGTCCAGGGTGCCCGGCCTTTAAGAAAGCCGCAGTGAACAACAAATCACAGTGCAGGTAACGCAGCTGAACCTGAACCACTGTGATGCGGCTCAGCAACTGCTTTGTCAGGCGGTTTCTGAGTGGGAGACGGATATCGCCATCATTTCGGACCCATACCGAGTACCCGCCGGCAACGGCAACTGGGCCTCGGATGGGACCAGGAAAATGGCGGCGATATGGACGACGGGTAAATACCCCGTGCAGGAGTTGGTGTCTACTACCTATGAGGGCTTCGTGGTCGCCAAAGTAAACGGGGTCTTCTTCTGTAGCTGTTATGCGCCTCCGCGGTGGCCGATCGAGCGGTTCACGCAAATGCTGGACCGCTTAACGACCGTGCTAACAGGGCGAAGGCCGGTGGTAATAGCGGGTGACTTCAATGCCTGGGCTGTGGAATGGGGAAGCCGTTTCACGAACCAGCGGGGTCAGATCCTGCTAGAAACACTGGCCATCTTAGATGTCGACTTGGCTAACGTCGGTACCAAGAGTACCTATAGTCGAAACGGAGCGGAGTCAATTATTGACGTGACTTTTTGTAGTCCTGGCCTAACAAGTAGTCCGAACTGGAGAGTAGATGATGGCTACACTCACAGCGACCACCTGGCGGTTCGCTACAGTATCGACTACAACAACAGCAGACAGCGGATAGAAGAAGAGGCGGCTAGGCCAAGGCCAAGCCCTCGTAGGTGGAAGACATCATACTTCGACGAAGAGGTATTTAGGGAAGCGCTCCGCCGTGAGCGAAACTTACTCGGTTTAGACGGCGACGAGCTGGTAGCGGTGCTCTCACGTGCGTGTGATGCGACCATGCCTAGGCGAGTCCACCCTAGAAACGGGAGGCCACCGGCTTACTGGTGGACCGACGCGATTGCGGACCTGCGCCGCGCCTGCCTAAGGGCTAGGCGGCGGATGCAGCGAGCACGATCAGAGGAAGAGCGAAACGAACGGCGGGTGGTGTTCGCCGCTGCAAAAGCCGCGCTCAAGACCGAGATAAGAGCAAGCAAAAAGGCCTGCTTTGAGGGTCTCTGTCAGAGTGCCAATACGAACCCGTGGGGTGACGCCTACAGGATCGTTATGGCCAAGACGAGAGGTGTGATGGCTCCTACAGAGCAATCTCCAGAGATGTTGGAGGGGATCATTGGAGGACTTTTTCCGCGTCATGATCCTAGTCCTTGGCCTCCTTTCGTAGGACAGCCGGGGAGTGGGGCTGGCGATGAGGAGAGGGTCACCGATGTGGAACTTGCGGGAATAGCTAAGTCCCTTAGCGTAGGTAAGGCCCCAGGTCCGGACGGAGTTCCGAACCTGGCCTTAAAAGTAGCTATTGCAGAGGCTCCCGAGATGTTCAGGTCTGCTATGCAGAAATGCCTGGACGAGGGAGTTTTCCCAGAAGCTTGGAAGAGGCAGAGCCTGGTACTATTGCCAAAGGCGGGGAAACCACCCGGAGACCCGTCGGCATATAGACCAATATGCTTGATTGACACGGCGGGGAAGGTGCTCGAAAAGATCATCCTCAATAGAATGTTGCGGTTCACTGAGGGCGCAAATGGTCTTTCGAGCAACCAGTATGGCTTCCGGAAGGGGAGATCCACCGTAGACGCTATCTTGTCGGTTACAAAAACCGCCGAGAAAGCACTCGAGCCTAAGAGGAGGGGAATTCGCTTCTGCGGGGTAGTGACTCTGGATGTAAGGAATGCATTTAATAGCGCCAGCTGGGCTGCTATTGCCGATGCGCTCTTGCGTCTGGGGATACCGGAGTACTTGTACAAGATTCTCGAAAGTTATTTTCAGAATTGAGTACTAGTTTACGGTCGGAAGTGCTTTCACATAACCTCAGGAGTCCCGCAAGGTTTCATCCTGGGTCCGGTGTTATGAAATGCCATGTACGACGAGGTGTTGAGGTGAGAGTACCCAGTGGGAGTGGAGATTGTCGGATTTGCCGACGACAATACGCTCGAAGTCTACGGTGAAACGATCGAGGAGGTGAAGTTGACTACCGACCACTCGATCAAGGTTGTGGAGGCGTGGATGCGGTCCAGGAAACTGGAGCTGGCTCACCACAAGACTGAGGTGACGGTTGTTAACAACCGGAAGTCGGAGCAGCAGACGGATATCAGTGTAGGAGAGTGCACTATCCTGTCAAAGCGCTCCGTCAAACACTTGGGCGGTGATTATCGACGATAAGCTTACCTTCGGTAGCCACGTTGATTATGCCTAAAAGAGCCTCCACAGCTATTGCGGCACTGTCCCGGATGATGTCCAATAGCTCTGCGGTGTACGCCAGTAAGCGCAAGCTTCTGGCTAGTGTTGCTACGTCCATACTTAGGTATGGCGGCCCGGCGTAGGGCACCGCGCTAAGTACTGAATGCTACCGACGGAAACTGGAAAGTACTTACAGGCTTATGTGCCTGAGGGTTGCGAGCGCGTACCGTAGCGTGTCACACGACGCTCTCTGCGTCATTACATTGGTTTGGTGCCTATCAGCAGCCTTATCAGTGAAGACATGGAGTGCTTCGAAATGCGTGGCACAAGAGGCATACGCAGGACTGCCAGGATGGCCTCTATGGTCAGGAAGGTGGATCCATAGGTTAATACCGAGGGTAGATAGTTAGATTAACCTTCCGTAACTCGCGCGGTTGACTACCTGCGTCAGCACCACGCTAATGCTGAGTACAAAAAGCGAGATTTTTTCAACGTGTTGCACAAAATACAACAGCGCGATCGCTCGAGGGTTAATAGGCGCCACGGGGAAGTTACATTTCACCTGACACAGGTCCTTTCAGGTCATGGTTGCTTCCGACAGTATCTATATCGTTTTGGGCATGCGGATTCTCCTGAATGCCCAGTGTGCAAAGGTTAAGAGACAACGGCGGAACACGTTTTTTTTTCGTGTGTCCGCGTTTTCGCACAATGCGTAACCGTATGCTTGCCACATGCGGAGAGGACACAACTCCGGACAATCTTGTCCAGAGAATGTGTAGGGATGAGTTTGGCTGGAACGCCTTTTCAACGGCTACCACCCATATCGTTTGGGAGCTACAGAGGATGTGGCGCGTGAACTCGGAGAATGGCTTGTTCATATGCGGTACAAGAGGTGACCCAGGGGCTCGGAATCGGAATCGTAGGTCATTCCGGTGCCCTGCGGTCGAGATCGACCCTTAAAGCGATTAAGTGGCCGCGGAGAGGAAGTCCCGGTAGCGTTGCTGTCGTGGCGTCGGTCTTCTGGGTTGGATCCGAGCCCGCGGTTGGAAAGGGATCCCCGGCAAGGGCCGGGGCAGGTGAGACCCTGCTGTCTGCAACCTACGGGTGCAGCTGATAGGGCCTGGTGGGTAGTGATACCCTTCCTTTGCGGGCAGATCAGATCGGGTTGCACGTGGGCATCAGTTCTTGATGTCTGCTAAGCAGATGGGCGCGGATGGGGTTAACCCTGCCCGCCTTCCGAGTCCGTTCCAACAGTTTTCCGGCGGTGTCCAGAAGTCAGATAGGTCTGTATGCCGACGGGTTACCAGACCTGGTATGCTGTGGATGCCGCGGACGATGAAGTTTCTTTGCGTGCTCTTGCTACAATTTGTTGGAGCATAGAACCGGTCAACTACAGCTTGGTTTAGCAAGCCAAGACTGTGCGTGAAGCATGGAAGAATCTCAAGAGCGCGTTCCAGGACAGCGGAAAGATTCGTCGGATGGATTTGCTGCGGAAGCTCACGAGTATTCGTTTGGCGGATTGCAAGTCGGTTGAAGAGTACGTGAATGATGTGATGTCTACAAGCCACAAACTAGCTGAAGTAGATTTCAAGGTCGATGATACGCGGCTAGCAAGCCCGCTCCTGGTGGGATTATCTGAAAACTATTAGCCGATGATCATGGGATTGGAAGCGTCGGGAACTAGGATAACAGCGGATGCGGTCAAAGCCAAAATACTCCAAGAAGTGAAGGTCGCAAGTGTTCCCAAATCCAGTGGATCAGAGATGGTGCATTCGTGAGTAATTTCCAGAAGAAAACGCCGAAGAAGGACAAATCAAGCTTCAAGGGCAATCGGACAGGACATGTTGCGTCGGAATGCAGTCAGAGAAGCGTGAACGAAGATCAGGGTACTGGACCACAACGTAAGAACCCGAGGAAAGCTGCCTTCACTGCCAGTGTGAATCGTTCGAAGGACGGAGGACGTTGGATTTTTGACTCTGGTTCCACCGTTCACATGTGCCGTGATCCGAGCAGTATCGTCGATGGCAGAGAAACCCCACAAGCTATCAATGTGCCAACAATGCTGAAGTTCCTGTAGTTGCTGTTGTAAACTTATTATCGGTAAGCCAGATTTGCAAGAAGGACCATGCAGTAATCTTCACAAGCGATGAATGCAAGGTGTTCAACGTTCAGACGAATGAGTTGGTTGCGGCCTCAAGCGTTCGTTGGATATGCGGCAAATTCCAAGGGCTATCGACTCAACGACTGGTAAAATTTTCATTAGCAGGGATGTGATCATCTTTTAAACATGGCCTGTTCTTTCTAGTAATGTTTTAAGACAATTTTTGGCGTACATTACATACATTTATTTGTTCAACATCACATTTAAGAAAATACATTATCAACAATAGTACGCCACAATACTCGATTTGTGGCTGCCGCTCTCCATCCTGGTCCACCTGGTCCGCTCATCGTACTCTGCGCTTGACGCCTTCTTGTGCCAACCGGATCAGTTGCAAACACCAGCTTTGCAGGGTTGTTGTCCAGCATTCTTGCAACATGCCCTGCCCACTGTATCCTTCCGGCTTTGGCCACCTTCTGAATGCTGGGTTCGCCGTAAAGTGCAGCGAGCTCGTGGTTCCCCTCTCCGCCACGCACCGTTCTCCTGCACACCGCCGAAATCGTCTTTAGCACGCGTCACTCGAAAACTCCGAATGCTTGCAGGTCCTCCTCGAGCATGGTCCATGTCTGGTGTCCGTAGAGGATCATTGGTCTTATTAGCATTTTGTACATGGTGCATTTGGTGCGTGGGTGAATCTTTTTCGACCGCAGTTTCTTCTGGAGCCCGTAGAAGGCCCGACTTCCGCTGATGATGCGCCTCCGAATTTCACGGCTCACGTTGTTGTCAGCTGTCAGTAAGGATCCGAGGTAGACGAATTCCTCCACCACTTCGAAAGTATCTCCTTCTATCGTTACATTACCACCAAGACGGATCCGGTCGTGTTCGGTTCCGCCTACCAGCGTGTACTTTGTTTTTGAGGCATTCACCACCAGTCCGACCTTTGCTGCTTCGCGTTTCAGGCGGGTGTACAGCTCTGCCACCGTTCCAAATGTTTTGGCGATAATGTCCATGTCGTCCGCAAAACACACAAACTGACCGGATTTTGTGAAAATCATTCCCCGGCTGTTGAGCCCGGCTCGTCGCATCACATCTTCTAGAGCGATGTTGAAGAGTAGGCATGAGAGTCCATCACCTTGTCACAGTCCCCGGCGAGATTCGGATGAACTGAATAGTTCACCCGAAACCCTTACGCAGTTTTGCACACCGTCCATCGTTGCTTTAATCAGTCTAGTCAGCTTCCCAGGAAAGCCGTTATCGTCCATGATTCTCCATAGCTCTGCGCGGTCGATACTGTCGTATGCCGATTTGAAGTCGATGAACAGGGATGAGGGATACGTTGTGACCTGGTATTCACGGCATTTCTGGAGGATTTGCCGTACGGTGAAGATGTAGTTCGTTGTCGACCGGCTGTCGATGAAGCCGACTTGATAACTTCCCACGAACTCACTCGTTTTCTGTGATAGACGACGGAAGATGATCTGTGATAGCACTTTGTAGGCAGCATTCAAAATAGTGATCGCCCTGAAGTTCTCACATTCCAAATGGTTGCCTTTCTTGTGAATGGGGCAGATTACCCCTCCCTTCCACTCCTCCGGTAGCTGTTCGGTTTCCCAGATCCTGACTATCAGCCGATGCAGACAGGTGGCCAACTTTTCTGGTTCCATCTTGATGAGTTCAGCTGCGATACCATCCTTACCAGCT
The DNA here is from genome assembly GCF_035046485.1 of Aedes albopictus. NCBI lineage: Eukaryota > Metazoa > Arthropoda > Insecta > Diptera > Culicidae > Aedes > Aedes albopictus. The sequence goes on along the minus strand of NC_085136.1, from coordinate 120,101,543 downwards.
GCTTTGTTGGTTTTGAGCTGGCGAATGGCATCCTTAACTTCCCTCAGCGTGGGAGTTGGTTCATTTCCGTTCTCCGCTGCACTGGCGTTGTCGTTTCTTCCGTTGCCGTGGTCTCTCGTGCCTACGTTCTCCACGCCATTCAGGTGCTGATCGAAGTGCTGGTTCCACCTTTCGATTACCTCACGTTCGTCCGTCAAGAGGCCTCCGTCTTCATCCCTGCATATTTCGGCTCGCGGTACGAAGCCGTTGCGGGATGCGTTGAGCTTCTGGTAGAACTTCCGTGTTTCTTGGGAACGGCACAGCAGTTCCATTTCCTCACACTCCGCTTCTTCCAGGCTGCACTTTTTCTCCCGAAAGAGGTGGGTCTGCTGTTTCCGCTTCTGTTTGTAACGTTCCACGTTCTGTCGGTATCCTTGCTGCAGCATTACCGCCCTCGCTGCGTTCTTCTCCTCCAAAACCATTCTGCACTCTTCGTCGAACCATTCGTTCCGTCGATTCCGTTCTACGTACCCACGTGGTGCTCTCGGCTGCGTCGTTGATGGCTGCTTTCACTGTACTCCAGCAGTCCTCTAGAGGGGCCTCATCGAGCTCGCCCTCATCTGGCAACGCGGCCTCGAGATTCTGCGCGTATGCTGAGGCGACATCCGGTTGCTTTAGGTTGTACCGTGGCGGTCGTCGGTACCGTACATTGTTGATGACGGAGAGTTTTGGGCGCAGTTTGACCATCACCAGATAGTGGTCGGAGTCGATGTTGGCGCCACGATAGGTCCTGACGTCGATAATGTCGGAGAAGTGCCGTCCGTCAATTAGAACGTGTTCGATTTGAGATTCCGTCTGCTGTGGTGATCTCCAGGTGTATCGAATAACGATAAGGCAGGCTGTGTTGGAAAAAGGTGCTAAGTATGGCCATATTTTTGGAGGCGGCGAAATCAATGAGTCGTAGGCCATTTTCGTTCGTCTGCTGGTGGGCGCTGAACACATTCTGCAGCACTGCTCGTAAAATGTCAGCCTCTGTTCGGTTGTACCTATCAGTTGGCCTTTGACTGCCTTTCGTCGCGTGCGGCAAAGCCTTTCCTCGCATATCTTTGCTCCAATGCATTGACTTGCTCAATCAATTCGTTGATGGTGTGCTGCCAATTGTCTTCAGGTACCTCCTCCATTTGTTAGTGCTCGTAGACTTCTTCATCTACCTCCACGGCATGAGCCCTGCTGAACCGCTGTGGGTTGTTGATGCTGAGTCCGTGGTGGTCTACTGGTTGCTTTGCTACTGGCGTAGCGAAGTTCGGTTCCGAAAGCGCGCTGTGCGGAACGTGCGTACCTGTTCAGAAGGGGCTGTTCATAAACCACGTAGACCGAATTTTGACCATCTCAGACCACCCTCCCCTCCCCCATCGTAGACTTTTGTTCATACATTTGTATGGAGCGTAGACTTTGGCCAGACCCCTCCTCCCCCTAAAAGTCTACGTGGTTTATGAACGGCCCAGAAGCTTTCTCATTTCGTCGTATCCGACGCCATACTTCCACAATTTCTTCCAGTGAACGTGGTTTCGCTACTGCTAGGTACGGTGCCTGCGTAGTTATCGTCCGTGTTTTTTCTTTACCAGGAAGAACTTCTCTTCGTCTGGTATTTTGTGTGCTCGTAGTTCATCGATTGGTTTTCGGCGAGAAATAATTAAAAAACTTATTTGCCAGACTGTCCGGACGTTTCGGTCGATTTTACTGGCCTTCGACCATCTTCTGCGGACTAATCTTATGGCCGTCTAATAGTGAAGAGTTACAAGTTTTTTAATTATTTCTCGCCGAAAACCAATCGATGAACTACGAGCACATCAAATCGCGGCGATTAGAACAATAATAACATCGTCTGGTATTTGTGGATCGACGAAGCAGAAAAGCACTAATTTTGTGAAGTTTTACTCTTTCGTTGGAATTGGAAGCTAGCTTCCACACGGAGAATTTGAGACTAACCGCTAGGCAAGAAGTCTCTGAGAATCTCTCGTTTGAACTGGTCCCAGGTCCGCAACAGGTTTTGCGACGTTACTCGTGAGTACCAGTCGATGGCTTCTTTTATTTCTTTATGACTCTACGTCCCCACTGGGACTTGGTCTGCCTCGCTTCAACTTAGTGTTCTTTGAGCACTTCAACAGTTATTAATTGAAGGGTTTTCTTTGCCTGTCATTGCATGAATTTGTATATTGTGAGACAAGTACAATAATACTCTATGCCCAGGGAGTCGAAAAAAATTTCTCGACTGGAACGGGAATTGAACCCGCCGTCTCCGGATTGGTGATCCATAGCCTTAACCACTAGGCTAACGGGGACCCCAGTCGACGGCATCCTCCTCTAATAGATGTTTGATGGAGGTCAAAAGCGTGTCATCGCTCATGCCTTCCGACCTCGCGAACGTTTCCGTGCAATGTAGGAACACGTTGAGTGATGTCGTGTCCTTCTCGCCGCACTAAATATGAAAGCCCAGTTGTGCATTGCCTTTTGAATCCATCAATCGTCAGCTCGTTCCGTTGCTGGTCGTTCTCGACGGACTAGCCGCTCCAGATCGTGTCGCATATCATTTAAAGTTCGGAGGACATTCCTGAAATCCCTGGAGTTTTTTTTTCCTGCGAAATTCGTGGAGGTATTCCTGAGAAAAGATATCTCTGGCAGGGTTAATTCAAAGATTGCCGTTAAAATTTTCTAGAAAAAATCATTGAAAATGTTTTCAAAAGAATGCCTTGGAGTATTCCGGAAAAAGAATCCCTAAACGTTCACTGGCATTTATAAGCTTCACTCAGTGGCTTTGAAATTCCCTTCCTTCCGGTACAGAACAGCTTATTTTAAATTCTATTGATCTAAGTTCATGTGATCCTCTATTGATCTTATTACTGTTCTCCTTTCTTTCTAGGTGAGTGCCAAGGAATGCGACAAGGAATCCTAGTATGATTAGAATCAATTATTCAAGGCAATTTCCCAAACTGACTGGGAATGGCAAATAATGTTCAGTTCCTTGAATCAGTAATTGGTAGGTCAATGAGTTGAAGCCTTACTAAACGATTTCCAGTATCTGTGGTTCATGGACGCAAGTAAACACACCATATCCCAAAGACGTTGATGCACTGATCCCATCCAACCCATCATCACCTACGTGTGATGATCCGCAGTCCGCACGCAGCAGATAAATCGTAATTCACTCGGAACAAAAATAAACCAAAGCCCTTTGCGCATCAACGCCATGTCTGGTTGTCGTCATAGTGGGAAATTTTGCGATAGGGAAAAATTGGGTCACACCCGTCGTCATCGCACTCTTCGTTGTCTATGCCGAGAAGCCATGTGCCGATGTGCCCTTGTGGTCGTCATCAAATCCCATCGGCACACCCCGCCTTAGTCGGGTCTACCGGTACCGGGAAAAAACATAACCAGCTCTGCACGCGTCCGTGTACGATTTTCATCTGGACTGCAGCAGAAGCAGCAGCAGCAGCAGACGGGAAGCCAAACAAATCTCTCTCGTTCTAGCTGCGCCAGAGGTATGTTTTTCCTCTACGATGCAGTTCCAGGGGGGAAAACGCAGATGTGACGACATCCGTGTCTGCCGTTGAAAACATGCGCTTGGGAAATTTATTCGCAAAATGCTTTCTCGATTAATCAGGAGAAAAGCTAGTGACTGGTGTCCTTTGTGTGCGCTATGGGCCCCAAAGTGCTACATTATGTAGTGTCGGACGTCGGCCGACACCTTCGACAATAATTGTGACGACATTCTGGGAACGGTAGAGCAGACTCTAATGAAGTACAGTGGCGTTCAAAAATGGCGTTTACCTTTCAGGCAGGGCGCTGTTTGAACATGTCAAAACGCTTCGGTTATATCGACCCTTCAGAACAAATCATAATCTATTTCAACCATACCTAAAAAGGTTCAAAGAATTCTGCTACACATCGGAGCTTGCAAAGCGCATGTTCCGTATGGTCCACGACAGACTCTGGACCAAGCCAAATCGACTGTTGGCATTATTATATACACTGCGCCTGCAAATGGCAATATGGTGCCATTCGGCCGGTCTGCCAGAGAGCTCCAGCTGCAGAACTTAAAAACCTTTGGGGATACCACCATCGGAGCCACCATCGGCTCGGGTGGATAAATCTATGGTCGAATATGACGATGATATGATGAGACTGGCAACCATTCAGGTCGCTGTCGCTACAATTGACATTAATTGAGTAATTGAATTTTCAAGCTTCTGCTATGAATAATGCCGAATGACGTGGAACGGCGTTGGTGACATACTAAGCGCAACCGTGGTTGCACTACGGGGTTTGCATTGTTATAAAATGTATTGGAAACCATATTTCTCAACAGAAGACACTTTTCTAAAAAGTTTCTCTAGGTCAATCTGTTCCGAATCGATTATAAGCCTCGTCAAAACGGTGACATCCCCGTGTTGTTTCAATGTTCTAGCACCGTCATCATCATCGTCCGGTCGGTTTCCTTCGATAGAGCATCCCGATACAATGACAAAACCCCACTGTCATTTTCCCCACCAGACGGGAAGAACCGTATTATCTCTAACGAAACCATGAAAAGACCGGAGGCTTCGGTTTACGTCAGCCGATCTACCGGTCTTCTGATTGCAAAATCGAAATACACAGCTAGATATACGGATCTAGGATAACAACGCTTTCCTGTTGGATTTTAATCCAGTTTGCTTGCTCAAGAAGATTGTTCCGAGAACAGAATCATCTCATCCCGTCCCGTCGCGCGGCGAAGCACTTCACTTTCGCGCTCTGTTTGCTCGCACACAGACCATGTGTTGTGTATGCAACTATAATCCTTCTTACATCCCACTATCGCCGCCGTCGCCACCGGTAGGAGCATCGTACATTCCCATTGAAAACGGCTCCTGCTCACAAGAACGGATAAATATTTGCTGTAGAAATGTGATTTGCCATGTTGGTTGAGTCTCATTGCTCATGGAACAGCAAGGAGAGGTCAGACGACGACAACGTCATGCACGTTATTCGTAGCGTTCCCTGGGTTCGGGCAGAGTCAACTTTTCAGCTAAATATTCCTTGAGCACTTCCACAGTACCAGTTGAGGATTTTTTTAGGAAGGGAATCCCAGGAGGATTCCGGAACGAATCCCAGGAGGATTCTGGAAGAAATCCCAGGAGGATTATGGAAGGAATCCCAGGAGGATTCTGGAAGGAATCCCAGGATGATTCTGGAAGGAATCGCAGGAGGATTCTGGAACGAATCCCAAGAGGATTCTGGAACGAATCCCAGGAGGATTCCGGAAGGAATCCCAGGAGGATTCCGGAAGGAATCCCAGGAGGATTCCGGAAGGAATCCCAGGAGGATTCCGGAAGGAATCCGAGGAGGATTCCGGAAGGAATCCCAGGAGGATTCCGGAAGGAATCCCAGGAGGATTCCGGAAGGAATCCCAGGAGGATTCCGGAAGGAATCCCAGGAGGATTCCGGAAGGAATCCCAGGAGGATTCCGGAAGGAATCCCAGGAGGATTCCGGAAGGAATCCCAGGAGGATTCCGGAAGGAATCCCAGGAGGATTCCGGAAGGAATCCCAGGAGGATTCCGGAAGGAATCCCAGGAGGATTCCGGAAGGAATCCCAGGAGGATTCCGGAAGGAATCCCAGGAGGATTCCGGAAGGAATCCCAGGAGGATTCCGGAAGGAATCCCAGGAGGATTCCGGAAGGAATCCCAGGAGGATTCCGGAAGGAATCCCAGGAGGATTCCGGAAGGAATCCCAGGAGGATTCCGGAAGGAATCCCAGGAGGATTCCGGAAGGAATCCCAGGAGGATTCCGGAAGGAATCCCAGGAGGATTCCGGAAGGAATCCCAGGAGGATTCCGGAAGGAATCCCAGGAGGATTCCGGAAGGAATCCCAGGAGGATTCCGGAAGGAATCCCAGGAGGATTCCGGAAAGGAATCCCAGGAGGATTCCGGAAAGGAATCCCAGGAGGATTCCGGAAAGGAATCCCAGGAGGATTCCGGAAAGGAATCCCAGGAGGATTCCGGAAAGGAATCCCAGGAGGATTCCGGAAAGGAATCCCAGGAGGATTCCGGAAAGGAATCCCAGGAGGATTCCGGAAAGGAATCCCAGGAGGATTCCGGAAAGGAATCCCAGGAGGATTCCGGAAAGGAATCCCAGGAGGATTCCGGAAAGGAATCCCAGGAGGATTCCGGAAAGGAATCCCAGGAGGATTCCGGAAAGGAATCCCAGGAGGATTCCGGAAAGGAATCCCAGGAGGATTCCGGAAAGGAATCCCAGGAGGATTCCGGAAAGGAATCCCAGGAGGATTCCGGAAAGGAATCCCAGGAGGATTCCGGAAAGGAATCCCAGGAGGATTCCGGAAAGGAATCCCAGGAGGATTCCGGAAAGGAATCCCAGGAGGATTCCGGAAAGGAATCCCAGGAGGATTCCGGAAAGGAATCCCAGGAGGATTCCGGAAAGGAATCCCAGGAGGATTCCGGAAAGGAATCCCAGGAGGATTCCGGAAAGGAATCCCAGGAGGATTCCGGAAAGGAATCCCAGGAGGATTCCGGAAAGGAATCCCAGGAGGATTCCGGAAAGGAATCCCAGGAGGATTCCGGAAAGGAATCCCAGGAGGATTCCGGAAAGGAATCCCAGGAGGATTCCGGAAAGGAATCCCAGGAGGATTCCGGAAAGGAATCCCAGGAGGATTCCGGAAAGGAATCCCAGGAGGATTCCGGAAAGGAATCCCAGGAGGATTCCGGAAAGGAATCCCAGGAGGATTCCGGAAAGGAATCCCAGGAGGATTCCGGAAAGGAATCCCAGGAGGATTCCGGAAAGGAATCCCAGGAGGATTCCGGAAAGGAATCCCAGGAGGATTCCGGAAAGGAATCCCAGGAGGATTCCGGAAAGGAATCCCAGGAGGATTCCGGAAAGGAATCCCAGGAGGATTCCGGAAAGGAATCCCAGGAGGATTCCGGAAAGGAATCCCAGGAGGATTCCGGAAAGGAATCCCAGGAGGATTCCGGAAAGGAATCCCAGGAGGATTCCGGAAAGGAATCCCAGGAGGATTCCGGAAAGGAATCCCAGGAGGATTCCGGAAAGGAATCCCAGGAGGATTCCGGAAAGGAATCCCAGGAGGATTCCGGAAAGGAATCCCAGGAGGATTCCGGAAAGGAATCCCAGGAGGATTCCGGAAAGGAATCCCAGGAGGATTCCGGAAAGGAATCCCAGGAGGATTCCGGAAAGGAATCCCAGGAGGATTCCGGAAAGGAATCCCAGGAGGATTCCGGAAAGGAATCCCAGGAGGATTCCGGAAAGGAATCCCAGGAGGATTCCGGAAAGGAATCCCAGGAGGATTCCGGAAAGGAATCCCAGGAGGATTCCGGAAAGGAATCCCAGGAGGATTCCGGAAAGGAATCCCAGGAGGATTCCGGAAAGGAATCCCAGGAGGATTCCGGAAAGGAATCCCAGGAGGATTCCGGAAAGGAATCCCAGGAGGATTCCGGAAAGGAATCCCAGGAGGATTCCGGAAAGGAATCCCAGGAGGATTCCGGAAAGGAATCCCAGGAGGATTCCGGAAAGGAATCCCAGGAGGATTCCGGAAAGGAATCCCAGGAGGATTCCGGAAAGGAATCCCAGGAGGATTCCGGAAAGGAATCCCAGGAGGATTCCGGAAAGGAATCCCAGGAGGATTCCGGAAAGGAATCCCAGGAGGATTCCGGAAAGGAATCCCAGGAGGATTCCGGAAAGGAATCCCAGGAGGATTCCGGAAAGGAATCCCAGGAGGATTCCGGAAAGGAATCCCAGGAGGATTCCGGAAAGGAATCCCAGGAGGATTCCGGAAAGGAATCCCAGGAGGATTCCGGAAAGGAATCCCAGGAGGATTCCGGAAAGGAATCCCAGGAGGATTCCGGAAAGGAATCCCAGGAGGATTCCGGAAAGGAATCCCAGGAGGATTCCGGAAAGGAATCCCAGGAGGATTCCGGAAAGGAATCCCAGGAGGATTCCGGAAAGGAATCCCAGGAGGATTCCGGAAAGGAATCCCAGGAGGATTCCGGAAAGGAATCCCAGGAGGATTCCGGAAAGGAATCCCAGGAGGATTCCGGAAAGGAATCCCAGGAGGATTCCGGAAAGGAATCCCAGGAGGATTCCGGAAAGGAATCCCAGGAGGATTCCGGAAAGGAATCCCAGGAGGATTCCGGAAAGGAATCCCAGGAGGATTCCGGAAAGGAATCCCAGGAGGATTCCGGAAAGGAATCCCAGGAGGATTCCGGAAAGGAATCCCAGGAGGATTCCGGAAAGGAATCCCAGGAGGATTCCGGAAAGGAATCCCAGGAGGATTCCGGAAAGGAATCCCAGGAGGATTCCGGAAAGGAATCCCAGGAGGATTCCGGAAAGGAATCCCAGGAGGATTCCGGAAAGGAATCCCAGGAGGATTCCGGAAAGGAATCCCAGGAGGATTCCGGAAAGGAATCCCAGGAGGATTCCGGAAAGGAATCCCAGGAGGATTCCGGAAAGGAATCCCAGGAGGATTCCGGAAAGGAATCCCAGGAGGATTCCGGAAAGGAATCCCAGGAGGATTCCGGAAAGGAATCCCAGGAGGATTCCGGAAAGGAATCCCAGGAGGATTCCGGAAAGGAATCCCAGGAGGATTCCGGAAAGGAATCCCAGGAGGATTCCGGAAAGGAATCCCAGGAGGATTCCGGAAAGGAATCCCAGGAGGATTCCGGAAAGGAATCCCAGGAGGATTCCGGAAAGGAATCCCAGGAGGATTCCGGAAAGGAATCCCAGGAGGATTCCGGAAAGGAATCCCAGGAGGATTCCGGAAAGGAATCCCAGGAGGATTCCGGAAAGGAATCCCAGGAGGATTCCGGAAAGGAATCCCAGGAGGATTCCGGAAAGGAATCCCAGGAGGATTCCGGAAAGGAATCCCAGGAGGATTCCGGAAAGGAATCCCAGGAGGATTCCGGAAAGGAATCCCAGGAGGATTCCGGAAAGGAATCCCAGGAGGATTCCGGAAAGGAATCCCAGGAGGATTCCGGAAAGGAATCCCAGGAGGATTCCGGAAAGGAATCCCAGGAGGATTCCGGAAAGGAATCCCAGGAGGATTCCGGAAAGGAATCCCAGGAGGATTCCGGAAAGGAATCCCAGGAGGATTCCGGAAAGGAATCCCAGGAGGATTCCGGAAGGAATCCCAGGAGGATTCCGGAAAGGAATCCCAGGAGGATTCCGGAAGGAATCCCTGGAGGATTCCGGAAGGAATCCCAGGAGGATTCCGGAAGGAATCCCAGGAGGATTCCGGAAGGAATCCCAGGAGGATTCCGGAAGGAATCCCAGGAGGATTCCGGAAGGAATCCCAGGAGGATTCCGAGGAGGATTCCGGAAGGAATCCCAGGAGGATTCCGGAAGGAATCCCAGGAGGATTCCGGAAGGAATCCCAGGAGGATTCCGGAAGGAATCCCAGGAGGATTCCGGAAGGAATCCCTGGAATGTCAAAATTCGCTTGGCAAAAAAAACACAGTGTTTGTAGGACACTTCACTGAGAAACAGCATATGTCCCAGTGGGAACGCTTCACCAAGAATACCCCTATCTCCCTATCAATTTCCAATAACTATCATCGAAGGTCAAACACCAAAACAACACCCATTACACCCAACGCTGTCCCCAATCTCCAGTAGATTAAATACCAAAACATCGTCAGTATCCCGGAATAGCGATGACGTCGTCGATTCCCATTCCATTTTGTCAACCCCACGCAGCAAACTACTTCCGTACATCAAGTTCACCGGGCGAGGGATCACATTACGGTCGCAACGCAACGCAATCCAACCGTTCAGGTCCAGTCAGTCAAGCGCCAGCAAAAATTCCCCCTGTCCTTGGGGTCGTCGTCGGGTTGCCCAATTCTCATTCACTGTGATTGCTTACGTTGCAGGAAATTTCCGCAACCCATCGGAATCCAGTTAGGTAGAATAGAGGTAGTTATATCGCGTTCGTTACTAGTAGCCTACAACTGGAAGCTTGGGTGGTGGTGGCGGACAAGCGAACAACACACTAATGAGCCACTGATTTCTTTTGGGGCTTGCTCTTTTCGATAACGAACCAGGCTCAGACGGGTACCATGACAAGGCACACGCTTGACGCTACAGCTGCTGCTGCGACGGAAAAATCGCCTAAATTTATACGACGACATGAGCACACTGCTGGTGGGGACTTGGGCCCTTTTGGCCGGTGTTGTTAGATACGTGTGTGGTGTGGATATGTCGCGTGTTTCTCCGAAACAGACGACAACAACATGACAATATGGGTGTCCCGAGAAAAAAAGTGTCACAACATAAGGTCAAATATTGAAGTGGAGAATAGTGGACAAAGGAAGTTTGTAAGTATGCGGTTGTTAAAACATCTGATTCAACAAATTGGATTCATGATGATGAGTTTCGCGAAAAAAAGAAGCTAGCTTAGATCGGAGAATGGTTTTCCGACGAAACTAATGAGACTGATACGTGCAATGCTGGATGGATCACAATCAAGTGTTAAGATTGCAGACGAAGTCTATCTCGTTTGTGTCTTTAAATGAATACATGGTCAAGCTCTTTCAAATTTACAACGATTTTTTTTGAACATATTAGGGTCGTCCATAAACTACGTAGAATATAATGGCGAGAGAGGGGGGGTCTGGTATTACCTCTAAAATGGAACTCATAATAAAGTATTAAATCTTCCTAGTTTGTTTTGAGCAACAATATTCCGATGCATATTAGAACAGAATGTTCTTAAATTGGTGAGCTCGTTTTATGTTGTTAGATGTTCATTTTAAAGCTTGTTTAAAAATTATGTTCCTATATTATGATTATTTTATTGTTTCTTATTTGTTATTCTCTGCTGTCCGGGTTCCGTGTATCATATTCGGTGGTGTGTAGGCAAAACAATTGATGTTTTCATTCACAAACCAACCACCACCGGCATCGCACAGAGCCGTCGTATGGTCAATGGCACGGTATAGGCTCTCGATGTTTCGGGTTTGTCACTGACACGCCATACGCATACCACCGACGACGAGTTGCGTTGTTTGCCATCATCATCGTACCTACGTATGGTTTGTTGTTTAGGTTGAGACATTTTGTCGGCTTTACGACGCAGTCAGTCCCGTCCGTTAACGGTGACTGCCGAAATTTAAATTTCCGCCCTAGACGGCCTTCAGGATTTTGTTTATGTGCATGTTTCTGTTTTTTTTTCTGCTCTCAGTTGCGTGGGAGGGTGTAAGCTGTGTTGTTAAACTGGTGCTTATGCTGGTTGGGTTGGGTGGCTTACTTAGGTTATAAAATGCCAATATTTGATTGTTTTGGTTTGGGAAATTATACAATCTATGCTATATTTTGGCTTTGCGTTTCGGAGGTACAGTATGACATATTTTCTATAGAAACGCAATTTCAATAGGTAGTTAGAAACCCATTTAAAATAAAGCATAACAGTAAATTATTAAAACTCTATTTCTTTCAATATGACTATCAAATTATGTAATAACTTAGTTGTTGCATTCAATATTAAGTGGTATATGCAACCAAATTTTAACAAAATTAGTTTTATGTTCTTAGTTTCAAAAAAAAATCAAAACAACATTTAGGTATTATAATTTTGTTATTTTGAAAACTAAACAGGATGTTCATTTTTTTTTTAATTTACGCACAATTCTTTCCATATTACCACCCGGTATTTCTCTTATTATTCCTTTTTAAAGTATTTTTCGGACTCTCTCTCTTCTTGGCGTAACGTCCTCAATGGGACAAAGCCTGCTTCTCAGCTTAGTGTTCTATGAGCACTTCCACAGTTATTAACTGAGAGCTTCCTCTGCCAATGACCATTTTGCATGTGTATACCGTGTGGCAGGCACGAAGATACTCTATGCCCAAGGAAGTCAAGGAAATTTCCTTTACGAAAAGATCCTGGACCGACCGGGAATCGAACCCGTCACCCTCAGCATGGTCATGCTGAATACCCGTGCGTTTACCGCCTCGGCTATATGGGCCCTATTCGGACTCATATCAGGATTTTAGCAGAAAATTTTCAAGGGATTCTTCACGATATTCTTTCTTGACAATCTTCTGAAATCCTTCTTTACATTTCATCCGAGATTCTTCTCTCGATTTATCTCAAAGGATTACTCAATATTTGCTCCCAAAAGTTCTTTCGAGATTTATGCAGATGTTCTTCCCGAGATTTTTTCCAGAGAATTTCCCGGAGTTTGCCCCAGAGATTCTCGCCGGATTCCTTTCAGCCCAGAGTCTCACGGTCTTTTTTCCCAGAGCTTCTCTCGGGTACCGGCTTGACGGCCTAGTAGATGCTACTTCTGATTCATTTGCAGAAGGTCCCGGGTTCAATCCCTGGTTCGTCCCTTTCCTCCTACTTCGTATCTTTCTATCTACTTTTTTCCTCTTCTCTACATATACAACTCACATATATTCGTAAGTTCATAGCCATCGCTAGAACCAGAAACGCGTTGAATAAGCCATTTCCTTTCGTCTCCCCACTTCCACAGAACAGTGTCAATCTATCATATTACGCCTACAAGTTATGCAACAAAAAGCGAACAGTGCCACATCATCTTTAACATACAATCTTCCACTTTACCCATTGCATCCATGCACTAATGCGTGGACCCGTTGCCAAAAATAACCATTTCCAAAAAACAACACTCCGACATCCTCAAGACCTTGTGCAAGTGCAGAAGAAGACTCAAAGGCCTAAAGTGGGCAATTACCACATCCCTGCCCTCTCCCTTGTTAACCTGCAACTTGACGTAGCAGGCGCCATTCTAGCCTAAAAATAGAAAATCACCAACACACACACTGAAGATGCCTGTTAGTCCCAACTCCCAAGCAGCTATATAGTTGGTTCCTTTTGTGAATCTAGCTAATCTGGCGATACTGGAGTAGCAACTACGGGCGGTCAATCAAGCTCAAGCTCTTTCTCTCAGAGCTTCTCTCGGGATTGTAGCAGGAGTTTCCCCTGGGATTTTTCTCGGACGTGATTTCACTTAAGTAGCAACCCTCCTACTAGACATAGATTTGCGCCAGTTGTATTCAGTCATAATACTTCAGTCCGTTGCAAAACTAGTCAAACCAAATCAGTTCAAGATGAAAATTTATAATCAGACAAGAAACCCGACTCAATTCCAACTTTTAATAACGACTTTATAGCATGTACTAACCACAATTCGACTAGAACTAGTTGAATGTTTGCCACCCTTTACTTGTAGAGACGCCGAATACAGTGGCGTCTCGTAACCTCACTTTTTACCTGTTCAACGACCCTAAAAGGTGTATTTGCGGAAAATTCAGGATCAGAATCAAATTGAAAATGGGCGGAAACGGCGATTATCGTCATTTTCTACAAATTACAAGTCAATTTATTGTGGGAAATCAGGAATTTGCATTCGTTGAACAGGTAGATTTGAGGTTAGGGAATCGCCACTGGCCGAATACGAGATTGGTGTCCTTGGTTGTTTTTTTTAAACACTGCAAGGGGAAATTTTTTGAACTGGCTTTTTAATGAATTAATATACCAAACCTTCCCAATGCATGACATTGGGAACAGCTCGCTAATGTAGTGTACGGTTTGGGTAAAAAATAACCCTAATGCACAAGAAGGGTCAAAGAACTATCATTGAAAACGGCTACGCTGTCTTGAATTAGCAAACGATGTTTATTACTTGCTCAACGTTTCGACAGGGGGTTAGTGTCTTCTTCAGGGGGAGAGTAACTTGGTCTTTTTTTATTTAGATTGCTATAACTTTTAACGGACTATTATCAATATTTTTATTTACTTGATTTGTCCTGAAGATCGTTTGCTTTATTTACAGATTAAGAATGGCCCTCTTGAATCTGTTGATGGTTATGCCGACTTTGTTGATGTATAGACTATTTATTGGACCATTCTCTGCCAGGAGCTGGTGTACGCATCTGAACGAGTTCACAATGTGTGACGGAAATACTTCCTGCCGTTTGCACATGATGAGGAACGATTTCTAGTTCTGAAGATTTGCCAACTTTTTGTTATTGGATGCATACACTCCCGTTCAAAAGTTTGGGGTCACCCCCTCAAAAACATGTCATTTTTTTAGGACCATATCTCCGCCAATTTATGCCCGATTTCAAAACCCTAGGTTTCATTCAAAAGATAATAAGTCAAAGAAACTTTGAACATGATTTAAAAGAAATTTTTTCAAAAAATTTTGTGTGTAAACTTAACCCTTTAATATCCAAATTTTTGATTTTGATCTAAACATCATTTTTCGTCGTCTAAAATCGATTTGAACATGTTTTGGAAGATGATTCTTTTTAATTCTCAATTTTGTGAATTTTGGTTTTTGATTTTTCTAAATTTTATTATTGAACACCCCTATACTTTTATATTTTTCCTGGAAGCCTATTTGGTATACCGATTTTTTGGGATGAAAAAAATTGATATTTTATGATTATTGTAAAAATATTTTTACATTAATTTTTTTCTATGGCAAATTTTATTTTCCGTGTAACTTTTAGGAACATTATTTAAGTGTGTTTTCAACTCCCTCAAACTCTTCTAGTACAATAGAATGATTGAGGAAAAATCTAAAATACGTTAATTGTTGCGATTGAATACAAAAGAAACAATGACATCTAAAAGGTGACCAAAACATCAATTTTTCAATGATTTTAAAAAAATGTTAATACACTTTAAAAGACACCAAAAACAATTTTGAGATATACAGAACAGTCCTAAATATCAGCTAAAAATATTAAAAAAGTCTTTACCCTGGCAAGAAAAAAATATAGAAATGCTCAAACTATACCCCGTCTAAAGGCGGGGTTGGGTATTAGAGGGTTAACCCAAAGTTGCCAAATTTTCTAAAAAAATGAATATAAACTTACGGCAGTGTCGCTGGAAGTTGGGTCGACCAAATTTTAAGATGAGAGCGGTAATATGACCCATTTTCTATTAGCTTTCAACTGCTTTTTACAGAACTTAGCTTATAAATTTAGAAAAAAGTTATTAAGTAAATTAATCCTTGATGTCATCGACCAAAAGTTTGGGGTCACCCCTCAAAATGCTGTATCGGCCAAAAGTTTGGGGTCATCACATCGTAAAACATGGAAAAGTGATTTGTTGATATCTTTGTCATCTTTCATTCAATTTTAATTCTTCTTGGCTTATTTGAAACAAAATGAATGATACTTACTGCATAGACATTGAACCACACATATTTGTTGAAATTTACATACTAAAACTTAACGTAAAGTTGCCTCATTTTTTTAAAAGTGGTAAAATGTGCTAACTTTACATAACATTTTTATATACAAAAATCGTTAAATACGTTAAGTTGAAGACATCAAACGTAAATTTAGTTAATTATCTTTGAAATGCGCCAAAAATAATTAAAATTGAACTATAGATGACGAAGATATCACCAAATCACTTTTGCATGTTTTACGAAAGTGACCCCAAACTTTTGGCCGATACATCATATTGAGGGGTGACCCCAAACTTTTGGTCGATGACATCAAGGATTAATTTACTTAATAACTTTTTTTCTAGATTTTTTAGCTAAGTTCTGTAAAAAGCAGTTGAAAGCTAATAGAAAATGGGTCATATTACCGCTCTCATCTTAAAATTTGGTCGACCCAACTTCCAGCGACACTGCCGTAAGTTTATATTCTTTTTTTAGAAAATTTGGCAACTTTGGGTTAAGTTTACATACAAAATTTTTTGAAAAAGTTTCTTTTAAATCATGTTTAAAGTTTCTTTGACTTATTATCTTTTGAATGAAACCTTGGGTTTTGAAATCGGACGCAAATTGGCGGAGATATGGGCCTAAAAAATTACATGTTTTCGAGGGGGTGACCCCAAACTTTTGAACGGGAGTGTATAACTCCATTGCGTCTGTTTATCCCCCTTGTTGGATCATACTGTTGAAAGCAGATTCTCTTAACCCTCCTAAGATGTTAACCTCGCGTTGAGCGAGGGATGCCCTTGAGGCCCGAGGTAGACAACCCTTTGGTCTTGTGAGAGATGTGTTGGGGACCCGCGATGTCACATACATGGGATGTATTTGCGACTTTCTTCGCTCTGCTTGTATAAAAGTTTAATTCGCTTATGTTTCTTTTCTCTCTGTTTTGTCCTCTTTGTGTTACCAAGCTGCTTCTGGCTATCCGGAAGACTAAGCCCAACAACAAGTTGGTACCAACACCACAAGGCACCTAATACGCTAGCAAGATGCGATTCACCCCGGGATGAGCTACAGTGAAACCTTTGGTCCAAGCCTTACCCTGTCCATTCCTCAAAATGTGACCTTCTTATCTCGAGCTGCCACGAGTGGAAGCCAGGGTTCCACCCATTACTAACATACAGGGGGTGGCCAAAATGTTTGGGATAGGCAATTTTTTTTCTCGCGCAAAAAAATTCAGCATGCTGTAACTTTTCATAGAGTGCATCAAAAAATCTCAAATTTTGACTGTTTATCAACCTGTTATATGTGCATGGTTGGTACAAATTTAGGCTCGATTGAATAATTTTTCGCGAAGTTAGAACCGTTCGGGTAAAACACTATTTTTTAGACAACCCATTTTTGAGCTGTCATATCTCGGAAACCAATGAACCGAATTGGATGAATTTTTTAACGTTTATCAACAATATATTGATACTGAATACAACGTTATAAAATGTAATATTTTCTCACGGCAAATTAAATTATACCGGGTTGAAATTTTTACTTATATAGAGGAATATAAGTCAAATTTACAACACCATACAAAAATTACTAAATGTGTTTTTCCTTTAATCTGAATAGGCTCTAATATATCTGATTAGAGATAACTTGAGAACAGAAGTGGAAAATTTTTGGACATCAACACTCAAATTTATTGACATTGACGTAAAAAAATTACATTTTTTCGAGAAAAATCCAAAAAGTGTCAATCCATGATAACTTTTTTCAACGTTCAAAAAGTATCTATGTTTTAATGGTTTGCGAAGCATCTGTATATTGTTAGTGTACGTGCAAAATTTCATTCAATTCGGTTCACTGGTTTCCGAGATATGACAACTCAAAAATGAGTTGTCTAAAAAATAGTGTTTTACCCGAATGATTCTATCTTTGCGAAAGATTAATCAATCGAGCCCAAATTTGTACTAATGATGCACATATAATAGGTTGACAAACAGTCAAAATTTGAGATTTTTTGATGCACTCTATGAAAAGTTATAGCATGTTGAACTTTTTTGTGAGAGAAAAAAAGTTGCCTATCCCAAACATTTTGGCCATCCCCTGTATACCATTAAACAGTTATTGCTCTGTATATTGTATACTATTACGTAAAAAAAAAGATCTTCGGCTCCGTAAAGCGTTATACACGATTGAGCCCTAAATAAATGAACTAGATAAAAAAATAAGGGTGTGTGCACCTGTTTTGGTCAATCTAAGGGAATATTTTTTTTAATAGTCAATAAGTCTATGGAAACTAACAATGTGTCGAATAAAAGGTTTCAATCTATATTTTGGATGACATGCCACAATAATGGTAAAGTGTCGTTAATAAATAGTAATAATAATATATTTTGGAGGAAAAAATGTAGAAATCAAGCTAATACTTGATTTTTGTATTGAAAATGGTACTGGCCAAAATAGAAGCACGGCTTCAGTTTTGGCCATATTCTCAACTTTGGTTTCTATTTAAGCCAACCACGTGTATTTCTTATGGAATTGGCCATAATAAAAGCAACTCGACCATAATATATAAAAGCTGATTTGTTAAGGAAAATTATTTTTTGCTACCATTTTTTAAAGCCTGTATCCGCAATAATTGGGACACAGAAGTATGGCTGTAGCTCTGTGATGAATCGGTAAAATTGGCCAAATAATTGACTAAGAACTCTTTGGTATGTGTTTATTATTTGTGGCAAATTTCATGAAAATCGATGCATTACTTTTATCTCTGGATGAAAAACAGACGTGGTTTTCAGCATTTTGTACAATCATGACCAATTTTCATTCGCATAACAGATGGTTCTTTTACACTACAGTTCAAAGTTCTATAATGATAATTATGGAATTTCGTTAGCAGTTATGATAGTTATAGATACACTTTCTTGCAAAATTTCATCAACTTTGATCAATTGGTTTGAAAGATACTGGTGTTGATAAAGGTAAGTGTTAGTGAAATTTTTTCGTGTTTTTCATGTGCGATGTATGCCCATTCATAACTTGTAAATTTATCTGCCAATTTTCATGAAATTTTCACAAAAGGTAGTTGATTATGTATGTGTATATTATGCCTGCAAAATTCGATGATTATTGGTATAGTACTTTCAATAATACGATAGAAACAATAAAGGGTGCTGACTAATTGCTGTCTGAAGGGCTAAAATCACGTTCAGTCCCAATATATGTTTCGACTATAAAATTGTTGATAGTGCATCGATTTTTTTGAAATTTTGCCTATGTTACAAATGTAGATTGAGAGGTTTGTTTTCAAAATTTCAGCCATTTCCTTTACCAAATTCAAAAGTTACAGCGCTGACAAGTAAAACTAGGGGCTGTACAAAATTCAATGGTGCACACTCTACTCTTTTATTGCTACAACAAAAAGTACTGCACCGATTCACTTCGAATTTTGTAGGTGAAATGAACACATCTCAAGATCTTTTTAGGCCAAATTTGAGCAATTTTGGTGTATATATTGCAGAGTAACAGCTGTATTTCTGTGTCCCGATTATTGCGGATACAGGCTTTAATCAAAATCTATAGTTTTCATGGCTTTAATCATCATTTTATATTAGGATGTACTCGTAAAAATTAAATTTATTCCGATTTGGATCGCAACAGGGTGAATAAAGCACGATGGCCAAAACAAATGACTGGCCAAAACTGATAATTTTACCCCATCTGATATATTTTGGTTTATTTGAATTTGGTTGGTCAGTGTTGACCCAACACTGTATTATGCATTATGTGTGTCGCACTGATTGCTTCACAGTGCGGTGCACTATACATTGTCAAACATACAAATTGCCAATCTCGGACCCTTTCTGAAAAATTAAGTTTTATTTGTGTTCGCAAGACCAGTACTGCCAGTTATTACAGAAATTATGTATTATGCCAAAGATGCCAAGCCAATTTATGCCAATGTTTGCTGTGTTATAAAATGACTCCAAAAATGCTACTTGACTTCTACATAATCTTGATTGAACATTCGAATTAGAAGTTTTATCTCAAAACCGTCTTGATCGATGTGTTACCAGTTACAGAGATAATTTTAAAGATCCGAATTTCACAAAGACAAATAAATAAATCAAGACATTGTGTGACGTTCATTCAAACTTTAATCAAAATGTGAATTATTTGAATTGAAATGGATAACATATGTATTAAGATTTTCATTTTCAGTACAGCAGTGTTGTCAGCTTAAAGAAAAAAATACTTTGTAGTATTCAAATGTATAAACAAATAAATAAATATCATTTGATTCTCGCTTAAATTATGCTGAATAGTTTGTACACATTTACGTGTATATATTCAGCAATTTGAACAGTGTTACCATCTTACAGCCGAAATAATAATATCATGAGCTACCTTTTTTCCTTTTTCCTTTTGAACATTACTGAACATTACATGTGCATTTTCAGATAACTGTTCGAAATTTAGAGCAATGATATAAGCGGACGTTAATCTACATTTTCGACGGAAAAAATGGACGTAAAATATGGTCGGAGTGGAATAACAAAATACTAATATTCCTTCCCTTCCTCAATAACCGTAAGTACATGTCAGACACCGTAACATAATAAAGTTTGGAGTTTCGATCATTCAGGCCAATCACGGAGCAGCAACTAGAAATTTTACGGTCATATATGCTCATGCTCAGTAAATTATGGTTAAAATTCAACATAAGAGTTTTACGCTCTACAGTTTCTCCAACCTACCAAACCATGCCAAATGATACAAATCAATTTAGCATAGAAAAGCTACCGATATGACATGATACATTAAAATTAAATCACGAAACCTGTTTCACTCCCCATGCTCCAACCACGACTGTTGTACGGACGGGGCCCCATCGGATGCCAATCTTGTGTGATAAGTTTATCGCTTTTTGCATTCACTAAAAGGTGCCGAATAGCGATTTTTTCCATTCCACCCTAAAACCGGCACCAACGAATGTTGGCAATGCTTTTCGATTCAGGTCTGCAGATGTACCCTCGCATGCATTTAGTTTTTGTCTTTCCCACCCACCTTCGATTCCGATACTTATGTTCATTTATGATAAATCGAATTATATGTTTGCGGTTCTGCTGGGCTGTTCCGTTTTTCCTGCTGCTTTGTAGATCCCCGATATATCGGAACATCGATACTACACGGTATAAAAATTGACGTTCCGGCACAACATATGACGTCCAACACGAACTCAGCCCACCCAACTTTAATAGAATTAAAGCTAAAGGGGTGTGCAATGCAACAAGCCTCCAACCGTGGTAAGCTCGCTCATCCTTTCACGGATGAGTAACTGTATGCTGAGAAATGAATTGAAATGGATGTTGATTAGCAGCAGTCAGTGTAGTACCGTGCCTCGTCCCCACAACAGTTGGTCCTCGGGCCCAAGCCTACACAGGAATTTGTTGAATATGTTGTGGGGGCATATGTTCGATCGGTTGTTTCCTTCATTCTTCGTTCGGTTTTTTTTTCTTGATGCGGACATTTGCCAATACTTTAGATGGGTATGCTTGTCCGATAACATGAATAAAATATTTACGGAATGGAAGGTAGGAATTTACTTCGACATATGTAAATTTGATAAATACATCGCCTTCGAGTCTTACATAACTCCGTCGTTTTAAATAATGAACTTTAAGGAACTTCTTGTAGTTTTCTTCTGTGAGCATAGTTGTCAGTTGGACATTGCATAAATTTGTATCAAAATTCATAGGGTCCATATTGCCACAGCAGTAAACGAGTGACACTGAGGGTGACGGCTTCGATTCTCGATCTATTCTCGTTATGGAAACTTACTTGACTTCCTTGAGCATAGAGCATCTTCGTGCAAGCCAGACGATATACATAACATATGCTTATTGAACACTGCACTGAGAAGCAGGCATTGTCCCAGTGAGGACAGTAACTCCAAGAAGAAAAACAATTCAGATGAATAAATTTTGAAATAAATTTTAAGGATTTACAACTTCGATTGAAAGGATAAAAAATAACATAAAATTGCATGGAACGAGCTCACCAAATCGGTATTCACTCAATTGTATTACTGTATTAATTACTGTCATTGATATCATTGGCAGCATTAAAAATTCCAATCCATTTTTATCGTTCGAAGCAAAATGTAATGATTTAAAAAAAATGTTTATTGTATATTCATTTCCATTCATTTCCAAACCACTCATTTTAATGTTGTTTTTTTTTCTCTTTCAGGTAAGTGAATTCGCCTAAAGGAACAGCTGGTTGACTGGTGAGGGTAAATATAATTGATGAAACTAGACCTCTACATAAAAAAACTGTCAAAGTTTGTTCAACAGCGTTCATTGTACCAGCAATCTCGTTTACCCAATTACTTCGGAAGTTTTCCCAAATACCCTTTCTGTTTGTTTAAACTCCGCTGAACCCATTCTCATTTAGTGGAACGCAAATTGATGTTTTCGACACTTAAGACTTTCCACAGAATTACAAGCTACACAAACAACTCGCTCCACATATGTAAGAGCGACCTCCGGGGTGCTGCTAACATGGACTAGGTCGCACCACCGAAATCATTTACACTGCCAATTAGCGTGTGCCGTCGACTGGCCATACCGTACCGAATTGAGTTTGGTTTCTTTGCTCGCGTCGTAGAATAAATAATAACATTTGGATGGCGGTAAATTTTGATTTCCCCGAGCGTTTCGTGGAAGTTGGTGTTTGGGTTTTCACCCAACCCACTGCACTGTGCACTGACTGGCGAGGAAAAGTTCTCAATCTCAATTTTGAATCTGCAAGACGTTCGTTTAACGAGGAGTTTGTTTATGCATACAGTCGGAGATCGATAACTAAATGTAGGTCGAAATAATATGATTGGAAATGGTGATTCAAGAAGTACTGGGATTTAATGTGTGATTTGTGTCATAAGATAAGACAAACACACGATGCTTTGTTCTATATCATTGAGCTGCATATGCAGCTGGTCAGTTATTATAAGGACGACCAAACGATTTAAGCTACTATTCAAAATCTATCTTGTCCAGTAAGTCTTCTGAAAGTTCAATAGACAGTATCATATCAGTCGGGATATCCTAGGTCATCCAAACTGTTCTTGAGTTTAGATACTAAAGTCTACTGGTGTAACGGTATTTTTTTCTTTCATTATACAAAGTTACAATACGTAATCCAGTAATTCTTCTGAATGTTCAATGGATATCATCAGATCAGCTGGGGTCATCCAAACTATTTTGATGTTCAAAATATAGTATCTAGAGCAACTAAAGTTTCTGTTTTGGTTGAATAGAGTTATGTTGCGTAATCTATAATACTTACTGGAGCAGAATATAGTCGGAGACTATGACATGGCTTCGGGATATTCAGAACCGTACACACTGTCCTGCAATATATTACAAATATAATAAAACTGGATAAACGATTCTTCACCACAACACTCTGTTCGTGGCAGCTGTCCTCCATCCTCGGCCGCGTCCCACATTTGCCAGATCGTTCTGCACCTGATCCGCCCACCTTGCACGCTTGCCTCCAGGTCTTCTTGTATCATTCGGATCTCTTGCGAATAGCAGCATTGCAGGGTTTGCTGTCAAGCATTCTCTGAACATGCTCTACCCATTGTATCCTTCCAGCTTTTGCCACCTACCGGATGTTAGATTCGTCGTAGAGTACAACGAGCTCGTGGTTCATGTAACACTACTTGGCGTAGTGGCAAAGCTATCATCACAAGTGTAGAACTGAAGCTATGGTCTCCGGTGTAGTTTGGTTGATCTGGAATTCCTCAAAACTATCTTGGAAAAACTCATGAAATGCCAGTGGGTTTGCAGATTACAGCTGGATGTGCAATGTTACAATTCATTGTGGGAATAACTATTATTAGTGTCAATAGATAAACTTCAGGATAGTTTGGACGACCCTAAATGTCCTAAATCGAGTAGACTTCAGGTTGGTCCAGTAACCGCGATTAGCTATGCAACATTACTCAGTACATCAGATACGGCTGCTGTTACGAGTGTAGACCTACAGTTCTGAAGTCCAAGGTAGTTTGGGTAATCTGGAATACCCCAATAGTACATCTAAATGACATTTTAGATTTCAAGAGCTTCACGGATCCCAGTAGATTGTGCAATGCTACTATTTATTGTGAAAAAACATGAAATTATTCTTGTAGATTTTACGGACTTCATTATAGGACAGTTTGGCCGACCCTGAGTGTCCCAAAGGTTCATAATAATATCTAGAAGTCTTCAGGTTGGTCCAGTAACCGCGGTTGGTTATGTTACATTACTCAGCATAACAGATATGGCTACTGTTACGAGTGTAGACCTGAAGTTATGAATCCCAAGGTAGTTTGGCTGACCTGGAATATCCCTATAGTGTCTCTTAATAACATTTGAAATTTCAAGAGCTCGACAAATCCCATCAGATTATGCAATGCTTTTGTTTATGGCGAAAACACAATGTTATTCTTGTAGATTTTAAGAACTTCATTATAGAACAGTTTGGATGACCCTGAATGCCTCAAAGAATAATAATAATATCTAGTAGTCTTCAGATTGGTACAGTAACCGCAATTGATTATGCAACGTTACTCAGTATAACAGATATGACTACTGATACGAGTGTAGACCTTAAGTTCTGAACTTCAAGGTAGTTTGGCTGCCCTGGAATATCCCTATAGTGTCTATAATAGTTATTTATGTAACGAGTTGCAAAAAGTTGATTTTTCAGCACGAGTCGTACATTTATTCAATGAGGCTTGCCGAGTTGAATAAATACGAAGAGTGTTGAAAAATCAAATTTTGCAACGAGTTCCATACAACATTTTATGCAATGATATTTTTCATTATGTAACCCATTTGAGTTGCGTAATGTTCATAATGCAACTCAAATGGGTTGCTTTATGAATATTATGCAACTTTGTTCATTGTGCAACTCATTTTAGTTGCATAATGAACCGGCACGGAAAAAATAAGTCATTATGATACTGAAATGAGTAGTATAAAAAAGAAATTATGATACTGAATGGCATAAATAGTATTATAGACTTCAAGAGCTTCACGGATTCCATTATTGCTATTATTTATGACGAAAACACATAAACTTATTCTTATAGATTTGGAGGATTTTACTATAGGACAGTTTGAAACACCTAGAACATCCCAGAGTATAAACGGCCCCGATTAGATACGGTGTCGAATTCATATGAGCATCCCAGATACATGATTTCATTTCGTCAAGTGTTATACGAATCTGCCTAATCAGTTTCGTCGGACAACCATATTCTATCAATTGTCATGATCTGCTTTTTTCACTGAATTGTACGTCGCGAATGAATACAATAGTGACCAAATAGATACCTATTTTTAAAGCCTAAATAGTTAGTATAGAAAATATTATTACAAAATTCTTCTTGACATAATTTCCAAACTCTGTTTTGTTTTTTTTTCTGCTGAACGTCGTCGTGGTGTATTCGACTGTCGCTGAAGATAATGTGGCGAACTTTTAATCACAGTAGTAACGAAATTGATGGTTACCAACCCTTTTGGTTCCATATTATAAACAACAATCAAAACATCACGAATTTCTAACTCTTTTTCGCTTGATGATCCCCAGCTGTATTCAAATATCCGGCTGTATACACATCATCTGCAAATGGTTGAGCTCCGAACAATAGTCGGCTAGATGTCATATACTTGTTATCACTCACAAATCATCCTATCGTACACGTTCTGAAAAAGGAAAGCCCATCCGCCACTCCAAAAAGTCGCACCAACCGAACATGGCTGATTAGCATCTGCCGCCTTATTGTCTTTGACTTCACTCAAATGGTTGTCTGTTGATTGGACGTATCACCAATCGCTCTCCGGAAGCCACAGCACAGAGCAGTGCGGTAACAAACGAGCTGAACATCGCACATTTGATCGATTGGGCGTTGATAGTCTTTAAATGAGAACCATAATTGGTATCCCATTCAATCAATTTCCCTGATCCGTTGCAGACCAGAGATCCAATAAACGTCCACAGCCAGCCAGCGGACCGACCCAAATGTCGGTTTTCGACATTTGATTCCAATTATGTCATCGACTAATTGATAAACTAATAAAGTTGCAGTTGGAGACGTCAGCGAGTGCAGCATTGCAACATTGCAGTTGGTTGCATGGTCCAGCTGCATCTCCTCGGGCAGGCAAATGTAGGTTATGTTTGTTAGAGATTATGCTGAATCAGAACAGAGGTATCTATTTTTCCAGGTGAAGGCATCATTGGAGATAATTATGAGTTATGAATAATGACTTTATTAAAATAAAAGTCCCTAATTTTCCAAATATTTTCCAGATCAAAGAAAATCAATTCAATTTACATGTGATTGTAAGTCCATTGAATACAAAGAATTACACATGTAACAAATAGAAAGAAGAGAAGATTTTTTAAAGTTTTGTTTGTAAAAAGTCGCGGAGATCTTTCTGGTGTCTGGTGTAGGTATATTCGGTTGCAATCTGGAAACAAATGAAACAACTCCTAGCTGAAGTCCTACATAAACTATGACAAATTATTAGCATGATTTAGAACGCAAGGCATTCCACGATCATTCATGCAATTTGAGGATGATAATATCTTATATTCGGCATCGCATCGTTGATGCATTACAAGTATTGAAGCGGCCACGTCTGCTGTGCAACGTTATTGAATACAGTTGAACAAAACCATAGCACGGCGACATTTTGTTGGCCGAATTCTAAACTAGAAAAACGTGTTATTAGAAGGCACGAAATGTAGGTAATTGACAAATTGAGAGTTGAAATTTGTGAAAATATCGCGTTCTGGTGGGATTTGGACCCACACCAGGTCCGTTCCACAGCGAATTGTACAGGAACAGCGAAGGATACTTACTCTCGCATTCCGCATACCTAGCCACGCAGCACCTTGTTTTTGCTGGTGTCTAATTAGCATGCGTCGAGAGCTCGGAACGGTCGCACACTCTGGCGATTAACTGCGCCGATCGACACAAGAAAGGATACAGTGATATATATTGCCCTTTACTAGCATTTTACCAGATTTG
This sequence comes from Aedes albopictus, assembly GCF_035046485.1. Lineage (NCBI taxonomy): Eukaryota > Metazoa > Arthropoda > Insecta > Diptera > Culicidae > Aedes > Aedes albopictus. Next base: position 120,075,282 of record NC_085136.1, on the reverse strand, counting down.
TCAATTAGCAACATTTCGTGTTTTCTTATTACAAGTTTTTGCAGTATTTTTCTGACATACCAGCAAATCTGGTAAAATGCCAGTTAAGGGCAATATATGTATATCACTGTACCGATTTGTATAGTATGTGTAGTAGATGTAATGCAAAATCGTTGGCAGTGACGTTGCTATAAAAAGTTAATGTCACTCCATTGAAGCTCGTCGTCCTGGGATGGGGTAAGTGGAACCATGGCGGCAGGGTTTCTATTTTGGGCACTTTTCTGTTATAACTCATTCAATTTTGAACCAATTGACATATTTTTGGAACGCTGTGAGATACGTACAGTATCTAGCCGTGTACAAAATTTAAAACCAACTGGTTTTAAATTAACTGAGGTCTAGCGAAGAACTGTGGGCTTCGTGGCCGGCAAGTAGCTGCGTCAGTCGTTTAAGTGTCTCGTAAGCCTCGGATTCGATTCTCACTCCAGCCGGGAAAATCTTTTCGTCAAACGGAGAATTCTCCACTGGGCCACTGGGTGTTTTTAGTGTTGTCCGTTGTCGAATGTTTGTAATGTTCAGTCTGCAGAGGCCGTAAGGTTGAAGACGGTGTAATTGTCTTTTTAAATTCCAGTAACTGCCCAAGTGGCTCGGTACCCTAACGGAACTTTGAAGGAAGGAACGAAAAAAAAGCTGCCTAAAAACACTCCCGTTCTCCGTAGACTAAATCTTCACTTATGACTATATTCTATGGTATCCCTTCTATGATTGTTCTAAAAACTTCTCCTGAGATTTCTAAAAGAACTACTGTAGGGATTCATCTAGATCTAGAGATTTCTCCGGGAAGATTTGTTTTAATTCCTCCAAGAATTTCTCCAAAAATTTCTTCTGTGATTCCTCCGAGAGATTCGTCAAGAATTCATCCAGAAATTGTATCCTCTAAGAATTCCTTATTGAATCTCAAGTCATCAAGTGTACACACCGCGTGTTATCGACCGCGGATTTTGACAGAATTGTGTTGGATTGACTCATGCAAAATATTTCGTTTTATAATTCAAATTTGATAGATTTTAGCATTCTAAGTTAGTAAGTATAAGTACTTGCATGCAAGTTTTGGAGGGTGACTTGTACGGGAAATATAGTACCTAACATAAATCATAAAATATTCATTATGGTAACATACAATTAATTATTATTATTATCTTTATTAACGAGATTTTCAGACCAAGGCTGGTTCATCTTGGAAGACATGAGTCGTTAATTTAGATGTTTATTGACCAATTTACCTTTTTTTTGCTTAAAAAAAATATTTCCATGTCTAGGGACTTGGAGACACATAAGTTTGCGCTTGCGACAGACCAAAAGTTAATTTTTGTTTCGCTGTGTAATTGTTTCGGATATTCACACATTGCCCTCTGATTTCTTGTGTTTGCGCAAATTTGAAAGAGCATCACCTTGCTTCAATCCATCCAAGTTCACAAACGAGGTAGATTTCTTCTGAGATCCGAATACTTGAGTTTGATCCATTCAGCGTTGCGCGCAGCAGCCTAATTAGTTTCACCGGAAAACCATGTTCAGACATTATCTGCCAATGCTCATTTCTTTTTTCGCTGAATACCGTCACCACAAGAATTTATTCAAGCTGGTTCTAATACTAGACATAATAAAAACCCTCTGAGTTTCGAAACGAACACATCAACCATGTGCTTCAAAGGATAACAAAATCACAATCAATGGCGCCAACCATCGGGCCCCAATCGTTATTTAAAATCTACGTCCCAAAATGAACTGATAATTGCTTTTGGAAAATTTATAGCAGACAGCAAAACGCGTTTTCCGAACGAATGAGCTTACAGCCGTGCCAGCTTCACTTACCCACTAGACTGGTTAACTGTAATGGAGTGGTCGAAGTAAACCAAAAAGCTTTACACCACAGAAGCTGTTTTATGGTGCGACCAGGACATCATCTCACTCTCCACTGACCTTTGCGAAGACAGGGACACCGCGATAAATGTGTTCGATTTCGTTCCGATGAGTGTGTGTTTGGCTGGCTGAACACCGTTCCGGTGGCGGTCAGTACTAACAGCACGTTTACCTCGTGAAACATAAATCCGCAAAATTGACCATAGCCATTTGGCACTCCGACAGGGAAACCCCAACGAGAGTCCTATGAGCTTATAGGGTGCCTACTATTTGGGACAGGAGATGTCTGCTAATTGAACTGTATGTGCTAGCGTTAAAGCACACGCTGATACTAGGGGATTACTGCAAAATCGACACTGCAATCGGGAGCTCCTGAAAATTTATGCTTTCACAGTACAGTCTACAGATAGACTGCAGAGGACGAACATTTCTCGAATCAAAACTTATTGGTTCAAATGTAGTGAAGTTCCTGTTGTGCGACGCAGTACGCATTTGTTTACAATAAACTCGCAAAGTAGAAAATTCTGGAATGGGGAAATTTACGTAGCATCTCATTCCAGACCGACGAACAACAGACAATGGGATACTTATGTACCTTACTCAGATTTCCTTCTAGAAACTTTACTACAAGGATTTGTGCCTGTGTGCATCCATGGAGAAAATTTCCTGGAATTAAAATAGGTCAACAAGTTACCCGCCTGTGTTGCCACAGTTTTCGGCTGCAAACAAAGGTTTTGGGAATATTTTTACAACATTTTGCGTGCTAAAGACGGTGGGTACAATCTGCTAGAGCAGATCGTCTTTGGCTGAGATGACTAGAGCACAACTATAACAAAGCAAAAGCTAGATTAAGCTTAAGGGTACTGTTCTAACACATTTTAAGGCATTTTGTGTGCTATCTGCAGGATGGGACACAGACACTTGTTTACTTGTTTCAAAATGTTCCAAAAATAATGAATAGTCGGAATCGATTCGATCGTAATCTCCTCTTCTAAAGCGCTTGCAAATCGGGTCAACACAATTTCACATAAAATGCATTTCATATTGCGTCGTTTTTTTTATGACGTACATCACTCTGTTGCGTAACAACATAGCCAAAATATACACAGCGCTAGAGCGTAATAAACATTGCATAATTGAAGTAGGCAGGCCCTTACGCCAACGTTGAAGTTAAATTTGAATACAAAGAGGCTAAGAAAAGCGAAATTTGTGATGAGGCTGCCCATGCCGACGACGCCCGACGCATGGGAAACCCTTTGTCTTTTCCCATCATCCGCCACAAATGGGCAGGCCATTTAAAGCAGCAAATTACTACCGATTTATGTGGTTGTTGTAGTAGTTGTTTTTATTGAAATGCCAACGCAAACACCTCCTCAAACTAAACAGAGAACTGAATATCTACCAAAAAAAAAGGAAAAAAAAAACAATGAAGAAAACCAACAACAATCGTAAAGCAAAACGAGAAACAGCAAACTTCCAATTAATGTAATCACGTAATGCAAACAAACGGAGTTCGAAGCGACACTTGCCACCGCTGTTATTATCATGAACAGCAAACATCGTCGTCCGTAAAGCGCTTAGCCACTTCATTTGGTGTTACTTCAGGCGGCGGTCTTGTAGATTTGGCGAATGGAAACCAGGCAAGAAAACACATTATCTGCTACTGCTCTCAATTATAAAAGTCGCCAAATTATTTGGTTTTATAAGCAACATAACCCCCAGCAGAGGAGGAGGAGAGTGGGGTGTGTCTAATGGAGAACGAACGGTTTTGTTGTTTTGGCTCCTCCGCACTTGACCACTATTGCTGCCGGTTGTGCAAAAACATTGACTGCTTCCCGAGTAGAAGAAAATATCAAAAGCATAATAAAATATGTTATTTTGGCATAATAACTGTATAATGGAATCAGTCATTTTTAGGTTATTAACATATCTTATTATGTTATAAACTTGTCGGCATAGGCGTCATAGGCGGCAAAATAACAAAAATCATAACAAAAAAATGTTCCTGGAAGACCAGTTTAATTAAACATGTTTTGTAAGATTCAATAACAACTTAATAACAATGAACCTTGCAGTGAATTTGAAAACTTGTTATTGCTGTGTTATAGTTCACCACATATTTGTACATTTTCAATACAGGGTGGCCAGCGAACCGGGAAAACCGGGAGAACCGGGAAAAAGCCGGGAATTGAAAATCACCGGAAAAAAACCGGGAAATATACGGGAATTTAATTTGCCACCGGGAAAATTTTGCATTTTATGAAATAATTCCGTTTTGCTCAATTACTTTTTTTATATATTAACAACTTAGCAATGAATTTTATTAAAAAATCGTTTATGAGAAGTCTGTAAAGCCCTGCTTGTAATTTGTTCAACAAAATTGATATTGTTTTAATATAAGAGGAAACGACTTGAGAACATTTTATTTTAAAATTAAATTTTGTTGAAAAAAACTTTTAAATTTGAACACAAGTACTGTGCCAATTCTAGTGGAAATTATGTTTTGGCGTTCATACCTGGTAGGAAATAAAGAAGCGCTTGTCTAGCGAATAGGGAGTCGTGAATTTGATTTCTACTAGAGCTCGTGGATTTCTTTTCGTAATATGAATTTCAATTTGTTCATCGGATACGTGTTTCCGATGATTATATTGATGTCAGAACGTGTGTAATTTCCACCAAGGAAACTATTTATATTGCCTTGCCACCCCATACAAATATTTTGTCTGCTCATTCTGAATATCTTTACAATTTTTGTTTCAACTGTTGAACACATTTAGCATCTGTGACTCACTTTTTTCTAGCCAAAACCTGTATAAATGGGCTTTTCAGTGCAAAATTTCTGTGGCAGAACTGTCATTTTTCAATAAATAATGGTGAGAATTATTGTGGGATCCTGATAAGTACTGGATCCTGATAAGGTTGCGGTTCGTACTACGTGGTTGGCAAAATTCTACTGCATCAACATTACTTACTGGTGGGATTCCTCTGGAAGCTCTTCTGGGATTCCTCCACAACTTCCTTTCGGGATTCGCCTAGGAATACCTTCAGGGATTCACCCAGACATTCTTTTTTGGGAACCCTCCAGGAGTTTTTTTCTCGGTTTGTCCAGCAATTTCTTCCAGGATTCCTCATGGAGCTCTTCATGGAATTTTTCAAGGATTTTATTCAGGATTCCTTTAGAAGTTCCCTCTGGGATTCTTCCAGGAGCTTCTCCTGAGACTCCTAAAGAGGTTTTATCTGAGATTCTTGCAGGAACTCATCCAAGGGTTTCTCCAGGGATTCCTTCCGAAAATTCTCAAAGAGTTACTTCTGAAATTCTTCAGGAAGGTCCATGATTCCTCCAACAATTTCTTTCAGGATTCCTCCAGGAATTCGACCGAAACTTCTCAAGAATTCGTTATGAGATTCCTGCAGGAATTTCTTCTGAGATTTCTCCAGGAATTCTTCCTGAGATTGCTCCCAGGAGTTTCGCGATTCCTCCAAGAGCTCCGCGACTCCTTCAGGAATACCTTCTGGTGAAGGAACTTTGAAAGAGCTCTTCTAGGAATCTCAGTAGAAGGAATCCTCAAAAGAAGGAAGCACAGAAGGAACTCTTTAAGGAGTCCCAGAATGAACTTCTAGAGGAATGACAGAAGGAACACATTGAGAAATCTCCAACTCATTGAGGAATCCCCTGGTCAATCTAAGAAAAAATGCTGAAGAAATCCTAAAAGGAACTTCTGGAGGAATCCTAGAAGATTCCTCTAACTCCTGGAAGAATCACAGAGAGAACTACTGAAGGAATCCTGAACAAACCCGAGGAAGAATCTCAGGAGCTTCCTAAGGAGACCCAGAATCTGGAGGAATCTCGGAACGAACTGCTGAAGGTGTCCTAGAAGAAATTTCAGGAAGAATCCCGGCTACCACTTTTGTTGTTGTGAATGAATTGATAATCAATTGATGGAGAATGAAAGGTCTGTGTTCTTTAGCTCGTGAACCAAATTTCAATTTGTTCGTTTTATAAACTATAAAATAAATGAAATACTAAAATCTCAAATCCCATAGACAAATAATCATGCAATCGTGACATAATCCATGCACGTTGCTCATGAATATAAAAGCAGTTAGATGTCAAAAGTTCAGAATCGTTGATGAACGCATTGAGAAATAACAGAATTTTTAATTTTCTTGTAGAGAAAAAAAAAATTTCTAGGTATGTATTTCTGTACGATATTCCACTGTAGTACAAGTTGATTCCGTGCTTGGTTTTCTCGGTCATATAAAGTGTTAAACCTAAGAATTGGCCAAATTTTGCCTTTAAAGAAACGTAAGCATCTGTAGAAACTGTTCATTTGTGTAACTGTAAAAACACTTCCACAGTTTTTAAATCAACACTTTCTTTGCCATTGATTATTTTTGCTTAGTTATATCGTGTGGCAAGCAGGTAGATAATATGTCCAAAAAGTCAATAAAATTTCTATTACAAAAAGCTCCTGTACCAATGTACTGTGAATGAAACACAGATATCTTTGGCATGGTCTTTCTAAAATCTGAATACTAGCGAGTTTTCGGCTTTTGCGATGCCGGTCCCTCTTAAAACCGGGAAAGTTTTCAAAATTCCGGGAAAAAACCGGGAGAAAACCGGGAAATCAAAATCTGTAATTTGCTGGCCACCCTGTCAATAGTAGAATACATATTAACAAAAGTTGGTCTACAACAAAGTATATTATTGAAGTAGTGGATGAAACTTGATAACTTGTTCATAACAAAATAAGATTGCCCAACAAAACCTGTTATAAAAAAGTAATACTTCGATAAGTTAATAATAACAAATTATGATATAAATACAAGCTATGTGATACTGTTATTATTAGATATTCTCCTATGCTCGGGTTCTGCTGCTGCAGTACACACGGACATTGTTGCGCTCTCTACGGCTCGTGCCCATCCGTGGTCGTTTTTTAAAAAGAGAATATCAATGAGCTACTTGGCGGGATAAAATGGATTTGACCAACATGATGTTTTTGTTTTTTGGGGGGTTTGTTTCTTCTGTGGTTCTTTGTTGCATATGGTATTGTTGTGGAGTGAGAATTGCAAGTAAATCATATTTTTCTCAGTCATTTGCGATTGGAGCTTGAGCTCGTTAAAGGGTGTCCACGATGAAATTGGCAAACAGAAAATATTGTATAACTTTTGATTGCGTTCGCCAAAATAGCTAAATTTTTGACCATGAATAGTATATTATGTGTTGTTAATACCATAAAATCTTCATTAAAATCGGTTGAGTATTGGCAGATATTGTCGATATCATAAAATGAGATTTTAGAAAATTTGGGCACCCATTTCAAAAAATTGCTTAGGCTATAGCTTTTTTGTTAGCTCATCGAAACGTTTGAAAATTTCATTCGATATTCTTAACATAGTATCTATTAAGTGGTAAAAATTTTATCGAAGTCGGTTCAGTACTTTTTCTTGTAAATATCCAAAGCTCAAATCGATTCAAGGTAAATTTTAGGTACTTTTTGACCATTTTTAGTTCCGCGTGCATTATTTTGACTGTAGAACTGGTAATACTGTCCCGATTTTTATAAAACTTTGACAGTGTAAAATTGTTGTGTTAAACTGTTCACAGTGAAAATTTTAGCCATTTTTGTTGAGTACTTTCAATGTAAGAGCAGTTTGAATTACACTATACCAAAAACCACATCTGCTTATTGTGACATAGTACGACATATATGGCTATAACTTTTTAACGGTAAGTTCAAATTGAATGAAATTTTGACAAATTACTTCTACATACACACTTAACGTACATAAAAATTTTCATTGAAATCGGTTCAGTATTTTTGGCGCCAGAGTTGAAACGGCAAAAAGGTGATAATTTCCAAAATGTTTGTTTGCCTAAAATTCTCAAGTGGCAATTCCATTGTTTCAACGATATCTCCGCAAATACTCAACCGATTTTAATGAAAATTTTATGGTATTAGCTACACATAATATTCTATTCATGGTAAAAAAATAGTTATTTTGGCGAACGCAATCAAAAGTTATACAAGATTTTCTGTGTGCCAATTTCATCGTGGACACCCTTTACGTTGCGAAATTGTTTTGGAAATTACGAACTCTTTTGAGGACTATCCCACAATTTTCTTCATGATTTCTTTCATCATTTTTTTTTCCAGTAGAACATAATTGAAACCCGTTCGAAGTTTTTTTTTTAAATGTCTACATAATGTCTTCCATGACTAACTGGAGTTCATTTACTAATTAACTATTATGTGGCCGACAGGGTACCCGGGTACCCAGCGCCCATTTTAAAAGCACGGTGTAGAAAAAAGCAAAAAGTTTGTCGGACACATAACGGTTAATCATCCAGTTTGTCTATGCCTATTAGCAATCTTGGAGTGTCCTGGATCTCTATTTCTATAAGAATATACCTTCCGTTGAATTATTTCGGAGACATCATTGCCGGAAACCCCCTAAAGATTGCGCTATATACTCATATACTCATCTCATAGTATAATCCTATAGAAATGCCAATAATCGTATTCCCGGAAGGATTCTTGGAAGAATTTTTGAAGGTATTCTCGTAAAAGTCTTGAAACTATCACTGTAGGAAACCCTTGAGTTATACCTGTGTGAATTCCTGAAGGAAATGCATGGAGAAATTCTTGAAGAATTTCCTGCAGGTATTTCCGGAGAACTCTCGAATAATAGATTTTTTTTCAAGAAATCCTGGAATTTATTCAAAATGAAATGTCTGGTTGAATTTAAGAAGGAATTTCTCGTGCATTTCCTAGAAAAAATCCGTAAAGAATAATTTCGGAGAATTCCTAAAGAGTCTTCCCTTGTTGGATTCCTGAAGGAATCCATGGAGAAATGTCTGAATGCATTTTTAGCATGTAAGTACTTATATGTTTGAAGTAAGTCACAGTGACTTGTACGCAACCAAAACCTGCGCTGCCGTGACACTTTTGGAGCTTGAATGAATCCCTGGAGGCCTTTTTGTTTCGCCTATTCTAAGAATTCCGCATGGAATTCCTGAGTAAACTTCTGCAGAAACTGCTGAAGGGATTCCTGCAAGAATCCCTGAATAATTTCCTGGTTCCTGTATGCATCATTTTTAAATCATCTTCCAATACTATTCACTAGAGGAAATCCTCCAGAAATTCTAGAAGTAATTCAAAAAATCATCAGGCAATCCTGGATGAATTCTTGGGTACAACCCTGGAAAAAATAATTTAAGGATTTCTGAAATTTCTGAAGAAACTTCTGCATGAAATTTTGAAGAGAAATTGGGGGGAATTTCCGAAGAAATCACTTCAGGAAGAATTCAGGAAGAATTCCCGGAGGAATTTCTGAAAGTATATCTGATGGACTTCCTCGATAAACTCTGAGAGGAATCCCTAGATAAATTTATGAAGAAGCCTCTTGAGAAATTCATAGAAGAAATCCTAGATAAAGTTCTAGAGACATTCCTAGAGAAATTCTGGAAGAAATCCCTAGAAAAATTTCTGAAGTAATCTCTTGAGGAATTCCTAGAGGAAACCGTAGAGAAAATTTCTGCAGGAATCTTTGGAAGAATTCTAGGGGAAACCCCTGAAGGAATCCCTGAAGCAATTCGTGGAAAAATCCCTAGAGAGAATCCTGGAGGAAGAATGCCTAGAGGAACTTTCCTGGATTAATTCTTGGAGCAATCCCTGTAGGAATTTCTGGAGATATCTCCAGAGGAATTCTAGAGAAATTTCTAAAAAAAACCCTTGAGAAGTTCCAGGAGGATTTCCTGGAAGAATTCTTGGAGAAGTTTCTGGAGGATTTCCAGGAGGAATCTCTGGGAAAATCACTGGAGAAATTCATGGTGGAATCCCTGGAGGAATCCCTGAAGCAATTCCTGGAGAAGTATTTGGATGTATTCCTGGAGAAATGACTGGAGGCATCCCTGAAAAATTCCTGAAGAATCACTGAAGAAATCCCTAGAGGTTTTTTGGGGGAATTGCTGACAGAATTTCTGAAGGATGCCCAGGAGCAATTTCTGGAAAAAAATATATGTAGGAATTCCTGGAGGAGTTCCTAGAGAAATTCCTGGAAAAAAATCCTGGAGGAAAGCCTGGAGGATTTCTTAGAGCTATTCCTGTGGGAATTGCTTAAGAAATCTCTAAAGGAATTCCTGGAGAAATCTCCAAAGAAATTATTGAATAAATTACTGGATGAATTTCTGAAAAAATCTCTAAAGGAATTCTGGGAGATTTCTATTATTTTTTTATTTCTGAAAAAAACATCAGAGGAATTTCTGAAAGACTTCATGGAGAAATTCTCGAAGGAATTCCTGAAACTTTCAGAAACAATCCCTAGAGGAATCCTTGGAGAAATTTGTGGAGAAATCCCTGGAGGAATCCCGGAAGCATTTCCTGGGGGAATTCCTTGATGAATGCTCTTCCTCTCGCAGAAAGAACCCTTGAAGGAATTTCTGGAGGATTTCGTGGAGGACTTTATGGAGGATTGCCTGGTGGAATCCCTGGAGAAATTCGTGGAGAAATCTCCGGAGGAATTCCTGAAGCTACTTCCTGTAGAAGTCGCAGGAGAAATTCCTGGAAAGACTTGAAGAATCCCCGAAAAGTTCCTGAAAGTATTCCTGCAGAATTTCTGAAGAAATCCCTTCAGGATTTCCTGGAGAAATTGATAACATAATTTTTGAGGGATGCCCAGGAGCAATTCGTGGATCAATTCCTGGAGAAACTTATGGAGGGATTCCTGGAAAAATTCCTTGATAAAATCCCGGAAAAATGCCTGAAGTTATTCCTGTGGGATTTGCAAGAGGAATCTCTGAAGGAATCTCTAGAGGAATTCTTGAAACAATTACTGGATGAACTTCTGGAATAATTTGTAGAGGAATTCTGAGAAAAGTTTGTAGAAAAAAATCCCTTGAGAAATTCCTGGAGGAATTTCTTGAGGAATTCCTGGAGAAATACTCAAAAGATTTTCTGAAGGAATCCCTGAGGGAATCCTTGCAGAAATTTGTGGAGAAACCCCTGGAAAAAGCCTGGTGGAATTTCTGAAAGAATCGCTGTAGCAATTCCTGGAGGATTCCTGGCAAAATTCCAGAAGGTATGCCTAGAAAAAATCCTGGAAGAATTTCTGAAGGAATCCCTGAAGGATTCCCTTTAGGAATTCCTGAATGAATTGCTGACAGAATTATAAAAGTATTCTTAGATTCTCTTCATAGGGGAATTTCTGGAGAAATTCCGTGGAGAAAATCCTGAAGGAATGAAGAAATTCCTGGAGGAATTCTTGAAGGAATCTCCAGAGGAACTCCTAAAGAAATCTCTAGAAGAATTTGAAAAAATATGAAGCAATCCTTAGAAGAGTTCGTGGATGTATGCCTGCAGCAGTTCTTGAAGAAATCCCTTGATGAATTTCTGAAGAAACTCCAAAAGGAATCCCGGAAGTAATTTCAAGAGGAATTCCCAAGGGAATCCCTAAACAGTTCCTGAAGGAAGTGCTGAATTGATTCCTGGAGGATTTCCTTACAGAATACAAGGAGGAGGAATTTCTAGAGGAATTTCCAAAGACATTTCGGTAAAAATCCCTGGAGGTTTTTTTTTTTTAAAGGAATCCCTGCAACAATTGCCAGAGGAATCCCTGGAATATTTCCTGGAGGAATCCGTGAAGAAATTTGTGGAGGAATCCCAGGAAGAATTCCTGAAGAAATAGTAGATGAAATTATTGGACAAATCCTGAAGGAAGCCTAAGAAAAGTTCGTGGAGGAGGTCCTTGAGGAATCCTTGTAGCAGTTCCTGAAGAAATCCTTGCAAGAGTTCCTAAAGGAACCCCAGGAGGAATCCTGGAAGCAAGGGCCAAGCCCCCTCCCCCGCCCTCCTCTCGCTACGCCAATGCAGGTGCTTTAACAAACATAGGAACAGCGCACGTTGAAGTTCTGCGGAATAAAAAGTCAAACTGAATTATGTGTTTCAGTTCGTTAATGTACTGGACTAGCTATACGGAGTCATGGGTTCGAATCTGACCAGAACTAAACGGTATTTTTTTTCATTGTAAAAACTATTTCCTGAAACTGATCAATTTATATGACAGGAAATGGAAGCGCTATTGAAAAAAAAAAATGTTAGCAGACGGTATCCAGCCATTTAGCCGAATGCCGTTTGGCCGAATTAAAATCAAAGGAATTTAGAACAACTTTCTGACATGCTAGCTGCCAATATGATCATCAGAAATATTTCCTTCTTTTAATCATAGGCTTTTTTACCATTCTAAAATTAGTTGACGCTGAAGCTGCCAACACTCACACACTGAAGATGCCTGCTAGTCCCCGGTACAAATCTTGTTCCTAAAAATTGGTTCCTTGTGTGAGTGTAGCTGGTCTGCCGATACTGGAGTAGCATCCACGGGCGGTCAATCAAACTGAAGCTCAAGCGCAATTTTTAGTTGGTGTTTATAATATATAACAAAGAATATTGGTGACCATCAGCTTCCATACTGACCAGTAAGAGAGAAAAATTTAAAAAAGCTTTAATGAATTAATTTTAGAATATTTTATTCTTAAATTAATTTGTATCCTCTCTGGAGCCACCATCTGTTAATCAATGTTTTGTTATTCGGCGATCCGGGTATTCAATGGGTATCGATCAAACGCGATTCACCGCCCGCTTGTACACTCTGGTAGCCGTCTGTATCGTTACAACACGCACGACTCCGTATGAGCTGGGGTGTAAGGCCATGATTATTGTCAATGGCCAACTTAGTGTAGGCATATTTTTCTCTCGTAACACGACGATACATTCGATTGGAAATGGTTGACCGGCAGGATCCTCGTTGTTATTTGCAGCTGTGTCAGATACTACTTGCTCCACCGTTGTACGTGTTTGTGTACCAATCTTCAAACGAACGAATAAGGACGAAGTATAGTGCTTTCACCCTAATCTATATATATAAAAATGAGTTTGTAGCTTCTTTGAGGCAACAAAACTCACGAACGGCCGAACCGATCAGCATGACCCTTGCACGTTTCGATTCGTATTCATGGTGGGTGTGTTTATATGTACAAAAAGTTACGAAAGTCAACTCGAAAAATAAGGAAATTGATAAATAACTGATTTTTCATGAGCTGGGAAGGAAATCAACACGATTAAAATAAAACAAATCTAGAGTGCCATGCTGAAATGACCTTAAGGACAAGGTATTTGGAGTACATTGCTCAAAATTTCTAGAGCACCGTTTTTTAGAACTGTTGAACGGATTTGGATTAAAATACATCACGCTATTGACAACCACTGAACAATTAGCGTGATGCATTTTCATCCAAATCCATTCAACGGTTCTAAAAAACGGTGCTCTAGAAATTTTGAGCTTGTACTCCGAATACCTTGTCCTTAACAATTGTCAAACCACCACACCTTGGCAAGACGAAGTTTGCCGGGACAGCTAGTTATTTATAATTTCTTCTATGAATCTTATATTTTTATTTTCTTCTCTTTGCAGGTATGTTGGAAGCATTGTATCATGTTGCCCCGAAAATATATGGAAGGATAAGGTTCATGTAGCCGAAGCGATGAACTCGTAGGTATTCAGCAAAACATCTTCTTCTTTGTGGCTCTACGTCCTCACTGAGACTTGGCCTGCCTCGCTTCAACTTAGTGTTCTTTGAGCATTGAATTGGCGATCCATAGCCTTAACCATTAGGCTAACTGGAGACCCATTCAGCAAGACTACAAATGGGAATTCAGTGGCGGGTGTCGGTACTGTACGCCGTTTATGCCCTGTATGTCTGAATCCACGTGCTACTGTCACGATAAGTCGTGACATCGATTGAGACTAAGATGGTTCACTAAATTTTGCTTTTGCATAGGTAGCAGTGTGTTGTTGACCCTTTTGGAAAGCGTCATCTCCAAGAGCGCCCAGAAGTACTCGCCTGATTTTCGTCGCGTGCTTTTGATAAATGATTTATTTCAGTTTTGTACTTTTTTTGTGGGAGATAATGTCCTTTCATTCAATGGCCTTATCATCGTGAATCAGTATGCTTAAAAGACGAAAATATCCGCAGGATTTACGTCATGAATATCCCCAAAAACAATTTTCAATTAGCACCATTTGACACATCTGATAACGGCTCCGCACGTCTATCATTTTGAATGCTCGAAACTCAACACAGGGTGATACTACACCCGATTCAGCAATCACGAACACAATCCCGAAAAGCTTCAACAAGTCAATACCTACAATCTGAGACATAGATGGGCGGTAAAGATAAAAAAAATCAACCAAAGAAACCACAGAAACCGGGAAACCTGATAAGGAACCCTGGGGTTGTCTTTCTCTCTCGACTTTCCGATGCTAATTAAAATCGATCGATCATTCGATTCTGGGCGAATTGCTTCTGAAACGCGAAACCGCGCCGCGCTCGCGGTTCATTTGCGCAACCGACTTCAGAAGAGTACATAGGGTCTGGGACCATTTGGACAGGAGCACCTATTTTGGGCACTTGCTGCTATAGCTCAGTCAATTTTGAGCCGATTGACTTAATTTTTGAGACATGATCAGACACGCACAGTATCTAGCCATGTGCAGAAATTCAAGTCAATCGGTTTGGAATTGACGGAGTTATAGCAGCAAGTGCCCAAAATAGGTGCTCCTGCCCAAATGGTCCCAGACCCTATTAGCATTTGGTTGCGCCAGACGCAGCACCGCTGAATGCTGCCACTTGGAAGAAATTTGCGTTAAATCAACTCAAATATCTGAATGTCGGTCCAAGAAGGGTTGGACCGGGGTAGGGTTGAAGGAGGAAAGGGTACCAGAACCGTTTCAGAAAACCGGTCATCATCATTCGCGCGATGAGGAGGAATTTAAGCGAAAACCGGTCCCTACTGTCACGTAACGACGCAAAAAATAAGCACAACAACGTCCTCCACTCGGCGCGAAGGAGGAAGGAAGATGATTTCGTCGTCGGTCGTGCTTCGTGGCGACAAAGCCTTGATGCGACCGACTCGATGAATTTGTGTTTGTTTATTGTTGCGTTACTTTTGGAACGGAAAGGTTATGGAGTCTTTCGGAAGTCTGTCAAGAATCCAGGCTATATCAGACTGTAGAATAGTACACTGCAAGGCACAGTTGAGGCATAAATTTGCAAAAAAAAACTCGTTCTTGCGGGGTTTGAACCCTCAACTTCGTACTGCGAGTCCGACGCTTTAATTGACCACGCCACAAAACAGATTTGGACTTAACGAAATTAATTAAATTAATTAATTATCGATTTTTGCGGCTTAACCAGCTTACGAAATTGAAAAATGATTTGGATGAATCTGATGTCAACACTTTCATTTTATTCGTGGACGTTCAAAATCGTAACTTGTTCTGTAGCACCATTCCTTGGGTTCAGAATTGTGCTTTTCATTGGTGAGCTTGTTCCATGTTATTTTAAATAACAAGTATATGCTATAACTAAGCCTACATTTTTAATGTTTTTACTCAACAATGAATGAGAGGTTCGTCACGTTCTAGCGCAATCTCTTTTTTTATCCATAATAACGAGATTTTTAGCCCTAGGCTAGTTCATCTCGGGACCCACACTTTACTTCTCTTCCGAAGGAAGAACCCACATTTTGTGAGTTTGTCGGGAGTGGGATTCGATCCCAAGTCCTCGGCGTGATAGTCAATTGTTCTAACCATCACAACCGCAATCTCTCAAGGTACTTCATAATTCACATTCTTTATTTTTTTTTTAATATTTACCAACGCTACTTGACAAATTTTGGCATTACCGAAGGTACATACTGAGGTCGGTGCCTATTATAGTCAGATATGCTTACCGTGGGTTCGTATCCCACCAAAAGTATGTTCTTCTTCTGTAGCTTTACATTTCCTTAGGTGAATTATTCTGGGAAGGGATCGAGGCGTTTTTTTACACAGTTCATTCGTTCCTTTTGTTGATGTTTGTCAACAATCCCGTAAGCAAATGATGCTCTAAGCGTGGTAAATGATGTAGTACCGTATGGCGTGTATGACTACCACCGAAGGGTTCAATGTTTCCGAGCAGGCCAAAGCCGTCCGCGACGCGGTCAGCTGCAATGCAATGCAAAAAACAAAACGTTCGGTCTCTGCTCTGTACGATTTGGCTACTTGACAAGATACTTACTTCCTGAAACTGATGCGCGGTGCGATGGGGTTGATCTTGCTGACGGATCTTAGTGCGGCGACATAATAGTTAACAAGTGCTTAAATCGTGATGCTCTATGAATAATACACGATTGTGGGTAAGCCAAGGTCTTGTGAGTAACGTTTTAATAGCTACATGAGACGTTTGAATTGCGGAGACTTTCGAGATGTCTTCTGAGCTTTGTCAATTCTGTTTTACACCATCTTGAAAGCAATAAAACAATGTTGTGTTCATCCCTGCTTCATTGTCTTAACTACATTTCAACAAATCTTCGCCGTTTTTCCTTTAATCGATATTTTCTTCTGTAGATTATATTTGTTGTGTAGGGCTTGTAAACTGCTTAGGGCTTACTAACTTCTCTAGAAATTGAATGGTCTAGTGTTTATTGAACTGCTCCAACATTTTGTGGCTCTTAGCTTCCAGCGTCCACAACGTGATTTATCAGTTCCAGTTTGCCTAGAAACTCGTACACTGTATTCCATAAAGTTTTGGCATTGTTCATGGCAGAATTATCTGTTATGACCAATTTTTCATCAGTTTTGGAATCTGATTTGTGACATGTCGATAACGCCGTTCCAGATGTTCATCGTGATGTAGCTCTCACCTTTCAATCGCCACAGGTCTATTCGACCATTGTTCAGTTCGTTATCGTTGTATCGGAAATTAACTATAAACGTTCACCATTCCCTAAAAAATAATCTATTCGACATAAACATAATTTTATTTTTGGAGATACTATATAAATCTTTAAAATAAAGAATGGCAGTTCTGATTTTCAAAAATAATCATTTAACTTGGACTTTTATCTCAAAGATCGCACATATGTTTCTAAAATTTTGGACACCCCCTAAAAATTTGAAATAGCGAAAACTGTGGAAAAATATCAAATTCTTTCTCTTATTTTTGCGCAAATATATTCTTTTCCAGAATGCACATGATATAGGAAAATTATTTTTATCAAGAAAAATTTCCTCCGTTGTTTAGCGCAATTCTTAAAAATGAAAAAAATGGCCATTTTTCGAGGAACTCTATTTTTATGCGACTTTAAAGAACAATTACGCAAATAAAAAATACATTAAGTTGAAAATTCGCATTTTTTTAAATTGGGCATGTATTTAAATTTATTGAAGAGGTAGTTTTACCAGAGACCGGAATTTTATGACCTCTTTAGATATTTAAAACAGAGCATCAAAGTTCGACCAAAAAGCAGGTGTTTCTAGGATTGGACCATTTTCTACATGTTGGAGGGTTTTCTATCCAAAATAAGAATTTTAAAAGTCGGTATTGAGTGGTATGTTATGTGTACATAACTGCAAGTAATAATCATCACATTCCAAATTTTTCCCAGTACAATTTTTTTTCGCTACAAATTATTGAAACGTTAAAAAGACTTTCAAAAATTGCCTTTTGAATCTGTTATTTTGTGTGGTGTATTCAAAGAACCATATTTTCAATAATACTAAACATTTTCCAAATTTGTTCAAGCTGTTCCAAACTTAACTATATTGTGAACATTTCATAGAACCGAAATAAAAAGACCAACTATGCTTCGAGATAGAGCATTTTGAACGTTTATAGTTAATTTCCGATACAGTCCTTATTCAATGTAATTTCGTGGTGTTTCTTCCACCTTTCAATTACGTCTAATGTATTCGACAGATAGGATTCTTGGTACAATGGGGACTATTGCTTAAACAATATCCTACTAGGCCTCATAGAAGTCTCCTGAAGGCACACAATTGTCAGTGGATAACTGACATTGAGGAAGATTACAAGTGGTAGTCGAAATATGCGTATCTGTCAAAGGATAAGCAAACGAGGGCGGAATTTAAAGGTACAAAACTGATTACATTCATTCGAAGAGGGTGTTCTACTTAGAGGGGTCAAACAGTCTGCACTCCGCTTAGCTAAGAACTCGTGAATTGCCTTCCACACGAACAACACTATCTGCTATGGTAAAAGTTGCAGCACTTTCGGAACATGACTTCCGATATGTTCCAACATCCTGAACACCGTTTACAATGTTCGTCGTGGTACTGCTCTCACCTTTCAATTGTCTCACGTCTCTTTGGAAGTTGTTTGGTACGTAATTCGTACACCTTCTATACACTCAGTAGCAAAAAAAAAGCCGAGCTGATTTTTTCTCCTAAAATGCGTCATGTTCAATCTGCGGCAACTTTGACAATTATCAATATTTTTGGCAGAAAATTTTACCGCTTCATCATCAATATATTGATAATGTATGGACAAAATTTCAAATTAATAGAAATTATATATTTTGAGTTATAATAACTTATATGAAAAAACCCATTTTTGGACATACCTTTTTCAAAAATCCGTATTTCAGTGAAAAATTTAAGTTGCTTCATGAAAATTTCACTGCAGCGTCAGTAAATATAGGAAATGTTGTGGTCAAAATTTGAAATGTTTTCATCCAGCGGTTTGGGCCACAAAAATCGTCAAAGTTGAAGTAC
Organism: Aedes albopictus; assembly: GCF_035046485.1. Lineage (NCBI taxonomy): Eukaryota > Metazoa > Arthropoda > Insecta > Diptera > Culicidae > Aedes > Aedes albopictus. Next base: position 120,056,766 of record NC_085136.1, on the reverse strand, counting down.
CACTGTGGGTGAATACAGTTTTCACTCCATATTGACCACGCTGAAACACCGGTGCAGAAAAAAAGCCGAGGTCAATTCGTTCCATTAATGTTAAGACCTAAGTTTTAATAAACAATCCATATTATATGACACATTTTTATTAACTTTCGTGTGGTCTGCTAGTTGTTTATGACATTCTACACGTAACACATAGTGCGTTAGGCGTTACACGTAATGCGTTACAAACATACATATGTTAGTGAATATACAAGTAGTTTGTATAATTTACAAATTCTGACAACTGTAAAAAAATATTATAAGTAAACAAGTTGTGGGGTATAATTGAGAATCACAAAGTATGATATAGCAAGGCATGTAACATCACTTGTTTGCTTATGATTAGGTTTTAACAGTAGCCAAAATTTGCAAATTATTCAAACTACTTGTATATTCACTAATATACGTATGCTTGTAACGCATTACGTGTAACGCGTAACGCACTATGTGTTACGTGTAGAATGTCATAAACAACTAGCAGACCACACGAAAATTTATAAAAATATGTCATGATATAGATTGTTTATTAAAACTCAGATCAAAACATTAATGGAACGAATTGACCTCGGCTTTTTTTCTGCACCAGTGTTTCAGCGTGGTCAATATGGAGTGAAAACTGTATTCACCCACAGTGGTACTTCAACTTTGACGATTTTTGTGGCCCAAACCGCTGGATGAAAACATTTCAAATTTTGACCACAACATTTCCTATATTTACTGACGCTGCAGTGCAATTTTTATGAAGCAACTTAAATTTTTCACTGAAATACGGATTTTTGAAAAAGGTATGTCCAAAAATGGGTTTTTTCATATAAGTTATTATAACTCAAAATATATAATTTCTATTAATTTGAAATTTTGTCCATACATTCTCAATATATTGATGATGAAGCGGTAAAATTTTCTGCCAAAAATATTGATAATTGTCAAAGTTGCAGCAGATTGAACATAACGCATTTTAGGAGAAAAAATCAGCTCGGCTTTTTTTTGCTACTGAGTGTAAAATTTTCACACTTCTTTGCTACCTAGCGAATACTATCATATCTATCATTTCATTATCCACTTTGATCTCTACTCCCTTACACTATGAGTAGAAAAAGACCGATATAACCATAAAATCATCAAGTTATTAATAGAATACGGTCGATAGATCAGAATATGATATAAAAAGTTAACTTTCCGTAACTCGCGCGGTTGACTACCTGCGTCAGCACCATGCTAATGCTGAGCACAAAAAGCAAGATTTTTTCATCGTGTTGTACAAAATACAACAGCGCGATCGCTTGAGGATTAAAAAGAAAAGTGTTCTATCCAATAAGATCGAAAGCTACTAGGAAGAACACGCCGCGATATAGGCATACCCCTATGAACGGAGTGCGAATTCCGATAAAGCTACTGATCGATAGAATTTGTGATGAAAACAGAACAATACATAGGCAGTCGGGTGCCTGAAACTTTTGCCAGTCTTGGTAAGGTGGTATGAACTACCAACCAAGCCGATCTGTTTAAAAGCACAGGTCGCACGGCAGAAGTTTCACGCATTCGATGTATTCGTTCAATACACGGCCTACTTGCCTAATTTCACCTTCCATAAAATTTTCACACTTGTTCGCTACTTAGCGAATACTATCATATCTATCATTTCATTATCCACTTTGATCTCTACTCCCTTATACTATGAGTAGAAAAAGACCGATATAGCCATAAAATCATCAAGTTATTGAAAGAAATAAGTTATTTTGATGGAATTTACGGATACTGACAGGATCCAGTGTTAGCTGATGAAAGCTTCTCGAAGATTTCTTTCAATACCTAGAGAAATGTGAGATTACAGAACAAATAGGAATGACAGAAGAATACTTTAAATTCTAAGAATAGAGTATTACTGAGTTTTGAAAAAAAAAATGTTGGAAGAAGCTGATGATCCATCCAGAAAAAGGTCCATGATTTTTGGAGAAATCTGTGTTTATTGATTTTATAAAAATCGATTGCGAGAAAAAAAAAACGAAACTTATACAATACAAACATCATCATGAAAGCATCTTTCTAGAAATTTCTTCAGGAAAGCTTTCAGAAGTTCTTCCAGGAACTCCTCCATAAATACTCCTAAAGTCTCCACCAGGATTTTTTTCAAGAATTCCACTTAGTTTTTCGTAGAACTCATACAAGGACTTATTCACAATTTTCCAATATTTTTTAAAAGTCGTTCAAGAACTACACCATGGAATTCTTTCTTTAAATTTATCTGGAATTTATCCAAGGATTATTATGAGAAATTTTCCAAAGTTCCCTATATGAATTCTTTTGAAATTCTTGCAGGAATTCGTTCCGGAGCTCTATAGAAATTCTTTCAAGGACTCCTTCATGAATTCTTCGGCGTATTCCTCTAAATATTTCTTCCGGAATTGTTTCCATGATCTCCTGGTTGGGGATTCCTCCAAAATTTCTTTAAAAAAACTTCCAGAAAATCTTCGACTGATTCCTCAAGGAGTTTGCCCGAGAACTTTTTAAGGATTCCTCACTGAATTCTTTCAAAGATTCCTTCGGAAATTTTTGAAATGTTTCCTCCAGATGAAATTCCAAAGATTTTTGTCGCGATTTTTTAAGAATCCTGCCAGTATTTCTTCGAAGAATTCTCTCAAAGTTTTCAGGGATTCTTCCTAGAACTTCTCTATAGATTCATTCAGCGACTCTCAATGGAATATTTACAATGATTCTACCATGAATTTTTCCTACATTCCAACAACAAATTCGAACAACTCCTCCAGACATGCTTCCGCCTTCCTCCAAGGAATTCATAATTTTACAGGAGTTCTTTCCACATTTCCTCACGTATTCTTTTACAATTTTTCCAAGAACTCCTATTTTTCTCCGAGATTGTCTCCAGGGAATTCTCCAAAATTGCTCAGGATCATTATTTTCCTCGAAAATACTCACAGAAGATATCCCAAACTTCTTGAATTCAGAGATTCCTCCAAGTTTTTTTTTTTCAATAATTATTTCAGAGATTCATCAACATATTTCTGCCAAGATTTCTTCTGAGATCTCCTTTACGAATTCTGATAATCCTTCTAAGTATTTGTTCAGGAGACTTCTCCCAAAAACTTTGAGAGATTCCTTGAGGAAGTTTTCCAAAGATTCCCCTGGCTTTTTTTCGTGGTTTCCCTCAAAAAGAAACTCTAAGGATCTCAAATAGTTCTTATAAAGAGACCTCCAAAAATTGCCTAATAACCCGTCAAGAAATTAACAAATGAACTCTTTCAGGTTTTTTTCAAAAGATTATTTTGGGTATACACCCGAAGTTTTTTTTTTCAAGCATTCTAGGTTTTTTTCTTATGACTTCTGGGAATTCTTTCGTGGACTCCTTCAAGAGATATTTTTGTGTCTTCTTTATGAGTTTTTCCTAGAAACCCTTCAAAAAATCCTACCCAGAACTTCTCAGGGATTTCTGGCATGGAATCCATCAAAGAATCTGACTCCAGAAATTTCTCTGAAAATTCATACAGGAATAATTCAAAATCTGTTATACAGAAGACATTCCAAACTTCTTGAATTCAGAGATTCCTCCAAAGTTTTTTTTAATAATTATTTCAGAGATTCATCGGCAAATTTCTGCCAAGATGGGAATCTTTTAAGATCTCCTTTACGAATTCTGATAATCCTGCTAAGTATTTGTCAGGAGACTTCTAAGAATTTCTCCCAAAAACTTTGAGAGATTCCTTTAGGAAGTTTTCCAATGATTCCCCGGCGTTTTTTTTTGTGGTTTCCCTCAAAAAGAAACTCTAAGGATCTCAAATAGTTCTTATAAAGAGGCCTCAAAAAATTACCCAATAACCCGTCAAGAAATTCACAAATGAACTCTCAGGATTTTTTCAAAAGATTATTTTGGGTACACACCCGAGGTTTTTTTTTTTTCAAGCATTCTAGGTTTTTTCTCTTATGACTTCTGGGAATTCTTTCGTGGACTCCTTCAAGAGATATTTTTGTGTCTTCGCCATGAGTTTTTCCTAGAAATCCTTCAAAAATTCCTTCCCAGAACTTCTCAAGGATTTCCGGCATGGAATCTATCAAAGGATCTGACTTCAGAAATTTCTCTGAAAATTCATACAGGAATAACTCAAAATCTGTTTTCATGACGTTTTTTTTTTTAAATGTTCATTTAGAAAACCTCCAAGGTTTTCTCCAGGAATATTTATTAAAAATTGTTTTCGAAGAATCCTCGAGCAACTTTTCCTAGGATTGCATCGCGATGTCTATGAATAAAGACTTTCCCTAAAAATCCTTGAATTCGTTCAGGAATTATACAGAAATTCTTTCAAGGACTCTTTCATAAATTTCTCTGACGTATTCACCATTGAATTCTTCCATTTATTTCTCCGGTAATTTAAACTTGAACTCCTACGAAAAACCCTGCAACAAATTTCTGAAAGTCTATATAAAAGTTCCAGAAAATAAATCTTCCTCTGATTCCAAGAGAAACTTGCCCAATGACTTCTTCAGGATTTCTCTTGGATTTTTTCCAAAGATTTCTTCTTATCTTAGGAATCTTCCATTATTTTTTTACCAGAATTTTTCGCTGGATTAAAATTCTTTGCCACTGCTCTAGTCTTCGCCCCATCCATACAAATCCCATTATGTATGAAGTGGTGACGATTCAAGAACGAGTGTTTTTGCGTGGAATTCTTAGAAAAAGCCTCAGGATTTTTTTTCCGAAAATACTTTAAGAAATTATTCCGAAAGTTTCTTCTAGGTTCGAGGGTTTTCCAGGATTTCTCTAAAGGATTCCTCGAGAAGGTTCTGTTCGGAATTCCCCGAGAAAAAATCCAAGATTTCCTTGACGAAATCTGAAGCATCACCCAAGTATTCGTTCAGAAAACTTTCAAGAATTATTTAAAAAAAAACTTGAATCGTTTAGGAATTCTCCGTAAAATTTTCCGTGAACTCCTACAAAAAAGCTTTTAAGGATTCCTCCAAAAATTGTTTCAAAGAAACCTTCAAAAATATCCCAAGGACTCGTCGGGGAATTCACAAAGGACTTTCAAAAGATGCATGAGTTCTTCAAAAGATTCTTTCGGAAATGTTCCCAAGGTTTTTCGGGGATTTTTTTTTTTCAACCATCCCTCTAAAATGTCTTCTAAGAATTTTTTCAAAGATTTCTTCAAAGTAATTATTTCTCTTGAAATGCTTTCTTTAAGAATTTATTCGTATGTCTCCTTCAGAAATTCTTTCAGATGTTACTTTAAAAATTCTTTCCCAGGAATTATTCAAAATTTTTATCATGACGAATTTTTCCCTTGGAATTCTTTCCAGATATTTCTCCGAAGAATCCTCGCGGAACTTTTCCAAAATTGTGTGGGAATCCCTGGAGGAATTCCTGGAGAAATCTCTGTAAGAACTTTTGAAGGAACCCCTGGAGGTATTTCTGGGGAATGCTTGAAGGCATCTCGTTCGAATTCTTGGGGGATTCCTTAGTGGAACTTCTTGATGGGTTGATGGAATAATCCTAATGGAATCCTTACAGCATTTCATGAAGGGCTCAAAGGATCTCATTTTTGGAGATCCTTGGAAACTCCTAAAGAAGTTCCTGAAGGATCCCATGGAGGTAAGCCTGAAGAAAGCCTTGAAAAATTTCTGGAGAAATATCTCTGAGAGGAATCTCATAGGAATTCTTGGAGGAATCCTTGGATATACTTGAGGAATTCCTGGAGGAATATTCTGAGGAATTCTTGGAAGACCCCTTAAATGACTCCTAGGAGAATATTCTGAAGAAATTTCTGGAAAAATGCCTGGTATAATTCCTGAAGGATTCCCGAGAGAAACCCTGAGGAAATCCCTGAAGGAGTTCTTGGAGGCGGAGTTCCTGAAGAATTCAATTATTCTTATTTTTTAAGGAACTCCTGTAGGAATTCCTGAAGAAACACCTACAGGAGTGCCTGATCCTGATCCATGTAGGAATTGTTGTGGAAATCCCTGGAAGAATTCCTGAAGATATCTCTGGAAGAATTCCTAAAGGAACCCTGGTAAAACCTGGCAAAAATCCTAAAAGAATTCGTGGAGAAATTTCTGAAGGAAACCCTGATGAAGTCCCTATGCCTGAAAGAATTCCTAGAGGAAATTCTCAAGGACAGGGACTACAGGGATTCTTGAAGGAATCGATGGATTTTATTTTTAGAGGAATCCTTGGGGGAACTCCTGCAGGAATTCCTGAAGGGATCCCTGGAAGAATGCCTATATAAATTCCTGAGGAAATCATTGGAGGATTTACCGTAAGAATCCTTTTAAAAAGTCCTCAAAGAATCCCAGCAGGAATTTCTGAAGGAATCCCTGGAGAAATTCCTGAAGGAATCCCTGCAGGAGTGCCTTAAGGAATTCCTGACGAAATCCGTAGCAATACTTTTAGAAAGTCCTCAGAGAATCCCAGTAGGAATTCCTGAAGGAATTCCTGGAGAAATTCCTGAAGGAATCCCTGCAGGAGTGCCTTAAGGATTTTCTTTGGGGAAATCCCTGCAGGAGTGCCTTAAGGATTTTCTTTGGGGAAATCCCTGCAAAAATTCTTGGGGAAATCCCAGGAGAAATTTCTGAAGGAAAACCTGAAGAAATCCCTGGGGGAATTCCTGAAGAAATCCCTGGTGGAATCCTTGGAGGAATTTCTTCAGACCACCCTGGATGAATTCCTGAAGGATTCAATGGATATTATTTTTAGAGGAATCTTTGGAGGAACTTCTGCTAGAATCCTTGGAGGAGTGCCTATCGAAATCCTTGATGAATTCCTAAAGTAATCCTTGCAGGAATTCTTTAGACAGCCCATCATACATTTCCAAAGTGTTATTCAGCTATCTCTGTTTTTTTTTAGAATCCCTCGAGGAATTCCAGTAGGAATTTTTGTAGGAAATCTTCAAAGAATCCCTGCAGGATTTCCTGAAGGAATCCTGAAGGAATTCCTGAAGGGTTTCCTGAAGGTGCCTAAAGGAATTCCTACAGGAATTCTTGTGGAAGAAATCCCTGGGCGATTTCCTGAAGGACTTCCCCGCAAGAGCTCGTGATTCTCCCAAGAGTTCTATCAGAGATAATTCCAGAAAATCTTCCGCGCATCCACACAAGAATTCCTCCAAAATATTTCTCCAGGAATTGTTCGAAGGTTTCCTCCAAAAATACCTTCAAGAATTTTCCAGTATTTCTTCCAAGGACTCATCCAAAAATCCCGTCAGGTAATCTTCTTAGAACTCCTCTTATATTTTTTTCCAAGGACTCATCCAGGATACCCTTCAAGGATTCCCTTAAAAACTATTCAGATGAAACCCTCAAGAAATTCTTCCAAGATTTATCCGGTAATGTCTTAGTGACTCTAGTCACTCTTTTTTGTTATTTTTGACAATTTCCCCAAGAAATAACACGTAAAATCTTCTGAAGTTTCCTGCATCATTCTTCTGAAAACTCTATCCTCCAAGTAATTCTCCAGGTATTGTTTCAAGGACTCCTTCAGGATTTTTCCATATATTCTAGGAAGTTCTACTTAGAAGTCTATGACATCTAGAATTCATTCAGAGACTTTCTCCAAGAATGCTCCCAAGAATGTTACCCTTTTTGTTTGAATGATTCATCTGACAATTCCTTGAAGAATTGAATGCTTCCAAGTACTCTTCCAGGAGTACGTACAAGGAATGATTTTTTTTTCTACGATTCCCCTCAGAAATTCGAGGAATTCCTTAAGGTGTTTTATTTTTTCAAGGACTCTTACAAAAGTTCTTCAAGGATTCATGCAAAAAATTGTTCGAGTTTTTCAAAGGATTCTCTCCTATTTTTCTCCAATAATTGTTTTAAAGATGCCCATATATTTTTCAAGAATTTCTCCAAGAATTTTAAGGAAAAATCTTTCAAGAATTTCTACAAAATGCCATGAACGAACTCCTCCAGAATTTTGTCAGCATTTTTTCTGATATTTTTCCAAGAATTCTTTAAAACATTATTCCAAACATTCCTTTAGCAATTCTTCCAAAGATTTAGAAATTTCTCCAAAGATTCCGCCAGCAATTCTTCCATGGAATTCTCCAGGATTTCCCTCAGAAGATATCTTTGTGGATTTTCTGGAGATGTTCTTAGAGGTTTCCTAGGAGAATCGTTGCTGGTTGTAAATATAGAGACACTCACATATATTCAACCATTATAGATTGAATATGTTGTTTTAATACACACCTAAATACCTGAGCCTATAACAAAGCTATTCTCCATCGCTAAAACAGATTTGAACTAATTCCCTTCCATAATCCAATTTCTCGAGAATAACCCCCTCGCATATTGTTCCGTTCGTTCGTCTGCTCACTGTGCTGGCTGGGGGCACTATTATTGGCGCAGCAACACTCATTCCTTCATTCATCCGTGGGTTCAGTAATTATTCGAACATCGCTAATTGGTACGCCTCTGCTCGTTTTCTGATGCTGATCGACCAACCGGCCGGGCAAACTGAAATGGCAATCCAATGCTGGATGGTTAAGCCTGAAACACATAGCGTCCGTTCCGTCGAGGTTTGCGTTTTTTTGACAGTTTTCCCATGGGAAATGTGTCAAACTACTGTCACGCACACGCAAACGTATGCATTGTGTGGGGCACTTTAGGCTACGCACCTACGTTATAGCTATTTACGCCGCAGGCCGGCTGGCAAAATCAGCAATGGTGAAAATGATACAAATCGAATGGCTCGGTCTTGCTGTGAAAGTGCCAACCGGAATTAGTTGCCTGGACTGCTGTGGGCACATGTACCTACCACCGTCCGTGGTACATTGAACAGTGATGAACGATATAGAAATATACGGATGACTGTTGTCCTTTGGCTCAGATTTCCTACTCTTAGTGAAGTAATCAGGGAACAGTTTCCATTATGATTAGGTGCTAGGGCGTAGGACTGCAGGCTAGAATTATAGAGATTATTGACTCTCTAACGCCTGGTTTTGCACGGTAAACATGAATCAGATTTGGGCTACCTGTCTCGAGATTAGCTAAACTATCTTCATTACATTCGTTCCGAAGGATTTACTGTCATTGGATCATTTACAGTTTACAGTTACATATTTACAGTTAGTACCGGTAATATTTGTCGCGTATATGTACTTAAATAGAAAATAATAAAAAAAACATGAAATGAGCTCACCAATGTATAGAGTCGCAGTCGCATGCTTCGTCAACGTTCTTCTTATTAGCGTGACGTCCCAACCGGGACCGAATTTGCTTCCTGTCGTTCTGTAAACGCTTCCACATACACTAACTTTCTAACACGAAGCTTTCTTCGATGTTTCAGAGAAGTATAATGCACCTAAAAAGGTTCCAGACGAGTTTATTAGGGGTTGTTAGGGGGTCCCACAAGGGATACAGGAACTCATTTCAGGGAGGCTTCTACGTTGTTCAAGAAGGCGAGTTTCAGGATAGTCAAACAAGGGTTACAGGGCGGTTTTAGAGGGGTTTCAGAAGCTTTCAATAGAGCTTCAGGGTCTTTCAGGTAGTTTCTGGGAATGTCATAGGACATCGGAAGGGTTCAGCGAGCTTAAGAAAGTTTCTACACGTCTTCAACCAGCTTTAGGAGGGTTTGAGTGGGTCTCTCGAGGGTTTCAATGGAGTTTCAGTTGGGGTTTATGGGAGAAACGAAGATTTCAGGTAGTTTCAGTGATTTCAGATGGGCTTCACAGTGTTTCAGAGGATTGAAATGTGTTTTAGGGAGGAATTCAGAGCAGTCAAGGGTATTCTAGAGTGTTTCAGGGTATTTCAAGGGGCTTCAAAAGAAGGGCCTCTGTTTCAGTAGTGGTTCAAGAAGATTATCAGTTTTAATAGTGGTTAAGAGGGTATCAGACCATTCCATGTAATTTAGGTTTGGTTATTTCTATTATTACAGAAGATCACTAGTTACGCTTGCACTTTGATGAACAGTACTTAATGGAGCTCTTGGAAGCGTTGAACAGTTATGTTTCACCACTTGGAGAGCTCAAACATTAAAAAATATGGTTCGAAAAAAGCTTTGTAAACCTCCTGTTTACACATTTAAAATACCCCGTCCCAAAGGGGTTTAACCGGTTTAACCCCCAAAACACGCGAATACGGTAGAAACGAACATGGAAACAAAAACACACTCAGCCATGCTCGTCGACGTGATCCGTGATCCAATCCGTCCGTATTGGTCTCTCTGCTCTGCGGTCTACGTTGTATCCAACCAAAGCGAGAAAAAAACAATCAACGACAACGAAGACGACGTCATCCGCGCGCGATCGCCAAGAAGCCGTCGTCGTCGTAGACCCGGCAGTGCGTGGCATCAAAACAAACGCATATTTCTTCATTTGCCTTCAACACGTCTCAAGTAGAACGCCAACCGACCGCAAAACGACGACATCTAGTTCGCCCGTTTCCTACTTTCCACGAGTTTTTATTGCCCCATCGTCGCCTTCGCTTGCTCGCGGTGATGCCTTCGTGTTTGTATAAAAAAAAATTATATCGAATGAAGTTGTTGAAGAAACAAAAAATAAGCATGTCGAAGATTTGATCGCGCACTATCGCGATCCAACCTGCAATGATATGTACAGTGCGCACAGGTCTAAAAATAAACCACCGCGCTTCGATGAATCACCTTCAGCCGCGAGAAGGCGCTTTGCTGACGCCTTGGAGACAAGTTTTGAAGTGAGTTGCCATGCCCAACTAACGACCCAAAGCAACGTCTCCTCGAGTCGACTTGGTCTTAGAAATCGAGAAACTCGCGGTTCGGTCATGTTGGTAGCAATGGTGATGGAATCGGAATGGAAAAAGTTTGTTTTGATGTTTCTGTAGGGGCGCGTAGGGGAGTGGACCGACAAGAGGATGTGTGCTACAACTTACACGTGTTTGTAGTTGATTTTTCTTGTGGTACACGATGTTTCGAGATGATGGGATCACCTTTCAGAAATCGAAAGCTTTGTGATTCTCTACCTTGAAAACAATGGGAGTACTGAGGAAAAGAATGTTAGTTGTACTCATTGCTACCTAGAATAGTAAAATCCTCTGCATATTCAATAATGTCAGGGATGAGAAATGTACTGGAAAAAACGGTTACCGGCTGTACATTTGACATTTTTCCACACGAACATCATATGCCCAGCCAAACTCAAACTGTTCGAAAAATAAATGTCATAACATTTTTTTTCCTGCAGCCTTCTCCCTCGAAACGGTTTCCAAGCGCGAGAGCGCCAGTACTCGAGCACAACGACGACAAAAATTTCTGTCTCTTCCGTTTTCGTATTTTTCTGCGTTTCAAACCGCTTTTAGACAAACTTCTTTACATGCATCACAAAGCTAGGAGTGTGCTCTAGCTATTTGTGCAAATCGATTTAAATTATTTATTAAAACAAGTGAGTAATTAGCAGTTGAAAATATTTGACATTTTTCGCAATCACCCGCCTCAGCATGACTGCTCATAAATATTTTCGTGGGGAAGCGAAAACCATCAAGCGTCTGCTTGACTGCCGTCGGCACGGCGTCTGATGGTATTGGTGCTGTCGTTGTTTTGTTTTTATTTTACTGCCAGTATCGATGAACGGAAAAGAGAAAAAAGTATTTTTGCCATCCCTGTTTGGAATACATATTCTTGGAAATACTTAGAAATAGACCTGTATGTATGTATGTATGTACGATCAAGAACCAGAGAGTCTAAGCTTACATTCAAAAATTTAGGTGTGTATTGACCGCAACAATGATATACATATTAGAGTGGGTCATCGTTTATATGGAAAAATGAAAAATTCAATGGTATCCCATCAGATCAAAGCTTTTTTGATCCCATTTCAGGACCCAAATAAGTGTGCAAAATTTGGGCAGGATCGGTTATGTCTACGTTTTGCGCATCGCGTTTGAAGTTTGTATGGAGTTTTACATGGGAAAACACACTTTTTTGCATTTATCTCATAACAAGCTCGAATTTTTCTAAACCCATGTAAACGATAAAAGGAAAACATAGCCTAGGGTGTCCTGAAAAACTTTGTCGAAGACCGCAAAGTGATCTGACGTTTATGAAAAAAGTTATAGCGTTGGCATTGCTTGGTGAAACAGCATGATTTTGTTGCTATTGTTATTCCTTTACACAGGGTGGCCACCGAACCGGGAAAAACGGGAAAACCGGGAAAAAGACGGGAATTTGAAATGACCGGGAGAAAACCGGGAAAAAGCCGGGAATTTGAGATGATTACCGGGAAAATTATTCTCAGATAAACTTGGTGGAGATATTTGGATTTTTTTTATGGATAATCTGCACTGCCGTTCTACGCCCAATTGTCCCATGTTATATGGGAATCCCATATAACATGGGACAATTATGCGTAGAACGGCAGTGCATAAGCAAGCTAAACTCAAATAACCGACTTCTTTAAAATCTATCCGTTTATTCATTCGTTTGACAAAGTGAGTTAGAAAAATATACAAACAATTTTTTTTTTTTACAAACAGTATCTATTAGTTATGCTAAAAAAAATGGTACAGGCCTTTAAAGAATAGAGTTAATAGAGTTATTTTTTCCAGATCCTACTTTTACTTCTTATTAGCTCTGAAAAATCATTGAAATAAGGATCCCATGCTACTATTAGTGCAAATTTCGACTTATTTCGGATATTTCTGAATTACCTAACTAGGATATCTTCCGTAAACATTTGGTGTAATCGATGCAAAAGTTCACCAACTTTTAAATGAGATTTTGTTACCCGAAGAGAAATGTGATTTGACCATATTTTCTCACTTCAAAGCCCCGTAATAATGTGAAATGATCACAATCATCTAAGTTTTCCATATACCTTCATCAATTATGCAAATGCTAGATTTTTTTTTCGAGTGTTTCTATCGCCATGGAAAACAGAGGTACACTGCAATGCACTGCATGTTCTCAGTAGCAAAAACATATTATTTTTTAACAATGTTTCACATTTCTTAGAATAACTCCACAATGAATGCATATCGTTATGAAATTTGGAGTAAAGGAGTAAACAAGTAGTGAAATTGGGGAAATTTTTGAAATAAAGGGTGAGTCGATAATTATTGTGCCATTTTCAAACTAACGTAACTTTTTTCCTACTTCACCAAAATCAACCAAATTTTGCACAGTTTCTCCTTATAGTCTATTGTTTACATATAATTAATTGAGCAGTTATCGGTGAGATTCCGGTCGATATAGAATAAATTTAGTTAAAAGTTCTAAAAAAGATGTTGTACAATCTCATGCTAAAATAAAAAAATCATGGTACTGCGCCTTGGAACAATTAATGATTATACATTATCAGATCATCTTAATGTTCGTCAATAGGTTTCAGGAACGGTTGTCAGTGAAACATAAGCTTGGAGCTGGGTGAAAACCAGGCACGATACGCATAAACAAACCAGAGAGCTTCAATTATTTGTTTCAAGTGGAGCCTGAACATGTCCGCATGGAGGGCGTTATAATTGAAAATGTCGTGAATTTCATAAAAACGCATCCTAAATTTGAACCTATACCGCTGCCGTGTGCAGCATAGTTGTCCCATGTTAATAGGGATTCCCATAGAACATGGGACAACTATGCTGCACACGGCAGACCGAAAAGTTGAAAAACATACATATACTAAAGTGCTGTAAAAATTTGGTTTCATTTCGTTAACTGTAGACAATTTGCGAATCAGTTGAAGGTAGGGTGACACAATAATTAACGACTAACCCTTTATGTTACTCCAAAGTCCAAAAGGTTCATTAATTTTTTATGTGAATGTGTTAACCCAACTAACATTTTTGTTGTATAAGAGCTTAAGCGAGCTTTCTTCAAAGAGCGTTCGCTCCATAAGCTGTTATGCAGCTACTTTTGTTAGTTGGGAAGTCCATGGATAACTGACACTGACTGATTACACTCATTCGAAGAATCTTATCAAGTAAATTAGTTAAATTAACATTTATGAAGCAGCCTAACAGCAAGGTTTTTCTTTCAGCGTTCATTTTACAATTCCACGATAATGTTAACCTAATCTTACACAGAACCTCAGAATTCTCAAAATTTTTAGTGCACCGTTAAGAGAAAAATATTAGATTTGTGTAATAGGAACAAAGGGTTTTACTGACACTGTCATCCAGTTAGATCCTATAAAACGATTGGTTTGGCTGAATATTACATACTAGAATTATTCCACCTCGCATTTGACTTGATGCAAAATCTGTTATAAGAATGAATTTCTGCAATAATGTACTCGAATTTGTTCGGAATTACGCTTGACAATTGACAAAGAATGTTTGGCCAAGAATAACATCAAGGGTTGGAGAAGAAATTTTAAAAGAGGTAGATGATAGAATATTCTACCCCAAACCTTTATAAATACATACTAGCGTGGGACACAAAAAGACATTTTACTCCTATAAACTTTTTGAGTTCCATTTTGGCCCCATATCAACTGTGCAAAATTTCAGCTCGATCGGAGAAGCTACATATATTTTAGCGCCAGCCATTTCAATCTTTCATACGATTTAGTATGGGGAAAATCACTTTTTCAAAGAAAAATCGCCACAGGTTACCCCTTAACCCCTTAAAATAAATCGATGAATGATTTCTGCTGGAAATTTTACGAGGAACCAACCCTCCGAAGACCGCAAAGCGATCTAAGGCATTTGGAAAAAGTTATTAACTGAAAACCGAATGGCATGCAAACGCGGTTTAATATGTAAGGAATAACAATAAATAATAAAATCTCGTCATTTTATCGATCGGATGAGGCCTAATAACTTTTTCCACGAAAGTCGCATCGGTTTGCTGTCTTCGGAGGTCTGATCTCTAGTAAAGTTTTCTACAGAAATCATTCATCGAATTATTTTTAGAGATCTAGGGGTGACTCCTAGCGGTTTTTCTTTGCAGGAGTAAAATTTCCCCATAGTAAATCGTATGAAAAACTAAGAATGGCGGGCGCTAAAATATAGTTTTTTTGATCGATCTGAAATTTTGCACAGATGATATGGGACCAAAGTGGAACTTAAAAAGTATACAGGAGCTTGAGTTTTTTCATTTTTTTGTATTTTTCCATATAAACCGTGTACCAGGCTAATACATACATGAAATCGAAAAAATAGTAAAACATATTTCTTTGTTACAGTGTACACAAGTAGCAACTTAAAATTTGCAAACATAAAAAGCTTCAAAAAATTCTTATTTCGGCTGCACTTAAATAAGTTTATTACTTTCAACTTCAATAGTACTTGTCTTACACGATTTGTTGAGGAATCGGGGTTATTGCATACTTCAACAAGCATTTTTTTACATGGTACTTTTTCTCCACGTCAAACGAGAATTGAGTTACATATTTAAAAAATAAGCACTTAAAAAACCGGGAATAGTTGAATAATTGTACCGGGAAAACCGGGAAAAAGACGGGAATTTCAAAACTGAAATTGAGTGGCCACCCTGTTTACATGCTAAAACATAAACACATGCCTGCGGTTCGTTGGTTATAACTATTTTCACAAGCATCGAATCGCTTTGCGGTCTTCAACAAAGTTTTTCAGAACATCCTACCCAAGTAACACACTTGTCACCGAAGAGTCACGGCGGCGCAGGTTTTTGTTGCGCAGAAGTCACTGTGACTTACTTCTAACAAATAAACACTTATTTGCTAGGAGTAAGTCACAGTGACTTCTGCGCAACAAAAACCTGCGCCGCCGTGACTCTTCGGTGACAAGTGTGTTACTTGGGTAGGCTATCATTTTACAGTATCGGTTAAAAAGTTTCAGACCAACTTTTTCAACTTATGTCAAAAATGCAAAAAAGTATGTTTTCCCATACAAAATCCCATACAAATTTCAATTGCAATGCGCAAAGTGTAGACGCAACCGATCGTGCTCAAATTTTGCACAGATACTCAGCACCCGAAACGGAACCAAAAAAGCTTTGATCTGAGAAAACGGTTCCGATGACCCACTCTAATACATATCGATTAAAACGTTAGGCGACCTTCAATTTTCCCATACATTCTCACGCACGCATCTGATCGTGCGATAACGGGATCGTTGGAATCGCATGCCTGCGCGTGGCGTCTGCAGCAAAATGTTTGGGAGAATAGGAGGTTGCCTAACGTTTTCATCGATACATCATTGTTGCGGACAATGCACACCTAAATTTTTGAATGTTTTTAAAAGCTTAGACATAGACTCTCAGGTTTCTAATGATGAGTTCGGATTTAAAATCGGTGGTTGCGAACACAGCGAAAATTGCAATTTAATGATAAAATTCAAAATGGCGACCAAATCCAAGATAGCTGCCAAAAATTTTTCAACTTCAAATGAAAGGTCTATATTTTCCCTAGAAAAGTGAAGTTTTGTATATGTTACAACATTAAATTTTGAGATTTTATGCGATAAATTAGGTGCAATTTGATGAAAAATCGTCATTTTTGTCACCTTGTCAGCCCCTTGCCAAGCGAGGGGTCTATCAATTGAACCAAACCAAAGTGGTTTTCATCCTTTTTATCATATCCTAGCGAATAATTGAAAGAAAAATTGAAATCCCAGACTTTATGTAAATGGCGGCTTGGTTTCAGCGAAAATTACTCATATATGAATAAGCTTTTAACAACAAACTTTCAAGAAAAACATCTAAAAAGTGAGGATTTTGTCGAATTTAGTCTTGTATCTCTTATGACATTGCTTAAAAATGCCTGTCGTAATTGCTTGAGTAATTTCTAATAAATTCCTTGGGTGCAAACCGTGACGAGATTTTTAGACATTTTCCACGACATTCCCTTCCCGGGAAGAGTGGACATCTGGTTATCTGGAGAGGAGTATTTCAGACGGCATCGTATGTTACACTGCACTGATGGCTCCCTTCTCGAAGGTCGAGCAGGTGCTGGTGTTTATTCTCGTGAGCTAAGGCTGTATCTGTCTTACTCACTTGGTAGACACTGCACCGTTTTTCAGGCCGAAATCTTTGCTCTTATGTGCGGAGTGCAATCAGCACTTCAGCAGCACGTAATGGGCAAAGTAATATACTTCTGCTCAGATAGCCAGGCTGCTATTAAAGCACTTGCTTCGGCCAACTCCAGGTCGAAGATAGTTATCGCTTGTCGAACTCAAATCGAGGAGCTGAATTCAGCAAACGCTGTTCACCTTGTATGGGTACCTGGCCATTCTTCCATCGCTGGAAATGAATTGGCTGATTAGTTAGCTCGCACTGGAGCATCACATGACTTCATTGGCCCTGAGCCAGCTATTCCGGTATCCAAGTGTTGGGTAAAGCTTCAGATTGACACCTGGGCTGCCACTCAGCACAAACAATACTGGAATAGTTTGGAGTCATGTCGTCAAACAAAATTGTATTGTACTGAGCCATCTCTAGGGGTGGCAAAGTATCTAACAAATCTGTCAAAGCAGAATTGCAGCAATTGCGTTCCGAGAATTCGGTAAACACTTATTAAGTGAAACTGACTTCAGAAACCTGAATTTTCAGGACGTTCTGTTGTTCTTGACCCGCTGTGGTAAAGAGCTATAAGCTCTCTTTACGCTTTATGCGTTATCACAGAGCCCTTCTCAGGGCGCTGTTTGAACCCATTGTGGTACGCTTACGCGTTATTACAGTGTCCTTGTCAGGACGCTATGTGAACCCATTGTGGTACGCTTTTGCGTGTATGACGATCCTATTCCCTTACCTGTCCTATCCTTTTTCCTTCCCTTCTGCATCAGGTAAATGATGAATAGGCTCGTGTTCATGACGATGGCACAAATTTCCCAAATGGAGGAGAACGTGCCCCTGGAGCCGACCTACTGATACCTGATACCTGCGAACACAGCGAAAATCGCAATTTAATGATAAAATTCAAAATGGCGACCACATCTTAGATGGCTGCCAAAAATTTTTCAACTTCAAATGAAAGGTCTATACTTTCCCTTCATAGAAAAGTGAAGTTTTGTATATGTTACAACATTAAATTTTAAGATGTTATGCGATAAATTAGGTGCAATTTGATGAAAAATCGTCATTTTTGTCACCTTGTCAGCCCCTTGCCAAGCGAGGGGTCTATCAATTGAACCCAACCAAAGTGGTTTTTATCCTTTTTTTATCGTATCCTAGCGGATAAGCAAGAAAAATTGAAATCCCAGACTTTATGTAAATGGCGGCCTGGTTTCAGCGAGAATTACTCATACATGGCTTAGGGACAAAACGTCGAAAGACAAAACGTCGAATGCCAAAACGTCGAATGCCAAAAGGTCGAATGCCAAAACGTCGAAAAGTGTGTATGTGTTCACAGTTCAGCGTGGATTTTTTTTTGAAATTTTGTGTGAATTTAAATCGATTCTGTTGGTAGTCTGAGAGGGATGGTGATACGGTAGATCTACCAAGATGGCAGGATGACGAACTGATTATCGGGGACACACGAACATTGTCTCGTTACAGCCCGAACGCTGTAGTGTCATCAGAAATTTCACTCGTAGTTTTCCCAAGACTTTTCTCAGACAATTCCTTCCGCTGAAGTTACTCAGAGCTTTTCAGAGATTTTCTCCTAAGATTTTTTACGGAATGCTTTCAGCTATTTCTGCAGGAATAATTAGTGATATTTCCATAGATATTTCTCATAGAGTTTTTCCCGTGATTTCGAGCTTTTTTCTCATAGTTGTTTACCTAAAGTTATTTTTCACAGATTTTCTCCGGGTTATTCCCAGAGCTTTTCCTAGAAATTGTTCTTAGATTCTGGATGCTCCTTTTAGGATTTTCATTAAAGGAGTTCTTGTAGGGCATCTTCCAGGAGTTTATCTTCAGAATGTCCCCTGTGATAACTTATGAAATTCCTTGTAAGAAATCCCCGGAGAAATATTGGAAGAAATTCAGATGAAATCTGGCTAGAAACTCCGCAAAGACTTATTGGAGAAATCTCGGGAGGAACTTCAGAAGAAATAAAAAGAAAGACTGGGACATCTCGGACAAAAGTACTGGGAGTAATCCCGGAAGGAAATATTGAGACAATTTAAGAAGGAACTTTAAAAATCTCCAATATAAATGCCGGGAGCAGCTACGGGCGAAACCCCGTGAGAAAATCCAAAGGAAACTCGCTGGAAGAAACCCCTTGAAGAACTTCTGCAAAAATCTAGCAATAATCCACAGAAAAAGAGTTGGAAAGCTATCTCGGAAAATTTCTGAAGCAATTTAACATAAATTTTCGGGAGGAACCCTGAAAGCATTTCGAGAAGAAACCTCCGGGAAGCCTCCCGTGA
Source organism: Aedes albopictus (assembly GCF_035046485.1). Taxonomy (NCBI): domain Eukaryota; kingdom Metazoa; phylum Arthropoda; class Insecta; order Diptera; family Culicidae; genus Aedes; species Aedes albopictus. The sequence goes on along the minus strand of NC_085136.1, from coordinate 120,037,527 downwards.
AAAACTCCAGCAGAGATCTTGGAAGGAACTGTAGTAGAAATCCCAAGAGCAACCCTCAGAAATCCCGAAAAAAAAACACCGAAGTAATCTCGTAAGTAACTATGTATAGGAGAAAATACGTAAAAAATCGCTGGATGGAAAACTGGGAGAAAGGGGAAATGCCGGAAAAACAGTAAAATATTGAGGAAAAGAGAACTTGAATAAATTCAAGGAAGAACTCGTAGAAAGAGTTCTAAGAAATCTGTAAAAGTATTCAAAGAAGGAATTACGATAGAAATCCAAAGATTAATTCCGAAAGGAATTCAAGAAAGAATCATGGATAAAATTCTGAATTGCGACACTACACCGTGTTCAACCAGAGGTAGCACAGACTGAGCAATCACTACCATCACTAACGTCTACGTAGATAGTCGTCTTGTTTTACAACAAACATTCACAATACAATAATAGCATGAAACGAGCTCACCTATTTATGTGTCTCCATCAGGGTCGTGCAATTTCGAAAGGAAAACATGACGTATGAAAGCTGTAGCAAGTCGTTTCCCATACGAACGGACTGCTGTGATGCTTCATCTCTCACCCAGCAACACACTCGTTCGTTGCTGCTACAGAAACAAGTGTGTATGAAACATGGGATGATACACTTGGATTTTCGTTTCATTTATGAGTCATTAAAATACTTCAACATGCTAAAAACACTATTTAAACCACATTTTTAAATAGTGGTGCACGACAATAGAATGATAATTATGTTTTATGAAAGAGGATAACAAATTCGACCACTTAAATCCAATTAACCGGCGCCCGTAACCATTGAGAGACTAGCGCGCACCAGTGAGACACTAATGCTCTGACGGGTGAAGCACAAGCAATGCGACCGGGTGGGAGACTACCGAGTGCTACGATGAGTGGAAAAGTTTTTTTTAACGACCGAGTCATTAGAAAAATGTATGAAACACTTGAAGTGACTCATTCAAATGTTGCATGAAAGTGTATCATTGAAACGAAATTGTACGCCCCTGGTCTCCATCGCTGGTTGTTTGTTTCTCTCAACGTCGTACACAAAAGCAAGCAAGCGCTAATTTGGAACATTAGCTGCAAAGCTACCGCACAAAGCCGATCTCTGGCTTCGACCACCTCAACGGAACTTCGCAGTTAGATGTTGTGTACATTGATGTTAAAGCTGCCTTCAATCGAGTCAAAATGTCACTCCATCCTGTTCGCCAAATTGGAAAGGATTGATGCGTCTGCTGACTTGTTTCAGTGGTTCAACTTCTATTTGAAAGACCGCAAACTTTGTGTAAAACTTGACTCAGCCCTCTCAGCCAACTTCACAAACATTTCTGGGATACCGCAAGGAAGTAACATGGGACTATTGTTGTTTACAATTTTCCTAAACGTCGCTGAATCAGTTCTTCTTCCAGGATTCAGGGTTTGTTATGCTGACGACGTCTAAGATTTTGTTCACAGCCTTACCGACTACTTACGCCTGCAATAGTTGTTCGACGAATTCAGCGATTAGTGTTGCCGAAATTTCTTCATACACTGAAGTTTTTTTTTACGACGGTAATGGTCCCGCGTAAAAAAAAACCGCGTAAAAAAAAACCGCGTTATTTCAAGACCCGTCGTAAAAAAAAACCGCGTTATTTCAAGACCCGTCGTAAAAAAAAACCGCGTTATTTCAAAAAACGTCGTAAAAAAAGTCAAGTCACGTTAGATGTGGTGCTGACTATTTTACGCGTGTTTTTGAAAAAACGCGGATTTTTTTTACGACGGGTCTTGAAATAACGCGGTTTTTTTTTACGACGGGTCTTGAAATAACGCGGTTTTTTTTTAGGACGGACCGCGTAAAAAAAACCGCGTAAAAAAAAACCGCGTAAAAAAAAACCGCGTAAAAAAAAACTTCAGTGTACTTAGTTTAAGCCACATTATGCAGATATCGCTGCCAAACAACTTGGGTTTGTCTTCAAGATTTCTGATGAGTTTCGTATCCCACATGCCTCAAAGCACTGTATTGTGCTCTTGTGAGGTCCATTTTGAAGTTTGCTTAGTTATTTGGTGCCCTTATCAAAGAGTATGAATATTTAATGCAGTTGAAATCTATCCGAAGAAAATTCGTTCGAAGTGCTCTACGCCATTTACCGTGAAATGATCTCAGCGGATCAGGAATTTTCTGTACCTTTCTCCTCGATTAACTTGTTTAAAATTTGTCAGGCACCCGAATCGAACGCGTCAGCCAAATTGTAGACCTTGGTGTAGTTTTGGACTACCACCTCTCTTTAAACAGCTATGCTGTCGGCAAAATCTCCAGTATTTTCGGCTTCATGTTCAGATTAGCCATGAAATTCACGGATATCGTTTGCCTTAAATCCTTGAACTGTGCCCCAGCCCAGTAACGGCGTCGAAGGGATCGAGTCTGTTCAACGACGGTTTTTGAGGTATGCTCTTCGACGTTGGCCTTGGTCTAATATGTATCGTTTGCCAAGTTACGAAAGCCGTTGTCAACTGATCCACCTGGAACCATTATCGTCCCGTAGAGATACAGCTAGGGCTCTGTTGATCTCAGATATACTGCAAGCACACATTGATTGTTATTCTGAGCCAAATACACATTAAAGTTCAACCTCGTTCTCTTCGCAACAACTCTATGCTGCGGCACCAGTTAAACCGAACGAGAAGTTTTATATTTAACTGTGATTTTTTTTAATATGTACACGCAGAAAAATAAATTGTAAACACAATTAAATTCTAGTTCAAATCAACCGTTTTTCAGTTTACTATAGCGACAAACTGATTTCTAGTTAAAACTGAACTGTTCTATTGTTTAGTAATACAAATATTTTCATTTGTCGAAATTTTTGACAGTTTGTTAAAACAAACAGAGATATGGTATTTTCAACATGAAATAATGGATTGATTCAAACGACTTCACTTTTGCCACTAACAAACCCGGAATGTGATTGTGTTGGTGACGACAGCAACTGCTGCAGCTCGGAAATCCTATTTTTAGACCGTCGGTAAGCGGGGAGGGGAAGACTAAAAAAAGGCAAAAAAGGCGAAACCGATCAACTTTTTGTGGGTGCTGTCGTGAGTACCAGCGCTTTATCCATCACGACCAAAGCTGCACTTGGAAGTTGGCGTGATTGATTTGCTGCACCTTTTTCGTAGTGGTGATGTTGGGGTAAGCATTTTATAGATGTGTGAGTGCATTCATGTTTATGGTTTTTATTTTGTTGAAACAAATGAATTTTTTGACATTATATGAAATGATGGTAGTCGGTTGTTTTTATCGATAAACTCTAAATGAAAACAATTAAATATAACTTTTGAATATGTAAATTCTAAGTTTGAAAATCAACCATGCGTTTTATTGTTTTAAACAAGTGCCATTTTTCTGCGTGTATTATTAGACAGTAGATTTAAGAAAAACCGTTGGGGCCGTGACTGACCGTTCACGTCTACCTTGTGTTACTGCAGTACCTTGAGAAGATACGAGTGTGGTACTGCGTCGTACGCTTTCTTGTAGTCGATATACGCCATGCCCAGGTCGATCTGCTTTACGATAGCTTGACCCACAATGCCTGCATCTGTTCTGACCAGGTCTTTGCAGCCTTGCGTGTTTTACGACACCCTTTTTTGTACTTCAGTCATCACGTTTTTGGCATCGCAGTGGTCTTGTATTCTCCTTGCGCACCTTGAGCAGGCTCGAATGGCACGTTTTTGGTCTGTACTTTGCTTAGATCGGCAGAAAGTGATACCCCTGGATATGAATTCTGGTAGCTGCGTGGGGTCTTCTAGCCATCCGCCCGTGAATCGTCGTGAGTTTTTTTATACCAAAAATTGTGCACGAAATCGAGTCTTGGTGCAGCCTAGTTCCTGGTATACCGGGTAGCCTCACGTACATATATCCTGGGCGGTAACTACGACTGCGGCCATGGCTTCAACTCCATTACACTGTCGCTCTTCGTCTGCCAACCACATCTCATCGTCCCTGTGCTGGACAGGGTTCTCCCATAGATTGACCCAGAACTGTGTAACGTTGCCAATCTCAGACCATAATCAGGCTTGTCGTTTCGGATGCAATTGTAGAACTCCCTTTCGTTAATGTTGAACGCCCGATTTTGTTTTGTTATGCGACCATCCCCGTCTCCTTGTGGACGCGTTCACAATGCCAGCGTCTTGACAACAGCCGAGGTTCTGTACAGCCTCCAGATACTGTGGCAAAATATCCTGGTTTACGATGCTTAATGCACTTGTTAGCCGATAGCAATTCACGGAACTGCGTGACTGCTGTGGCCATCTCGTAAGTGCTCAGGGTGTCTACTACCTGGAAAAACCTGGAAAAACTGGAATTATCAGGGAATTTTCTTTACCCTGGAAAAAACCTGGAATTATCAGGGAATTCTGGAGTCAATCAGGGAATTTTTGATAGTAAGGAATTTTGTTGAAACTAATTTGGAATTTGATCAATATGAAGTTCTTTAACAAATTTTGGAAAAACATATAGAGCCATTTTTTGCATTTCTGGAATAAGTTTCTTCAGAACTCATGGAGTTGGTTTTAATAGATCTTTGAGGGGAGTTGGCGGCCGAAGCTGGTGAGAAATTTATAATAGTTCCTTATTGGCTTTATTTTGAAATTAAGGAAACGCTTCGAGATTATTTTCGTTAGTGGTGGATCTTTGGAAAATTTCTAGAAGGAATTTCCAGATTCTTAAAAAAAAAACGTGCACAGTTTTCTGAAGCATTTGTTTAGGAAATCCTTCGGGGAATATCTAACTTATTTCTAACGGTAATCATGAGTAAGTTGTTCTCTGAAGTAGCTAGGAAAATTCTCCATATATGTACTAATTGAAATCAGAAACCAGTGATAAACAAATCTGCCAAAAATTTTAGACAGTACTCCAACATTTAGAAAGGATCGAATGCAGATCCAGAAGTCCCGGAAAAATATCTGACGGAAATCTTAACATATCTCTACCAGAATATAGAAAATTGCTTTGAACAAACTTTCTGTGTTAATGTTAATCTATTATTTGGCTATGTAACCATGGAATCTAATGTGAACCTATTGTACTCACTATAAAGAATTAAATTTTAAAAATACTGTATAATACATTCACAATAGAAAGCAATGTTAACATAAGAATCTGTTGTTTTTCAATTGTTTCTCCCATAGCCTTAATTGTTCGATTTTATCCGGGTACCTACATACATACATACATACAAAAGCAAACTTTGTCTTGCCTATTGAGTTATGCACTAAGTTCCCTGTCAAAATGCAAAAAAAAATATCTCAATATTCAAAAACTGAGAATTTCTAAGTCTTTTGCCTCATAAAACTTCCTTAGGTGAAAATTAACAGAACCGACTAAACACAACCCAAATCCGACGTTCCGTTCACAAGTAATGCTTCGTCCCACGTATGTCACTAAATTTTTATATATGTATAGCATATTTTTGCCGTATTTTTTGAAGACTCTTACTAACATATCAATGAATTACAAAAATAAAAAAAATAAAATTTCCTATTGATTGACAAATAATTTAAGGACAAGTTCGTTAGAGTACCAATAAAGCTGCCAGAATGGCTAACTTTTGTACCTACTCAAGTGCACAAATCTCATAATAACTGTCTGATTTATATATGAAAAATTTGATGGTTCGTTCAAGTTACTTGAATGATTATTATGTAAACCTGGAATTATTTTCTAAGACCTGGAAAAAACCTGGAAAATCAGGGAATTTTATTTTCGCAATCGAGTAGACACCCTGGTGCTGTCGTTGCATATCCGCAGTTGGTCCTGGAGCACTTGTGTTCGATGCATCCAGTCCTACAGAATTGCTTGTCATCGTAACGCTCGATCTTGTTCTCTCCTATCCCAATTCCCTTTGCACTTCCAGTTTGATGTTCCACTTCTGCAACGGTGAGCACAATTGCTCGCTGCCGTGTTGTTCAACACGCTGCAGCACGTTCAAGTCAAGCTGGTTCGACAGCAAGGGAATCTTTCCTAGAACATCTTCAGCATCCCTGATCTGCCGGACATGTCCGTCTCCAAATCACGTTCATATTCATCTCCCCCGTCCACATGATCCGATCCGTCGATCAGCCACAGCAACATTGGCAGGTGCAGCATGGCCTTGGTGATTGCTATTGCTGCCGGTTGTACTCGTTGACGTACCCGTTGACTGGAAGGCCGCTCTTGAACCATATCTTCCAGCCGCCGGTCGCTTGCTCTGTCCCCCGTTCCAAGACCAGCAGCTCTAGTAGGGGCTCCCTCCTCGGGCGATCGCATTCTTCGGTTTCGTTTGAACCTTATATCTATGTTTGTTTTGATTTCATTCTTGGAAGCTACGGGTTCTCAAAACGCTCCACGTTTCGGTTAACTGCTAGCACACTCTACCACGCAGTGGTAGTATATCAAGTTCTAGATGTTGAATATCGCTCTCAATAGCGACTCGATAGTTACTCACTTCTAGCGTGACAACAGTGCGGTAACGCATCTGTCCATCCCAACCTCGGCCATTTTGTTTACTGATCTAATAGCGTCCACCGTCGACCGTCCGCCCTTTTGGAAACCAACATTGATGGCTATGGTCGGAATACCGTCCAGACTAGGTGCCTTGTTCACCCTAAGCGACTTCGTTATTGTGATGAGTTCCTAGTTTGTCTTCAGGGCATTCTGGCTTTGGCCGTCTTGGCCGTAGAGTATGCCCCATGGATTCGTATTGACTGACTTGCAGATATGATCGAAGCACGACTGCTTTCACACCCATATCTTCTAGTTCAGAGTCAGTTTAGCCGCCGTGAAGGCCTCTCTTCGATACGCTCTACCCTAGGCTCTACCCTTAATATCGATGTGAGACCTTTACTTACTTGATACTTGATACTTGATGGGCTACAACTCGTAGCGATGAGTCTACGCCGAATGTAGTATCCGCCTCCACTGACCTCGGTCCTGGGCCAATCGCTTCCAGTCGCCCTGAACGTTTAGAGTCCTTAGTTCCTCTTCAGCTGCAAAAAGCCAACGTGTGCGCGGCCTTCCACGAACCGACGACCCTTTCCTGGTTCTCTGCTGAATATAATTTTAGCTTGTCGTTCCTTCGGCATACGAGCTACGTGTCCGCATCCACCGCAGCCTGTCGTGTTGTATTCGCTTCACTATATCCATCTCTTTATATACCTGGTACAATTCGTAGTTCATGCGACGCCGCCAGATGCCGTCCTCAAGTTTACCGCCGAGTATCGTTCGAAGACTCCAAAAGCTCTCCGATCACCTTTACATCCTTCTATCTTTTAGGCAGGATACGCGGAGTCCGCCGATGTCCAGGCACCAGCTGTATCTACACTGGTAAGCGCCCGTTTCTTGATAAAGGAATCGCGTTAGCATTGCTGCGACACACGCCCCCAACTGTTTAGATTGAAAGTAGCTACCGGACAGATACTATCTAGCCAATTAAAAATCAATCTGTTGTTATTTCAGCCTTGCACTGAGAGCATTGTTTTAATATTTCAAGATTCTATGTTTATTAGAATCCAGTGGATTCCATAAAATATGGAAATTTGAAAAAGTGGTCATATCGTTGCGAAAAGCAGTGTTCAAGTCTTGTATACAGTCGAGGCTTCAGTCGGATAAGCCCAACTTCAGGTTTGCTAGAAATTGGAATATCTCATTCTCCAATCGACATTGACCATACATACAGTTAACCCTTTGTTGTGGTGTTTGCGGTGGTCGTCTTCTTCATGTTGATGCTGTCGTAACCCTTCTGTCTACCACTCGTCGACGACGATACTCAGCTCATGTGTATCAGCTGAGCCCGTTCCCACGATGGTATTGGTGGTGGCCGTAGTAGAGGTTCGGCTCAGCTCAGTTCGCGGCGCGACAGTCGGTTGCGTCGGCTGCGCAAACAAGTCACGGCCGTGCGAATTTCGAATTTTCTCTCTCACTCACCTGGCTGAGTCTGCCCGTGTGTCTGCGCGTTGTTTTGTTTTCTACTTTACTTCTTCGCAATCGGAATCGCCGCCGCAGTTTAACTCGCGGCGGATACCAACCAGCCAGCAGTTAGTAGCGACCTGGTCTCGCTCTCTCTCCGGGCGTGTGGCTGTTTCAGTTTCAGTTTTTCCTCGTGCCAACATTGACACGATCTCCAACTGGGCTAGTCTAGTGGGTTAGACAACGGCGACGACGACGTCGACGACGACGGTACACGTCCACGCTTTCTGTCGGTTTGTCTGGCTGTTTCGCCGTGTGAAGTTTTTCGGTTATGGTGTCACGATTTCCGAAAATGATTCGATTCTACTGTGAAGAGTTCCTCTAGGACTTTTCCGGGATTCCGGCGGCGTGGGGCGTCCAAAGGGAGGTGGCAATCTGCTAGGCGAAGACCTTGAAGTTGTGAAAGTTCTGAAGTTCTGAAGTGCGTGAAGATCAACCACACCGGACGTGGTGACATGTGGTAGCATATCTAGGGAGTGGGAGAGTGTGCTTGGATACAGTGTATAGTGCTTGTTGAGCGTAAACGCAGTGTTTCAATCAGGTGGTTGTTTTATCTTTCCTGAACGCTGACAACTGGTTGGGCTCCTCCATATCGAACAAAATGTTGGACGTGTCATCATTCTGCACACGTATGGTAAGTTTCTTCTGTTCTTTGTTGGCTACTCATGAATGAACTTCGGTTCGGTTCCGGAATTTTCAATTCAATGCGTATCTCATTAATGCAAACATTCCAACTTGAAATGTTAATTGGCTGGGGATGGGGAATTACTTTGGGGATATTAAACGTGGACACCTCAATTTAAATACCAGTCCAACTTCTTTACTCTTACTACTACATAATCTCTTCTTCTTGGCTTTACGTTCCCTTTGTAACAAAGCCTGTTTATCAGCAGTATTCTATGGGCACTGCAGTTATTAACTGAGAGCTTCATCTGCCAATGTCAATTATGCATGTGTTTTTCGTGTGGAAGGCACGAACATACTCTATGCCTAAAGAAGTCAAGGAAATTTCCATTACGAAAATTTGCTGGATCGACCGGGAATCGTACCCACCCATCATCCTTCAGCATGATCATGCTGAATATCCACGACTTTGCAGCTGTGGCAATATGGGCCCTTTTAACCCTACTTTGGCGTCATTTTCGATCCTAACCGTACACTACGTCAGTGAGCTGCTGCAATAAAGATCAATTTAATCACTAAAATGTACTGTTCCACTAGTTGGAAACAATTAGGACCAGGGTTCGATTTTGTAGATCTTTCGTCGTAACGCAACACGATCTGTTCACATTCAGGGCTCCCCCATTAGCATTCCACAGTGCTATTCTAAGCCAGCTGCTACTGGCACATTAAGGGTAATTTGGTTGAATTCCTGGCAGAAATGTTGAAAGCACCTGTAGAGATCTTGGATGAAGTTCCTGGAGATTGCCCAAAGAAACTTTTCCACTGGAACTTGGCCTGCTTCACTTCAACTTAGTGTTCTTTGAGCACTTTGACAGTTATTAATTGAAGGGCTTTTTTGCCTGCCATTGCATGAATTTGTATATTGTGGGGCAAGTACAATGTTACACTATGCCCAGGGAAGTCGAGAGAAGTTCCCGACTAGAATCGATCCCGCCGTATCCAGATTGGCGATCCATAGCCTTATCCACTAGGCTAACTGGAGACCCCGCCAAAAGAAACATACGAGTGAATTTCTAGCAAAATTTGTGTTGGATCTTCTCGAAAGTTCGTGAAAATGGTCACCAATATTTATGGGAACCATTTACCGAAACAGTTACATGATATTAACACTTATTTTTTCAGTCTATCATTTGCCTATTCTAATTTCGATAACAGTTCGGACTAGTATCTAAATTTCAGCGAAATACTCCTGTGATTTCTTTCAAAATTTTCGAGAAATGATTCTTCTTAAATTCCTGAAAAAAGCATCTGCTTCAAACATTATGAGATAAAATTTTCTTGTGATCGATTGTCTATTTTAAAACAGGAATGGCACCTGCTACGTCAGATCGCAGCGGTCAATGTGGGGAAGAGGCTAGCGTACGGTAGACCGTCTGCGTAAGTTCTTGCAGATACCAGAGTGTTTGGGAATTGGTTGTTTGGCATAGGTTCATATTGGTGCGTGGATTCCCAATGATAGGCGTAAGTGGTAGATTGTGTGTCAAGAAAATTACGGTGATGATGCTGCGGCCCAGTTGCCGAATTGTTGGCGCAACACGATGGTGATAGCTGTGAAGTTTGAAGAAATACAATCGACTTTTTCAACCCGATTCTTCTTCTAGTGGTGATGAGTAGAGTAAGGTGGGGCAAAAGTTCGACCCTAGTTGAAAATTAAATTTTTCTCAAGAAATCTAAGCAGATACAAATAAATGAATTTCGTGTGGTGATTCTACCATCCATGAGCTAAAATTTTGCTGAACAAAGTTACGCCAAATGTCTTTTCAATTTTGAGTTACAACACTTTTTGTATGTGTGTGTCTAATTCGAACTCTTGCCCCACCACTGGGGCAAAAGTTCGAATCTAGTGTTTGTGGTATTTCGCTAACCGTAGCACACTATTTCGACACTTTGGTAATTGGAATGCCTAAAACTAATTAATATTTGATGTTGGAACTGGAATACACTTTAAAGTTCGATCTGGGTTTTACCCTAATCAGGGTTAAATTTACTTCACCAAAAATTAGTAGTTTTCCGCCAAATTCAGATAAAACAACTTTTTTTTCAACTTTAATCGAATTTTCTCACTAATTCCATCACTCTTAGAGATAATATGTACATTTTGCAGAATTTTAAGTTTATACCTAAAGTTGCCACATGACTCGAACTCTTGCCCCACAATTCGAACTTTTGCCCCACTAAGTGTAAAATATGATTTCCAAAACTTTTTTGAAAAAAAAATTATACATGCTAAAGCATCTTCAAAATATACCTAGCTACGCCCCAAAATAAAATATCGAATTCGATTTCATTACAATTCCATTCCATGCGTTGGAAGGACTATCGCATATTACAATTTTTGATCAAAAACTAACATTTTGTCATAACTTTTCGAAATATTGATCAATTTTCATATTTTTTGGAGTGAAAGACTCTTTTTCAAAAAGGCATCGAACAACCTTGACACCCGAAAGATATCATTTGAATTAAGCTCAAAAACTTCAAAAGAAACTCTTGCCCCACTCGAACTTTTGCCCCACTTTACTCTATGGAGAAAATGGTCAACCAGGGATTGAACCTGAAACCTTCTGCATGCAAAACAGAAATAGTAGCCATTAGACCACCGAAACCGTCTTTCTTGGTTCTAGTTAAACAGTTAATTCAGCGGAATGAGAGTCAAATTCAAATGAACGCAGTCAAGAAAGGAAGCTAACTCGCTTCGTCGTGTTGAAAGATACAGGCACATCTGGAACAAAACAATTAGCAAATGCTTTTATTTAATCTGCCCTGTAAAAATCATGCTACAATTCTACAGAGAATGTTGATAATTGATTGATCAGGTTTGCTTGAATTAAATTCACGAACGTTCAACGAAACGAGTCCGAAGTCAAATTTTCTTCATACCGCCACTACACGAGACAAGCCAATCAATCGAAGAATACTGTAAAACTCCGATAAAAATAAAACAAACATCCAATACAACGCAGATCAAGATTAAAATTTATGCAAATATACCATCGACGTCGTAGAATAGAAACCACGACACGAAGCCATCGGGGCAAAGCATTTTTATACCACATCGCGCCAGAAGAAGCTGCAATATCATCAATTCCAATGGAACTGTTCCATTAGCGACTACCTTCCAGCCGTGTCGAGTTGTCGTTTTTGCTCTACCACCACCATGCGTTCTTTGACTGTCCGTGAACTATGAGCAAACGGGACAATAAACACATTGTTTTTATCTTTTTCGCCAGCTGGAGTTTTGTGGGTGGAAGATGCAAACCAATAATGAGGCGTTCGTTGTTTCGATAGCTTTGTAAATTTTCGGAATACTTGGAACTCTCCGGTCGGTAGTGTTGGTGAGAAGATAAGAAGATGACGTCATTGACAAAATTTAATGCATTGAAGAGGTGCGAACACTTTGGACATCGAGGTGATTGATAGGATAAATCTAGATTGAACTACTTCGATCGGTCTTATCTAAGTTTTATCATAAAAAGGAATACATGGATGTTGAAAGAACAGAAACAACTAGCTTTTGTGACACATGCTTATGCATAATAGTGAATACTTTTTTTTATATATAGGGGATTCACTAAACAGCGTAAACCGATTAAACTGATTAAACGTCGCTATTACCAAGGTAATAGCATTTCCAATAAGCAGAAAATCATGGCTTACGCAGCAATTTAATCTGTTTGGTGAGTACCCCTATTATCTTTTTTGGTACCTCAACTCAATCAATTAAAAGATTCATTGACACTTAAACTGTGTATACACACTATCGTCTTAATTTGGTGAAATGAATCTAAGCTATTATTAATATTTACATTTAATTTTCTATAGGAATTATTATTTGTTTACAGGCTTTATTTTTCACTATCGTGTCAGTCAAACATTTTGTAACCAACCCTAACTCTAACCTAACTTAAACTAATTATATAACGAGCTAATCGTAGCAATAAAAGATTGCAACGATTTTTGATGAAAATTTCAAATTATTTTCTGTTCCAATGTTTCCATTTTGGAAATTTGATGCAACTCATTAGTGTTATACCACAGAGGCAATCTCAAAATCATTTAAAAAATATTAAGTTGAGTTTTGGAAGCTTTTGAAGAAATCTTTCAATTTTAAAAATAAGAAGAAAAAAATATCTAAACTTTTTTGCAATCTACTACAAATGACACGCAAACTTAGCCCCTTGGCTGGTAATGAATACTTGTACTGGTTTCCGAGTTACTTTATTTAAATCATATAGATTGAAGGAGGTGATGGGAACTATCATAAAACTAATATTAAGGAAATGTGGTTTTATAATGGTTTTCATAGCGTTCTTAATACTAATTGGTATTCAAATTGTTGCTTCGGATTAAGAAAACACGAGATTGCTTGATCTGTCTTAGGTAAAATAACTGATTTATCATCTGAGGATAAATGAAGTTGTCGTGTTCCCTCAAAATCCTGAAGCCAGAACTACCTAAGCCCATGAAATCATCATCAAATCCATCACACGCTGTACACTACAACATGATGCACTAATCCAACCAGAGACATGCACATCGTACATAGTGGTGCAAATAAATTAGATTCCATTTTACCACACACGTGCACGAGCGCATGGCTGTGAGCGATCGCTCACAAAACGTATCAAACAATGATGCTCTCCCTTATTTGATTGATGACGACGTTGATGGATTATAAAATGTCACCGACGCCGATCAGACAGAACAACATTGAGAATGAGATGGCGCCATGAGAGGTGGGAAAAAATGAAACACGAGCCTCTCAATTCTATGATCATAATCGTTAAGTGTCATTTTTTTATTCTTCCATACTTGCGGGTGTGCTGATTGCAAATACTGTGACCAGTCAGTGTGCACTAGTATCACGAGATCCACTCAAGCTATTGGGACAAATTTCCGATTGCCATTATTGTGTTGTTTGGGTTCGGTTTTATTGGCCTGCGGGAAGTCATAAATTTGCTGCTTTTTATCACCATAGGCGATTTGATATGGATCATATTTGATTAAGTGCTTTGGTGTTTAAGAGATTTTGAGAGGATTTTGGTGCACATTGAGTATCAATAACTGTTGAAGATAATGAATACCAAAACTTTTTTTGTCAAAATGAATCAAATAAATATTTTGTAGTGTGGACAGTGTAAGAAATTGCCTTGATGCCTATCATCAAAAGCTTCGTTTTAACCCTCGAGTGATCACTTATGAAAAATAAGATATTTCTATCTACCTTCCAGGTGGGATTAATCACACTAATGATACTTTCAAAGGGCTCTGACATAGGGTTTTTTTTTCTAATTCCCGTCTAGCTAGCAATGATCCTCGAGTTTATTCTTGCATCTTGCTCAATGTCTCATGGCCAGTTTGGTTTCAAAGACTAATTCATAAATTAGCTTTCATATCATGTAAAAAGGGGTCTCCAGTTAGCCTAGTGGTTAAGGCTATGGATCGCCAATCCGGAGACGGCGGGTTCGATTCCCGTTCCGGTCGGGAAAATTTTCTCGACTCCCTGGACATAATGTATTATTGTACTTGCCTCACAATATACAAATTCATGCAATGGCAGGCAAAGAAAGCCCTTCAATTAATAACTGTGGATGTGCTCAAAGAACACTAAGTTGAAGCGGGGCAGGCCTAGTCCCAGTGGGGACGTCGAGCCATAAAGAAGAAGAAGAAGATCATGTAAAAAGATATTGTAAAACAACTACCATTTCTTCAAATTAGCAATATTGAATAATTGTCCCTCAAGAATTTTATTCCCCGTTCTATTTAATTCACGTCACACCTTTTACGTGACACTATGGTAGATAGGATAATCAAAATATATGATTTGATTGTAGTTGTGTATTCTCAAAGTTCATCGACGCAATCCAAATCAAATCATGTATCCAAAGTCCAAAAAATCCACGCACACATTTGCTTGTATCCTGCCGAACCGAAGACAACTTGTTTTTTTTTTTTACATTTTACGGACCGGCGACGGGAAAGGAATGATTAATTTGAATAATTGAACTGCTTTTGTTGCATTTTGCAGCAGTGAAATCCAACTTTGAAGTTTCACATAGCTTTTGTGGGATGTGAATAGAAGGTTGGTTTAACAAGTAAATCTGGCGAATTGAAAATTGAACGGTGATGAAGAACAATTCGGCTAGCTGCTGCTTTGGAGCGATTGCCTTCGTCGTACGCAAAACGAGAAAAAAAAAATAACTAGTAAATAGAATGAAATTGAAACGTGAAATTTGCGTATCAATTAAATTGTCAGTGATATAGAGACTGCACAGACAAACAGATGTAACATCCTGTGATTCCCATTGAATACCGATTTAGCGATATATTTGAAAAAAAAAAATCGATGGTTGGCCAACTGACTACTCACATCGTTTTTGTTTGAGTTTGATGTTTGCCTACTACCGCCACCTAGTTGACGGTTGGCCAAACACAGTCATTGTTTTGGGTGAACTTGCTTCCGCGACTATGGTTTGAAACGAAAAATGTTCGAAGTGTTACGTCTGCTTATCTGTGAAGGCTACTTGGTGGTTATTGATAGTTAGTTGGCGATATTGACGCAGAATAAGTCATTGGCTGATAAGTTTTACAACAGTGGCGTAGCATAGTTGATATACATAGATAATCTCACTAGTAACAACGAACGCCATACCCTCCCTTCCAGTGAAGAGAATTACCAGACAAAAGAGACACAAAACAAGAGACAAAAAAGACGCGGCGATCACTCTTTATCCCAACTGGTAACAGATTATGACATGATCTCGATTTTTTTTGTTGCAGACAAAACGGAACCTGAATTTGTTGCGTACTTTTCAACTCGAGAATAATCAATTATTACCAACCCAAATCGAAACTTTTTGATGGTACATCTTCAGCAGCATTGCAGTGTTTACCGACTCGAAGTTACCGCCCGAAAATCACAATGCAAGCCTTTAAAATCTCTAAACTTGTGGTGCACGATCTTTGTCCTATTCTGTTCAAGTTGAAACAAACTTATCTCGCAGTGAGTAGAATGTCGCAACAAATTCAGGTTGCGACATTGTCATTATTGTTGCGCGATGGTTGAATTTTGATTCACTGGTTCCAGCAGATTTTGATCAAAACCGAAGACGTAAAAATGTAGTAGCAATCATTCCAAAGCACTTTGCCGTAGACTCCAAATATCTAGGATACATATCGAGAACACTAGTGCGTCGTATTGAAAGAAAACACTTATCTAGATCAGTTTTAGTAGATCTATCGAAGGCTTGTAAATGTAATACCAATAAATCGTAGACACTTCTTCAAAGACTCCCACCCTTCATGATGCATATCTAGAACACTACATAGTCATATCGAAGGATACAACCGATCTAGATCAGTTAAATTTGATCTAAATCGAAACCAAGGACGCATGAATGTAGTACCAACTAATCCAAAGGATTGTTCTGAAGACTCCAACCCTCTAGGATGCATATCGGGAATACTAGAGCATCGTATTAAAAGATAAAATTTATGTAGATCAGTTCCGCCAGATCTAGATCAGCAGTAGTAGCAATCATTCCAAAGCACTTTGCCGAAGACTTCAACCATCTAGGATGAATATCGCGAACACTAGAGCTTCGTATTGAAAGATAAAACTTATCTAGATCAGTTCAGCAGATCTAGATCAAAATCAAAGACATAAAAGTGTGACATCAATTAATCTAAACAACTTTTCTGAAGACCCTGTCATTCTAGGAAACTTAGCAAGAGCAGTGGAGAGCCGTAATTGATCGTAGGGCTCTACCCCATTTGGCATAATGCCATTTGGCATAATGGCCATTTGGCATAACAAATATTATGCACATTCTTACCAAGAAGGCTGTTCTTTGTGTTATGCCAAACAGCATTATGCCAAATAGCCATTATGCCAAATGACCATTATGCCAAATGGCATTATGCCAAACGGCGTTATGCCAAATGGGGTAGAGCCGATCGTAGCTAGGAATGTTCAAGATAGTTGCGAACATTTTGTATTACCGCTGCACTATGCCCACTTTATTCCTATCACGGTATTTGGAGTGTTAATTATGTATGGTGAACATTATGTTACCTAACTCCAGCGGCTTAGGGACAAAACGTCGAAACCAGAACGTCATATGCCAAAATGTTGATAATGAGTAATCTTAGTGAGTTCATTTACAGGAAACCAATTGCTTGTCGTGATTCATGCCTTCACACACATTTTTCTCCTTTTTTTAGTTTCTCAGTTTCTCACTGATAATTGTTCGCACCATCGTTAAAAAAAATCCGTTAGATCTATTCATACATTCTGATCCATCCTCTCCTCTCCTCTTCTTGGCGTAACGTCCTCACTGGGACAAAGCCTGCTTCTCAGCTTAGTGTTCTATGAGCACTTCCACAGTTATTAACTGAGAGCTTCCTCTGTCAATGACCATTTTGCATGTGTATATCGTGTGGCAGGCACGAAGATACTCTATGCCCAAGGAAGTCAAGGAAATTTCCTTTACGAAAAGATCCTGGACCGACCGGGAATCTAACCCGTCACCCTCAGCATGGTCATGCTGAATACCCGTGCGTTTACCGCCTCGGCTATATGGGCCCTCTCATTCTGATCCATCCGAAAAGCCAATGCCCTTTTCTTTCACATCAACGAACTCGTACTTCCCGTACTTTCTGGTTTTACTATAAATACCGATCAATATCCACCTTCAGTCTACATGTTCATTGTGACCATTCGAAGAGAGCCTCCCTAATAGCTCTGCCACACTATTGTGTTTTCTGTCAGCAAATTTGTTTTCCTGGAGATTGTACATGACTAGTACTGGCGCAGTTTTGTGCCGCGACCCATTGGGAGTTACATAAGACCTCCGCATATCATTCCGATCCATACATTATTGCGTTTTAACAATCACACTCTCTTCGTGCTTCTGGTTCTTCTTGCGCTAGAATCGTTTCTTGTCTGCTCTTGCGAACAATCATTGCACATTAATCTTCTCTTCCCAACTGATTAGTGTGTTCAGGGCTGTTATTAATCAAACATGTATAATAATAAAGACGCGGACACCGTCTTCAGCCAAAGGCTGCACAGACTGAATGAAACTTAACACTAGACAAGGGAAACACGGAGCATGAACCAGTGGATACGGAGAAGAAACTATTCTCAAGAAAAGTTTCATCGCCCGGAGCGGGAATCAAACCCTCACCTCACAGCATGGTGCGATACCCTAACCGCACGGCTACGAGGCTCCACAAATGTCTCAACTACTATTCATTTGAGTGAAATTTACACCACTTCGAATCAATCACGGATTAGAAAAACAAAAAAACATTGGCACATACAGACGTTTTGAGCTACGTTAAATGTTAAAACAACATACCTAGCAGTCAATCAAATATATTTCGCTACGCACTTTGCGAAAAACGAAAAACTATGGATCCCCATCGATTGCGTCATCGTTGTTTGTTGTTATTACCCCTTACCTGCCCCAAGGTCCAATCGATAAATAACATCACTCTTGTGTTGAGTCTTGCGTTGCAGCAGCAACCATTACGCCGCCAACGAACGATGCACGGCGGCGATACGTACCTCTATCTCTCTGGCTCTGTACTGTTGTTGTTGTTGTTGCTGCTGTATGTGGTGTGAAGGTATACAATGTGTGTAAAGTGCATGCGGCATTTCGCGTACCTCCAACCCGTCGTAAAGTGCCAGCAGCTGAGGAAGGGTTTGCAATTCCGGTGCTGCTGTGCGCGGAGGCCTTCGACAACAATATAGACATGCTTTTACACAGCCTAGTACCTACAGCCAACGGCTACGCTACAGTTTTCATAGTGCACAAAACGTTTTCCGAATACTATGGCGAGGTGAGGGTGGTCCGGTGCTCGCTTGTAAGTAAGACCAAGTCTTCTGCAACATATTTGCTACCACCACCACTACTGCTAGGACTAGACACCGGACTAGTATGTAGGTAGTAAGCAGAACAGGTGGTGTTGATGGAGTTGTTACATTATTTTCCCATCTCGGGTAGGTAGCGATCCACCACTTACCGGGACCAAAATGGACTAAAAGCATGTTTTCCCCCAACGAGCCATCATATCATCGAGTAAAATAGTTGTAGGTACGTTATTGTTGTAGCAAATTGTTACACTCGTGTATAGCATGAATTCACGGAGGAATTCGAGCTATTTGCTCGAGATGTTTTATCGTCTGGACGATTTGTTTGAAGCAACACTTGAGTTGCTCATGATAGCTGTGAAGTGGTTAGAACTGTACGTAAGTTTGTATGTTTGTTGAACAAAATCTAAACTGATTAAAACTTGTTAAAAAGTTTTGTGGAAATCCCTCGATGAATCCTTGTGAGGAATTCTTTGTATATTCCCACCAAATATGTATCAATTCCATTAATCTTTTTATCCCAAACATTGTCAATGTACAAGATTTCAATACTCAATTCAGTCTTTTGGTTCCTACAAACGATGTTTTCTAACTTAAGCAACCTTGAAGCTCCAAGAAGGTGGAAGATATTCCTCCTACAGAACACCACACAACAATGTAAATATATACGCAATTCCGTTTGAATGATTGATTTTCTTACTGCCACTCTTGGCAAGGACGATGTACACCATCGCACTGCGGGAAGAAGCGTCACACTTTATCGCCAATCAATCTACAACACGATGAATGCTATATCGGGGTATGCTGCTACAGCACGATTTACCTTGGGTTTTGTGCATTCTGCCTGGTTGATTGTGTAGAGATACAGGTATCTGGCACAGCTGTGTTTAGCAGAGGGCTGGCACCCATTGACGTATCTTACGAAAAAATCCATCTGCTGGTACCTGTCGGATTACAGCTCAGCTCAACTGTGTTTATCTTCTTCGTAACACAAATTTCTCTATATTGAATTGCGATTACTAAAGAAAGACGACTGAGCGCCAAATACGCCTTCCTCAAATCTACCACCTTCAAAATATGGCTCACCTTCATCCTCCTTCTTATACGAACCAAATTGATCAAAAATTTGTTTTTCTCACTTTCGTTTTGGTTTTTATTTTCTTCCTTTCCAGGTCGAAGCCGGTGATGTAATCGTGAAAGTTAATGGGACCGACGTCCACGGATTCACCACCAAAGACGGTAAGTATTAGGCAAGCAAACGCAACGTAGCCCGCATTATCAATATTTGAGGATCTCAACGCCGCCCGCTGTTGGAGCATGAAAAAGCTGAAAGAAATCTAAATTGATCCAAGGGATCAATTTAATGTCTGCTTGTTAATACGTTCTCAATCCATAATTAAATTATTAGATCATTGAATGAATTTTTCACCCACATTTACCTGAATATTCAAGTCTCAAAATCTGTGAATCATTTCCATCGCGTAACATTCGAGGCAACAATGTGACAATGTGCCATCTGGTATTTGATTCTGCAAACCTAAGCTTCTGTTCTCCACAAAAAGCGGCTCACAACAGCATCTAATCCCCATGTTAGATGCTGCTGATCGACGTCCGAGTGCCAGGAAGGAACCTAAGCTCAACTCACTATGGTCCTTTGAAAAGTAGGGGGTTAGTGACCAGCCCCACGAGCCATCCGTAAAAAACATTGTAACGGAAAATCAGCAACAGAATAATACGAACCGAGATCAACGGCAACGACCTCTCTCTCTTCTTGGCGTAACGTCTTCATCGGGACAAAGCCTGAATCTCAGCTTAGTGTTCTATGAGCACTTCCACAGTTATTAACAGTGTACGCAGAATATGCCACCGCAAGCGAAAAATAGGCAACAAAGAAGGCACAGCAACAACGCTTTGTTTTTTCGTTAGCAGATAATGACAAAATCGCTACCGAGTTTGTTCACAACAAAAACGGTAGGAATATTTGTCTCGTTCTATTCACATCGTGATTTTCGCATTGTTTTACTACTGAAACTCAATTCTGAGGTTTGCAAGAGTCTTATTTCGTCCAAATGCTTATGAATTCGATAATGTGGGTCGAAAATTTCAGCAGAAAAGCCGGAATATCAGCACACGCATGGTAAGCGATGTTTGTTTTATTGCTCTCATCGCCTGACATGCGTTTGTTGCGGAGCGCCTTTGTTACCAACATGCACCGCTTAGGACAAAGCGTTTGTTTTTCGGCGTGATCCGTTTTTCGTAGCCTGGTTATTAACTGAGAGCTTCCTCTGCCAATGACCATTAGGCCGTCCCTTATTTTGCAAAAATTGGAAATGTTATAAGTTCGTTAGTGGAAAATGGTCGTTTTAGCTAAAAAATGATCGTGTCAAAATTTGAAGTCCGTATCTCAAGGATAAGTGGTCCCTCAAAGGGCCTAAAGTTGTCAAAAATTGTATGGGACCAAAAAAACATGAATTTTTTTTTCGACGTAAAAATACGCTATTCTACTAAAACCGGTGATTTTAGGACCCTAATGGGCCAAAAATGTGCTTAGATTTGCGATATCTCTACTCGTTTTTGAGTTATTGAACAAAATAGGGTAAATTTCCTTTGGAATCTAAAAAAAATGGTCAAAAATGCTGATTTTTCAGTTGTTTTTTTGTCAATATCTTGGAAACAAGTAGAGATATCGCAAAACTAAGCACATTTTTGGCCCTTTAGGGTCCTAAAATCACCGGTTTTAGTGGAATAGCGTATTTATTTTGTCGAAAAAAATTTCATGTTTTTTTGGTCCCATACAATTTTTGACAACTTTAGGCCCCTTGAGGGACCACTAAGCCTTGAGATACGGACTTAAAATTTTGACACGATCATTTTTTAGCTAAAACGATCATTTTCCATTAACGAACTTATAACATTTCGAAATTTTGCAAAATAAGGGACGGCCTAATGACCATCTTGCATGCGTTTATCGTGTGGCAGGCACGAAGATACTCTATGCCCAATGAAGTCAAGGTAATTTCCTTTACGAAAAGATCCTGGACCGACCGGGAATCGAACCCGTCACCCTCAGCATGGTCATGCTGAATACCCGTGCGTCAACATAATAAACGTGCACAGCCCACACTCCGGAAGCACTGATGATGACAAGGACGCACTTTACGCGCAGCTCGAACGCGAGTATGATCGCTGTCCAAGCCACGACGTCAAGGTCATCATAGGAGATTTTAACGCTCAGGTAGGCCAGGAGGAGGAATTCAGACCGACGATTGGTAAGTAAGTTCAGCGTCCATCAACAAACGAACGAAAACGGCCTACGACTCTGATTTCGCCGCCTCCAAAAACATGGTCATACGTAGCACCTTTTTCCAACACAGTCTCTCTTATCCTTACACCTGAAGATCACCACAGCAGACGGAATCGCAAATCGACCATGTTCTGATTGACGGACGGCATTTCTCCGACATTATCGACGTCAGGACCTATCGTGGTGCCAACATCGACTCCGACCTCTATCTGGTGATCTGGTCAAACCGCGCCCAAAACTCTCCGTCATCAACCTACACGGTACCGGCGACCGCCACGGTACAACCTCCTAGAGCGACAACAACAACCGGATGTCGCCTCAACATACGCGCAGAATCTCGAGGCCGCGTTGCCAGACGAAGGCGAGCTCGACGAGGCCCCTCTAGAAGACTGCTGGAGTACACTGAAAGAAGCCGTCAACGACGTAGCCGAGAGCACCATCGGGTACGTGGAACGGAATCGACAGAACGAATGGTTCGATGAAGTGTGCAGAACGGTTTTGGAGGAGAAGAACGCAGCACGGGCGGTAATGCTGCAGCAAAGGACCCGACGGAGCGTGGAACGTTACAAAGAGAAGCGGAAACGACAGATCCGCCTCTTTCGGGAGAAAAAGTGTCGACTGGAAGAAGCAGAGTGCGAAGAAATGGAACTGCTGTGCCGTTCCCAAGAAACGCGGAAGTTCTATCAGAAGCTCAACACATCCCGCAACGGCTTCGTGCCGCGAGCCGAAATATGCAGGGGTAAAGACGGAGGCCTCTTGACGGACGGACGTGAGGTGATCGAAAGGTGGAAGCAGTACTTCGATCAGCACCTGAACGACGTGGAGAACGTAGGCACGGGAGCCCACGGCAATGGAGGAAACGACGACGCCAGTGCAGCGGAGGACGGAAATCAGCCAACTCCGGTGAGGAAAATTAAGGATACCATTCACCAGTTCAAAAACAACAAAGCAGCTGGTTTATAATGGTATCGCAGCTGAACTCATTCAGATGAGCCCAGAAATGTTGGCACCTGTCTGCACCGGTTTGTAGTCAGGATCTGGGAAACCGAACAGCTACCGGAGGAGTGGAAGGGAGGAGTAATCTGCCCCATTCACAAGAAAGGTCACCGTTTGGAACACGTGAGACCTTCTCCATTTTGAATACTGCCTACTAAGTGTCATCCCAGATCATCTTCCGTCGTTGTCACCTAAAACGAATGAGTTCGTGGGAAGTTATCAAGTCGGTTTCATCAACGGCCGGTCGACGACGGACCAGATCTTTACCGTACGGAAAATCCTTCAGAAATGCCGTGAACACCAGGTCCCAACGCATCACCTGTTCATCGACTTCAAAGCGGCATACGCCAGTATCGACCGCGCAGAGCTATGGAGAATCATGGAAGAAAACGGCTTTCCTGGGAAGCTGACTAGACTCATTAAAGCAACGATGGACGGTATGCAAAACTGCGTAAGGGTTTCGGGTGAACTATCAAGTTCATTCGAATCTCGCCGGGGACTGCGACAAGGTGATGGACTCTCATGCCTACTCTTCAACATCGCTCTGGAAGGAGTGATGCGACGAGCCGGGCTAAATAGCCGGGGAACGATTTTCACAAAATCTGGTCAATTTCTGTGCTTTGCGGACGGCATGGACATTATTGCCAGAACATTTGGAACGGTGGCAGAGCTGTACACCCGCCTGAAACGCGAAGCAGCAAAGGTCGGACTGGCGGCGAATGCCTCAAAAACAAAGTACATGCTGGTAGGCGGAACCGAACACGACCGGATCCGTCTGGGTAGTAATGTTACGATAGACGGGTATACTTTCGAGGTGGTGGAGGAATTCGTCTACCTCGGTTCCTTGCTAACGGCTGACAACAAAGTGAGTCGTGAAATTTGAAGGCGCATCATCAGTGGAAGTCGGGTCTATTAAGGGTTTCAGAAGAAACTGCGGTCGAAAAAGATTCACCCACGCACCAAATGCACCATGTACAAGACGCAAATAAGACCGGTGGTTCTCTACGGACACGAACATGGACCATACTCGAGGAGGACCTGCAAGCACTCGGAGTTTTCGAGCGACGCGTGCTAAGGACGATCTTCGGCGGTGTGCAGGAGAACGGTGTGTGGCGGAGAAGGATGGAGTACGTGCTCGTTGCACTCTACGGTGAACCCAGCATCCAGAAGGTGGCCAAAGCCGGAAGGATACGCTGGACAGGGTATGTTGCAAGAATGCCGGACAACAACCCTGCAAAGTTGGTGTTCGCGACAGTTCCGGTTGGCACAAGAAGGCGTGGAGCGCAGAGAGCACGATGAGCGGAGCTGGTGGAGCGTGAATCCGGAAATCTTTTCTTAAACGCTTCCTGAACGAAATTCCCTGATGCAATATCTGAAGTTATCTCAGGAGGAATTCTTGATGACATCCTTGTGATACCTTTGCAGGAATTGCTGAAATAATTTGCTGAGAAACTACTGGAGGAATTGTAAAAAATATTTTCTTGGAAAAAAATCAGAAGTAATTTCTAGAGAAATTAAAAATATATCCTGAACATTTCAGAAGGGTTCTTTGGAGGATTTTCTGAAGCAATCACTAGGAGAACTCCTGGGTATACCTCGGGAGAAATTCGTAGAGGCAATTTCTTGTACAATCTCCGATGCATTTTCTGAAGTAATGACTGAAAGAATTTGAGTAGAAAAACCAGCAGATTTTTTTGTAAAAAAAAATACTGAATGAATTACATTTTTTGAAGAAATCTCTTGATTAATACCTGAAAGAGCTGGAGAGTCCTCAGCAAGTATTCCTATAAGAATTTTTTGAACGATAAATTGAGGAATGCTCAAAACATAAATCTTAGAGTAGATAATGAGAGAATTCCTGAGAGCATCTCACATGATATTTTCTTATAGGATGATTCAGGAACAATTGAAAGAATCTCTGTAGACCGGTCAACGATCCGAATAAATCCTTAAAGGAATTTATGAATTGATCGCTCGAAACTTATGAGGAAGTCGCAAGAAAAAATCTTGTAAGAAATTCTTAAGTTAGATATGAAAGTATTATAGGTACATGTACGATATTTTAAGAAACTTCTTAAAAATCTCCCAGGAGGAGTTTTTGAAGAAAAACCTGAAGAAAGTCATGGACTAGTTCCTAGAAGATTTTTTGTGAGCAGTATCTTGAGAAACTGCTGAAGAAAACTCAAGCAAAATTCCTGGTGGAATTCCTGCAAGAAACCCTGGAGAAATTTTTGAAGAAATGCATAGACAGGAATGCATTCTAAAGGAGTAAAAATTGTGAAAATTGAGTGTTTTTTTACACTTTTACTTGAGAATTATCGCCAAGATTTGGAAAGTCATCCAAACAATATGCATACGGCGCATTATGGAAGTCATTTCTATGGGGGCGTGCCATTATAAAGGGCGCTGAAGTTTGAAGACCTTTAGTAATAAGTTCTGATTTTACCATGACAGCACTGGGAAACTCATGGAGGAATTCCCAGAGAGAACTCCTGGTGCAAATCCCAGAGGGAACTCCTAGAATAATCTCCTGAGGGAACTCTTGGAGACATTCCCAGTTGGAACTCCTGGAGGAATATTCAAAGGGAACTCCTGGAGGAATCTCCAAAGCAAATTCCTGGAGAAATCCTCACAGGGAACTTCTGGAGGAATCCCCAAGGGCACTGAAAGGAAACCCTCGAGGGAACTCCTTGAGAAATTCCCAGAGAGAACTCTTGGAGAACTCCGTAGATGAAGTTCCTGCAGGACCCACTTGAAGGGACCACTTGGAGGAGCCGTCAGAGGGATCGCCTGGATTACCCAGAGGGGACTCCTGGAAGAACCACCCGAAGGAATCTCCAGAGGGGATTCATGTGGAAATCCCCAGAGAGAATGCTTGGAGAAACAC
The DNA here is from genome assembly GCF_035046485.1 of Aedes albopictus. Taxonomy (NCBI): domain Eukaryota; kingdom Metazoa; phylum Arthropoda; class Insecta; order Diptera; family Culicidae; genus Aedes; species Aedes albopictus. The sequence goes on along the minus strand of NC_085136.1, from coordinate 120,011,786 downwards.
CCAGTGAAAAGTGTAGGAGAAACCGACAGAGGAAACTCCTAGAGAATCCTCAGAACGAACTCTTGGAGAAAACCTCAAAGGAAACTTCTAGAGAAATCCCCTCAGGAAACTCCTGGAGGAATCCCACGGGGGAACTCCTGGAACAATCCCCAGAGAGAACTCCTGGAGAAATCCTTACAGGACACTGTTGAAGAAATCTAAAAACAAACAACCAAAATGGCACTCCTGGAAAAAAAATTAAGAAGAAACTCCTGAAGGAATCCATAAGCGCCAATCCTAGGGAATCCTCATAAGGAACTTCTGAAGAAATATGGAGGAGTTTCTGGAGATCTCCTGGAAGATTTATTAGATAAACTTTCTGGAAAAACGCTCTGAACAAATTTCTGGTAGATCCACGAGGGGATCGTCTAGAGAAATTCACAAAAGGAGCCGCTAGCGGAATTCCCATGAAAAAAACTCTGCCTAATCCACAAAATGGATTCATGGAGAAATCCCAAGAGGGAATTCCTGACGGAATCTTTCGATAACATTCCTCGTAGGAATCTTCCCTAGGGAGAACTCCTGGAGGAATACCAAGAGTATCTGCTTCATCGTCAATGTTTATTCAAATACACAATTCACGATTATTTATTCCGTTTTTCTTTCTTTGCAGTGCTAAAATGCCTTCGGCTTTCAACGGATCCAGTTACGCTGGAGCTCAAAAGAGGTCAGTATCAAATAGTTTAATAGTTGTTTGAGAGAAAAAAAAACGCCGCCACAGGCACATCGACATCATAATAACCACCATCATCATCATTAGTGTAGTGCAAAATCTCCAAATCACGCAAAACGGAAAACAAAATCAACCATTCATGTGTGTTTGACCCTTCTTCCGATAGTTTATCATGTCCATGTTCGTGTATCTCTCGCATCGGCCGCTTTGGTAGATTAGTGCTAATTTTTACTGTTATTTTTGCGCTTAGTTACAATAAGCTCATGATGCCGAGAGTTGCCGAAACCAACCCAAGAACAACGCCGATTAGGTGTCGGAACAAACAGGTATGCCATTTATTGGTGCTCATTTTTGAACAAATTGACACAGAACGTTGAAGAAGGGGATTACTAGTTTTGTCTTCTGTTCTCAAATCCCACCATCATCATTCACATAGGTTTTAGAAGAGAGTGCGAGTGCGAGTTAGTCACGTTGTTCTAGCCAACTGTAGTGAATCAATCGTTCAATGATTTGTTCCGCCGGCAAACGGGGTTCAGGTTTCGTTTTCTCCTCTCTGTATACTTTCAGAATGCTTTGACTATTTGTAAACAATTAGAGATAGAGAGTGCGAGCTAAAAGTCAAAAGCAAGACAAGTTCACAGTTACAGCTTATCCCAAAAAGGGTCGTAAGTACCGTTGAATGAGGTTTTTTCGGAGTTGTTTTTGGTTTAATTCTAGTTGGTTTCTGTTCCTAGTTGAAATTAGAATTTAGTCAGTTCACAATGTTTCTGTAGTACTGTGTTCTATTTACCTAACCAGACGATTTAAACTTCACTGAACACTTACGCTACGCTATTCAAACAACTAACGCAAAGAGAAATATTCAAAGCTCAATAAGCAATCTTTGGAAAAATCCTGGAGAGTTTCGAGAAGGAATCTCTGCACCGAGCTCGTGAAGGAACTCCTGAGAAACTTCAAAGTAAATCTTTGGAGGAATCCCGGTGGAAGCCCAAGAGAAAACTCAATTTCAAATGAACCCCAGCAAGAATCTTTGGCAAGAATCCCTGGAATAGCTTCAGGAGAGATCCAGGAGTATCCTTAAAAAAAGACGAGCTTGGTGATCTAGTGGCTACCGCTTCTGATTCATAAGGTCCTGGGTTCAATCCCTGGTTTGTCCCTTTCCTCCTACTTTGTATCTTTTTATCTACTTTCTTCCCACTCTCTCTCCTACATATACTTCTTCTTCTTCTTCTTTATGGATCTACGTCCCCACTGGGACTTGGCCTGCCTCACTTCAACTTAGTGTTCTTTTGAGCACTTCCACAGTTATTAATTGAAGGGCTTTCTTTGCCTGCCATTGCATGAATTTGTATATTGTGAGGCAAGTACAATAATACAGCATGCCCAGGGAGTCGAGAAATTTTTCCCGACCGGAACGGGAATCGAACCCGTCGTCTCCGGATTGGCGATCCGTAACCTTAACCACTAGGCTAACTGGAGACCCTACATATACATCTCATGTACAGGGGATGGCCAAAATGTTTGGGATAGGCAACTTTTTTTTCTCTCACAAAAAAGTTCAACATGCTATAACTTTTCACAGAGTGCATAGAAAAATTCGGTTCACTGGTTTCCGAGATATGACAGTTCAAAAATAAGTTGTCTCAATAATAGTGTTTTACCCGAACGGTTCTTACTTCGCGAAAAATTGTTCAATCGAGCCCACATTTGTACCAAAGATGCACATATAATAGGCTGACAAACAGTCAAAATTTGAGATTTTTTGATGCACTCTATGAAAAGTTACAGCATGTTGACTTTTTTTGTTGGAGAAAAAATGTTGCCTATCCCAAACATTTTGGCCATCCCCTGTATATTCGTATGTTCGTAGCGATCGCTAGGACCAGAAACGGATTGAAAAAAAAGCTGTTTCCCTTCCTTCCAACTTTCACCACAGCACAGTGTCAATCTATCATATAACGCCTACAAGTTATGCAACCAAGCGAACTGTGCCGCTTCACAGTAATCTTCACACAATCTATCGCTTTACGCCTGACATCCTTGCACCAATGCATGATCCATGTGCTAAAAATAAACATTTCCCAGCAACACACCAACATCAGCATGACCTTGTTCAGGCGCAGAGGATTCAACGGCCTGATGTGGGCAAGCGATTGCAATCATCACTTCCCTCGCCTTTTCATTGGCCTGCAACCTGACGCAGCAGGCGCCATTGTCGCCTAAAAATACAAGACCACCAATGCTCACACACTGAAGATGCCTGTTCGTCCCAAGCAGCTATCTCATTGGTTCCTTGTGTGATTGTAGCTGATCTGGCGATATTGGAGTAGCAACTGCGTGCGGTCAATCAAGCTCAAGCTCAAGATCCAGGAGAATCTTTAAAAAAACCATGAAGAATGTCTAGAGAAATTTCGGGAGAAGAAACTCGTCGAATCTCTGGAGCAAATCCATTAGGACTAGGGATGTCAGGATGAATTCTAGGACAAATCCCTGAAAAAACTGGAGGAAGACTCCTTAGAACTATGTATGGAATTCCTTGAAGAAGTGAACGAGCTCGATGAGTAATCTTTGAAGAGACTCTAGAAAACATTATTCCTGGATAAACTCCAGGTGGAATCTTGGTGTAAAAAAACGCCTAAGACAATCTCTGGATCTCCTGGAGACACTCCAGAAGTAATCTTTGAAGGAAGTTCACGAAATATCTGCGAGGAGCTCAAAAAAAAACTCCTGAATGAGCTAACAGAAACATCGAGGGAAATCCCTGCATGAACGAACTCTAAGCACCTCTTGGAGTTTGATTATGTAAAAGTTATTGGGAGAGTTACTATGAAAATGATACTTCTTTAAGTTCAACAAATACAAACATTTAATGCACAACTCACTTTAAAACTGTTTTTCTTACGACAAATGACAAATTCAAGAATCGACGTGAACAAATCCGACCAAAACAAGTCGTCGTCACTGTGCCCAAAGCTTATCACCCGGAATCGGATTAGCTTTCGAAAATCTATTTGGCTGCCAAGTTTCGGCGAATGTACCGAACCGACGACTCGAAGCAACGACCACCACCTGCCGGTTGATGTTGTTTTGTTTATATGCTAGACGGTCGGTAGATATGTGCCGTGTCGTTCTCCTATCTCTTCGTACGGGGTGTATCCCCACATGAGCCGCACGGTTATCTTCCACCCACGCACGAATATTTTTAGGCTCCCTCATGGACAATTCCGTCGTATTTGAAAATTGACAAGATATGTGCTGTGCGATAACGGAGCAGAATTGGCATTGGACATTGAGCGAGTCCGGTTGTGTATGTGAGTGAAGAAACAAGAAAATTTTATTCAACGGTGACGATTTACCAAAAAAGGCTTCTTAATCTGCATGGTTCGGTGCTAAATGCTTCTTAATGCACTTCTTGATGAACTTTTCCTCGAATCTCGTGCAGTGTATCCTTCCAAGATATATTGCATTAAGTGATTAACCCAAGTCGTGCATTGGGATCATAATGACCCAGACAGGCACGCTGAGCGTTCACTACGTTAGCGGGGTGAAGTTGAGCTAATGCACCAAGAGGGTTAAGACTAATTACTGTCAATGCGCTTTTCAGTTTTCTCGCCACACCGGTTTCTTGGTGTTTCTTTTCAAAAATCTGAAAGCTTTTTCGGTCTACCACGCTTCGGAAGCCACAATTAGATTGTTAGAATCAGCATGGGGATGAACCTGCCTCGGGCTAAAACATACACATATCTCCATCAGTCAATACCTCAGCCTCACCATCACTAAGAATGCCTCTGTCTCTACCCGCAATCGTGTACTTCGTCTTAGTAGAGTTCATTGTCAAGCCTATCCTACCTCACTGCCTACGTCCTTAGAGGATCAAGTTCCATCTCTATTGCCCTACGATCGATGCCGATGAGATCGATATCGACCTCAAAACCAAGGATCATGTGCGACCATATGTGACTATAGTGCTGTTCCTTTGTACGCCAGATCTCCTAATCGGTCCTTCGAATGAAATGTTGAACAGTAAATATGAAATAGCATCACTCTGATTCAGTCCATCTACGATCACAAACGATATAGACGCTTTGTCTATGATCCGAACCTAAGATTATTGTGTTGACGGTTCTCTATCTCTCTTTGACGTTTCTTCTTTCTCATCTTTCTTCAAATGACATCTATGCTCCCTCTCGCAGCTTACTTCTCATCACTTACGCGATGATTATGTTCGCGATATGATAAGGGCAGGTCAGTGTTGCCAGAATATTCCTCGGTCCGTAACTGTTCGTATCCGGTTCAGGGTTACACTTGTATCTTTCGGTACTGGTACGCAGCTAACCTTGACGTATCCTTCCGTCGCCGGATCCAATAATCTCTCAACCCACTCCGCGTAGCTAACAGTTCTGGTTGCCACTCATCACGGCGTTCACCAGGTCACCTACTCGCAACGATCTAGACTCACCAAATTCCCAGATTGCTTCCATGTGGTAAGGAGCGGCAGAGGGATTAAATGTCTGCCTCGTTCTTGAATTCGTTAACTGGTCATGTATGCTTCCTATATTTTCTTGCGGGATCCTCGTAGATTACTCCCGTTTTCGAAGAAACGGGCAGGACCAAGCAGAACTGCTGGATCACTTCATGAGCCAATTCCAAATGCACTGCGTGTTTCATCATCTGTTCTATGCTCTGCATTCTAAAGTGACATCTAACGGTTTCAAATAGTCGACACCAACATGGCTGGAAGGACGGAAATTTGGTGTGATCTGCTGTACTGACGGCAATGTACACAGTACGACAACGATGCACCTAACATCAAAAACCCTAAATATTCCGGAAAACTTCATCCACGAGTAGTATCGTAGCCATAGCTGCCGAGTTTTTCACCGCCTGGCGGTAACGAATGCCTACCTTAGCGTGGTAGCTCTGAACAATCACCCTTATAATCCACCAGTGACCATCCGGCAGAATTACCGCGAAACGTAGATCGATCGGAAGAAGTTTAGCGCTCCTTAACTCGACCGTCCGGATCACCTAATACAGTTCATGACCAGCGCACACATCACTTCACCGCATACGAAGGCTCAAAATATGCAACTCAGATGTGATCTACCGACTGACGCGTTTGCAAAGGTATACAGCTGCACATTCTGTATCAACACTACCACAGAAATCGTCAACGTAATACTTCTTGACGATCGCTGCTACTACTGCTTCCGGATACTGCTGAGTGATCTGTTCGGCGTTCAAGTTCTTCACGTTCTTCGCTGAACTTCTCGTACTGCTACACTCATCTCTGAACTAACCACCAGAGATGTATGTGCTATCACAATTGATGTATCTGTTGGAAACCTCAACAGGAAATACGTCTATTGTTCTGTGTATTTACCACATGATGAACCATCCCCTACGGATGCTTTCAAACAAGTCATCGCATACTGCACTTCAAAAGGCCTTCCGCTAATTGTTGGCAGTGATGCTAATGCTCACCATATCATCTGGGGCAGCTCAGACATTAACTTGAGAGGCTCCAGTTTGATGGAGTACTTAAGTAGTACAGATCTTGCATTACTTAACATAGGCAACCGCCCAACCTTCATGGTATCTGTTAGAGAGGAAGTGTTAGATATAACGCTTTGCTCTAGCAGAATTAGTCACGAGCTGACCAATTGGCATGTGTCAGATGAAGAATCTTTATCTGACCATCGCTATATCTTTTTTGAACATTTAAATGTTACTTCGCAAACATTGCGTTTCAGGAATCCTCGGTCAACAAACTGGGATCTTTATACTGATTTGGTTGCAGCCAAATTTCATGGATATTCACCATCCATTGACACTCCAAGTGATTTAGATGATGCCGTTGATACTACAACGACCTTCATCATGGATGCTTTTGAAGAAGCATGCCCTCTACGGTCTGTGAAGATCACAAGAGGAACCCCTTGGTGGAACTCTGATCTGGCGAAACTCAGGAAACAATGTAGAAAGAGTTGGAACAGACGACGTTCGGCTGGTTCGGAGGCTTTCAGGTCGGCTCGCAAGGCCTACAGGAAAGCTCTCCGGTCTGCTGAACGATCCGGCTGGGAAAACCTTTGTACAAATGTTTCCAGCTTGAGTGAAGTCAGTCGGTTAAACAAAATCCTTGCGAAATCTAAGGATTTCCGGGTGAACGAACTTCGTTTGCCAAATGGCGATCTGACTTCCTCTGATGAGGAAGTTCTGGAATGCTTATTCAGCACACACTTCCCTGGATGTGTGGATATTACATCTTCGGATGATCCTGATGTCTTTTCTTGTAGTTATGATTCTTTAGCTTCGGCTCGGAGTATTGTAACTATAGAATCGATTGAGTGGGCTCTTAATAGCTTTGCTCCTTTCAAATCTCCTGGGGCAGATGGGATTTATCCTATTTTGCTTCAGAAGGGATTTGATTATTTCAAACATGTTTTGAAAAAACTACTTGTTTGCAGTTTTGCTACAGGGTGTATTCCCAAATCCTGGAGGGATATTACTGTAAAGTTTATTCCGAAAGTGGGTCGTGCGTCGTATGAAGAAGCAAAGAGTTTCAGACCTATCAGTTTGACCTCTTTTCTTCTGAAATGCTTAGAACGCATTGTGGATCATCACATCCGTGATGTTTATCTGGCCTACGTGCCTCTTCATGTGAACCAACATGCCTACCAATCTGGTAAGTCCACTGTGACTCTTTTACACAAGGTTGTTTACGATATCGAGAAAGCATTCGCTCAAAAGCAATCTTGTTTGGGTGTTTTCTTAGATATCGAGGGTGCCTTTGACAACGTGCCTTTCGATGCCATATTGGAAGCCGCACGGAGTCATGGTATATCTCCAATGATTTCCAATTGGATTCACCAAATGCTCAAAAACCGATATCTCTTCTCGACATTGCGTCTAGCAGGGATTAGGAAATTGAGTGTTTGTGGATGCCCCCAAGGGGGAGTCTTATCACCGCTTTTGTGGAATCTCGTAGCAGATACGCTATTGAGGCAACTCAATAATAGCGGTTTTCCTACTTATGGTTTTGCCGACGACTACCTAACATTGTTAGTTGGTATGTGCATCAGCACCCTTTTCGACCTGATGCAAAACGCCCTTCAGGTAGTTGAGGGTTGGTGTCGCCAATATGGCCTTTCGGTTAATCCGAGTAAAACATCTATTGTTCTTTTTACGGAAAGGCGAAACCGTAATGGCGTTCGACCTTTGCGTCTCTTTGATTCTGAAATCGATGTGACTGAACAGGTAAAGTACGTTGGAGTCATTCTTGATTCCAAGCTTTCCTGGACACCTCACATTGAGTTCAGAATCAAGAAAGCTTGTATGGCCTTCGGGCAATGCCGGCGTACTTTTGGTACAACTTGGGGTCTAAAACCCAAGTATATCAAATGGATTTACACAACTGTGGTTCGGCCAATATTGGCTTATGGATGTCTTGTGTGGTGGCAAAAGGGTGAAGTGAGAACGGTCCAATCAAAATTAGGCCATCTCCAAAGGATGTGCTTAATGGCGATGTCTGGAGCGTTCTCCTTAACTCCTACGGCAGCGCTAGAAGTTCTCTTTGACGTTGCCCCACTACACATTCATCTCAAACAAGAAGCCCTTTCTTGCACTTACCGGTTACGGGTACTCGGTCTACTAGAGGAAACTCCTGTGAACCGCACATCAACACACACCTCGTTGTTTCCACTTTTAGTGAATTGGGACAAAATTGTCCTTGCTCCAAGTGATCTTACAATTGCTTGTAATTTTCCATATAGGACATTTTCCACGAAATTCCCTTCCCGGGAAGAGTGAACATCTGGTTATCTGGAAAGAAGTATTTCAGACGGCATCGTATGTTACACTGATGGCTCCCTTCTCGAAGGTCGAGCAGGTGCTGGTGTTTATTCTCGTGAGCTAAGGCTGTATCAGTCTTACTCACTTGGTAGACACTGCACCGTTTTTCAGGCCGAAATCTTTGCTCTTATGTGCGGAGTGCAATCAGCACTTCAGCAGCACGTAATGGGCAAAGTAATATACTTCTGTTCAGATAGCCAGGCTGCTATTAAAGCACTTGCTTCGGCCAACTCCAGGTCGAAGATAGTTATCGCTTGTCGAACTCAAATCGAAGAGCTGAATTCAGCAAACGCTGTTCACCTTCTATGGGTACCTGGTCATTCTTCCATCGCGTGAAATGAATTGGCTGATGAGTTAGCTCGCTCTGGAGCATCACATGACTTCATTGGCCCTGAGCCAGCTATTCCGATATCGAAGTGTTGGATTATTTAAGCTTCAGATTCACACCTGGGCTGTCACTCAACACAGACAATATTGGAATAGTTTGGAGTCATGTCGTCAAACCAAATTGTATAGTGCTGAGCCATCTCTACGGGTGGCGAAGTATCTAACTAATATGTCTAAGCAGAATTGCAGCATGCTGGTCAAAGCATTGACTGGCCACTGCCGACTCAGCTATCACATGGCGAATATTCAGCAAGCTGATTCATTTGCCTGTGATAGCTGTGAATCCGATTATGGAACTTCGTATCATTTGATATGCAACTGTCCAGTTTTCGCGCAACTGCGTTTCCGAGTATTCGGTAAACACTTATTAAGTGAAACTGACTTCAGAAACCTGAATCTTCAGGATATTCTGTTGTTCTTAACCCGCTGTGGTAAAGAGCTATAGGCTCTCTTTCGCTTTATGCGTTATTACAGTGCCCTTTTCAGGGCGCTGTTTAAACCCATTGTGGTACGCTTGTGCGTTAGTACCCTCTTCCAGGGTATTTTTCCTATTTCCCTACCTGTCCCTATCCCCATCCAAATCCTTTTTCCTTCCTTTTCCCTCAGGTAGATGATGAAATAGGCTGTTATTTTGGCGATGGCACAAATGTCCCAAATGGAGGATAACGTGCCTCTGGAGCCGGCCTTCTGATACCTGATACCTAGTATCGTAGCCATAGCTGCCGAGTTTTTCACCGCCTGGCGGTAACGAATGCCTACCTTAGCGTGGTAGCTCTGAACAATCACCCTTATAATCCACCAGTGACCATCCGGCGGAATTACCGCGAAACGTAGATCGATCGGAAGAAGTTTAGCGCTCCTTAACTCGACCGTCCGGATCACCTAATACAGTTCATGACCAGCGCACACATCACTTCACAGCATACGAAGGCTCAAAATATGCAACTCAGATTTGATCTACCGACTGACGCGTTTGCAAAGGTATACAGTTGCACATTCTGTATCAACACTACCACAGAAATCGTCAACGTAATACTTCTTGACGATCGCTGCTACTACTGCTTCCGGATACTGCTGAGTGATCTGTTCGGCGTTCAAGTTCTTCACGTTCTGCGCTGAAATTCTCGTACTGGATGATCATGTGGATTCGAACGTCGCCACGTCCGTTAAATACACCTGTGAAGCTGGAGCCTCATCTTCGCTTGATCTAAAGAAAACTCTCTGTGTTTGCCTATCCTCCGTTCTGATGCGAATTTGGTGATACATTTCCTGTATATAGCCGCTATAGGTCTGCGGACGTTCTCAAAATTTGCAAATCACTCGAAGGAGTTGAACCAACCTGTCTGGGCCCTTGCCGTTGAGCATCGTCGACTTCCAAGACGTTCCGTTGCAGCGTCCCATACTAGGCGTACTTTGCCCGGCTTCCCGTGGATTGACCACGACGTTCAACGGTAGATACCATACAGTGGCCTGTGGTGTATCCGTCAGCTCTACGTCGGTTGCATTGTGGGCGTTCCCTTTCAACAGATAGTCCCCCATATGCAGACTAAAGTTTTTTTTTTCAGTTCTTGATTCATTACACGTCGTCATTACACATCGATTGTCTGGAAACTGCCTCTCGTCTGCACGCCATAGCACTCCCGTCTCGAAACGATCGCCTACGCATACCCACCACTTGGTAGTTGGTAGTCGCTTGTAGAATCTCCCGAGCCTGCTTCTTCTCCGTAGGCTCTGGCATGGCAAACAATGTAGTAGTTGTTACATCCAACACGTAATGCTCTCGCATCAGGTCGTGAAGTTCTTGATTGCTTACCGGAGTGACTGAGTAGAGGTTTAGGTGAGTGCTCACGTATAGCTTCCACCGTAGATCGTTCAGTCCATTTTCGATTACAGACTTGTTAATTTTTCAACTTGAGACTTCAGCCGCACGAAAAACCCTACCCTACCCTAACGGCGCATGTTAAATAGCGGAAACTTCTGCAATGATCTTCTTTTGACATCATCAGCTCGACACTGCGAGATTCGTTCTCAAGACGTTTGATGATGCCAATCAACGTAACTATTAGCGACGCAAGCGTTTCTTCAGCCTTAAGACCCTAGTGAAGTGGACGAGCCTTCGTCTAGGAATGTGGCGTATCGAAAAATCGCTGTACAGTTTGATTTCGCTTTCTGCAACTGTACGGTTTCTTCCACCCTGTGAAACAGAGTATGACGGTTTCATTGCAAGCTCCACATCAAACACCGGATCTTTGATGGACAGCGACTGCCTTTGCGCTTTTCCAGACAGACTCTCCACAGCTTCTCTGTGGTCCGTCTCTTTTCAGTAACCGGGAATTCCTCCAGGAGTTCCCCGCGAATTCCTCAAGGAGTGTTCTGGAAATTTCTCCAAGGATTCCCTAGGAAATCATCCGGAAATTCTCAGGTGCTTCCTCCAGGAAATCCCCGATAAAACTTCCAGGAGTGCCCCGGGAATGTCTCCAGAAGTTCCCAGTTAATTCCTAAGTTAAGTTCGCTGGGAGTTTACCCAGGAGTTCCCCGTGATTTCTTGTAGGAGTGCCCCGGGAATTCCTGCAGAAATTCTTTTGGAATTCCCCAATGAGTTTCCAAGAAATTCCTCCAGGAGTTTCCCAGGAACTCATCTAAAATTACCTCTGAAATTCCCGTGCAATTCTTCCAGAATTCCTGCAGAACTTCCCCGGAGGGATATCTGGAGGAATTTCCCGGAGGAATCCCCAAAGGAATTTCTGGAGCAATCACCAGAGGATCTTCTGTAGCAAATCTCCAGAAATTCCTTCTGAGCTTTCTCTAATAATTTCTCCGGAGATTCCTCCGGAAATTCCTCCGGAGATGCTCCAGGAATTCCTCCGGAGATTCCTCCAATAATTCCTCCGGAGATTCCTTCAGCGATTCCTCCGGGAATTCTTCTGGAGATTCCTCCAAGAATTTCCCCGGGGATTCCTCCGGAGATTCCCCCAAGAATTCCTCCGGAGATTACTTCAAGAATTCTTCCGAAGATTCCTGCAGTTATTTCTTCGGAGATTCCTCCAGGCATTCCTTCGAAGATTCCTCCAGAAATTCTTCCGGAGATTCCTCCAGTAATTTCTCCGCTGATTCCTCCAGGAATTGATTCGGAGATTCCTTCAGGAATTCCTCCGGTGATTCCTCCGGATATTCCTCCAGGAACTCCCCTAAAGATTCCTGCAGTAATTTCTTCGGAGATTCCTCCAGAAATTCCTTCGTAGTTTCCTTCAGGATTTCCCCCGGAGATTCCTCTGAGGAATTCCTGGAGGAATCCTCGGAGGAGTTTTTGGAAGAATCCTCGGAGGAATTCCTTGAAGAATTCCTGAAGAAATCTCCGGAGGAATTCCGGGAGGGATTTCTGTAGGAATCTCCGAAGAAACCCCGGGAGGAATTCCTGGAAGAATATCCGGAGGAATTTTTGGAGGCATTTCTGGAGGAATCTCCGGAAGGTTTTCCATGACAAATTTCCGAAAAAAAAACATGCTGCAGTAACCTCCGGAGGAATTTCTGAAGGAGTTATTGGAGAAATTTCAGGAGGAATTTCTGGAGAAATCTCCGGCGGAATACCTGGAGCAATCTCCGGAGGAATTTCTGGAGGAATTATTGGAGAAATCTCCCTGATGCTACTTCTGGTGTATTCTTAAAAAAATCCTGGAGAAAAACCAGAAGAAACTATAAGAGGAACCTATAAAGTTACTCCTAGAGGAGACTTAGAAGGAGCTTCTGGAGGAATCCCGGGAGAAGTTGTTGGAGGAAGGATTTCCCAGATAAATCGGATAAACAATTCCTGGAGAAATCCCAGAAGGAAATCTTTGAGGATTAATATAAAAAAACGCCCAAAGAAAACCTAGAGGGATCCCAAGTAGTTCTATTTTAGAAAAAAAAAAACTCCTGGGGAAATCTTAGAATGCATTCCTGTAGAAATCCTAGAAGGAACTCTTAGAATGATCCCGGAAGGAATCTCTGAATAAATATCTGAGTGAACCCTAAAAAAATACAAGAGAAATCCCGGAAATTATTGGAGGATGGTTCCCAAAAAAAAACTCCTGTTGAAATCGTAGCAAACACCTCTGGAGAAAACCCTGAAGGAACCCCTGGAAGATCCCATGCTATTAATGCCTGAAAAAAAAAACCATTAGTTCCTTCATGGAGGGTTTTTTGTAGAAATTCCAATGAAAATCTCAGAGACATTTTATAAGAATCCACGGCGAACTCCTGGTGGATGTTCCGATGGAACACCTGGAAGAATTTCAAGAGGATTTTCTGCGAAATCCCAGAGAAAAACCTTCGTACAGAATGTCTGAAGATTCATCAAAAAGAATCCTTCGAGGATCTTCATAAAATTTCCCGTGGAGGTTTGTCCCAGTATTTCTTCAAGAACTCCATGAAGTAATCGCCAGAGTCCCAGCAGAATGCCTTCCACCGTATTCCGAATCCCTAAATTTCAGAATTTACAATTAGTATCTATCCATAGTTCTCGCTGTAACCAATAAAAGTTCCCCCAGAATCCCAGCGCAATGTCTCTACTCATTATTTCCTTGGAAAGCTTCACAACCCTGTTGGAATCTCACTATCTGGACTTTCGCCAGAAGGCCACCCAAAAGTTATAAAATGAATCACTTTCCCCACTCGCGCGCGGAAAAGTACATTTCAATAAAATTTCCTGAGGAAACGATAGTCCAAATCGTAAACAACCTGGTGCCCTTTTCTTCACATCCTTCTAACAGCATCGTTTCGTTGAAATGCTGTCAGTTAAACAAATGTCAAAATTACTTACGCAAAAAAGGTGAAATTTTACTTGAGCGCTCTACTTGGCAACATGAAACTTAGCTTTAGCGTGGTGCTAACGGAGGTTGCCAACCGCGCGAGTAACGGATGGTTAAGGGGTTTCAGGCAGTTCTAAGAGGTTTTAGAAGTGTCCCAGGGAGTTTCAGAGCGTTACAAAGAATTTCGACGGGTTTCAGGGACGTTTTAGGTGGTTTCAGGAGCGTTTTAGGTGGTTTCAAGGGTGCTTCAGTGATTTTCAGAGGCGTTCCTGGAAGCTTTAGGAGAGTTCCAGAAAGTTTCAAGAAAGTTGCGAGTACATTTCAGAGGATTACAGAGGGTTTGAAGGGAACTACAGGGAGTTCTAGGGAGTTTAAGGGGTGTTTCGGAGTATTCCAGGAGTTTTCCAAATAAAGGTGTTTCAAGGGGTTGCAGGGGCGTTCTTGTGGATTTGAGCGGTTTTCAGGAGGTTTGAATGGGTTTCAGTCGCGTTCCAGCGGTTGCAAAGGGTTCAAGGGCATTGCAGAGAGTTTCATGGGGTTACAAGAAAGTTACAGAGAGTTTCAAGGGTTTTCAGGAGAGTTCCTGGGTACTCCAGAAAAGATTCGTAAACGATTATGGAGTTTTATGGCGTTTCAGAGGATTTCATGAAAATTACAGGGAGTTGTGAGGTGTTTCAGAGGGACTACAGGGAGTTTCATGGCAATTTTAGGGGGTTTCAGGGGTGTTCCAAAATCATCAAGAAGTTTCAGAGTGTTTGAGTGGGATTCGGAGGCACTCCCGGGAGTTTCAAGGGGATTCCGGTGTGTTCCAGAAGGTATCAGAGGAGTTACAGGGAATTTCAAGAGATTTCATACCTCCAGTAATTCCTCCAAAACCTCCAAGGAATTCCTTCATAAACTCCTCCAAAAGTTCCTTCAGAAATTCCTGCAGAAATACCACCAGGAATAACTCCTATAAAACAAAGAAAAATGTTTTGGTTCCAGGGATTCCTCCAGAAAATTTTCTAAAAAATTTCGTTAAATAATTTCTTTGGGACCCTTCATAAACCCCTCCAAGGGAGGAGGGTCCAGAGACTTTCTGGAAGAATTCTGGCAGAAATTTTAAGAGGATTATTTGGAGGAATACCTATAGGAATTCCTGGAGAAATTTCTGGAGGAGTTTCTGAAGAAACTTTTGGAGGGGTTTATGGAGGGTCTCAAAGGAATTACCGAAAGTTTTTTTTTTTAATTCTGGAGGAATTCCCGGAGAAGTTTCTGATTGTATTTCTGCAGGAATTCCTGAAGGAACTTTTGAAGTAGTTTATGAAGAAATTCCTTGATAAATTCCTGAAGGAGGTTTTGAAGGAATTACTGGAGATATTCCTGGGGGGAATTCCTCGAGGAAGGAGAAATTCCTCCAGAATTACCTCCAGGAATTCTTCCAGTGATTCATCCATAAAATCTAGAAATTTCTGCCAGAATTCCTCCAAGATTTCCACCCCTCCACGGATTTCTACAGAAAATTCTGAAGAAGCTTCTCCCGGAACTCTGCCAGGAATCCCTCGAGAGATTCCTCCAGGAACTTTTCCAGGAATTTCTAAAGGAATTCCTCCAGGTATTTATCCATGAATTTCTACAAAATTCTACAATTTTTTCCAGGAATTCCTTTTTTGGAGTTTCCTTCAAGAACTCCTTCAAGAAGCCTCAAATATTAATCCAGAAATTCCTCAATAAATTCCTCAAGGAGTTCCTCCCGTAATTTCTCTAGGAATTCTTACAGGGATTCATCCAGGAATTTCTCCAGGGATTTTTCCAGGTATTTCTCCAGAAAATCTTCTAGGAATTTCTGCCAGAATTCCTCTAGGGATTCCTCCAGAAATTCCTTCAATGATTCCTCCAGGAATTCATCCAGAAACCCTAAAGAACCCTAAAGACTTTTCTCCCGAAACTCATTCAAGATTTCCTTCAGGAATTCCTCGAGAAATTCCTACAGGGTTTCCTCAATGGATTCCTCCAGGATTTTTCCAGGAATTTCTTGAGGAATTCCTCCTAGGATTTACTCATTAATGTTTCCCGAAAATACTCAAAACATCCTCCAGATTTTCCTCCAGGAATTTCTTCAAGGATTTCACCGGAAAATCCTCTAGGAATTTCTTCCTGAGTGCCTCCATGGATTCATCCATGAACATCTTCATGGATTCCTCCAGGAATTCGTCCTGAGATTTTTCCAGGTATTTCTCCAGAAAATCCTCTAGAAATTTCTGCCAGAATTCCTCCCATATTTCCTCTAGTGATTCCTCCAAAACCCCAAAAGGAATTTCTCCCGGAACTCTCATAGGAATTCCTCGAGGAATTCCAACAGGGATTCCTTCATGGATTCCTCTAGTAATATCTCCAGGAATTTCTTCAGGAATTCCTCCGTTGATTCATCCATGATTTTTTCCAGAAATTCCTTAAAAAAATCGTACATATATCCTTCCAGGAATTCCTTCAGAAATTCCTCAAGGAGTTCCTCAAGGAAACCTCAAATATTTTTCCAGAAATTCTTCAAAGAATGCCTTCAGAAATTTCTCCAGTAGTTCCTCCAGAAATTGTTCAAGGGATTCCTCAAAAAATTCCTCCTGAATTCCTTCAGTAATTTCCCTAGAAATACTTCCAGGAATTTCCCGGAAGTCTTCCAGGAAATTCTCTTGGAATTTCTCGAAAAATTCCTCTAGGCATTCCACCGGGAATTTCTCTAGGATTTTTTTTTCAGGAATTTTTTCAGGATTCCTCCATGGATTTATCCATGAACATCTTCAAAAATTCCTCATCAATTCCTCCAGAAATTCATCCATTCTTTTAGAATCGAAAAGTGATCATTCCTTTGGAAGATTCCAAGGTCCCCAGAACCTGTGCCGAGGTGATCGGGTGACCAGAGTCGATCAAAACCATTTTTCTTTGTAAAAAAAAGACATTTACACCGTCTTCGACCAGAGGCCGCATAGATTGAACATTACTAACATTAGACAACGGATATATAACACCCAGTGGCCCAGTGAAGAATTTTTCGTTTGACGAAAAGTTTTCCCCGGCTGGAGCAGAAATCGAATCCACACTTCGAGGCTTACGAGATACCCAAACAACTGACGCTGCTAACCGCTCGGCCACGAAGCCCACAACAGTTTTTCTTTGTTTTACTGGATTACGCGCGGCATTCTGCGAAATTTGAAGTGTCGCATGATGGGATTCATTTAGAATCGAAAAATGGCCATTTCTACCGGAGATTCCAAGGTTCCCAGAACCTGTTCCGAGGTCACCGGGTGACCAGAATCGATCAAAATCATTTTTCTTTGGTTTATTGGATTACGCGTGGCATTCTACGAAATAAAAACTGTCGCATGATGGGATTTATTTGGAATTGAAAAATGGCCATTTCTACCGGAGATTCTAAGGTCCCCAGAACTTGTTCCGAGGTTACCGGGTGACCAGAATGGATCAAAATCATTTTTCTTC
The DNA here is from genome assembly GCF_035046485.1 of Aedes albopictus. Classification (NCBI taxonomy): domain Eukaryota; kingdom Metazoa; phylum Arthropoda; class Insecta; order Diptera; family Culicidae; genus Aedes; species Aedes albopictus. Next base: position 119,994,575 of record NC_085136.1, on the reverse strand, counting down.
GTTTTACTGGATTACGCGCGGCATCCTGCAAAATTTGAGGTGTCGCATGATGGGATTCATTTAGAATCGAAAAATGGCCATTTCTACCGTAGCTCCAAGGTCACCAGAACCTGTTCCGAGGTCACCGGATGACTGGGTGACCTAATCAGGTCCGAAATTACATGTATAGAATAATCTGTCACTAACAACGACAATAACATGCTGTTTTCCAGTCGAAATCATGATCATATGGTAATATTATGCCACACTTCGATTCGCCCTGCAGAAAAGGGGGGAGGTCATAGGGGGATGCCAGCCAAATCATTATGAAGATACACTCTTCCCCGTGATGATAATTCAAACCGAATGCAATTTGGTGCCCTAGTTTCGGAGAACGAGCCATTTGAAGTCCGAAAGAATCGTCCCGGGCGGTTAAGGGGACCCGAGAGCACCGTCGGGTACATGGAACAAAGTCGATGGAAAGACTATTGATTCGACAAAAACTGTAGAATGATTTTGGAAGAGAACAACGCAAAACGAACGTTCATGCTGCAGCATGAGACCCGGCAGAAAGTGAAGCGTTACAAACGGAAGCTGAATCAGCAGACTTACCTCTGTTTAGAAACGTCGTTTGGAAGAAACGTAGTGTGAGGATATGGAAATGCTGTACCGTTTTGGCGTTCTTATGAATCACAGAAGTTCACGCATCTCGATATGACTTCGTGTCGCGAGCCGAGATGTACTGGTATAAGGACGGGAGTCTCTTGACGGACCAACGTGAGGTGATCGAAAGGTGGAAGTAACACTTCGATGAACGCCTGAATAGTAAAGAGCTACAAAAAACAACCGAGGCAAAGACGTTAGCAAGATAGGGAAGATATCTAAAATTACACAAAGCGTGATCCACTACTTCTTACGTTCTAAAATGGACAACTCTCGTAAATTCCTAAATTAACGCATCTAGATTTTATTTTCTTGATTTTTTTTTCCTTCAAATGAAAAGTATACAAATACGCTATAATTAATTCCTTCATTCACTAGATTTTTGCACCTTTGAGGTTTACAACATAGATCTTTCAAAATGTGCTACCTTGGAAATCGAGAAAGTAGCAAATTCGTTGACCAATACTGTACCTATCCAAAATTATGTTGGACATCGCTTTTCACCATACATATCTCACTCGCACTAGCAACTTTTGTTTCAAATGGCTTATTCCTCGCCAATGTAGAGACGAATGGCTTATCTGAGAAGCACTTTTCAACGTAGTTGCGCTGCTATCAGTCATTCTAATTGCCGCACATACATACAAAATGCACAGCAGCATGTAATGACCTAGCCCATAAATATACACTAGCTAGCTAGAACATGTCACAGTTCTTTTTTATCTCAAATTGTTTTGCTCGTTTGTCGGATATGGTGGAAACTAGTCGTGTTTTGTGCTATTAACGCATCCTTCAAAATTCATTTTTTTCGAAATGGATCTCCAAAGTAACAGAACCAGTTTCGTTCTGGCTGATTCGGATGGTTTCTCTAATTTAGAAGGTAGTCGTTACTTTAGTATTGTTTATCCAAAAAATTAGTCATTCCAGTATTTAAGCTAATTTTTGTCATCGTTTCTACTATTTCCAGATCCCAAAATCAAAGCACACGTTCGCAAGTACTTGGCTTCCATCAGCAACCAGCACCCGCACTCGGACGGTCACCTGTCGCAAGGCTCGAACCCCTCGTCGCCAACTCACCACCGCCACTCGCCAGCTTCCCCTCTGTCCGAACGGGGTCCCAGTCGGATTCAGCCACCGTCGATAACGACCAGCGGTGGCACACCGGGCCGGTACGGCCATCGGGTCAGTTCGTCCGATCCGTCATGCCGGCCCTCGCGGATACCACAGGCCGTACTGGCGAAAAACTCCTGGAGTGCACCGCAGTCCCCGCACGGAATCAAACCACCCCGGCCGTCGCTGATACCGACCGTTGTTAACGGAGCGACGCCACACCAGCAGCAGCATCATCAGTATTCGACAACGAACAACTCGTCTTCGCCGTTCTTCCGGCAGGAACACCCCCAGCAGAACCCATTCCAGCAGCAGCAAGTACCAAAAAAAGGCTTCGAGGCGTACATGATGACCGGTGATCTGATACTGAATCTCTCACGTACGCCACAGAGTTCAGGGATACTGCCACAAGCCAAGAAGGTATGTTGGACGATGTGTTGATCCTTAAGACTATTATCTTCATAAAATTGCGATAAATTGTTTCGTTACAAATGCGTTTGATCCAAAAATTCAATGACAACTTTTCCGCATCTTTCTTGCAGATCGACAGTTTACGGGACTCGCCGAGCCATCGGGCCAGCACGAAGCGGAAAAACGGTGCTATCGCTCCCCATGCCAAGTGCGACTCGTCGCCATCGTCACCCAGTAGCAGCAGCAATAGCTATTCGGAGCACATCGACAACAACAGCAGCAGCAACAACAGCAAACAGCAGCGTACTTTGCCAAAGGAACATTCTTCTTCGCTGAAGAAGAGCCGAAGTCAACAGCAACGGGGGGAGGAGGAGGAGGAGGAGGAACAAGAACACGATCATAACGATCAGAACACGGGTAGTTCAATCGAGTCGATAGTGAACAGCAGTAGTAAAAAGCTGAGCGGTAGCGCAGGTAGCAATCACAACAACAACCACAATAACAATCGGTTTGCGGAAGAGGACGAACGTGCACTGGTGAATTCATCATCGAAACATAGTAGTAGTGAAGCAGCGGCTGGAGGTAATACCGGACGGACAATCGGTAGCAATACCAACAGCGCAGGAAGTAGTGTGGACGCAGCGGACGAGGACGAGAACGCTGACGATCTGATCGATCTGAGAAGCGCACGAACAAACACTAGTGGCTGTGTGTCGTCTTCGTTGCTCGGGGAACGGAACTCGGCCAGGCGAGACGTCCGCCCCGCCGGAGCCCAGGACGGCAGTAATCTGAGTGTCACTGTTCAGCCGGGAAATTCCGTTGGAAGCGACAGCAGTAGCGCGGCGGCAACCAACGGTGACCTACGCCATTATCACTCCAAGGAGCGTAGTAAATCTTCCTCATCGGCAGCTTCCTCTGGGGGCGGTGGAACCACAGTGAAAAGTGATAGTTCCCCGGAAATGAGCTATTCTGTGCCAACGTCGCCGACGTCGCTGTCGGCGGCTCCGATCCTCGAGGGCTATGCGTCCTCGCTAAAGAAAAGGGATTTACTACTAGCAAACTCAGTGCCGACTAGTCCGGAATCCGGAGCGCAAGAAATCGTTCGTCGTAGCAGTAGCGGTAATCATCATCATCAACCTCATCACCATCATCATCACCATCACCACCAGCACCAGCAGTTCCACCATCACAGCAGTAGTAACAATCAATCGTCCAACAGTGGCGGTCCCGCTGTTGGTCATAGTTCCAGTCTCATGAGTGCCAGTATCAGCGCGGGTGGCGGTGGAGGAAGTGGCGGAAGTGCAGGAGGTGGTGGTGGTGGCGGGGTTGTCCGCAAGTGCGATGCTGCCGGATTCCGAACCAGTCGGTCCGAGGATCACCTGCAGCAGACGCAGCGGGATGGCGGAATCGGAGCGTTGGTGCCCATCGAAATCGACGAGGACGTGAACAGTTCGCTGAATACGCTACTCGATACGCGGCACGACTCGGAGGAATCGCAGGTGAGTTTTCTGTTTCGTACTTTTATTTACGTTAGCGGGTCACGCCCGAATTATCTCACTATCAATATTTTTAAAGGAATTTGAATGTATATTCAAGTTTCAAAAACACCCATTCAATTTCGCGAAAGTATTGGGAGACTACAATTGTGGCGAATCAATCATTAAGTATTTTCCCATACGTAATACGTAATCGGGACTATATCTAACAATCCTACCTGTCCTCTATTTAATGGTATTCATTGAGGAATCTGTGCAAAAGATCCGGGATGAATCTCTGGAATAATCCCTAGATGATTTCCAGAAAAAAATCATAGGAGAAATCTCGAGGAAAATCCCTGTAGAGATCCTGGGAGGAATTCCTGCAGGTATCCTGGGAGAAATTCTGGAAGAAATCCCGAGAGGAATCCTTAAAGGAATCCCGTGAGAAATTTTACAAGAATTCCCAATTAGAATCTCTGAAGAAATCTCGGAAGGAACATGAGGGATAAACGAAGGAATGTCTGAAGAAATCTTGGGAAAAATCCTGGAAACGGTGAATCTAACAGTTCCACAAGTACAAATTTTGAAAATTTATGAACAAGCTTAATGAGTGTAAACAACTTTGAAAGTAGGTTTGGTAGATTTGGTTTGTCGATCCTTTTTGTCTCTGATCATAAACTTGCCGAAATAACTGATTTTTGGATCGTAGAACAGGCGAAAAATGAAGTTATGAGGCTCCACTGCCCGGAAAGAATTCTTGAAGAAGTCCCGAAAACAATTACCCAGGAGAAATTTCGGAGGGAATCCCGAGAAGAAACCTCTGGAATAATCCTGGAAGAAGTTTCTGAAGGAATCTCTGGACAAATTGCTGGAAGAATTCTTGGAGTAGTCTCGTGAGAAGTCTTGAAACGAAACCCTAGAGGAATACCAAGAGTAAACCCGAAGAATCACTGGAGGAGTCTCTTGTGGAACTCCAGGAAGAATATCGAAAGGACTCACTCGGTGCAATCTCGGGATAAACTTCTAATGAAATTCCGGGGGGAATTACTGACGGAATCATGTTAAAAAAAACTTGGCTGAATCTCGGAAGGAATGCTATGCAATTGCAATTGCAAAACAAATCCTGGTAGAAATCGCTGAAGAATTTCCCTGGACACATCCTGAAGTACCGGGAAATTCTCAAAAGAAAACCCGCGAAGAATCTTTGGATAAATCCCGGGAGGGTTCTCTGCGAAAATCACGGAAGGAATTCTCAGAGGAAACCCTGACGGAATTTCGGGTGGCATTTTTTATTTTATTCCGGCGGGAATTGTGGAAGGGAGAAATCTCTGGGTTGAATCTCAGGAGGTGAATCTTGAGAGGAATTCTGGAAGGGATCTCTATAGGAGTTCTGATAGATTGGAAGCTCTGGAAAATTCCGGCCAGTATTCACAACTGCGGGCAACTGTTCTCATTCTTTCAAAGCCGGGATGTCCCTTGTGCAGCTTTTGGAGAACTTTCTTCTGGTATTTCGACGGGATGACCAACCTCTCACCGTGAGGCAGTCCAATATGACTGACAAACCGTCTTTTCAAAGGAAGAACTGCTAACTTCTCGCAGGACTAGATCTGCATTGGACTCTTCTTGAAGAGCTCCCCATCCGAGCGCCTGTGGTTGCTGATGAACCTTGCAAAACTGTCGGTTGAAACATACTGAATAGATGGACGGTTAACGCCCAGCGCTGTGGCCCATTGGCGGTATCAACGGGAATTCCCTCTTTCGATCCGAATACGGTCGGTTTCTAGCGTGAAATACTGATCAAACATGGGATTGTAGTGCGTCAGCATCAGCGGAGACATCGAAAGCTCCTGGAATCGATCGAGCGAGTTTTGGCAAGCCGTGTTCCAATGTCATTTGGTTCCAGCTTCAAGGATTTTGTCCATAAGGTATTGCAACTTTCATATCTCTAGAATGTCTCAAAATTCGACCGGGGATAGAAGGCCTTGAGGTGGCGGCATGTAATCATTGGCAGAGGGATCTCTCAGATAATAATTCGCACCAGCGTTTCAAAAGGGCGTAACTGCATTTGCAACCAATGCCTTTTCTGTAGCTGTGGTTGGTATTTCATTTTCTCACACAAAACACATTAAATTAAACGAAAGAGGAGAATTTTACCTTCCTATTTATACTAGTGGATTGCTCGGGAGGGTGCACATCTTTGGAAGAAGGCAGTGATTGCAAAAGCAGATATGGCCGAAGTACCGACATTCCGACATCTTCGGGATAAATAAAATCAGGTAACGGCTACGAATACTGTTCGGACAAGAAGACGTCGTTTGAACCGGATGAAAAACTGGCATGGATCCGTACTCTTCCGTCAGGCTTCCGAACGACCACTATAGATGCAGCCCAGTCCGAGAAGTCTACTGGCTTCAAGACCCGCAGACTATAGTCCTTTGTACCTTATTCTCCCATTCATTAAACATGTCTCGTAACATTATCGAAGAGTCCGCTTCCCCTCGTCTTACTACCCCTTCCAACCTCAACTGGGGTTAATCCACAAGAATTCTGGTGAAATTATCTGAAGGCATCCAGACTCAGGAAAAATCCCAAGATATATCCTCGGAGAAAGATCGGAAGAAACCATGGGAGGAATTCTTCCAAGAATTCCGGAAGAAATTCCTGAAGGAAACCCAGAAAAAGCAGGACGAGTCCTGGGAGAAACCCTGAAAAGAATCCAGGAAGGAATCCTTGGAAATGTCCCAGACGAGTCACGGCAGGAATCTCTGAAGGAAATTCCGGAAGCAACTTATGAAAGAATACTACAAGAACTCCTAAAAAAATCCCGAAAAGAATCCCAGGATAAATTCAGCTAGGAATCCCGAAAAAAAACATGCGGAAATCCCTAAAGAATTCCCGAGAGGATTCCTGGAGAAATCCAGAAGAAACTTCAACAAAATCCCTGACAGAATATGGGTAAAATTCTTTGAAATAATGTCGGAAAGAATCCCAGGAATAATCCTCAAAGGAATCTTTTAATGATTCTTGGGAGGAAAACCCGAAAGAATAAATAAAAGAAAATCGGGTTAAGTACGGTTCCTTTGAATTCCACTAAGAATTTGCATCCTTTGACAGATACGTATTTCGACCTCAACTGTAAGGTCGTCTTCAGTGTCTTGTACTTGACTCGACTCACAAGACACTGAAGACGACCTTACAGTTGAGGTCGAAATACGTATCTGTCAAAGGATGCAAATTCTTAGTGGAATTCAAAGGAACCGTACTTAACCCGATTTTCTTTTATTTACAGATATTCCCCTAACAAGCCCAGGTTAATCATCACCCGAAAGAATGTTGAAAGAGGGGGAAAATCACTTACGAAATTCCGCGAAGAACCTCTTGAAAGGATCCCTGAATGAATCTCAGGAGACCCCTGGAAAAAATCAATGAAGAAATCCCGAAATCAATTCGGCACCAACATTTCAAAAGGGCGTAACTGCTTTTGCAACCAATGCCTTCTCACAGAGCTGTGGGTCGTATTTCATTCATCTCACGCAATTCACATCCATTAATCGAAAGAGGAGGATTTTATCTTTCTATTTGTGCTAGTGGATTGCTCGAGAGGGATGGGATACGCTCCAAAGCTTTGTGAGAAGGCATTGGTTGTAAATGCAGTTACGCCCTTTTGAAATGTTGGTGCCGAATTATGGAATTCCTGAAAAAATCCCGGAAGAAATCGGGAGTAATTCCACATGAAATTTCACAACAATAAAAAACATCATGGAGAAACCCTTGTCAGAAAGCTGGAGGAATCCTTGTCAAAATCCTGGAGAAATCCCTGACGGATCTCCAATAGAACTCTGAGAGGAATCCATGAAGGAAACCTTGAAGAATTCCCGAAATTATTTCGTCTTCTTCTTCTTATTCTTCTTTTTGGCTCGATGTTCTCACTGGAACTTGGCCAGTCTCTCTTCAACTTAGTGTTCTTTGATCACTTCCACAGTTATTAATTGAAGAGCTTTTTTTGCCTGCCAATGCATGAATTTGTAAATTGTGAGGCAAGGACAATTATACACTATGCCCAGGAAGTCGAGAAAATTTTCCCGACCGGAACGGGAATCGAACCCGCCGTCTCCGGATTAGCGATCCATAGTCTTAACCACTACGCTAAATGGAAACCCAAAGGATTTCTAGAGAAAGCATTAAAAGAATATCAGCACGATTTGCAGGAGAAATCTCCGAAGAAAGCTACGAAGGAATCCTCAAGTGCTAGTCGGGAGGAATACTTAAAAAAATACCGGAAACAATCCTGGGAGAAATCGATAAAAGAATTCCAGGAAAAACAATGGGAAAATCCCGGGAAAAGCCTCTCTATAAGAATTCCGGAAAAAACTCCTCAAAATTATCGCTGTATGAATCTCGGAAGAAAACTATAAAGAAAACCTGAAAAAAAATCAATAAAGAAATCCTGGAAATCCTGAAGGAATCCTGAAAGAAAATGCAGGAAGAATCCTAGAATTGCAGAAAGAATTGCTGGAGGAATCTCTAAAGAAATGCCAGGATAAATCTCTGAATAATTCTAGAAAGAATCCTGAAAGGAATCCTGGGGTAAATCGCTAGAAGAATTCCGAAAGAAATCCATAAAATAATCTAGGGAGGAATCAATGAAGACATTTTGGAAGGAATTCCTGGCGGAATCCTTGAAGAAATTGTTGACGGAAATCCTGGAGAAATTCTGAAATGAATCCCGGAATCTCTGAAGGAATCCATAAAAAAATCCTGAGAGGCATATCCAATGATTTCTAAATGAATCTCAAGAAAAATACTCGAAAAAATGTCGGAAGAAGTCAAGGAATAAATCCCGAAAAGAATACCGAGAGAAATCAATGAAGGAATGTCGGAAGAAATCTCGGGAAAATCACTAAAGAAATCCCGTGAGCATCTTATAAAAGATTCAGTATAAATTCTGGGAAACTAGGGTGGGGCTAATTTCAAAAAATCTCTCCGATATATGATTTCCCAAGTGGAAAGTGATCTACTAGTCGAAATAAGTGAGCTGTACAAAAATGAGCGATTTCGGTTGATATTTAGGGGTGGCGCAAAGGGTTCAAATTTTTGGGTAAAATTTTTACTAGAGAAAACTTTCAAAAAACATTTCAAATTTAGTTTTCAAACCTAATTTTCTAAGCTAAATCGGTTATTCTAGAACCCAATTGGGCCAAATTTGTGCTCAAAATTGCGATATCTCTACTGGTTTCTGAGATGTTTTTCAGTATGGGTTGGATACACAGCTAATCGCGTTCGGTAATTTTACCGAAATTTCAACCGCTGAGCGTTTGGTAATGGATTTTAACGAAATTCTTTAAAAAATTAACGATTTTCGGTAAAATGTTATCGTTTATCTGTCAAACTCTAACGAACTTCGGTAAAAGTTGCTACCTTTACCGATTTTTTCCTGTAAATAAACTTAACGATTGAGATTTCGGTAAAGCATTACCGAAGTCGGTGATTTTTTCTAACTGTGTACCAAATTATGACATTTTTTTTCAAATATCTCGGAAACCAGTGGAGATATCGCAATTTTGAGCATAAATTTGGCCCAATTGGGTTCTAGAATCACCGATTTAGTCTAGAAAAATTAGGTTTGAAAATTATATTTGAAATGTTTTTTGAAAGTTTGTTCTAGCAAAAATTTCACTTGAACCCTTTGCGCCACCCCTAAATATCAACACCGGAATTGCTCATTTTTGTACAGCTCACTTATTTCGACTAGTAGATCATTTTCCCCTTGGGAAACCATATATCCGAGAGATTTTTTGAAATTAGCCCCACCCTACTGGGAAACCCAGAAAAATCAATGAAGCAAACCCGGGAAGTAAAAACGAAGGAATCCTGTGAGGAATTCGGGAACGAAAGCCTGGGAGAAATCCCTAAAGGAATTCTGGTAGAAAATTTAGGACGAATTCTAGATGCAATCTTATTTGTGGAAACAAATCTCGGTAGGAATCTCATGCAAAATCCCTAACCCGACGTCTCCACTAGACAGAAATGTCTTGCCATTTTGCTGGACAGATGTGTCATGACAGAAATGTTATCTCGTTGTTTGCATGGAAAGCAGCGGTGTTGATCATTTCTGTTACGTTTTCTCTTTCTGGCAGCAAAATGGCAAGACATTTCAGACTAATGGAGACGTGAGGTAAAGCAATCCTCGGAGAAATCAATGAAAGAATCCCGGGTAGAATTCATAGCGGAATTTCAGACACAAACTCTGAAGTAATTCTTGAGAGAATGCTAGAAGAATCCTCGACAGAATCCTAGAAGAGTCGCTGACGGCATCCCAGGAGAAATCTAGGAAGAATTCCCAAGAGGAATCCATGGAGGGAACCCTGAAGAATTTCAGGAGAAATCATTTAAATTGTCTCAGAAGGAATTCTGGAAGGAATCTCAGGAGAAATCCTCAAGGCAATACAAAAATGACAATCGGGAGGAATGCCGGAAAGAATCGCGGGAGCAATTCTTAAAGGAATTCCGGGAAGAATTCTTAAAAGAATCCCTGAAATAATCTCGGCAGAAATCTCTAAAGAAAATCTAGGAAAATCATTGAAGCCATCCTAGAAATAGTTCCTGATGGAGTCGCGGAAGGAAGCCCGAAAGAATTCCTAAAGCAATCCGGGAAGAAAATGCAGGAAGAATCCTGGAGAACTCCCTGATGCAATTTTGGGAATAAATCGTGAAAAAATCCAGGAAAGCATCCGAGGAGAAATCCCTAGAGGAATTTCCAACGTAATTTCAGAAAAAAAATATTAGAGAAATCTTTGCCGGAATCCTGGAGGAATTCCAGAATAAATCCCCAAAGAATCCCGGAAAGGATCTTGATAAGAATCCCGGTAAAAATTGCTGAAGGAATTCCGGAAAAAAAGCCGAAAAAAAACTCGTTAGATATCAATGAAAAAAATCTGAAAAATGTTTCTGAAGAATTCCCGGGGAGTATCCTCGAAAAAAACCTAATAAATCTTAGGAGAAATCCCTAATGAAAACCTGGAAAAATCAATAAAGAAATCTCTGAAGTAATCTCTCTCGAGAGTAACCTCAAGAAGAACCCTTTATGAAACCCTGATAGAATGTCAAGGATTCCTCCTTCTATCTGGGTCTATGTCATTTGGCATAAGGCCGTTTGCAATAAGGTCACTTGGCATAAAGATATTTAGCATAACAGTCATTTGGCAAAAGGGATGCTTGGCATAATAAAGAAGGGTGTATTTCGATTATGCCAAATGTCCATTATGCCGAATGGCTTTATGTCAAGTGACCTTATGCCAAACGATCTTATGCCAAATGACCTTTTGCCAAATGTCCCGCTCCCGTTCACGCCACCTAGTGAGTCAATTGTTTGTTTTTGTAATTATTCCTGTAAACAACTTCTCCGAAGGCAGTACGCTGAAATATTGTGTAATTTTCAAGATATTCACTTCAAAAGTACTTTGCCATAAATAGGTCACTGGGCTTTCGGGGTATCCGTCCTATGAATAGGACGGGAGCGGGACATTTGTCATAAGGTCGTTTGGCATAATGGACATTTGGCATAACCGAAATGCACCCTTCTTTATTATGCCAAGTGTCCATTATGCCAAATGACTTATGCCAAGTGACCTTATGTTAAACGGCCTTATGCCAAATGACACAGACCCGGGGCCGATATGGAGTAACTTTAAAAAAAAATGCTAAATAAGAATATTTTTTCTCTCTTCTACAGGGCTCCGATCACGACCGAATAGTGTGGACGTATAACGCGCCGGTGTCGCAAAGTAACGGTGCGGCCGGACCGGCGGCGGGCATCATCACTTCTCCGATTTCGCACTCCAGCTCGATGAGTTCCTCGCCGCAGCGGTCGGCCAGCGATAGTCCCGCCTCGCCTACGTCCGTGTCCTCGTCTGTGATGTCGTCGTCCGGTGGATCCAAAGGTGCCAACGATCATACCCACAACGGGTACAGCAACAGTGGCTTCGAGGGGGGCCGGGGCGGTAGCGGTACCCACAGTAACCTACAGAGCCTCAGCTGTCCGAACGGAAGTGGTCCCGGCGGCGGAGGGGGCGGCATGGACCAGAGCGTTTCGGAAGCGGTGTCGAACATTTCCAGCCCGGACTACCAGGATGAGCATGATTTGCTCAGCACGCGGGACCTGGCCGCGATGGCGATCAGCGATCCCAGTGATTCCGACTCAACGATATTGGTTTCGGAGACAACGCATCGAGTGCACGATCGAGATCGTGACCGTGATCATAAGATTGTGATACAGGTTAAGGGAATGCAGCAACAACAAATGTACAACCAACAGCAGGATAGTATGCGATATTCCGATCTGAAGGACTCGGAAGACGAACTGGCAACCCTGACCGAAGACACGCCTACCATGTACTTCGGACAGGATGGCCAACTGATGTACGGCGGTGGTGGTGGCGGTCGGGAATCGTCGCCACCGGTGTCGGACGACGGTAGCGATGTGGATTCGCTACATTCATTCCATTATTCGCCAAAGGCAGTAGATCTTCCATCGGCCGAGCGCCTGGCCAAACGCTTATACAATCTAGAGGGCTTTAAGAAGAGCGATGTCTCACGACATCTCAGTAAAAAGTAGGTTTTGCGAACCCTATAACTTAAAGTTTGATAATAATTATACGTTTCAATTTCAGCAACGATTTCAGTCGTGCCGTAGCTGATGAATACCTTAAGTTTTTCCTCTTCGAGCGGTTAACGCTCGACGAAGCGCTGAGGCTATTCCTGAAGCAGTTTTCCCTGTCCGGTGAAACGCAGGAACGCGAACGGGTGCTGGTGCATTTCTCCAAACGATACCTGGACTGCAACCCGGGATCTTTCAATTCGCAAGGTAATTGACGCTTGAATTCCAGATTCTAGGCTGGTTTCTGAATTTCTCAATTTTTCTAGATGCCGTTCATACGCTTACATGTGCAATAATGCTACTCAACACGGACCTGCACGGGCAAAACATTGGCCGGAAGATGACATGCTCGGAATTCATCGAGAATCTGAGCGAACTGAACGATGGCGAGAACTTCCCCAAGGACATCCTGAAGCAGCTGTACCAGGCCATCAAGACTCAGCCGCTCGAATGGGCACTGTAAGTTTTTGCGTCTCGTTGGCAGTACAGCATACGACACTTATCTATTTATTCTTCACGCCAGGGATGACGAATCGCCGGACCAGCAGAAGCTTGGCGGAGGTCGAAACGACGGTACCATGGGCGGAAATGGGAGCGGTGGTGGCACGGGTGGCAGTTTGCAAGGTCCTCCGGTGGGACCCAACCCGTTCCTGGATCCTCCCCAGCCGGCGGCCATCGAGTACAAGAAGGGTTACGTGATGCGGAAGTGTTGCTACGACACGAACTACAAGAAAAGTAAGTAGAGTGCGATTGGCTGGCATCTAGGCTGCCTGCCTGCCTGCTCCCAATCGGAGGTGTACAGTAGAATTTTGGATGCCCGCCCCTTGGTCCCTGGTTTTTGAATTCGATGGCTACCTGGGTAGAAAGCAAACAAATTGACTGGATGTCACAAAAGATGTTATCGGATTATTCTTAAATTTCTGCCCAGATAAATACTTCAACCAACTATCACTAAATCTATAACTAAAACCTTCCAGTAGACAGTAGAACTTTTATATGCATGCACTAAAATACTAATCTGCACCCGTTTGGTTTGAAAACCACTAACTTGTTCGACCACGCCCATTCCGCAGTCACGCCTATGACGCAGGTTGTTGTGCTTTCTTTACAGCGCCCTTCGGGAAGCGTTCGTGGAAGATGTTCTACTGTACGCTCCGCGATTTGGTGCTATACCTTCACAAGGACGAGCACGGTTTCCGCAAGAACCAAATGTCGGACAACGTCCACAATGCGATCCGCATCCACCACGCCCTGGCGACCAAGGCCAGCGATTATACCAAAAAGCAGCACGTTTTCCGATTGCAAACGGCTGACCAGTCCGAGTACCTTTTCCAAACGAGCGACTCCAAAGAGCTCCAGTCGTGGATCGATACGATCAACTTTGTGTGCGCATCGTTCTCGGCCCCACCGCTAGAGGGAGGCGTCGGCAGCCAGAAGCGTTTCCAGCGGCCGTTGCTTCCCTGCACGCACACGAAACTGCTATTGGTGAGTACCCTAGTGGGAACGCCTTATTAGGTATATAAGAAGAGTTCAATGTAACTTATTGATTCTATCCTTTTTAGCGAGAACAACTAGCATCCCACGAAGAACAAGTCAACAAGTTGGAGAACCTGCTGGCTGAACACAAGCGGTCAACCATCCCTACGAAAGGTTTGGCGTTGCAGAACTACAAAGAAAAGGAAGCTTATCTACTCTATGAGGTAAGGAATGTTTTACCATCGAAAGTGTGAATCTTAATCCACTTATACATATACCTTGAAGCGTTTTTTGATAGGCTATGATAGACATTTTAACAAATATGGACTTCCTGTCTGAAAAACGGGTTCACAAAACAAAAACAAAAAAACTCAAACAACTATGTATGTTAAACGGATGTATCGGATCATCCAAACTTCTTTCGGAATCATGTTCCTTAAAGCTCTGTCCGATCACGGACACTGGACGGAGAATGGCCGGCTCTTCCCACTGAAGAGGCAAGTTACGATTTTGTGGAATAAAAAGTCAAACTGGATTCGAAGCGCCACTCTATGACTTTCTATTCCGCAGAATCGTAATTTGTTCGGTGGCTTAGTTGGTTAAAGCGCCGGATTAGCGATACGGAGCCGTAGGTTCGAATCCTACCTAAACAAGGAGTATTTTTTTTTCAAAAAGTATCTCAATTTGTCAATCAAACGAACTTTGCCTTCAAACATACAAATTTATGCAAATGCAGGCAAATAACGCTCTTCAATTAAGAACTGTGGAAGTGCTCAAAAAACACTAAGTTGAAGAGAAGTAGGCCAAGCTCCAGTGGGTACGTAGAGCGACAAGGAAGAAGAATGGTGGATTGATTGAGGTAATTGCTTGCTGCCATGATTAAGCAATTAGACCGAGATCTCGTCCTTCCCAACAGCCTTGCTGTTTTTCAACTCCTAAAGCGTCTTTTTAGCCTCATTTGGTCTCAGTGCTGATTGTTACACTGCATGGTGGTCATCAACTATGTTATTCCTGTTCCTGGTGCATCTTCATTGTTACCATTCAACAAATCTTTGAACTGCTTCTTCCACCTGGGTGCCAGCATTTTTCTGTCTGTGAATAAATTTCCTTCTCGGTCATTTCACATGACGAGCGCTGGCGCAGTTTAGTGTCGCGCGCCGTCGACAGTGGCATAAAAACTCCACATATCGTACCTATCCATGCTTTCATGTGCTTCAACAATCACACTGTTTTGCTGCCGTGTCTTGTTGCGGTGGATTCGTTTCTCTTCTGAAACGCATTATTCTGTTATTTCTTGAACAGTGTCTGTGACGGGTCTGGTACGTTTGGCATAAGGCCGTTTGGCATAATGCCATTTGGCATAAGGACGTTTGGCATAAAGGACACTTGGCATAAAGGACATTTGGCATAAAGGACGTTTGGCATAATGGACATTTGGCATAAAGTACTGCCAAACGGCCTTATGCCAAACGTACCAGACCCGTCTGTGACATAAAGTAATTTGGCATAAAGTAATTTTTGGCATAAGGCCGTTTGATATAAGGTCACTTGACATAAAGAGATTTGGCATAACGGTCATTTGGCATAATAGACACTTGGCATAATAAAGAAGGGTGCTATTCGATTATGGCAAATGTCTTTATGCCAAGTGATTTTATGCCAAATATCCCACTTCCTCTTGAACATGTGACGCTGTATAATTTCGCCTAAAATTTTGCGACTGCAAGACACGGACAGAAATGGTATCTGATCGATGTACAACAGAGATGGTTATATTTGCGGTTTAGGGGAAGATGATATAGATCGATGAGATTAGAATTGAACCTTATGACAACTAAGTTGCCGGGTCATTAATTGGCTCGGTAGCTTAGTTGGCAAGCACTTATCTAGCGAATAAGGGTCGTGAGTTCAAATCTCACCCGAGCTGTGGATTTTTTCCAAATTTAACCAATAATTTACCCATCTGTACATAAAAACTTTCAGCGCTAGCAACGTAGCAATCCCACAGAAACCATTCTTCATTAACTTTCTCAGTACTAAAATCGGACAAACTCCATGACACTCATCGAGTGTTTCCTACTTACACAGATTGCAAATTAAGCTCGTACATCCACTTAAGCAAATATTTTGCAATATTTTCGGTATAACAATCTCTTTTGGTTAAGAAATCACCGTTGTATACATAATTAACAAAAATGCGGGGGCACGAGCAAATTTTAAACCTGGGGGAATATTACTCATTTTATGAGTGCCATGTCAACATTGGTTATCCGTGTTGAGAATGTTGTTGCCGATGCGGCGCAGCAACGCTTCTGTAGCTTTCTGCAGCATAAACAAACTGGTCGGCTGTCACCTTCATCCCCCCGCAGTGTGCCGCACTACCCGCATCCACTTACTGCTTACTTAAAAACACCTTGGTTCGGACATCTGTAGGACCTCACATCTGACGTCCGAAAAATGGTGACGGTCGACCAGCACGTGGCTGTCCGACCATTTAGCCGAATGTCGTTTGGCCGAACGCCATATGGCCGAATGCCAATTGGCCGAATGGGTCATTAGCCGAATTAACCCTCAAAAGGATACCTTAAAAAAAGGTCCGTTTTGGGACCCTGGGGTCCATTGGACCCCAACATATATTCTCGCGTATCTCGTGATCCTTATTTTTTTAAAAGGTTGATGTTTTCAGCAAAGATGTTCGGTAAGTCAAGGCCTATCTAGTGATGAACAATTTGTTTTAGGAAATATCCGATAGTTGGCGCTAGAGAGCATTCCAAAACGCCCCTTATCAATGGAATGTAACGTACCAAAGCAAGCGGACAAGACGCACATAACAAAAGAATAAATCACACTTCTGTAAATGGGAAGACATAAATGTCCGGCAGCTCAAAAGGGTTCGTTCAAATATTACGTAACGCTAGGGGTAGCGAGAGTGTCCAGCGCTGTGTTACGCTTTATAAAAAAAAAAATTTACCACACAAAAGTTGTTACGTGGAGTAGGGAGGAGTTCTGATAGTTCTGAAATTGTCAAATTTTGCGTTACGTATTATTTGAATGAACCCAAACAGACATCACAGACAAGCAGACATATCTATATATATATATATATATAAATGAGTTTGAAGTTCCTATGAGGCAACAAAACTCAAGAACGGATGAACCGATGAGCATTACTCTTGCACGGTTCGGTTCGTATTGGTGGTGGCTGTGTTTATATGTACAAAAAGTTACGAAAATCAACTGGAAAAGTAAGAAAATATAAATAGTTCGTTCTGATTTCAACATGATTGAAAATGGAACCAATCTAGAGTGCAGTGCTGCAATAACCTAAACAGTTTTCAAACCACCACAACCAGGCAAGACAAAGTTTGCCGGGCCAGCTAGTCATTAGTCCTGTTCAACGACGTAGGTTGAACTTGCTCGAAGTTGCTGCATCTCGCTCTTACCCGTTTGATGACAAATGAGTAAGAGCAAGATGCAGCAACTTCGAGCAAGTTCAACCTGCGTCGTTGAACAGGACTATTGATAAAATAACATCTCATATATCGCAAGATCCTGATTACTTATAAAGTTGGTGTCTTCGGCAAAGTTGTTTGATTGGTGAAGGGGCGCTAGTGAGTATACAAATTTTGTATCTCATATATCTCAGGATTCTGATTACTTAGAAGGTTGGTGTTGTTCGGGAGGCCAAATATTTATTTGATTTGGAACTTTGACATAGGCTGGTGCTAATGAACAATTTTTTACATTTTATATCTGTTGTACATCGGAATACTTATTATTTACAGAGATGGTGTCTACGGCAAAGTTTTTGGCAGGCATTAGGCTAAAATATATAGACACTATAGAATTGACAGGCTTACGGATACATAATTGAGTGATGAAATTGTTATGTACAGTTCATATTTTAGAAGAATCTCGGGAGAAATTCCTAGAAGAACCCCGAGAGGCATTCCTAGAGCAATCCCAGATGGAATTCCTGTAAGAATTCCTGAGGAAATGTTAGGAGAAAATCTTAGAAGAATCCCAGGAGAAATTCCAAGAGGAATCTCAGCAGGAATTCCTGTAGGGAACGCGGGAGGTTCCTGGAAGAACCTCAAAGGATTTCTTAGAGGAATCCCGGGAGCACTACTGGTACAAATTCTTGAATGAATCCCGGGAGGAAATTCTGGAAAAAAATGCGGATTCCAAGTGCATTTTCTAGTTTCTAGATGAAGCCCTGGAGGAACCTTTGGAGAATCATTGAAAGATTCCCTGTATTAATTTCAAATCAGAGTTAATTGAAATTGAAAATTTACATTCATATGAATAATTCCGTCGAAGACATCAACTCCAAATATTTTCTCTCGATAGAGTCGAGACATCAACGTAACAAAAGTATATTACATTTTTGGAATATGGTTCAAAAGTCTCATCTATGGGTGATCTTTGCAGCTACATTTGCGCCACCTGGTGAGGCAATTCTTATGTAAATTACCCACCAAATAGGAAGTATTGGTATTGTTAACAGTTTGTTAATATATTGTATCAAGACATTCACCTCAGAAGAAGTTTCCTTTTTTGAGGACATTTGTCGATCGGGGTATCTAGGATGCTGGGCGGACATGTATTTATTAGCGCCAGCTTGCAGATAAACTGTCAATACCAATAGTCCTTGATGTATTAAACATTTTTGCCGAAGACACGAATATTCTATACAATCAGAATATAAAAATATTCGGACTAAATATAACTTTTAATCTGTAATTTTAATACACACTAGCGCCATCTACTGAGATAATTCGATTCAATTTATTTATCATAAGGTTGCCCTTGGTCTATTGAACAATTTTGTCGAAGACAGCATTATTCTAGCAAGTCACGATCAAAAGATACAATCAATCGTACCGTGGGGTCCAATGGACCCCAGGGGTACAAAATCGCCCGGTTCAACTTTGGTATCCAAAATAATCCATAGTACGCCATGGAACTATCGGTATTTTTGCACAAATAACTCATCGCGGTGTAGTTTAAAGGTACTGTAAAAATGGGGCCGATATATCAATCCAAACTTTTTTGCGACTACTTCAAAGTGGCTCTGGGGTCCAATGGACCCCAGGTATCCATTAGAGGGTTAAAATCAATAGAATTTAGAAGAACGTTTTGACATGCTTGCTGCCAATATGATCATCAGAAATATTATCTCTTGCGTTCATAATTCATTTTCGGCCAAACGGCATTCGGTCAAATGACCCGGAACCCAGCACGTGATCTATCTTCCGTTACCACTCGGGCGTTACCGGATATTTTTATGTAGAAAATAGATACTGCTGATTGTCATCCCCCTAACAACAGTGAATATCACAAGCCGCAAATTATTATCGTAATGTAATAAAATAACGGAATGAATGTCGAAAGAAACTTTCTTTGTCGATCTGCGCTTTTGCATTACCGATGACTATTTTGACATCTTGACGCTCCGTAGCCCTTATCAAGACTTCATAGAACTCATCCTTCAAGTTATCGGACTTATCATCCGTTGGTGCATGCTGTCGTTCTTAACATTCCACGTTCTGCTATATCGCTGCTGCTGTAGGAGATGTGGTAGGGTGCGGGCACCGGTTTTGGCCAGTCTAAGGGAAATCATTTTTATAAAAATAATCAATAATCCAATGAAAACTACCAATGTGTTAAACGAAAGGTTCCGATCTATACTTTATTAGAAAAATGCAGAAATCAAGTCAATACTTGATTTTTGTATTAAAACTGGCACTGGCCAAAATAGACGCGTTGCCGCAGTTTTGACCATATTCTCAGCTTTGGTTTCTATTTTGGCCAATCACGTGTATTTCTTATGGGAATGGCCAAATTAGAAGCACCCTGGCCAAAATAGATATTGTAGTAGGCTTTGCTGTTATGAAAATACATTATGTCACAATAAAGCACTTCTTTCACCGAGTTGGACGTGTTTCCTTCAATATATGGGAGCTGATTTTTTAAGGAAATACCTTTTTTTCTTCCAGTTTTTAATCAAAATGTATGGTTTTAACAGCTGCAATCATATTATTATATTAGAATCTACTAGTGAAAAATAAATTTATGCCGATTTAGATCGTAAAATGCTGAATACCGCACTATGGCTAAAACTCCGGGCTGGCCAAAACTGAAGCTTCTACCCTACCTGGGCATTTTTTTTTATTACCGTACGGGTTTGAAAAATCATAACTCAAGAACGAAGCCTCGTAGATACAAAGTTTTTTTTTTTCTAGAAAATGAAAGCAAATTTTCTCAGGAATCCATAAAAAATATGAACTGAAAAAAAGTTTAGCCCGCATAGCCCGCAGCACATCTGCGTAGCTATCTCCCTCTGTTTTGAGTAGCAGAGCGTCGCCCCTCGTACGTTTACGAGCAGGCTACGCCTTGGGTTTACTCAAAACCTTATCTTTCCTCTTCTTTCCAATCGTAATCCAAGACCAAGGGTTCTCTTTTCCTTGGACCGGTTGGCCACCGCTACTTTTAACGACCTTTTCACGGAGTTTCGGATCTTTACCCCTAGCTCGTTTCACGACCGGTTTGGAATTGCTCGCACTGCGCGGGTGTTTACCCCTCACCGGCCGCTCCTTGTCGACGGATCTCGGCCTTTTGGCTTGGGCCGAAATTTTCGTCGTATCTGCAGCCCCACCTTGTTGCACCCTAGTCACGCTCTCTGTAGAGGGGCGGTCCGTTTGTGTGGACCTCTCCACTCTACCTGCGTCAGTAGCTTTGCCTCGTTGCTCGACCATAAGATCGTATTCTTTCTTGGCCTTGGCTACCGAATCGTGGAGCTTCAGTAGACCTTTTTTAAGGTCCTTGCTGATGTTGTTCCGCCCGCTCGTGTAGCCGATCAGCTCGTTGAGCTGTTCGGCGACCACCAGCATCTTCCCTGTTTCGAATCAGCGCACGCGTGAGTTCCGCTCCACTCATCTGCGTGTCCTCGGTCGCTGAACCGATCCTCGGTGTTCCACGCTCCGATACTTGAGGGGATTCCACCATCGCCGCATGCGTTGGTGATCTAACCAGTCCGTCTCTCGCGAACGGGTTGATCGCCTCACCTTCCGTATTCTTTGTCTCTTTAATTAACCCTTAAAGGGATACCTTCATGGCCTCAGTTTCGTCACCTCGCTGATTGTGTTCCATCAAAGACGAGCTCTGAAAGGCGCCTGGGGTCCAATGGACCTCAGGTATCCCGTTTAGGGTTAAGAATGAATCCATCACTGCAATAAGGGTTCCCCTTGGGGCTGCTGTCCCTCACTACCACTGAATTAGTCGCCCAAGGATCCCGGTTGTTATCTATGCAAGCAGGGAGGCCACCCACGGGTTGGCACAGGCCCTTATGGGACCTGAGCTCAGAGCCAGGATCAGCGCTAATTCTGAATTCTTCAACTGAACCTACCTCCACCCAGTTAGTTTCCTAAGCTGGATACGTACTCTAAACCCTTGTCAAGGTCATCTCGTTAACAAGTTCCATCACGCGCGCCAGTATGCCGTAATCAGGAACTTACTCGCATTGCTCCAAATGTGCCCGAGGCACTCCTGACCAGGCTAGAACACTTTGGAAGCGGTGCCGAATCGCTTGTACAGAGTTGATGCTTCCGGATGTGTGGTATTTCTGAAGAAGCCCAGCATAGCCCACTGCTGAACCCCTGCCACACCTAGGCAAACTCCGCTTGAACTATTCGTGTGCAGTGCACATGATTCTCAAAGGTAGTGAGTCCTCACTGGCGTTCGAACATGCTTCGCCTAAGAAAAGCCGTCTTGAGCTCCCACCGTATATTTCAACAATGTCAATTGACATTTAAGGCCCATGTTACCTATGTCGTGGCCTAATCCTAAAAAATCAGCTCCCATATGTCTATTTTGGCCAGGGTGCTTCTAATTTGGCCACTCGCATAAGAAATATACATGTGATTAGCCAAAATAGAAGCCAAAGTTGAGAATATGGCCAAAATTACGGCAAATGCTTCTGTTTTGGCTAGTGCCAGTACAAAAATCAGGAATTAGCATGATTTTTGCATTTTTTCAACAAAATATAGATCAAAACCTTCCATTTGACACATTGGTAGTTTTTATTGGATTATTGGCAATTTTTATAGTCAATATTTCCCTTAGACTAGCCAAAACCGGTGCCCGCACCCTTGTGGACTCTGCAATGAAATGACAATAGAGAAAAAAAAATACGCGTGAGTCTGCTTTATTCTATTTATCTGGAATATCTGGAATAAGGAAGTATGAAGGAAGAGCTATACGATGTTTCCTTACCTTGTTGATCGAACATACCTTTCAGAGAAATGATACTATAAAAACTATTTCTGCATAGAATGATATTTATTAATCTAGCTCGCATACACAATTCGCTCATATTAATAGAATTACAATTTTCTCTCCCATTCGCAGTTGAAGCGCTACAAAACGTACTACTATCTGCTAAGTTCCCGCATGAACTCGGACCAGTCGCTGGACTTCGAGAACCTGCTCACCCTGGGCGATAGCGGTGTCCTGCTGGAGTCGGACGAAATCCTCCAGCGAAATCGGCAAAACACTGAAGGCGGTGGTTTCGGAAGCGCAGGCGCAAATCAAACCATCATCCAACAGCAACCTTTGGGGGGCGGCCAGCAGCAACAGCTGCAACTGCAACTGCAACCGGGACTCGGGAACACGACAACGATGGCGGCGGCGACGACTGGCGTCAGCGGCGGCGGCAGCATCTCCAACAGGTACAGTTATCGGGCAGCAATCTATCGGTCCGAGGCTCAGCAAGATCTCGGCTGACGGGTGATGGGAGTTTTCTCTGCGTGTGTGGTGTAGGATATCGCCGTCGTCATCACTCGCACCCGTGTACCTACCTACCTACCTTTCTCACTGTTGCACCCTGTGTATATCCCTTCTTCATTTGGTATACGTACTATCTCGAGCTATCTACTACCTACTACTAGAGTGCTATCAACTATCACTTAAAAAACTGCTATCTAGGGAATGTGTACATCTTGGTCTAGCGGTGTGGTATACTTCATCACTTCATTTGGTTTAAAAGTAGGTAGAAAAAAACTGAAGCTCATGCGTTTCCTGAGAGTATCCTATTTGATAACAGGCCAATTGGTGTAAAAGTCGTTTGGCCGTTACGCCAAAGAGCATTATACTGAATTGGATGCTCGCTTCTTCCTGGTAGTATTTATTGAGCTATTGTAGTAATGCTATATGAG
This sequence comes from Aedes albopictus, assembly GCF_035046485.1. Taxonomy (NCBI): domain Eukaryota; kingdom Metazoa; phylum Arthropoda; class Insecta; order Diptera; family Culicidae; genus Aedes; species Aedes albopictus. The sequence continues at coordinate 119,971,587 of NC_085136.1, read as the reverse complement.
AATAAGGTTAGCTTTAAGTGTAGTGCTTGTTATCTAGATTTCTACTGTGTAGCTTTGCGAAAGTTTGTTGAGCTTTTTGTAAACTTTGTATATTATAGACATCGACACTGACTTTGGAAATATGCTACTTCCTATTCAATTGTTTTGCATTTCCGCGAAAAAGAGCTGAAAAATTAACTTACAGGAAATTCTCTGTTTGGCTGGATTGTAGACAATAAGAAAACCGCAATGAGTGCCAGTGGAAGGGATGCCCGTGTTTGATATCACACGGATTCGAATCCTGTAAAATTTTAAAATTATCAACTGCACGGAACACTTTGCTAAACACTTTGCTTGCTCAGCAATTTCGATCACATCTAGAATAAGCTAGGGTTCCAAAACCGCTAGTCCTGTCTCTGTCTCTATCCGCAACCATGTATCATATCCTCTCGGTACTTATCCCTCTTCAGAGTAATGGGAGGTTTCCGTGACTGCCTTGCGGTGTATCCTCTTGACGCTCGTTCTCTCTGGTATTTCTTCATGGATACCGATCGGCGCAGTTTTGTATTTCAAGCAATTAATCGTTGCAAAATAATCTTCTTTGGAAGAATTCTTGAAGTCATTCTCGTAAGAGCCTTGAAACTATCACTGGAGGAAACCCCTGAGGTATCTCTGTGAGAATTTCTGAAGAGAATCCCTACGGAAATTCTTGAAGAATTTGCTGGAGCTATTCCGGATAACTCGCAGATAATGGAATTCTTGGAAAAAATATGGAATTAACCTGAAGGAATGTCTTGACGGAATCCCTGGAATATATACAATAAGAAATGTTCAGAGGAATTTAAGAAACCTTTTCTTCTTCTTTATGGCTCTACGTCCACACTGGGACTTGGCCTGCCTCGCTTCAACTTAGTGTTCTTTGAACACTTGTACAAACTTATTGTAAGAAATCCTGATGATGATGATGATCCTCGAAGCAACGGATGGAGAAACTTTTTTTAGGCAACTTCTTTGAAAAATTCCAAGAGAAATTTCTGTAGAAATCTTCACACAAAACTCGGAAGAAATCCTAAGATAAGTCCTAAAACAAGCGTTGGAGGAAACCCTTGAGGTATTCGCGAGTGAATTTTTGAAGGAGTCCCTTGACGCCTTGATAAATTTTGAATTTTAAATTTAAAGATAAACATCATAAAACGTAAATGTTGGACAAAATATTCCATAATAGGGATGCAAGCATGTTTTAGAAATGAAAATGGTGTGAATCAACAAGGCAAGATACAGCCATGCCTCTTTAGCACAACAAATCTTATTAAAACACGTAAATGGACATTTTTGTTTAATTCACGTTTTATTTTGAACAAAATAAAATGGCTTCGTACTCCACCAATACAGAGCCTCATATATTTTTTTCTTCTGGTCATAGTTACTACTAGCAATGGTGAGTACAGGAAACTAATTTATTTCAACTTTACTCGTTAAAATGTAACGAAATACCTAAGAAATGGCGTGCGTGCCAGCTGAAACGGACTTACGACACATAAGCGATCAGCAGAGGAGGATAAAGGACAGTTAATTCCAAAACATGTGCTGCACTTGGTGTTTGTTAGTTGGCCTTTCAATAAATACATTTACTTTGAAAATCCTAGTTATAGATGTGAAATGAATTCAATTTGATTTTGTATGAGAACTTATTGGACACGGTGTATATCAGGAGGAATTCCTAAAGGAACCCCTGGAGAAATTCCTGGATGAATTCATGGAACAATATCTTGAACAACTTCTGAAGTAATTACTGGAGAAATCCCTAGAGGAATTCTGGGATAAACCCCTGGAGAAATTTCGCATCAAATCTCGTGAGGAATTCCTCGAAGAATTCCTACAGGAATTTCTGGAGGACTTCCTGGAGGGGTTTCTGGAGTAATTCCTGGAGGATTTTTTGGGTAATTCCTGGAGAATATAATGGAGGAATTCCTGGAGGAATGCCTGTAGGAACTTCTGGACATTTTCCTGGCGGAAATCCTTTCAAATTTCCTGGATGAATTCCTGAAAGAATTCCTGAAGGAATTCCTGGATTAATTTTAGGATGAATTCCTGGAGGAATCCCTAGAAGAGTTCTGGAAGGAAAAATATCGGAATAAATTTCCAAACAAATCCTGAAGGAATTCTTGGAGTAATTTCTGGAGGAATCCTGTAGGGATCCCTGGAGAAATTCGTGAAGATTTTCTTGGAAGAATCCCTGGAGCAATTTCTGTAGGAAACTCTGGAGGAACCCCTTCCCTTTTTTCATTGATTTAGAAAAAAATGTAAAAAGTAAATTGAGATAATATCAGTCTTTCTTAATTTGACCTTTCACTTTTTTCGGCCTGAGAAGGTTTCTTTCAAGATCTTCTGAAGGTTCTATATTACAGATTCCGTTTCGCATTGTTTAACTGTACATTGTCAATTACCGGCCTTTAGCATCCGTTTCTCATATAAACACTCATGAGTGTTTGCAGGTCAATGGTTCAAGTTATAACAATTTATAACAAGCTATAACACTTAGCCGAACTCTGTATCGCCCTTCAAGTGCTCGAATCGAATAGAATGCCGTGAAGGCGGAAAGAGTAAACCCCCAGAAGGCAGAAAGTCAACTAGGCGGAAAAAAATCAGCAGGCGGAGCGGAAACCCAGAAAAGTAGAAAAGAACAAAAATGAAAATAAAATGCTACTTCACTTGCTGTTAGGCGCCGTCCACAAATTACGTAACGCTTTATGGGGAGGGGGGGAGTCCGGCCGCGCGTTACGGCCCATACAAAAATTTTAGAGTTTTCATACAAAAAAGCGTTACGGAGGGGGGAGGGGGGGTCCAAAATTGCCGATTTTAGCGTTACGTAATAAATGGATGCTGCCTTATGCTAAACGTCGGATTGTGCTACTTTTCCCCGAATGTCGGTCCCCCGAATGTCGCTTCCCCGAACGCCAGTTCCCCGAATGGCCCTTTTTCTCGAACGGGCAGGTCTGAGGAGAAATAGAACTTGAAGAACCGCCTATACAATCAAGAAGAGTGTGATTCGGGGAAATGGGTAATTCGGGGAAAAGTGCCATTTGGGGAAACGGCATTCGGGGAACCGACAGTCGGGTAGCGCAACTCTAACGTCAGTTATGTCAATGGGAATTATGCGAAATGGGGTAGATCCCTAACTGGTGGCTTTCGGGTACGTGAAGAATGCCTAGGACGCTTGACGTTGTTGTTGACGAAGACGACGACGGGACTGCCGGAAGCTCGTGTCGTGGCTGGCTCGAAACCTGGCACCTGACCAGCGGCGTCAGTGGCTATTGTACTTCACGTCTTCAATCTTTTCGATGACCTTACCACACTTCCAACAACCATTTACGAGCATGGAGTTTCTCGTAAACGGGATCGTCTCGGTTGAAGAAGGATCTTGGTTTTTTACAGTCGGTGTCCGTACCGACCGAGGAGGACACAGAAGTTCGAACACGTGCGATTTTGAGCCCAAACGTGAGCTCGGATTGTGACTTTTAGTCTGAAAGTGCCCGGTTTGGCGTGTTTAGAACCTTCAGAAGGCCGGGGTGTCCTCTGCTGTACATAGTAGCTGTCTCCATTCCACTCGGTCCATAGCTGTTTGTCTCCAGTTCCGCACTCTGGGTAGGGTCCGCAGATCGTCCTCCACTTGGTCGACCCACCTAGCTCGCTGCGCACCACGTCTTCTTGTACCGGTCGGATGACTCTGGAGAACCATTTTAGTCGGGTTGCTATCCGACATCCTGACGACGTGACCCGTCCACCGCAGCCTCCCGGTTTTCGCGGTGTGGAAAATTATTGGTTCTCTCAGCAGCTGATGCAGCTCGTGGATCATTCGCCTTCTCCAAGTCCCGTCTTCCATCTGCACTCCGCCGTAGATGGTACGCAACACCGGTCTAATCAGCGTTTTGTAGATATGTAGTTAACTTCGTGTTACGGCGAACTTTATTCGATCGTAGAGTTCTGCGGAGTCCAAAGTAAGCACGATTTCCTGCCACAATGTGCCTCTGGATTTCTCTGCTGGTGTCGTTGTCGGCGGTCACCAGTGAGCCCAAGTACACGAATTCTTCAACCGCCTCGATTTCATCACCGTCGTTATAAATTCGGGGTGGCGGGCGCGGTGATTCTTCCCTGGAGCCCTTTGCCATCATGTACTTTGTCTTCGACACATTAATGACTAATCCGATTCGCCTGGCTTCATTCTTTAGTCGGATGTTCGGTTCCGCCATCGTCTAAAATTTACGAGCTATAATATCAATATCTTCAGCGAAACCAAGCAGCTGAACGGATTTCGTGAAAATTGTTCCACTCGTGTTTATCCCCGCTCTCCTTATTACATCTTCTAACGCAATGTTGAACAGCAAGCCCGAATGACCATCACCTTGCCGTAACCCTCTGCGAGATTCGAAGGGACTCAAGAGTGTCCATGATACTCAAACTACGCACATCACTCGATCCATCGTCGCCTTGGTCAACCGTACCAGTTTATCCGGGAATCCGTATTCGTGCATAATCTGCCATAGCTGTTCTTGATCGATTGTATCATGCGCCGATTTGAAATCGATGAACAAGTGATGTGTGGGCACGTTGTATTCGTGGCATTTCTGCAACACCTGGCGGATGGCGAACATCTGATCCGTTGTAGCGCGTTCACCCAAGAATCGCCACGAACTCTCTTGCAATCAGTGGCATAAAATTTGAGAGAGTACCTTGTAGGCAGCGCTCAGTTGTGTGAAAGCGCGATAGTTCCCGCAATCCAACTTATCGCCCTTTTTGTAGATGGGACACATGATACTTTCCATACACTCCTCCGGTAATACTTCCTCCTCTCAAATCTTGGTAATGACCCAGTGTAGTTCTCTCACCAGTGCTTCTCCACCATGTTTTAGTAACTCGCTTGGTAGTGGATCTGCTCCAGCGGTTTTATTGTTTTTCAACCGGCTAACCTCCTCTTTAATCTCTTGGAGGTTAGGGGCTGGAAATCTTTCGTCCTGCACAAGTACTCCTAGATCTGTTACCGCGCCACCTTCGGTGCTTGCAACGTCGCCATTGAGGTGCCGAGACGATGGCCAAACCTTCACGTGGCTGACTGTAGTCTTGCTCAGCCTTTGTTGCTGTCCTGGAAGCGTGTTTGACGACCTTGACGGTGTCACGAGGAAACTTGTGGTTGATCGTTTTCCTTAGGCCAACGAAAGAAGCGCCATCGGAAACTATGATTTCCCACTTCGAATTGTAGTGTGTGAGGACCAGATCCGAGAAAAGAAATCGCTTGAATTGCTCGAACATTTGTTGGCACTTTAGAGTCCACTTGAACTTCGCGTTTGCTTTGAGAGGGTTGTCGAAGCCGTGTGTTGTAAGGTTGCGTATATTGGGGACGAGGAACATGTTACAACGATCGTATCACTTACCAAGGTGAAACATCATCATGTAACTCTCATAACTTTCTACCCAGAAAAGTTATTCCCACGACATCTGTGGATACGTTAAGATGATCTCGGTGATTAACGGGATCAACAGTGATCAATAGGAAGGTTAGCAATCCCAGATTCCATTCGCTCGATACATGTACAATTTTGACTGTTTTAGTCAATCACACAGTGGTAACTACGAATTGTCAGGTTACGTATCCTTATGCACGTATGATAACCAAAAGAACGAGTCAACAGGTGCCGCATTTGCTCACGAATACGATGAATTTGCTGACCCTATATTAGCGTTCTGGTGCGGGATTTTAAGACGTTTGTCATTAACTCCAGAAAGAGTTACTGCATATGTGAAATTAGTTTAGTCGTTTACTCTTCTCGACTACTTAACTCAGCCATGTTTGTATAGAATTGAAATCGCAAAACGATGATAAAGGTACGGCAATCAAGGAAACTTAAACTTCATTTATTGACGAAGCGAAATTTGTTTTGTAGTGTTTTAGAAAAAAAAAAGTTATACGAAAGACTTTTAACTGAGTCAGCTATGTATAGGGCATTGATTAATGTGCCAAATTCCACTTAGTACATGCTCGTCATCCCAATGGGAGGTCTATTATGCAACAACCCCGGGAGCAAGATATTTTCGGTCACAAGTATTATTGGCCCGATTGTGCGGTGAGTCTGCGTCCCCTCCCAATCTCAATCGTAGAATCTAATCGAATGACGCCCGATACGCAAGTGTTCGGATATTACGCCAACCGGCAGCATTATCAGCACCTCTCGGGACCGTAAATTATTGCACTTGAACTTATTTTTACACTTTATTTCGTCGATAGAGACGAGGAGAAGACCCGTGTCTCCCTTCCCTTCCCGTTTTTTGAACGATCACAGGTGAACCACCATCATCCGTTGGTCGTTCGTTCGTTCGTTTGTAGGTACAATGCCAACGTTTGGCCACATTATTGGCGATTAGATGAAACCTATCGCACTGGACAGGCACGCAAGCGGTTAGTAAAAATAGTGCCATAAACCTGGCCTGAGCGCGATAAGATTAGAATGTGGAATGGTGTTGCTGCTGATGCTGATCGAAGTTTTAAGATGGTTTGCCTTTTTTTTTCAGTTACGCTTGCTCTGTATGTTCTTTTCTATGTTGACCTTTCTTTGCATATTTTACGCTTTCTTTCACACATTTTGTGTTATTCACCGACTTTGGTGTTGGGTTTTTGGAAAACTTTGTTGCAATATGTTTAGATTACATAATGTCGTTTGGCATGTAATGTCAAATGACATTATTTATGCCAAATGGCAATTATGCCAAACAATCAGTATGCCACAAAGGGAACTCCCTGGAATTTTCTGTTTTATCGAAGCATTGTTGTTCAGAAATCCTCACAAAAAGTCGATCATTTAGTTTTAGTTTGCATTATTGGTGTCGGTGTTTTACTTTGGTTTGGTTCCGTTGAAACGTATGAAATTGGCCTTAGCAGCTGTTGTTATCATTACCGTTTCGAATTGTTCTTGTTCTCATTATAGGAGTGATAGTAGACAATATAAAACCTGAGACGACCCCCTGTACATCACAACTGCCTTTTACCAATACCACGATCATGACCACGACCACCATCCAGAATCCTTGAGTCCCAGCGGCTGCTCGGAACCGGAGCCGGATCCGTTCAGTTCCGTCGCTGCCAATGCCACCTGCTGTTCTACCGTACTGGCCATCGTGACCTCTACCCTAAGATCCCTATCCTACTTCCTGGCTCCGCAAAATCTTTCCACCACCACAACGGCAGTGGTGGATAGTAGTAGTAGTGCGACAGAGGACAATCCTACCAACACCAGCACCACTGCTTCCTCTGCCACTGCATTCAAATCATCCTATGGTCAAAATGTGTGAGTATAATGCAATCCTTTTATAAGGCCTCTTTCAAATGCGCTCCCTGTATTTTGTTGTACATATTCGATTTGTTGTATAGTTTTATATTGTCCCTCGAATCCTGTAGGCTTCCTCCTCAGTCCATCGATTTCCGAGGGTTTCTCCCTCTTGGATCCTTTGTTTTGTTGTTAACGACCTTTATTCAAGATTTCAAAATACGGCGCTTTATTCCTTGATCGATATACATATATACATACATACAACTAATATATAGACTAAGCGAGTGATAAGACACACACCTTCTGAATGTGTGCGTAGAACAGTATGAGCGTGAGAGAGAATTTTCTGAAACTTCTTAGATACCACGCAATCGAACGAGCGCCGGAAAATGTGAGAAAAACGATTTTTCATGAAAGTTGTATATTTTACCATTAAACTGAGTGTAAAAATAGTTAAACAATGGCATTTTTATACATCAAACATCCCCAACGTAAGCAACATAGTCTAGCATATGCTCCCGAGTGGCAGAATCCGTTTGTAACAGAACGATATCCTTCAAAATAGTTAGCGAAATCCCCATATGAAAACGTCTCCAAGGCTATTGTGCACATTGTGCGGAAGACGCAAAATAACAATGGAACAAGTGCTGCCAACTGTTGGTCGCCAAATTTGCCATGCCAACATTTCTTTGATCTGTTTAAAACATAGCAAGCAAGCGAAACGAACCAGCGCCTACTAGGTATCATGGTGGCAATTGTGTTGTTTGCTTTTCAAAACCAACTTCTACGCTAGCTACTACTGCATGGCCTACTTTAGCACAATCGTCTCTATTCGTTTCTGGGCGCCATTTTTACACCCTGTGCTGCATATTCAATTGGTATTGCGCAACGTTGGAGTCCTCCCTTGTCAAAAACCTTTCCTCAATATTTATTATCGAACAGAATCACGTTAGGAATTTGCATGTGACAGAGTTCATTAAAAAATACTTTACAATAAAAACTGTGTATAGTAAAACCATAACTTATAGACATCTTCAAATACTGAAAGTAACTCAAATCGAAGAGAAATATAAACAGAACGCGTTGAATTGTTTTTATATTATTCATATACCTAAAAAAAAGATAGTAATCGTACTCAACATAATGGAACAGAAACTCCGTTTGTGAAATTTTAAACAGAAAATCACACCGCAACAATTTGACACAAACTTTTGTTGCACATACAACACACCCATACAAGCTCATAACATTTCGAAATAAGTCATCGTTGCAGCTAGAAAAAAAAGAAAGAAACAACCATTCTAGAATTAGACCAGAGAGAAATTCCCTGCGTGTTCAAGGATCTCTGTGTCTCTTGAACACCGGGAACCTATATAGAAATTAAAAATACACTGACCCGGGAGACTGTCTGACCAACTTCCTTTAAAAAGGATGTGCTTGAGAGAAACCGAAAATTATCCCTATATAATTTCTTCGCCATGATATGGGTGATTTCGAATAGATGTGGCCCAGTTTCACACATGCAGAAAACCACACACGAAACCCGATGGTAGGGTGTAGGGCTTGTGAAAAATCGAAAACCCCTGGTAATTTCGGAACTACCGTGAAATTCAACTTGAATAAACACAATACCGCAGGTGTCAAGCCACAGAAAACAGAAAACAGTAAGGGAGAAATCGTTAAACAAAAAAAAAACACAAGAAACCGACGACGTTGATTGGGTATAATTATCGAATACACAACACAACCAGCAGCAGCAGTTTATAGTATTATTCAAGTACATCAATTATATTGGAATGGAAGGAAACATAGAGAAAACAAATATAATAAAAAACTGAGAAAAACAGCTAGTAAGTAAAATAAAACCTGGAGAAAGTTACATAAAAAGAAGTGGCCGAAATTGTGAGATTGTGGAAAAAAAGTTGAGAACTCCTTTGCTTGCAGATTTAACAGTTGTCTTATTTCCAGCCTCTCAATAAACTGTTAGCCTGGGCTGGGTACATGGGTGTTCGATCTTGCCAATGGGTGGGTCTCCAAGTTAGTACTAGAATTTTTGCTTTCATTTGTTTCCCCGTGCATAATAACACGATAGTAGGAAAATATCCAGTGAAGGTCTAGAAGGGATTTTTGTGGGATTCAGGGAGGGATTCAGGAAGCTTTCAAAAACGTTTGAGGAGGATATTTCTAGCATAACATGTTAAAAGGTTTTAAGTGCTTTTTGTAAACAAATATGTTTCGGTCGCTGTAGTATCCAACTACTCCACCCACGAACATCAACATTCTTAACACAGATAGCTCAAAGATTGCTCTTTCAGATAAGGATGTTGATGTGCGTGGGTGAATCGATATAGGCTCTACACTGCCCATAACCGCATAACAGTAACATTCGACAGAAGTAGGCATTGGAGAAAATGGGACCCAAAATTGCAAATTTTAATAGTATGGGAATGAACCGAAATTGTAAACATTTTTTTATTAATTCGTAATCAATTCTTTAGCAAGAAGATCTTCTACAGCACTTCTTGTATGCTGGACCTATTATCAGAAAATAAATCGGACTTAAGTATGATTGATGACACGCATTAAAACCAGTCTACTTTCCCAGTGTGACTGTTATGCGGTCACATCGGTTAATGATGGTCAATGAGACAAACGTTTATTTCACAAATTCTAGAACAAACTTGAAAATTTTATTCAGGTAGTCGAAAGTACTTGTAATTTGATGATGATCCCAGATATTAAGTAAATAACAGCAAAATATGCAAATGTTACAATTATGCGATTATAGGCAGTACAGCAATCGAAAGAAGTTTGTTTACAAAAAGTACTTAATTCCTTTTCATATGTTAGGCTAGATCCGAGGAAATCGAAGCATTTCAGGGCTTTCGGGGATTTCAGGTGGCTTCTTGGCGATTTAAGGGGTTTTAGGAGGCTTTCAGTTGAAGTTACAGAGGGGTTTCAGGTTATTCCAGCACACTCAATCCTGAATTGCCTGTTCGGTACTTTTTTGACGAAAATAGAACAGCAGCAGCAGGTAGCTACGGTAATCGATTTTACTGAGGTTCAGTACACAGACTGTCAAAAACGGGTGCAAAAGGTAAACAATCCATTATTACTGTATTCAGCTGTTCTATTTTCGTCAAAAAATTACCGAACACGGCATTCAAAATTAAGTGTGAGGGGATCCCTGCAATTGTCTGAAACTCTCTGGAATACCCCTGAAATGTCTTGGAAATCCCCCGAAACCAACTGGAACCCCTCTGAACCCCACTAAAATATACATGAGCATCCATTAAACCCCCTGAAACACTTACAACCACCCAAGAAACCTTGAATACCCCTGGACACCTTGTAACAAGAGCGAACCCCTGAGGTCCCTTGGAACTGGAGCCTTGAAGTTCCCCGACCTCCTGGGAACACATCAAACATCCTTTAAAACTCCCTGTAACGCCCTTGAAGTCCACTCAGCTCCTCTGGAAAGCCCCTGAAACCCCCTTGTTGGGTACGTTTGAAGCGCCCTGTCCCACCGCTGTCACCATATGAAGCGCCCTGTACCGTCCAGGGGCTGCATTAAACACTACACGGAATGTGATATCTTTAATTTCATTACAGTCCGACGCAGTTTTAATAAATTATATTGAAGTATCACAAACCATCACTTAACTTAAATTACAACGATTCACTTTTTCTTATATCACCTTTCTGTATTTCTACACCGAAGTTGAAAAAAACTGAACCGAACTGGACTTTTACTCTTACGTTGAAAAACTGAACTTTTACAACTACTGTCTTTTCTGGACCAAGATTGAACACTCTAGCGTTGAAACTGACCCTCTGTCTCACTGACTATCTTTGAACTCAACAACTTCGTTCTTCAACAACTCTAACGTCGAACTCTCCTCGATTACTCTGTTCTTCAACAACTGCCCCGATTGAAGCCAAAGCCTCAGTATTTATAGCCTAAATTTCCTAGCAATACCCGAAGAAGTCACGAAAATTCCTAACGTTGCCCAACCCATCTTGGGCGTGTCCAAAAACCTTCGATGCCAAAAATGTAAAAGCCAAAAGTTAAAAACTCTATCTATCCTAATCGTTCTCTTCATGATTACCATCTCCGCCTGACTTGGGCGTGTTTGAACAGAACCTGTGAAAATCTTATCCCCAAGTCTAAATCTCCTAGCCACGCCTGACTTTGGCGTGTTTGAGCCAAACCTATTAAAATCTTATCCCCAAGTCCAAATCTCCTAGCCACGCCTGACTTTGGCGTGTTTGAGCCAATCCTATTAAAATCTTATCACCGAAACCACGCCTGACTTGGGCGTATCCAAAGTCGACCCCCATCATTGCCATCTTCGTCAACATCATCGTCATTATCATCATCATTATCATCATCATTATCATCATCATCATCATCATCATTCTTAGCCCCATCATCTTTCGGAATTGGCACCCAATTCTTCAAAACAAAGCAACCGCCTTGTTATTCAAATGTACCCTTGCTTGTGCACAATGACCCCTAGCCGGGCCCGGCCGCGGATGTTCGTTGAAATTATACCCCACATTCTTTTTACTCGAAGTCAAAACAAAATCGAGTACAAAACAATTCCGGCGCCCCTATGCCGCCAGTACGATTTCGATTTTCAACATTCCTTTTATGGTTCACCTGGGTTCAAAAATCGAACCAAGTGAAAACAATCACGGCTACCTGAAACCATTCTCGGCAGATACAGTGCCTCGATTTCAAAACCAAAACAAACTAGGCTACCTGAAACCGCGCCTTGATTTCAAAACAAAAACAAACTAGGCTACCTGAAACCGCGCCTTGATTTCAAAACAAAAACAATATGGGCTACCTGAAACCGCGCCTTGATTTCAAAACAAAAACAATTTTGGATACCTAAAGCCATATGCGGCCAATACGGCGCCTTGATTTTCGCAACATTCTAGCGCGATCGATAGGGTATCCGTTCCATGGCATTCCTATCGACGGCCCACCGAGCGTAATCAGAGCTGCACCAAACCAACCGGACCCAACATGTATGATCGTGAAAAACAAAACAAACGCATCGCTGCGCGGTCGCTGCCCCGCGAAACCAGGACACCGTACGGATGTTGTTTTGGTCAACGTCCAGTACGACATTTTAGATCAAAAACAAAACCTTTACAGGTTTACAATTGAGCCTTGAAACGGTCGCCGCCAATCAAACCCAGCGACCATTGACCCACCAAGCATATTGTGGATTTACCGGCTCGACTCCCGTGTTTGAACATGATCGCACCCGGCCATCACCGGGTGCGATGATGGGTCATAAAAACAAAGTCAGTAACGAATGGTATGTTTCCCGTTGCTTCCAATTTACAGCGCGTGAGGTGGGTAGAACCTACCTAGAGCGTAGCAGTTGGTGAAAAATTGAAATAAAAACATACCCAGGCAGCTACTCCAACGGGAGTGTGTGGGGGGGGGGGGGGGGAAATGCATCTTTTTCTTTCACAGTTGAATTGACTTAGAATATCGGAAGGCGTGGGAATATTTAGGCGTTGCATGCCCTCCCACTTAGCGGAGTTTGAACGTGTATAAAATCACGTTCAAATGTAAGGATGTGGGTAAAATGTATCCCCCAAAACTTCATTTAGATGATGACGTTAACGATGATCGTTAATTTTCTAAACTGAAACTGTTAAACTAATCTTTTATCTTCCCAGTAAGTGTCTTACAATATTTTCCACTACAGTTGATTGATCTGGATATCCCAAAGAAACTTTAAATTTTGTATTAGCCTTCTTACATTCTTCCTCAAGAGATTGACTTCCTTGGTACTCGCTGCTGCTCCTCTTGATTCGTCGTAGGGGTTGTTCGTCTGCCATTGATTTCTACCTCTTCTTGTTAAATGTCCAGATCAATTGGTTAGTTTCAGGTCTCAGATGAATGGTATCGTTGCTTTTCTATTGTACTGGCTTGTCTTAAAGATGATGTAGTTGATTCAGTTGATGTCGTCTCCTGTGGGAACGTGACCATGAAGCTTTGGTATCCGGATATTACCTCGGTTGAATCGTATTTCCCTGCTGGTAATTCCCGCGCTGTCGTTTGCAGACAGAAGAATTAGTTTTACTGTTGCTTTCTGTTGTTTCTCGAAAAAGTGTCATAAGCTGCCTTTCGAAATGGGTTGTATATGAATGATTTCTACGGCGATGTGGTTGATAAGCTATTGCCCTTTCTTCTGATTTTGGTTGGTGTTGAATAAATCTCTGTGATGTGAATCTTGTTGCCTTGACCTGGTGCAAATTGTGGAACTGTTGCACACTCTTTAAAGAGTTTGTAATTGGTTGACTTAAATTCCAAAGCTTTGATGATGTCGAAATGTTGCATTCCTGATTATGGTCACTGTTAATTGTTGTTGTATAAAGCACGGAGTAAGTGCTTTTTCAATGGTGAATGTAATGCGGCTGGTGAACATTACATTATGTCGGTTAATTTGGAAAACTTTGAAGACGTTCTTCTCTCATCATATGTTTGTATGAATTGTTGTTGTTGTTTTTCCCGATGCTCTGCATTGTGTTGGTTCATATTAGCAGATTCGCAGATGTACAATAATGTTTGTCTCGATGTGCCACCCGAGTTGACCTTGAATCGTCTCCGGTGATAAAATTATGTTCGTTGAATTCTCTCCTTCGCCATACCAGCACCTTTGACCTTCAACTTTCCATCCGATCTGTTATTTCTCGTCATCGTACCAATTGGCTGTGGTACGTTTTCATAGAGGTACTGTTGAACTGCCCCTCTGATTGCTCTCGCCGGATGTTGCCTTCTCGTCTTGTCCTCCCGCGTCATCTCTCGAGGAAGTTGTATTTTTAATTCTGTCGAAACCATCGATTTATAAAATATTGATCTACCATGGCAAACTGAACTTTTAGTCTTCATGTTATTGTTATTTGTTTTTCTTGTATGTGCAAAACATAACCTTTACAATAGTATAAAAAAAACTGCATCATTACATTAATCATGCTCTGTTACCGTTACTTTTCTTAATAGTCATAAACGGTTTTTTTTTCAAAAACCGTAAAATATTAAAATGTGAGTTGTAGCAATGGAAAGCTTCTGCAGGATCACTATAAACATCTGTATTACCAATTCCAAAAAATCTCACTGCAGAATTCTCTCCAGTGCGTTTTCTTTCAATTCCTGTTTGCTCCGTTTCCTTTCGCAGGCTCGGCTTGATCGCCTTATTGCTACGACTTCTCCCCCTTACCGAATAAGGTTTTTGGATGGATACCTGTAACGAGACTTAGATCTTGTGTTTAATTCATGATTTGATAAAATATAAATATATTTATGTTAATTTCTAGTTTTTGTTTCTTGACGCCACCTAATGATTCCGAATCTATAAATATTACTTCATTTTTCATTCACATATTATTATTATTTTTTTTCAAATTAGTTATTCATTCATCATTCACACTCAACATTCACAAGCATTCTGGGGGGCCCTCCCTTGTCCTCATCATTCAATTTTCATCCGATCTCGTATATACTTTCAAAAATGTTATGTAACATGGCCATTTTATATAGGAGCGTCCTCCGTAGTTTCATTAGGGTCTAAATTGTTTCTAAATTGTTTTTTTTTTGTTTAATCCGTTTTGCTTTATCATTTCAGAGAATAATCGTTCGGTTGTTGTCATTGTTTCTTTTTATTATTAATACTCTCAATCAACAATTTATGTCTTTTGTTTGTTTGTTCAAACCTCATTTATTATGTATCCCATATGTATTAACGTTAAATAGAGCTGCTTCTTTATTCAAGAATCTCTAAAGTTATTATTTTTCTTCTTATACATTCCCCGCTATTGTTACCCGATATACCCCAATGATCCCCTTTCAAGATTACTTTGTATTTCCCATCATATTATTCCAAATATATCAATTGCCCAATTCTTCATTCCCAATTTCTATATACCCTTTTCAAATAATCATTTTGCATAGTTATGTTTCCTCATCCCAAATTACCCCTTTTCAGCTCTTCGGTACATTCAAATCGTTCTTGCATTCAAACTCATGCCGAATTGATGGACGCATTTTTGTTATAATTCAGCTGTACAAAATATCCCGAAACCTTATTTTTATTATCCTGATTCATTCATCATTATCATTTCTTTATGTCTCTTCATATTCTCATAAAATTTATTTATTTATTTATTGCTATTATCATTATTTTTTTATTTCATTTTTTTATCAATTCCTTTTGAGTTGTTACGATATAATTTCAATTAAGGTAATTCGTATGCTCTCCAATCGTTAACCGTTTTGTTGTGAACCTTACTACAGTTATATGTGATAATTGTTTATTTAATATAATAATTCAATTAATATTCCTAGCTATCCTACGCAAGCCTCTATCCTAACATATTATTCCTATGGTATTTTTTTTTAACAACATATTTAGTAACTAATATTTACAAAAAATCATTCGTAATAAGGAAATAATTGGTTTTTCAATATTTACATCAATTTATACATTGACGACTACGCATAGCTAATCAATCATTATACTTTTTTTAACCTATTATTGTGGACTTTTTCAAATTTGTTCCCATTTTTAATGATTGTGGTTTGTTCGCTGGGTAGGTCAACTACTGCGTATGGGCCTCTCCATTTACTTTGAAGTTTTTGACCTGTTCCTGTTGGGATTGCTTGTACTAAAACCAACTCGCCCCACATAGGTTGCCATTCTTCGGTTTTCTTATCATAAATAATTTTACGTTTCTCTTTCGAAATAATCAAATTTCTTTTGGCGTTTTCATGCAAATTTTTAAGAATTTGTTTCATTTCGCAAAAATAGTCATTATATGTTAGATCTGAATCTGTTGGAGTGTATATAGAGGTAGGAATCCTTGCCTTTCTTCCATATAAAAGTTCGAACGGACTGTAGCTTGTTGAGCTATTATTTGTAGTATTGTATTCAAAGGTAAAATAATCAAGATGTTGGTCCCATTGTTGCGGGTTTTCTCCGACAAATTGTCGCAAATATGTTTTCAATTCTCTGTTTGATCGTTCTACTAGATTTGCTTGTGGGTGATAAGCACTTGTATTGATTTTTTTGATTTTCAAAATTTTGCATGCGTGTTTAAAAAATTTGCTCATGAAATTTGCTCCTTGGTCTGTCACCAGTTCCAACGGAGTACCGAATTTACAAATGAATTTTTCGACAAAAGTTTTGGATACAGTCTCCGCTTCTTGATTGTCCATTGGAGCTACTACCAAAAATCTTGTAAGGTCGTCCTGCATGACCACCGCGTATTTGTTGCCCCATTCGGATTCTGGGAGAACAACAATGTCCATATATAATTTTTCAAATGGCTCGGATGACGTTGTAGTTACTTTTAACGGAATTCTGTTGGGTTTACAAATTTTATTTTTCTGACATGAATCACATTGTTTTACGTAATTTTCGATATCCCTTCTCATGTTTTTCCAATTAAAAATGAGACCAATGCGTTTCCGCATTCGCCTTGCTCCAACATGTCCGCCTAAGGGAGCATCATGAAACTCTCGAAGAATTGTTTCGATATCTTCATTACGTACTTCCGTGCGTTCCGAATCTGCGTTATAAAGGCTTAACTTAATTTGATTTTTCAAAGCTAAAAATTGAATCATCTCAAGTACTTCAAATTGTTTAATCTTTCTGAACGAAATCAAATGAATATTTTTGGACGCTGTTATCGGCGCTTTATTTTGATTGAAGCAGTTGCTAAGTTTGTAAAAGAATGTTTTGGTATTAATCATTGAATTACTTTTGCCTTCCACAATAATTCCGAATAAATTACTATCTGGAATAGAAACAACTCCATCTTCGCAAAAATCTTTCAGTCCATGGGGTAAATCAATAATTTTTGAAATTTCATTAAATGCTGATCTGCTATTCAAAATTACAATGTTACAATCAGCATCTGCACTTTTCAAATTCCTAGAAATTTTCAATCGATTTACATCAGTTGGATTATTCTTGGACATCTCTAAAAATTCATCATATGCGCTTGCCGCAAATGTGTCATTAGTATGTGTGTTATTGCATAAATCGAAAACGTCGGCCATAATGGATTCCTCAACTTCAGCCTCGTCCGATATCGCACTCGTACTTGCTGGAGGTATATTTGACACCTTGTTTATGCCTCGTAGGTCGGAACCCGTGCAATTATTATTTACGCTATCATTCATATAGGTCATCTTTTGCGTTTTTGTTTTGGTTCCCTCGCTTTCATGGTCCCGGTCAGCGATCGCGCCCCCGTTATTGTCGCCAGAAACGGTGTAGTTTTTCATCAGCTGTTTGTTCGCTTGATCGCGGTCGCGGTGTTTTTGGTTGGATACGTTTTCTTGTTCTGCTCTTTTCGTTTGCTGTCGGGTGACCACAGCAATTAATTTCGACCTTGCGGTTATAATTTCATCGGCTGGATTACTCTGCTCTTCTGATTCATTGTCTGGATTTAGCCTAGAGAGAAAATCCGCTACAACGTTATCCTTTCCTTGTTTGTATCGAATATCGCATTCCAATCCTTGCAATTTCAAACGCAAACGTGTGAGGACTGATGAAGTTTCTTTTAGATGCCATATTGAGATCAATGGTCTATGATCTGTGTAAACAATAAACCTCTGATTGTAGATATAATGACGGAAATAATTCACTGCCCATACTATGGCCAGTAATTCTTTCTCAATTGTATAATATTTTCGTTCTGCTCCAATAAGTCCCCTACTAGCGTAAGCTATGGGTCTGTCAATTGATTTTTCATTCGATAAAACTGCTCCAATAGCGTATTCACTGGCATCTGTCGTTAAAACAAATGTGTCCTTGTAATTTGGTCTCACTAGCAAAGAGTCAGACGTTAAAAAGTTTTTCAATTCTTCAAATGCTTTCTGGCACTCTGGGGTCCAGTTAAATTTTACATTTTTCTTCAATAGATCATTCAGAGGTTTTCGTTTTTCTGCAATTCCTGGTATAAACTTACCATAAAAGTTTACTGTTCCTAGGAATGATCGCACTCCTTTTACAGTTTTTGGTATTGCCATTTCTCGTATAGCCTTAATATTACCATCAAGCGGACGAATACCATTTTTATCAACTGTATGTCCTAAAAATTTTAATTCGGTTTTCAAAATTTGGCATTTTGTTGGTTCAATTTTTAAATTATGTCTACGAAGAGCTTTCAAAACTTTAATCAGGTTCTCGTTATGCTCTTGAATTGTTCTTCCAAAAACAATGATATCATCCAAATAAACAATTGTTTTAACATCTTCAATTTCAAATAAAACTGTGTTCATCAGTCTTTGAAAAGTCGAGGGACTGTTTCTAAGCCCCATAGGCATTCTCGTGAATTCAAAATGACCTTTGGGTGTAGAAAATGCAGTTTTTGCAGCATCTCTTGGGTCTATAGGGACTTGATAAAATCCGGATTTCAGATCAATTGTTGAAAAGTATTTGCTATCGCCTAGGCTATCCAATATTTCATTTATTTGTGGAATCGGATATACAAATGGTTTAGTTATCAAATTCAATGCCCTAAAATCTACCACAATTCTATGCTTTTTGTTTCCTTCTTCGTCTAAATCTTTCTTTGGTATGCATAAAACAGGTGCATTCCAAGGACTTTTACTGGGCCTAATAATCCCTTGCCGACGCATTTCTTCAACTTCCTCATTAATTTGTTTCTTCGTTGATTCAGGGAACCTATACTGCCTTTTATTTATTGGAACATTAGTCGATGTTTCAATTTCATGTACTGCTGCATCTGTTACTGTCAGGTGATCCCCTTTCAAATAAAATACATCACTATACCTTGCCATTATATTTTCCACTGCGTCGTAATTGGCGCTTTTCAAATGCTTCAAATCAATTGTATCTAGCAATTTTTCGATACGATTTTTACCTTGTATTTGTTCATAATTCAAATTATCTGTCAAACTTAGATCTTGGTTTGAATCTAAATCCTCCGGCGTATATTGATTCCCGGCCTCTACATTCTTATTGTAACATCCATTATTATAATATTCTTCATCAAAATGTTGATTTATACATTCCTCGTCCTCATAATACTTCTCATAAAAGCACATATTGCATGAATAATCTTTTTTCGGTACGATTGGCTGTGTAACTATTTTATCATGTATGACTTCATCAATATCAAAATTTACTTGACAGCTTTTGTCATTGTTATCATATTGTATACAATTACTATTATCTTGTAGATCAGTCTGACAAGATTTATCTGATACCATTACGTACTTTGTTGTTGTAATATTGTTAATATTATATTCTACACTATCTGGCTTGCGTAGGGCTATGTAATCAAAGTTCTGGCTAATATATAATGTATGCTGTTTCAAAAATTCTGCTCCTATGATGCCATGTACATTTAAGTGGTGAACTAAATAAAATTTTATCTTATACTTAGACTTTCCAATTATTAAACTAACTTCAGTAGATCCGAGCGTTCTTGTTTGACTTCCATTGAATCCCGAAATCAAAAACTTTTCAGATTTAGAATAATCTATGTCTGTTGCTCCGATTCTAGGGGCTGCATCCCATCTTAATATGTTTAGTTGTGAGCCTGTGTCTATCATGTAATTGATTTTTGTGTATGGTCTTTCTACAGTGGGGATATTTAACATAAATTGATTGTTGCCCGTCCAATGTATAAATACTTTTTCTTGTGCTGGAATGCATTTATCAAATTGAACCATTTGTTTTTGTGGTATGTTATAACTCTTATTAATGTTCATGGGCATCATTTTCTTATTACTTGCAGCATATAAGCGCCTTTCTAAATTATTTTCTGATTGACGGAGTGATCGGACGCAATTAACGAACCTCCGGTTATTTAGTTTTTTCGCTCATCATAGTAAATGTTATTGTTTTGAATTCCCATGTTGCGTTCATCAAAAGTTCTGTTGGTCCAATAAGGCATCTGGTAATCACCACAATAAATTTCTTGTTGTCCTAGATTTCTATAATTGTTAAAATCTTTTTCATAACCTATTTCACACTGGTTGAATCTACTTTTATCGTTACGAAAGTTGTGGTCAATACATTGTGGATTAATGAATTTCTGTTCTTCATTTTGTTGCCTGTAAGATTCTGCAATGTGGGAATCCCTCAATCTCTGCTCGATGCGTTCTTGTTGTTCCATATCGATGCATTCTTCTTGTAGGTAATCTACCAAATCCTCCAATGACTCTTCTTTTTTCGTTTTTGCCAAAAATTTCAAATTTCTATCTTTCAAGCCCGCTAGAAAATGTATTCTTAAATGTCTTTGAGCATATGACTCAATTGTAGTATCTTTAATATAATCATTTTCAAATTCATCAATATTTTTCTTAAGTTGAAGAACGCGATCTTTGTAGCTTTTAAAACTTTCACACTTGCCTTGCTCAAGGGTCTCTATTTGATTAAACCTAGGGGCGGGACAGCGTCTAATACCGACTCTAATACTGCCTAATAAATATTAATGTCCTAATCTTCACCGTTCACCGAACCATTTTTCGGCTAGTATGTCATGACTTTTCATGAAACAACCAACTGTCACGAAGACGCGAGGTGAAAAATGAGTTGTCCGTGTATTTTCTATAGTTTGTTCGATTACAAAATATAATTTCTTTTCATTATTTTAGCTGTGAAGCAATCTGATCTTCAACCTACATCGCTGGAATAGTAGCCTGGAACCAATGGATGTAGTCAGAGAAATCAAATGATGTGGGTACGGGATGAACATCTTTTTTTTCAACCAACAGAATGTTCAATAAATATAAAACGAAGCGTATGTCAGTGTGTTTTCATTTTTCACAATAGAACAGTTCAGTGATATTTGTTTTGTACTGTCTTTTGTATTTGACAGTGAAATACCTCTGGCACTGCTAGTTCTGTTGAGCCAGGGTAATTGGATATTTCATTACGAATATTCTCCGGTGGTGTGGTCTCGGTATTGTATCAGATTCAAGATCAGTTCTTCAGAGCGAACGGTTAGCTGGTTAGCTCACATTGATCACACATAAACTTTGCGTAATGGACGTGCGTACGGATACTATTATTACGGTCATGTCCGCCAGCGATATTTGTATGTCCGGAGTTGATGCTCTTGATAAGAGAAACACCTGATCGGAACGACATTTGATCGATTTCAGTCCTGAAATATTCATTCATACAACATTAGTGCGATGAAAGCACGCAATTTTGCAATTTCTTGTTGCTGTCATTTCAGTTGCTGTTCATTTAATTCAATCAGCGTGGCTTACTTTGTTCGAATATGAACAGGCTTTGGGATTAATATTTCCTAATACTTCTAATATCGCTAATCAATATTAGAGCTGTCCCGCCCCTAGGATTAAACAGTTCTTCCAACTGTAAACTAATTCCGAATTCTTTTTGGAGATTATCTTTCACTTCATCCCAAGTATTTGCAAGAATGTTTTTAAATTTTAACGCTGCTGGGCCTTTAAGTTTGGACAGTGCAATTTGAATGAGTACGGTTTCTGCATTTTTCCTTTCACTAGCATCAGTTATCCGTTTTATGGGTTTCAAAAAACAATTTATTTGATATATGAAAGCATCCAATTCACACGCACTACCATAAAATTCTGGAATACACTGTATAGCAAAATTTATTGGAAATTCAAATCTAGCGTTGTTCGCTCCACTATTGTTGCCTATTTCATCCATTGTATTCGTGACCATTTTTATGTTGATATTTTTACTGATTTTTTTTTTAACTCAAATTAACATGACCTATTTGTCGCCGGTCTGCTGCATAGTTACACAATTATTATTATTCTTTCAACTTTTAATTGATTCCATTCCATTGTAATGCTAGTTTACAGCTGAATATCATGTTTAGTGTAAAATTATGCCCTAAGTTCGAAAGCATAAGGGAAAAAAATACAGTAGAGCTGAAAATATTTTCGATATCCCGTAAAAGCTGGCGATTTTGAATCAACATTGCTATAACTGATAAAGATTTTTTTTTTTTTAAAGAAAAATGCAAATCTTGTTTTATTTATTGAATATTTTGCTACAATTTAAGGAGATTGTTCCCAACACTCATCAATATCTAATCTGACGAGAAAAAAAAAATAATTAGATATTCAAAACATATTACATTCAGCTTCCTATTATTGCAAAAAAGATATTTAAATTTGGTGAATTGTAACTTGAGATATTTGAATTTTAGTAAATTCTAAAAAAACTTGGTTGCGATTGTCTCGTATAATAAAAAAAACTGTACTTCTTAGTTTTCTTATTTTAAACACGGTCTCAAAATCAGCACGTAATTATGCATCAATAATTTTAATCGTTAACAGAAGTCCGCGACTTTCCTTTGATTTTGTTAACTAGTGTTTGTTTGTATTTTTGTGTTTGTTCGTATTTTTCATCCACTTGTTCTTCTTGAAATTATTATTCTTGTTATGTTTTTCCATTATTTATTGAAAATCACTATGATTTCCTTTTTTTTTATAAATTTTTGAATAACTTCTTTATTTTTCCCACAACAGTATTTCAATTAAAATGTTTATGTTTATATCGTAATAATTTTTCATCATTTCAAGCCAACTCACAAAAAAAAAATTAAACCATCTCAAAACACTTAATCATTTAAAAGTTTAATACTTACGATACCATCAAATAATGCAGGCTGAATGTTGTCCATTGGTCCAGACACTCGGTTCTATACGCAGGTTGTTGCGTTGCTATTTCCAATTCGGTGCTATGTTGTATTCCACTATCACTTGCGCTGCCACGAATTTCATCTTTTCCATCCAGTCTGTAACATTGATTTCTTCTCAATTGTTCAAAACTGTTCAATGTTTATGGTTTGCACTGATTCTGACACTGATTTCTTCTTCCAGTCAGAAAATTGGCGTCCCGCTGTTCTAATTGTCGAACAGTTTTTCGCTGTCACCATATGAAGCGCCCTGTACCGTCCAGGGGCTGCATTAAACACTACACGGAATGTGATATCTTTAATTTCATTACAGTCCGACGCAGTTTTAATAAATTATATTGAAGTATCACAAACCATCACTTAACTTAAATTACAACGATTCACTTTTTCTTATATCACCTTTCTGTATTTCTACACCGAAGTTGAAAAAAACTGAACCGAACTGGACTTTTACTCTTACGTTGAAAAACTGAACTTTTACAACTACTGTCTTTTCTGGACCAAGATTGAACACTCTAGCGTTGAAACTGACCCTCTGTCTCACTGACTATCTTTGAACTCAACAACTTCGTTCTTCAACAACTCTAACGTCGAACTCTCCTCGATTACTCTGTTCTTCAACAACTGCCCCGATTGAAGCCAAAGCCTCAGTATTTATAGCCTAAATTTCCTAGCAATACCCGAAGAAGTCACGAAAATTCCTAACGTTGCCCAACCCATCTTGGGCGTGTCCAAAAACCTTCGATGCCAAAAATGTAAAAGCCAAAAGTTAAAAACTCTATCTATCCTAATCGTTCTCTTCATGATTACCATCTCCGCCTGACTTGGGCGTGTTTGAACAGAACCTGTGAAAATCTTATCCCCAAGTCTAAATCTCCTAGCCACGCCTGACTTTGGCGTGTTTGAGCCAAACCTATTAAAATCTTATCCCCAAGTCCAAATCTCCTAGCCACGCCTGACTTTGGCGTGTTTGAGCCAATCCTATTAAAATCTTATCACCGAAACCACGCCTGACTTGGGCGTATCCAAAGTCGACCCCCATCATTGCCATCTTCGTCAACATCATCGTCATTATCATCATCATTATCATCATCATTATCATCATCATCATCATCATCATTCTTAGCCCCATCATCTTTCGGACTTGGCACCCAATTCTTCAAAACAAAGCAACCGCCTTGTTATTCAAATGTACCCTTGCTTGTGCACAATGACCCCTAGCCGGGCCCGGCCGCGGATGTTCGTTGAAATTATACCCCACATTCTTTTTACTCGAAGTCAAAACAAAATCGAGTACAAAACAATTCCGGCGCCCCTATGCCGCCAGTACGATTTCGATTTTCAACATTCCTTTTATGGTTCACCTGGGTTCAAAAATCGAACCAAGTGAAAACAATCACGGCTACCTGAAACCATTCTCGGCAGATACAGTGCCTCGATTTCAAAACCAAAACAAACTAGGCTACCTGAAACCGCGCCTTGATTTCAAAACAAAAACAAACTAGGCTACCTGAAACCGCGCCTTGATTTCAAAACAAAAACAATATGGGCTACCTGAAACCGCGCCTTGATTTCAAAACAAAAACAATTTTGGATACCTAAAGCCATATGCGGCCAATACGGCGCCTTGATTTTCGCAACATTCTAGCGCGATCGATAGGGTATCCGTTCCATGGCATTCCTATCGACGGCCCACCGAGCGTAATCAGAGCTGCACCAAACCAACCGGACCCAACATGTATGATCGTGAAAAACAAAACAAACGCATCGCTGCGCGGTCGCTGCCCCGCGAAACCAGGACACCGTACGGATGTTGTTTTGGTCAACGTCCAGTACGACATTTTAGATCAAAAACAAAACCTTTACAGGTTTACAATTGAGCCTTGAAACGGTCGCCGCCAATCAAACCCAGCGACCATTGACCCACCAAGCATATTGTGGATTTACCGGCTCGACTCCCGTGTTTGAACATGATCGCACCCGGCCATCACCGGGTGCGATGATGGGTCATAAAAACAAAGTCAGTAACGAATGGTATGTTTCCCGTTGCTTCCAATTTACAGCGCGTGAGGTGGGTAGAACCTACCTAGAGCGTAGCAGTTGGTGAAAAATTGAAATAAAAACATACCCAGGCAGCTACTCCAACGGGAGTGTGTGGGGGGGGGAAATGCATCTTTTTCTTTCACAGTTGAATTGACTTAGAATATCGGAAGGCGTGGGAATATTTAGGCGTTGCACGTTTGTTCGGACTCCTTAGAGAAATATGCACTTATTTATGTCTGTATTAATTCTTGAAGCTGCAAAGGGAGTTTCATTTCAGAAAACAATCATTCAATTAGTAATTATGTAGGACTACTTACAAATTGGTGCTTCTACGTGTACCGAATCCAACAAATCACTTTGAACTAACGTGTGATAGTGATCTATCTAAATATTCATGATAACGATTTAATTCAAACCGTAGAAAATTTAGGATCATGAAAAACTTACAGTTCTACCAGAAACAAAACTGACTGACTGCGCTCTAAACTGTTTGAAGTAAGTGAACTGCTATAAGCATTAAACTGGGACCTCTAATTCAAGTGTAACACCTTTCATTAACTATGCATTATGTATCTATAACATCGACTATGCCAAAGCAAAACTGTAGCATCATTTTCACCATCTGACGTTACAACCAATGTTATGACACCCAAATCCAACCATCTAGACAGCTGCGCTATAACGATGCTTATCTATAACTAATAAAAATGTGCAGCATCCGACCGTTTTTGACTGTTGGCAACTCCCTGGAACGGCCTCGAAATTCCCTGAATGCTTCGGAACGCCCTGGCAACCCGTTGAAACACCTTGGATCGCTTTTCAAACCCCCTGGATAGCCCTGGAAAGTCCCTGGAACGGCTTTAAAATCTTCTGAAACCCCTGCAACTTTCCTGGAACGCCCCTGAAACCCATCGAAACTCTCTGGAGCTCCCCTGAAATCCCTAGGAACGCCCTTAAACCCTTGGAACACTCCTCGAATCCTTCTGAACACTCTGGAACGTCGCTGACGCCTCCTAAAACTCCCTCAGACTTTCTAAAGCCAGTTTTGATACACGCTTTGATACAGCCTTTGGCTACCTGATCTTCATGTAAATTTGACGTGACTCTCCAGCAGCGGTGCTATGGTTAATTTCCTGTTTTTTATTCAGCTTACACACGCATAAGAAGGGTATAAATAGCGTTTGGCATACCGACTTTCGATCCATGGCCCTGAGGGACAAGTCTCATATACCAATCAACTCAGCTCGATGAATTGAGCAAATTTCTGTATGCGTGTGACAGGGATGGGAACACTCACTTGCAAAGAATAACGCTCACTTGCTATTTTCTCAGTTCAGAAGCGTGCAATCAAAAAACGATGTATGGACGACTTTTGTCTTCTGGTTTTGTCTAAAAGTTTGTCCAATAGAGTAGGGGTCGCATACGCATACCAAAGCCGTGACAGAGCTGTGAAAGCAACTCTCCACGAGGTGAGTGTAATTTACATTCACGCAAAAACGGCTACGCTCAAAAATGTGTTCGGCCTGCACATTTTTAGTAAACATCCATGACGCACAATGGCATGGGAAACACACATGCTCACATGAGCATGTATTTTGCAATAATTTCGACATGGCAACCTCACTGGGTTTATAAACCACCTTCAAATATCGAAAAATATTGATATTTTGCAAAAATGTGAGCGTACGAGCAATTTAAAAAAATGTTTGTTTCCAACACAGTCCCTGTGGGTGTTAACCAAAAATGAGAGTTTTTATTTTAGAGAGTTCACCCCGTGGAGAGTTGCCTTCGCAGCTTTCTCACGACTCGGTATGCGTGTGCGACCCTTACTCTATTCGGCAAACCCCCAGACAAAATCACAAGGCAAAAGTCGTCCATACATCGTTTCTTGATTGCACGCTTCATAGCTGAGAAAACAGCAAGTGAATGTAACTCTTTGCAAGTGAGTGTTCCCATCCTTGGCGTGTGAGCTTCTAGACCATGGAGGGATAATCTGCTCAATAGAAAATAGACCTGTCTTCTAAAAAAAAAGTGAAAGCCAGAACAACGCATGCCTCGACCACCTAAACAACTTTCCCATGGTCGCTAAACCCTTCATCTCTTCGGAACCACCAAGAAGGCATTGCTTCTGCTTCAGAGAGGGACTAGTGCATATCGCACTCATAAGGTTAGTTGCGCAGTCTGCAGCAACGAACATCGATAACACGCTTGGGTCTCCAGTTAGCCTAGTGGTTAAGGCTATGGATAGCCAATCCGGAGACGGCGGGTTCGATTCCCGTTCCAGTCGGGAAAATTTTCTCGACTCCCTGGGCATAGTGTATCATTGTGCTTGCCTCACAATATACAAATTCATGCAAGGGCAAGCAAAAAAAGCCCTTCAATTAATAACTGTGGAAATCCTTAAAGAACACTAAGTTGAAGCGAGGCAGGCCAAGTCCCAGTGGGGACGCAAAGCCACATAGAATAAGAAGAAGAGCACGCTCTAGAGAGTCCGCCAAGGTAGCATGCTGGCGCATAGCCAGTTTCCCGAATGGTCCTTATCACTCCCTATATGCATTCGGAATACGGGCAGGATCTACCACCATGCCCGCGCCCAACTGTTCTGCAAGCATCAAGAACTGATACTTGCATGCAACGCGATTTGACCTGCTGAAGGTTCAGGCCCTATCAGCTAGCACCATGAGTTGCTGACAATGAGGCCTCCACCTGTTCCGGCCCTTACCGGGGACCCCTTTTCAAACGCGGGCTCGGATTCTTCCCAGTAGATCGATGCCACGTCAGCAAAGCTACCAGGATGTTCTCCCCGCGGCCACTTAATCCCTATAAAGGTCGATTTCGACAGCAGAGCACCGTTATGACCTACGTAGCCGACTCCGAACTCCGACTCTTCTGTAGCACCAAGACGACATGAGTTATAGCCGATGAAATGGCATTCCAGCCAAACTCGTCATTACGAGCGGACCTGGTGTGATGGTTAAAGCGCATGCCTTTCACGCCGAGGATCTGGGATCGAATCCCACTCCCGACAAATTCACAAAATGTGAGTTCTTGCTTCGGAAGGCAAGTAAACCGTGGGGTGGGACCCGAGATGAGCTAGCCAACGGCTAGTAAATACAGGTAATAATAAAAAAAAAGTATGCGGTCACTAGGCCATCCCTTATTTTACAAAAGTTGGAAATGATATAAGTTCGTTGTTGGAAAATGATCGTTTAAGCTAAGAAATTATCGTGTCAAAATTTGAAGTCCGTATCTCAAGGCTAAGTGGTCCCTCAGCTCAAGAGGCCTAAAGTTGTCAATAATTGTATGGGACCAAAAAAAAACATGAATTTTTTTTTCGACGAAACAAATACGCTATTCTACTAAAATTGATAATTTTAGGACCCTAAAGGGCTAAACATATACTTAGAATTGCAATATCTCCACTCGTTTTTAAGCTATTGAGAAAAATAGGGTAGGTTTCCTTCCGGATCTAAACAAAATGTCAAAAGTGCTAATTTTTCGATTGTTAATACTCTACAAAACCATCTTCCATGTAACTGTAGGATTTTACACTTTAGCACTACGCTTGTACATTGATTTTGTTTGTAGTTCTTAAGGCCTTTACTTGCGGCCATTTGTTTTTGGATGACCTCTAGATAATCTTTGGAAATTTGTTCCCTTGCAGTCCATGGACATGAAGCATGGTTCTGCAGGGGACTAATTTCTAAAGATAATCTAGGTCATCCAAGAACAAGTGGCCGTAAATAAAGGCCTGGATGTTACACCATATCCGTAATGTAACAACAATCCATTGATTATGCTTGTAGGTAGTTCTAAGGCCTTTACGCGCGTTAATTCTTGATTGACCTAGAACTCCATCGGAAATTAGATCCATGCTCCATGATAAACTGTATCAGTAATGTAACAACAATCCATTGTTGCGTAGGATATTACAGCACATCAGGCGCCGTCCACAAATTGTGTAACGCTTTGAGGGGAGGGGGGAGTATGGCCGAGCGTTACGGCGTTTGTTGAAAATGTCGATTTTAGTGTTACGTAATAAATAGATGCTGCCTATATAATGTAACAATAATCCATTGATTACACTTATATATCTTAAGGCATTTACTGGCGGAAGGTCTTGGGTGACTAGAACATCTTTGAAAATTACTTTTCTACAGAACTATGCTCCCTGGGCCTATGTGATGATATACCGCATCAGTGATGTAATAACAATGCATTGATTATGTTTGTAGATCTTAAAGTATTCACTCGCGGAAGTTCTTGGATGACCTAGAACATCTTTGGAAAGTGGTACTTTACTGAATCATGCTTCTTAAACATGTAGGATGTTACAAGTTCCGGAAACGATGCGCTTGCGCATTTGGCAGTACCTACCTCTACCAGTCCCTTTCCATCAAGAATGCGAAAATTCAAACCACTCAGTCAGTGGCATTTCTTTCAAAAAGTTGCATCACTCAGATCGGGAATCACACCCTTACTCCTTGGCATCATCTTTAGAAACTAGTTCTTTACAGAACAATACTTTCGTATGTAGCACTTTCGTGTATCAGTAATGTAACAACAATCCATTGATTACGCTTGCAGATCTTAAGGTGCTAACTCGCGGAAGTTCTTGGATAACCTAAAACATATTTGGAATTTTAGATCTCTGCAGAACCATGCTTGTAGTGAGTATTGTGTTGTTCCTTGCAGTTCATGCATACGGTCTGGTTTGTTGCGTTCAGTTTGTTTCTGCGTGGAATGGGCTTAATGTTTCTGCCCCCTGATGGGGTGGAGACGCATGACAGGATTTCTTTTATTAAATATACTTTCGTAAAGAAAAGTGATCGATTGTGCGAAAGTAAGTGTTTATTGATCCATTGTCGAATCACATCACCAACCATAGTTGACTCCCAGACTGACAATGTATTATGCGTTGCGCGAAAATTTTTGAGCGCTAGTGCTCGTGTATCTCCGCCAGTACGGTAAATCGTGTTGGTGTTTTCGGCGCAGTATTTTTTGGCCCATTTGCGATTTTATTGTAAAAGACACCAGAACGATTAAACGTACGAGCGGAGGTCTATTAGCGATTTTGCACCATTTTCGCTCTCTGTTTTCTTGCAACGGATAATACCCTATCTTACTAACAAAAATTCCTTCCTGAGACAAACGTGTAGATGCAGCGATTTGCGGTCATTATAACAACGTTTGTTTCATTAACATTCCCTCCCTTCCTCGATGACCGTAAGGACGTGGCTGGCGCCGTTATTGATCTTAGTTGAGAGCTCTCAAACTGTGTACATTGAGAATAGTAAGCTAGTCCCAAGCCCTATTCGTTGATTCTTTGTGCAATTTCGATTGCTCTGGTCAATCAGGGAGTAGCAACTACGAATAGTACGGTCATCTATGCTCATGTTCATGCTCAGGCTCTTCAGAACCATGCTTGTAGATCTTCAGGCCTTTGCTCGCTGAAGCTTTTGGTTACCGTAGATCATCTTTGGATTTTTTTTTGTCTGTATTAACGAGATTTTTAGCCCTAGGCTAGTTCATCTCGGGACCCACGCTTTACTTTCCTTCCGAAGGAAGAACTCACATTTTTTTTCCGAGTTTGTCGGGAGTGGGATTCGATCCCAGGTCCTCGGCGTGATAGCCACGTGCTTTAATCATCATACCAAGTCCGCTCCGCACTTCTTTGGAAATTAGCTCCTTTCAGAACCATACTCCTAGAATCCCCCACACTCTCCACATCCCTTCTGAACTCTTCAGACCTCTTACTCGTACTCGCTACACTGAGTAGCGTTTTCGGACCAAACCATGTGAGGGATCTATAGATTTGTGATCGAAACAAAATGCGATACAAAATGCATTGAAGACCACCAAAAACTTACGATTTCCCTTTGAAATATCTGGTCAACATATGTTTTAGTGATCAATTTCAGACTGTCGGAAACTACATACAGCGCATTATCGTTCACTTCCTCGGACGGTGAGGTTACATGCATAAAAACATCGATAACATTCTCCGACACTTGGCTTGCGGAATTAGTTCCAATACTGCGCTGGATGGTCAATTTCCCGAATTGACCAATTAGCGCTGATATTGCAGGTCTCCCCAATCAAGCCGTATAATCTTATCGGCACAATGTGGACATCATCCTGTGTGTGGTTTTTCAGCCGTTCGATTGCCAGAATTACAGCAGGGTCATAAGTTTGTGGTCGGTCGTTTGGCGGGAAAGATTAGATTAACTCGCTCACTATTACGACATCTCCTGCCTCTTTCCTACAAAGGCAGCCTTGTCTCGTAAATTTCCTGACTCTGATAATCAGCGTCCCAACAGCTGCCCCTATCGATACGGTCTCTAAATCCTTCTACACGGCATCCGCCACGTCAATGTTGATGAAGCATGATTTGATTGTGTGTTAAATACCAGATCGATACCGATTGAGGGTGGACAGAAGTTTAATTTCAAATTGCCACCCGTTTGAGGTCAGTTGAGTTGAAGCCTTCCTTGGAAGCGGATTGAAAAGTAGCCTAGCAGTTTTCTTGCTAAATACCGAACTCTAGTCATGAAATTCTTCTTGTGTTTGCTGTTGGCCATTGCCGGACAGGTAAGTGTGATCGAGGATATCCCTCGAGGATCGAGGAAGTATAGTGAAGTACCTAGTAGAGTATACCAGTAGAATCTAGTGTGTTACGGAACATCCAAATCAGATTTAGTCTAACAGTCCAAACTTAAGTTGTGATGCAGTAATACTTAGTATTTGTGTACTTAAATGGAAAATCCCCATATTTTTGTAAAAGAAGTGTAGTTGTCTCAAGACAGTTATACAGTGATTCAAAATGGCTGCCCCAGTCATGAAACGAAATAAGGAAAAAAAGTCTTAATTATTTGCTACACTACATTCAGATTTGAAGTTTGCGTTGATAATAGCAGAATAGCAGAATAGCACTACATTCAGATTTGAAGTTCTTGAGAAAGTTACTGATGAAAATTATAAAATTGACAATGTAATTCACTTCACAATCACAATCTGGTCACTAGCTTTCGCATCTTGTGGCGAAAGTGGCAACTCATATTCATAATTAGAGAATCCAGAGAGAGTTCATTATTATTATTTCTTTATTATAGAGATTTTCGGTCCCAGGTTGGTTAATCACATCCTAGAGACAATATTTTCATAGCAATAGCAATGATTTAATAACGCATAGTATAATCGAATGTCTCTTGGATCCTTTGACGGAGTTTTATTATTATAATTTATCTTTATTAGGATGATTTTCAGCCCAAGGCTGATTTTTCCCAGGATTTTAAAAGTTTTTAAACAATTAAACATTGATTCAAAACTCTTTCGTCAACGTCCTCAATCTGCTATCGAAAAATGATCTGTATGACTGATATCTTAAAAAAGAAGTGAATTACAATGTTGATATAATTCATTTACATAGGTATCATTATATTAAGATAACTAATTGCTCTGTGGTTCTTCTACGCCCCGTTAGTCGTTGGCCCAAAGCCAGGATGAGTTCGTCGATTACCTGCTGGAAATCCAGGCCCAGGCCGAAACCGTCCACCAGCTGATGGAGGGCACCTTCGACAACATGCGTTTCACCATGAGCGACCAGCTGATTGACCTGAACCGTGACTTGATTGCCCGCATGAACGGCGCCCTGGAGGAAGTCGAACAGATCAAGGAAGACACCGAAGAACTGGTCTCGGGCTCGTCTGCCCAGCAGGCTTGTCTCGATGTGGCCACCGCCAACTGGGAACTGGAAATCGAATGGGTGGGACAGGCCCTGCAGCGTTGCGCCAGCCAGGCCAACTTGGACATCACTGGAGCCACCGCCGATGTGCACAGCGCCATCGAAGATGCCCAGGTCCAGTCCACCGAGCTGCAGAACATCGTCGTCCGTGGATTCATCGACTGGAACGCCATCGATTACACCGAGTCCATCTCGACCATTGTCGGTGCTCAGATCAACGAAAAGTACGAATACTTCCAGCAGGTCACTCAGCCCGCTCTGGAACGCACCCTCCAGGAAATCTTCGACCTGAGAACCGATATGCTTCCACGCATCATGACCTGCGTCGACCGCGGAGTGGAACGCTTCAACAACTACGCTCGCGTTATTCGTGATACTCTCCACTTCTGCCAGTAAAGTATTTTTTATGTCTATGTAAGGTCGAAGATTGTGGAATAAAAAATCTAGTTACGTAATATTTATTTGCTCTTTTATTCGGTAGCAATGGGTCCTCAACATCTGAGCCATATTTTAGCACATACTTCATTCCATTAGAGCTTTTACTTGCTGTGGAGCGATCGGCAAGGTAATTGAGCTTACTTTGCATATCAGTGCGCCGTTGAGCTAAGAGAGAAACGTCATCAGAATCAGACAGTTCGAAGACCTAAATGACTCCGTAGTAATGGGCTGCCACAGCAACCCACGATTTGGTTCACGATCATCGCACTTACCAGGATCTCGTTGATTGCGATGAGAAACAGTAGCGGTGATAGTATACATTCTTTCCTCACTCCAGCGACGGCTCGGATAGGATCGGACAAGGCACCGTTGTGCAGTACTCTGCACGAAAATGCCTCGTATTGTGCTTCAATAAGGCCGATAATTTTTTCAGGAACAACTCGAAGTTGAAAGCTTCGTAATCATTGAGCACTACGTGTAGGCAGACTCTTGGAATGCATTGATTTGCTCCAAGATTATACAAGTTATATTCTGATTTATCGACCGTATTCTATTTATAACTTAATCATTTTATGACTATATCGGTCTTTTTCTACTGATAGAAGAATTTATTAACGTAATAATAGTTTAGTCAACAGAAGGCAGCAAACGCAACTCTCCACGGCGTGAATGTAATTTACATTCACCGCGTGGAGAGTTGCCTTCACAGCTCGCTCATGACTTCGGTATGCGTGTGCGACCCCAATGTTATTCGGCAAAGTTTCAGATAAAACTACAAGATTAAATTCATCCATACATTGTTTTTCGATAGCATGCTTCTGAACTGAGATAATAGCAAGTGAATGTAACTTTTTGCAAATGAATGGTCTCATCCCTGATCGTATGCCGCTTTGAAGTCGATGAACAGGTGATGCGTTGGGACCTGGTATTCACGGCATTTCTGGAGGATTTGCCGTACGGTAAAGATCTGGTCCGTTGTCGACCGGCCGTCGATGAAGCCGGCTTGATAACTTCCCACTAACTCATTCGTTTTAGGTGACAGACGACGGAAGATGATCTGGGATAGCACTTTGTAGGCAGCATTCGTGGCAGTAATCGCCCTGAAGTTCTCACATTCCAAATGGTCGCCTTTCTTGTGAATGGGGCAGATTACCCCTTTCCTTCCACTCCTCCGGTAGCTGTTCGGTTTCCCAGATCCTGACTATCAGCAGATGCAGACAGGTGGCCAACTTTTCTTGATGAGTTCAGCTGCGATACCATCCTTACCAGCTGCTGTGTTGGTTTTGAGCTGGTGAATGGCATCCTTAACATCCCTCAGCGTGGGAGTTGATTCATCTCCGTCCTCCGCTGCACTGACGTTAAGCCGTAGGTCCCGGTCCATGTGTTGATGGGTTCGAATTGTAGGGTCCCAGGTATGGTGGCTGTCTCCAAGGCTTAGCTCCTAGACCCAGCCGACGTAAAACACAACTGGCGCCAAACGGTGATAGTTGGTCAGAAAAGAAGAAGAAGAAGAGCCCCCCCCCCCTTTCCAGAGAGGGAAGGGTTTTAAATCAAGCTAAAAACCTTCACCGTCCAAGAAAACCCTTCAATTAATAACTGTGGAAGTGCTCAAAGAACACTAAGTTGAAGCGCGGCAGGCCAAGTCCCAGTGGGGACGTAGAGCCACAAAGAAGAAGAAGAAGTCCAAGAAAACTGCATGCAAATGTTTATACCAATCAGTACATTAGTTTCCAAATCAATCCCATAAGGGTCAGACAATACAGTTATTGAACTATTAGCGGACGAATGTCGCTGGCGTCGTCGCCGCAACATCTCTTGCTGGCGGAGATAGGAGGGGGGGGGGAGGGATATAAGTGTCAATGCGAAAATGTATGCAGTTTGACAGATAGGTTCTCTGTATGTTTGCGAACGAGAACACAGGGAACAGAAGCGACATTCGTCCTCTATAGTTCATTCATTCTATTGGTCAGACAGACAGATAGACCACAGACAAACAGAAATACTTACTTAATGGGCTACAACTCGTAGCGGTGAGTCTACGCCGAATGAAGTATCCGCCTCCACTGGCCTCGGTCCTGGGTCAATCGCTTCCAGTCGCGCCCTGAACGTTTATAGTCCTTAAGTCCTCCTCAACTGCAAAAAGCCAACGTGTGCGCGACCTTCCACGAAGCCGACGACTATAGATAGTAGAGTAAACATAGATCCGTGTTGATGAATCCGTTGTATCCAAACGAACTGTCAAAATCTGTATCCAAACGAGCATGACGTCACGATTTGGACAACATCAATGGAACGCATGACGTCATATTCAACCGTCGCACTCTTGAAATTTACTACTTACACGCTTGAAACATTTTAGTCAGCGGTGTCCGCGGATCTATGTTTACTCTACTATCTATACCGACGACCCCTTCTCTGCTGAATATAATTTTAGCTAGTCGTTCCTCCGGCATATGAGCTATGTACGTGTCCAGCCCACCGCAGCCTGCCGTGTGGTATTCGCTTCACTACATCCATCTCTTTATATACCTGGTACAATTCGTAGTTCATGCGACGCCGCCGGATGCCGTCCTCCAGTTTACCGCCGAGTATTGTTCGCAGCACTTTACGTTCGAAGACTGCA
Source organism: Aedes albopictus (assembly GCF_035046485.1). Lineage (NCBI taxonomy): Eukaryota > Metazoa > Arthropoda > Insecta > Diptera > Culicidae > Aedes > Aedes albopictus. Next base: position 119,935,739 of record NC_085136.1, on the reverse strand, counting down.
AAGGCTCTCCGATCAACTTCTTTTAACGTTTACGTTTCATGACCGTATAAAGCGACCGAGAGAATCAGAGACTTGTACAACGCGAGTTTTGTCTTCGTTTGCAGCCTGCGGGACCTCAGCTGGTTTCGCAGACCGAAAAAGGCCCGATTTGCAGCCGCAATCCGTTTTTTCACCTCGCGGGTAACATCATTATCGCACGTCACTAGAGTACCAAGATAAACAAATTCATCCACAACTTCAAACTTTTCCCCATCTAGCACCACTTCGTCACCACTACCACGGCCGGACCGACGTTGAACACCAGCAATCATGTACTTAGTCTTTGTGGTGTTAATCGTAAGTCCAATCCTCGCAGTCTCCCTCTTAAAAGGTACGAACGCCTCTTCCACGGCCCGGGAGCTATGCGACTTCGTGACAATGGTTCCGCTCCTTCCAGTGCTATGTTGAACAGTAAGTTCGAAAGAGCATCGCTCTGCTTCAGTCCGTCCAAGGTTACGAACGATGACGAAATTTCATCCGCAACCCGTACACTTGATTTCGATCCGTCAAGCGTCGCACGAATCAGCTTCGCCGGAAATACATCATAATCTGCCATAACTCGTTTCTCTTCACTGAATCGTACGCCGCCTTGAAATCAATAAACAGATGATGGGTCTGCAAGTTGTACTCCCGAAATTTATCAAGAATCTGCCACAGGGTGAACATCTGGTCCGTTGTTGATCGGCCCTCACGAAATCCTGCCTGATATTCTCCGACGAAGGACTCCTCAATCGGCCTCAGCCTGTGGAACAGAACTCCGGACAAAATTTTGTACTCTGAATTGAGGAGTGTTATTCCTCTGTAATTCGCGCACTCCAATCGATGCCCTTTCTTGAAAAGAGGGCAAATGAGACCATCCAAGCAACTAGCAGGCAGTTCTTCCGCCTCCCATATCTTCAATATAATACGGTGTTAGAGTTGATACAGCTGCTCACTACCGTGCTTGAGAAGCTCGACCGGGAGTTCGTCCTTCCCAGCAGCCTTGTTGTTCTTCAGTCCTCTAATGGCTGTCTTGACCTCGTCTAGCGTTGGAGGTTCCACAGCTTGTCCGTCGTCGCCGATTCGAATTATGTCCGTCGCTCTCCCACTCCCACCGTTCAACAATACCTCGAAGTGCTCTCTCCACCTGGCAGCCACCATTGTCTTGTCTGTCAGCAAGTTTCCATTACAGTCGTTGCACATGACGGAAGAAGGCGCTGTTTTTCTCCGCACGCCATTGACAGTTTCGTAAAATCTCCGCATATCATTCTGTTCATTACTCTCTTGCGCCTGAGCAATCACATTTTTCTCGTGCTCTTTTCTCTTTTTGCGGTGGATTCATTTTTCGGCTACTCTTGCTTCCCTATATCGCTCCCTACTCTGCCGGGTCCTCGACACCAACATCCGGCTTCTGGCAACATTCTTCTCGTCCGTTACCCTCTGGCACTCCTCGTCGAACCACCCGTTTTTATGTCGTCTTTGAGTAGTACCAATCACCTCCCGCGCTGCTGTACTCATCGCTCTTACTGGCGGAAATAGAAGGGGGGGGGGGGGGTATAAGTGTCAAAGCGAAAAAGTATGCAGTTTGACAGATAGATACAGGGAACAGCAGCGACAGTCGTCCTCTCTAGTTAATTGATTCTATGAGAATCTTTCTCTGTAATGATTATTCAACAACTGTATTCATTATTTGTATATACTTTATTATCGATACTTCAATATTACATACAATGATTCACACTCCAGACAACAATAACAACATCTCCACATATGACAGATACTCAATGTAAACATACACGCTAAACGTAATAGAGTAATACAATAATTTGTTATGTGCATACCACAAGGTACCACATCTCGTTTTTTCTCCAGATCCGCAGCAAGGTCACTCCAGGTTGTTTTCGCTTATAGTCTCCTCAGTTTATGAACGTCTCGCTTCAGTCTCACATCAGAATTAGTAGTACAGTCATCCATTTGGTCATCCATCTCTGCTCGGCATTTTGGTAAATTACTTGGCCGTTACTTATGGTCGTACCTAAAAAGAAATATTATTTTGACCCAAGTATTTTCCCAAATCCCAAAATATTTTTAATACTGTGTGTCAAGCTAAATATTACCTTTGCTGATGAATTGATTGAATTGCTTTCCTCTTCTCAAATGTTTTCAATGACAGCTAGCATGCAAACATTGTATACTGCCCACTGATTTTTTTTGACATGTCCTTTCATAGAAGAATCTCATACAAAAGGTATGTATATTCAGATTATTATTAAGGCATTAACTAATATGTCGGAACACTGCACGAATGTTACAGTGGAAATATTATCAATATCCATTAACTCGTTTTCGATCCAAAGTGTCCTAGTGTCATACAAACACTATTTCATTTTATGTTTTTTTAGCGAACTTCGCTGGAACTCGTTTCTTATTCAGAATATATTCAGAAGTTTGGCTTTACAGATGTTTTCTAAATATCGAAGGGATTGATACTTTTTTTAAATCAAATCAGGATTTCAAAAAACGTCACTTGTCCAAAGCAATATTTGTAATACTAGTTTTAGCTAAATAGTAATTTGAAAACTTGAAAACATCCAGTTTTTGAATTATATTTAACACATATTGTTCACAAAACTCGCACCCGCACTAGCGCACCGATTGCTGGTATTGCGCATCATTAAACTACTTAAGAGCTGAAATTAGCACTAATCTGAATCGAGTTGCTATGTTTATAAGTTGGTTATACATCAATTTTCGCACCGCCAGTCACTTCGGCTTCCAACCGAAAACGTAATGATACTTAGTTAGTAGCCAATTATTATATACAAAGCAATTTTCTTCAGATAACAAAATAAATTGATCATCTTATTGGAGCACTTTTCGACGATTCACCTATATAGGTGTCCACGTTTTTAGGAATCATGTTTCCGATAATTTCGGAATTCTCATGATTTACCATTTACCTTTCAAACTGAATGAGTTTATTTTTACGGTTTGGTCGTTCAATAGGTTTACATTCTACGAGGCATATTTTCCCGCATTTACTGGTGATTCGTGCTCAATCAAACCTATTTTAACATTACAAAACCAAAAATTTGTTCCTTTGATGTCGCTCTTTTGGGTTCTGAACTGTAGGACTTATTTTCATGGTGTACCTCCAAAATATTGCAAAAGCCCCTCAACATGTTATGTTCTCACTCTAGATACCTAATGAGGCTATTTCAACAAGCCTTTTCCAAATTATTCGCATTCAATGTACCGTCAAAATTTAGAACTTTTTATCTTTAAGTAACTCTGATTTTCTACATATGCTAATCATATTGATAATATTCGTTGGATCGGACTAGAATATTCTGCAATATTGCAAAGCCCAATCATCTGTCTATCATATCACTTATTTCACATCTTTTCGATGAAATACATCCTCATTTTTTTTACGCTTACAAGTCTGACGTAGTGCACACTGACCGTGGTTGTCTGTGTCATTATGGCCCTTACGCTTGCCTCTAGGATTTAATTCTATGTACTGAAACTATTTAAAGCACATTTTTATTCAAATTTTTAATGAACTTATTAACACAAATATCACTTATACATGTACACACATTTTTATTGGTAAAAATCCATGGATTTAATATATAAATTTTATTTGTACACACGTACTCGTTTTCCACACTTTGATGTTAATCATCTTGAAGTTACATTTTAAGTCTTGTAAGAGAGGACAAAGCATTAGTTAAATCATGTCTTCATGTTAATTTGGTTTCAAGAGCCAACCCTTTTTACGTCTCGTAGACTTATTATACTTTACTGAGCAATGATAACTTCAATATATATCACCTGAAGTGGGTCCACAACAATCTCAGTATCTGCTCAGTTATATTTGCATTTGGAACATATTCAAATACTATTCGTTCCTAACGCTCAGCCTAAAGTTTAGTTTTGTCTTTCGCCTTCTCAGCTGCCACTTAATTGGTGTGAAATTTAATTTTTAATGATTCCATTTAACTAAAAATCCCGGATTGGAGTTCAAGAGAAATCACTCAAGAAACTTCTAGAACGATTCCTGGCAGAAACTTTCTACGGTGACTGCCATTTGAACTGTCATTTCTTCGAAACTGCGTACTGCGATCGAAGAAAAAACGGTTTCTTGAGCGATTCAGCCAAGGAATTTCCCATGCATCAAGATAGGCCGAGAAATTCCTTCTGATCTGCAAACAGCCCTTAAGGCGAAACTGGAAGCATTTTCTCATTTTTTTGGTTTTTGATTTTTTATTAAATAAAGAAGCAATATTTTCAAAATCGGTTTTCGTGCACATGTAGAGTATGGATCAAGGTATCTCCTAAATTTTTCCCTGGTGGAAAAAGTTTTTCGTTTTCGCAGAAACCATTTTTTTGTGCAATTTTGTTTAAAAATGTTTTTTTCAAAAACGAAAAACTTTTTCCACCAGGGAAAAATTCAGGAGATACCTTGATCCATACTCTACATGTGTACGAAAACCGATTTTGAAAATATTGCTTCGTTATTTTATTAAAAATCAAAAACCAAAAAGTGAGGAAATGGATCCAGTTTCGCCTTAAATCTGCGTTGGCTGGTAATCTGTTTCTTACGAAATTTACGACACTGTTGCATTTTTAGTACTTTAATTTTTAATAACACAATTCGCCTTATACGGCTCTACAAAGAATCGACTATATCTGCCTTGCAGGTCTTACCGCCTTTAACGGCATTTCCACCTTCAACGGTTTTTTCGCCTTCAACAGCTTTTCACTCTCCGACGGATCTTTCCGCCATCGACAGTTTTTCGCCTTAGTCGGCTCTTCTGCCTATAACATTTTTCCTGCTTTCGAAAAGTCTTTCCGCCTTCAACGGCTTTTCTATCTGTAATCCTTTCCGCCTTTTACGGATATTTCAAGAATGTCGCCTTCATTAGCTTTTATCGCCTTCATTGGCTTTCATCGCCTTCACTGACTTTTAACAGCAACAGCAAAATTTGATTTCAAAATATTGTTTCACCTCTACGCCTTCCTCGGCCATGCGGTTAACAAATCAATACTTCATTCATCATTCAGCATTTAAGTCTAGATTTAGGACAACAACCCCATTCAACGAGTATCAATATCAACAAAACTTAGATTTTCTTCACAGTTCTTTATTTCTTTATCTGACAATAGTGATTGCCATCGATTTGAACTAAACAATACCGATCACCATCAAAATCTCTCACAGGTTAATCATTGTCATTATTCGAAGGTACAAATAGATTGATTCATATTGAACAGTTAGTACACAATATTTACCTTTTTGATTCCAATGTTGAAATTCAATCACAAGTCATCACCTGGAGGTCATCACCACTCTGCATGCACCACATACCACTCATCTCTTTCTTTTTTTCCAAAGACAACACTTCCCGAACCGAAATTAAACTAATTTCACATGCACTGTTCACCGTTCTCGTCGCCAATATGGGAATCTTTCTCTGTAATGATTATTCAACAACTGTATTCATTATTTGTATATACTTTATTATCGATACTTCAATATTACATACAATGATTCACACTCCAGACAACAATAACAACATCTCCACATATGACAGATACTCAATGTAAACATACACGCTAAACGTAATAGAGTAATACAATAATTTGTTATGTGCATACCACAAGGTACCACAGATTCTATTGGTCAGACAGACAGATAGACCACAGACAAACAGATATAACTTCCTGACAATTTCCATCGTACACCGATTTAATGGTTTTCTTCTTCGTCTGCATGTCTCTACGTTCTTACTGGAACTTGACCTGCCTCTCTTAAACTTAGTGGTCTTTGAGCACTTCCACAGTTATTAATCGAAGAGCTTTCTTTGCCCTCCATTGCATTAATTTGTATACTAGACCGGCCCACATTTGTACCGTGTATGCACCAAACTCTGCGCAGTTAAGAAAAATCAAATTTATAGTCGTTATAAAAATTACAAACAAACAAAATATATCATGAACCACATGCTCATACAATAGACTAATGATCCTTCTTTGAGTCTGCAATATAAAAAAAAATCATAATATTAACAAAAAAATACTTAAAATAGAAAAACTATTTCATTGCCTTGTTCCTAACTTTGCGCTCAAAATCTTCGATTGTTCCTAACTTTGCGCATGGTGTGCCTAACTTTGCGCATGCTATGAATTGCTCAAAAAAGTAATCAAAAATGCTATTATTTAATGGTTTCCCATTAAACTAGAGTTATTCAGATCAGATAGTGTGCCCTTAATTGATCTTTGTTGAAATACTTTGTCCTACGAGGGAGGGGGAACGGAGGCCTCCGGAGTTTTTGATTTCGTCTGCGGTTCGTACTAGGCACATACCGTGTGAAAAATCCAAACTTCATGAGGAGTTTCCTGTGGTTAAAGATCAAAGGTAAAAGCTTCTTGATAAATGAAGTGACCGTTACGGATAGGAACAATAAGGGGTCATTTAAATATGACGTCCATCTTTGGGGGGAGAGGGTTGGGGTTGTCTGAAAAAGTGTGATATGTCATGTATTAGGTATACTATGAAGCGTGACGGGGTGGCCCAGGGAAAGAGGGGGTTCTAAAACTCTAAAAAATGGTGGACGTCATAGTTGAATCGTCCCTAACATTGACCGCCGGAAAAGCCAAATGAAGGAATGTTCACAAACCTCGTCTCCTTGTAGACAGATGGAGAGTGCCTGCCGTAGTGCTACGGTTCATACAATTTTCTACTAATTTCTATACAAAATCTGCTACATGGTTTAGAAGCAGGCCTGAAATTATCAGTACTGGTGTTACATAATATTTAAATGGTTCATAAGTCATATATTCACGTTCACCATGCGTTTACTGAAAGTGCGCAAAAATTAGGAACACAGTGCAAATAATGGTTCCAAACATTGCGCACCACTATTTACTAATAAAATTGAAAAATTTATTACGAACTGTGATTGATATTACTAGAATATCATCTTTTTTGTCAATTAACTGCAAAATTAATCATCGTTGTACAGTTTTATCGAGGAATATGTTGATTTTTAGTAGAGTTACTTCTTGGTAAGCGTGTTAGGGCGAGGCAAATTTTGAAGTTTTTGTGTATTTTTTTGTTTATTATTAAACATAAACAAAGATTTTATGGCAAATAAATATTTTTCAAATAATGTTTACGTTTACACAATGCTAGTGCAATGATTAAACTGGTGAATGTGTTGACATTTAGCTATTTGTTTCGTTATTTTACAAGAATGCGCAAAGTTTGGACCTGCGCAAAGTTAGGTGCGCACACGGTATGGCGAGAAAAAAAAAATTTGGAATCGTGCCATCCAAAGGCAATCTGTGAAAGATTCAGCTCAATCGGTTTAAAACTGAGCTGGCGCAAATGAGTTGAAGGTTTGTATGGGATTTTCAGTCCGAATATATGGGAAATTGGATGACCTACAATATCCCACTCAGTACGCCGGTTAAGAGAGTTTGATTTAGCTCAGAATTGAAGGAATGGTAGTTGATACCCTAATGAACAACTTTGTAGAAGACCACATCATGATAAAACTTAATTAAGTTGCGGTTTCAGCTAACGAAAGCAGGATGAGGACATCTTCCCCCGTTTACTCTCGTTTGTTACATGCAGCACGTGTTTGTCGGTCGAAGCTTGCGCGTTACATCAATAGAAATACACTAGAACATGGTTTCCCAAACTGTGGGTCGCGACCCCCCAGGGGGGTCGCCGGCCTTCATCCAGGGGGTCGCGAGGGACAGTAAAATGTTTAACTGTAATAGACAACAAATGAGGAAATTTCTATGGGGGGTCGCGAATACTACGTCTGCTGGCAAAAGGGGGTCGCGCGACCGGAAAGTTTGGGAACCTATGCACTAGAACTCCAATGGCGCTGTAGTCACTTTTCCTAATTTATTATTTTAGTAACTTTAATTGTTATAATTGACTGTTTTTAAGTGTCCATCTTACAGAGGATCTTTTGTTTTGATAAACAAAATTTATTTGACACTTCTAGTACCGCTAGTGACGCTGTAAGGGCGAGGCAAACATCAGTATAAACTTATATTTAAGTGGGCATGACATTGAACAAGTTTATGATTATAAATATCTCGGGTTATGGTTTGATTCGAAATTAAATTGGGCCAATCATATTTTGTATATTCAAAAAGTATGTTCGAAAAGAATTAACTTCCTTCGTACAATTACTGGCACTTGGTGGGGGGCTCATCCTTCTGATTTAATTACTCTTTATAAAACAACAATTCGTTCAGTTATGGAATATGGCTGTTTTACATTTGGCAGTGCAATTCAAACTCATTTTTCAAAACTTGAAAAAATTCAGTTCCGATGTTTGAGAATTTGTTTAAAATTAATGAATTCAACTCATACTCAATCAATTGAAGTTTTAGCTGGAATAGAACCTCTTAAAATTCGTTTTCAAAAATTGAATTGTAAATTTTTGTTACAATGTTTTTCATATAATCATCCGATAATTAATATCCTAAATTCTTTGTATGAAATTAATCCAACAAGTAAAATACTAGATTCATTTATTTATTGCTCTGCTGAAAATGTAGAACTTGCTACTGCTAGTTTCCATAATTTTAATATTAACATTCATACATTTCAGCCTTTAGTTGATTTATCTTTACATGAAGAATTAAAGCAAATTCCAAAACAAGAACATTCTCGGTTTGCCAGTTTATTATTTGAACGAAAATTTGAGGGAGTCAATCGTAACCAAATTTATTTCACAGATGGATCTTTCTGTGAAAATATTGCAGGTTTTGGGGTTTATAACATAAATCTGGCCCATTTTTTCAAATTGCAAAGTCCGTGTTCTATATTTATTGCCGAATTAATAGCCTTATATTTCTCTTGCAGTTTAATCAGTGAATGTGATCCAAATTTATACATTATATGTTCTGATAGTTTGAGCTGTTTGAATGCTTTGAATTCCATGCATTTAAATTTTAAAACCCATATCATATTTTTAGATCTTAAAAACATTTTATATGATTTATTCTGTCGAGGATTTTTAATCAAATTTGTATGGGTTCCAGCACATTGTAATATTTATGGAAATGAACAAGCTGACTCTTTAGCCAAATTGGGAGTGCATAGTGGAATAATTTTCAATCGCAAATTTTATGCATCAGAATTCTTTCCAAAGCTTAATGAATATTGTTTGAATAACTGGCAAAATGTTTGGGATTCTAGTGATAAAGGACGTTGGTGTCATTCCATTTGTCCTAAAGTAAATAAAATTGCATGGTTCAAAAATTTGTCTATTAGTAGAAATATGATATGTACTTTTTCGAGAATAATTTCAAATCATTACATTTGTAATAGTCATTTATACCGCATCAATATTAAGGATTCTAATTTATGTGATTGCGGAGATTTTTATGAAGACATTGATCACATTGTATTTGTATGCCATAGGTTTGAATTACCTAGAAAAAGATTCTTTTGTAGTTTGAATCTTTTCAACCATTCCATTCCGGAATCTGTACGTGATATACTCGGTAGAAAATGTTTACCTATAATGAAGTTGTTATTTGAATTTTTAAATGAAATTTCATATGCTGTTTGAAATCTTTTGTTTCTTCTGTTTTTTTTTTGCTTTATTTTTCAGATATGATTCATTGATGACCCTTGATGGCTCTTGAGCAAATGATGACCCTAGATCCAATCGATGAAGCATCAAGACGCTGGCTCTGCTATGGTTTTTTGCCGTTTGAGCCTTTAGTTTTTAACTTTATTAGGGTATCGCGCTACTTGGGCGGTGGTTTTCTTCGTCTGTTATTTTCGTCTGTTTTCCACTGTAACTCGGTCAATTTTGAACCGATTGACTTGAAATTTTGTACACGGGTAGATACTATACCTATCTCACCGCATTCCAAGAATTGTGTCAATTGGTTCAAGATTGACTGAGTTATAGTGGAAAACAGACGAATATAGAAGCCACCGCCCAAGTAGCGCGATTCCCTATTATAATGTTTTTGAAAAGATGAAGAGGTTTTGTGCCTTTTTGAGAAGTATTTCAAATGGAAATCGCTCAAAGGGGTTTTTCCCTCTTCCAAATTTTTAGTTAAAAATAAATAAATAAATAAATAAATAGATGTTAGTCATACGATCAGTCGCGACATTGACCTTCTGTGGCTAGTTATTCTAATGTTACATCATAGGCAGCTATATAATTCTTCATTGTTTCGATACCCGTCCACGTGCGTGAGCAATTGAAATGAAGGACAACATAGCCGCCTATGATGTGGTGCGCAAGTTTCGAACAGCAAACACGTGCTGCATGTAACAAACGAGTGTAAACGGGGGAAAATGTCCTCATCCTGCTTTCGTTAGCTGAAACCGCAACTAAATTAAGTTTTATTTATTTATTTATTTATTTATTATATTAATTCAACTGACATTATTTAGTCTTATTGAATATACTTATACTAAGATATCAAAAATACTGAAAACATAAACAAACGACAAAAAACAGAGATACATAATTCGTATTATCACACCATATAAACTACAGGAAACAAAGATACATAATCACTTTAGCAACATAAACATTTTAAAATCACTGGTCATACATTTACATATAGGTCAAAAAATCTACACAATATCGGGCTTCCAAGTACATTGTTTTCTTACGAATTCTCGAAACTTAACATTTTTTGGCCAAGTAGACGATCTCATAGCGGAAGGCTTCAATCTATTGGTTAATACAACTTTAAATGATACGTAATCTAAATTATCACAATCCACCCATCGCGGAACAAGCTTCCGTACATGTTTACATTCGTTGTCACAGGCACCCAAACATCGAGAAACCATCCGTTGAACATCTTCCTCTGATACGCTCGCGTCAATGTTCGTCAGTAATAGGGCAAAACTCTCATCAAGAGCATTTGAAGAAGAGGTTGTCTGTTGTGATCGTGTAAGATCGGTAACATCAGGCACAAGTGGCATCACACGATTGGGGATCGTTTCCAGTTGCGGCGATGAACGAGGAGTTGAATGTCGTATAGCTGAAGAAGTATCCGAACCCGAAGAGCATGTAGCATTCGAGGCAAGAACGGACATAATTTCTTCGACCTTAGATTTCAATTCATCTACGTCATGTTGCAACACACATTTTGAACTGCACACCGGGCGGCATTGCTCGGTTGGTTCCTTGTGACTCTCTCTCCACTGAAGAAATTGGGAAAAACAATCGTCGCACAACCAAAAACTATTCCTCTTTGGCGGTGATACAGCGGCAAGCTCTTCATTGTTCAACCCGACACAAGCAGCGTGATAAAGCCGTTTACACAAGCCATTAAAATATCATGATGTGGCCTTCTACAAAGTTGTTTCTTAGGGTATCAACTATTATTTTTTCAATTATGAGCCAAATCAAACTCTTACAATCAGCGTGCTGAATGAGAGACTGGAGGTCATCCAATTTCCCATATATTTGGACTGAAGATCCCATACAAACCTTCAACTCATTTGCGCCAGCTCAGTTTTAAACCGATTGAGCTGAAATTTTTACAGATTGCTCCTCTCATCCAAAGGCACGATTCTAGAGGGTGCCCCGAGGAATTTTTCGACATTTTTGTATTTGGGCCAGTCTATTGTATACTGTGCGACAATCAAAATGATACAAACATTTTTTCGAGCGGAACGGGAATCGAACCCGTCGTCTCCGGATTGACGATCCATAGCATTAACCACTATGTTAACTGGAAATTCTATATTTAACCCTTATGTGACCGGCAGGGTACCCGGGTACCCAGCACCCATTTAAAATACACGGTGTAGAAAAAAAGCAAAAAGTTTGCCGGCCACATAACGGTTAAGTATTTCATAGTAGAATTTGTACAGGAATACTTGGATAAATTAGTGGAGCCTTGTGGCCGTGCGGTTAGCGTCACCAAGCTATAACCGTACCGTGCTATGGGGTGAGGGTTCGATTCCCGCTCCGGGTGATGAAAATTTTCACATGAATGTGGGCTTCGTGGCCGTGCGGTTAGCGGCGTCAGTCGTTTAGGCGTATTGTGAGTGCCACGGAGTGAGGGTTCGATTCCCGCTCCAGTCGGAGGAAACTTTTCGTCAAACGAAAAATTCATCACTGGTCCACTGGGTGTTCCGTGTTGTCCGTTGCCTAATGTTAGTGATTGTTCAGTCTGTGCAACCTCTGGTTGAAGACGAGACGGTGTAGTGTCTTAAAAAAAATATTTCTTCCTCCACTGGTGTTCGTAATGTGTGTCGTGTTCGTTGTCTAGTGTTAAGTTTCGTTCAGTCTGTACAGCCTCTGGCGGAAGACGGTGTCCATGTCTTTTTTAATTCTATGCAAATTCTGTGGAAGAATTCCTCGAATGAATTATAGAGGTTTTCCTGGGGAAAATTATTGTGAGAATTTTGGATTAATTCCTGGAGGATTGGAGAAATTCCTACAGACATTCTTTGTCAAATTACTCAAAGATTCCTTGGACAACGAATGATTTGTTGTAAAATATACCTGATGTAATATTTTAAAGCATCTTTGAAGGAATCCATGCTGAAATTTATGCAGGAATTCCACGAGGAATCCCTAGAATATTTCCTTGAAAAAATACATAATATTTAATTTGGATGAACTCGTGGAGACATTTCTGGAAGAATTTATAAAAAGAAAATCCTGGCGAAATTTGTGAAGGAATTTGAAAAAAATCTTGTGCAATCCTCGAAGAAATTCATGGAAGGAATGCTTGAAATATTTTCTGGGAAATCTTTCGATAACTCGAAGGACATCCCGTAACGTTGGTAGATCACCTTGGAATGGTGCGTTACGGCGTAAGATCTACCACATTCAATTTTGATCTGGCTATTTTCCTAATTTAGTAACCAGGCAGAAATGCAGAACATGACCACTCGCGGTACTGGCATCGTTTTTGCTTTTGTTCATCGTTCGTTCACTAGCACCACCTAGTGGTGGCCCGGCCAAACACATACTAAATAAATAAATATTTTTAGCATTGAGCGATTGCGTTTTCGTAACGATGATTTTTAGTGAAATTTGTTCTAAGTGTTACGTCTGTTTCTCTGTGGTTTCATGCAAGGCTTTAAAAAACATATTTCCGTTAAGCCTGGTTTACATTGATCAACTGAAACGAGCATTTCACTTGCAAACTTCTCAAATGTGCTCAATCCAATTGAATGATGTGTTTAGACTGAGCAAACGACTTGAACGTCCACCTGAATGCAGTTGAAAGCATTTAAATTGAACGAAGTGTTTACATTGTTCAATTCGTGCGGTGCGTAAGCATACTGGATTGAATTCATCTCATTTGACAGATGACTTGAATTCAACTCACATGAATCGCGGGTTTAGACGAGGCAAGTGAGATGATTTCGTTTGACTTGAATGAAAAAGTTCAACATGTTCAACTTTCGTTCAAGTCAAGTCAGTTGATCAAGTGAGTTGAGCGGTGGTGTTTACACGTTCTATTCGCGTTCAATTGGACAGTTTCCATTGACTTGAATCAAGTCACTTGCACCATCTAAACCAGGCATTACACCTAGGCCTGAGATGACGTACACTGAAAAAATAAATCACATATCCAATGGAAAATTTCCATTAGCTTGGCTATATAACTGTTATTGGATTTCCCGATGAAAATTTCTTCGGAAATATCACATGAAATCAATACGGTCTATGGAAAACATTAGGAAATCACATAGTCCTTATTGGAAAATCACATAACTTCGCAAAATCTATGTGATATTCCTATAAAATTCAATGGACACGCGTATGAAAACAATCCATGTGAAAATCAGATGAAATCAATATGAAAACTTTTTTCAGTGTAGAGTTCTACACCTTTCTCAGGAGTCCAAAATAAATTTTGTTTCCCATCCCTCAGCTGTCGCAAGGACGTGACCAGGACAGCTCTCGATCGTCAACAATATATAACTTGTCTCAGAGTCAGAGATTATTCCCGAATCTTTGTGCTTTGGTAACGGACGCGAAGGACACACATTTCATAACAGCGGACTAGGATTACAAATACCATCTACGAATATGTGTGACATAATTAATGCTAATCCAATAATCTGGATAAGTCGTTGAATTTTAAAATTAAATTAAGCGATTTAGAATCGCGAGGAAAGGCATAACAAAAGCTTGTTTAAAAAGACACATTGAGGTCATTAGCTTCTGTTGTTTGTATCGTTCAACGTTCTGTCGCGTTCATTGCTGCAGCGTTACATTCTTCTTCAAAATCGCTTTGTCCTGATATCCGGTTGATTTAGTCGCTCTAGTTTGTGCCGTTGAAGTCGACGGTACCGTACATTGTTGATGACGAAACATTTTTGGCGCAGGACCCATCAACTCTGATTTGACGCCAATATTTTCGGATGCTCGATGGTCGATTTGCGATTCCGTCTACTGTAGTGATGTCCAGGTGTAACGATAAGGGAAACTGTGTTGGAAAATAGTGCCGTGAATACCAATCAAGACCCAACGCATCGCCTGTTCATTGATTTAAGGCGGCATACGCACAGAGCAATGGAAAATCATGGACGAGAATAATTTTCCTGAGAAGCCGAACTTCATTCGGATCACTCCGGGGTCTGCGACAAGTAGGATATAATTAGCATCACCTTGATGGACAGATGGAACACTCTTACTTTGTAATTGAAGGAGAGAAAATGCACAGACGCGATGTATTAATGATTGGGCATTCGGATTTTTACGCTACGGTAAATCAAGTCATTCTTTTGGTTTGTTGTGTTATTTTTATTCTCAGTATCCTTTTGTGACTGTGTGTTCCGGTGAACTGATACAAAAAAAACGTATTTGTAGCAATTATAAATGCACGAATTCTGCTCAGCACAATGCGCGTAATGTATTACCATCATACGTACGTTAAAAAATGTTTCGTTAAAACTACCAGTGTTTTATTCTTTTGTTCTCTTTTTTTAGTGGCAGACTAATTTATTCGCTTTTAGTAGTGGTTTTCATTGTTTGCAATGATGTCATATTCGCCCAATTTTTGCCTTGAAAATTGAGCTCCAATTGCATATTCTAGTACCTAATAACACACTATCTAACTAGGACTCGTGTTTTGCGGGGTGCGACTGTATGCGTTAATGCTGTTTATCAAAGAATTTTGTAGAAATAATTTCGAAAACTACAGATAATGAGTTTGAGTACACAATTTTAAGTGATAAATTTCAAGTCATAGGAAAGTCGATTGAAAATATTATTCTCCATCATCATTAGTGTATCCACGAAAAAGAAGCATCCTTAAACACCCCTATTGCTCAAGTCTTTCACCTTGTAGATTCGTACCAACCAGTGTTCGGTCGTGTAGGCTTCCTCCAGCACGTCCAGCTCGAAGTCTTTGTTGCCAATTTCGGCTCCGCGGACCCGATCGTATCCGGGTGCCTTACCGCCTTCGGTATACACCTGACCGAACCGGTAGTAGCACATTTTGTACATCAAACAGTTGAGCAAAGTAGGCGAGCCTTCCTTGTCGATGCGGAAATCACCGCTCGTGGCGTAGTAGTCGGTTTCCTTGATGTGGGCACCGCGGTCGGTGCTACCACCGATGCGCACCATCCACAGGAACTTGTTGATGTCTAGAATTAGGGAGATAATAGGGAAGATATTTTGCTATCACTATTAATCTGTTGGAATTTTGACTTACCATCGGAGGAATACCCCGTCAGACCGCCGAAGATTACCAGCACATAGTCGACGTCCAGTTCCTTCATAATCTCATAAGCCTTGTCTTCAGTCGAGGCCATCGCTTGGCCGACCCGTGAAATGTGCGTATTGTTCCACGTGTTGTTGTCCACCAGAATGGTCCGGTTTGCCATGGCCGTTATCTGGTAGCCGTAATCCCACCACGACATGACGCGAGCATCCTAGATGGTTTTGGATTCAAAACATTTAGTTTAGGAGTTGATTGTGGGAAGACCTTTGGTCTTGGCCTTTGATCTTGGTAGAAAAAGCAACACTCAGCGATCAAAGTGCTAATGATCATCGGGACAGTGGTATGGCATTTGTCCAACTAAGGACAGAACAAAATCCGGGAACTAGTTCGCTAGCTCAACCGATCATTTGTTCCGGTGTTCCTTCGTTGGGATCTAAATGCGCCGTCCTTCAAACTTAAACTATCGTTCATCATCGTGATGCTTTTCATACTGACTGATGAAGCGGTTTAATACTATTTTGTCCAACTCTAAATTCCACTTCCATCATCGACTTTGCGTCCTCGGAGTCGTACATCACCAAAGACTTCAAGCAGGACCATGACAAACTCATGGTAGCTCGTGGACCTCAACGTACCGAAGTCTACCAAGACTAAGGCATTCGCATTCGCGGGTAGCCCGGAGGATACGACAGACACGATCGCTTATGAACCCCTAGGGGAGAAGTTAAAAAGCGGCGTAAATGAAAAGTATACGAAGTCTACCCAGACGGAGGCCTTCGCTTTCACATGTAGTCCAAAAGGTGTGGTGGATGCGGCTGCTCGTGATAAGAATTCGCAGAAGCGGGCGAGGCGGCTGTCAGTTGAGGAGCTGTCTGATGGTGCCCGCAAGGCAAGGCGAATACTAACCCGAAGGTCGGCAATAATGCCGGTAAGTCACACCCCAGTCAGGTGTCCCGGAAAGCTGGGAAGGGTGGGCCTGAAAAGCCTAGCCCGTCCAGAAAGGATGGGAACAAGGGGTTGCGGCAGTTGTTAGGCCCTCAGCAACCACAAAGTAGGGCAAATCAAGGTCCAATCCCCTTTGGACGAAGGTCTAGCGGAAGAAGAAGAAGAAAAAGACGAAGGTCGAGGAAATCAGGGACGTTTGAACCAAGGCGTAAAAGAATAGGTGACTAGCACGAGAAAGGCGATGCGCTCGTCATCAAGACCGACCAGTCGAAGTACTCGGACTTCTTGAAGGCGATGTGAAGCGACGCCAAGCTCGTGGATCTGGGAGGCGACGGGCGCAGAATCAGACGTACTCTTTTGGGCGAGATGATCCTGCAGCTAAAGCCCAATAAGGAGCGCAAGGGCGCCGCCTACAAAAGTTTGACGAAAGAGTTCCTTGGCGAGAGGATAGAAGTGGGGGCTCCTACACAAGAGGCGACTCTGGAGGTGAAAAACCTAGACGAGGTCACCGAAGTGCAAGAGCTCGTCACGGAACTGCGGCAACAGTGCGAGGTCCAGGTGGCTGCCGCATCCGTTAGGTTACGGAAGGCTTTGGTTCTGCTACCTGTTGCGGACGTAAAAAAGTCCGTTAAAATAGGGAGGATTAAAGTAGTCTGGTGAAATACGTCTGAAGTTCCACGAGCCACCGGAGGTTTGTTTAAGGTGTCATGAAGCAGGACACAAGTCATAGGACTGCAAAGGCCACGACTGGAGCAAACTATGTAGGAAATGCGGCGCCGAAGGCCATAAGACACAAGGCTGCACGAGTCCACCTATTTGTCTGAATCCGGGAAATCCGTGAACAGGTGGTCCAAGGTGCCCGGCCTTCAAGAAAGCCGCAGTGAACAAATCACAGTGTAGGTAACGCAGAGTGTGAAGATCTGCAGAGCACATAACATAGTTATCAGGACGCAGTCACAACGCTGTGGAACTCCGAGTCAGACAATAAAAAGCAATAACCCGTATAATCAAGAAAACTTCGCTTCTATCCTACTTACCTCCGGTGTGTTCATTTTGAGCCAGTAGTAAGCCTCGCGGAAGTCATCGAAGATGATCCGTCCTCCATCGTGGGACCGAGCGCTCAGCACAATACTGGGAGAACTGTACGCCTCCGAGGTGACCCACGTGCAGTGGAATGTATACGTAATCAGCAGCAGCGTAATGACCACCACGAATGCGTTGGCGATTTCACTCTTCATCGGCGACTGCTGTTCGAACTTTTTGGCCTTCTTGGCATCGAGTGGCTTGGAACCACCCGCACTGCTTCCACTGGTATCCACGTTGCGGATGTACTTACTCAACAGGTGCGAGATAGCAATACCCGAAAGGACGCACATCACCGGCGCGAGGACCAACATCAAACGCACCATGACACCCTAGAACCAGAAAATCATTGTCATTTCACAATAAAAGAAAAGTGTCCAAAACTTACCGCAAAGTAGATGGACGTAACTCCGTACAGGATGATGAAAATATTGGCGTCGGATAGCTTCGAAAAGCAGAAGTACAAACCGGCCGGAAACAGGAACACCAGTATCTGCAGGTCGAAGTAGAACGACGACCACGAGGTCGGCTGATGTTCCGAGACGGAAGCGATGATGGGAATGTGATTCTTGGCGTAGGACGGATCCAGAAGGGAGTAGAACCGTCCGGTCCACGGGGAAATCTTACCGGTCAGGGTAAGAATCAGACTCAGCAGGACGGTGATCGTGGCAATGGACACCACCAGTGCGTTGAACAGGATTTCGAAGTGCTCTTTGGAAACCCGGGAGCGTACGTAATCGACGAAGGCGTGCAACTGACACAGGCCGAACACGCCGAAGGCCAGCATATGTTCCGAGCTTTGGACGGGTTGGAATCCGACGAAGGAGATCTGCATCGACAGGATCGTTCCGATGGTGTACAAAGTGCTGTAGGCGATGTACACCCGGTGCGTGAACCGGCCGGTGGCCATCAGAGCCAGTACGTGCAGCGGAATCAAGTTGATCAGGAACACGTAGCCTCCCCAGGAGGAAACCATGTAGAAGTAGGCCAGCGCAGCCATCGTAGCCCAGAAAATGGCTCCCGTTTTCACCGCCTTGATCCACATGTAGTAGGTCAACAGCATACAGAAGATGGCGATACCTTCGTTGTCATAGGAACCGGCCACCGAACGGGAGATGTATCCCGGAACGATAGAGATCATTGCTGCTGCCACCAGGCCGGCCCCGGTGGTGTAGATTTCCTTCGTCAACAGATACGTCACGATCGTAGTCAGCGACGAGAAGAAGGGCGCCAGGAACACGCAGACATTCCGGATGTCCACGGTGATGTTCAGCAACCACATGATTCGGTACAGGGTGGCCGAGGTCACCATCAGTCCCGGGTAGATGGTACCGCCGATGATACGGCCCAACGGGTACCACGCTCGGTCATCGAACCAGTTGTGAAAGTTGTAGAATCCCTGCTCGGCCAGGAACTTTGTGGTTCGATAGTTGAAATACGGATCGAACTCATGGATAACGCTCTCGAATCGCAGCACCGAGAATAGACGCGTTGAGAATGCTGTAGGATAATCAGAGTCATTAGGAAAAGTGATCCAACCAAAATATCCGGCGTAATAATGTTGCCTAACTGCACAGTGATCCAGGATCTAGATTTACGACGAAAGATGCATTCAGCGTCTTCAAATGATTTTTAGACAAATATGGTCTTCTACAAAGTTGTTCCTAATAATAAGGCCCGCTTTCCAATGTAGGTACCGTGTGGGCACCATATTATAGACAACTATATATTCTGAACAGACGGAAAATCCAAAATAGGATATCCGACGCCATTTTGAAATCCAAGATGGCGGACCATATCCAAGATGGCGGCCACAGAATGGTAGTTTGAGCTATGATACCATGCAATATGAGTATCTATCGATCGACCTTCATGGGTAGAACTGAAAAATGAATATCCGACGCCATTTTGAAATCCAAGATGGCGAATACAGAATGGTAGTTTGTGTTTGAGCTATGATACCATGCAATATGGGTATCTATCGATCGGGCTTCACGAATAGAACTAAAATAGTTATTTATGCAACAAGTTGCAAAGGAAGTGTAGAATTAGCATAAGTTAAAATACACGTAAATACAAACAAAAAAAAAAAAAAAAACAAGTTGCAAAATGATGATTTTTTCAGCACGAGTCGTACATTTATCCAACGAGGCTTGCCGAGTTGGATAAATACGACGAGTGCTGAAAAAATCGAGTTTTGCAACGAGTTGCATACAAAGTTTTTTGTAATTGCTAAAAAATACCTATTCAGTATAATCCTTGGTACAATGTTACTACACGTACATACATGTATCAAGACGAACCACGTGGCAGCATTCATGCGCGTCAGCGTGGTGCTTTTGCTTGATCAGGTAGGCTATGATAGGCTAGGTGTCAGAAATTTGCTCCCGTCGGTCGTCGTCATACCGCAACCGCACCATGGGCAAGAGCAAAAGTAGCTTCAGCTGCTGCTTCTACGCCTGATCTGCAGTCTTAATCTGAATCTGGATAGTCCTGATTCGGATTCGAGTTTATCAGAGGATGTAGAAGTAGCAGCTGTATCTACGGTAGCCTCGAAAGTTATCGAAAATTGGATTCTGGCAAAGGTGCCGAAAAGTGCTACTTTTCAGCACTCTTAAGAGTGCCGAAAAGTAGTACTTTTCGGCACTTTTGTTTTAGTGAAGAAAAGTAGGCCGTTTTAACATTACAACCGCGAGTGAAAAGTAGGGGAAAACGCAACGCAATTACAAAAAATGAATATTCGACGCTATTTTGAAATTCAAGATGGCGGACCATACCCAAGATGGCGGCCACGGAATGGTAGTTTGAGCTATGATACCATGCAATATGGATATCTACTACCGTGGTTCAAAAAATCGTTTTTGTTCCACACCGCTTATTCGATTTGGATTCCATGCCTTCTCCCAAGATTTGAGCTCATTTGGTTGAAAATTGAGACTGCATAAGCCCTTCAAAGTTTGTATGGGAACTACTATGGGAAAACGATGTTTTTCATTCAATCGACCGTAGTATTTTCCCAAGTGCCCTAGAGCTTTAGTTGACCCTTGGCACTTCAAGGTTATTCTATCAGCTATAATTTTGCCGAAAACCACATTCAAGTCGCATGCCTCAGAAATTAGTTACAGATTTTTATCCAGAATCGAAATCTTTACTCATTATGGTTGAACTAATCGGTGGGCATCACTGCATTTTGCAGTGAAACATAGTAGCCATGATTTCAGTGTGCTATCTACGCCCCCACATGCAGCAATGTTGCCTGCAGGGAAGCTGGAGGATCATTGCTAAAGCTCGTCCAGTTAGATACAAGTCGATAACTAATTAATGACGCGTCCGATTTGAATGTGGTCTTCGGCAAGGTTGTAGCTGATAGAGTAATCTAGTAGTACCAAGGGTCAACTAATCCTCTAGGGTACTTGGGGAAATGTTACGGTTTATTGAATGAAAAACATCGCTTTTCCATAATAATTCCCATATAAAATTTGAAGGGCTTGTGCAGTCTCAATTTTCAACCAAATGAGCTCATATTTCGGGAGAAGCATAGAATCTGGTTACGAATCGAATAAGCGGTGTGGAGCAAAAACGATTTTTTGAACCAAGCTAGTATCTACACACTTAACACAGAATGCCGAGATCGGCTGTGCAAATCTTGGTTTAAGTTAATATGCTGAATCTCGGTTAAACAGGTGCTGCTATGAATAAAATAGGTTTTTTTTTGCCGATATATCAGTTAAATTAAGGTTGCCGAGCATTTTGCTGTGCGGATCTTGGCAAAAGAATGACAATTAGCCGAGCTCATACTTAATGTATCGATCGGGCTTCATAAGTAGATTTTTTTTTAATTTCTTTGTATTTGTGAATTTTAACTTAATGCTAATTCTTCACATTATAAGTAGAAGTAAAAAACCGATATTTGACGCCATTGTGAAATCCAAGATGGCAAACCATATCCAAGATGGCAGCCACGGAATGGTAGTTTGAGCTATGATACCATGCAATATGGCGACTATATCTAAGATGGCGGTCACGGAATGGTAGTTTGAGCTATGCTGCCATGCAATATGGGTATCTATTGATCGGGCTTGATGGTTTAAAAGGGTAGAGGATGAGGTAGAAGATCTGGGTAGATGGTAGGGTAAAGTGTGGAGCAGACGGTTGGGTAGAAGGTTTGGTGAAGGAAGAGTAGAGGGGGTGGAGTAGAAGGTTAGGGTAGAGGCTAAGCTGAACGGTAGGGAAGAGAGTAGGATGGTGAATAGGGTTGAGGGTAGGGGAATGTTTAGGGTAGACGGTACGATTAAGCACAATATAAAGAGTATGGTGAAGGGTTAGAGTAGAGGGTACGATGAAGGATAAGGCAGTGGTTATGGTAGAGGATAGGGTTGAGTGTAGAGAAGATGGTAGGGTTGAAGGTTATGATAGAGCATAGGATAGAGGGTTGGTATAGATGGCAAAGAAGATAGTAAGGTAGTGGCTAGAGAGTAGAACGAAGAACTTTTTCGAGATACTTTTAGGAATTCATGCCAGGTTTCTTCAGGCATTCCTTTCTAGGATCTACCCAGGTTTTCTCCCGGGATTCCTTCAGATATTGCTTCCGGGATTGCTCCTGGGTTCTCTTCAGAAATGTTTGCAGAGGTTGCTTTGGAAAATCCTGAAAGGATTCTTTTAGTTATTCTTTTCTGCATTTCTTCAGGAATTCGTGCTGGAATTTCTTCAAAGATTCCTTCCGGGATTCCTTCAGGAATAACTTCAGGGATTTTTGCCAGAAATGCTTTAGAAAATCCTGAATGGATTCTTACAGAAATTCTTGCCAGTCAGGGATTTCTGCTGGAATTACTTCACAGATTCATCCTAGTACCGGGTTCCTTGCTGGCTTCTCGGAAGTTTTTCAGGCATTCCACTCGGGATTTATTCAGCAATTTCTCCCGAGATTTCTTCTGTGATTATTTCAATGATTCCTACCAAACTTTCAGCTGGCATTCCTCTCAGGATTCTACAAGATATGCCTTCCAGAATTCCTTCAGTAAATCCTTCCGGGATTACTTCAGGACTTTCTATCGGGATTGTTTTAATTGCTCTCAAGTGTTCTAGTTCAGGGATTACTGCCGAAATTCCATCAAAGGTCCCTTCTGGGATTTCGCAAAGAAATCCTTCAGAGGTTCCTTTTAGAGACGAACCAGCCAAGTACTTAAAGTCTCTTAAATAAAAACAAATCAATCAATCAATCAGAGGTTCCAGATAGGATTGCTCCAGGGGTTCCAACTTGTATCCTTTTAAAGATTTCTGTAAATCTTGAGAATCTTGCGGGATTCTTTAAGTATTCGTGGCAGGATTTCTGCCGAGATTCCTCCAAAGATTCTTCCCGTTTTTATTTTGGCATTGAGAACGGCTTCTTTTGAATTGATGGCGTTTGAAAAATAGTCGAATCATTATTTCAGCTTTTTGTAATTTCAGCCTTCGGTATTTCAGCCTTTTGTGTGCAATTGATAGATCGAATAAAATTTAATGCTTGGATAGTTTATTATTTTTCATGTAGCCAAAGACCTTTTCGATGTAACTTTGATAGTGCCCAGAATAACACTATACAATCCAAATATTGTTCACGAATAAAAATCCTGGACTAGTGCACATAAGCGGAGAAATTCCAAAAAATATGGTTTTTGAAAAATTGGTTGAAGTTTTACACCTGAAAAAAAAAATCGAGGAAGTAGCTTAATCCTTCTTCTAACTGTGTATGGAAACCCACTTTGAAACCACTGCAATATGTTCTTTGAATCGAATTTCAAGTGTTCTTTTAGTTTGCCCTATGTAGATTTTATTGCAATGTGGACATGTTATCTTGTAAACTCCCTTGTTCTTCATTATGGCTCTACGTCCCACTGGGACTTGGCCTGCCTCACTTCAACTTAGTGTTCTTTGAGCACTTCCACAGTTATTAACTGAAGGGCTTTCTTTGCCTGCCATTGCATGTATTTGTATATTGTGAGGGCAAGCACAATGATACATTATGCCCAGGGAGTCGGGAAAATTTCTCCGACTGGAACGGGAATCGAACCCGCCGTCTCCGGATTGGCCTTAACCACTAGGCTAACTGGAGACCCCAAAAAACTGTAAACTCCCGCTTTGTTTAAATAACTTATTTTCTTTTTTTGTTAATAATGACTTAAGTTGACAGTTCTTGCTACTGAAAACTAAATCTATACACAAGTTTCTGAAATTTGATTTTAATGGTTTTGTAATATCACCAAAGTTCACCGCAACCCTTTTCAACACATCTTGTTCAGTAGCAAGAGTTGTCATACTTTTTCTAAATAAATCCCTCTTTTTCTTATCGATAATAGCCTTAACTGTACTATCGTTATATCCATTAAGCCTAGCCGTTTCAAAAATATAGTCCATTTCCTTTTGCTTTCCTATATCACTTAAAGGAAGAGTATGCATCCTGTGAATCATATGATGGAAAGCTTCCATTTTGTGTTGATAAGAATAATTAGAAGTTCTGGAAATAATCCTCATAGTATTCGTTGGTTTCCTATAAATTTCGAATACAAAGTTAGACGACTCCCTGACAATTAGTAGATCCAAGAACTATCTTTCTCTTCTTCATGAATGCCATTGATTGCTCCAAGTATCTCTGACAAACTCTATTTCTTGATGATGCTAAAAACATCATGCTCCTTTTGTTTGTTTGTAAAAATTCCCTCGGAAACTGAAATAGTTTTCTTCCATGCAAAGTCGTGTCAATTTAATATAGCTACGAACTTTGTTTTTCCAATTTGACTCTTCATACTGGCTAAGAAGCCAATCCTCCAAAAGATTAATAGCTTCTTTTACCGGCACACTTGGGAATAAAGCAGTGACGTCAAACGAAACCATGATTTCATCGTCTTGAATACAGTGGTAGACATTCGTTTAGCCGAGGCTAAAAAATTTCCAAAAAAATGTCATACAAAAGATTTTATAATAAAACTTTTTTATCGTAGTGATAGTATATCTAGTACTGTTTCATAAAAATGTGATACATTATACTTACATGTACACTGAAACAAAAACGAGGGTAAAAACCCTTCAAATGTCATTTTTTTGCCTAGACATTCGTTTAGCCGAATTGAACATTTTTTAGAATTTCATAATAAAAAACTTACAAATTTCGAAAAATATCCAACAAAGTCATTTTGTATGGTGACCTGCATAATAGATCGACTTGTAAATCATGAATTAGGTCGTTTTTGGAAGTGTTGCCATATTAATTTTGCATGCATCTCATATAAATATGTCATAATATTGTAAATGTTTCCAAATTGAGAATTGATGTAGTTATTTTTATCGGAAGTGTTTCAAAAGAATGCAATGAAAGTTTCATGACCAAAGCAGGTTGAAAAATTACGAAAAACAATGTTTTTAACAGAAAAACATAATGCAAACCATCAAAAAATCACACATCTAAGTATTGTCTTGATGAAATATTATGGTTTCACTTGCATAAATCACAGCTTGTTCTACTATTACGTCTTCTAATAGCTCCCAGACTGTATTCTGGCTGAAGTAACATACATCGGTTGGCTCATATTTTGAGAAATGGTACTGAAAGTATTCAAATTTCTAGCATGAACTACTTGTTTCATAATTTAGACATTCTTGTCAAATAAATCATGTTTAAAATAAATGTGGTTCACAACTAAGACTCATTTATAATATATTTCTTCAGATTGAATGAAATAAGCCAATTGTTTGACCATATCTTGCATTTTTGTATGATCATCTGCTTTTAAATAAACAGGGTACAAAAATTCTGACACTATTTGCAGTTCTTTCACTTAACAGTCCTCTAACTCATTTAGTAATACTAGTATCAAACAGGTATACTCCACAGGCACTAGGGCACGTCTTTATTTCAATGCAGAACTATTTATTTTAGCTTTTATCAATCCCATTTTAAAGTTTAAACAACCAAAAACTAGTATACTTAATTTTTTCATGACATTTTATGCAATAATTTGAACATTTCTAACAATCATTCTGTGCCATATTTTCAAAACTGCTAATCTAGCTTACGTTTGAGTGTTTACAGAAATCATTTTTCTTAAATAAATTTGGTTACCGTCGCTTCTCCTTATCGAGACATTTTTTTTTAATAATATTTCTCTGAATTTTACAAATAAATAAACTTTTAAGGTCAATTATCTTACTAACACGTCATAAACTGAATGCCTTGGAGTATATCCTCGAAATATACACACGGAATTGCAAAAAAAACTATGAAAAACCATTTTTTCATTTACCTCGGCTAAACGAATGTCTAGGCAAAAAATGATATTTGAAGGGTTTTTTACCATCGTTTTTGTTTCAGTGTATATGTAAGTGTGATGTATCACATTTTTGTAAAACAATACTAGATATACTATTACTACGATAAAAAAGTTTTATCATAAAATCTTTTGTATGGGTTTCCTGACACTTTTTTTGGTCTCGGCTAAACGAATGTCTATCACTGTATCACCAGAGGCTCGCAGTTGACTTGCAAACTCCTGAGTATTATTCACCGAACGACTCTTGACATAGATTGGAATTCTTTCATCAGCCATTTTGCAATTTTATGGGTAGGGGACACTTCCGCTGAAATAATCTCTCTCATGTCGTTGCCCGGTTTATGTATTTTAGGTAGACCTTTGATTCTAGGCAGAACTGGATTTGATACTTTGAGACGACTAGTGTTGTTGTTTTTTTTATATTGTTTCTGTCACTCAAATAAAAATAGATCCCTGATGAAGATCCAAATTGGGATCGAAACATTGAAGCCAAGAAAATAAATTCGTAGGCCAATTATTAAGACTGTAAGCCAGAACAAATCATTCGAAATAATCTTCACAGTCGAAAATCGCTAGTTATCCTCAATGATTGCCTTACATTCCTTAATCATTTTATCTACATGTCTCACCATTCCAGAGAGTGGACCGACCCTTAACTGTCTACGCGTATCTGTCAAAGGATAAGCAATTAGGGCGGAATTAAAAGGTACGAAACTGATTACACTCATTCGACGAGGGTATTCTGCTTTGAGGGTTCGAAAAGTCGGTACAAGAACTGATTCTTGTTTAGAATAGCTACATTACATCACAAAAAAGGTTCCATAAAAAGGTTAACACAGAAACTTCACAGGTAATACTAATGGCAACCGATTGTTTAGTACCATCGGTTTCATCTAAGTAAGGAACACATTAAAAAAAACCTTAAAAAAAGTAATGTAAGACTAACTTTTTATAAATATTCAATAGTCCCCACTCATCTCTAGGCATCCATGAACTGAATTAGGTAAGAACTTTATGATCATAACGACGTATAGAAGTTGCTATGATGAAGTAACAATCTAGTCCCCGATTGATAAATTTCATTCCGCTGATCAATTTGACCCCGGTTTACGGTACGTAAAGAGAGTTTGTGGGGTACTAAATGAAAAATTCAATTGCTTTATCAGAAATCAATATCTGTGTAAAATCTAACTACTATAATATTTTAACGTTCGGTTATGCTACACATAGTGAGCACTCTTTATTTGATTTGTTTTAGAAAATTAAATTTGAGAAATTGAACACTGCAGTTGAAACTACATGAAATTACAAGGGCCATGCATACTTTTGAGCGTTTATCGGGTTAGATTTTTGCCCCAATTTATAAGTAATTTTTCTATTATTTTTGTTTGGTTATCATCTCTCTCACTTGTGTAGAGCTGTATTGTATGTATAGGGGAGACTGAGGAGACTTGATCCCTGGGGAGACTTGTTCCCTCCATATTTGCTCGGAATCAAAAACATTTTTCTTCTAGCATATTTTTTTAAACTACTCCTGGACAAACGACTATGATTTGACTACAAGTGATTTCGATTGTACATTGCATTATTTTTTAATGGCTGATGGTTTGTTTTCAGTCCTTCAGAAATCTTTTAGACGATTCCGAAAAATCTCAATAACTTTGTGAAAATTGAACCAAATCGTGTCAAAATTTCACAGCACATAGTTTAAATAAAATACTTTCAAACTTATTTATCCAAATAAGGCTGTTGTTAACATATTTTAATTAATTCAGCTTAGTATACACAACAGTGACATGGGGAGACTTGATCTCTCGAGGGTTACACACCATTATACATGTGAAAAATAAAATTCTATTCGGAAGCCTCTATTTACTTGGAATTCTAGTCTATTCAACGATAAAATGTGTCAGATAATTATAACTTTAGTACAAACCAATAAAAGGGGAATCAAGTCTCCCCATTTAAAAAAAAACGTCATATCCTTAAAAATTTTAGGAAATCTTACAATTTCAAACACTCCATATTCATCGAAAATACAAGAAAACTCGAAAAGAAAATGAATAGGAAGACAATGATTTTATTGCCCTTTTCCGGCTATACCAGTCGGCTAGTATGTCTGAAATAGACGTAAAAACTTGAAGTATTTTAGGCAAAGTACGTTTAATTGGCAAATTGAGAGATAAATTTGTGAAAAAATTACCACTTGTTTTGGTGGGATTCGAACCCACGACTCCGTTATCGCTAGTCCGGCGCTTTAACCAACTAAGCTACAGAACAAGTTACAACTCTGCAGAATAGAAAGTCAAACTGGATTCGAAGCACCACCCTAAACCGGGTCCGTCTTTCACAACTTTATCTCTCTTTCGGCTCTTAGATGCCAATCTCCCGCACTCTCGCGGCCTACCAACAACAAGTGTGCGCGTATTGTTTTTAGAATGTTGATATTGAAGCTCGACTGACACATACTTCGTCACCAACCATATGATCGGTGCAAACTCAGTATGCGTTGAGCGCTCAACGCGGACGGACGCACGGCCGTCCAACTGCGCTAGAGAGAACGCAACTCATGTATGACAATGATTTTATTGCCCTTTTCCGGCTATACCAGTCGGCTAGTATGTCTGAAATAGACGTAAAAACTTGAAGTATTTTAGGCAAAGTACGTTTAATTGGCAAATTGAGAGATAAATTTGTGAAAAAATTACCACTTGTTTTGGTGGGATTCGAACCCACGACTCCGTTATCGCTAGTCCGGCGCTTTAACCAACTAAGCTACAGAACAAGTTACAACTCTGCAGAATAGAAAGTCAAACTGGATTCGAAGCACCACCCTAAACCGGGTCCGTCTTTCACAACTTTATCTCTCTTTCGGCTCTTAGATGCCAATCTCCCGCACTCTCGCGGCCTACCAACAACAAGTGTGCGCGTATTGTTTTTAGAATGTTGATATTGAAGCTCGACTGACACATACTTCGTCACCAACCATATGATCGGTGCAAACTCAGTATGCGTTGAGCGCTCAACGCGGACGGACGCACGGCCGTCCAACTGCGCTAGAGAGAACGCAACTCATGTATGACAAGGGCAATAAAATCATTGTCATACATGAGTTGCGTTCTCTCTAGCGCAGTTGGACGGCCGTGCGTCCGTTCGCGTTGAGCGCTCAACGCATACTGAGTTTGCACCGATCATATGGTTGGTGACGAAGTATGTGTCAGTCGAGCTTCAATATCAACATTCTAAAAACAATACGCGCACACTTGTTGTTGGTAGGCCGCGAGAGTGCGGGAGATTGGCATCTAAGAGCCGAAAGAGAGATAAAGTTGTGAAAGACGGACCCGGTTTAGAGTGGTGCTTCGAATCCAGTTTGACTTTCTATTCTGCAGAGTTGTAACTTGTTCTGTAGCTTAGTTGGTTAAAGCGCCGGACTAGCGATAACGGAGTCGTGGGTTCGAATCCCACCAAAACAAGTGGTGAATAGGAAGACTCTGGAATTATTTTCCCTTTAAATAAACCATGTGCTCAAAGGGGGATCAAGTGTCACCCATTTTTGAAAAACAGACTATAAGACATGCCTCCATAAAAACAGAGTTTGGAAAACTTTAACAATAATTTAAAGGCCTTCTGTAGTGTATTAACTTGCAATAGATGTTTACCTGCCATTTTGTACGGAAATCGGATCTAGTTTTGTGTTTTTTCTTAAAGTTTCAGGTAAATTAAGAAAAAGGGATCAAGTCTCCCCAGTCTCCCCTACGCATCAGAATATAACGATTGCGTAGATGTATATTGAAATAGAACTTGAAAAATTGTCAGATATTGAGAACCATCAATGTAATTTTTTTTGGGAACTACACCATAGACTTCTATTTTTTTTTCAAATCTTGCTTATTTTATCTTTGATAACAAATTTATTTATAGATTTAAATTGTGAGACACCATGATCGTTAACGGGTTAAACCATGTTTAACCCTCCTAAGATGTTAGCATTTTTGCACCACGATAGCGTAGTGCACGTTCAGCAGGCCTGTCTGGGTCATATTGGCCCCAACATCCTACTAGGGTTAAATAGGCTTCTTAATCTGATTTTTTTTTTTTAAATTTTGTTGATTTGGGGTAACATTGATCCATATTTATTTGGAGATATGAATCAGCCTCGGGATGAAAATCTTCATAAAGCTAATAAAAATCATAACATTGATCCTCTCATTAAACAATGTTCATTTGTGTTGAAAACAACCTTGCCTACTAAATTCGTGATCCCTAATTTCGAAAATGTTGCCCAAATTCTTACAAGTTATGTACTCTTTAATGTATTTCAGAATTTAAATCCTCTAAACAGCGAGTAACGCCTAAAGGTAGTCAATTCCTTAATAATTTACAGAAGGGTGATTCAATTAACAGCGTAAACTGATTAAACGTCGCTATCTCCAAGGCAATCTTTGATTATTTCATTCACAAAATCATGAAACATTTCAAATAAACAAAAAATCATGAAAATAAAAAGAAAATCGCGTTAAGTACTGTTCCTTTGAATTCCATTAAGAATTTGCATCCTTTGACAGATACGTATTTCGACCTCAACTGTAAGGTCGTCTTCAGTGTCTTGTACTTGACTGGACTACAAGACAGAGTACAAGACACTGAAGACGACCTTACAGTTGAGGTCGAAATACGTATCTGTCAAAAGATGCAAATTCTTAGTGGAATTCAAAGGAACAGTACTTAACGCGATTTTCTTTTTATTTACAGATATTCCCCTAACAAGCCCAGGTTAATCATCAAAAAATCATGGCTTTCGCAGCAATTTAATCTGTTTAGTGAGTACCCCTAGAATAACATTTATAATAGATCGCATTTTTTTCCATGAAATTCGATTCTGGGATGCCAAATGAGCTATTATATACAATGATTTCTTATCTCGTATATATGAGCATTCTTGTCAAGCATGAATGTTTGCGAATATTTCTTATCCTCTTCGACAAATTGGTTTAATATCAATCTCTAACACTTTTTTTTCATTTCAGAGAGTTAGCTATGCGATTCCTGATCAGGAAAGCAAAGTCAAACAACAAAATGATAGCAAATCAAAAACACGATTTGTAATCAGCAGCAAATTGATATCATATTTTGATATCAGATTGTCTTGATTAATTTCGATTTCAAATTTTGATATTTTTTGGCTGTCATTTAAAATTATTACAAATGTTTAAGTTTTCAAGTTATTTCAAAACTTCTAGGCGATCTTTTATAAAGCATCTAATGATATACCATCATTGCAATTAACGTATTGCATTTATGTTTCCAAATTATTCGAAAAAACTTTAAATTTAACGATTTTACCATTTTTTCGCCCTGATAGCAAAAACAGTAATCAATTTGCCATTACTGACAGCAGGAATTGTTTTCAACTTGCTCTCACAGGAACATTTTTCTGCTCTCATTTTTGATGTTTTAACCGTTAAAACGACCAAAACGACATCAACCTGAGTAATCATAATTTGCAATATCACAACATCAAAATTAGTATTCGATTTGCTGTCAGACTTTGCTCGGGGACTTTGTCACTTTTTCCATAAAAGTAAAGTTCATTAAAAGGCACGTCTGCATTTTTGTTTGTAAAAACAGCAGAACATTCATAGTGAGACCATCCTTATTCCGCCCAGTGTTTCAACCAGCATTCACTACTTACATAGAATCGCTGCCGTCGTGAGAATACCCAGCTTGACCAGGCTCTCCTGCTTCTCGAGATTCATACGGAGCTTGGAAACGTGCTCCATCGTCGCTAGATTCCCGCGGATCCAATCAGATACCAGATCGATCAGCCCCGGCAATAACGCAACGTTGACTAGATGCCTTCAGCACAACAGCGCGATACCGCCTCCTATGCCTTTCTTGCGCCTACTACGATGACGGACGACTGTGTGCGGTGTGGTTGTGGTGATGCGTGATGGAAACAAAAATGTCGCTTCCACACAGGCAGATTTATTTCTTCGCTCGTAGTTCCTCTGCACTCGCCAAATCCATCAATTGCTCATGTTTGCTCGATGCTCGGACACCTGGGGATTGAAATGAAACATAAATTGTGAGGAAATTCACCTGATTTTACAGTAAAAATAACAATTTAAAAACCTACCGGATTGTAGCCGGCGTTCTTTCGTGACGATTGTATCGATGATTGAAATGCAGCCGCCGCAGCAGAAGACGTATACGCACACTGTTACAATCCCGTGTTCGGGAGGAATGGCGTGGCACTCTCTTGCAGGTTGATATGCTCTGCATGGAGGTGCACAGAGACAGATGTTTTCGTATTTTGTCCGATACCGGAGGAGTGGTGACAGATCAGACGCGATCAGCAAGGTGCCCATGCAGCAAAATTTAAAAAAAATCGCGATGTCGAAAATTGGTGCTCTTACCCTATTACCGTCGAAGGTTTCCTGAGATGATAATTTTAACAAGGATGCGGTCCATAAACTATATAGACTAATGTTTAGTCATCTTATACCCGCGCTCCTCATTCGTAGACTTTGGTCCATACAAAATTCTGAAAACTCATATGAACCTTTTATTTGATCAGAATGGGCCTGGGGCATGGGTTGTAGAAAATTGAAAATTGCTACGTACCTTCTTGTAGGATTCTAGGATACATATCCCTAATAATTTCCCTAATATTCTATTTTGAGAATATTTGAAGCTCCGAATGTTAACGAAGTTTTTAAAGTGATAATTACTTATTATTCAATTATTTATGGTGAAATTAGTTTCTAATTGCATTAAAAATGAACGAATCTGGACATTTCTTGCAAAGTTTCTAAAGAAATTGATTTTTTTTTAGTAAATTCATCAAAATTCACAAAAAAATGGTGCAGAGAAATTATTGACATTTATGCCAGAAATATCTGCCAAAAATATATTTTTTGTTAAAACTTCAGCAAAATACTCTTGGTAGGCCAAGTTCCAGTACAGTGGGAACGTAGAGCCACAAAGAAGAAAAAAAGAAGAAGATTATTCAACAATAACAAAAACAAACTTCAACTATCGCCGAGAAATTGAAATAATCAGAAATAATTGTTGAGGAAATAAATAGAAACATTGTTCAGTTCCATATATCATATACATACTGGTATTTTTAAAAATAATATGGAACAAACTCACCTAAAGTTGTGTTCTTGCCCATCGAAGAACCATATCATGAGGAACTGAGTGACCTCTGACATTGACTGACATTGTGGCTGAATGCGGACAAAAGTATGTGTTTTTCTTTTCATTATTTCAGGCTTCTGCTCATATGTTCACCCTGTAATTTCAGTTGTTTCATTCTAAGGGTGCTATTACACTCTTTGCCCAGACGCCAAATATTTGACCACTTTTGACAGATAAATTTTGGCAGGTTGTTTGGCTCTGTTTGTCCCTATTCGTTTTTCGAGAGTGACAAATATTTTTGTTTGCCATGTACACCTTGGTCAAAATTTAACTGTCAAAAGTGGTCAAATATTTGGCATTGGTCAAAGAGTGTCATACTAGCTTAACACAAAGCTTGCAAGTTTCTCTTCTCTAATCTTGTCTCTCTAGTAACTGCAGTTTGACAATCTTATCACAAACAAAAACAATTTAGAATAAAGTGATTCATTTTCCAAGTTTTGTTATCGATTTCAGCAGTCCAGAGAAATGGGAAAGCTTCAAAAGTGTTAATTATTAATTTTAGTTCATACAGTGCAAAAATCTGCAGAAAACCAGGCCAAAATGGCTTCCATGTTCGATCAGTATTCGTCGGCGTTGATCCGCGAAAACACCAATGAACCGGATCCATCGAATCGGCCCCAATCGTCGGGATACGTGAGCGTCCGCATCAAGAAGGAGCCTCCCATTTTTTCGAAGCAAAAAATGAATCTGAATCTGCCGGCTGGGATTCTGTTCCTCTCGGTGCAGAACGATTGGATCATCATACTGATGACCAATCTGACGATCCTCCGGATGAATATCAAACAGCCGGATAAGTTTACCGAGGTCCCGATCGAAAAGTATGTTGGGGGATTTAAGTCGTGCAACCTGTTCCTGGATCCACTGGGGGCCCATCTGTTCATTACGCTGTCGCCGAAAACACCGGGACTGACGCACGAAGTCCTCTATCTGCAGCGAAACAGCTTCAAGCCAAAGTTTATTCCAAAGGTGAGTGAAAATGATAGACCCATGTTGGCCACAGTCTGCATAAATTTTACAATTATTACCAAAACTTTACAAAGAATTTTGCATAAAATGATGTGATGCTAAGTTATT
The DNA here is from genome assembly GCF_035046485.1 of Aedes albopictus. Taxonomy (NCBI): domain Eukaryota; kingdom Metazoa; phylum Arthropoda; class Insecta; order Diptera; family Culicidae; genus Aedes; species Aedes albopictus. Next base: position 119,901,405 of record NC_085136.1, on the reverse strand, counting down.
CAAATTAACATTTGTAGGGTTCTCGAACTGATTACATTGCGTTTATTCCTGCTCCAAACTTACTCCCTAAATGATTTTTCCAGCAACTCGAATAAATAAGTTTTCTATGCAAAACCATGTTACTTTTCAAAACAACTACTCAATACCTATACCCTGAAACCAGCAATTTATTACATGTCGGGTGTTCAGCTCTTATCTACAGAACATTTGAAAAATGCCAATTTGTATTATACACCATTTATTCTTAATGGAAAATTAACGAATATGACTTTTTTGCAATTCCTCATCGTAATAGGCTGTTTTACCTCACGCAAATCTGACAGGAAAAGGCCTACTTTCCCACACCAAATTAACAATGCTGTAATGGTTCATTACAGCACTGATTTGCGTTGCGTAATGAACCATTACTGCACTGTTTTCAGTTTTAGTCAACTTCTTGATGCTTTCTGGACGCAGTTTTGAAAAATTGTGACAACTGCACAGTATAACCTGTTATGATCAGATTTTCTTAAACATGGCTATGAACATACGTGTGCAGTTTGATGAAAAAGTTTTGTTCAAAACTATCCTCAAGGGTAATTTGAGAAATTGCAAAAAACGTTGTACGCAACTCGGTGCAGAACTTGATTTTTCCAGCACTCGTCGTGATTATCCAACTCGGCAAGCCTCGTTGGATAAATGTACGACTCGTGCTGTAAAAATCGTCATTCTGCACCTTGTTGCGTAAACTACTATTTTGCAATTTCTCATCGTAATAGGCTGTTTTACCTCACGCTGCGTAATGGTTCATTACAGCACTGATTTGCGTTGCGTAGTGAACCATTACAGCACTGTTTTCAGTTTTGATCAACTTCTTCATGCTTTCTGGACACAGGTTTAAAAAATTGTGACAACTGCACAGTATAACCTGCTATGATCAGACTTTCTTAAACATGGCTATGAACATCAGTGTGCAGTAGACCTGTTCACTTTTTTTTGACCTACCCGTGTCACATCAAATTATCAATCCACATGCAAAAACAAGGCTTCAGCCCAAAATTGAGCCAAATTGATAAAAGTTTAGAGGTGTATCAAATCGATTTTGTGTTTTTTCGAGCATTTACACGAAAATGTACTTCAATATCCAGAAAATTGCACCAAAAAGGTACCGAAAATACCGTTAAAATATAGTTAGAACAATCTCAACAACTTTGCCGAAGACACTACGGTGTTTAAATTGCGTATTTCAAAGTTATTCAACAATTTTCGTTAAAAAATCACCAAAAAATACAATATTTTTACGATTTTTCATGTAAAAGTCATGTAATTTTACATTGTTTTAGGTGACTAATTTTATGAGCTATTGCTCCTATGTGTTACGAACATTTCGTCCATACATCATTTTAGTGTAGAAATTCGTTTTCATTGACTAATTATCAAAAGTTCGTCACGTTGATACTAAAAATTGTACAGAGTTGCCAGCATAAAATAAAACAAAGTTACCCATGATTTAAACGTCATTACACTTCTTTGTCTCATCTGCATCAGTTTAAATTTGGTGCAGTTGGTTGAGCATGAGATTGTGGATTCGAAGATTCAAGGTTCGAGTCCTGGAATAGATTTTTTTTGCGTCTCGATCCTGCTATAAGTTGATGAAACTACGCACTGCATCTCATTGCAATTTGGCATCATAGCATTGTTTCGGAACCGTAGAGTGCATAGTAAGAATGAAGTTTCCCTTCATCGTATAGTTGTGCTAATTTGTGGGTAGATAGATAAGAAGTAAGCTCCACCCACAGTTGTCTGTAAAATGTTGCATCCAGAAGCAGTTCCATCATCGTATTGAATTGTTTTAGCAAAATTGATCATTATCAAACAGATGCTCAATATTTCGCCCAGCTGATATCGTCGACACGATTTATTGTCAACAAGAATAAACTAAATATCTAGCTAGTCCTGGAATGGGCTAAATTGGCAGCTCCCGATCATTATTCTTTGGGAGATTGCGTGTAAGTCATGGCAGATTCATCATCCTAACTGCTACAAACAAAGAAAAAAAAAGTTTATCATGTATTTGAGCTTGAACCTGGGACCTTCTGATCCGCAAGCTTGAGCCTTACCATCCGCACCATTTCTGATACTTAAATCAAAAGACATTAGAATACGATGGCATGACGTCTTAATCATGGGTAACTTTGTTTTAATTTGTGCTGGTAACTCTGTGCGATTTTTAGTATCAACGTGACATACTTTTGATAATTAGTCAATGAAAACGAATTCCTACTCAAAAACGATGTATGGACGAAATGTTGGTTACACAAAGGAGTAATAGCTAATTAATTTAGTCAATTACATGACCTTTATATGTAAAATCGTAAAAATATCGTGTTTTTTCGTGATTTTTTAACGAAAATTGTTGAATAACTTCAAAATACGCAATTTAAACACCGTAGTGTCTTCGGCAAAGTTGTAGAGTATTGTTCTAACTATATCTTAACGGTATCTCCGGCATCTTTTCGGAGCAATTTTGTGAATTTCTGAGTAAATGTCTGTGAAAACGGCTAAAAAAAACACAAAATCGATTTGATACACCTTTAAATCTTCATCAATTTGGCTCAATTTTGGACTGAAGACTTGGTTTTACATGTGGATTGATAATTTGATGTGTCACGGAGAATCGGAGAAAAAAGTTTCAAAGTGAACAGGTCTAGTGTGCAGTTTGATGTAAAAGTTTTGTTAAAAACTATCCTCAAGTGGTAATTTATGAAATTGCAAAAAACGTTGTACGCATCTCGGTGCAGAACTTAAGCCTCGTTGGATAAGTGTAGAACTCGTGCTGTAAAAATCTTCATTCTGCACCTTGTTGCGTAAACTACTATTTTGCAATTTCTCATCGCAATAGGCCGTTTTACCTCATGCAAATCTGACAGGAAAAGGCCTACTTTCCTACACCAAATTAACAGTGCTGTAATGATTCATTACAGCACTGATTTGCGTTGCGTAATGAACCATTACAGCACTGTTTTCAGTTTTGATCAACTTCTTGATGCTTTCTGGATGCAGTTTTGAAAAATTGTGGCAACTGCACAGTATAACCTGCTATGATCAGATTTTCTTAAACATGGCTATGAGCATCAGTATGCAGTTTGATGAAAAATTTTGTTCAAGCGGTAATTTATGAACTTGCAAAAAACGTTGTACGCAACTCGGTGCAGAACTCGATTTTTACAGCACTCGTCGTAATTATCCAACTCGGCAAGCCTCGTTGGATAAATGTACGACTCGTGCTGTAAAAATCGTCATTCTGCACCTTGTTGCGTAAACTACTATTATTCAGTGTAGCATGCTAGTATTGCAAGTGCAGATATAATTATACTTTAAAGTTATGACCTCATGAAAGATTAGATGACCTAAATTATAACAAAATTATCATGACGTGACCCTTGAGAGTTAAGAGGTTTATGGATCCTATTTGGTTGTGTAACGTAACTATCTAAAACAATATCACTTCATGTTAGTGGTTGTTTTTATCTATAACAGTAAGGATGGCCCACATTATCCAAAAAATATATAGCATCATTTATTGTTCCTCGAATTACTTTGGTACATACAGTGGATTATGTAACACTACTTAACGTAGTGGCAAAAGCTATTATCACAAGTGTAGACCTGAAGCTATGGTCTCCGAAGCAGTTTGGTTGATCTGGAATATCTCAAAATTATCTTGGCATGACTCGAATCTTGGTGTCTCGCAAGCCTCAGAGTGTGGGTTTCATTCCAATCGGGGAAAACTTTTCGTAAATTTCTCCATTGTGGGCCAGTGGGGCTCTATGTGTTGTCCGTTGTCGAATATTCAGTCTATTCTGAACTCCAAGATAGTTTGGCTGACCTAGTTGTAGATTTGGTTGTGCTGTTTTTCCCCGAATGTCGATTCCCCGAATGTCGTTTCCCAGAATGGTACTTTTCCCCGAATGAACCATTTCCCCTAATCACACCCTTCTTTATTTTATGGTCAACTAGCTGTCCCGGCAAACTTTGTCTTGCCAAGCTGTGGTGATTTGACAACTGTTGGGTTCATAGCAGCACGGCACTCTAGATCAGTTTTAATTGGATCGTGTTGATTTTCTTCCCAGTACATAAAAATCAGGTTTTTATCAATTTTCTTACTTTTTTAGATAATTTTCTCAACTTTTACTACTTATAAACACAGCCACCATGAATACAAATCGAACCGTGCAATTGTCATGCTGATCGGTTCACCCGTTCGTGAGTTTTGTTGCCTCAAAGGAAATTTGAACTCATTTTTATATGTATAGATTTATTTTAAAGTCAATTTTCGATTTTTGGCCACCTGAATCCCCTTAGTGGATTGGTTCAGTAACCGCGGTTGATAATTTTTTTTTTTGGAAAGGTTCCTAGCGGCACGCCGACGGACGTAGAAACCTCTCCCATCACTGTGCGCACAAGCGTCTCGCGTTTGCGCGGACAACGACAGTTCACTAGGCCTTTGGATAGGATAGAGAACGTAATCCTTCAGAAGCAGTTCACCAGCCGTGCACGGAACATGTCGTCCAGTAAGATACTGTTGCGTACTGACTCAGAAGGTTACGGTAGAAGGTGTGTGAAAGTTTCGGTTTTGTCATATGGTCGATTTTGTATTTGTTTTTTTTTGTCATGTCAAGGTTTAAAGAATGTCATTGTTCATATTTATGCTGTGCCCTATAGTTCAGTAATCTTTGGTGTGCCTATGATTTGTTAGATAGTCGATGTGTTTGTTATGTCTATTTTCGTTGATCCTCATTTTAGTACTGTTTTTATTATCTTTGAAAGTTGTCTTTCGTCCACATCCCTAGCACTATGAGCATCATCGGTTCAAATAAGTCCATATTAAAGAAAACCTTTCATACACTCAGTCGAAAAATATAAAAATGTCTAATTTGTCAAAAATAGTCTACGTTAGTCAAAGTCGAAGTAGTCAGCTTCTGTCGATTTTGTCTTGATCACACGTTAGCTTCGAATCTATAAGCAAGCACTGTTAAATGCTGCACTTCCCACTATTAGTTTCTTAGTTTTTTTTATAGAGTTATTATAGAGAAAATTGAATCAAGAAAGCACATCAAATGTTGAGAACTATGTATTAGCAAATTGAATACGCGAGATACTACTATTTTTCATATTTGAATTAAATTTGTTTTGTATAGTGTATTTGTTAAAGTTAACCGAATAGTGGGAAGCCCAGGAAACAGTTCAAAGTCTGCCGACTCAAAAAAGATTCCGAGACTCGTCACAAAACACAAAAATTTGCATTATGATTCACAACGACTCTCGAAACCTTCCCAGACTCAATCGACCGGAACTGTTTTCTGGGTATAGAAACTACTAGGCCCCAGCAGGTTCCTCCTGTTTATCGAGCATTTCTGATAAATCAGCTATACTCCATCTGTAGCAGCCGGTTCGCAATGAACCGTTGGAGGCGCATTAAATTGTTAAAGGTGATATTTTCATTACAAGAATTACAATTAACATCCTTCACTTTAATACCGTCGAACCCTGTGATCTTGGCCAGGGAGTAACCGTGGTTGATTATGCAACGTTACTCAGTATAACAGGTATGGCTATTGTTGAGAATGTAGACCTGAAGTTCTGAAATTCAAAATAGTTTGGCTGACCTGGAATATCCCTATAGTGTCTATAAATGACAATGTGGATTTCAAGAGCTTTACCGTTCCCAGTAGATAATGCAATGCTATTATTTATGGCGAAAGCATATAAAATTATTTTTCTAGATTTGAAGGACTTAACTACAGGACAATTTGGAACACCCAGAACATCTCAGAATATAAAACACCTTATGGTATGCCAATTATTTCGTTTCTCCAAACATCATGGTGTACAGGATGTTCTAGGTTGTCAGTAAATTCTCAAATACTAGTATTCCGGTTTTTCCTTAACAGAGGATTCAATTTGCAACAACTTTGTCTAAGACAGTATAGTTTTATTGAATGTGTGAATCCTCCGGTTCCAAAGGGTCAATATAGCATTGTTACAATACTTTACCATTCATTGGTCTGTGGAGCTAAGGTCATCAACAAATTGTGTATTGCACAGACAACCAAACTGTGTCACACAGTACAGTGCTGAGTCGATTTGAGGAATCACTGAGTGATTTCTTTGGAGTAATTCCGTAGTCCTTGGAAAAAAATCCTGCAGAAGTCACCGACTTCACCGCGGGTTGGGCATCGTAGGTAGCGCTGCAGGAGGTGTGTTGGACAGGATCACACTCAGGAAAATTGCCTCATACTTAATGGCAAATATCCATGTGCCAAACCACATCCAAAGTATATGCAACCAATACCCGATTACGCAGGCAAATTAACACATGAATAGTATGTGCTCTAAATTGTATGAGTCGCTGCTGTATGGTGCCTCATCAAAAGTATGAGTCGCACTTATGGAAAACATTTGTTTACCCCCATTGCAAAAATCCATGTCCCGGACACATAGAAGGAATGAAGATTTTTTTCCCAGTGCAATGGTGCGAACGTTTAGAGGCGATCATAAATACCATCTACCAGCGTCACTGCGCGTGATCGGTTGGTGGTCGATCGACGAAAGAATATGCTGGATTGAGGATAAGGGCCGATTCTTCAACACCAGTATAATAAACGTGCACATCACAGCCTTCACTCCGGAAGCATTGATGATGACAAGGACGCATTTTACGCGCAGCTCGAACGCGAGTACGATAGCTGCCCAAGATACGACGTCAAGAATGTCAAGATCATCGTAGGAGACCTAAACGCTCAGGTAGGCCGGGAGGAGGAATTCAAGCCGACGATCACGATCAACGATCAATCGATCACGTTCAAATCTGACTATACATGTCAATGGTTGCTCCTCCGTGATTGATCTGAGCTGGTACCAATTGCACTGAGATCCAAATGAATAAGGGCTGGGACACTCAACTTATTCTCAAAGTGCAATTTAAGGAGCTCATACATTTTTGATCAATAACGGCGCCGGCCACGTCCTTATAGTCAGTTGGGAAGGGAAAGGAATGTTAGAGTGTACTGGTTGTTGCTACTAAAGACCGAGAGCACCTCTGCATCCCCACAACCAGCACGGACTGGGGATTTTGTTAGACGGAAAGGATGGGAGATCTGGAAGTAACCGTTGGGTCGGTGATGTGATCCATGGATAGGGGTTATTTATAGTGTTCGTGATAGATTGTGTGGTGAAGAAGGTCAAGCGGCACAGCACGCTTTGGTTGCATAACTTGTAGGCGTTATATACACTATGCTGTGGAAGTTGGAAGGAAGGGAAACGAATTTTTGCAATGCTATGAACATATGAATATACAAGCCGACGATTGGGGAAAGTCAGCGCCTACCAGTTGACGAACGAAAACGGTCCATGACTGATAGATTTCGCCGCCTCAAAAAATATGGCCATATGTAGCACCTTCTTCCAGCACAGCCTCCCGTATCGTTACACCTGGAGATCACCACAACAAACGGAATCGCAAATCGACCACGTTCTGATTGATGGACGGCACTTCTCCGACATTATCGACGTCAGGACCTATCGTGGCGCTAATATCGACTCTGATCACTACCTGGTGATGGTTTAACAATGTACAGTACCGGTGGCCACCCCGCATACGCGCAGAATCTCGGGGCAGCGTTGCCTGACGAGGGTGTGCTCGATATGGCCCATCTAGAGGACTGCTGGAGTTCAGTCAAAGCAGCCATCAACAACGCAGCCGAGAGCACTATCGGGTACGTAGAACGGAGTCGACGAAACGATTGGTTCGACGAGGAGTGCAGAGCGGTTCTGGAGGAGAAGGATGCAGCGCGGGCGGTAATGCAGCAGCATGGAACCCGACAGAATGTGGAGAGATACAGACAGAAGCGGAAGCAGCAGACTCGTCTCTTCCGGGAGAAAAAGCGCCACCTGGAAGAAGCGGAGTGCGAGGAAATGGAACTGCTGTGCCGTTCACAAGAAACACGTTAGTTCTACTTTATTCCAAAAGCTAGACTTTACATATACTGGCGTGAGTGAGAAATGGACAAATTGAGGTGAAATTTGCGAAAAAGTTACTCGTCCTCTCGGTGAGACTCGAACTCACGACTCCTACTCACTAGACAGGCGCGTTGCCGTGTGTGGACTTCCAACACACAAAAAACAATACGCTCTCGCCTAGGCTTTACATATACAATATATGCGTAGTGTGGATGTACATCTCATTCCATCCGAAAGGGGTGCAATCTGTGGAAAAGATAACCTCGGAATTTTGTGTTGAACTTGAATTCAGGTTAGCAGCTACGTCTTCGAGTCTTCTCGTGGTGTAGCGGCAACGCGCCTGTCTAGTGAGTAGGAGTCGTGAGTTCGAGTCTCACCGAGAGGACGAGTAACTTTTTCGCAAATTTCACCTCAATTTGTCCATTTCTCACTCACGCCAGTATATGTAAAGTCTAGCTTTTGAAATAAAGTAAAACTTCCATTCGGCTGGTTAAGCCGCAAAAATCGATAATTAATTAATTTAATTACGTTAGTTCTACCTGAAGCTCAACGCATCCCGCAAAGGCTACGTGCCGCAAGCCGAAGTCTGTAGGGATAAGGACGGGAGCCTCCTGACGGACAAACGTGAGGTGATCGAAAGGTGGAAGCGGCACTTCGACGAGCACCTGAATGGCGAAGAGAATGTAGGCACGGAGGACCAAGGCAGCGGAGGAAATGACTATGTTGGTGCAGCAGAGGACGGGAACGAACCAACTCCCACGCTGAGGGAAGTTAAGGATGCCATCCACCAGCTCAAAAACAACAAAACGACTGGCTGGTAAGGACGGTATCGCAGCAGAACTCATCAAGATGGGCCCGGAAAAGTTGGCCACCTGTCTGCACCAGTTAGTAGTCAAGATCTGGGAAACCGAACAGCTACCGTAAACCGGGGTCAAATTGATCAGCGGGGTGAAATTGATCATTTGGGTACTACATTGTAATTGCATACCAGGAACTTCTAAGCGTCGCAATAATCTCAAACTTCTTACCTCATCAAGTCCATAAATGTCTAGAGATGAGTTTAGACTTTTATTTTTTCAGAAAAAAGTCAGTTTTGCCTTATTTTTTTGGGAATTTTCAATGTATTTCTCACTTAGCTGAAATCATTGCTTCTAAACAATCGATTGCCACTAGGACTTCCCGTATTTTTTTTTGTTTTAACATTTTTGTGGGGCCTTGGTTGGAAAGTTATGAAGCTATTCTGAATATGAATAAGCTAAAAAAACTTCTTTTTTGACGAAAAGTTAATTTATTGTAACAGAAATCACTTATTTCAAAGGAAATTGCCTACCTTCAGGCGTTAAGGTGGGAATTTCAAAATTTAATTTTGCGTTTTAAGTGTCAAATTCACTAGTTGTAAGAGTTTTGACGCATTATTCCGGTTGAGAAGAGCAAAATTGTTTCTTTTTAACCGATGCTTAATTGTATACTGATCAATTTCGCCTCAAAGTGGCATCTCCAACTTTATGATTTTTGAAGTAATTTAACTAAAAGTTTAAATTTGTTGAACAAAATTCTCTCACATGGTTTTATAGAGATCCAATGGGTATTGATTTTACAGAAATAGTTTTGGCAATATTTCAATTGTCACTAAAGTTATCCGCAAAAGTTGTTTTACGGTACCGGACAATTTGTGTGCTTTGCGGACGACATGGCCATTATTGCCAGAACATTTGGAACGGTGGCAGAGCTGTACACCCGCCTGAAACGCGAAGCAGCAAAGGTCGAACTGGTGGTGAATGCCTCAAAAACAAAGTACATGCTGGTAGGCGGAACCGAAAACGACCGGATCCGTCTGGGTAGTAATGTTACGATAGACGGGGATATTTTCGAGGTGGTGGAGGAATTCGTCTACCTCGGATCCTTACTGACGGCTGACAACAACGTGAGCCTGGAAATTCGGAGGCGCATCATCAGCGGAAGTCGGGCCTACTACGGGCTCCAGAAGAAACTGCGGTCGAAAAAGATTCACCCACGCACCAAATGTACCATGTACAAAACGCTAATAAGACCGGTGGTCCTCTACGGACACGAGACATGGACCATGCTCGAGGAGGACCTGCAAGGACTCGGAGGATGAACCACGAGCTCGCTGCACTCTACGGCAAACCCAACAAATCCAGAAGGTGGCCAAAGCCGGAAGGATACGGAGGGCAGGGCATGTTGCAAGAAGACATGCAGTACAGAGAGCATGATGGGCGGACCAGGTGGAGCGTGATCTGGCGAGCATTGAGCGTGACCGATTATGTCTTATCTTAAATGTATGTAAGTTTTATTAATGATTCCATGGAAACACAATGCCATTGAAAAGAGAATAGAGGCAGCTAACATTTACAGTAGTCTACAGTTATAAAGTTAATTTAAGTCAAGGCGATCATGTTGGACTTAAGGAAAACTCATAAATCCAACATCCAAGGAGAAATTCGAAATAATAATCAATCTTCTTTGTTTCAGTTGAAGGATCAGGAAATAACGGCCATAGGATTCAACTATCTGAACAATTCGGATATGATGACGGGTCCCATTTTGCTGGGTACGAGCAAGGGAATCATCTGGGAAGCCGACATCGGTATAGACGGTGGTGATAAGCTAGTTCAGCAGAACATCCGACAAGTGTTCGACATGAGGCGCACCGATGGCAAACCAAATCCAATAACGGGAATCGAGTTTCACATGCGACGGGCACAGAAGGACACCCACTGCATGATCCTGGTGCTAACGTTGGAGAGAATATACAAATTTCACGATACGCTCTCACCGTCGGATTCAAAAATGGCGCCCGGTCAGCTGCAGAAGGTGTTCGAGCCTTATTTGAACATTCCCGAGGATTGCGTGTCCAACTTTCAGATCGTGAGAAGTCAACTGAACTACTCCAAGTTGGCGTTCAACCACGAGGAGGATTTCCCGAAGAGCTTCGGTTGCCTGACCGAGGACGGAGTCAACTTTCAGGAGATAAACCCCAAAACGAACATCTTGGAGTTCGTCCCGGAGGAGCTGATTTCGTACCCTGCGCAGGATGACATTGCTCAGCAGCAGCAGCAGCCGGAGGCTTCCTACAAGGTGACTCCGAAGCTGAACACTCCGCTGTCGTTTGTGCTGACGGATTTCCATGCGATTTTGCTGTACGTGGACCACGTGACGGCCATTTCGCTGCTGAACTATCAGGTCGTCTACGAGGAGTACTTCGTCGAGCAGTACGGCAAACTGTGCAACGTGGTGAAGGATGTGCGCTCAAACGTTACGTACGTGTATAGTAATAAGATGATTTTCCGATATAAGGTAAGTGTAGCGTCGCTTCTGCCCTGTGCCGCATTGAAGTTGATAACACATGTTGTATCTCCTATCTCTTCCAGATCAACAACGAACAACGCAACGCATGGCGTCTCTATGCCGATAGACAGAAGTTCGATCTGGCGCTACAGTACTGCAACGATAACCCTGCCCATCGGGATATTGTTCTGGTTAAGCAGGCTCAATCCTACTTTGACGTCGGGGAATACTTGGAAGCGGCTCGAATCTACTCGGACACGCAGCTAAGCTTCGAGGACGTTTGCCTAAAGTTTCTACAGCGTAGCGAAAACGATGCCCTGATGCTGTATCTGAAGAATCGTTTGGCCAAGTTGAAGTCGCAGGAGAAGACTCAGATTACGATGCTTATCGTCTGGATGGTAGAACTGTATTTGGTGGAAATTTCGCGGAGCGCAGGAGATAACGCGGAACGGGAGAAGAAGCTCCAGAAGGAGTTTGATGCCTTCATGCAGACCGCCATTGTGATCGATTGCATGAAGAAGAATCGATCGGTCATTTACGATCTGATGGCGTCGCATGGGGACAGTCACAATCTGGCAGCGTTGACAACAATCCATCAGGACTATGAAAGTGTGATCCAACAGTATATCAATCAAAATAGGTTTGACGATGCTTTGGCGGTGCTTCGAGCTCAAAGTCGCCAGGAACTGATCTACAAGTACGCTCCCATAATCATGGAAGAACTACCCACGGAAACAATTGGCGTGCTAATCAATCAAGGAAAACGACTAGATCCTATCAAGCTAATTCCTTCTCTGTTATGCTTGGAGAGCCCCAAACACATCACAGAAATAGTCAAATATCTTGAATTCTGCATTCACTCTAGCCATTGCGCAGAACCTGCTGTCCACAACTATTTGATCCAGCTCTACAGCGAACACTTCCGTGACAAACTTCTCACCTTTTTGGAAACCCAAGGCAAGGAACTCAGCATGATTAGTTACGATGCTCACTACGCGCTGCGAATTTGTTTGAAGCATCAAATCCGAGATGCCTGTGTCTTCTTACAGACCCTATTGGATATGTGGATACCGGCGGTAGAACTAGCCCTAAACTTCGATATCCAACTCGCCAAACACACCGCATCCCAGCCGACCGACAAGAACCTGCGCAAAAAGCTGTGGCTTATCATAGCTGAGAAGGAAATCCGCGGCAAACAGGAACACGTCCAGGACGCCCTGCAAATACTCAAGGAATGTGACCTCCTACGCATCGAAGACCTACTGCCGTACTTTTCGGACTTTCAGAAGATCGACCACTTCAAGGAGGCAATATGCGAATCGCTCAAGGAGTACAACCTCAAGATCCAGGAGCAGCGCAAGGACATGGAGGATTCGGCCATATCGGCCGAGCAGGTTCGCAACAAGCTGCAAACATTCCGCAACCGGTCCGTTACCATCGGAGCCCAGGAGCAGTGTGCCATCTGTGGGGTGTACCTGCTGATGAAGCCGTTCTTCATCTTCCACTGTGGGCACAAGTTCCATGGCGATTGCCTGGAGGCGAAACTGTTGCCACAATTGAGTAAGATTTTTATTCTATTCGTTAAGTAATGCGGATTAATATTATGACTATACCTTTTCCAGAGCCGGAACTTTTGCATCATTTGGAACATTTGAAGCAACAGCTGACGGCGGCGCAGAATCAAGCGCAGGATACCGGAAGTGGAATAGCCAACAGTAAGGAGCACCTCAAGAGTCAAATCGAGGACATTCTCGTGTCGGACTGTCTGCTTTGCGGCGAGGTTATGATAAGCACCATCGATAAGCCGTTTATAGATAACTGGGAACGGGTGGACCACGATTGGCAGTAGTAGTACGTTTGAATTACCATGCGAATATTATGTTACTTGTAATAGTTCATCAAATAAGTCAAAATATAATATATTATTCTTTCATTAGTATTTATAGTGATTTTGATTAATTTTTTGTTGAGAACTGTCGATGTATTCGCAATATGATTCGCTTAATTATTTTATCTATATTTAACCTGGGCTGCAAAACGGTCAGTCGATAAGGAGAGCGTCCAATATAGCTCTGGTCCTCACAAGTTCCTACCTCATGCTTCCACGGGTCAAGCGATGACAAAGACCGCCAGTTAAGAGTTGTGTGCTTAGCTGGTAGTGCAGCCTGGGCACTGTTGTCCTTCTGACTTCAGCTAGATTGAGGAGGTACGATCCGAGCGTCTGTTCACCAAGGAGGTGCGGCTCAAACAGCGTCTGTTCTGGCATCCAGCGGCTGAGTAAGAAACGCTGCACACGAAGGGAGACCCGATGACGAGAAAGAAGCGTTCTACGCGCAGTTAGAGCAAACCCTACGATGGTTGCTCGCCGCGTGACGTGAAAATCGTTGTCGGCGACATGGACGCGCAGGTAGGAAGGGAGGAAATGTACAGACCAGTAATCGGGCGAAACAGCCTACACGCCGTATCGAATGATAACGGCCAGCGATGCGTAAACTTTGCAGCCTCCCGTGGTATGGTAGTCCGAAGCACCTTCTTCCCCCGCAAAGATATCCACAAAGCCACCTTGAGATCACCCGACCATCAAACAGAAAACCAAATCGACCACGTTCTAATCGACGGTAAATTCTTCTCGGATATAACCAACGTCCGCACATACCGCAGTGCGAATATAGATTCGGATCACTACTTAGTCGCTGTATGCGCATGAGCTCAAAACTTTCGACATTTATCACCACGCGTCGAAGTCGAACGCCGCAGCTCAACATCGAGCAACTTCGTAACGTAGAAGTGGCTCAAGACTACGCGTAGCAGTTAGCAGTGGCCCTACCAACGGAAGAGCAGCTTGGCGCAGCTACACTTGAAGATGGCTGGAGGGACATCCGATCCGCCATAGGTAGTACCTCGGCTACAGCACTAGGCTTCGCGACTCCGAATCACAGAAATGACTGGTACGACGGCGAATGTGAACAGTTGAAAAACGAGAAGAATGCAGCATGGACGAGAATGCTGCAACACCGTACGAGAGCGAATGAGGCACGTTACAAACAGGCGCGGAACAGGCAGAACTCAGTCTTCCGGATGAAGAAGCGCCAGCAGGAAGAACGAGATCGCGAAGCGATGGAAGAGCTGTACCGCGCTAAGGACACACGAAAGTTCTACGAGAAGCTGAACCGCTCGCGCAGAGGCTTTGTGCCACAAGCCGACATGTGCCGAGATAGTCACGGGAATATTCTCACGAGCGAGCGTGAGGTGGTCGAGAGGTGGCGGCAGCATTACGATGAGCACCTCAATGGCGACGTTGCAAGTACCGAAGGTGGCGTGGTAACAGATCTAGCAGTATGTGCACAGGACGAAAGACTTCCGGCCCCTGACCTCCAAGAGATTGAGGAGGAGGTTGGCCGGTTGAAAAACAACAAAGCCGCTGGAGCAGATCAACTACCTAGCGAGTTCCTAAAATACGGTGGAGAAACACTGGTGAGAGCACTACACTGGGTCATTACCAAGATTTGGGAGGAGGAAGTATTACCGGAGGAATGGATGGAAGGTATCGTGTGTCCCATCTACAAAAAGGGCAACGAGTTGGATTGCAGGAACTACCGCGCGATCACATTACTGAGCGCTGCCTACAAGGTACTCTCTCAAATTTTATGCCGCCGACTACCACCGATTGCAAGAGAGTTCGTAGGGCAATATCAGGCTGGATTTATGGGTGAACGCGCTACAACGGACCAGATGTTCGCCATCCGCCAGGTGTTGCAGAAATGCCGCGAATACAACCTGCCCACACATCACTTGTTCATCGATTTCAAATCGGCGTATGATACAATCGATCGAGAACAGCTGTTCCGTCTAACGACGGAAGCGAGGAACACTGCAAGCAATCCATTCCAAAATCGTACAGCCTATCAGCGAGCGCCACGCGTCCGCCAGCGTGACCGACACCTGCGAACGTATGTCTGTTCGCTGTTCTCCCCGAGCTCCAAGCAACAGCAGCCGCAACGGTTGCATCAGACAGTTTTTTACCGACCTACCGATCGGACGCGCAGCAGCCGCAGCAGTGAAATAATTATCATTTACAAAGTGATGTAAAAGAAGAGAGAATAAATGTAGTTTTGTAAGCGCAGCCGTTCCGTGTTCTGGTTTTCTCCACCCTAGAAAAGTTGGCCCTTGCCAAATCCCCTTCCGCGAGAGTGATCCTCCCGTCGCGAAGTGTTCCGCCGTGTTTGCCCCCGCATATTGACCATACAGTCCGCTGCTTTTTCGACCCACACCGCTGGGCTCGAACATCTGGTCCGTTCCGAACCGGATCATCAGTGTGTGAAGTGATTTCCCGTGAAGATTTTGCCCGGATTCGACCGCCGACCGAGCGGTGAATCCCACAAGAAAACCCCGTGAAATTCCCTTGGATTGTGCCGCCGCCCGAGTGGCAAATCCGCCAAGAAAAGTGTAGTGAAAGTGAAGACGATTCTGCCTGAATCGCACCACCATCCGCGTGGTAATTCCCAAAGAAAATCCCTCAACTGTGCCGCCGCCCGAGTGGCGCAGGGGAAAAGTGTTCCGTGACGATCCTCCCTGGATCGAGCCGCCGACCGCCCGCGTCGTCGGTACCCTCCCTGAAGTGATAAAAGTGTGACGATCCGGCCTGGATCGGCCGTCGACCGCCCGCGTCGTCGGCATCCTCCGTGGTGGAACAGACGCTGTGCATGATTGTGCGTGTTTGACGAACACGAGACGAGCTACGCTTGGTTGGACCAAAGTGGAAAGTGGACCAAATGAAAACATTGCTGCTGCTGTGAGTGCCCGAGCAGAAAAAAGTTTGGACTAAACACACGCTCAGAAAACCGTTCTGATAAACGTGAACAAACAAACGCAAATATGAGAACAAGCAAATATACACCGTGAACTGGAACTAGTTCCAGCTGTCAATATAGGCGTTCTAGAAAACGTGAAATCTAGTTCACGGTGTACATTTCTTATTGTTGTTATCGTTGCTATGCATAGTTCCCGTTTGTTCCCGTTGCCGTGACTGAGCGTGCACGAATATCGGAACGGATTTTTTTACGTGCAGTAAACTGCGAAAACATCGTCGCGAGTGATTTCGAGTGCGTTTGCGAAAAGTTTGCACAAGTTGGTGCAGTGCGCGGTCGCGACAAAACCAATCTCGAAACGCGTCCGAAAGTGACCAACTGCGCGCAATCCCGAGTAAGAAGAGCGCGAAGAAATAAACAGTGATAAATGCCGGTGACCCGGTCGCAGCAAAAAGAAAACGACAGTGCTGATCAGCAGCACCAAGAAGTGGTTCCAGAATCCGCATCCGTTGCTAGTTCTACTCCGTCGTTCCACGGCTTTGCTGAGTGGGAAACGGCAATGGATGACGCAACAAGGAAGGAGTTTGAGAAAGCCGTTCGGCAGCGTGCCCAAGTAAAAATGAAGCTGGTGAGGATTAACCGAACACTGGCCAGTAACCAAGAGATTGGCTTGGCGCAGCTGAACGTGCTATCGAAAGGGCTCTCCGCTACCTACGCCGAGTTCAGTCAGCTCCACACCCAGATAGTGGGGCTGGTACCGGATAAAGCGATGGAAGAGCAAGAAAAGGAGTATGCGGATTATGAAGACATGCACTACGCCACCTCCAACGTTGTCGAAGCGCTGATTTTGGCAGCGAAAACAGCGAGTTCTCCAGTACCTCCGGTAAGTACAGCAGCGCCTCAAGTGATCATCCAGCAACAACCACTGAAGGCGCCGATTCCGACGTTCGATGGGACCTACGCCGCCTGGCCCAAGTTCAAGGCGATCTTTCAAGATCTCATGGACAACTCGGGGGATAGTGACGCCATAAAGCTCTATCACCTCGACAAGGCGCTCATCGGCGAGGCAGCTGGTGTACTGGATACGAAGGTCCTTAGCGATGGTGACTATGACTACGCTTGGGATATTTTGACCGACCGCTTCGAGAATCAGCGTGTCATCGTGGAGACTCACATCCGTGGGTTGCTGTCCCTCAGGAAGATGACCTCCGAGACGCACAAGGAACTGCGTGCGCTCCTGAACGAAGCCACCCGCCATGTAGAGAGTCTTCGTTACCTCGACCAGAACATGACTGGACTATCGGAACACATCGTCGTGTATCTGATCGTCTCCGCGCTGGATAAGTCAACCCGAAAGGCCTGGGAAGGTGGCCAGAAGAAAGGAGAGCTTCCCAAGTACTCTCAAACCATCGACTTCCTGAAGTCCAGGTGCCAGATCCTGGAAAACTGCGAAGCAGCCGTCCATCCAGCGAATCCCAAGGAGAAGCCAAAGCAGCTTCAGCCGCTTCCGAAGAATCCACCCCAGAAGAGCCATGCAGTTTCCGCTACGGTATCGCAAGCCTGCGAGCTCTGTGGCGGCCCTCATCGAAATGTCCAGTGCACAGCATTGGAAACGCTGAACCCCTCCCAGAAGCAAGAAAAGGTCCGAGCTGCAGGAGTATGCTTCAACTGCCTGCGTAAAGGGCACCGCTCCAGAGAGTGTCCTTCCGATAAGACGTGTCGTAAGTGCCAACGCCGGCATCACACGCTGCTCTATGCTGATGAAGCACCCAGCCAAGATTCCAAGTCCAACGTTTCCCTTCCCGCGGAGTCAGTGGTAAGCCTACCGCCGGTTCCGTCTGTCCCGGCTCAACCGCAGTCGGCGCAGAAGAATGCTCCCGTGGACCCGCCCGTGTCCACCACTTGCTCGTCGAACTTCGCCCAGTCGTCCAAGACGGTACTGCTGCTTACCGCAGTGGTGCAAGCATTTGACAAAAAGAACCGTCCGCATCCATGCCGTGTCCTGCTGGACAGCGGCTCCCAGGTAAATTTCGTCACCGAAGAACTGGCCAATCGCCTTGGTCTCCCAAAACAACCAGCCAACGTCCCAATTACTGGTATCAACGCCTTGCGCACCTTGGCTCGCGACAAGGTAACCCTGAAGATCAAGTCTCGAGTTTCTAGCTTCCAGGCCAGCCTCGAGTGCCTGGTAACGCCGAGAGTGACGGGCACGATTCCGTCGTCCAAAATCGACGTTGCCCAGTGGGAGATCCCCGATGGAGTGGTTCTAGCCGACCCCGACTTCCACACACCAGACAAGGTGGACCTACTGATCGGCGCAGAACTTTTCTTCGACATTTTGAAGCCAAGCCAGCTGAACCTAGCGGACAACCTTCCGCTCCTGCGAGACACATACTTTGGGTGGATCGTATCTGGTGTCATCGTCGAACCGCTAGTATCCAACGTGTCGCTGCAAGCCAGTCATGCCTCCGTGAACGACATCGAGCGAATGATGCAGCAGTTCTGGCAAATCGAAGAAGTGCCTGATGTTCCCAAGCTTTCGACCGAGGAGTTGGCATGCGAAGCCCACTTTATTTCCACGTATCAGCGAGACGAGAATGGACGGTTCATCGTGCAGCTGCCGTTCAAGGAAAATATCGACCAGCTAGACGACTGTCGCGCTCTGGCGCTCAAGAGGTTCCTGATGCTGGAGAAACGACTCGCCCGCAACCCGGAATTGCAGGCACAGTATGTGGAGTTTTTCCGGGAGTACGAAGCTCTTGGACACTGCCACGAAGTCCGTGAAACCGAAGACCCTCCAAACCAGCCATCGTACTACATGCCGCACCACGCGGTATTACGGCCGTCAAGCTCGAGCACGAAATGCCGTGTTGTATTTGATGCCAGCGCCAAGTCGTCGCCATCCGAGCTGTCCCTGAACGAAGTGCTACAGGTAGGACCCGTAGTACAGAACGACTTGCATTTCATCGTCCTGCGGTTCCGGAAGTACAAGATTGCCTTCTCCGGAGATGTTTCCAAAATGTACCGCCAAGTTCTACACGCGATGCAAGACCGGCGTTTCCTGCGGATCTTTTGGAGACCCCACCCGTCGCAACCGCTGCGGGTCTTGGAGCTGTGTACCGTTACCTACGGTACAGCATCGGCACCATTCCTAGCCACACGGTGCTTGGTGCAACTGGTGGAAGAAGACGGCGATGCCTACCCAATCGCCTCTCGCATCGTGAAGGAAGAAACGTATATGGACGACGTGCTTTCCGGTGCAGACTCGGTGGAAGAAGCCATCGAGGCCCAACGACAACTCCAGCAGCTACTTCAGCATGGAGGGTTCCCGATCCACAAGTGGTGCTCGAACTCCGAGGAATTTCTCGAGCACATTCCCGAAGAAGACCGTGAGAAAAGGTTGCCAATGGAAGAACGAGGAGTGAACGAGGCCATCAAAGTGCTCGGTCTGCTCTGGGACCCGGGTGCCGACACCTTGTTCATCGCCAACCATCCGAAGCCGTCAGCTGAAGCTGATCAACAAGTGACGAAAAGAAAGATGTATTCGGAGATCGCCAAGTTCTTCGACCCTCTGGGCCTGGTGTCGCCGGTCATAGTGTTGGCGAAGCTCCTGGCTCAGCGTCTTTGGCAGTTGAAGACCGGCTGGGACGATCCAGTCGACGAAGTCACGGCGCAAGAGTGGCACGAATTGCAAACCTCGCTGTCACATTTGCACCACATCGACATTCCAAGATGCGTAACATTCGACGGAGTGATTGCATACGAGCTGCATGGGTTCTCCGATGCCTCAACCGTGGCGTACGGGGCCTGTATCTACCTGCGAAGCCTCTTTGCCGACGGCTCTGCAAAGTTACGACTCCTCACCAGTAAATCGAAGTTGGCTCCGCTGCATGACCTTTCCATTCCTCGGAAGGAGTTGTGTGCAGCTCTCCTGCTCTCCCGGTTGGTGCAGAAGGTGCTACCAGCCCTGGATATGACGTTCCGGGAAGTTGTGCTGTGGTGCGACAGTACGATTGTCCTGGCCTGGATAAGAAAGCCGCTCAACCAGCTACAGCTGTTCGTTCGAAACCGAATAGCTGTCATCCAAGAAGGCACCAATGGCTACCGATGGGAATACATTCGATCTCTACGAAACCCAGCTGACATCGTGTCCCGAGGCCAACTACCCGAAACGCTGAAGACCAACAGCCTCTGGTGGAATGGGCCAGATTTTCTCCATAGAGTGGTGTACGACATCGACTCGCCCGAGCTCGTTCCTGATGATCAGCTACCCGAAATGGAAGGAGTGATAGCCAACCCGGCTGTAAGTATCGAACCATTTCCCTTTTTCTCCAAGTTCAGCAGTTTTCGGGCCATCCAGCGTATCATGGGGTACGTTCTGCGGTTCATTCGGAACTGCCAAAGACCTCGGATCCAACGCGAAATAAGCCGGCACTTGACCGTCAGCGAATTGCGTCGTTCCACTGAAGCGATTATCCACGTAGTCCAACTCGTTCATTTGGCGGACGAGATTCAGCGAGTGAGCGCCAACGAACCCTGTAAGAGACTCGCCAACCTTCGTCCGATCTACTCCGATGGTCTCCTGCGAGTGGGTGGCCGTCTGGATCGTTCCCAGCTACCTTTCGAGAGTCGGCACCCCATCATCTTGCCGGACAGGGATCCGGTGATACGTCTGTTGGTTCAACAGATGCATGTCGAGCTGCTCCATATCGGGCAGACCGGCCTGATGAATGCCATGCGCCAACGATACTGGCTCCTGAACGCTCGCTCTACCATTCGATCGATCACTCGGAAGTGTGTAACATGCTTTCGAGTCAACCCAAGCAATACCAGCCAGTTAATGGGTAATTTGCCCGCCGCCAGAGTTGTACCCTCACCTCCCTTTGCCGTCACCGGTGTGGATTACGCCGGCCCGTTCACCATCAAGCAAGGAGCACGCCGTCCAGCGTTGATCAAAGCATATGTATCCGTCTACGTGTGCATGACTACCAAGGCCGTGTATCTAGAAGCCGTATCCGATCTGAGTACCGATGCCTTCCTGGCGTCGCTGAAACGTTTCATCGGACGACGAGGAATGATTCAGCAGCTACACTCGGACAACGCGACCAATTTTCGAGGTGCGCACAACGAGATGAACGAGCTCTTCCGTCAGTTTCAAGATCAGCAATCCGTGGCGACCATCGAGGATTTCTGTCGCAGCCGCGAAATCGAATGGCATTTCATCCCACCCGACGCACCGGAGTTCGGCGGCCTCTGGGAGGCCGCGGTTAAATCTGCGAAAACCCACCTCAAGCGCATCGTCGGTAACGTCAAGCTAACGTTCGAAGAACTAACCACCGTCTTGGTCGAAATCGAGGCGGTATTGAACTCCCGCCCACTGTTCACCATCTCCAACGATCCTGCGGACCCGCTGGTGATCACACCTGCCCACTATTTGATCGGCCGTCCGCTCACAGCCTTGCCCGAACCTTCATTAGAAGACGTTCAAGCAACCCGCTTGAATCGATGGCAGCACCTCCAGCTCATGCGCGAGCACTTCTGGCGCGCATGGAGCCGGGAATACCTGAACACGTTACACCCAAGAAAGAAGAACCTTCGAACTGTGCCGAACATCCGGAAGGGAATGGTGGTTCTGCTCCACGATCGAAATCAGCCTCCGCTGGTTTGGAAGATGGGTCGCATAGCAGCGGTCTACCCCGGCGACGACGGCTTAGTCCGAGCTGTCGACGTGTTTACAGGAGGAGCTACTTTCCGTCGCCCCATTAACAAGATTTCCGTGCTACCCATTGAAGACAACGAGTGTGTTCCTGACACGGCGGTCCATGAGGACTGTTGAGTGCCCTCAACGGGGGGAGTATGTTCCGTCTAACGACGGAAGCGAGAAACACTGCAAGCAATCCATTCCAAAATCGTACAGCCTATCAGCGAGCGCCACGCGTCCGCCAGCGTGACCGACACCTGCGAACGTATGTCTGTTCGCTGTTCTCCCCGAGCTCCAAGCAACAGCAGCCGCAACGGTTGCATCAGACAGTTTTTTACCGACCTACCGATCGGACGCGCAGCAGCCGCAGCAGTGAAATAATTATCATTTACAAAGTGATGTAAAAGAAGAGAGAATAAATGTAGTTTTGTAAGCGCAGCCGTTCCGTGTTCTGGTTTTCTCCACCCTAGAAAAGTTGGCCCTTGCCAAATCCCCTTCCGCGAGAGTGATCCTCCCGTCGCGAAGTGTTCCGCCGTGTTTGCCCCCGCATATTGACCATACAGTCCGCTGCTTTTTCGACCCACACCGCTGGGCTCGAACAACAGCTATGGTAGATTATGCACGAATACGGATTCCCGGATAAACTGATACGATTGATCAAGGCGACGATGGATCGAGTGATGTGCGTAGTTCGAGTATCAGGGACACTCTCGAGTCCCTTCGAATCTCGCAGAGGGTTACGGCAAGGTGATGGTATTTCGTGCTTGCTGTTCAACATTGCTTTAGAGGGTGTAATAAGGAGAGCGGGGATAAACACGAGTGGGACGATTTTCACGAAATCCGTTCAGCTGCTTGGTTTCGCCGATGATATTGATATTATTGCTCGTAAATTTGAGACGATGGCGGAAACGTACATCCGACTAAAGAGTGAAGCCAGGCGAATCGGATTAGTCATTAATGTGTCGAAGACAAAGTACATGATGGCAAAGGACTCCAGGGAGGAATCACCGCGCCCGCCACCCCGAATTCATATCGACGGTGATGAAATCGAGGCGGGTGAAGAATTCGTGTACTTGGGCTCACTGGTGACCGCCAACAACGACACCAGCAGAGAAATTCAGAGGCGCATTGTGGCAGGAAATCGTTCTTACTTTGGACTCCGCAGAACTCTACGATCGAATAAAGTTCGCCGTAACACGAAGTTAACCATCTACAAAACGCTGATTAGACCGGTCGTCCTCTATGGGCACGAAACATGGACCCTCGTGCAGAGGACCAACGCGCCCTTGGAGTTTTCGAACGGAAGGTGTTGCGTACCATCTACGGCGGAGTGCAGATGGAAGACGGGACTTGGAGAAGGCGAATGAACCACGAGCTGCATCAGCTGCTGAGAGAACCAACCATCGTCCATACCGCGAAAATCGGGAGGCTACGGTGAGCGGGTCACGTCATCAGGATGTCGGATAGCAACCCGACTAGAATGGTTCTCGAGAGTCATCCGACCGGTACAAGAAGACGTGGTGCGCAGCGAGCTAGGTGGGTCGACCAAGTGGAGGACGATCTGCGGACCCTACGCAGAGTGCGGAACTGGAGACAAACAGCCATGGACCGAGTAGAATGGAGGCGGCTACTATGTACAGCAGGGCCCATATAGCCGAGGCGGTAAACGCACGGGTATTCAGCATGACCATGCTGAGGGTGACGGGTTCGATTCCCGGTCGGTCCAGGATCTTTTCGTAAAGGAAATTTCCTTGACTTCATTGGGCATAGAGTATCTTCGTGCCTGCCACACGATATACGCATGCAAAATGGTCATTGGCAGAGGAAGCTCTCAGTTAATAACTGTGGAAGTGCTCATAGAACACTAAGCTGAGAAGCAGGCTTTGTCCCAATGAGGACGTTACGCCAAGAAGAAGAAGAAGACTATGTACCACCCCGGCCTTAGCCTGATCGGCTGGCTATATTTAACCTGTTTAACCTGTAAACGATGGTCACGTTCATAGGGAATTTTAAGTTGTACTGTTTGTCGTATATGGCATTCTATAACTGCGGGTCCGGTCCAGTATGGAATCTTGTGGAACTCCTGAGGTTAGATGAAACTTATGCAAGTAGTTAGATGAAACTTATGCAAGTACCCGGGTATTCTTAGACGCAGGATCGAGCGCATAGCCGCCCAACTGACACTGTTGAACGCGGTCCTCACATTCATCGTCACTACTGCACAGTAGCGAATCCCCTTCATCTTACGTTGAAGCGCTATTTCGGCGGACTACCGACATGATAGCGTCTACGGTCGACCTGGCATTACGGAAGCCGAACTGGTTACTCGAGAGACCATTTATACCCTAGGTGTGTCTTAACAGTCTGTTGAGGGAGCCTCTCAAGCACCTTCAACGCCGTGTCGATTATGCATATTGGTCTAACGGGTCTCCGGGTAGTGTCTCTGCCTTTGGAAATAGTACCAGGCTCTGTCGCTTCCAAACCTCTGGGAAAACTTCCTCGTCCAGGCATTTTTGAATAGCAGACCTGAACCTGAACATCCGGGAGCCTCTGCAATAGCTACTTTTAAGGCCTGGATCGGAACTCAGTCCGGATCTGGGATCTTACCTACGCTAAGGGACTTTGCTATCCCGGCAAGTTCCTCATCGATGACCCTCTCCTCATCGCCAGCCCCAGTCCCCAGCTAACCTACGAAAGGAGGCCAAGGACTAGGGTCATGAAGAGGAAAAAGCCCCTCGATGATCCTTCCAACATCTCTAGAGATTGCTCTGCATTACACCTCTTACTTTGTTCATCACGATCCTGTATGCATCACCCCACGGATTTGCATAGGCACTCTGACCGACACCCTTGAGGCAGGTCCTTTTGCTTGCCCTTATTCCGGTCTTTAGAGCGGCTTTGGCAGCGGCGAACACCACCTCTTGGAGCAGAAATAAATGGTGACTAGACGAGTCGATGGTTTCAACAAAACTATATTTAACTCTAACAATATTAGCTCTTGGCATACTTAAATACTAGTGGTCGTACTTGCTCTAAGGCTTGCTTCTCGAATACTCCTCTTCAAGTGCGATATGTTGTATACCAAGAGATTCCCTCAGCATTCCATGCTTGATGCGCGCCAAGGGTTTTGTCAGGATATCAGTTATCATAAATTCGATTGAGCAGTATTTTACCTTCAATGTTCCATTGTTGCGAAGGTCACGAATGAAGTGCCACTCCATGTTTTCTTCTTCAGAATACCGCATCAAGATCAAATTCCTCAGGTACGATACTTTTGACGTTAGGTCAAATTATCCCTGGCTTCCTTGGCCATGGTCGTTTGCTTAATGAGTCCATGTTGGGTACACCCATCAGCAACCCGATCGTCGCACGCGCCCGTTGATCGCCCTGGTTCCATACGGCAATATCCGTTTCCGTGGTAGGTCTCGCTCCGCAAACGAACTTCCATAAATCCTCTCGGATGAGCAGTAGTTCCACACTGAACTTCCAGGAATTGTAGTTCGTCCCATTGAGTTTTTGAACTCCCAGTTTCTCCATCTTGGGCTTTAGTTGGAAAAATGTTTCTTCACTGTTGACTCGTTGCTTGGGCACCACCTGCTGGCCCAGAACCTCTTGGAGCAGAAATAAATGGTGATTAGACGAGTCGGTGATTTCAACCAAACTATATTTAACTCTAGCAATATTAGTTCATGGCATACTCAAATACTAGCGGTCGTACTTGCTCTAAGGCTTGCTTCTCGAACCCACCTGCCGTTCGTTTCGCTCTTCCTCAGAGAGTGCTTTTTGCATCCGCCGCTTAGCCTGTAGGCAGGCCCGGCGCTGGTCCGCAATCGCTTGAGTCCACCAGTAAGCCGGTGGCCTCCCATTTCTAGGGTGGACTCGCCTAGGCATGGTCACATCACACGCACGTGAGAGCGCCGCTACCAGCTCGTCGCCGTCTAAACCAAGTCGGTTTTTCTCATGGCGGAGCGCCTCCCTAAATATCCCTTCGTCGAAGTATGATGTCTTCCATCTGCAAGGGCTTGGCATAGCCGCCTCTTCCTCTACCCGCTGCCTGCTATTGCTGTAGTCGATACTGTACCGTGTGCGCACCTAACTTTGCGCAGGTCCAAACTTTGCGCATTCTTGTAAAATGACGAAACAAATAACTAAATGTCAATATATTCACCAGTTTAATCATTGCACTAGCATTGTGTAAACATAAACATTATTTGACAAATATTTAATGTCCATAAAATCTTTGTTTATGTTGAATAATAAACAAAAAAATACACAAAAATGACAAAATTTGCCTCGCCTTAACACGGTTGCCAAAAAGTAACTCTACTAAAAATCAACATTTTCCTCGATAAAACTGTGCAACGATGATTTATTTTGCAGTTAATTGACAAAAAAGGTGATATTCTAGTAATATCAATCACAGTTCGTAAGAAATTTTTCAATTTAATTAGTAAATAGTGGTGCGCAATGTTTGGAACCATTATTTGCACTGTGTTCCTAATTTTTGCGCACTTTCAGTAAATGCATGTTGAACGTGAATACATGACTTATGAACCATTTAAATATTATGTAACACCAATACTGATAATTTCAGGCCTGCCTCTCCGCCATGTAGCAGATTTTGTATAGAAATTAGTAGAAAATTGTATGAACCGTAGCACTATGTCAGGCAATCTCCGTCTGTCTACAATGAGACGTGATTTGTGAACAGTCCTTCATTTGGATTTTCCGGCGGTCAATGTTAGGGACGATTCAAATATGACGTCCACCATTTTTAAGACTTTTAGAACCCCCTCTTCCCCTGGGCCACCCCGTCACGCTTCATAGTACAGTAAAACCTCCATGAGTCGATATTGAAGGGACCATCGACTCAAGGAAATATCGAGTAGTGGAACAAAAATCCGTTGGGAAGCTTTTTGGGGGGACCATCATAGTAACCCAGAAATATTTTTTCAGTATGGAAAAAAATACCTCCATGAGTCGATATCGAGTCAAGGAACATCGACTCATGGAGGTTTGACTGTATACCTAATACATGGCATATCACACTTTCTCAGACAACCCCAGCCCCCTCCCCCCAAAGATGGACGTCATATTTAAATGACCCTTTATTATTCCTATCCGTAACGGTCACTTCATTTATCAGAAAGCTTTAACCTTTGATCGTTAGCCACAGGAAACAACCCCTCATGAAGTTTGGATTGTTCACACGGTAGGTGCCTAGTACGAACCGCAGACGAAATCAAGAACTCCGGAGGCCTCCGTTCTCCCTTTCTCGTAGGACAAAGTATTTCAACAAAGATCAATTAAGGGCACACTACCTGATTTGAATAACTTTAGTTTAATGGGCAAACATTAAATAATAGCATTTTTGATTACCTTTTGAGCAATTCATAGCATGCGCAAAGTTAGGAACAATCGAAGATTTTGTGCGCAAAGTTAGGAACAAGGCAATGGAATAGTTTTTCTATTTTAAGTATTTTTTGGTTAATATTATGATTTTATTTTTATATTGCAGACTCAAAGAAGGATCATTAGTCTATCGTATGAGCATGTTGTTCAATATATATTTTGTTTGTTTGTAATTTTTATAACGACTAGAAATTTGATTTTTCTTAACTGCGCAAAGTTTGGTACATACACGGTAGCGAATCGCCAGGTGATCGCTGCGAGTGTAGCTATCATCTACTCTCCAGTTTGAACTACTTATTAGGCCAGGACTACAAAAAGTAACGTCAATAATTGACTGCGCTCCATTTCGACTATAGGGTAATTGTTCCCATCGTTGCGGTAGTACCTATTGTTGCGGTAATGGCAATTGAGCACTTTTTCGACTGAAATGTTACCAAAAGGTATTTTTAATAGATGTATGGTGCTTAAATTATGAGATTGCACCATTTGTTTGCTTAAGATTTGCCCAAAAACCTATTTTAAAAAAATATTTTCATAAATGTGTTTGCTGCTGTGTTCCTATTGTTGCGGTAGTGTTCCTAATGTTGCGGTATCCCATATGATTTCAATGGGATACCGCAACAATAGGAACAAAATACCGCAACATTAGGAACACATACCGCAACATTAGGAACACAATGATCTTTCAGATAAAAACGAATAAAATGCTCATAACAACATCAAAGTGGCAATATTTCGTTATTTTCCCGTAGATTAAGGATGGATTTTATTATTTTCAATTCAATCCATGTAAAAAGTTTGCTTGGGGCGATACAATTGTGGTTTAAACATGAACCCAGCGCTTAACTCCTCCATGATCGGATCAATTACCCTAGGTACTCTTGGTACCGACGTTAGCCAAGTCGACATCTAATATGGCCAGTGTCTCTAGCAGGATCTGACCTAGCTGGTTCGTAAAACGGCTTCCTCATTCCACGGCCCAGGTATTAAAGTCATCCGCGAAGGAAATATTGTACACATGTGATTCGTAATGTAATTTCTGTTTGTGATTTGTGACATTTTTAAATAGTTTTAAGTTTTTAATATCATTGGGACTACAGAAAGTCTGTTGATGTAAACAAATAAATAAATAAATAAATAAATAAATAAATAAATAAATAAATAAATAAATATTACCACCGGCCTTCGTCCCGTTAGCATGGTCGTCATACAGTTCAGCATCTGCGTGATCGGCCACCGCGGAGGCGTATAACAGCTACAAAAGAAGACCTCGTTTATTTTGACGACCACGAAGCCCTCATAGGTAGTTGACACCAACTCCAGGACGGGGAATTTACCCGTCGTCCATATCGCAGCCATTTTTCTGGACCCATCCGCAACCCAATTGCCGTTGCCGGCGGGTACTCGGTATGGGACCGCTATGATGGTGATATCCGCCCTCCACTCAGAAACCGCCTGACAAAGAAGTTTCTGAGCCGCGTCACAGTGGTTCAGGTTCAGTTGCGTTACCTGCACTGGGATTTGTTCACTGCGGCTTTCTCGAAGGCCAGGCATCTTGAACCACCCGTTGGATGCCTATTGTTCACGGATTTCCCGGTACAAATCAGACAAATGGGTGGACTCGTGCAGCATTGTCCCTTTTGGCCTTCGGCGCCGCATCTCCTACAGTTTACTTGTGTCAGGGCCTTTGCAGTCCCATGATATGTGTCCTGGTTCCAGACACTCGAAACAAACCTCCGGTGGCTCGTGGAACGTTAGATGACATACGCACCAGCCTACCTTATTCCTCCCTACTAAACGAACTTTTTCGTTCGCCGCAGGTAGCTGAACCAAAAATACCTGTGTCCCTGCCGGCCCTTTCCGTAGCCTAACGGCTGCGGTGGCCACCTGCACGTCGCACTGTTGCCTCAGTGCCGTGACGAGCTCTTCCACTTCGGTGGCCTCGTCTAGGTTTTTCACCTTCAGTGTCGCCTCTTGTGTGAGAGTCCTCACCTCTACCACCTCGCCAAGGAACTCTTCTGCCAAACTTTTGTAGACGGCGCCTTGCGTTCCTTATCGCGCTTCAGCTCCAGGATCATCTCGTCCGTGCGAATACGTCTGATACTGCGCAGTCAGCTCCAAGATCCACGAGCGTGACGTCGCTTCACATCGCCTTAAAAGACACGGACACGTTCAATGCTTCCAGTCTCAGCTTCCAGTGAGCTATTCGCCTTTGAAGGGAGCACGACACTAGACAACGGACTAGCATGCAACGCCCAGTGGCACAGCCGAAAACTTTTCCCGACAGCTGCGGCGGAAATCGAACCCGCGCTCCTCAGTACGATGCGACTAAGAGCTTGGTGACACAAGCCGCACGACCAAGAAGCCTTCAAGACGTCCGAAAACTTGGACTGTTCGATCTTGCTGACGAGCGAGTCGCCTTTCTCTCGCTAGTCACCTATTCTTTTACGCCTTGGTTTGACGTGCCTGCCTTCCTCGACCTGCGTCTTTTTCTGCTTCTTCTTCTTCCGCTAGACCTCCGTCCAAGGGGGGTCCTCCCCTTGGTTCGCCCTACTCTGTGGTTGCTGTGGGCCTAACAACGGTCGCAACCCGCTGTTTCCTTCCATCCGGGACGGGTCAGCCTTTTCAGGTCCACCCTTCCAAGCTTTCCGAGGCGTCTGGCTGGGGTCCGACTTGCCGGCATTACTGTCGACCTTCGGAGTTAGTATCCGGAGTTAGCTCCTTACCTGTCTGCTGTCTCACCCGCTTCTGCGAATGATTATCACGAGCAGTCGCATCCGCCACACCTTCTGGACTTCCTGCGAAAGCGAAGGCCTCCGTCTGGGTAGACTTCGTAACCTTTGTCTTCGCCGATTCCGCCGCCCGCCGCTGCAATTTTAACGAGTCTCACGTGATCTTGCTTGGCATCGTCTATCGACTTACGAAGTCGCAACAGGATCGTTTTCAGGTCCTTGCTTATGTTGGACTTCGTGGACGCAAAGACGATGATCTTGCCAAGCTGCTTCTCAGCCACCTCAAACCTCCATCATCTTCCAGGTGAACTTTTCCTAATTTTATACTTACCCCTATCCTTATTCCAATATCAATTTTCTTCATTCCCCCCAGAGATAATAAAATAGGCTATTTTTAACGTAGTGGCACAAATATCCCAAATGTAGGATTATGTGCATCTGGGATGAACCTTCTAATACCTGATACCGATGAAGGTCGACCGAATTCGCGGCGTATTGTTGATCGCAAGATTGAATGGTGACACAAGCCAAAAAGTAGGTAATAGATAAAACTCAACCAGGGATTTCGAAGAAAACAAAACGCCAATCATCACTACACTGCAACAACTAGCGCACTTTTTTTTGTCCTACGAGACGGTTTACAAAATGCGAGTGGCATTCCTAGTTAACACCTACTACCTACCTACTTGAGTCAAGATGCGTTCAGTTGAGTATCTCCACCTACCTTGGTTGGTCGCCTACTTCAGAATCTTTTCCAACTTCAGTCCCAGGCGTCCCTTGGACACGTCCACCGAGAGGACCGTCACTTCGACCTGGTCCCCGATGTTCACACGCATACCGTTCATCTTGCTGCGATGAATCAGTCCATTGTTCTCCACACCGATGTCGACGAACGCACCGAAGTCGGTCACATTGTTCACCGCCCCGGTTAGGACGGTTCCCTCTGCCAAATCGGCCATCGAGGTGAGCCCCTTTTTGAACATGGGTGGCTTGTTAATATCGGCTCGGTAATCCCTGAGCAGCTCCCGCTGCAGGGCAGAGAGGACGCATTCGATTCGTTCGATCGTCTGGTTGAACATGCCGGGTAGTGCGCTGTTTGGGGTACGGTAGGCAAAGTCTCGGATTCCGAGGATAAAATCCATGCGGCCAATGTCCTTGTTGGAGAGACCGGCCCTGGTGATGATGCTTTCGGCCAGGGTGTAACTTTCCGGATGGACCCACGTTGAGTCCAGTAGGTTGTAATCTCGGATGCCGGCCGTCAGCGGTTCGATCCGGATGAATCCGGCGCACTGGGTGAACGTTTTATCGCCGATGAATTTCACCTTTAGCAGTTGCTCTCGGCTACGGAATAGTCCGTTTTTGGTCCGATGCGAAACGATGTGTTCGGCTCGTTTGGCCGTCAAGCCGGACACGTGACTCAGCAGACTGACCGAGGCAGTGTTGATGTCTACACCGACAAAGGATACGCACTCCATTACCACTTCGTCCAGGGTTTCCGAGAGGGATTTTTCGTTGACGTCATGCTGGTACATTCCAACGCCCAGGTGCTTGGGTTCGATTTTGACGTACTCGCATAAGGGATCTTGTAGACGGCGGGCGATTGAAACTGAAAGTATAAGGCGATTTTTTTTTTATAAAGCGAATGTATATTCAACAACTCTTTTTCAGCTTCGTAAACCTTGATATTAAAATGGAATGAATTGCGGAAGTCAGGTCCGAAAAGTCATAAAATGGGATATAGGATACTCAATGTTGCTGAACACTGATGAAACATGCGAAGGGCGATGAATATTGAGTCGCCATGTACATGTGAACTACGAGTGAACAGGTTTGCCAATGCTTGAGCTTTGTTCGTCATCATCAAAGCGTCGTCGTCGCTCGTTACGACTGGAAAAAAAAACTTCATCGCCCGAAGACATGATTGCTTCGATGCATCATGCGTGCTCTTCGCGAAGATCAGAAAACCATTCGCACGAGCAGCTTCGTGAACGGCACCCGCTGCACGGCTCTCTAGCTAACATGATAACCTGGTACCTGCTAAATAAAAATGGTCATATTTTTGCCATTTTATCGCCGATTCTAGCCAATCTTGGGCTAATTCGATTAAAAAAATCACCTTCTACTGAGAAGGGGAGCCGGAGCGGTCACCGAGGATTGCGGAAAATCCGGGTTTCGGCGTAGAATTTTAATGCCTGATGCCAGGTCTTTCCCAACCAGATTAGCCGCAACGCAACTGTCAAAATGTACTCGCAACGAAGAGGACGATTGAAGGAGTGAGCACCATAATGGAAGTCGCATGTGGTCTGCACAAATGATCAACTTACTTCCTCGTTCACTGCTCCCATTGACTTGCTAGAGTGTTCTTCGCGAAGCATAAATGAAAAAACGAATGCTTGTGAATAATGGATCGCGAAGATGCAAAAATGAATGCTCGCGAGGAAGATCCAACGCAACATTGGGATACATACAGGATAATCAAACTCGACGAAACGACAAAGTCCCTTGAAACGCTCTAAAATCCCTCTTAACCCTCCTTCGGCATTAGGGTCATTTTTGACCCAAACTGTACACTACGTCAGCGAGCTGCTGCCAACGTGATGCAAAAGGAGGGTTAACGTTTCAAAAAACTCACTGAAACTCTCTTGAAGTACCCTGAACGCTCGTAAAATCCCCCGGGAACCCATGAAAACCACAGGAACGTTCTCGAAAATCCTTACAATTCCCTGAACGTCACTAAAACCCCTCTAAAATCCTAACAGTGCTGCTGAACGCTTGTCGAAACTCCATGAAAAAAAAAATCAGAAACGCTCCCGGAACGTCCTGAAACGCCCTAAAACTGAAACCTCCTAAAATGCTGATAGACTCTCCTGAAACCGCCATAAAAACCCCTAGAAATATCCTGAAACCCCTTAAAACTCTTCTGAAATCTCCTTAAAAGGCCCTAAACGCTCCCGATTCACGTAAAAGAGGCAGAACCAGTGATCAACTTTGTGAATTGGTTATCATTCCTAAAATATGCACTTCATCAAACTGTGCAGTGCACAGTGTGCACCTACCAAAAACGTAAAGACCTGGAGTAACTAAGAGAACCTAGTTAGGCGTGATCTGGCGTATGTCGGATAGATTCGACATTGAAAGAGTGCCACATTGGCGTAGCTAGAGGGGACGCCTAGGGCAATTATGGGTGCAATCCCTGGAGAAATTTCTAAACAAATTGCTTGAGGAATTTTTAAAGGAGTTCCTAGACAAATTTCTGGACGAATAGTTGGAGGAGCTTCTGGACGAATTCCAGGAGCTAGGAATTCTTGGAGAAACCCCTTGGAGGAGTTTCTGGAGAAATACCTGGAACAACTCCTTGAGAAATCGCTGGAGGAAATCCTGGAGGACCTTTTGGACGAATTCTTGACGGAATCTCTGGAAAAAATTTGGAGGAATTTATGAAAGTATACCTGGAGGAGCTCTTGGAGAAATCGCTAGGGGAACTCTTGGAGGAATCCCCGGAGGAATTTCTGAAATAATATTTTATTTCTTGGAGGCATCCTTAGAGAAATTCCTGGACGAATGCCTGGAGCAATCCCTAGATGAATTCCTAGTGGAATCTCTAGAGGAATTCTGGGAGGGACTTCTGGCAGAATTACAAAGCAATCCCTAGATGAATTCCTAGAGAAAGTCCTGTAGGAATACCTGGATAAATTTGTAGAAGAATTCCTGAAGGATTACCTGAAGGAAACCATAAAGAAATATCTGGAGAAATTCCTGGAGTACTCCCTGAAGAAATTCCTGGATGAACTCCTGTAGCAAACCCTGGAAGAAATTCTGAAGGAATCCCTCGATGAATTCCTGGAGGATTCCCTAGAGGAAATCTGGGAGGAATCCCTGGAAAAAATACTGAAGAAACCTCTTGAGGAATTCCTGGAGGAATCCTTAGATAAATTTCTGAATAAATTCTTGGAAGAATTCCTGGGGAAATTCTTGGAATAATGCTTCTGGAGGAATTCCTGGAGCAATTTCTGGAGGAATCTCAGGACAAATTTCTGGCGGAAACCCTAGAGAAATTTTTGGCGGAATCCCTGGAGAAATTCTTTAAGAAATCCTTGAACTCGCTGGAGGAACTTCTTGACAAAATCTTGGCGGAATTCCTGGAGCAATTTCTGAAAATATACCTGGAGGAATTCCTGGAGAAATCGCTAGAGGAATTCTTGGGGGAATCCCTGGAGGAATTTCTGAAGAAATAATTTGGAGATGGAATAATCCTTGGAGAAATTTGGAATCTCTAGAGGAACTCTGGGAGTGACCTCTGGTAAAATTCCTGGAGCAATCTCTAGATGAATTCCTTGAGAAACCTCTGCAGGAATTCCTGGATGAATCCTTGGAGGAATTTTTGAAGGAAACCCTGGAGGAATCCTTGAACGATTTCCAGAAGAAATTTTGGAAGGACTCCCTGAAGAAATTCCTGGATGAATTCCAGTAGCAAACTCTGTAAGAAATTCTGAAGGAATCCCTCGATGAATTTCTGGAGGATTCCCTAGAAGAAATCTGGGAGGAGTCCCTGGAAAAATTTCTGAAGAAAAACCTCTTGAGGAAATCCTGGAGAAATCCTTATAGAAATTTCTGAAGAAATTCTTTGAAGAATTCCTGGGGGAATTCTTGGAAAAATGCCTTGAGGAATTCCCGGAGGAATGCGTAGTGAAATTTCTGAACAAATTCCTGGGAGAATTCATGGAAAAATCCCTGGAGGAATCTCTGAAGCATTTTCTGAAGAAATCTCAGGAGGAATTCCTGGCGAAATCCTTAGAGAAATTCGTTGAGGAATCCTTGATGCAACTACTTGACAAATTCTTGGCGTAATCCCTGGAGAAATTTCTGTAAGTATACCTGGAGGAATCCCAGGAGAAATCGCTAGAGGAATTCTTGGAGGAATCTCTGGAGTAATTTGTGAAGAAATAATTTGGAGAAGTATAGCAATCTCTAGATCTCTAGAAACCTTGAGGGAACCCCTGTAGGATTTCCAGGAGAAATTCCTGGAGGATTCCTTGAAGAAATTCCTGGATGAATTCCTGTAGCAAACCCTGGAAGAAATTCTGAAGGAATCCGTCGATGAATTTCTGGAGGATTCCCTAGAGGAAATCTGAGAGGAATCCCTGGAAAAATTACTGAAGAAACCTCTTGAGGAATTCCTGGAGGAATCCTTAGAGAAATTTCTGAAGAAATTCTTGGAATAATTCCTAGGGGAAATCTTGTAAAAATGTCTGAGGAATCCCTTGAAGAATTCTTGGAGTAATCCTTAGAGAAATTTCTGGAGAAATCCCTGGGAAAATTCATGGAAAAATCCCTGAAAGAATTCCTGGAGGAATCTATGAAGCAATTTCTGGAGGAATCCCAGGAGAAGTGTATGGAGGAACTTCTGGACATATTTCTGGCGGAATTCTAGTAGGTATTCCTGGCGGAATCCCTAGAAATCGTAGAAATCCTTGAACTCCTGGGGGAACTTCTTGACAAAATCTTGGCGGAATTCTTGGAGCAATTTCTGGAAATATACCTGAAGGAATTCCTGGAGAAATCGCTAGAGGAATTCTTGGAGGAATCCATGAAGAAATTTCTGATGAAATAATTTGAAGAAGGAATAATCCTTGAAGAAATTTCAGGTAGAATACCTGGAGCAATCCCTGGTGGAATCTCTAGAGGAACTATAAGAGGAACCTCTGGTAGAATTCCTGGAGCAATCCCTAGCTGAATTTGAGAAATCTCTGGAGGAATCCTTGTACGATTCCCAGGAGAAATTTCTGGAACCCTGGAAACCCTGGAAGAAATACTTAAGGAATCCCTTGATGAATTCCTGGAGGAATCCCTAGAGGAAATCTGGGCGGAATACCTTGAATAATTTCTGAAGAAACCTCTTGAAGAATTCCTGGACGAATCCTTAGAGAAATTTTAGAAGGAATTCTTGGGAAATCCTTGGAGGAATCTCTGAAGCTATTTTTGAAGGAATTTCAGGAGGAATGCCTGGAGGAACTGCTGGACAAACTCCTGGCGGAATCCCAGGAGGAATTCCTGGAGAAATCCCTACAGGAATACTAGGAGAAATTCCGTGGAAGTATCCCTGGAAGAATTCCTGAAGGAATCCATGAATGAATTCCAAGAGGAATCTCTAGAGGAATTCCCTGGAAGTTTCTAAAGAAATTCCTAGAGGAATTTTTGGAGCAATTCCAGGAGAAATTTCTGATAAAAATCCTAGATAAATTCCCTAGAGGATTTCGCAGAGGAATTTCTGGAGGAAATCTTGAAGCTACTTCTGGAGGAATCATCGGAGGAATTTCTGGAGGAATATCTGGAATAATCCTAAGAGGATTCCCTAGAGAAATTTCTGAAGAATTTTCTAAAGGAATTTCTGAAGAATTTCCTAAGGGAACTTCTGGAAGAATCTCTTGTAGAAAAATTTATGGATAAACTCCTGGAGGAAATCCTGGAAGAATTTCCGGGGAAATCTCTGGGAAAAATCCAGGAGGAATCCTTGAATAAATTCCTGAAATAATTTCTGAAGGAATCCATGAAGGATTTCCTGGAGAAATCCCTGGAGAAATTTCTTTGGGAATTACCGAATGAATTCCTGAATCAGTTCTTGGATAAATTTCTGGAGGAATTCCTAAAGAAATATCTGGGGAAATCCCTGGCGGAATTTTTGGTAGAATTCCTGGAGGAGTTCCTGGAGAAATTCGTGGATGAAATCATGGAGGAATGCCTGAACTAATACCTGGATAAATTCCAGGAGAAATTCATGAGGGAATTCCTGAAGGGATTCTGGAGGAATATCTGAAGGAATTCCTGGTGGAATTCATGAAGA
This sequence comes from Aedes albopictus, assembly GCF_035046485.1. Lineage (NCBI taxonomy): Eukaryota > Metazoa > Arthropoda > Insecta > Diptera > Culicidae > Aedes > Aedes albopictus. The sequence goes on along the minus strand of NC_085136.1, from coordinate 119,864,601 downwards.
TATTCCTAAAGGAGCCCCTGAATGAAATCCTAGAGGAATCCCTATAGAAATCCCTGGAGGAACTCTTGGAGGAATGCCTGAAGAAATTCGTGGAGTCATGCCTGTAGGAATTCTTGGAGGAATCTCTAGAAAATTCCCTTGAGAAATCTCTAGAGGAAATCGTGGAGGAATCCCTAGAGAATTTCCTTGAAGAACCAATGGAACACTTTCAGGAGGAATCCCTGAATGAATTCCTGGAGGAATTCCTGGATGAATCCCTACAGGAATCTCTAGAGGAATTCATTGAGGTATCTCTAGAGGAATACTTGTAGGAATCTCTGGAGGAATTCTGGGAGGAATCCCTGGAAAAGTTTCTGAAGAAATTCCTAGAAGAATTTCTGGAGGAATCCCTGGAGAAATTTCTGATAAAAATCCTAAATAAATTCCCTAGAGGATTTCGCAGAGGAATTTCAGGAGGAATTTTTGAAGGTATTTCTGGAGGAATCATCGGAGGAATTCCTGGAGGAATCTCTGGAAGAATCCTAAGAGAAATCCCTAGAGAAATTTCAGAAGATTTTTTTAAAGGAATTTCTGAAGGAATCTCTTGTACAAAAATTTCTGGATAAACTTCTGGAGAAAATCCTGGAAGAATGCTTGGAGAATTCCCTGGAAAAATTCCAGGGGGAATCCCTGAATAAATTCCTGAAATAATTTCTGAAGGTATCCATGGAGGATTTTCGGGAGGAATTCCTGGAAGGATTTTTTTTTTGAGAATTTCCGAGGGAATTGAGGAATTCCTGAAGAAAATAGCTGGGGGAATTCCTGGCGGAACTCGTGGTAGAATTCCTGGAGCAGTTCCTGGAGAAATTCCAGGATGAAATCATGGAGGAGAGCCTGGAGGAATACCTGGCATAATTGCTGGATAACTTCCAGAAGAAATTCATGGGGGAATTGGAAGAATTTCTAGAGGAATGTCGAGAGGAACTCATGCAGGAATCCCTGAAGAAATTGTTGGAATAATTATTGGATAAATTCCGGGAGAAATTTTTGAAGGAATCCCTAGAGGATTTCCTGGAGAAATTTCTGGCGAAATTGTTGTAGTTATTTTTGAAGGAATTCCTGGAGGAATATCTGAAGGAATTGCTGGGTTGATTCCTGATGGAATTCTTGAAGATATTCCTGAAGGAGTCTCTGAATGAAATCCTAGAAGATTCTCTGAATGAAATCGTAGAAGATTCTCTTCAAAAATCCCTGGAGGAACTCTTGGAGGAATGCCTGGAGAAATTCCTAGAAGCCTAGGGCTAAAAATCTCGTTAATACAGATAAAACAAACCTGGAAAAATTCCTGAAGAAATCCAAAGATCAATTTCTGATGCAATTCTAGGAGGAGTTTCTGGAGAAATCTCACGAGGAAGTACTGTAGAAATCGAAACTGTGAAGAACCCGTTGAAATTCCTGAGGAAATCCTGAAGGAATCTAAAAAAGAGTACGTAGAGGAACTCTTGGAGGTATCCCTGTAGCAGTTCCTGAAGGAATCCTTGGCAGAGTTCCTGAGAAAACAATCCAGGAGGAATCTCGGCAGCAATTCCAAGATGAATTCTTAAGGGAATCTACACAGTTGCTGGAAGAAGTCTTTGATTGATTCTTGATGAAGTTTCTGAAAGAATTTCAGGAGGAATTCCTGAAGGAATCCCAAGAAAAGTTCTTGGGGGCAGTTTTAAAATAATACTGGAAGTTGTTCCTGAGAGAATCGTAGAAGGAAGTCCTGGGTGAATCCGTGAAGGAATTCTTGTAGGAATTTGTGAAGAAATTCCATGATAAATTCCGAAAGCAATCCCAAGAGGAATTCCACAGCGAATCTCAGAAGAGATTTCTTAGCGAATTCCTGGAAGAATTTCTGTAGGAATCCCTGGATAAAAAAAATGGAAGAAATTCATGTCTGCAGTAATTTCTTGACAAATTTGAAGGAAAAATTGAAGCAATGCTTGGATTTTTGTACAACAGTTTTAAGAAATTCCTGGATAAATTTTTGAGAAATCTCTAGTCTATTTTCTGCAATAAACAGTGTGTACCCACGAAAACATTAAAACCTAGAGATGAGCACGTAAAAGAACCTAGTTATGCGTGATCTGGCGAATTTTGGGACAGATGCGATGTTGGAAGATGTGGTAGGATTTTTTAAGTCCTTTCACTAAAATGTTAAGTGGATACATGTAATTGAATAATGTCAATCTTACCTGCGCTAATCAGATTGACGTCCATTTTGGGAAACTCCTTCTTGGCTACCTCGCTACACGAGTAGATAGACGCCCCCTGTTCCGGTACAATACTGTACCGGACGAACCGTTTGTCCAGAATGCCTTCTTCCATCATGTACGACAGCATGGATTCGGTTTCCCTGCAAGCCGTTCCGTTGCCAAGTGCAATCAATGCACAACTATGCTTTCGCATCATATTGGCCAGAATGCCCGGAGCTACCTTGGACCGATCGCCACCAATGTGCGGATAGATGGTGGCCGTATCCAACAGATCGCCACACTCCGAGATGAGGGCTAGCTTGCAGCCGTTGTTGAAACCGGGATCGATGCCCAGGATTTTCTCGCCCTTAACCGGAGCGGTCAGCAGCAGCTGCTTGAGATTGTTAGCGAACACTTCGACGGAAGCCTTTTCCGCCCGCTTCGTCAGATCCGATCGGACGGTGCGGCTCATCAGTGGTACCACTGGGGAAGACACGCAAAAGTTAGATATCGAATTAGGTAGACCTTCCAAACACCGATACTTACACTTTTTGGTAAACGCCTCGTCGAACGATGCCTCGAACAGTTCCGTTCGCTTTCGGGAGGCCGTACCCTCCTGGAGGTATTCCTTCTTGAGAAACCAGTACAGATCTCCCTTGACGTTGTCCTTGAACTGTAGCTTAATACTGAGCACCTTTTGATTCTCGCCCCGATTGAGGGCCATAATCTGGTGCGGTCGGAGATACTTGGTGCAGCAGGTGAAGCTGAAGTAATGCTCGAATTTGTGTTCGTCGACTTTCTTCGGAATCCGTTTCATGCCGCTGATCCCTTTGCTGTTGCGGTTGTTGTTGGATTCTTCCTTTTCTTTAGCTGCCGGTTTTCTCGTTATTTGACTCGAACTCAGGACAATGTCGTATTTTGTTATGCTGATGAAAGATAAAATAGAAGATTTTGTTGTATTATTTTTTTCTATTTCCAAATGTTGATGAAAACTTGATAAATGCATCTTTTGTTACAGTTTAGTAAGGTCTAAAACTTTCCGTCATCAACAATAATGTACGGTACCGGCGACCGCCATGGAGCAATCTAAAGCGGCTGAAGCAATCGCATATCACCTCAACAGACGTGCAAAACCTCTAAGCAGCATTGCCAGACAATGGTCGAGTTCCATATATCCCCTCTAGAGGCCCGCTGGAATACAGTAAAAGAAGTCATCAGCCGAAAGCATTATCGGGTGGAAAGGAGTCGACGACAAGGAGTGCAGAGCGATTTTAGAGAAGAACGCAGCCTTGGCGGTAGTGCTGCAGCAAGGAACGCAGAACGTTACACATAGTAGTCAAATAGCAGACCCGCCTGTTTCGAGAAAAAAAAAACGCTGTCAGAAATGACATATTCAAGAGACACAGAAGCTCTATCAGAAGTTCAACGCATCCCGCGACGGCTTCGGGATGCGAGCTGAAATAAGCATGTGTGCATGGGCGAAACAGCTGCAGAACGATCTGGAAAATGTGGGAAGCGGACGAGGATGGAGAACTGCCTCCAGTAACCGTGTGTTGTGGCGAGGAATTGTTGATTCAGTTTTATTGTAATAACGATGTAAATACTACGGGCTGCAGAACGGTGAGTCAATAAGGAGAGCGTGCAACATAGCTCTGGACCTCACAAGTTTCAACCTCATGCTTCCACGGGTCAAGCGATGACAAAGACCGCCAGCTAAGAGTTGTATGATTAGGTGGTAGTGCAGCCTGGGCACTGTTGTCCTTCTGACTTCAGCTAGAATGAGGAGGTACAACACCAAGGAGGTCTGTTCTGGCATCCAGCGGCTGAGTATGAAGTTCTCCACCACCGGAAGCTATGCCTAAGGTGGCAGTCCACCACTGTGGATAGGGGACCTTAGGCAAACAGCCTACTGTTCTCGAAACCCAAAAACCGTTACAGAAACCGAAAATGAATTGATTCAACGGCAACGACTATTAGTGCGAAACAACGAACAAGAATTGGAATTTTTAATGTATGAACCCTAGCCCAGCAGGGTAAACTGGCACAACTAGCTAAAGAGGTATGCTGTATGAATCTTGGGATCCTAGGACTGAGCGAAATCCGTTGGCCAAACTTTGGAGAACACAGATTGGCGTCGGGCCCAATTTTGCTATACTCTGGCATACGAGGTGAACACGTTCCTCGCCAACACCGTAGAGTTGTTCTCCTGCTCAGCGCTCACGTCCACGCGGCGCTCATGAAGTGGGAATGAGCGGATAATTGTAGCCAGGTTCAGAACACGGGTTCGAAACCTTACCATGATCCAATGTTACACGCCCACCAATGCAGCCGAACTGCAAGACAAATAAAATTTTACAATCAACTGAATGCTGTCGTGGACAAGATTCCAAAAAGTGATATCAAGATCCTCATGGGAGACTTCAACGCGAAGATTGGTTCCGACAACTCGGACTATGAGCACGTCATGGGACGCCATGGTGTCGCAGAAATGAGCGAAAACGGAGAGCTGTTTGCAGAGTTTTGTGGCAACAATGACATGGTGATTGGAGGTTCGCTCTTTTCTCATCGACCAGTGCACGAAGTGACATGGGCTTCCCGTGATGGCGTCATGGAAAATCAAATCGACCACATTTGCATCAGCCGAAAATGGAGACGAAGCCTTCTTAATGAGCGGAACATACGTAGCGCCGTCATTGCGTCCGAAAATCATCTCCTAATAGGCTGTGACCATAGTGGGTAAGGTGAGATGCGATCGGATACGATAAGTTATGAGATGAGAAGAGGGATGTTTGATAGGCCATAGTGCATGAGGTTTTCAATGAGGGTGAGCATGTTGTTTTCACATCCTTTTTCGCCTATTTCGTGCGCATCAACGACTCGCGTGATTTGATCGATGAAGTCGCTTGTATGTTGAAGCGCTTCTTTGGATGTGAAATGATCGTTTGGCGCGCTGAACCATACCAATAGTCGTTCCACACCTTTTTGCGCAATCTATGATGAATACCTCCTTTTTTTCTTTTGAAGATTTTGCAAACCCGGACGCACCTGGTTTTCTGTCGCGTCCAGGTGAGTCTATCAGTGTGTTATGCATACCGAATCGTTTGACAGCATTTTGGACAGAAAAAACGCGAACACCTCCAGCTTTTGCTAATTTTCTTAGCGATAATCATTTTTCATAGCAGTACCTGGTCACGATCGATTTTCGCTTCTCATCCGTAAACACTCGCGTTGCTCCACTCGAGGAAAAACTTTAACTTTTAATGAAGGTTATCTTTTGTTTACAACGCTAGCAACACATAACACAGAGAAAATAAAATGTTTTCTTATACACATATAATAACAAAATTATGCTGTAAAAAACTTAAACGATTTGATGGAATACTATTTTATATGCAATGAAATATGTTATTTTACATAGTGATCGATAGACAATATGATAATTTTTTATTACGTCCGGTCCATCAAAATGCATGTCATGTAAAAAAGCATTGAGTTATGTTTAAAAACAACAACATATTAAGGCATTTTATATTACCTACTAGCATTCCCAACACATTAAATCCGCATTGCTTTACATACACAACGAGCGCAATCATAAAATCCATACCCGACAAGCATTCTCTTGCGTTCTCTTGCGATCACATGCGTCGAAGCAGCTCCATCGCATCTCCGCACTCATCGCAACTCATCTACTATGTACGGTTCATGCGTTCTGCATATAGATTCCACAGAGTGTGCTTCGACGCTTATCCGATCTCTTATCTCTTTGCATCGCACCTCAGCCACTATGTGCTCAACGATAGGCGAGATCCGACTGCGCGACAGGAGGAGAAAATCGGGCGCCGGTTCAACACACGCCGACTGGAACACGCTGCGGTCAAAAGGTCCTTCGTCGAGGAACTAGAGAACCGTGCTGAGGATATTTCGGAAGGTGGAAGCGTAGAAGATCAATGGAGCGCCATCATGAACGCCTTTATCGCCACCGAATAATGTCCGGGTGAGCTACGCACCCGGAGAAAACAGTGGATCACAGATGATACCTGGAGGAAGATAGAGGAGCGAAGGAACGCCAAATCCACGATAGAGCGAGCGAAAACACCAGGAGTCAAAGCCGTAGTCCGTCAGCGCTATTTGGCTGTCGAGAAGGAAGTGAAACGCTCATGTAGACGAGATAGAAGAGCGAGGGTGGACTCCCTAGCCGACGAAGGTGAGAAAGTCGCAAATACCGGCGACATTCGTCTCCTCTACGATGTCTCACGTCACCTTAGTGGGACTAAGATGAATGTTACAATGCCCGTGAAAGACACGTCTGGACAATTACTGACCGATCCGGCTGACCAGTTGCAACCCTGATTCGAGCAATTTGGAAACCTTTTTCAAGTGTCGGCCACGTCATCAACACCTCAGCATGATCCGCCAAGGGTTCGACACATTACCCGTGTTAACACCAAAGCTCCATCATTGCAGGAGAAAGAAACAGCCATGAAATCGAGCAGGGCCCGGGGGTCGATCGCATATCAGCCGAGATGCTCAAAGCTGACCCCGTAGTATCTGCTCAACTGTTGCATCAATTATTCTGCAACGTATGGGAAACCACGACATTTGCGGCCGACTGGATCATAGACTTAATACTAAGACATAAATGTCAGGAACAAATTCAGTTCGATTTCTGACGCCAGTTTTTCCCCCATGTTTCCCCCAGTAAAATCGCCCAATACTGGTTTTCTTAAAGCGACGCTTTCAATGTCAGTTGGCTCCGCCCGTTTTCATCAAAGCAAGACTGAGTTCGCCAATTTAGTGACCATGACAACGAGAAAGATTCCCCAATGACGCAGTGTCAACTGACAGATTGGTTTTTATACATATTTAGCAACACCATATCTTCAAGCTTTGATAACCGTGTGGGTTAAACAAGAGCTCTGTGATCTCGACGTTTATGGTTCGATTCTAGTCTGCATAGTTGTACAATCTTTTTGCACGGATCATTGTGATAAGTTGTCTGCACAAATCCCCTGTTGTCTGCACAGTTTGGCATTTTTTTTATAAATTTACTAGCTGTACCCGGCAAACTTTGTCTTGCCTACTGCGTTTTTTGACGTTTTAAGTTTCTAGCCAAGACCAAATCCCCGGTCCCCGGTATGGAAGATCGAATTTCAAAAACTATCATTTTTTTCATGTTTTATGCCTCATAAACCTTCTTTGGGTGAAAACTAACAGAACAAAACTAAGACGACCAAAATCGGACCTTCCGTTCGCAAGTTATGCGCGGTCCCACGTATGCCACTGCATTTTTATATATATAGATGTTATAAAAATTAGTCATAACTTGCCCAGTCAATTTTCATAAGGTATCCTTATAGAATTCAGACCCTCTGAGGCCCTGCAGAGCCCCGGACACCATCAGGAAGTGGGCCTAATGAATGATCGGACTACAACTTCAGATTCTCAAACACTATTTATCTTAATTCAGAGTATTCGGTCAGGGACCGATAACCACGTCGGAAAACTCGGGATATTACCACGTTGGAGAAAACGGTGAGCAATCATCCCATCAGCCCAAGTCACCCGTGGCGGTCAGGTATCGATAACTGCGACCGATCCAGTGTAAAAGCTCTCCCATCCATCTCCGTTGCCAGTGTTGGTCATCGATCGATAGACCTGAATCGCACCCGGTTAGGCTCGCTGGTTCCCATTGGCCGAGTACGATCCCAAACCTACCGATCGCAAGTTGGCCCGGCGAGGAGATTCCGGCCGCACAGTAGTGAAGGAGCAGCCGTGTGGGTACACGCAAAGGACAAAGAGTGTGCAATAGCAGTGACCTTTCTCCATTTCTCTCGTTTGGCGTTGGTTTTTTTTCCTCCCTCGGAACGTAATGAGTAAATAAACAAACTTTTTTTCTCGTTGTCATGGTCACCCAACCGACATTAAAAGCGTTGCGTCCAAATCAACAGTATTGGGCGAATGTACTGGGGGAACGACTGGCGTCACAAAAAATTCGCCAGTTTCGTATTGATTGTTGGACTGGATGCAACGCATCTTTGTAAAGGTACCCAAAAAGGGTGACCTGACTATATGCGATAAATGGCGGGCATAGTGTTGCTGTGCATCGTTCTCAAAGTCCTCTGCAAAGTGACACTTAACCGGATACAGGAGAAGATTAACGCAACACTCCCACGGCAGCAAGCAGGAGTCCGTGCCGGATGATTCGTTGTGGACCGTATTGTCACGCTCCGTATCATTTTGGAGCACATCAGCGAATTCCAAGAGTCTCTCTACCTGGAGTTCATTGATTACAAAAAACCTTTCGACCGTCTCAATCACGAAAACATGTGGGATGCCCTCAGGTGCAAGGGTGTCCCTGAGAAAATTATCGGCCTCATTGAAGCGCAGTACAGACGTTACTCTTAGAGGAAATTCATCGAAAACTTTTGCCCGGTGTCATTTTCATGAGCACACTGCCACCTGTTGGTAGAACCGCGCGCGACACTGTCAGCCATGATGGATTTTGATTTGACGTTTTGCTGACACGCACACTACTACACAAATTGCCTGTAACTTTCGTTTGCATCATTCAGCAACGTGTACACTGGAAAACGTGAAAGCGATCGAACACTAGCGCATCTGGTGGAACGATCGCGCAAATCTAATGAAATTTGAATTGATCGTTAAATGCATATGCCAAGCCGTTTTGAAGAGTGTTACGTCTGTTTGTCCGGGCCAAATCGTTGGATACAAACAAGGTCAACCCTTCTAGCTTTACGGTAGCTTGGCAAACAGTGGAGAATGTTGAAGCTTCCAATATCTTGGTAGTCAAATGGCGGCCGATGGTGACACCAAGATCGACACAGGTGCACGGATCAAGGGCAAGGGCAGCAGGGCAGGGATGGGAACACTCACTTGCGAAGAGTTACACTCACTTGCTGTTTTCTCAGCTCAGAAGCGTGCTATCAAAAAACGATGTATAGACGACTTTTGCCTTTTGGTTTTGTCTAAAAGTTTGCCGAACAAAGTATGGGTCGCACACGCATATCGAAGGCATGAGGGAGCTGCGAAGGCAACTCTCCACGAGGTGAATGTAAATTACACTCACCTCGTGGAGTCGCTTTCGCAGCTCTGTCACGACTTAGGTATGGGTTTGCGACCCGTACTCTATTCGACAAACTTTAAGACAAAGCCACAAGCCAAAAGTCGTTCATACATCGTTTCTTGATAGCACGCTTCTGAGCTGAGAAAACAGCAAGTGAGTGTAACTCTTCGCAAGTGAGTGTTCCCATCCTTGCAGCAGGGATTATAGTTCCGGGGCCTGACGAACCCCCCCGCTTGCGAGTCAACCGCGTAGTCGCCGGCTAAGAATAGGACTAAAACTAACCCCAATGCAAGGTGTCAGGCGACCCTTGCCGAGCAATGAGTGATCGAAGGGCTGAAAAAGATGCTCGACCTTTAATGGAGCCTGGGCACCCCCACAATATTTCGTCCCTTACCGCGTTATTGCAGGGCTCTGACGTGGTGGACTTCTTTTCCTGTGCGACTCGTGGGATTTAATCATGAAGCAAAAAAAAAAATCAGAAAAATAAAAAAGCAGGAGGTAGCGGTAGTGGTGATGCTAATCCCTTCGCAAGGAGTGGGTTTGCGAGGTCTCCGGCAAGAAGAAGTGAGGAGGTAGGTGCGAGAAGCTGCGTACGTAGCTCCAGCGTGGGAGCTCCGGTCCACACCCCTACAAGCCAGCCGGTGGAGATATTGGATGGAGTGTGGTTGTTGAAGGCCGTCAACTAAAACAGAAAAGGACTGCCCGCAATCGAGGTGGCCGAGCAGCAACTTGGCAAGATCATCGACTTTGTGTCCAAGAAGTCGAACATCAGCAAGGACCTGAAAACGGCCTTGTTTCGACTTTGTATGTCGATGGACGATGCCAAGCAGGAACACGCGATAATGAGTGCAGCAGCGGCGGAATCTGTGAAGGAAAAAGATACGAAGTCTACCCAGACGGAGGCCTTCGCTTTCTCAGGTAGTTCAAGAGATGTAGCGGATGCGACTGCTCGTGACAAGCACTCGCAGAAGCGGGCGAGGTAGCCGTCAGGCGAGAAGCTGTTTGGTGATGCCCGTAAGACTAGGCGTATACCTACCCCTTAGATCGGCAGCAATGCCGGTAAGCCGGACCTGAGCTAGGTTTCTGTCATCAAGACAGAACATTCGAAGTACTCGGACGTCTTGAAGGCGATGCGAAGCGACGCCAAGCTCGAGGGTCTGGGAAATGACGTGCACAATATTAGACGTACTCGTACGGGCGAGATGATCCTGGAGCTGTAGCGCGATAAGGACCACAAGAGCGCCGCCTGCAAGAGGTTGGCGGACGAGGTGCTTGGTGAAGGAGTAGAGTGAGGGCTTTCACACAAGAGGCGACTCTAAAGGTCAAAGACCTAGACGAGTTCACCGAAGTGGAAGAGCTCGTCACGGCATTGCGGCAACAGTACGAGGTGCAGGTGGCCGCCGCAGCCGTTAGGCTACGGAAGGGGCAAGCGGACGTTAAAGTAGGGAGGGTAAAGGTTGGCTGGTGCGTATGTCACCTGACATTCCACGAGCCACCGGAGGTTTTCTTTAGGTGTCTGGAATCAGAACACAAGTCATGTGACTGCAAAGACCCTGACAGGCGCAAGCTGTGCAGAAGATGCGGCGCTGAAGGCCATAAGGCGCGAGGCTGCACGAGTCCACCCATTTGTATGATCTATACCCAGAAATCCGAGAACAACAGGTATCATACGGGTGGCCCAAGGTGCCCGGCTTTTAAGAAAGCCGCAGTGAACAAGTCATAGTGCAGGTAACGCCGATGAACCTGAACCACTGTGACGCGGCTCAGCAACTGCTTTGTCAGACGCTTTTTGAGTGGGAGACGGATATCGCTATCATAGCGGACCCACACCGAGTACCCGCCGGCAACGGCAATTGGGTCGCGGATGGGTCCAGAAAGATGGCGGCGATATGGTCGATGGGTAAATACCCCGTCCAGGAGTTGGTGTGTACTACCTATGAGGGCTTCGTGGTCGCCAAAGTAAACGGGGTCTTCTTCTGTAGCTGTTATGCGCCTCCGCGGTGGCCGATCGAGCAGTTCACTCAAATGCTGGACCGCATAACGACCGTGCTAACAAGCCGAAGGCCGATGATAATAGCAGGTGACTTTAATGCCTGGGCCGTGGAATGGGGAAGCCGTTTCACGGACCAGCGGGGTCAGATCCTGCTAGAGACACTGGTCATATTAGATGTCGACTTGGCTGATGTCGGTACCAAGAGTACCTTTAGTCGGAACGGCGCGGAGTCGATAATTGACGTTACTTTTTTTTGTAGTCCTGGCCTAACAAGTAGTCGAACTGGAGAGTAAACGATAGTTACACTCACAGCGATCACCTGGCGGTTTGCTACAGTATCGACTACAACAACAGCAGGCAGCGGGTAGAGGAAGAAGCAGCTAGGCTAAGGCCAAGCCCTCGCAAGTGGAAGACACCATACTTCGACGAAGGGGTATTTAGGGAGGCGCTCCGCCGCGATCGGAACTTACTTGGTTTAGACAGCAACAAGCTGGTAGCGCACAGTGGTTCCATTTGTTCAGGGAAGCGGTCATAAATCATTTTCTTCGTTTTTTGAAGGGCAGAATCATTATAAGTGATCAGAAATAGCATGTTATGACTGAAAAAGGATATTCCAGTTCATTTTCATGATCATCACTTGAAAAATATGAACTTTGAACATTTTTATTTATGATAAATGAAAATATCATTAAAAAACCTTTATTTTGCACAGAAATCAGTAATCAAATATTTTTATTATTATGAAGAGTGGGTCGAATTCTGAGGAATTTCTGCTAAGTATTGCACGTTAAAACATGTATAGTACGACTGTATCATAATAGATTCTTGTGAATAGAATCAGTATTAGCATTATAATTGTGATTTTATTAGTAGGTTCTATTTCTACTGCAATAAAATAAATATATGAAACTGAATATTTTTTGCGGAAATAAGGTAGTTTGCATTGTCGAAACACAAAAAAATCATCACATATCGAATTAGTATGTATAACTACAGTTCCTAATGCCCAAAAGCGATAATTGTGTAACAATAGTAACAATAGTGCAATTACAGAATCAATTACTTCTAAAATTATTTCAAACAAATATTCAGGATTAATGCACAAAACGTACGTAAAAGGAATTTTTTCAACCATACAAATATTGCTTTACACAGTTATATGTCATATAATTCATGGGCCTGCGTTTTGCACAATAAAAAAGATTCAAGTATCTGTCGTATTTGTTTCTTACAATTGCATTGCAACTGCTATACAGTAATATAGTACATAGAATTTTAATCATGTATAGCTCTAACCCAATAAAAAAAAAAAATATACCAATACCCCTCGTCATTGCAATTTAATCAGTGCCTGCTATTTCAAAAGAAATCAATTTGTACTCTAAGATTTAACGTTAATGGATTTATTAAATATTCCGATTTGGGAAGGGAATATAAGGAGTACATACGCTCTTTTAGTAAATATTACTAAAAGAGCGTATTTACTCCTTCTTCTTCCAGCACTACAGTATTAGGTACTGAATGAATTTTAAGGAAATTTTTTAAATGTTGGCAGTAAATGCAAAACTTGTCATCAAATTCGACAATTACAGAGGTAAGTTTTGACGAGGCCACATAAGAATGGTTGTTATGCAGCTATTGAGGTATGAATACCTGAACACCTCCAGAAGTGTATTTTTTGTTCATAATTAAAAAAAAAATCAGAGATTGTTTTCAAATAAAATATCCCTCAATTATTGTAAAAAGCTTTGAAATATCTCCTGTAAAAATTTCAGTCATTTGGGTACGCATTCCAGACAATTACAGAAAAACTAGTATATATATAATTTTGTAGTTATTTTAATACATATTTTTTATAAAAATAACGGGTAACTTCCAATACATCCTGCAACCTTGTATGCAGATATTTGCAGCTACAACCTTCACAGATTGATTCTCCTACTCAAATCTGATCATTTGCTGGCGGACGATTGATTATATGTGGTTAAGAACATGTTTGAAATGTTACATGATTTTTTATTATGTAATTATTCTATTGGTAAAATTATGTGCCTATTACTCACATCCCCATTGGTCCAAAAACACCCAGATCCGGTTTTTAGCGCTTCGAATTGGAAGATAAACATCTATTCTGACTCTCTGCGTTGAAAACCAATTGAAAATCGACTTGCTTTTGTTATACGAAGACACGGAGTACAACTCAAAAGTCATGTGATTTTTCGACAAATTTAAAAATTGTGAAATTGCATAACAATAGCCACGCTCTCACGCAAAATATGCAACAGAAACTTACATAATAATGGATTTTCTGCATTCTTGGGAACATTATTGATTTATAAAAATTATACAAACTCATAAATTAGACAATCAATTTTTCGATTTTTGGCCTATGGCGGTACCACTGTGTAGCGGTGCTTTCGCGTGCGTGCGATGCGACCATGTCTAGGCTAGTCCACCTAGAAATGGGAGACCACCGGCTTACTCGTGGACCTACGCGATTGCGATCAGATGAAGAGCGAAACGAACGGCGGGTGGTGTTCGCCGCTGCAAAAGCCGCGCTGAAGACTGAGATAAGAACAAGCAAAAAGACCTGCTTTGAGGGTCTCTGTCAGAGTGCCAATGCGAACCCGTGGGGTGACGCCTACAGGATCGTGATGGCTAATACAAGAGGTGTAGTGTAATGGCTGTTGGAGGGGGATCATCGAGGGGCTTTTTCCGCATCATGATCATAGTCCTTGGCATCAAAATGATTTGTCAAATCATCTAATGATCTATTCAAACAGTTTCCCGGAGGTGTCCAGAAGGCAGATAGGTTTGTATGACGACGGATCGCCAGGTGGCTTCCCGGGGTTGGGCAGTAGAGAACTAACTTTGCCTTTCCCACCTCTCCGGAAATTCGCTTCTGTCTAGGCACATCTGCACAGCCATTCCTGGGACGTTCTGTAGGCATCACCCCAAGGGGTCATGTTGGCAGCCTGGCAGAGATTTTCGAAGCACACCCGCTTAAGATTCTTAATCTCCTTGTTCAGTGCCAGTTCAACCGCCCGCGACCGAATCGCCAGATTGTCACTATGCGTGTATCCATCGTCGACCCTCCAGTCTGAGCTAGGGTTTAGACCCGGGCTCCAGAGGGTCACATCGATGATGGACTCTGCACCATTCCTACTGTAGATTTTCTGTCGCCTACGGTCGCGACATCCATGTCCAGTGTAGCCATAGCTTCGAGTAGAGTGGCACCCGGTCAGTTTTTTTCATATTCAAACTGCTACAACTTTAAAAGTATTCATACAAAATGGCTCAAAATTTTACTAAGAACATATTTTCATAATAACTGTAAAATTTTGATAAAAATCCGAGCAGTATTGGTAGTTCTATAATCAAAATTGTGCTTTACTGACCTTAAATTTCCGAAAATTTACTATGGAGCGCCTTTGTACAAAATTTTAAAAAGGTAGGTCGATGGTTTTATCTATATATCAACCAATACTTAATCGATTTTGATGAAAATTTTATGGTATAAGCTACATATAATGTAGCATTACTGGTCCAAAAATCAGCTGTTTTGGTGTACGCAGTCTAAAGTTATGAAAAAAATTGTGTGACCAAATTTTGACCGTATCGCCCTTTAAAAAAATAGCTGGATAAGCTGTTGTTTAGCTATCATTGTTACTAGGGTAGTTGGTGGTCTGCTGTTTTAGGATAAACCAGGCGCGAGTCCTGAAAGGTTAAGTAAAGGAAAAACCCATACGAAGGGTGGAGAGGGCGTTGAAAAGGTCATATTTTACCGTGACGTACTTCTTAAGGGATGCTCTCAGACTGTGTTGGAAACGCATTAGTATGACAGAAAATCCAACCCGGTGCAGCACCCATACAGGAAGTGAAAGGATCTTCAGAGGGGTAGCTAACGTAGATCTATCCCCCAGTGGTCAAGATCCACTGGCACGGTGTCAGGATCTTCTTTTTTTTCTGGCTCGACGTTCCAACCGGATCTTGGCCTGCCTCTCTCTTCAACTGTTTTTTGAACACTTCCACAGTTCCACAGGGATTACTTTGCCTATCATTGAGTGAATTTGTACATTGTGAGGCAAGCACAATGGCCCGTATGAATAAAAAGTAGTAACTAGGGGGTTGTGGGGCAAGATGGCCACCCTAAGCTTAGGCGCCTTGGGAGCATATACTTTCATTAGAATATGGCTATTTAACACTCATTCCCTTTGTTTCATGTCTTTTCTATCTTAACAACAATAATAACAAAAAAGCATTTTATTTTGCACTACCATTGCAAAATAAATTCATTTGAAAAATGTTACTTTCGACATAGAATTTTTGCCATATGGGGCAAGACGGCCACAGAGCTAATTTTTTACAATTAGTATGTTTTAATCCCTAAGCAACGTTCAATAAACCAAGGTCGAATCATCCGCAACACTTTGCCTACAGATGGTGTAGTATTTGCCACCATTTTCTTTATGATAATGTTTGAAATAAAATTGATAGAAATTTATTTGGAAATGTTCTATGATTTGGTCTATTTTTTCAGCAAACTTGTTTTTCTCGAAACGATTTAGATACATTACTACTCTTTTCATGCATAATACTGTAATTCAACGTCTTGTAACGAACCCTTATTGCGGTCTTAGCTACGATTTTCCATCCCTGTGCCAAAATATTCAATGAAACCAATTACCGTTCAACAGCTATTAACTTCAAAGTATTTCTGATGTATCATCGCCATCGTAATTAATTTTAACAGCTTCAACTAATACGAAAAGCAATTTTCTGTGGTTTTGCAATATTTCTAAACATCAATAACAGTTTTAAGGCTGCTTTAGATTGATTTTTGGATGGCGACATAGGCCTTACCACAGGTGGCCATCTTGCCCCGATTGATTACGATATGTTATTTTTTATATGACATAATTAATTTAAAACATTGAAATTTTATTGTCGAGGCTGAACAACAGTCACATAAAGACACCATTACAATTTAAAAATATTTTTTAAAACGATGTTATTTCATTACTAATCCTTAAAATCAGATGACCTGATACTATAAGAAAACACTGTTTTTGAACACCCAAACTTCAAACACTATTTTATATCAGATTTTTTAAACTAATAGTAACTTTTTCGCACATTATAAACATAAAGCATTGTTTATAATCACAACCCATGTAGAAAATATTTTTGTGTTGCGAATTAATGCTTAAAAGACAGGGTGGCCATCTTGCCCCATATGGCCATCTTGCCCCAAAACCGTGATTTGTAGTTACTACTTTGAAACATGATCCACGCCAAAGTAGTAGCTTTGGTATGAATAAAACCATTTTTCGAACATTGTAGTAGATACTACTTTCGAAAATTTCGATGTAGTATTTACTACATTGAGCATTTGTCAAAATGTACGTTGTTTTTGTTTTGGTTGCTAAATCTTGGTTGCTCTTCGACTAATAAACAATCCAGACCAAATAAATTATTATTGAAAAATATTGGTTTTCGCACTTTTCGCAGCATTTTCTACATTAACAATGCATTTAAGTTATAAAATACAAAAAGAGTACTCCACATTCGACGCATACGGTGCCGCGGCCCTCGACAGTATGGTAGAATATATTTGTCTCAAACGAGCCATGTGCATCCGCATTCTCCCGTGTTGGCGTGCCCACGGCCGCCGCCGCACCACGGTCATAAAATCCAGAACACTCCCAGTACCCTCAACTCAACATAACCACTATTTTCCAACAAAATCCATGATAAACGCCGCACCATCTCCAGCGGGTTATACCTATGTCAAGTCCGTCGGAATTTACATTTGAATGTTAGTTTTTTTTGTGTAAATTATATCTGGAGGATTTTCCGGAAGAAAATGGAATAGCCTAAAGAAAAATAATAACTAACTGTGTAATAACTCATGCTTTGCAGTTTATAATATAAGTTATGATTTCAGGCATACGCATCGCAGACTTTGTAGCAACCTCTTGAGCAGACTACAAATTTCATGTAGTAAATACTGCTTTTATTCATACCGATTGTGGAACATGTTCCACAAAAGTATTGGGACGACTGTTCCAGTGGAATTAAAACGCAGTATTTAATTAGTAAAACGAAATAAAGAAATATATTCAACGAACGATGTTTACACAGCGAGAGCACTTTTGGTTTTGATAAAATGGCGCCTCTTGCGTTACGCCCGTTACGCCTTGCTGCTGCTGCTGCTGCTGCTGTGGGGTTGCCACCGCTGATGCGCGTGTAGGGGTGTGCACGCAAATCGTACACTCGATAGGGATGGCACGAAAATTGTCTCTCCAATAAAAAGTAGTAAGTTCGAAAGTTGTAGTGTAGTAAATGCCTTATTTACTTTTATTCATACCAATAAAAGTAGTATTTACTACAAAATTGTAGTAAACTGTGGATTACTACTTTTTATTCATACGGGCCAATGATACACTATGCCCAGCGAGTCGAGAAAGTTTTCCCGACAGGAACAGGAATCGAACCCGCCGTCTCCGGATTGGCGATCCATAACCTTAGCTACTAGGCTAACATGAGACCCCTACGGTGTCAGGATCTGTCATTGAAAAACACCAAGATTTGATAGCCCGATTTAGAATCAGTTTTGATCTGGTGACAATTCTGCGGACATCTGTACAAATACGCAAATACCCTCCACAGACATACAGATAATTCTCTGTCGAACCGAGCCGAGGCATCGGGATCAGAGATTACGATAAATATACACCTGCTTCCAACTGATTGGTTTGATATTAAAATGTAGAAAATTGATATTTCCTATGTAGAAGATACCCTGATATCTAACTGTGACAAAAGATGCAACCTCTTCCAAGCTTTCATTAGCGTGTACTACTTACAGTCTCCGGATTTCCTCCAAAACGGCCGTATTCTTGCTAAAGTTGTGCGCCATCAGATGCTTGATGCCTTCCTCGATCTTTTCCACCGTTTCAAGCCCTTCCACTTCCGGTTGGACCAGCTCGGGCAAATCAATTGTGGGCATGCTTCCGATGAGAATGCCTTCCGCAAAGCTGTCCAGCCCGAGTGCTTTGGCTCGGTCAGCCAGGGAACCCTTGTTGGCCGGTTTGAACGGTGCATACATGTGATCCAGTTCGTCCAAGCTTTTGGCACACAGGAGATCCTGCTTGATGTCTTCCGTGAGCTTTTCTTCTTTCTCTAGGTTTTTGATAATCGTGTCCGCTTTGGACTTGATGGACAAGATCTGATTGTACGCGAGCTTGACGTCTCGCAAATCGTCGGGGCTCATGTCCCCGATCAGTTCCTTTCGGTACCGGCAGATGAAGGGAATGGTGTTTTCCTCCTCGAACAGCTTTATGATGGTCCGGGCCGTTCTTCGGTCAATATTTTGCATTTCCGCCAGAAGCTCAAAGTCATCCCACTGCTCGCGAACCGTCATGCTGATTCGTTTCTTGTACTTTGGCCGACTGTCCACTTCATCTGGTATTTCATGCTTGATCGGATCCGGTTTCACCGGTTCAGGAACAAACTGAGAGGGAACGGATTCCGTCTTTACCGGCTCTTCCGGCAAACTTTCCAAGGAAGTATCGAAGGACATTGGGGCATCTTCTGTTTTTTCTTCACTCTTGATTTCTGCAACGGCGTTCTCCTCAATGGGCTGTTCAGAAGCAGTGTCAACTTTCTTCCGACTGCGCTTCACACCCGTTGTCGCTTTAGGAGCCTTCGGCACCTTAGGGGCTTTTGGCTCTTTAGGAACTTTCGGCGCTTTTGGAGCCTTTGGCTCCCGCGGCTTCCTCACTGCCTTGGGCTTCGGTTCCGCCTTCGGCTTTTTAACCGGAGTTTCTGTGGACTTTGCAGCCGCTTTCCTTTTAACTGGATGTTTCCTAAAAACAACGAATACACTGGTTATACCACACAATCGACCTACCCCCACACTACTCACAGTTCCGCCACCTTGCTCTCGTCGAAATCGGAATCATCGCTGCCGGCAGCCCGCGGCCGCTTGGCCGCCCGTTTAGCCTTCTTCGGCTGATCCGGGCTGGAGAAGATCCCATCCGGGTCGCTGTCCTCCTGCTCCGATTCCGTGTCGGATTCGATCACGATGGGAGCCTTGGTAGCGGCACGCCGGGCCCTCGTGGACATGGTTTTGCACTGTGAACTTTTTCGGTGTCGCGACGCGCCCGGTTTTTTGCAAGCACTAACGATCAACGCTTTTTTTGGCGGAATTTGAAGCGGTTTTCACTTGTACACTTTCAAACAACAATCACTCAGTTTATGGCACGCAAATTTCTAAGATTTTTAGAGGAAAATCTACGTTTTTGCAGAGATTTTACAAAAAATCTGAAAGGTAAACAGCGACGGTTAGAAATTTTCGCAGTTTTTTGGTTTACTGTTGTTGACGTTTGGGTTTCAAAATGCCAAGATGGGATTGTGGTGACGAGGTGGGATAAATTTTGTGCTGTCAAATAATGTGAAGGAAAGTGTGAAGGAAGGTGTGAATGTGTTTACACTGAACCGCCAAACAACCCAAATTTGAGCTCTTTTTACGCAATCGCAAAGCACAGAGAATCAGACGTCGCTGTTGGAAGCGAATTGGGTTCTTTAGGGGTATCCAGATTATTGCATAATCGGAATCTCCGTCCTAAAATTAGTCGAAATCCAAAATTTCATCATTTTTGGTGACCGGGAACTATTTTTAAAATGCATCCAAAGTTTGTATGGAGAAAATTTTTTGGTCGGGGTGAACTGTCACTTTATCGATTGAACTGTCATTCTATCCACGGAAATTAAAACTGTTTTGTTTATTTAACCATCAAAACAAAGGAATTGGAACGCAACAAAATCATCTAATACTCAGAAAAATGAGCTCTATCGATTAGGCTAAAGAAAATGGCAATATTTAATTCACTAAACAACCCAAGGGGCTGGTCACTCGGCACATTGTGCCCGGCACACATGCCGGCACATCTCGGCACACATGCCGGCACAATCCGGCACACATGGGCACAACATAGAAATCCAACTTTTCGTTATGGAATCAAACTGTCAACATTCTCACGATTGCAAAAATCCCTTCATACAGATTCTAGACAAGTGTTTTGGGTGGAATTTTGTCGGTAAACTCCGACTAGACTAATAACATTCGCCAAAAATAGACAGGATTATAATTAGCGCAAAAACATTTAAAGAAAATATTCCACTGGGCACATTCGGCACACCTCCGGCACACTTCGGCACACCTCTGGCACACACTGAAAAACAACCGGCACAGTTTAAGCACATATTGGCACACGCTCAAAAATCACGGCACAAATGAAGTGTGCTGAATGACCAACCCCTTGAAACAACCCAATTCGTGGTTGAACGCTCAGATAGCGTCCAGGTACGAGTACACAGCGCAACAAAAAATAACTATTGGTCCAAGGTAAGTAAAATCACCTTGTATTGGTCTGTCTCAAGGGAAAACTTATGTGTCTCCGACAGATTTTGGGCCGCTGATTCCGAATCCGGGCTCAGATTTACTCCAGCACGTCACAATTTTGAGCTATACCTCGATTTATAGGGCAAAATATGTGATTTTGGGCTTTTTTATCGCATGCCATTAGGCATGGAAATATTTTTTTAAGCAATCAAAGGTTAAATTGGTCAATAGGCTCCTAAAGTCCTATCGGGATTCTTGTTTTAAACCACAATATATGGTTCAAGAGTACATATTTACTCATTTTTTGACGTTTTTATTAACCGTAGTTGAAAATATATAATTTTTACTTTTTTAGCCTTTTGTCTTGTCCCTAGCTTATAACACATACTTTGAGTGATTTTTTTTCACCGTGTATGTCAGATAGGAACATTTTTGAAATCCCAGTGCGAAAAATGTCGAGCTCAGTCACACAAGGTTGACCTCAAATGTCAAAGTAGAACTATTTACCATTTTTCTTATTTCGAATTTTCTCATTATTCCTTTGTTTTTCAAGTTCGAGTAAAGTACAATTCCGATTAGAATACCATGCTTGATCGTATTATTCAATATATGCGAGATTTCGTCTTTAATTTTAGGACCCTATTAACATCTAAATTAACGACTCATGCAAAATATTTCGTTTATCCAAATCAAATTCGCTAGATTTGAGCATTTAATGTTAGTAAGTAAACTGGCATGCCACTTTTGGAGGGTGACTTGTATGGGAAATATTGTACCTAACATAAATCATTTAAAACCACAGAGAACAGACATCCAAGTCCAGTTCCGAAACTGTGTAAGGAATTTAACGGCCATTTGAAATCGGCAACACAAGTGGCAATAGCGTGACGCTGCAATCGGTTAAATTCCCTTACTAATTTAATTCACCACTTGAAATGTTTCAATTCACCACTGACTGTGGCAATATGGTGTTTGGTGGCGTTAGTGTTGTCATCGTGTATTGGTTTGCAACCTTACTCAAGTAAAGATTCAAATCCTTACACAACTTTCCGAATGAAATTTGTTGTAGCCTGGATGTCTGTTCTCTGTGTTAAAACTATCAAATTTGAATAGGTAAAAAGAAATAGTTTGCATGAGTCGTTAATTTAGATGTTAATAGGGTCCTAAAATTAATGACGAAATCTCGCTTATATTGAATAATGCGATCAGGCATGGTATTCTAATTGGGTTTGTACTTTACTCGTACTTGAAAAACGAAGGAATAATGAGAAAATTCGAAATAAGTAAAATGGTAAATAGTTCTACTTTGACACTTGAGGTCAACCTTGTGTGACGGAGCTCGACATTTTTCGCACTGGGAATTCAATGTTTCTATCTGACATACACGGTGAAAAAAAATCACTCAAAGTATGTGTTAGGGACTACCCGGATAAAAAATTACCATTCATTACATGGTAAATATTATTAACATATGACTGGTTTTATTGTTCACAATAAAACACATAGTAGATATATTGTTACTTTTTACAATAGAAATCAAGCCCATATAGTTCGTACAATAAGTGAACATTAGCTTTATTAGTGACTAATTGATTCGATTGTTTTTCAATAGTTCTATAGTAATTTAACCTTCCGTAACTCGCGCGGTTGACTACCTGCGTCAGCACCACGCTAATTCTGAGTACAAAAAGCGAGATTTTTTCAACGTGTTGTACAAAATACAACAGCGCGATCGTTCGAGGGTTAATGTTACCATCAGTAAAAATTAATTTAAGTTGTTTTTATATAGTTGCAAAAGTGCCTGCAATGTTCTCATGGACTTTGTATTAAAAAAGAGTTTATTTCTCAATTACACTTAAAAACAATTCGTAACAAATAAATAACAATAAATATTATTGTTCCTTGGATCATGTTTGTAAAATCAAATACAGTCGGAACCCGCTAGTTGAGCCACAACCTCCACCCAACCAACGAATTCGATTCGCTAGTTGGGTGAAGTGACAGCAGCACAAGGGGCGTGGACCCGCTAGTTGAGCCACAACCTCCACCCAACCAACGAATTCGATTCGCTAGTTGGGTGAAGTGACAGCAGCACAAGGGGCGTGCGCATTATTTTTTTTAAATCATGTTAGGTTGGAAGTAAAAAGTTAAATTTTTCAATTTGTTTTTCATTTAGAGCAAAACTGATACGTTTTGCAAGATACATATATGGCCAACACACTTAAATTTAGAAATTGATCTCGGTAGACGGTTTACCGAGAATCCAACAGCTATCTCGGTAAAATTTTTACTGATTCTCGGTAAAATTTTTACCGAGATTTTGGTAAACCATTACCGAGTCTCGGTGAACTTTGCCGAGATCTCGGTAAAAAGTTGGATTACCGAGATCTCGGCAAAGTTTTCACGACATCTCGGTAAATTTTTTACCGAGATTCAGTAAAAATTATTACCGGATTCTCGGCAATCCGTTTGCTGAGGTCGGCGATTTAATTTAAGTGTGAATGCGAGAAATAATTATTTTCACCCATTTTTAGTCGGTGAAGTGAAAATATAGATGTTTATGAAACAACCCGGACCAAAATGCAAGCACAAAACCAACACAAAACGCTTTTAATGATCGATTGGGGTCAAAAAATCTCGATTTTAGCGTTACGTAATAAATGGACGCTGCCTTATAGAAAACTAGCTGAAAAGCAGGTTTTAGCCAAGTGAGGACGTTTACGACAAGAAAAAGATGAACAATGACTTTTCTAATGTTTTCCAATAAATTAAAGGAATCTAGTAAATAGTAAACTACCATTGATAACAATACAAATACAATTTGTTTAATGGGGTCAATTGAACCGATGTTAAAAAACATGCAATCATATTTGTTGTTATGTAAACAGATTTCGCCTTTGAAAAACCAAAGAATTCATATTTCTCGGTAACATTTTTCTTCGGCATTTACAGATACTACAACAGCGCGGATTTTGCGAATTTCGCGGATTTCGCGATTTTCGCGGATTTGGCGCGAATTTGCCACTAGAATTCGGCCCTCGCGCGGATTTGGCGCGGAATTGGTTTTGCTATTCCGTCATGCAATTTTTTTTTGCATAGCTAGCACTCTCTCACCTTTATAAATGATCATCTGACATAACATATAATATCTATGTATTGGATTTACAGGAATGTACTAAACTTTGAGCTCTACTCCGAATACTTGTCAGAAGTTTCATAACAAAATCCAGGAAATCATCAAGGGTCTTCTTCAAAGTGCATCCCAAGAATTTATCTAAGGATTAAGACCTTTGTGAATGAACTTTCATCTTTTTTCTTTTTTGGATTAATGCTTTCACCTTAAAAAATCTCAAATGAATTGTTTCGGAATGCTTGAAAATTTTCTGTAAAAAAATCCTGTGGTATGTATATGTAAAAATCCTGTGGTATATATACCGCAAGAAATTACTAAAGAAAATTCTCGAAAGAGTTTATCTGACAAAACTATAAGAATTTGAATTGAATTGTCATGTGAAGCATTTCTGAATTACTGGTATCTTTATATATAAAAATGAATTTCTGTCTGTCTGTCTGTCTCACCGCTATGCATTCAGAAACTACTGTACGGATCGGTGTGAAATTTTGTATGTGGGTGCTTTTGGGGTCGGGGAAGGTTCTTAGCTTGGTGTGAGACCTCTCCGGCCTCGGGAAGGGTGGGCTCCCATACAGATGACTTCGCGGGGGACGTCCCTATAGAGCTGCATGTCAAAAAACACAGTGGGCAGGCAGTACGACGTTTGCCGGGACAGCTAGTCTCTTATAAAATTGGATGAAACTCCACAAAATATTTCTCTGGAGAAATTCTTTCTGCAACAATTTCTCCAAGATGATCATGCACGTAACTACAACGCATTTATCTCCCAAGTTGTG
Organism: Aedes albopictus; assembly: GCF_035046485.1. Lineage (NCBI taxonomy): Eukaryota > Metazoa > Arthropoda > Insecta > Diptera > Culicidae > Aedes > Aedes albopictus. The sequence continues at coordinate 119,839,987 of NC_085136.1, read as the reverse complement.
CACGCTTGCTGTAGTGCATAACAAGCACGCTCGGCATTGGAGCAGAGGGAACAAATGCGCTGTAGTTACGCATTATGGATATGGCACGATTGATCCTTTGAATGCAAGTTTCTTAAACATAAAAAATAAAAACATTCAAATTTGTTTCTGATTTTTTTTTTACAAATATTTCTAAGGAATCCATGGCTGGAATAATCCATCCATCAGAAGCCACTAAAAGAGTTTCCGTAAGAATAGATTTTCACAGTGGCCCAACACATAGTTCTAGAGGCAAATCTAGTAGGGTAAAAGCTCCCTTAGTGGAGGTAGTACCAATAGTGGTGGTAGTGGCAATTTAGCACTATTTCGACCAAAATGCTTGTAAATGACATTTTTAATAGATGCATCATACCTAATTAATAACATTAATTAGGGTTTGTGTTCAGGATTTGCCGAAAAAACTATTTTAAGCAATTATTTTCCTTAATTTTTTTGCTCCTTTGCACCTATAGTGGTGGTAGTGTTCCTATAGTGGTGGGTCCCATAAGAATTCAATGGGTTGCGCCTCTATAGGAACCAATATTAAATTTTACCTCCATAATAGGAACCGTGTACCTATAGTTGGTGCAAGTGATTTATTAGCAAAAACTGAAATAAACAATGGTTTTTACATTTTTTTCTAGCAAATTTAAGTGAAAAACTACCGATTAACGTTTTCAGACTTTTTATTTTGTGGTTTTATCAATTTTATTCAATTATTTTACTACAAGGAGCTACTAATAGCACCACTATTGGTACATTTACCCTAGAAATCCTTAGATCATTTTAGAAAAATCTGTCAAGGTACCATGAAGGAAATTACATGTAAATCCGTGTGAGAATTATAACGAAAAAATTGAAGAAAACCCCTGGCGAATCTTCGAAAGAATTCATGGACAAAAAACTGGAAAAATTCTTTAAAAAATCTTGAAAAAATTTAAAAAAAATTCAACCAGCGATTATATCTTTAAGAAAAATTGCAACATTGTCTTTCAGGAACCTTCACAGAGTTGCTGTAGGGATTTTTTAGTGTATAACTGCGGAGGAAGGCATTTTAAGGTTTTCACAGGCATCTCCTTCCTCTTGGCATTTCTTCAATATTTATCAGAGGCGCTGCGCTGTCCATAAACTACGTAAACTAATTTTTGGGCATTTCAGAGCCATCATCGCCCCAAGACGGGCTTGGTGGTCTAGTGGTTACCGCTTCTGATTCGTATGCAGAAGGTCATGGGTTCAATCCCTGGCCCGTCCTTTTCATCCCACTTTGTATCTTTCTATCCACTTTCTCTCGCTCTCTCTTCTCTACATATACAACTCATGTATATTCATATGTTCATAGCCATCGCTAGAACCAGAAACGAATTGAAAAAAAAAATCGTTTCCCTCCCTTCCAACTTCCACTCACAGCACAGTGTATATATAACGCCTATAAGTTATGCAACCAAAGCGAGCTGTGCCGCTTGACCTTATTCACCTTATTCACCACACAATCTATCACGAACACTATAAATAATCCCCTATCCATGGATCGCATCACCGACCCAACGGTGACTCCCAGATCTCCCATCCTTTCCGTCTAACAAATACCCCAGTCCGTGCGGGTTGTGGGGACGCAGAGTGCTCTCGGTCTCTAGTAGCAACAACCAGTACACTCTAACATTCCTTTCCCTTCCCAGCTGACTATAAGGACGTGGCCGGCGCCGTTATTGATCCAAAATGTATGAGCTGTTTAAATTGCACTTTGAGAATAAGTGGAATGTCCCAGCCCCTTATTCAGTTGGATCTCAGTGCAACTGGTACCAGTTCAGATCAATCACGGAGGAGCAACCATTGACATGTATAGTCAGAATTGATCGTTGATCGTTGATTTCAGAGCCATCATCGCCCCATCCACCGTTAAGGACTTTGTCCATACAATATTAAGCTTAAGCTCAAGCTCAACAAAATTATTGACATTAGTATAAAGTGTAGACTTAACCCAGGCCACTCCCTGCTCCTTAGAGTCTATACAGTTCATGGATGGGCCTTAAAGTATTCTATAGAATACTCATCTTAAGTTTTTTTTTCAAGAATGTCTCACTGAGATTCTTCAGACATTACTAAAGAATATCGCAAAGTTAAGATATAAAAACAACCCCCCCAATACTCTACTAGAATGCATGCTCATTATCTTAGGAATTGCTCGAAAAAGTTTGTATCAGGCATTGTATTTAAAAACTTCAGAAATTCTTCCCGTTTCATTCAGGTATTTTTAAGAGTTTTTAGGGTGAATAAATTTTAGTAGTTTTTTTAATTCTCCAATGTGTTCTTTGCTAGCTATTTCTTCAATCTTTCATTTTCAAGCACCCTTACTTCATGCATTATTGTAGAGTGTTCAAATTTAATTTTCAATATAGGGTCTGGGACCATTTGGGCAGGAGCACCTATTTTGGGCACTTGCCAAGGCACTTGCTGCTATAACTAAGTCAATTTTGAATCGATTGGCTTAATTTTTGAGACACGATCAACTCGGCACAGTAGCTAGCCATGTTTTAAAGTTCAAGTTCGGTTCGGTTTGAAATTGACTGAGTTATAGCAGCAAGTGCCTAAAATAGATGCTCCTGCCCAAATGGCCCCAGACCCTATACGTAATATAGAAAAATGAAACTTACGCGGATTTGGCGCGAATTCATTTTCACAATCGCGCGGATTTGGCGCGGATTCAAATTTTGCTCGCGCGGATTCGGCGCGGATTTTTTTCCATGTTTCTTGTAACAACCCTGTAATGGCCACATGAATTGTGAACGATTTATGGTATGGATCATACGACCTGAGGTCTGACTTGTGATATTTGGCAGTTATTTCATATTTGAAAAGATTGATGATAGATCTTATCAACAGCTGCCAAGCAACACATACCAGACAGACATCAGAGTGTTTGACTCTTAAGCGCTGTTTGCAGATCAGAAGGAATTTCTCAGCCTATCTTGATGCATGGGAAATTCCTTGCCTGAATCGCTCAAGAAACCGGTTTTTCTTCGATCGCAGTACGCAGTAGCGAAGAAATGACAGTTCAAATGGCAGTCACCGAAGAAAGTTTCTGCCAGGAATCACTCAAGAAGTTTCTTGAGCGATTCCTTTCGAACTCGAAACTGCGCTTTATCATAAAATGTGCATATCATTCTGGCGGCCGTTAGTGCTCGTAAATGTTGGATACAAATGTTAGCGGGAAATATAAATTATATGGATTTTCAAAAGCAAAAACTGCTTACAAATAACAACAAATATTATTGTATTTTTATTGTAACAACGATTCATTTGACGCCATTCAATTAATTGTATTTGTATTGTAAGAACAATGAAAAAACATTAAAATATATTGTTTTCTTTTGAAAATTACCCTAAAAATGTCTCATAAAAACACAATACATTCTATTGTTTTTCGCGAAAAAGTGTATGAAAATTTTCTCGAAATTTTATGGTTTAGATACATAACGACCACCATTTTTTATTGTAAAAGTGTCATTTACCATTCGCTGAATGGTATAGAACAATAGGGGTGATGGTGAGTGTGCCGTGTAAATTACAATATGTTTAATGGTGAATATTTTTCGAAAAAATGGTGTTGTAACAATAAAATTTATCGTATTTTTATGATATTTTTCATCAGGGAAGCTGATAAATAAAGTCATCAACAATTTTCGAAGTTAATTTTACGTTTAAAATACACCGAGTAAACATGTTGGGAGTATTATCGTTTACCTTTTGAAGGGCGTTGTGAAACATCATTCAAACAAAATTTATCCTCGACTGTTAAAATATGTTATATTAACGTCGCAAGTACGTTGATGATACAAATATCTCCATGCGTCCTCAAATGAGATATTTCCTAATTCATCACTATCACTTCATCATCACAAGGGAATTTGGACCTAGTGGCACTATTCATGCTCAGCTCCAACATTGGCTGATAATAATTTGCAGAAAAACACATTCTGGTGCTGCGATAATAAAATTAAGCAAACGTTGTAACGCCCGTAGAAGAGCTTGATAGCCTGGAAAGTTGAGTATTTTGACATCAACATTGTGGCGTGTATTCAATGACCGAAAATTTCACAAAGAATACAACTCGATGGCAGGTGTTTGATTAAACTCAGGTACTTACCTGGAGCATACTTTCCTCGTATATTTTCCTGGATAATTATTTACACTCACAAACTCAAACTAAAAGGTAAAAATGGTCTAAAAACTGAATCTTCAGTATTGACAGCAGATCGGTTTGTTTTGATTTTGCTGCAGCTGCCTTGCACTTACAATTTTGTTCTATTGTTGTTGAAACAAAGGATACAGCACCACGAAAATACAACTCTCAGCTGCGCATTATAACTTCTTTTGCTGGTTGTTCAAAATACATCAAAATGATGTTATTTCAAGGTATTTAATGACAAACGAAATAATATGTTACTAAGATGTTCAAAAGGTGTAGTTTAAACGTGTTGCAGTCATATCTTCCTTTATTAGGCTATTCATAATCAATTTAAGTCTAAACTTACAGTGGCTGCTAAAAAAACACACATTTTCATCATATTAAAGAAAAAATATGTCGAAAATTCCTTGTTATATTGTGGGAGATAAAATTTGGAAATTATTTTTATTTTCTATATTAAAAAATATCACATAATCAATGTGAAATTTCTATACTAGATGATACTTTTGGAAATATTTTCATGTTCAACATATTTTGACGGCACTGTATTAGAATGTCGCCATGTTGCCTTCACGCAAACTTGGTTGAAAAGTATTCAAAATGTAAAAAAAATAAGCTGAATATTTGTGACATTAACCATTTGATTAAAAGCGCATGAATTTATGGCTACTAAAGACTATTACTTCACCATAAATCTGGTCTCGCACATAAGATTTGATTACGGTTAGGCTGACCATGTTTGTCCCGTTTAAATACGGGACACATTTCGGAAACTCAACAAAAAGAAAATCAATGTCCAAAAACAGAACTGCATGATATTAATAATGCCATTTCAGTTAGAAAGAACGTATAATTATGTCAAAAACGTTATCTATGTTCCAATGACGAGTGTTTGAAAATTTGGTTGTCCCGTTAAATACGGGACGGATGGTCAGTCTAATTACGGTACTAGGCAATGACAACATGAATATTTTATTTGATAGCTTCAGCATTTCGTAAAGGAGGAGCTGAAAGTAAAATTGTGTATTTTTGGACTGTAGCTGTCAGATATTTTGAATAGTTTGCAATTGGTAATAATTTACTTCCTGCTAACATGATCACAAAGTGAAGGTATTGGCGATGTTATAAGATACTTCTGAAATACATAAAACATGTTCTAACGATGTATTGAAAAACATCTTGTAAAACATCAAAGATGTTGTATAATCCGCCATTTTTTGCGCTTTTTCGGTGATATAAGAGCGATAAGTCGGGGCTACCGGTATATGTTTTTAAAAAAGGAAAATCCCAAGTGGACGGTTCGAAAGAAAGACTAAGACTGATTTATTGAGTTCGAAATTACAAAGGCCTAGCTTGTTGTGGTAACCGTTCCTGTATAAATGCTTACGCTATCAAACTGTGAAATGCGAGTCGTACATCCCGTCACGTTCTGCTGGTCGGTGGAGTTTAGCTTTTTGATGAGTCGAGTCGGTTCATGCTTGTGGCTGTTGTTGTTGTTGTTGTTGTGTTTGGTGTTGTGTGTTCCTCATCCGTTCTATAATGTCGGACAAGTCCGGGATCGGGTATGGAGGTTCGGTAACTTAAGTGTATAAATTTCAGTTTTTTGTATTCGTGATCTTACATGGGGATTTGTATGAAGCGTGTATTTTATACATTTATATAACAAAATGTGTTGCTTGGGATGTTAGTCGTAATGGGGATTTTTACGGGTGGCTTATTGGGACTACGTTAATACTCCTGTCTTGCCGGAGGGCCATCGTGTCAGTTCTGTTTAGCGTCTCAACCAACACTGGGACAACGACGCAAATGGGGCTACCACCTTTGATCTAACTGGGCGTGATGCAGCATTTCTTACTCAGCCGCTGGATGCCACAGCAGACGCTGTTCCTTGGTGAACAGACGCTAGGGTCGTATCTCCTCAATCTAGCTGAAGTTAGAAAGACAGCAATGCCCAGGCTGCACTACCAGCTAAGCTCACAATTCTTAGTCGGCAGTCTTTGCCATCGCTTGATTCATGGAAGCATGAGGTAGGAACTTGTAAGGACCAGAGCTATGTTGGACGCTCTCCTTATCGACTCACCCTTTTGCAGTCCATGTACAAAACGTTTATAAGACCGGTGGTCCTCTATGAAACATGGACCATGCTCGAGGAAAAAGCTGTAAACACTTGGAGTTTCCGAACGACGCGTGCTAAGTACGATGCGGCGACAAATTGTTGACTCAGTGCCAGCCACAGTCTGGTGCAGTGTTATCATGAATTTGATGTATTTGATGTTGGACTAAATGCGTAAATGAAATACATTGTTGGGCGTTCAATTGATTACCTTAGAACCTGAGACGAGACTCGCGAAGACGGTCTTCTTTTTCTCCACTTTGTTATTTTTTTCTTCTTCCTATCTGTGTTGACATTATATTTTGGGCTGGTGGTTCAAACACGTACGTGACCGCATCACCTCACATGCAGTGTGACTGAACCCCATTCACGCACAAAATCATGTTGAGGTGAAATTTTGCATCGCCAAGCAAAGTAATCATTGGAATATTTTGTTTTCAATTTATTTTTGACAGTACAGGAGGAGAAAATGCTGCTCGGAGTGAATTTTGGCTTCAGAATTTATCTGAGATAGCTATACTTTCCTCGTTTTAGGTAACGTAATCAAACGGGCTACAACTGACAGCTCAGTTGGGCTGCACTTGACGTTGCTTTTTTTCCTCTTCGCGAGTCTCGTCTCAGCTTAGAACGCACTGCAGTTGTTTACTGAAACATATTCTGTTTCGTTAGACGAACAATCGTCGACCACGTGCTACTCACGGAAAAGCGCGCGCGTTCTCGACCGCATCCGCCTCCGCGACATCCCATGTCGCTAGCCTACTGCGCTACTGCTGCCCAACATCGATCATAGCGCGCGCCATGACAACCGCCTTGGGGTAACGTTCGTTTTATCAATAAACGTTCGGAACCGCGTTGACAACAACGGTGGCAGAAGATTTCAGTTTAGTCCGCGTGTTGGTCGTCGATGCAATCCGTTTTTTCTCCGCTCTCGCAAGCTGGAGAAAAAGTAAAATCAACTTATCAAAACGTCCCGTGTGTCGTCAGTTCGGCGGTGCGGAGACAACCGAAGACTACCGCGCGTTTGCAAATTGGTCCCAACGGTCGGATTATTTATTTATGTGATTTATCAATTTATTTTTCTACTGCTGGTCAAACCGAACGCACTGTTTCGCTTGACTCTCCTCTTCTGGGCTGCCGTCGTCGTTTGTGTCCCGCGCGCGCACCATAGAATATGGTCCAATTAAGTTTGCACAATTTTTAACGGACGTTTCTATCGTTTTTTTTTGCTTCAAATTCATCGCCGATAGGAATTAGTGCTGGACAGTTTTTAGAGACGGTTCGACAGGCCCGGGAAAGTCGGTTCCCGTCCGGCGGAGATACCCGCCGCCAATAGTGGTGGACACAAAGAGCAAACACTAGGATACTAGAGCTACGACGACACGCAGTGCAATAAAACGGGATTATAAGCAAATATCAGCTCGCAGCTAAACAATAAAAATGGTAAGCTTTTGCAATTTTTGATTTTTTTTTGTTTCGGGGGATGCTTGACCGATTATTCCGATGGCTGTTTGGTTCAGAGGTTCCCAAACGGGTGCTGTCCAGGATCCATTTCTGTTGAAATTGATTGGTATCCAGTAGGGTGGCCCAAACTTATATGAAAAACAAAAACTTTGAAAAATGCCAATTCTTACGATTCAGGAATCGTTTTTTTGGACTCCCAGAAGCTACATTCAAAATTTGAGCAAAATCGATTAAGCCTAAGGGGGCGCTCAAAATGCTTAAAGTTTGTATGGCAAAACGTGGCCAAATGTATGCATAAATCTTATGTTTTCGATTTTGCCGCTAGGTGGCGCTGTAAGCGTTTAATGATAAAACCCTTAGGTATTATTGTAGGTGACTATATGCCAAACAACTTTGTCGAAGACCGCAAAGTGATCCGACGCCTGTGAGAAAAGTAATACCCTAGGAAAAGTGAAGCGAAGTATTGAGAATTCACTATTGATATTATTCCTTTACATGTACCTACTGGATAAAAACCATTATGTCTCGCCTCACTTTATCCAGGGTGTAACTTTTTTAATAGGCGTCGTTTCACTTTGTGGTCATCGACAAAGTTGTTTGGCATACAAATACCTACAAATACCAAAGGGTTTTATCACTAAACGCTAACAGCGCCACATAGCGGTAAAAATATTAAACTTAAAATTTCTGCATACATTTGACCACGTTTTCTCATACAAACTTCAAGCACTTTGAGCGCCCCCTTAGACTTAATCGATTTTGCTCAAATTTAGAACGTAGCTTCAGGGAGTTCAAAACAACCGATTCAGTAACAATCACTCCTTTTACAAGCACCATTTCGACGAACTTTTTCAGCATGATGCTGGATAACATTTGGATAATTCGATCGGGGTTTATTCACACAAATTTGGAGAAACTATAAAGCATAGCACAGTGTACAAATTCGATCAAAAAAACGGACGCAATTCAGTTCCGGTCGCTAAGCAAACGACAGATACCCATTCCTAAGCAAAAAACGCCGGGGAATCGAATGGTGCCAACCCCTTTCCATAAAAACGTCGCCAAGTGTCTCATTTTGGCCATTTTCCCCTAAATTTGTTAAAAATACTTGAACATATCAAACTTAAACCCAAAAAAGTTGGGAGGAACCCTGAATATTTCAAAAAACTTCATGTACCAATGACAAGCAACTTGGTTTAGCAAATATTTTTCACTTTTGATCACAATAAGTGTCTCATTTTGTCCAATATCCCCTATAAAATGAGAATATTTGAGAAGTTCGGATGATTTTCAATGAAAACCATGTAAAACCGTTCAAAAGTTGTGCTACTGTATGGAGAAATGCCAAACAGATCGTCTCTTGTGCATCACATTCAGAGATGATGTCCCATTTTGTCCAATATCCCCTATAAATAAATAATATTTGAGAATTTCTGATGAATTGGAACAAAATACCATGCAAAGTCGTTAAAAATCATGCTACTGCATGGAGAAACGCCAAACGGGTTGTGTCTTGTCCATCACATTCAGAGATGATGTCCCATTTTGTCCAATATCCCCTATAAATAAGGAATATTTGAGAATTTTGAATGAATTTCAACAAAAAACCATGCAAAGCCGACTTTTGAACGTGATACTGAATGGAGAAACTCTAAACAAATCATCTATTGTCCATCGCATCCAGAAATGATGACGGGTCGTGTCTCGTCAATCACAATCAGAGATGGTGTTCCATTTTGTCCAGTATCCCCATAAATTAAGGATATTTGAGAATTTCTGATGAATTTCAATAAAAACCATGCAAAGTCTTTCAAAAGTCATGCTACTTAATGGTAAACCCCGAAACGAATCGTGTCTTGTCCATCACATTCAGAGATGATGTCCCATTTTGTCCACTATCCCCTATAAATAAAGAATATTTGAGAATTTCAGATGAATTACAATAGAAAACCATGCCAAGTCGTTCAAAAGTCGTGATACTGAATGGAGAAACCCCAAATAGATCGTCTCTTGTCTATTACATTCAATGATGTTGTCTCATTTTATCTAACATCCCCTATAAATTAAAAATATTTGAGAATTTCAGATGAATTTCATTTTTTTATTTGTGAATTTTAACTTCAGGCGAAACTGGAAGCATTTCCTCATATTTTTGTTTTTTGATTTTTTTTATAAAATAACGAAGCAATATTTTCAAAATCGGGTTTCGTGCACATGTAGAGGGTGGATCAAGGTATCTCCTAATTTTTTTCCAGATAGAAAATGTTTTTTTGTTTAAAAATGGTTTCTGAAAAAACGAAAAATATTTTCCATCTGGAAAAAAATCAGGAGATACCTTGATTCATCCTCTACATGTGCACGAAAACCGATTTTGAAAATATTGCTTCGTTATTTTATAAAAAATCAAAAACCAAAAAGTCGTGCTACTTAATGGTAAAACCCCAAACAGATCATCTCTTGTTTATTATATTCGATGTCTCATTCTGTCCTTTTTCCCCTACAAATTAAAAAATATTCAAAGACAAAAAATATCAGATTTTTGAACGACTTTGTATGGTTTTTATTGAAATTTATCTGACATTCTTAAATATTCTTAATTAATAGGGGATGTTGGGCGAAATGAGACAACATCATTGAATGCGATGGACAAGAGATGATTTGTTTAGAGTTTCTCCATTCAGTACCACGTTCAAAAGTTGGCTTTGCATGGTTTCTTGTTGAAATTCATTCAAAATTCTCAAATATTCCTTATTTATAGGGGATATTGGACAAAATGGGACATCATCTCTGAATGTGATGGACAAGACACAACCCGTTTGGCGTTGCTCCATGCAGTAGCATGATTTTTAACGACTTTTCATGGTATTTTGTTCCAATTCATCCGAAATTCTGAAATATTCTCATTTTATAGGGGATATTGGACAAAATGAGACACTTATTGTGATCAAAAGTGAAAAACATTTACTAAACCAAGTAGTCTAACATTGCTACATGGAATTTATTGAAATATTCATTGTTTCTCCCAACTTTTTTGGATTTAAGTTTGATATATTCAAGTATTTTTGACAAATTTAGGGGAAAATGGCAAAAATGAGACACTTGGCGATGGTTTTCAGGAAAGGGGTTGGCACCATTCGATTCCCCGGAGTTTTTTGCTTAGGAATGGGTATCTGTCGTTTGCTTAGCGGCCGGAACTGAATTGCGTCCGTTTTTTTGCTCGAATTTGTACACTGTGCATAGTGTTGTGTACCAACTGAACTGTTTGTTGTTGTTGTTTGATTAAAAATAAAATGCAATTTTTTTCAATTTCCACGAGAGTTTATGGTTGGCACTTATGCTGTGAACAACTATTGTGAAATAATAACTACACATAAATTTACCTAATTCAAGATTCGAACCTGGGTCTCATCGATTGCCAGCCGCATGCCTTCCTAACTACGTCATCATACATACATACATACATTTATTTGTTCAACATCATTAAGACAAGACATAATCAACAATAGTACGCCACAATACTCGGTTTGTGGCTGCCGCTCTCCATCCTCGGTCGCGCCCAATGCTCGCCAAGTCACGCTCCACCTGGTCCGCCCATCGTGCTCTCTGCGCTCCACGCCTTCTTGTGCCAACCGGATCCGTTGCAAACACCAGCTTTGCAGGGTTGTTGTCCGGCATTCTTGCAACATGCCCTGCCCAACGTATCCTTCCGGCTTTAGCCACCTTCTGGATGCTGGGTTCGCCGTAAAGTGCAGCGAGCTCGTGGTTCATTCTTCTCCGCCACACACCGCCGAAGATCGTCCTTAGCACGCGTCGCTCGAAAACTCCGAGTGCTTGCAGGTCCTCCTCGAGCATGGTCCATGTCTCGTGCCCGTAGAGGATCACCGGTCTTATCAGCGTTTTGTACATGGTGCATTTGGTGCGTGGGTGAATCTTTTTCGACCGCAGTTTCTTCTGGAGCCCGTAGTAGGCCCGACTTCCGCTGATGATGCGCCTCCGAATTTCTCGGCTCACGTTGTTGTCAGCCGTCAGTAAGGATCCGAGGTAGACGAATTCCTCCGCCACCTCGAAAGTATCCCCGTCTATCGTAACATTACTACCCAGACGGATCCGGTCGTTTTCGGTTCCGCCTACCAGCATGTACTTTGTTTTTGAGGCATTCACCACCAGTCCGACCTTTGCTGCTTCGCGTTTCAGGCGGGTGTACAGTTCTGCCACCGTTCCAAATGTTCTAGCGATAATGTCCATGTCGTCCGCAAAGCACACAAATTGACCGGATTTTGTGAAAATCGTTCCCCGGCTGTTGAGCCCGGCTCGTCGCATCACACCTTCCAGCGCGATGTTGAAGAGTAGACATGAGAGTCCGTCACCTTGTCGCAGTCCCCGGCGAGATTCGAATGAACTAGATAGTTCACCCGAAACCCTTACGGCGATGACATAGTGCCGCTTCAAAGTGAGAGTGAAAGTGCGCGTACATAGGATTTTCGTGAATTTGCTATTGTTGATATTCTTCTTTGCGGCTTCGCACACGCGCACTCCCACTCTCACGCGTAACTATAACGGCACCCTTACGCAGTTTTGCACACCGTCCATCGTTGCTTTAATCAGTCTAGTCAGCTTCCCAGGAAAGCCGTTTTCGTCCATGATTCTCCATAGCTCTGCGCGGTCGATACTATCGTATGCCGCTTTGAAGTCGATGAACAGGTGGTGCGTTGGGACCTGGTATTCACGGCATTTCTGGAGGATTTGCCGTATGGTAAAGATCTGGTCCGTTGTCGACCGGCCGTCGATGAAGCCGGCTTGATAACTTCCCACGAACTCATTTGTTTTAGGTGACAGACGACGGAAGATGATCTGGGATAGCACTTTGTAGGCAGCATTGAAAATAGTGATCGCCCTGAAGTTCTCACATTCCAAATGGTCGCCTTTCTTGTGAATGGGGCAGATTACCCCTTCCTTCCACTCCTCCGGTAGCTGTTCGGTTTCCCAGATCCTGACTATCAGCCGATGCAGACAGGTGGCCAACTTTTCTGGGCCCATCTTGATGAGTTCAGCTGCGATACCATCCTTACCAGCTGCTTTGTTGGTTTTGAGCTGGTGAATGGCATCCTTAACTTCCCTCAGCGTGGGAGTTGGTTCATTTCCGTCCTCCGCTGCACTGGCGTCGTCGTTCCTTCCGTTGCCGTGGGCTCCCGTGCCTACGTTCTCCACGCCGTTCAGGTGCTGATCGAAGTGCTGCTTCCACCTTTCGATCACCTCACGTCCGTACGTCAAGAGGCCTCCGTCTTTATCCCTGCATATTTCGGCTCGCGGCACGAAGCCGTTGCGGGATGCGTTGAGCTTCTGATAGAACTTCCGTGTTTCTTGGGAACGGCACAGCAGTTCCATTTCTTCACACTCCGCTTCTTCCAGGCGGCGCTTTTTCTCCCGAAAGAGGCGGGTCTGCTGTTTCCGCTTCTGTTTGTAACGTTCCACGTTCTGTCGAGTCCCTTGCTGCAGCATTACCGCCCTCGCTGCGTTCTTCTCCTCCAAAACCGTTCTGCATTCTTCGTCGAACCATTCGTTCCGTCGATTCCGTTCCACGTATCCGATGGTGCTCTCGGCTGCGTCGTTGATGGCTGCTTTCACTGTACTCCAGCAGTCCTCTAGAGGGGCCTCATCGAGCTCGCCCTCGTCTGGCAACGCGGCTTCGAGATTCTGCGCGTATGCTGAGGCGACATCCGGTTGCTTCAGTCGCTCTAGGTTGTACCGTGGCGGTCGCCGGTACCGTACATTGTTGATGACAGAGAGTTTTGGGCGCAGTTTGACCATCACCAGATAGTGATCGGAGTCGATGTTGGCGCCACGATAGGTCCTGACGTCGATAATGTCGGAGAAGTGCCGTCCGTCAATCAGAACGTGGGCGATTTGAGATTCCGTCTGCTGTGGTGATCTCCAGGTGTAACGATAAGGGAGGCTGTGTTGGAAAAAGGTGCTACGTATGGCCATATTTTTGGAGGCGGCGAAATCAATGAGTCAAAGGCCGTTTTCGTTCGTTTGCTGGTGGGCGCTGAACTTACCAATCGTCGGTCTGAATTCCTCCTCCTGGCCTACCTGAGCGTTCAAATCTCCTATGATGATCTTGACGTCGTGGCTTGGGCAGCGATCGTACTCGCGTTCGAGCTGCGCGTAAAATGCGTCCTTGTCATCATCAGTACTTCCGGAGTGTGGGCTGTGCACGTTTATTATGCTGAAGTTGAAGAATCGGCCCTTGATCCTCAACCTGCACATTCTTTCGTCGATCGGCCACCAACCGATCACGCGCCTCTGCATATCACCCATCACGATGAAAGCTGTTCCCAGCTCGCGTGTGTTGCCGCAGCTCTGGTAGATGGTATGATTACCTCTAAACGTTCGCACCATGGATCCTGTCCAACACACCTCCTGCAGCGCTACGATGCTGAACCCGCGGTCCTTCAGTAGATCGGCGAGTATGCGGGTGCTCCCAATGAAGTTGAGAGATCGCAGTTCCACGTACCGAGTTTCCAATCGCAAGTCCTTTTTGTTCGCTGGGGTCGTTGCCGTTGGTCTCGGTTCGTATTATTCTGTTGCTGATTTTCCGTTACAATGTTTTTTTACGGCTGGCTCGTAGGGCCTGACACCAACCCCCTACTTTCCGGAGGACCATAGTGCACAGTTGAGCTTAGAGTCCTTCCCTGGCACTCGGACGTAGATCAGCCGCCCCTAACATGGGGATCAGACGCTGTTGTGAGCCGCTCCTCCTGGAGAACAGACGCTCAGGTTTGCCGAAGCAAACCCCCCCTTCCCTGTCAGCCTACGACCAAAGTTCCCACCGGGGTTGGTTACCCGATCTTCCCTAAGGTTGCTCATAGTTTCCGGCCGGTACCGCGTGGAGGTAGGGATAGGAGTTGCTGGGCAGAGGCTAGTGGATCACAATGGGATCTGAATTGCGCAGCATACCCAGCCTTTACCGTGCCAACTACGTCATCATAGAGATGATGAATTGCAGCGCTCAAATCAAAACATAAACTTCCCGTGGTTTAATAAGGATCAGCACTGGTGAATTAGCACAGAACATTATGGTTAACAACTGAACAACAGATTAATTCAGCTGTTATTCAGAGAAAAAAAAACACGTGTTTTCATCATGTATCATCATAAGTCGAAGTATGATGAAATGAAAGCGCTTATTTGACTTGTGAAAAACACATTATACAGATACATGTGCTAATTTTTACATGAACTTAACAAGAAGCATAAAAGGGTCTTGTTAAACTATATTGTAAAGGAATTACTGCGAGTCGAATGAAAATCTTATTAAACGCTTGAAAAGTGATTTAAATTATCATTGTTAATACCGATACGAAAAGTTGAACATTGGCTACTTTTTCAATTGAAAATGCATTTGTACAGTAATGTGTACAGCATAATTTTAGTTCAGCTATAATAACTATTATTGAGCAACAATTCAGCATGCATGCTTGTTTGCGGCTTGCGATTGTTAGTTGGGTTAGCATTTTTCAATGTTTTTGTTTTTCATATGTGGGCCACTCTAATATCCAGGTTCCCGAGTTCTTTGGTTGCGAACCCCTCCCCTAGAATAACGTTTTGCAGTGTCTGACTTTTACCGTGAAAGGTCGTAACGAACGCGGTGAGCGGATACATCGTGTTGCATATGTATGGCCACAATGCCATATGTGTCCTTGCCTGCCATGCAAAGAGGGACAGACAATGACGTTGCCCGTTGGATTTTGCTCGGTCACAATCGCACAAAGTTCGCAGCATTGGCGGTTTTTCGATTTGTTTAATTGCGTTAATCTAATTCAGCGAATGCAAAGTTCGCTGCCATCAGCAGGATCTGAAGTAGTTTATGAAGCTGATTGGCATGTGCCGGATTAGTCGAATTTTTCAGTTGCGTTATTGCTATTAAAATTTGTGCATTCCATTTTTTTCAGGTTACAATATCGTATCCTGGAAGAACTAGTTATATTCATAACGTGTTCGATCCAGAGAAACAACGGCATTATCCGGCAATTCACAATAAATATAAAACCATACAGCAATGATTCGCGAAAAACCTTCTCATATCAAGCTACCCTCACCCTTCGTTCCACGGACAAATGACTATAGTATACTGCTATGGTTACTCCCGATTAAATAACAGCGGAAAGTGAAGTTGATTGCCCTTTATCATTGGTATATATGGAAGGAGCCTTGGCATAGTTCTAACCAGAAATGGCCTTTGCCTACATTAGGAGTTGTTATTTTTTACAACAAGAATGAATGAAAAGAATTAATAGAGGTGTATTGAACGGATGTCATTTCAAGGTACAATGTGTGGAGAATGCCATGTTAGTTGATGCTAGAGTATGGTTATGCCTTGGCATAGAATTCTTCACTATATTATGCATACAATGTAGGTAAGGTTTTAGGAAAAGTTCTTTTGACTCTCTCTCAATTTGTGGAGCTCGTACCTGTTCAGCAGACGGAATCACAAATTGACTACGTTCCTAATGATGAATGGCAGGTTTCCTAAACTCTCCACGATTTAGGAGTACGTGCGCAGGGCAAATGACTTCCGGCCCCTAATCTCCTAGAGATTGAGGAGCAGGTTGGCCGGTTGAAAAACAACAAAGCCGCTGGAGGAGACCAACTTCCAAGCGAGCTTCTAAAATACGGTGGAAAAGCACTGGAGAGAGCACTACACTGGGCCATTATCAAGATTTGGGAGGAGAAAGTCTTACCGGAGAAAAAAAAAGGGTGACAAGTTAGATTGCGGGAACTATCGTGCGATCACACTACTAAGCCCTGCCTACAAAATACTCTCTCAAATTTTATGCCGCCGTTTATCACCGATTGCAAGAGTGTTCGTGGGACAATATCAGGCTGGATTCATGCGTGAACGCGCCACAACGGACCAGATGTTCGCCATCCGCCAGGTGTTGCAGAAATGCCGTGAATACAACGTGCCCACTAGAGGTGGGTAACTCACTCGCGAATCGACTCAAAGAATCGATTCGCTAAACCGAGTGAGTGAGCCATGACTCTTTTAAAAAGAGTCACGATTCGCTGATGTTCATTACGATGTGTATGTGTGTATGACTACGCACTTCATGATGATTCGACGCAGAACATTGCAATCTTTGAGAATGAATTTTGTTTCCATAGGTACTTATATTATATGACTGGCTCGCACCAACAATTCGATTCTTCGGAAAAATTAACGAAAACCTGCGAATTGTGTATTTCACTACGTTAAGCTCAGACGTTTGTGCAAATCGTCAATATACCATGCCATGCAAGTAAATTTTGTACGAAAAGAAGTTGACTCACATCGAAAATCGACATTTTCTTCAAATCCCGGAAATGAGTTACTGAATCGATCAAAAGAGTCGACTCCTTTTTGAGAGTGAATCGGTAGCGATTCACTCTCAAAATTGAATCAGTTTTCCCATCTCTAGTGCCCACACATCACTTGTTCATCGATTATAAATCGGCGTATCATGTTCCGCTATGACAGATTATGCATGAATACGGATTCCCGGATAAACTGATACGATGGTCTGTCGTGCTTGCTGTTCAACATTACTTTAGAGGGTGTAATAAGGAAAGCGGGGGTAAACATGAGTGGAACGATTTTCACGAAGTCTGTTCAGCTGCTTGGTTTCGCTGATGATATTGATATTATAGCTCGTAAATTTGAGACGATGGCGGAAACGTACATCCGACTGAAGAATGAAGCCAGGCGAATCGGATTAGTCATTAATGTGTCGAAGTTAAAGTACATTATGGCAAAGGGCTCCAGGGATGAATCACCGCGCCCGCCACCCGGAAGAAGATGCTGCGTACCATCAACGACGGAGTGCAGATGGAAGACGGGACTTGGAGGAGGCGAATGAACTCCGAACTGTATCAGCTACGGAGAGAACCAACCATCATCCACACCGCGAAAATCAGGAGGCTACAGTGGGCAGGTCACGTCATCAGGATGACGGATAGCAACCCAACTAAAATAGTTCTCGTGAGTCATCCGACCGGTACAAGAAGACGTGGTGCGCAGCGAGCTAGGTGGGTCGATCAAGTGGAGGACGTTTTGCGGACCCTTCGCAGAGTGTGGAACTATAGACATATAGCCATGGGCCGAGTAGAATAGTGACGGCTACTATGTAGAGCAGAGGCCACCCAGGCCTCAACCTGATCGGTAAGGTAAGTAAAGAGTCAGTCCGATCAGTCAGTCGGCACCGGGCAAACGCAGTAATCCTAGGCGTGGCGGGGGCCCAGCAATAGGATCTGCTGGGCCTCTTCTCAGTAATTCCACAATTCCGGAAGCAACTTTGTAAAATCGATACGGCACCGCTTTCAAAGTGTTACAGACCAGCTGGTAGTGTCTCGGGCACATCATAAACGACGCTAGTAAGTTCCTGACTACGGCATACTTGTCTTGCTTTATATTTAGTAACTGAGACACTACACGTTTGGGTAACTACGCACAAGTGTACTGGTAGGGACGGCATTCTATAATCTTAGTAATATTGGTTGAACTGACTTGAAACGGCGAATGGGCCAATAGCGGCGCTATCTTAAGTCCTATATAACCGTGGCGTGGCCCTTAAATACGTTCCTGATTTGTACCCAGCTTGGGACACTAACTGGGTGGAATGAACACTCCTGATTAGCGCTGATCCGGCTCTGAGCTCATTCCCCATAAGGGACTGTGCCGACCCTCGGGTGGCCTCCTTGCTTGCGTAGATAACCATCAGGATCATTGGCGGGGGTCTCCAGTTAGCCTAGTGGTTAAGGCTATGGATCGCCAATCCGGAGACGGCGGGTTCGATTCCCGTTCCGGTCGGGGAAATTTTCTCGACTCCCTGGGCATAGTGTATCATTGTACTTGCCTCACAATTCATGCAATGGCAGGCAAAGAATGCCCTTCAATTAATAACTGTGGAAATGCTCAAAGAACACCAAGTTGAAGCGAGGCAGGCCAAGTCCCAGTGGGGACGTAGAGCCATAAATAAGAAGAAGAAGAAGAATCATTGGCGACTACTTCACTGGCAGCGAGGAATAGTGGCTCCAGGGGGGACCCAACAACAATGAGCACTAAATCCCATATCCAAGTGATCGAAAACGGGAACGGCGCTGAACCCGTTCGTGCAGGGAGAATAGGCGAGATCGCCATTAAGAGGGGGTGTACCTACTAGCGAGCAAGCTGCAGGAGATCCAACAGGAAGAGTACAAGGTGGCATAGCACCGGCCGAGGAAACGCAAATGCTGATCTTACGCTAAACCGCAACAGGAGCTGGTAGTAGCCGAGCAGCTGAACAGCCGAACAGCTGAATGAGATGATCGGCATCACAAGCCCTGTAACAAGGCCTGCTGAAGCTCCAAAAATTGCTAGCTTTGGCCAAGAAGGAGTACGATCTCCTACTCGAAGTGCGAAATACGGCAGGGAAAAGCGTTCCACCCAAACGGACAGCTTCTGTTTTGCTGGTAACACGACGATGGCGCATGAGATCATGCAGCTCGCCGGAGCCTTAACGGGAAAGTCAAACCGCCCTACGGCTCGAGCTGCATGAGGCGGGCGGAAATTCGAAGAGAAGCAAAGCCATAGGAGGCCAACCCTAAGAGAAACAAGGGCCAACCGGACCAAGGGAAGAACCCTGATTAGAAAGAAGAAGTTGCGTGAACGGAGCGACGCGTTGGTCTTCAACACTAAGGCGCGTACATACGCTACACTAAGGCGCGTACATACGCTAAGGTGCTGAGGGCCGTGCGAGGCAAAAATCGTCTCTCAACGCTAGGGGCGGAAGTACAATGCATCAAATGATGCACCAGGACTGGAGAGATGGTGCTAGTGCGTCCAAGAAAGGCTACTAGGCACTAACTCAGGAGGTATTGGGCGAAAAGGTGCAGGTGAGAGCCCTAACGGTGGAGGTGACTCTCCAGTGCCAAAACCTGGACGCAGAGAAGCTCACAGACGCACTTAAACAGCAGTGCGAGATAGATGCACCAAGTGCATCGATGTGCCTGCGAAAGGGCCCGGCAGGCACGCTGATCGCCACGGTCAAGCTCCCTGTAGGGAAGGTGAACGTAAGGCGACTGCTGTCGGCAAGATCAAGGTAGGCTGATCAGTGTGCCCGCTCAGCATATACGAGCCACTAGTGGCGTGTTTCAAGTGCTTGCTCAAGAGCAAGGACACTAGTCGTAGGCGTGTACAGGCTCTGACTAGAGCAAACTTTGCAGGAAGTGAGGAGTGGAAGGCCACATCTTGAGGGAGTGCAACTCGACACTAAAACACCTGATTTGCACGACAAATGCCACATGACGGGCGGGCCCAACTATCCAGACGGACGTGGAGGTCGAACCAACCGCGAGTCCCGTGGTCATCGGTGGAGCCTTCAACGTTTGAGCGATTGAGTGGGATAGACGCTCAACTAACGCGAGTGGCTGGGCTTTACTCGAAGCTATAGCAAGACTGAGCGTGGATGTCACACACGTAGGCGACAGAAAATCTACGGTAGTAACGGTGCAGATTCCATCATTGATGTGACCTTATGGAGCCCGGACCTAAACCCTAGCTCGGACTGGAGGGTTGTCGATGGATACACACACAGTGACCATATGGCGATTCGATACAGGATGGATCACGGAGAAAGACGGCCACAGCCGAAGGTCATCGGGGATGGCTGACCTCGCGCTTTGATAAGCCGGAATTTGTGGAGCGATTACTTATGGAGGGTAACAACATTGGTAACAACGAGATCTATCCAGCGATGATCTAGTCGGCACCCTAAGCTGTGCATGTAAAGCCACAATGCCAAGGCGATCCTTATTCAGAAATGGACGCAAACCGATATACTGGTGGTATCCAGAAATCGCAGAACTCAACGTATCCTGCCTCTGGAGCCGACCTACTGATCCTGCCTAAGAGCAAGAAGGAGGATACAAAGAGCTCGCACCGATGAGGGAGACACCTGAACAGGAAGGTCCGGGTAGTGTAACCCACCGTCTTTTATAACAAAAGTAAAAGCCAGGACTACTCTCTCCTCGACCCACTAAACAACATTCCTATGGTCGCCAAACCCTTCGTCTCTCCAGAATCACCAAGATGGCATTGTTTCAGAGAGGGGTAGTGAACATCGCACCTCCAAGGTTAGCTGCGTAGTCTGCAGCAACGACCATCGATGACTCGCTTTGGAGAGTCCATCACGGTAGCATGCTGGTGCTTAGCCAGTTTCTTGAGTGGTCCTCACCATTCCCTTTGACATTGGAAGGTGGGCAGGGTCAACCTCACGCCCGCGCTCAACTGTTTTGCAAACATCAACAACTGATGCCTACGTGCAACCAGATCTGACCTGTTGAAGGCAAGGATATCACTACCCTTCAGGCCCTATCAGCTGCACCAGAAGGTTGCTGACAGTAGGGTCTCCACCTGCCCGGGCCCCTACCGGGGACCCCTTTCTAACCGCGGGCTCGGATCCAACCCAGTAGACCTACGCCACGACAGCACCGCTTCCAGGACTTCCTCTCCGCGACCACTTAAGGCGAAACTGGAAGCATTTCCTCACTTTTTGGTTTTTGATTTTTTATTAAATAACGAAGCAATATTTTCCCGCATAGTTCCCGCATCACTATATCTACATATAGGACCATAGACCGCCGTCTCCTATGGCCAAACCAGCCAAAGCGAGTTCGCCACGGTGACAAACGACGAGCTCATCACAATAGCGAAGTCGCTTAACCTTCCTAATGCATCATGTTGTAAACAGCTCGCTGACGTAGTGTACGGTTTGGGTAAAAAATGACCCTAACAGCAACAACAACCCCAACTAACAAGGAAGGTTAAGCTGAACAAGGCTCCGGGTCCGGACGGTATCCCGACAGTAGCCATCAAGACGGTCACAGAGGCTAGCCCTGACATGCTCAGAATGCAAATTTACCTGTGCCTCTATTCTTCAGCTTTTTCAACAACTCCTGAGTCCATGCCATACGTGATGTCCACCAACAATCTTTGAAGCCATCCGGATTGAGTGAACCCAATCGCCCATTCTAGCTGCTAAACCGCGCACGAATTGCTGCAAAACAACCCATCGTATTGCAGACGGCGCCAATACCTCATCGAGCATGGCCGAGTCGTTCCAAGCAGGAAAGTGGAGTTGAAGACTGTCGCATGCGCCATTACCCAATGCTGCACATCAGACCATCTGAGTCCAGTACAGCTTCTTCCAGTTCCAAAAGTGTTTTTTTATCAGCCTCCTTTGCCTTACTACGATGCCGTCATGTTGTATGGGAACGGTGAGAGCGCTATCGCCGGCGAGAGCGTGGATCAATACGCGATTCTAGATGATGATGATGGTTCTTCGTCAACCATGCTTGAGGCCGAGGTAGCCAACCTGCTTGGTGTAGTAGGACCTAACGAGTCGCTTTCTCCGACGAGTAAATGGAAGATTTGAAACTGGACAGCTGTGGCGATATGAAGAACCGTATCTGCCGGATAGTTGTCCCAGGTGCGTCGGTTTGACGAATGGTGGCTCCGTAGAGGAAATTGACAAAATACAGTTTTCTGGACAGAAATGTTTGGGAACAAATAGCGGAGTACGTTGAGAAAGGATACACGTATTATATGGCCACTGCAGAAGGAATATGCAGAACAGTTTCCCGAAGCGACAAAAGCATTAATCGAAGAGCACTGCGTTGATGACTACCTCGACAGCGCAGATACGGTAAAAGTGGAACTGATTCAAGAAGTAAATTTTCCATGGCCGGAATGAAGATTCGAAACTTTTGTTCGAATTCTGCCGAAGTAGTTGAACAAATTGGACCGTTCAACACCGTTTAATATAATGTTTTGGGTCTAGAGTCGAACACTCAAAGAGTGCTTGGAGGTCATCCTAAGATGTGCTTAGTTTCGATACATATGCTCTATTTTTGCAATCGTTTCTTTCCAATATATTTTTTTGTCTTGGTAGTTGATGAGTTTTTTTATGCAGCTACATACATTATAGCTGTCTCCTCGTTGCTGAAATGAATGGCTTCTAGAGATTTCTAATTTTAATAGTAATTTCCATGCCCTTTTATGATTATCAGCTAAAGCTAATTTTCTTTACATTTATTCAACAGGGACCCAAAAAAGCGAAAGGAAGCAGTGAGTATAATTTTAGATCACGAATAACCTGAAAAATATGCGTTTTTATATTCCTTATCTATCCTTAATCCAAAACAAAAAAAAGCGGTCATCGATGGGGTGGACACATCCAGTATGTCCCGCGAGCAGCTAGAGCAGTTTGCGCTCCGGCTTCGCAACGAGATGGAACGGGAACGCGAGGAGCGAAACTTCTTCCAGCTGGAGCGGGACAAACTGCGCACGTTCTGGGAAATCACGCGCAAACAGCTGGAGGAGGCGAAGGCCGTGATTCGCAACAAAGAACGTGACGTTGAGGTGGCCCAGGAACTGGCCGATCAGGACACGAAGAACGTGATGCAGGAGATGAAACATCTCCAGTACGAGCATCAGTCGCACATCGGGGAGCTGAAGGCGGAAATGATGACACAGCTGAAGATGGCCCAGGAAGATCACTCTCTGCAGGAGCGGGAGCTGCTCAACGACAAACGGGACTTGCGACGGTTGCTGCGTGAGAAGGAAGAAAACTCCGAGTTGGAGGTGCAGCAGCTCAAGCTGAAGCACAGCGAACTGCTGAGCCAAGAGCGTGCCAAGTTTAAAGAGGAAATCGACGCCATGACAAAGCTGTTCGAGCAGCGGCTACAGAGCTACAAGGAAGAAGCTGAAGTGCGCCACGAAATGGAGTTGTCAGAGGTTGAAGAACGAAAGAACGGCCAGATTTCGGAACTGATTCAAACCAACGAGAACGCCTACAAAGAGATGAAGGGTTACTACAACGACATTACCCTGAACAATTTGGCACTGATCAACAGCATGAAGGAACAGATGGAAGAGTTGCGAATTCAGTCGGACAAGGATTTGAAGAACAATTCGGAGGTGATGGCCGAAAACAGGAGGCTCGTTGAACCGTTGAAACAGTCCCAATCAGAGTTGGTGGAGCTGCGCAAGAAGTTGCAGTACTACGACCGCGATAAGGCTACGCTTAATCGAGTGAAAACTCGCCTCGGCGCAACGCAGAAACAGCTCAGTAGCTTGAAGCTTGAATCGGACGTGCTGCAGATGCGCTGTGAAAAGTTGGTCGAAGAACGCGATCAGCTGAAGAACATGTTCGAGAAGTCTATACTGGAGTTGCAGCAGAAATCAGGTAATGTTAAAGAATGTTTGTAACGACTGTATGACGTTTCTTATATTTCTTCTTTCCGAAAGGTTTGAAAAATTCCCTACTGGAACGAAAACTGGAGTACATCGAGAAGCAAACGGAACAACGGGAAGCCATTTTAGGGGAGGTGCTTTCGCTGGCAGGTATCGAACCGCAATCGTTGAGCATTCGCATCGAAAAGCTTCTGGTACAGAAGAACGACAAAATCCAGGACCTGCGGTACGAGCTGGCCCGCGTCAGCAAGATGTACGACGACTTGCTGTCGATGATGGAAGCCAAGTTGGCCAAGTACGGTATCACCCTGAAGGATCTGGAGCTGAGCAGCATGAGACTGGAGAAGTGATTTGTTTTTTTCAAGCGTTTCATGTTTGCATTTCTTTGTCTTTTCGACAGTTTTCAGATTCGACAATAAAATTGTGCTGAAATGAGTTATAATGCACTAATTCTTTGTTTACACGACTTTTCTACGCAATTTCATTTTGCAACATTTTTTTACGTGATTTTCTAACAGCTTGTAACAGCTAATTCAGCCAAAATCAAGCTTAAGAGCGGCTTTTTCATCTGTTGTACAGCAATAATGTTTATTGGGTACGTTTCTGGTGAGCTGAATGTTCCAACCAAGTAACATCTGCTGTCAATTTCAATTACAGCACACCTTAAAGTCACGCTCAGTGAATACATGGAGCAATTCGATGAATTCCAAGAGTCTATTCACCTGATAAAACTGATAAAACCATCCCATGTCTAGTGAATTAGCAACGACTGACACAAATGCGTCAATCAAAGCCTCAAATCTAAATCAATGATGCTGAAACGTTCAAAAACGTCCAAGCGAATTATCGTCATTATTATAACAAGCTTAATCTGCGCTGGTTCAACACCATCAATTCAATAAAGTGAAAATCCACCCTTCAAAACATCTCTTTGACACCTAAAAGGGCTTAGGGGAAGAATCGAACCCTAAATCAATCAACCGGATTTTTTCTTGCAACAGATAGGGGTGGAAACTTTCTGCCTGGTTGCCGCCGCTCAATCTGGATGATGATGGTTGGTGGGCCCTTTCGACGGAAAGTTCAACCGCCAAAACAAGTCAAAGACAATCCTCATAAACTTTGATGTCTTCTCCGTTTCTTTTTTGTCCCCAGCATCCTGCTCGTGCTATCATCCTCAAGTCAGGTCAAGTCCAGCAGTTTTACAAAGAAACAAGAGAAAGAAAAATAACAGAACGAGCAACACAATCGTTTTGATTTCATACCCACCGAACCCAAAGCCAATGATCCGGTCAGAGATTTTAGCACCCGAAACAGCTTGCGACCCTCCCTTCCTTACTCTTCTATTATTTAGTATTAAGTCCGGTTACATAACGAAAGGATAAAAACCGATTATGTTGGATCTATTTCTTTGACGTTTTTTTTTTCTTTTCACAGAAGTAAAGGATTTCAAAGCAAATCATGTGCAAGAGGACACTTGTCAGCCACCAGTTTTTGTTTCAATTTCGTTCTTTGGTTACACTGCACCACCGTGACATGTTTATTTCGGGACTTGACCGACGGGCATTTGTCCGCATGGTGCGGCTGCGGTACATAATGCCCTGTAATGGTCAATGTAAAAATCGCCTTGTCAGCAGCCAATACAGTTTTAAACATTTACTCAATCAGCAAAATTGCAGAAATGTCCCAAATGGAGAATAACGTGCTTCTGGAGGCTCCAGACTGGAGCCGGCCTTCTGATTGGCTAGTGTCAAACGCATTGGATGTGCCGTGATTCATTGGATCGTCTAAGTGATTTTTTCCTCTAGTGAAAACCGATAGAAGCGTTGGACGACCGCCTAAATAAACTGTTTTATCTAATGATGTAAAAACGATTTGTACGACCACGTGAATAGTTAGAGTTTATGGTGATCATCTGATAGACGCGTTGGACGACCCCTCTTATTGAGCCCATATCCATGGTGTTCGATATACGATAGACGACGACGGTTAGGAACAATAATTACGCGTTGGACTACCTGGATTAGGTAGTTTTCCTGGTGATCGAATCTACACTGAACGAAAACCCCATCCCGAAATCGACTGATTTGTCCGACCATCCATTCCAAATTACCAAAATCGTGTTTTCGAATGACGGATCAGTCATACGGCAATCATCCTAAAAAGCGGATGACGATCATCTTGTTCCCGTATGAGTCGACGCACGCCATGTGAATGAATATTAGCTGCAGAGCGAAGGACGCTCAGATACACCGAATTTATTCATCGATAGCGTAACATGTTCCTTGATCGTGACACCCGGGTCGTTGACGATTTCGCATCGCATGTCTTGGACATACTAACTTTTTTTGAAAAGGATGCCCGCGAGGGTATCCTGGTCACTAAGCACATCATTTTTTTTTGCAAAAGATAGCGGTGACATTATTATTATCAATCGCTAAAAAACATGGTTGCTCGACCATATGGTCGACATTCAATTTTCATATCACTGTCATCCGGTTTTAGGATGACATCATTCGGTCGGTGGACCATACGGTTTGCGACCAAATGTCGTTAAGGGGCGTGATCGTATCGCCTCTCAGTCGATCTTAGGCGGGGGGTTTCGTTCAGTGTATAGACGAGTTGGACGACCGTCCTTGGTTTTCCTGGTGGTGGTGTTGTTTTTCGTGAATATTATAGCGCATTCAGTTCATCACTGGATTATCGCACTAGTTTTCAAGAATGCGAAAACGCAAATAAAAGTGCGCGATTGCATCCAATCGAATCGGTGTCTTCAGAGCACTTATTCAGCGTACATCAAAGAATTAGTGCGCCGAAGACATAAATTTGATTTGATGCAATCGCGCAGTTTTATTTACGTTTTCGCACTTATGAAGACTGCACTGAGCGCAGTCCAGTGGTGGACTAAATGCGGTATAACTTAAGCTAATTCTTCACATAAGTGATAGAACTTATAGAAACGCTGGACGACCGTCTGAATCGGTTGGTTTCCTTGCCAATGCAGTCGATACGACTATGTGAGTGAGTTTGTTTACCGATTTTAACGACCGTCTGAATAGTTGGATTTCCTGGCAATGCAACCTAGACCATCTAGCCATCTAGATCTACATATGAATAAGCTGGTTTTCATGGTGATAGAACCAAAGCGTTGGACGACCGTTTGGATCAGTTGGTTTTCTTGGTAATGCGACCAATGCAATGCACGCCTTGGACGACCGTCTAAATGAGTTTGTTTCCTTGTACCGAGCAGAATACCCTCTTCGAATGAGTGTTATCAGTTTTGTACCTCTTAATTCCGCCCTAAATGCTTATCCTTTGACAGATACGCGACTACCACTTGTAATCTTCCTCAGTGTCAGTTATCCATTATTGTTGCGATAGGTCGATGGAGTTCTTCCATCAGATATCAAATTGCTCCCGATTCGGTGATAATCAGCTTAAAGCTAAAACATGTAATATACTTATTTAGATATGTTTACAGTTAGGATACACCGATAAAAATGCAAAGTTAAAATTTATTGGACCACGAAACATACCTTTTATAAGACCATTCGAGGATTATTGTTATATTTGCAAACATAAATCTTAAAACTATATCAATGCTTTTTATGTTTGGTCAAACATAAAAAGTATAATTATCGTCCTATAGTTAAAAATAATAACAGCCCACACATAAATTCTATCTTTGTGATCTTTGGTAAACAAAATGGCCACAAGGAGAAACTGAGAGCAGTTGTGCACAATTTTCACAACCTGATCTCCATTTTCTAGCAGGTAATTTCAATATCTTATGTATCGATCGGGTTTGTTTAAAGTTTTCGATTATTTCCAGCATCAATTCAACCAGAACGCGAGGACCAAAATGCCTGGTTGAACCTCCATGTGGAAAGGAACGGAATCACGCCAGTATGCCTCCTAGAACCCACGGAATGAAAAAAAAAAAACATCATCCTGGATTTATTTCAGAATCAACGAAAAACACGTTGGAACCGACAGGGGAACTTTGGGTGCAACAGGTATACTCGAAACATGGACAATCCGGAATCAATCCTTTTACCGTTCTCCTCCTTCCTCGTATAGTGTTGTGAGACATCCCCGAAACGCTGCAAAGAATCTGGTGGTTTGACTAGGTTGGCAGCATCCTCCGGAAACGTGTCCGGAATCCTGTCCGGAACGACGACCTTCCGTGGACACCAGCAATCGGTACCTAGTCCGGAGTGTGGTCCCTAGTGGAATATGATAAACATAATCACTAGTTTCTGCAACACGGGAATAGCAGAAATGTTTACAATTTGTGTTGTTCATAATGAAATTTTTTATTTTTAATCGTTAATAAATAAACAATTATAGATTTTTGGTAAGATTTTTTGTTTTTTTGTTAGATTATTGCTTGAAATATGATTTTTATGTGCAACTGATTCATAATTGTTATATATGACGTATGTATAAATGTTATAAATCCTACACATAAACTTTATTAAGCATTCTCATAAACTTCATTTCATTTAAACATAATTTTCATTTGTGAGAAATTTTATAACATTTATGTTTCTGGGTATATTTTTTAAAGGTGATGGCAAATTGCAAAAAAATATGTAGTTTCACACATATTAACTATACGGAAAATCCCCTCAGTGTAGATATACGTTGCACTTACAATTCAGTCTCCGACCTGCTTCTGACCTTAATCGCTACAAATTAGTGTATTTTAGGCTTACTCCTACAAATTAGCATATAACTATAATTCAATTAATGTTAGACAAGATAATAATCTATCTATGTATATAAAAATGAGTTTGAAGTTCCTTTGAGGCAACAAAACTCAAGAACGGATGAACCGATAAGCATGACTCTTGCACGGTTCGATTCGTATTGGTGGTGGTTGTGTTTATATGTACAAAAAGTTACGAAAATCAACTGGAAAAGTAAGAAAATATAAATAGGGTGCGGGCACCGGTTTTGGCCAGTCTAAGGGAAATCATTTTTATAAAAATAACCAATAATCCTATGAAAACAACCGACGCAAAAGAAAGGTTTCAATCTATATTTTGAAGGAAAAATGCAGAAATCATGCCAATACTTGATTTTTGTATTAAAAGTGGCACTGGCCAAAATAGAAGCTCTGCCGCAGTTTTGGCCATATTCTTAAGTTTGGTTTCTATTTTGGCCAATAACGTGTATTTCTTATGGGAGTGGCCAAATTAGAAGCACCCTGGCCAAAATAGATATATGGGAGCAGATTTTTTAAGGAAATATATTTTTTTCTTCCAGTTTTTAATCAAAATGTGTGGTTTTCACAGCTGTTATCATCATATTGTATTAGGATCTACTAGTAAAAAATAAATTTACGCTGATTTAGATCGCAACAGGCTCAATACCGCACTATGACCAAAACTCCGGACTGGCCAAAACTGAAGCTTCTACACCGATAAAAATGCAAAGTTAAAATTTATTGGACCACGAAACATACCTTTTATAAGACCATTCGAGGATTATTGTTATATTTGCAAACATAAATCTTAAAACTATATCAATGCTTTTTATGTTTGGTCAAACATAAAAAGTATAATTATCGTCCTATAGTTAAAAATAATAACAGCCCACACATAAATTCTATCTTTGTGATCTTTGGTAAACAAAATGGCCACAAGGAGAAACTGAGAGCAGTTGTGCACAATTTTCACAACCTGATCTCCATTTTCTAGCAGGTAATTTCAATATCTTATGTATCGATCGGGTTTGTTTAAAGTTTTCGATTATTTCCAGCATCAATTCAACCAGAACGCGAGGACCAAAATGCCTGGTTGAACCTCCATGTGGAAAGGAACGGAATCACGCCAGTATGCCTCCTAGAACCCACGGAATGAAAAAAAAAAAACATCATCCTGGATTTATTTCAGAATCAACGAAAAACACGTTGGAACCGACAGGGGAACTTTGGGTGCAACAGGTATACTCGAAACATGGACAATCCGGAATCAATCCTTTTACCGTTCTCCTCCTTCCTCGTATAGTGTTGTGAGACATCCCCGAAACGCTGCAAAGAATCTGGTGGTTTGACTAGGTTGGCAGCATCCTCCGGAA
Source organism: Aedes albopictus (assembly GCF_035046485.1). Lineage (NCBI taxonomy): Eukaryota > Metazoa > Arthropoda > Insecta > Diptera > Culicidae > Aedes > Aedes albopictus. The sequence goes on along the minus strand of NC_085136.1, from coordinate 119,809,858 downwards.
ACGTGTCCGGAATCCTGTCCGGAACGACGACCTTCCGTGGACACCAGCAATCGGTACCTAGTCCGGAGTGTGGTCCCTAGTGGAATATGATAAACATAATCACTAGTTTCTGCAACACGGGAATAGCAGAAATGTTTACAATTTGTGTTGTTCATAATGAAATTTTTTATTTTTAATCGTTAATAAATAAACAATTATAGATTTTTGGTAAGATTTTTTGTTTTTTTGTTAGATTATTGCTTGAAATATGATTTTTATGTGCAACTGATTCATAATTGTTATATATGACGTATGTATAAATGTTATAAATCCTACACATAAACTTTATTAAGCATTCTCATAAACTTCATTTCATTTAAACATAATTTTCATTTGTGAGAAATTTTATAACATTTATGTTTCTGGGTATATTTTTTAAAGGTGATGGCAAATTGCAAAAAAATATGTAGTTTCACACATATTAACTATACGGAAAATCCCCTCAGTGTACCCTAGTACTGATTTTTCATGAGCTGGAAAGGAAGTCAACATGATCGAAAATGTAACCAATCTAGAGTGCGGTGCTGAAATAACCTAAACAGTTGTCAAACCACCACAACCAGGCAAGACACAGTTTGCCGGGCCAGCTAGTCAGAGTTGATGTACACGTGCTGTAGTCCCATGTACGGGAGCCACATTGCAAGCAAGCTCCCAGGAGCACAGTACATTTTGAGACTGAAAGTTGTGCGCCTCATTTTTCTCCAGATGTGTCTCATGAGCTTCGTCTCATGCGCTGATTAAATTAGAAAATTCCACGACAAAAACTTCCTAAACGAATGAGAATTGAAACCTTAACCTTTGCATTGAGAGTCCCTAGTCATATCGCATAGACCAACCAGACACTTGTGTTGTGTACGGAAAAAAGTTGTTGAGGTTCTTCGTTACCAAGATGTTGTTTTTCACCTTACACAGCAAAAAATAATGTAATCCGCATCGATGTATTTGAGCCGATGTACGAAAAAAATGACGTAACTGTGATTTTCTGACGCAAAATCACGCATTTTTGATGTTATATTACATCTTCCATGAAATTACACAGATACAGAACAACAATTTACCATTGCATCAAATCTGTGTAATATTCACATCCTTACGACGTGAATATTACACAGAAACAGCTGCAACCAAGCGGTTACAATATTGGATGGATAATATTACACAAATTCTATGCCATATCGCATCGATAAGAAGTTGCGCAACACTGGCCTTGTTGTGATCGCCCCAACAACTGGTCGGCCATGTTAGATCTGCTGAGTCTTTCAAGAAGCTACTGATTTGCTGCAATAATTGCAATTATTTTTCATTAGTTTCCTGTACTTGGTAAGTTTTAAAATCGAGCAATAAATCAAATAACCAATAATTGAATTTATTATACTTTCAGCTCTCGGTAAAAATGGTACGTGGCGGAGGATTGCCGTACAAAGCGGAGCTGCCTTGCTTGAGCCTGAATGGATCGATAAAGATTGTTCACGAGCTGTTCCGTTGGAAGAAGGCGACGGATCCTTTAGTGATCAACACGTTGGAAGTGATGATGGTGGTCATCGAGAGGAACCGGATGACGGAGCCGAATCCGGTCGAAGTGCTAGATTTGCTAGAAGTTATGTATATTCCTTTACGAAAAGACAAAAAATACCTCGCCGGGTGATGCGAGTGCTTGCTCCACTTCAATAGGAAGTTATTCGGAATCCGGTTGGCACTGATGGTACGTTTTTCAAAAATTCATTTACTTATTTGCAGACTTATCTAAGCTAATCTCTTACCATTTCAGCCCAAAAATCAGCCAGGCGGCATTGTGCTGCGTTTGAAGGGCAAGCAGAGTCGATTCCGAGGAAATCTGTCCGGTAAGCATGTGGATTTCTCCGCCCGTACTGTTACATCATCGAATCCCAATTCGATGATTCATTTGGCGGGAGTGCCCGATCGGGTGGGTGGCTTTGATTCTCACAATACGTTTTCTAGACCATAAATGTGAGATCGACCAACTTACAAGCAAATTTAGATCTATCTTTTTTAATATGTGTATTTTTCTTTTCCATGTTTACAGCGGCTTTCGAAACATCTCCGATTTGCTGGGGCACCTCTACGAACGTCACCACGGATCCCACGGATTTTACTGGGACTGGAACAAAAAAGGATCATTCAGGCCGTCAAGACCATCATTTTTGGACAAGTACTTCCCGGAACAATTCAAAATGGGACGCTATGACAAGGAACCAGATGATCCCGCTAAGTCGCGCAAGGAACAGGAACGCGAATCGAACTTCTGAGTGCATTTCAAAACCACCCTCGAAAAGTGCTTTTCCTCAAGCATATGCCTCTGCACCGTGCCCAAAAGTTCCTGAAGTACGTCTGCGAGAAGGAGTGTGTTCCATTCCGTCGCCGAGTTCCTACTGCAGCTGTTGAAGAATGCTGAAGCCAACGTCGACTGCCGGGATCTCAATATGGATCGACTGGTAAGATTCAAATCAACCAGGCACCGTGCCTGCGTCGTCGTACCTACCTTGCCCGCGGTCTCATCAATACGTATACATGTCAACACCGTGTCACATCAAGCTGTCCACCATCGAGAAGGAAGACGTGTCCAAAGCCGCCGAGAGTGAACCCCAGAAGAAGCAGCTCTAGAGGCAAATGGAGAAGGTGATGCAGTGCGACCCGTGGTTCCGCAAGCGTGGTACCCGAATCATCACCAAGACCAAGACCGAGATTGAAAGTTTAATTTTATGTCCGCCAAGCGTGCTTTTTCCTGCTGGCAAAATCTTGGAGGTAATATGCAGGTAGGTAATCGGTGTATCGGCACAATTACTGTTTTTTTTTTGCGAGTGTGGGGTACCAATTGGGATGCAAGACACTGTGCCGAATTGCCATGATTTTGTGATCGACAGGTTTCTTCCCGAAGGGTTGCTTCTGTAGATTCCCTCATGCGGTATCCTTCGAGGAATTGCCTAGAAATTTAATGTAAACTCCCGACGAATTAGGATTTTTTTTTCAAGATTTTCCTAAGATCAAAAGCAGTTCCTTCGGCGATTTCTTCCAAGATTTTGTATGAGATTCTTTCAAGATGAAATTCTTTGGAGGGGTTTCCAAAAGGAATTCCATAAATCGCACGTAACGTTCCCACTGGAATAAAACCTATTTTTTTGCTGTTATTACCTGGGAGCTTTTTCTGACCAGCGTAATGCAGACACAAAAATAGGTACTTTTGTTGCTGCATATATGCAGATATAATGATACTATAGTGCATCGGACATTTGTTAAAGTAATTTATACGGCAGGAAATATAGGTGACTTAGGGTATTATCGGCAGGTTTGTTCTCTTCGTAATGAGGAGTTCTTTGTTGACCAAATTGCTTGAAACTTGGTCTTATAATCCAGCAAAATTAGATTCCTTCAGCAAGGGTCTGTGTCGGGACAGTTGGCATATGCCAAATGATTGATTTGGTTATGCCAAAATATCAGCAAAGCTTTCAAAGCTTCGGATATAGGGGTAGGCGGGGCAATATGGACACCCTAAGGTTTTTGCCAACTTTAACTGGCAAGATGTCAAAAAAGTTTAGTTTTTTGATACATGTATCCTTTTAAAGTCTATTTAGCATCTATTGCATAAGAATGCTCACGAAGAAAAATTATTTATCCACTTCAAAAAATGTTTTGAAAAATGTTAGTTTTTCATGATCGTCTTCAAGCATACGGGACAGAATGGATACCCCCATGGGGCAATATGGACACCATGAGACTTTTACGAATTTCGTACATTATCTACACCTATAAAGTCATTTCATTACAAAACAGCTATTATGGATGAATAATACGCCGAAGTAGTTCATTTTTGTTCAGTTAATTTAAATTCAGGCTGTTTTGGATAAAGCTTCGTTTTTGTCGGCATGTACAGCTGTGCCTAGAACAACTATTTGCCACTTCTGTCATTTTTTGACCAATTTGTTTCACCCTATGTTTACTATACTGAACATTTAACCGAAAATAAACTGAAATCGAAGAATTTGATTGGTTTGTGATTTAGGTTATATTTTTCCCTTGCCGCTTCTTTCAAAAAGGTGAGTGTCCATTTTGCCCCGGCAGCAGAAGATATTACCAAACTTGATTTTTGATATAATAAAGAAGAAAATATAAACATGTTAAGCATGTAGATAAAGCAAAACTACTTGCATGTGTTCTAGAAATATCAGGTTTTAATTGACCTGCAATAAATTAATCTCTAAATCTTATTTTAGATGGTGTGAAAATTATAATTTCCATGCACAAAAAACGGAGGACGCAACTTTTTCGTGTAAAATTAAGTATAATTTTAATTTCAAATGTTTATTTTCTGAAACTACGTTTTAGACAAATGGACTATATTCTCCATTCATTAAAAGTTCAAAAAAGTTCGCATATTTCAAAATATTGAGGGTGTCCATTCTGCCCCGGGTGTCCATAATGCCCCGCCTACCCCTATTTTAAACATTTTTTTTCATCAGAGATTCTTTCAATTGGAGGATAACTGCGGCAATTCCTTGCAAAAGAAATTCTCTAAGATTTTTCATAGAGAGATTTTTTCCAATATTCTACCAAGAGATGTTTCTTTTGAAATATTTGTTGGAAACTACCTAAGGTAGGGGTTTGTGGGGCAAGATGGCCACCCTGTGTTTTAAGCATTAATTCGCAACACAAAAATATTTTCTGCATGGGTTGTGATTATAAACGATGCTTCATATTTATAATGTGCAAAAAAGTTACTATTAGTTTAAAAAATCTGCTCTAAAATAGTGTTTGAAGTTTAAGTGTTCAAAAACAGTGTTTTCTTATAGTATCAGGTCATCTGATTTTAAGGATTAGTAATGAAATAACATCGTTTTAAAAATTATTTTTAATTTTTAATGGTGTCTATATGTGACTGTTATTGAACCTCAACAATAAAATTTAAATGTTTTCAATTAATTATGTTATATAAAAAATGATAAACGTATCGTAATCATTCGGGGCAAGATGGCCACCTGTGGTAAGGCCTATGTCGCCATCCAAAAATCAATCTAAAGCAGCCTGAAAACTGTTATTGATGTTTAGAGATACTGCAAAACCACAGAAAATTGCTTTTTCATATTAGTTGAAGCTGTTAAAATTAACTACGATGGAGATGATACCTCAGAAAAACATTGAAGTTATTTGCTGCTGATCGGTGATTGGTTTAATTGAATATTTTGGCACAAAGATGGAAAATCGTAGCTAAAACCGCCATAAGAGGGTTCGTTACAAGACGTTGAATTACAGTATAATGCATGAAAAGAGTAGTAATGTATCTGCAGATAAATCGTTTTGAGAGGAACAAGTTTGCTGAAAAAATAGACCAAATCATAGAACATTTCCAAAGAAATTTCTATCAATTTTATTTCAAACATTATCATAAAGAAAATGTATGCAAATACCATACCATCCGTAGGCAAAGTGTTGCTGATGATTCGACCTTGGTTTATTGAACGTTGCTTAGGGATTAAAGCATACTAATTGTAAAAATTTAGCTCTGTGGCCATCTTGCCTCGATGGGGTGGCCATCTTGCCCCATATGGCAAAAATTCTATGTCGAAAGTAAAAATTTTCAAATGAATTTATTTTGCATTCGTAGTGCAAAATAAAATGCTTTTTTGTGTTAATAAGATAGAAAAGACATGAAACAAAGGGGACGAGTGTTAAATAGCCATATTCTAATTAAAGTATATGCTCCCAAGACGCCTAAGCTTAGAGTGGCCATCTTGCCCCACAACCCCCTAATTATAATCTAAGTAAATTCTTCTTCTTGACGCAACGTCCTGTCCCTACTGAGATAAATGGGCATTTCAACAGTTGCCAATGACAATTTTACATGTGTATATTGTGTATTAGGCACAAAGATACTTTATGCCCAAGGAAGTCAAGCAAATTTCCATTACGAATAGTTCCTGAGCCAACCGGGAATTGAACCCGTCATCAGAGTATGGCAATGCTGGATACCCATATTTTTACAGCTGTGGCTTTATGAATATTATATGTGACAATTTTTTTCAATTGAAATATGTTCGCGTCAATACCCGGACAGAAAAGAATTGCAAAGCAATGGCAAGTTTTGTCATTAAAATAGAATTAATAAACGAAAAAAACTGTCAATGATTATTTGGAAATAAGTGACAAAAGGACAAAAATGATAACTGACATTGAATTAACTAAGGAATGTCAAATTTTGGCATTACAATGGCAAACCAAGAACAAAAAGTTTTGAGGTTGAGAATTCCAAAATATATCATTATTGAGTTTATGGAAATAGAACAATAATATCATTCTCTTGGCAATGAAAAAAAAGGTAAATTAAGTTATTTATTCCAATAACGAACTAGTAGTTTTTCGGATAGGAAGTTATTGCACACTTTCTATTAAAATAGTCGAATGCCAAATTTTGACATTACTTATTTTAAATAACTTGATGAATTACATTACACGATCACGCAGAAAAAAATATTTTAAACTCAAAACTAATGTGCTTTGAATCAAAGAAAATAAACCATTGAACCACGGCTTAATACCATTTTGCTTTGAATCAAATACATTTGATATTAGTTTCAAAGCATTCTTTTCATTACTTTAACAATCAAGCCTTCGACATTGATTGTAGTTTCAAATACTTGTTGACTTTGAATTATCACATTATTGCTTTGAAATTAAGCAATTTTGCGATTTTAAAAACTTTATTTTTTGAAACAAATATTCATGAACATAGATTCAAAAACAAAATATTTTTGTTTGAAAGTGAAAGCGAAATAAAAAAAAAGCGAGCGAAAAACGAACACAGGTCAAGACACAGGTACTGCTGATATGCCGTTCTGATAGCGATTTATCGCTCACGACCAGATCTTCTCTTGAAAAGCTGAAGGTAAAACTCAATCACCTTGCTCATTATTGGCATTATGCATTCTTCAATATTGAAAACAAAGAAATGTTTTCTTGATTCAACAAACCTCGCGACTTTTGTTTCTATGTCTCTGTAAATTTGGTTCTAATATGTGTTATTTTTCTGCGTGATACACGACTCCGACTTCTGTCATGTCACTCTATTCACAGAATCAGCACAAATATCTCATATATAACAAACTTAGTTATTATGGCAAAATTAGACATTCGGAAGTTATTCTACCTATTTTTAAATCATTTACTAGATGGCAAACAAATGGCATTTTTTTATATGATGTCTTATTATACTATTGACATATTGTTTTAAGCTCTTCATAAAGAACTCAAAATGTAAATATTAATTATGACAATAAAATATGTTATTATGTTGTTTTTGGTTTGCTATTCACCTCTACCCCTATAGTGATATTATTTCGGATATATTAAAAACATATTCTAAGATTTTAGTTCTTGCTAAGATTCTTTTAATAGAGATCCTATGGAGGTTGCCCCAAAAGAATTTACACCAAGGATTTTTTAAGAGAAATACCATTAGGGGATCATAATTACGAATTTTTAGAAAAAAATACCACTCTGCGGTAGTCGCAGAGTTCTACGTTCTACCGCAGCCGTGAAAATCATCTTTTGAAATTGAAGGCCAAATCAAAGTATGCTTGTGGGGCGAGCCTGTCTAGGGATAGTAGTATTCATCTAACTACTATTACCTAGCCATTCAACACGAGAACGTAAGACAAAAAGATCGTTGTTGTGATTGTGTTGTTCAACAATGGCCTTCTGTTAATTTCAATTTCTGTTCAATTTCTCTTATCGCTCGATTGCGTATCTATCCACCGTATTCATTCAATACTTTCCTTACTGCGAGTAGTATTCATATCACCGAAAAAAAGCCAATTAAAGTTAACAATGGTTGCTTGGGTAGATCGATGATACCTCAGTGAAAATCATTAGTCTAACAGGTGCGGTAGCTTTTCGATCAACCGTTAAACGGAAAGTTTTGTTTAAGTTAGCAATAAAAATAAGCAAATTTATTATGTGATTTTTCCAAGAGGAACTACTTAGAGATTTTCCTATGGGAATTTCTTTGGAGATCATTCCAAAGGTGATTCATTTAGAAATTTTTGCAGGTGGAATTGTTTGATTAGTTCCCTCCGAGAGGAGTTCTTTCGGAAGACGCTTCCAATAGAATTAATCTCAGGTTCCGTCAGTTTCTATGGTAAATGGTTAGTTCCTTCGAAGATTTCTATAAGAAGAATTTCTTCAGATATTCTTTCTCGGAGATTTTCACAATTTTCGTAGGATACAATTCTGATGCGATTTTTCTAACATGAGATCCTTTCTAGGTTCCTCCGTACGGAAATCATTCAGAAAATCAGAGATTCTTTCAAAAGGAATTCTTCTAAAGATTTTCTCAAGAAAGATTAAAAAAAAAATCGAAATACATTTTAAAGATTTGGAAGGTTTCGAAGAGTTTTTCAATATGAATTATTTTGGAGTTTCTAAAAGAGGAACATCTCTACAGAGATTCTTCCAAGAGAAATATCCCTCCAACTCTCCAAGAGATTTTTTTCAAGAGAAATCTTCTCCGGAGATGTTACAATGCCTTGAAGGTTTCTTCAAGATTACTCCGAAGATTCATCCAAGAGCAATTTCTCTGGAAATATTTCAAAGAGAAAATTCGTCAGAAGTTTCTCCAAGAGAAAAAAATATTCGTCAGATAAACATTGTGGCAAAGTTACAACGATCAAGACTATATAGGACTTCCTTGGAGTAATCATGCACAAAATATTCTTCTCGGAACGACACGAACGCACTGCGTAGTATAAAGTTTCATTAATAAATAAAAAAAATCTTCTCGGATGAACAACAAGAGGAGTTTCTTAGAGGAATTACTACACAGCTTAATCTCCTATGAGATATGAAGAGTATTTTTGCTGAAATAATTACAAGAGGAATCTAAGAATAAATTTCCAAGATGCAACTTAGATTCATTTTCTTCTTCTCAGCGTAACGCATCTACTGGAACAGAGCTGCTGCTTGGCGTGCCTCTCTTCAACTTAGTGTTCTTTTGAGCACTTCCACAGTTATTAATAGAGAGCTTCCTCTGCCAATGGCCTTTTTCATGTTGGCAATTTTTCAGGTGTATATTGTGTGGCAGGCACGAAAATACTATCTGCCCAAGGAGTTCAAGGGTATTTTCTTCACGAAAGGTTCCTGAACCGACTTGTCACTCTCAGCACGGTCATACTGATTACCCACGCCTTTACAGCTGTAGAAATTTTATAGAAGAATCGCAAAAAGAATTTCCTAAAAAAATCTAAAACAACTTCTGAAAGAATCTCATAAGAAAGTTTTGAAAAAAAATATCAGAAATCACTCTTAGAAAACCCTACATGAAACATCTGGAAAAATTATAGATTGAACTCCTGGTGAAATTCAAAAATGAATTATTAGAGAAATCTCAGAAAAATTTTCTAGAGGAAATTCAGGAACCTCTTCTAGTGGAATCCCATTGAGAACTCCTGGGGAAATTTCAACAGAAATTCCGGAGTGTATCTCAAAAAAAACTTCTGGGATATTCATAAAAGGAACTCCTGGGGGAATCCCTATAAGCGTGACGTATTTAATGGATGGCTCCTAAGTCAAAGAAGAACTAGTGAAAATGTCCTTGAAGGTAGTATTCGTACAATCTAGAAAATAACTCCTAGAAGAAAGCCAGATGAAAGATGGAGGAATCACAGAAAAAATAATTCTTGACAGGGGGAGCGACACTAGTTTTGCCAAGCCAGAAAACCTTAAAAAAGCTGAAAACAGCCCAAAAAAGTTGCTAAAACTCGCAAAAGTTTTGCTGGTTTTACCGGGTTTTTTCGACTTTTTTTCGGTTTTTTTTTTGGGTTTTTCGGCTTGGCAAAACTAGTGTCGCTGTCCTGATTCTTGATGGGACTTCTACAGGAATCCTGGGGTCCCAGAAACCAGGAATTTTGTTTGGAAAATCCTAGAATTGCTATGTAAATCATCTGATCGCAATTAGGGAAATTCAATTAGCTAGATATTTTATTGGACATCTACACATCCTTGAAGCAAACATGAACAAAATTCCTGCTAAAAAATGAATATATTTCCTTCCAAATAGTTTTAAATTAAATTTTTCTTTATTATTGGCTGTAAGGTTAATAATAATAATATTGGTGCATGTCTTAGAATATTGTTTTGCAAAAAATGCTAACATTATTTAATTACTGAAAAATTTCCTGAACAAATACTGCCCCCACTCGCAAAACAGTCCCATATGAATAGGAAACCCAGCAAAGATGGGACTGTTATGCGAGTGGCGGCAGAATAGGAGCCATTGGTTCTTGAAGGAATGGAGTACAGTTTGTAAATGATTGATAATGGATGAAAAAATCCTCATATTAATTATTCTAATGAAATGCATGGTTAGTGACTGGCTGGCAGATTCTTTGATGAGTTTCTGAAAGTATCTCTCAGTAAAATGTTTGGAATTCCGAGATTAGCTTCAATTGACTGACATTTTAAATGGAATTTATATTTTGGTTGGACTTTCTACACGCAGAAAAATAACACATATTAGAATCAAATTTAAAGAGACTTTATTTCAAAGTCGCAAGGTTTGTTGAATCAAAAAAAATATTTTTTTTGTTTTCAATATTGGAGCATACATATTGCCAATATGAGCAAGGTGATACAGTTTTACCTTCAGATTTTCAAGAGCAGATTTGGTCGTGAACGTTAACTCACTATCAGTATAGCATATTATAGCAGTATCCGTGTTCGATTCTCGCTCGCCTTTTTTATTTCGCTTTCACTTTCAAACAAAAACATTTTGTTTTTGAATCTAAGTCTATGAATATTTGTTTCAAAAAAATATAGTCTTTGAAATTGCAAAATTACTTACTTTCAAAGCAATGATGTGATAGATTCAAAGTCAACAAGTATTTGAAACTACAATCAGTGCCGCGGGGGCTTGATTGTTAAAGCAATGAAAATAATGCTTTGAAACAAATACCAAATGTATTTGATTCTAAGCAAAATGGTATTAAGCCGTGGTTCAATGGTTTATTTTCTATGATTCAAAGTACTTTATTTTTGAGTTTAAAATATTTTTTTCTGCGTGTAGGCTATGAGGCTGTGGGTGTTTTATTCTGGTAAGTGGGAATACACTCTGGAATTCTTGAAGTAATTTATCCCAGAAGGAACTTTTAGAGGAACCCCAGAACCTTCCTCAGAAGGAATTTCTGTTAAAATACCAGAAAAAAGGAAGAAGGGAATTTTGGGGGAATTCACAAAAACAGAAAAATCCAAGAGAAATTTCGTGGAACAATCCCAAAAACAACTTCTGAACCAAAAATCACAGAAATAATCTTAGGGCATTCTGCAGGCGTCTCTGAAAAAATTGCTTGATAAAACCCAGAAGAAACTTCGTGAGGTTTTGGAATCCACGAACGAACTCTTGAGTAAGTCTCAGATGAACTATTAGAATGAAATTATGGAGGAATCCCAGTTGATACTCTGAAGGAATTCACCCCTTGAAGAATCCTTGACAGGTTTTCTTTAGAATAACTCACTGCGGAATCCTAGAAGGACCCCGGGGGAAACCCAGAAGGAACTTTAAGAGAAATTTCAGATGAACTCACAGAGGAATCTCAGAAGGAAGAATCCCATATCCTTTAAGAATTCCAGATAAAAATTCTGAATGAATCCCAAAATGAACTCCTGGAGGAATCGTATGTACTTCTGAAGATCCCTGTACAAGCTCCTCAAGAACCCCGGAGAAAGCCAGAAGGAACTACTAGTGAAATCTCAGATGAATTCCTAGATTCCCAGAACTTCCTTCTGGAGGATTCCCGAGAAGGCCTCCTGGAGAAACCCTAAACCTCCTGCAGGAATACCTAAAAGAAACTATTGAAGGAATTCTATGGAGAAATTCTAGATAAATCTCCATTGAACTTCTGGAAGCATCTCAGGATAAACCCTGGGTTGGAACTGGATCAGATCACAGTTTCAACGCCAACCAGACAAAGGTTCGCTTGCGCTGCAATTTGTTCAACGTTTGTTTGTTTAAACATTTTCCGCCAATTCAGTTCCAATCCAGATTAGAAAATAAAAACGGTATTACTCTCGCACTCCGCATCCTAGGCACCGAACCATATGTGCTGCCGGTGTCTTTTTAGTATACGTCGAGATCTCGGTTCGGTCGTACGCTCGAACGACCAAATGCGCCGATGAAGTCTCATAGAGAAATTCAAAAAGGAAATCATGGAGGAATCTCAGAAGAAGAATCTCAGAAGGAACTACTGGAGCAACCCCAAAACGGAACTGCTGGAGGAATCCCAGGAAAAATTCTCGATGAATTTCAATTGAACTTCTAGAGGAATCCCAGAAGTAACTCCTGGAAGAAACTCAGAAGAAACGATAATAATAATGTCAGAATGATCCCAGAAAGATTTTTTGGAGGAATGCTAGAAGAACCTACTGGATGGAGCCTAGGCTTCTGGAGGAATCTCAATACAAATTGTAGAGAAATCCCAGAAGGAAATTCTGGAGGAACCCCTAAAGGATCTCCTGCAGGAATCTTAAAATAAACCACTGGATGTATCACAGAAGAAACTTCTAAGAAACTCTAAGAGAAATCCCTGAAAAAATACTGGAGGAATTCCAAATGAACCAATACTGAAGGAATCTTAGAAGGATATGCTGGAGAAATGCCCGAAGAAGCTTATAAAAAAAAATCACAATGAAATGCTAGAGGAATGTCAAAAGGACATCCTGGAGAAAGAGAACGAATAGAACTTCTGCAGATCTCGTAAAGGCTCGAGAAATCCCAGGAGGAACTCCCAGATGGATCTCAGAAGAAATTGCTGGGAGATTGCCAAAAGGGTCTACTACTGAAGAATTTCCAGAAAGAACTTCTAGGAAAATATTTAGGAAGAATCTTATATGAAACTTCCTGAAGGAACTTCTGAGAAACCTGCAGTAGGTGATCCTGGAGAAATTCCAGGACGAACTCACGAAGGAATCTTTTTAGTATCCAAGAGGAATCTCAGCAACCTTTTTTGAATGAATGCCAGAAGAAAATTCTGTTAGTATATCAGGAGATACTCCTAAAGAAACTCAGAAGAACTTTTGAAAGGAGGATCTTTTGGAAAAAAATAGATTGAACTCCTGGGAAATCACATAAAGAAGTCCTGGAGGAATAAAAAAACTCCTGGAAGAATTAAAAAAAACGGGTTAAGTTTCTTTTTATAATTACATTAAGTATACGCATCCATTGACAGATACGTATTTCGACCTCAACCAACCAGGTCGTTTCCAGTGTCTCGTACTTGGTCGTACAGCTTCTCGGGTCGAGTCAAGTACGAGACACTAAAACGGCCTTGCAGTTTTTAATACATTAGATAAACTGGCCCAGGGTTAAAAATCGCGTGAATTAAAAAGTAAAAGGAATGCTACGTTGAGGAGTGCCGAAATTTATTTCTTGCAGAATTATGTCAAGAGTTCTTCCGTAAATGCAGTACAGGCATGGAATCCTCCTCAGAGCAAAACAAGAGAACAAAAAATCTGCTCCGCGCTCCCGCATTCAAAGCTAGAGCGTTTTCTCTCGTTTTGTTTCAGCTTCCTGCTTGTAGCTTGTGACTCCGAAAAACGTGCGGATTGATTGCTCAAAAAAGTGCGTTTCCTCAAAATTGAGGCACTTTGTGTACGCCGGGAGTAAACATGAATATGTTTGTGATAACAAATCATTTATTAACAATTGCACAAGTATTTATATGTGCAATTATGACATACCACCCGATCGGCGAGCTCATACTGCGAACAACGCCATAAAAATAGTCCACCAACTGACCGGGTTGCTCAAAAATGAGGCACAAAAAAGTTACACTTTGTGTTGATTCAAGTGGCTCGAAGTTTCTCTTTGTCTCGCTCCCGTTCTCTCTTTGTGCATCGCTCCCGCACAAACGACTTCGGTAGGAACGCACAAAGATAAAGAGAGCAAAAACGTTCATTTGAGGCACATTGTGGGAGCAAATAACAAGCCTGAATGTAGATATGAATTTGTTTTGTAATATTATAAAACAAATAAATAAATAAAATTGTACCTAAATTATAATGCATCATAAATGTCAATATTAATATTTTTTAATTATGTTTCAGGATAACAACGCCGCGTGACGCAGCCGTCTCCGTGTTAGTTTTGAAAAAAGAACTAGCTGGAAGGTCCTTTTAGCCGAAAAGGTAAACCACGGGACGCCATCCAGCATGAATTTGATTTCCGGTTGCCCCAAGACCGTAAGAGAAACATGTTTTACGTTAAACTAGAAAGAAGAAATAAATAATTACATATTAGTAAATAGTGTAAGGATGTGTAACAGGATAAAACTAATAAAAAATGCGATCAATAAATTACAGTCCAGCCTTCATTCATCTATTGATTAATATTAAATTTCTCTTCTATGGCTGATTAAATTATGTTTATCTTTTTTCGAATTGAATTTATTGTAGCTCAAGTATTTACTTCAGCTATTCTTAAATTCGAGCGAAAAGGGATAAAACATAATTTAATCTGCCATTCAAGAGCATTTGAATTTGTTTCCATTTTACATCGCTCCAATTACGTCGCTTTGTGTACGTCGTATTTATTACATCGCGCAAATTACATCGGATCTGTTTATTACATTCAAAGCCTCCGTGTACATCGGGCTGTGTAATATTCATCAATCGATGTAACGACCTGGTTGCAGCGATTTCGATGTAATATTCAACAACTTTTTTTGCTGTGTAGATACCAACAGCTCACGCAGCGCATGAGCCGAGCTCCCCGGGAGCTATGCGCTACGCTCGCACCCACCAGATTTTCGTGAGCCTCCTAGCAGCGCAGCACACTGCGATTTTGAAGAGCTAGGAGACAATTTGGTGGGAGGCTCGCTGTCACATTTATGTACACATGAGCAATCGGAAACTCTGCAGCTAGTTCACTATAAATTACAAACTAGAAACTTACAAACGATCTCCTCACTCAACACTGCCTACATCAGAGAAGTTGTTATAGAGAAGCGCGAAGAGGATTTAGGTTTTGTTTATTTACATCACGTCCAATAACAATCAATTTTTGCGGTGAACAAAATTATATTTTCGCGTGCGTGTTAGTTTGATCTGCCCATAAGATGTAAAGCATACAAGTGACGTCATGCTTTGCACTAACACATTTTCATGTGCTTTCATGTTGCGCTTTGTTTCCCATGTTTTTCTATTTCCTTGAATTTGCTCGATTGGGACCGCGTTTGACGGTTCAATTGGAACCTTTTTTTTCAGTCTTCGCGCATCTCTATAACAACTTCTCTGGCCTACATCATCTCGAAAACATTTGTTATTGTTTTTTATCTGTTTTGTCTTTCCTAGATGTGCATTAAACCGTTGATACGTTCGTGTTAGTTTTGCATAGGGATAGTTGGGGATGTTGTAGGTAACAACTATAGATAACTGACACTGAGGAAGATTACAAGTGGTAGTTGAAATACGCGTATCTGTCAAAGGAGCATTTAGGGTGGAATTAAAAGGTACACAACTGATTACACTCATTCGGAGTTTGGTTTGTTGAAAAATCGTTCGTCAAGTTGAATTTCCTGGTAATAGACACGTTGGACGAAAATCTGAATCAAGGTATTTATAAAGCAGGCAATCCTTCTTCTTCGCCTTTTTGGCGTAACGTCCTCACTGGGACAAATCCTGCTTCTCAGGTGTGTGTCCTATGAGCACTTCCACAGTTATCAACTGAGAGCTTCCTCTGCCAATGACCATTTTGTAAGTGTATATCGTGTAACAGATTCTTACGCCTTTACAGCTGTAGTATTGGAGATAACTGATTGCCAGTAGAAAGTCGATGAAACAATTGTTTTCTCGTTATTTGCTATTGAAACGATGA
Organism: Aedes albopictus; assembly: GCF_035046485.1. Taxonomy (NCBI): domain Eukaryota; kingdom Metazoa; phylum Arthropoda; class Insecta; order Diptera; family Culicidae; genus Aedes; species Aedes albopictus. The sequence continues at coordinate 119,793,948 of NC_085136.1, read as the reverse complement.
CATAAGCTTCAAGAAATACCCTTAGGGATTCTTTAAGAAATTTCTTCAAAAAATATTCAAGCAATTTCCTAGAATAACTCTAGGAATTTTCTCATAGAATCCTCAAGGAATTCCCTCAGGAATTCCTCAAGAAATTTCCCTAGAGAAGCCTCAAGAAATTTCGTCGTGGAATCATTAGGCTGACACAAATTTCGATTTTCTCTAATGTCACCCCCCCCTCGGAAAATTTTGGTCGAAATTTGGCATTTTGAGGGGGGAAACAAATAAATTATTCAAAAATTTAAAAATTTTGAACTGAAATTAGAGTTGTCGAGAAAATTTCTTAACAAATTCGATGAGTTTTACGATTTTGCCTAATTGTTTGGGTAATTTTTTATCAAATACATTTATTATTTATTATCCCCCCCCTTGACGAGTCAACGACCAAAGTGACAAAAGAAGAAAATGAGATTTGTTCCGGCCTTATTAAATATCATCAAGGACTACTCAAGGAATTTTGTCAGGGAGTCCCTAAGCAATGCACTTAGGAGTTCCTCAAAAATTCCTTAAGGATTACTCAAGGAATTTCATCGAATTCCTTAAAAATATTTCTTGATGAATCATCAAGAAATTTCTTCAGGGAGCCATCAAAGAATGTCCTTAGGGATTTCTCAAGAATTTATCTTAGAATTTAACACTCAATAAATTTCCACAAATTCCTCAAAAACTTTCCTCAAAGAATTCTCAACGAATTCCCTCAGGAAATCTACAAGTATTTCCCTCAGAAAATCCTCAAGTATTTCCCTCAGGGATTTCTCAAGAACTTTCCTTAGGGTTACTCAAGGAATTTTCAAGATTTTGTTCTAGGCTTCCGCAAGGAATTTCATCAGAAAATCCTGAAGGAATCACCGTAGGGATTTCTCAAAAGATTTTTCCAGGAGTTATTCAAGGAATTTTATCATCGACCCTAAAAAATCTACAGGAAACTCTAAAAAAAAGCAGGGTATCCCCAAGAAATTTCCTCTGGGGTTACTCAAAAAATGTTTTAGAGCAGAGGTTCCCAAACTTTTTGCTATTGCGGCGCACTTTGACATTTCCAAAAATGTTGCGGCGCACCAAAGTTTTTAACAAAGTTTTTTTTTTAAATTTTGGGCGACTTCCACTTTACAGTGTACAAGACAAAATCGTGAAACACTTCTCTAATATCATGTTTTCAGAATGCAATATTTGGAAAACTAACTATTTTTCAAATTTATTTCTCAAAGATAGTTTAAATATTAGTAAGATTGCAAAAATCATGTTGATTTCATCATAGAAGTTTTAAAAATAAAAAGAAACTCAGATGTACAGGTAAAACAAGCTGCTGAATTTCAACAATTCAGCCAAAAATTCTAAAGCGTTTGCAATAATTAAAGAATTCTTATTGAATGAAAATGACTACAGAGAACTTGACCAAAGCTTCAACTTTTTGCGGAAATTGCAAAGCAACACTTTTATTTATTTTGGAAAATTTCGGCAAACTGGGACACATGGAGAGACTGTAAAGACCTGCCAGGTGGGCTTTGATTGAACTTATTATTCATAAATTTCAACTTAACCCCTTGGCCTGGATTGGCCATATATAACCCCATTGATGAAACCGAGCATAACAAATTTATTCGAGTTCGGCGAGGTTGCGGCAGTACTGAAGAAAAAGTCCGGTTCAAAAAGGTCAAATCTCGCTCTTCACACTACCAGATCGGCAAACCTGCATGCCGCTAAGCTGTTCCGGAGACCTTGTAATTATTTTGAAAATAACGTAAATAATGTTCTTGAAATTAAAACTTTGGACAAGTTATAGTAAAATCAAAAGCTAAGCTTAAGCTTTAGAATTCCAAAAACAATTTCAAAAACTTGAAACTTTAAAAATTTAAGGAGTTCTGCAATACAAATAAAGAGTTTGTTTTTTTTTGTTTCGTCACAAAAGCCAAAATCCTGCGGCGCACCTGGGAAAAGTTCGCGGCGCACCAGGGTGCCACGGCGCACAGTTTGGGAAGCACTGTTTTAGAGGATCCTCAAAGATTTCCCACAACGATTCCTCAAGAAATATCTGCAACGAGTACTCGAAGAATTTCCTCATGGAGTCATCAATGAATTTCTTCAGGGAATTCTCAAGAAATTTCTTCAGGTATTCTTCAAGAAATTTTCTCAGGGAATACTGAAGGAATACCCTCGGAGATTCCTCAAACAATTTCCCAAGGAATTATAGATTCCTCAGAGACTCCCCAAGAAAATAACTCAAGGAGTACTCAATAAATTGACTCAACGATTTTCCTCAAGGAATCCTCCAGTAATTCCCTCAAGTATTCATGAGAAAATATTCCCAGGGATTACTCAAGGAATTTCTTCAGAGTATCCTCAAAGAAATTCTTCAGGGAATCTCAAAGAATTCTCTCAAGGATTCAGAGTTATACATCAGAGAATTCTTGAGGAATTCACTGAGGTATAACTCAAGAACTGCCGAAGGGATGGCTTAAGAAACTTCCTCACAGAATCCTCAAGAAATTGCCTCAGGGAATCATCATGAAATTTCTTCAGGGATTACTTTAGGAATATCCTCAGGATTTACTCATGAAATTTCCTCTAGGAATGCCCTTAGGGTTTCCTCAAGATCCTCGGATTTCTTAAGAAATTCAAGAATTCCTTAAGAATTGAAGATTACTCAAAGAACTTCATCAGGGATTCCACAAAAAAATTCATACAATGTTTAAGAAATTTCCTCAGAGAATCCTCAAGGAATGTCCTTAGGAATCCCTCAAGAAATTACCTGAGTGATTACTCAAGGAATTTCCTCTGGGATTCCTCAAAAAACTATCTCAGAGGATCCTCAAGGATTCCCCGTGAGGATTCTTCAAAAAAGTTCTTGAGGGATTATATGCCAGAGAATCCCTTTGGGATTTCACAAACAAAAATACCTCAGGGAATACTCAAGGAATTTCCTCAGAGAATCCTCAATGTAATCTCCCAAGGAATTCTCAAGAAATTTCCTCTCGGATTTCTCAAGGAATTTCCTCAGGAATTACTCGAGGAATTTCCTCAAATAATTCTCAATGAATTTCCTCATGGAATCGTCAAGACATTTCCTCAGAGATTTCTACAAAATACCACAGGGATTACTCGAGGAATTTCCTCAGACGAAATCCTCCAGGGTTAAGAAGAAATTTTCTCATGAAAAACTGAAGGATTAACCTCAAATAATCTCCAAATAATTCCCTCTGGGATTTCACAAGGAATTTTCCAAGGAATTCCTTAAGAAATTTGTTCAGATAAGGCTCAAGAAATTTCCTTATAGTATAATCAAAAAATTTCTTCAGGGATTACTCAAAGAATTTCCTCAGAGATTCATCAAGAAATTTCTTAACTGTTTTTGGCTACGCAGTCATAAAATGAACAAACGACGTTATTTATTCGCCCAACGTTTCGACACGGGGTTTGTGTCTTCCTCAGGGGGTAAATCTTTGTGTCGTTATTTGTCCTATGTTTCGTCTAACTATAACTGTCGGATCACGCTGTCGCCATTGCCAGTGCAAGTTGTGCGAGAAAAATCAGAAATTTTAAAGTCATGTACCAAAAACAGCTTGATCCGACAGTTATAGATAGATGAAATATAGGACAAATAACGACACAAAGATTTACCCCCTGAGGAAGACACAAACCCCGTGTCGAAACGTTGGGCGAATAAATAACGTCGTTTGTTCATTTTATGACTGCGTAGCCAAAAACAGTTAATTGTACCATACAGTCGATTCAATCCCAGTTCAAGAAATTTCGTTAGAGAATTTTCAAGGAATTTTCTCAGGAATTTTCCATGGCATTGGAAGAACCTGTATTGGAATGTCATGAAAAAACCTTCGAATATTTTTTGAAGAAACACTTGTAGGATTTATTTTGAAGAATATCTTGGACTAGTTTCTGGAGGAGTTATTAGAAAAATGCTTGAAAAAATCCGTTTAGAAATCCTTTAAGGATTTTCTGGTGGAAGTCGTAGCGTTATCATTAAGATGTTCATAAAAGACTCCCTGGAAAATTACGTGGATAAACCCTTGGCTGAAGAGAAATTTTCAGCGTTCTGTTTGAAGAATTTAGTTCTCGGAAAAGTTACCTACACAACTAAAAAACGTTACATCGTATAACCTGTAACAAAAGGGCCCCGTCGTATCGCCCACATATTTTCTATCAGTTTTTAAATTTACAGCTTGCTCTCAGTATGAAGCTTGCGTCCAACATTCCATGCAAGAAATTGTTTGATGTAAAATTCAGTGAGAATAAATAGAAATTCATGTGTCAAACTTGTTTACGTCGGGTGTAATTTTCAGAAATTTTTGCAAAGTGTAAAATTTGCTTAAGTTAAAATACACAAAAATAAAAATTAAAAAAAGAGGAAATTTTTGCTGTGTGTGGGAAAAATCCTTGGAAAATTCGTGGTGAAACCAAGCGAAACATTTCTGGAGAAATTGCTTTCGGAACTCCTGTGGAACGTAACGTATAAATGATTTCCTAAGGAAATTATTTTAAATATTACCTTCGCCGTTTTTGGTGCAATTCCAGTGAAACGCTTTGGAAGAACCTTTTACTTTTTCAATTCTTACAGGAAGAAGAAACTTTTGAAGTGGTTTATAGAAATATTTCTAGTATAACTTTTAAGGAGTTCTTGGCAGAGGCCTTGGAAGAACTTCTAAACATCCTGGAGGAGTTCCTAGTTTATGGCGAATTCTTGGATACATATATCCAAGGAATGATTCCAGGAGGAATATTTGATAGAATTGCCGTACAAATCCTTCAAGAATTACCGGAGAAACAGTTGGATAAATCCATGAAAAAGTCATTCAATGAATTCCTTTACCAATCTTTGAAAATATCCTAGAAAAGCCTTAAAAAAATCTAAAAATAACGATGAGAAGCTATAATTAATCACTCCAGGAATTGTTGACAAAATACGTGGAGAAATAATTAAAGTAATTTCTGAAGAAGTTATTAAAGTAATTTCTGAAGAACTTATTAGAGAAATACCCAAAGGAATCCTTAAAGGATTTCCAGGATAAATCCTTACAATGGACAAGGATGTTCGCTCACCTGGTAATCGTTTAACTCATTTATCAATGTCTCAGTTTGGGTTTTTTTTTATTACCGTACGGGTTTGGGCCGAAGGGTCTCAGATTTTCATGAAACTTTTTTCACAGGCAGGGCTCATGGATATATGAACAAAAAAATCAGGTTCGCCTATTTTCCCGAAAAACTCAGGTGGAAATCTTTTGTTTTCCCCTGACACTACTTACTTTGAAAAGTCATAACTCAAGAACGAACCCAACTAACATTTTTGCTTTATAAGAGCTTCAAAGAGCTTTTTTCCAATAGTGTTTGATGTTTAAGCTATTATGCAACTACTTTTGTTAGTTGGGAAGCATCGTAGAAGCAAAGTTTATTTTTAGAAAATGAAAGCCAATTTTCTCAGAAATAAAAAAAAATATGAACTGGAAAATGCATTCAAAATTTTCCACAGTTGAGAAAATTCGCAAAGAAAAGCCGGAAAAACTATGCCCGAATTAGTGTAAAATTTTCAAAAAAAATATTTTTGAGAAGGTTTTTATAAGCTTTAATTGCTGAAATTTTTGCAATACCCCTTTTCTCGTTTTTGAGTTATGGGTCACTTGTTGAAAAATGTCCAAATGTGCCATATAAGCTTTTTTTTTGAAAAATTATAACTCAAGGACGAAGCATCGTAGAAACAAAGTTTTTTTTTTGAAAATGAAAGCAAATTTTCTCAGGAATCCAAAAAATATGTAGTGGAAAAAAATTCCACAATATTTCCCACCGTAGAAATATCATAAAGAAAAACCGAAAAAACTATGTCCGAACTCGAGGAAAATTAAAAAAAAAAATATTAGAAGGTGATTTCATAAGCTATGATCGCTGAATTTTTGAAATGCACTTTTTTTCCGTTCCTGAGTTATGACCAATTTTGTGAAAAATGACTATATAATATAGGCTTCATGGTCTTTTTTCACAAAATTGGCCATAACTCAGGAAAGACAAATTAGTGCATTCCAAAAATTTCAGCGATCAAAGCTTAGAAAATCAATTTCTCAAAAATATTGTTTTGAAAATTTTCCGCGAATTCGGGCATAGTTTTTCCAGATTTTTCTTTATGATTTTTCTCAACGGTGAAAAATTTTGTGGAAAACTTTATCCACTTCATATTTTTTACAATTTCTGAGAAAATTTGCTTTCATTTTCTAAAAAATATTTTTTTTTCTTCGATGCTTCGTTCTTGAGTTGATTTTTCAAAAAAGGGCATATAGGGTATCGGGATGCTTCGTTGGCATAGTCCCCACGTTCGGCCTATCTCAACGTAAACCAAAAACTCAAACAAACACGCATAACTGGATATCGGGAAAGCTATGCGCAAAACAACTGTAACATTTCGTTTCAATTTTAGCACTTTGGAGTGTTGAAATTGAATGAAAATTTCACTTTGTTTATGTTTTGTAGACGCCATGATTCTTCGGCTTAGTGGGTAGTCTATACACATGATCATTATTGGCATGATTCTGGAACATTTCGAATCGACTTTTCAATAACTGAACATTTGAAAGACGCTATTTTGAACTTGTATATTTGTTTTCAACGCATAGTAACTATTTTACAAATTAAATGTGGGCCGAATATTGAGGACATTTTTTCCACTATGTACCCAACTCTTGGCCCATCAGTAAAGTGACGTCAACAACATTGCTTGCGTAAGAACCAGAAAGAACGAAAAGGAAGAAAGATTTTGTGTGCGGTGACTGTAAAAATATAACACAATAATAAGGTTGCGTTGTTTTCCTTACTAAATTAAGAAAAAACTTTAGTTTAAGTAATATAATTATAGTTTTTTGAAAATTTGGCTCCGAAAATGAAAATTAAAAGTAAGATTGGTGAACAAACAGAGATAATACTTCAGCAGAAATATTGAAAAAATGAGATAATAAGTGGTTCTAGTGCATGGAAAGCGATAGGCCAACGTTGTATCCACTAATAGGCCAAGTTTTGTACCATAGACCAACATTACATACCAACGCACCGAATATTTTCAACTTAATTAAGTAAATTCTTGAATATTTACGTTAGCTTAATTCCAATTGGTGAAACAAGCATTGCCTAGAGTATGTAATATGGTAAACATATTATTTCTAGTGCTATTAATTCATGAGTTTTGGTCAAAATTGTCAAGGCGGCTTACAAATTAGGCCAAGGAATGGTACATATACCCTATGGCACATTTGGACATTTTTGAACAAAATTGGTCATACCTAAAAAACGAGAAAAATGCATTCCAAAAATTTCAGCGATTAAAGCTTATCACCTTCTCAAAAATATTTTTTGAAAATTTTCCACGAGTTCAGGCATAGTTTTTCCGGCTTTTCTTTACGAATTTTCTCAACTGTAGAAAATATTGTGGAAAACTTTTTCTGATTCATATTTGTTTTTGGATTTCTGAGAAAATTTGCTTCAAAGATTCTTCGTACTTGAATTATGATTTTTCAAAGTAAGTAGTGCCAGGGGAAAACAAAAAAAAAAAAAAACACTTGAGTTTTCCGGAAAAATAGACGACCCTGAATTTTTGTCAATTTTTTTTTTTGTTTATTCATATATCGATGAGCCCTGCCTGTGGAAAAAAGTTTCAATAAAATCTGAGACCCTTCTGCCCAATTTGTACGATAATGAAAAAGATCCCCAGTTCAGAAGCTTGTTACTACATTTTCCTACATTTATCACCAAGTGCATATTAGCCATATTCTAACACTTATATTTTCGGCGTAAAAGTGTTAGTTCCACTTACATACTTCAAAATTGTTAGATCGTGTTCACTGTAGCAAAATGACCTCTATTGCTTTCACCACAATTTTTCATTGGATTGGAAAATCACAGGCTGTCTGCAACTTAATTTCTTTTTATTTGTGAATTTTAACTTAGCTGCGCATAGTTGACTGTGCGATTATGGGCAGTTAGGCTTATTCTTCACACGTCAAGTAAGGCTGTCTGCAGTATGCAGCTTGTTTAGAACTTTGTGTGCAAGTAATTCTCTTATGTAAAATCGAATGAATTTAAATGTTCTTTTTTTTTTTTTTTATTAAACAAAATTATTGACTACAAACTTAACCTAATTGGCTCATTCGGCGACAATTAGCACCATCACGGAGCCGTGCTTCATGTTTTATAATATTTTACAATCTTTTACATTTAATATTTTAATTAGAATTAGAAGGTAAAAAAGGGGCACTTTAGGATACGGGATGAGAAATTACAGAATAAATACTGATGAAATCTAACTGAAGGACTTAACAGTGTGGAATCAAATGTTTTGCTCAATGGACAGAAGGAACTTATTCACGTGTTTCAAGTATGTTATGTTCCGGGATCCAAGTAGGTCACGAATGGGTACTCCAATAGGCATCCTGTCTCTTCTCAGCCAGTTGATCAACGAGTTCCTTTTTGTGTTGTGACGTTCGCAGGACCATACTATGTGGTCTATATCTTCGTAGGCCTTGTCGCACGTGCATATGTTTTCCTGTAAGATATTAATGCGGAAAAGATGGGATTTGCATCCATAATGGTTGGAGATTATGCGAGACATATTGCGTAAAAAATTTCTGGAAACGGATAGGTCATCGAACCATGGTTTCCACGATACTGTTGGGCAGATAGAAAAGCACCATCTTCCCATTTGATCTGAACACCAAGTTTTTTGCCATTCTGAACGAACATATTCTTTTATTTGCGTAAAATACTCCCTAGATTGAATTTCCCTCTGGTATAGAGGTCCATTGGAGGCGCCTTCTTTTGCGAGTGCATCGGCTTCTTCATTCCCATAGATTGAACTATGGGCAGGAACCCACAAGAAAACAATTGTATATCCTGCCTGAGACAGATTATATACAATTTCCTTGATTTTCAAAAGGAAATGGGACGCCTTTACGTCAAAACGATTCGTATTGAGTGCGCTTAAAACACTCATACTATCTGAACAGATGAAATACTTTGAAGGGACATTTTGCTTTATCAGCTGACAACAGTAAAAAATGGCAAGTACTTCTGTTAAGAACACCGAACATGGTTCGCTTAGTTTGAATGAGTGACCTCTCTGACCATTATGTATGCCAAAACCAGCAGCTGTTCCTGATTTGGAACCATCAGAATAAAAAACTTGAGCATTCTCAACATTCAGCAACTTGCTTCGGAGAGCGGTTGCTGCGAATTTTGGTACCAACCAAACCGGAATATCGCGTAATGACTCATGGATGGAAGTATCGACCGTCAGTGAAAAAGAGTGAATGTCTATCGCGTAATCGAAATACTGCTGTGAGGGAGTTTTGTCCATTTCAATGGTAATTACATGTCGGTATGACGCGAGTATTTTACTTGAGGGGTTTATTTCAAACAGCTTGTCCAAAACACGTTCAACATCATTACTAGCACCGAAGCTTTGAATAACGAATCGACAACTTAACTCAAAAAATCTAAGCGAAAGCGGAGGGATTCCAGCTAGAACCTCTAACGACTGGATATGAGTAGACTGCATTAGCCCAAGAGAAATGCGGATGCAGCGATTCTGAAGTCTACATAACTTCAGCATGTGAGTCTTTGCCGCTTGATCGAATACAAAGCTGCCGTATTCTAGCACAGATAGGATTGTAGTCTTGTATAGTGTCAACAGAAGCTTGGGGTGAGCACCCCACCAAGTACCCGTAATGGTTCTCAAAAAATTTACACGTTTTTGGCATTTTTTCAGTAAGTAATTGATGTGGGTTTTCCATGTCATTTTAGGATCATATCAAATCCCAAGATATTTAGTTTCGTGAACTAGTTTAACTTCTGAGCCGTAGAGGAAAACTTTCAAATTAGCGGGTGAACGTTTACGTGAGAACACCATTAATTCTGTTTTTTCATTTGAGTACGAAAATCCGTGCGAGTCTCCCCAGATTACAAGATTATTTATCGATTGTTGAAGTGAAGATTGCATAACTATCCTATCTTTTCCAGCTACCCAGATGACACTGTCATCGGCGTACTGAATGAGGTAGCACTCGTCTGCTATGCAATTGTCCATATCATTAGTATATATGTTGAACAGGAATGGGCTCAGACATGAGCCTTGCGGTAAACCAAAGTAGCTATCCCTAGAAATCTTAGCAACGTTATTCAAGTAAAATGTCATTTTCTTTTTTGAGAGAAGATTAAGCAAAAAGTTCGATAAAACGTAGGGAACTCCAATACTGTACAATTTAGAGCACAGCTTATCGATTATAACCGAATCATATGCTCCTGCGAAATCAAGAAACACCGCGGCTAGTTCTTCTTTTCTGTTGAATGCAATTTGAACGTTCGTTGCTAAAAGTGCAAGGCAGTCTCGTGTACCTCTTCCGCGCCGGAAACCATATTGGGTTTTTGATAGGACACCGGATTTCTCGATCAAGGGTTCTAACCGATTCAAAATCATTTTTTCGAGTAATTTTCTCGGGCAGGGTAACAAACAAATAGGACGATACGAATCTTCAGAGGATGGGTCTTTGCTAGGTTTCAAAATGCCAATAACTTTGACCTCGCGCCATTCATCTGGGCATACATTTTCGATTATGAAATTGTTAAATAAACTAAGTAAAAAAAGCTTCGCTTCTTCGGGGAGTTTCGCTAACACATTAAACTTTATACCATCCAATCCTGGGCATGAATTTTTCGATGATTCTAACGCGAATTCGAACTCTTCAATCGTAAATGGAGAAGCAATATTGTTCATGGAATGTTGAGAGTTGTTGACATCAAGATAAACGTTATCGGTAGAAACAAAATCGGGACAAATTTTCTTAGCAAATCGTGTCATCCATTCCTCGGAGTAATTATCAACTGGAGTTGATGAATAGCTACTATTTCTAAGCTTTCGAGCAGTCGACCATAAGGTTGACAAAGCAGTATCTTTATCCAGGGATTCAACAAAAGATCTCCAATATCTACGTTTTTTCTTTTTCGTAATTCTGACAAAAAGAGCTTCCAACCTTTTGTAATCAATGTAATCCTTTTGAGATCCAGTTCGACGAAATTGTTTGAACATTTTTTATTTGGCCTGCAGAGCATCTGTGCATTCAGCATCCCACCATATTGTCGGGGTTCGCTTGACTTGTTGAACGGTTGGTATAGATTTTGTTTGGGAACTGCATAGGGCATCAACGACGCCGCGAGCAAATATAGAGTAATTTTGTTTGAGATTGCTTCCGTCCTGGATCCCGTCCACTACTTTGGAAACTTTAATCGAAAATGACCGCCAATTAACGTGTTTTGTTAAATCAAACATAACACCCCTATCTTGCAGTATCTGACCTGATTTTGAATAATTTATCACAATTGGAAGGTGATCACTGCCAAAAGGATCGTTTACGGTTTTCCAAGAGCAGTTTAGGGCGATTGATGACGTACATAACGAGAGATCTAAACAGGATGGATTGTTGATTTGATTGATACGAGTATAAGAGCCGTCGTTCAAAATGCTGAAACGAAAATCATCTAGAATTTCCATAATGATCTTTGATCTTCCATCATCTCTGGATGACCCCCATGCCATTCCATGCGCGTTGAAATCACCAAGGATCATGCAAGGTTCCGGAACCGAGTTTGGAATTTGTCGCAGTGATTCTGCACTAAAGGGGCAATTCGGGGGAATGTACACCGAAAGAATGGAACACGTGAAATCTCTCATCTTAATGGAACAAGCAACCACCTCGATTGATCCTGCGTTTGGAACAGGAAGTGAATGAAATTCAATACCTCTGCGAACGCCAATTAGAACACCTCCGTACGGTTCAGAACGATCTTTTCGAAGAATATGATACCCAGGGATATTAAGAAAATGAACATCTGTCAGCCATGTCTCACAAATACAAAAAACGTCAACCTCGAATTCTGCAAGCATTGCCTGCAACCCTGTTAATCTGCGAATGATACTTCTAGCATTCCACTGAAGAACGGAGAGAGTGCGTTTGGGGTTACTACTCTCCATTTTTACAACCGAAGAGTTCAATGAGCGGCGAGAGGAGGGGCAGGAGTGTCTTGAGAGCTTCCCAGATTTTTGACAATACCGGAGCAACGGATTCAACGAGCCCACACCACGTTGGATTGGCACCAAACAGACGACATAACGACTACAATATTTCGGACACTGGATCGGCAGCGCCCTCTGTCTGCTCTACCCTCCTGAATCCCGGCACATCTTTTGTAGGACGAAGCGAAGGAAAATGTTTCAACGATGAAGCGAAAGAGCCTTGTTGATCAACTGATGGGGACTTGAAACCTGAATTAGTTTTACGTATTCGCTGAGGTGGACGGTAGCTGCAGTGAGCTTGATTTTGAGGGTCATTCTCGGTTGAATCTGCCGCAGATTCATTTCCGAGCGGGGAGAACATGTTTGAAGCGGGGATTGGCGCGTGAACTGCATTTAGCAATTCTGCACGATTTGCTCTGCTGCGAGCCACCAATTTGTTCTTAGCCTGCTTCCTCACTTCTTGATACGCTTTGCACGTTGTGAGCAAGTCATGACTGCCTTTGCATAGAATGCACGTGTTCGAGTTTGTAGGGCATTTCGCGGACTCGTGATCTTGACCACAATTGATGCACTTCACCTTGTTGGAACAAAACTTTTCGGTATGACCGAACGTATTACAACGACTGCAGAGCATGACTTTCGGAGTGTAAACCCGAACCGGAATAATCGCCTTACTGACATTGATAAAATCAGGAATCATGGTTCCTGCAAACGTTATTCTCAGAGCGCTAGAGTCCACCCTGCTGGATTTGTCGGAGCTCAATGTAGTGAGTCTTTCACAATCGACCACAGGTACCGAAGGGAGAGCCCTATTATCGAACCCCCCCTCACCGTGCTGCATGACTACCTCTGGCGTAAGAGTTTCGTCATAAATGACCCCATCGACCTCTACGTCTTCACACGGAATGTACACCCTGTAAACCCCTTCAAAGCGCTTCATTTTGACAACTTCATTAGCCTCCTCTCGTTTCGAAAGGATGACCCTGACCTTGAAATCGTTGACCTTTTTCACTTCCTTGATGGAAGTGAACTTGCTGTATAACTCGGCTGAAATCAGCAACACCTTGAGCGGCACTGAAAGCTTGCGGAAGTTTACCACGAAAGGACCTTTTGCACCAATCGGATATTGGCGTATCCGGGGAGATCTTGGCTGTGGGTCAGATTCATTTGTGCTACCATCTTCTTCTCCGTCCCCGTCCATTGTAACAATGGACGAGCGGAAGCAAGCAGATTTTGCCTACCACAAAACGCTTTTTGTCTCACTGAGAATCGAACAATACTTAGCTTGAACAGATGCTTCTCCAACAATAGTCCGCTAACAATAAATCAACACACACTATAGACCGCGAGAGAAATTGAAAATACGTCTGCTTGCGATGACTGTTGAGCGAAGACTGAATTTAAATGTTCTTATATTTACGTCAAGTGTAGTTCTCAGAAATTCTTTCTCAGATGCATCTCTGTTTGTTTTTGACAACATCGTTGAGCCAGAGAGGGAAAACAACCTAATTTTGGATAACGGAGTTTATTCGATATACTCAATTTTGAATCAAATCGACCCAAATATTAGGCAGTTTGGATTTTCCGTGTACTGTTACTATAAACGATTGAATTTTTCGATCATTTAGTATGAGTGAGTAATACAAGCATTCTCACGCCGTAAATATGAGAGTTAGAACATTGTGTACTTGGTGATAACCACTTTGCCAAACATCACATTGTAGTAACACTTTTCTGAACTGAGTTATAGACAAATGAGTTAAACGATTGCCAGGTAAGTGAATGCATCCTTGACAACGGAGTTTTCGGGATGCTTCAGAGATGCTTCAAGACGTGTCAGGAGATTTTCAAATACATTGCAGGGGAGTTTCAGAGAAAATTCATGAAGTGCCAATGTGTTATAACGCGTTTCCGGACGGTTTCAGGACCAAACTTTGGTCTTTGTTCAAGGCGTTTCAGGTGGGATTTGTTTCAGGGCATTTTAGAGGGCCTTGAAAAGAGTTTCAAAGGGGTTTCAAGGTGTTTCAGGGATTTTCAGGTGGCTTAGAGAGGATTAACCAAAGCGGTGAACGCGCGGGTATTCATCAAGATCATGCTAAGAGACACGGGTTCGATTTCTAGTGTTTTTTTAAATCATCTGAAGAACTTTAAACATCCAAGTTCCGATTATCCGTTTGAAGAAAACCTTCACCATAACAATATTTTTCGCAGCAACCACTTCTAACGGCCATTCCGATTGAGATTTAAGTCACACATCATTTCCCAAACCGAAACACATGTTTTTACAAACTAACGTATTTTTCCCATCCATTTTCTCCTTCATCATGAGTCTCCTACTACCTTCCAGCAACGCTATGCAGCATCCTTTTAGCAAGTGGTGACGGTCGTCCCCCGCTTCGGAATCGATAACAAATAGGAAGAAATCTGTATCACTTGATTCCCTGAATGGCTTCCCCCCATACCCTCTCCGGGCTTGGAACGACTTTAAGCACATCCGATTGTTGGTTTTCTGTTTTGTTCCACACTTTGTTGCCGTTTGATTCTCTTCTTCAGAGTGAAAACTTTCCCTTTCCAAATCCGGTGGACCGACTAACTCCATTTGGATCTATGCAGGGTACTACCTACATACCACCAAAGGGAGCTCGTATATGGACGAAGCTCAAATGGAGTGAAAATCCCATACTTACCGACGTACAACACACTCTAGCACACTCCTGGGACTTCCTTCCAGCTAACTTGTGCTCGTTCAATGGCCCGAGTAAAAAAAGATTTGAACATCTGATGTTAAATGCTTTTGAGAATTTTTTATTAACAGTATACATTTTTATATGATTTCATAACACACACAACCCACACACTTATTTTAAAGTCCCTTGTTCGGCTGTTCTGTTTTCGGTAAAAGTTCAGATTACCGAATTTCAGCACAGTTTTACCGAAGTACAGCTATTTTTTACCGAACGCTCGGTAAACATATTTGCCTTCAATCACCCTGACGACGAGTCAGTGGCGTTTATGAGGCACAGCTCCTCGGGCCAAACGGAAAACGAAACTCCAACAACAACAACAACAACCCTGACGACGTACGGTATGGGTTGGGTATCCTAATACATCTTCTTAGTCGGGTTAGACGTTTAGACGGAATGTGGCACAGCTTTTGTCACATTTGTATCCATATGCACCGACGTATGTTGAGGGATTCAAAAAGGTTTTTCACCCTTTGGGTAGGGTCAAGTGAAAGAAATTCTTTGGAAGGTATCAAAGCAAAAGAGGACCAGATCAAGCTGCTTAAGTGAAATCATTTAGAACGGATGCCTGCCTATGCCATGCCGCCGTAAAGCCAGTCCGATTCATTTAACAGAGTTGACATGGAGAAAGATTTGTGAGTTAAACGGAAATCTGTGATGCCTGGTAGGTATCCATTTATTTCATGTTTGAAATGATAAAAGGATCCTAAAGGATTGGGAACCTAATGAACCTATTAATGATGATGGCTGACTAGTTTATGAGTGCTTGCTAAGAGTTATGAGGTTTATACTCAATGATAATGGAAGCAATGGATAAGTATTTTGAAAGTAGTTTTTAACGAAGGATTAAAACAAACACCTAAAAGTAAAAACGGGTCTCCAGTTAGCCTAGTGGTTAAGGCTATGGATCGCCAATCCGGAGACGGCGGGTTCGATTCCCGTTCCGGTCGGGAAAATTTTCTCGACTCCCTGGGCATAGTGTATCATTGTGCTTGCCTCACAAGGTACACAATTCATGCAATGGCAGGCAAAGAAAGCCCTCCAATTAATAACTGTGGAAGTGCTCAAAGAACACTAAGTTGGAGAGAGGCAGGCCAAGTTCCAGTGGGAACGTAGAGCCATACAGAAGAAGAAGAAGAAAAGTAAAAAAATCACAAAAAAAAACAAATTAGGTGCTTTTCTATTACCATTCAATAATGGTTTCCAGTTGATGCGTTTTCATCGAATTGTTTTTCAAAACACTTAAATGCATCATTACCGAATTCCGTTCTATTTCCAAACCAGTTCCGAAACGAGTTTCATTCGGCAATTAGAAATTAATTAGCACCGTTTCGGTGCGAGTGGAAATCCGTTCCGATAGCCCTTTAATTTCCCGAGGAGAAGTATCTCTGGCACCCACACCCGAGAAAACCCCACAGCACGTGGCTTCCTTCCCAAACAATAATCGTTATCGTTTCTATCCTTGAGCCAAAATCTTTGCCGTTCGATAAACCCCTTCTCGATACGGTTGTAGAGGCGGCGGCTCCTGCGGGTGTTTTGGCGAACTAAGAACTAGGCTGTTAGCCATACCGTGTCGCTCCGCCTACGGCATAATTAATTGTTTTCCCTGCGATATTTTTGCCTCCAATTGTTTAATGTCGAGCAATAACAATAAACTACAAGGTTACGCAGGCATCCTCCTCATTTGTTGGCCCCAAATTATGCTATCATCGTCATTAGCGCGGGAGTGAGTGTTTTGCTCTTATATGTACTTATTGTTGGCAAACGGTGTGCTTTCTTGTTATTTCCTCTTTTTAAAGAGACACATATTTGAAAGTGTCTACGTACCTGACCTAGGACACGAAAATCGCTAAAACGATGGTTGAACCTCGAAGAAAAACACTACGAGTCGTTGAACGAAAGGCCTTCGATCATCCAAGCCGAGAAGCGATGTCGGATCGCTACCGATCCCTGCGTAATGACTGCCAGCCAAGCCATACGTAAAGTAAAAAGGACCTCTTGGAAAACAAATCCTTGAGAATATCGACGCCAGTCAATCTTCTGTTGAACTGTAATCGAGAGTTACCGCTCTAGCTTAGCTTTTTTTTTCCTAAACAAAACCTCAGTTTTGTGGTGAGCCAACTCCAGTTTCATGGACCTCATCCACGTCTCCAAAACCTTGATCGAGTGGGTGGTAGTCAACTTTACCTCCTCGATCGTTTCACCGTAGACTTCGAGCGTAATGTCATCGGCAAATCCGACAATCACCACTCCCACTGGGTACTCTAACCTCAACACCTCGTCGTACATGACATTCCATAACACCGGACCCATGATGGAACCTTGCGGGACTTCAGAGGTTATGTGAAAGCACTTCCGACTAGTACTCGATTCTGGAAGTAACTTCCGAGAAGGTACCCAGCCACTAGACTGGGTCAACAAAGTCGATTTTTTGGAACAAAGCAAAATTTGGAAGCAATTGGTTGCATCCCCGTATTCCGCATTGCGATGAAAATTTGTATGGAAGTTTAGTATGGGAAAACGTTCTTTTTTGCATTTTAAGTTGAATTCTTTTGTGTAATACCATGTAATGTAATGACATTAAAGTATAGCCTAGCATATGTCGGAAATCTTTGCCGAAGACCGCAAAGTGATCCGACACTTGAGAAAAAAATTTAACGAACGGATAACTTCCTCGTGTTTTTGCATCAACAATAAAATCTCAATTTTTGGCATAAGTTGCCAAGCGAATATTTTTTTCAACCAAATTCATTTCATTCGATTCATTAAATCCAGGGATTTAACAGTTTAAAGTTGGCTATCGGGTAGTTATGTTTCTTACTAGAATTTTTCGAGCTTCATGTATAATAGACCGATATTTCCCACATTTGACCCACTGACAAATAATTAGTTGATCTACTTATAGTAAAAAAAAATAAATTTTTTGATGAACTTTCCAAAAAGTTACAGCTAGTTGACATTTTTTTCAAAAGTGAAAATTTTGACTGTCTCGATCATTTTGGCATCCGCTGTAGGTACATGCCAGTCAAAAAAGTAATCCTTGCATGATCACAATTCTGTTGGATGCCTTTTCCAGTATGAAATGTAAGAGTTTTGAAACTATGACTCACTTTTCAGACATTTCAGCAAAAAATCCGTCAGCTAAAATTGTACTACTTAGATGCATACTGTACAAAATACTGAATGTGTTCTGTGGTTAAACAGTTGAAATCTGTTAAAGGTAGAAAAGGGTGCTAGGCTGCTGGTAAGTTATATTGACAGCAGATGTTGCTTTAAGTGTTATTCGTTTGAAACTTTCAACATTCAGTGCACCAGAAACGCACAGAAATCGTTCTTCTCTACCGTTCTCTCGGGGAGATGAGGGTTAGCTCGAAATTAGCCTACAGCGCAGCTTGCCTTGGTCGTCGGCTTCATGGCTGATTCCCGCGTGTTGATCTGCGGAAAACTAACCGCAACAGTCGAATGTTTAACTTTCCACCCGTACCACAAGCGGGTGGTGTGGTGTGGTACAATAAGTAATTGTTTTTGGAGTAAAGTTGCGCCTTCTTCTCTGTTTTGGCGGAAAGTGATGATGGTTTCGCAACTTTTGAATGTTATCTTTAGACTTCTGTTTATAAGTTGCTCTGTTTGCTAGTGGCATCAGAAGAAGGGGAAAATTTTGAGAACTGTAATTGGAAAGTGGTTTCATTAAGAATATGTTTGAGTTCCATGGAATCATTTAGTAAGTTATAGTTATACTTGTACTGAAGTATTTTCATGGAACATTATCTGCGTTGCTAGCCAGGTTATATGCATGTTCTCTAGGACATCCTTAGGTCCAGTAGAGCCAGGCCATCCCATTTAGTTAGCGTTACCTAAATGGGATTTGATAATAGAAATACACTAGAACGCCAATGGCGCTGTACTTAGTTTTCCTATTTAATTATTTTAATAACTTAAATTGTAGGTAATAATTGATTATTTTTAAGTGCCCATCTTGTAGAGAACCTTTTGTTGTGGTAAACAAAATTTATTTGACACTTATAGAACCGCTACTGACGCTGTAAGGGCGAGGCAAACTAGATGTTAGTCACACGAACAGTCGCGACATTGGATTTCTGTGGCTGGTTATTCTAATGATTTGATTGGGTTCAGAGCAGTTGGAGTAATCAAGATTACAGATAAAGTAGGTTTACGGGAAAAAAGCAGAATCAAAAGATAAGGGACATTTACGGAGTGTTTAAGGGTTAAAAGTTTACGAGTATCCGCAAGGGCGTAGCCAGCTTTTCGGTCAGGGGGGGGGGGGCAAGCACCCTTAGTAAAAATGTACCTACTAGCTTTTATAATTAAACGCAACACGGTGAAATTGAATATAATAACATTATATTCTAAAAGCTTTATTTAACCCTTAACCCTGTTGTATTTTGTACAATACGTTAACAAAAACTCGCCTGATCTACAAAAATCAACGTGGTGTTGGTAGCGATGGCCAACTTCTGGAAAATTAAGAATTTTTATTTACTCGTGCAATATTTTGCTCTATTTTTTTGTCAATGTCTACAAAACATTCATAAGAAATTATAGCTGAACTCTTTTGGAAATTACGAACTCTTTTGAGGATAAACCTAGAATTTCCTGGTTCCTGTATGCTTCCATTTATCTTCCAAAACTATTTGCTGGAGAAATTCCTCCAGAATTTTCTGAATTTTTGAATTCCAGAAGGAATTCCTGTAAGAATTTCAAAAAATAAACCTGTACGAATTCCTGGATAAATTATGGGAGGGATACCTAGTGAAATTTCTGAAGAGATCTCATGAGAAAATCCTAGATAAATTTCTGGAGGATTCCTTGGAGGAAATTCTGGAAAAATTCCTGGAGGAATTCTGGACGGAATCCCTAGTAAAATTTCATAAGAAATGTCTTTAAAAATTCCTATATGAAATCTTAGAGAAATTTGTGAAGGAATCCTTGGAGGAATGCCTGTAGAAACTTCTGAGCAAATTCCTGGAAGAATTCCTGGAGAATTTCCTTGAGCAATTTTTTAGGTGAATTCTTGGAATCCCTAGGAGAATTCTGGGAGAAATTCCTGAAGAAATCTCTAGAGGAACTCTGGGAGGAATTGCTGGAGAAATTTCTGAAAAAAATCCCTTGAGAAATTCCAGGAGAATTTCCTGAAAGAACCCTTGGAGGAATTTCTGGAGGATTCCCTGGTGGATTTCTGGAAATATCCCTCGAAATATTCGTGGAGAAATCCCTGAAGTAATTGCTGGAGGAATCCCTGAAAATTTCCTCAAAGTATTCCTGGAGAATTTCCTGAAAGAATCTCTGAAGAAATCCTAAGAGGATTTCCAGGAGAAATTCCTGGACGAATTGCTGGCATAATTCCTGAATGATGCCAGGAATATTCCGGAAAAAAATCCTGGGGTATTTCCTGGAGGTATTCCGAAAGAAACTTCCTGGAGAAATTCCTAGATAACATCCCGGAGGAATAAATGGAAGAGGTCCTAGTGGTATTCATGTGGTAATTTCTGGAGGAATCTCTAGAGGAATTCTTGAAAAAAATTTCTGGATGAATATCTAGAGGAATCTCCAGAAGAATTCTGAGAGATTTCTGTTTCTATTTCTGTTATTTTTCTATTTTGAAAGAACCCCTTGAGGGATTCCTGAAGGAATTTCTAGTGGAATTGCAAGTGGAGTTCCTGGAGAAATTCTCGAAGGAATTCCTGAAAGGGGTTTCCTTGAAGAAATTTGTGAAGAAATCCCTGGAGGAATATCTGGAGGAATCCCTGGTGGAATACCTGGAGGAATCCCTGAAAAATTCCTGAAGGAATTCCTGGAGAATATTCTTGAAGAATTTCTGAAGAAATCTCTAGAGGATTTCCTGGAAGAATCTTTGTAGAAACTTATGGAGGATTTCCTGAAGGAATCTTCAAAGAATTTCCTGAAGAGATTTTTCATGGAGAAATCTCTGGAGGAATCCCTTTAGGAGGGAAATCCCCTAGAGGAATATCTGGAGGAATCAGGAAGCAATTCCTGATAAAATCTCGGGAGGAGAAATACCTAGGAATTGCTGATATAATTTGTGAAAGATGTCCAGGAGCAATTCTTGGGGTAGTCCCTGATGAAATTACTGGGGCTATTCCTAGAGAAATTCCTGGATAACATCTTGGAGGAATACCTGGAAGAATTACTAGAGGTATTTCTTTGGGAATTTCTGGAGGAATCTCTAAGAGAAATTCTCGGAAGAATTTCTGGATGAATTTCTAGAGAAATTCTGGGAGAATTCTATTTCTATTCTATTATTTTTCTGTTTCTGAAATCCTGGAGGAATTTCTAGCGGAATTTCTGGAGGAATTCTTGGATAAATCCTTGAAAGAATGCCTGAAGGAATCTCTGGAGGAATCCTAGAAGCAGTTTGTAAAGAAGTCCCTGGGGGAATCCCTGAAAAATTACTGATGGTATTCCTCCAGGAATTTCCTGGAAGAATTTATGAAGAAATACCTAGAGGATTTCCAGGCAGAATCCTCTGGAGGATTTCCTGGAGGAAACCCTGAAATATTCCTGAGAGAATTCCTGGAGAATTTCTTGGAAGAATTTCTGAGAAAATCTCCAGAAGAATTTCTGGAAAAATTCTTGGAGAAATGGTTGACATAATTTCTGAAGGATGTCCAGGAGCAATTCCTGGATCAATTCCTAGCGAAATTTCTGGAGGAATTCCTGATGAAATTCCTGGGGTAATTCCTGAAGAATTTCCTGGAATAGTTCATGGAGATATTCCTGGATAAAATCTTGGAGGAATTGCTGGAGGTTCTCCTCTGGGAATTGCTAGCGGAATCCGTGAGGGAATCTCTGGAGGAATTCCTTCAACAACTTCTGGATGAATTTCTGGGGAATCTATGGAGAAGCTCTGGGAGAAATTTCTGAAAAAAAATCCCCTGAGAAATTCCCGGAGGGATTTCAAGAGAAATCTCTGGAGGAATTCCCGGAGAAATCTCTGGAAAAATCGCTGAAAAAGTTCCTGGACGAGTTGTAGCGGAATTCCTAGAGAAATATCTGTAGCGATTCCTGGAGGGAAAACTGGAAGATTTCTTGGTGGAATTTCTGGAAAAAAATCCAGAAGGTATTCCTAGAAAAAACCCTGGAAGAATTTCTGAAGCAATTCCTAATTTATGATGGTGTTCCTTGATTAATTCCTGGTGTAATTCCTGGAGGAATTCCTGAAAAATTTTTGAAGGTATTCCTGGAGAATATTCTTGAAGAATTTCTGAAGAAATCCCTAGGGCATTTTCTGGAAGAATCCTTGGAGAAACTTCTGCAGGATTTTCTGGAGGAATCTTCAAAGAATTTCCTGAAGAGATTCCATGGAGAAATCTCTGGAGGAATCCCTTAAGCAATTCCTGATGGAATCTCATGAGAAATTCCCGGAAAAATACCTAGAGGAATCATTGACATAATTTCTGCAAGATGTCCAGGAGCAATTCCTAGAGAAATTCCTGGAGAAATTCCTGGGGGAATTCATGTAGAAATTCCTGGGGTAATTCCTAGATAACTTCCTGGAGAAATTCCTGGATAAAATCCTGGAGAAATTCCTAGAGGTATTCCTTTGGGAATTTCTGGAGGAATCTATAGAATAATTTTTGGAAGAATTACTGGATGAATTTCTAGAGGAATTCTGGGAAATTGCTATTTTTATTCTATTATTTTTCTATTTTTGAAAAAAATCCCTTGAGAAAACCCTGGAGGAATTTCTAGCGGAATTTCTGGAGGAATTCGTGGATAAATCCTCGAAGGAATTCCTGAAGAAATCCTTGGAGGAATCCTAGAAGCAGTTTGTAAAGAAGAAGCAGTTTCAGGGGGAATCCCTGAAAAAATGCTGATGGTATTCCTCCAGGAATTTCCTGGAAGAATTTATGAAGAAATCCCTAGAGGATTTCCAAAAATAATCTTCTGAGGAATTTCTGGGGGATTTCCTGGAGGAATCTTCGGAGGATTTCCCGGAGGAATCCCTGAAAAATTCCTGAGGGTATTCCTGGAGAATTTACTGGAAGAATGTCTGAAAAAAAATCCAGAATTATTTCTGAAAAAAAAATTCCTGGAGAAATTGTTGACATAACTTCTGAAGGATGTCCAGGAGCAACTCCTGGATCAATTCCTAGAGAAATTGCTGGAGGTATTCCTGGAGAAATTCTTGGGGTAATTCCTGGAGAATTTCCTGGAATAGTTCTTGGAGAAATTCCTAAATAAAATCTTGGAGGAATTGCTGGAGTTTATCCTTTGGGAATTGCTGGCGCAATCCTTGAAGGAATTCTAGAAGGAATCTCTGTAGTAATTCATTAAACAATTTGTGGATGAATTTCTGGGGGAATCTCTAGAGGAGCACTGGGAGAAATTTCTGAAAAAATCGCCTGAGAAATTCCCGGAGGAATTTCTGAAGAAAATCATGGAAAAATCACTAGAAAAATCAAATCCTGGAAAAATGCCTGTAGCAATTCCTGGAGGGAATACTGGAAGATTTCTTGGCGGAATTTCTGGAAAAAATCCAGAAGGAATTCCTAGAAAAAAAAACCTGGAAGAATTTCTTAAGGAATCCGTGAAGGATTTCCTGGAGTAATTCCTAGAGGAATTCCTGAAGAAATTCGTGGATGAATAATTCCTCAAGAAATCGCAGATGGAGTTCTTGAACAAATTCGGGAGGAATCCTTAGAAGAGTTTCTGAAGAAACTCCAGAAGGAAACCCGGAAGAAATTTCAAGAGGAATTACTAAGGGAATCCCTAAGCAGTTTCTGGAGGAAGTACTGAATCAATTCCTAGAAAAATTCCTTAAAAAATACAATGAAGAAAAAAACTATCTGAACCCTGCAAGATGTCCATGGAAGAATTCACGAAAGTGAAACTCCTGAATATGTTCCTTGTGGAATTTCTGAAAGAATCCTTGGAAAAGTTCCTGAATAACTGCCTAAAGGAATGGAGATGTCCTTGAAAGAATTTGTAAAGAAATCCCAGGTATTATTATCTTAGCATGACGTCTGTTTGAATTGAATACAAGTGAAAATGCGTGTAGCAATAGCATATAACTGCACTCTATAGCAGCATATAATTCTACAATTTCCTTGTTTTTCCCTACCGGAAACTTGCCATGCTGTTTTTGTGTTCCATGAATGAACATCACAAAATTTAACCATTCATCCAAGCTTGTTATTTGAGATTGAAGTAGATCTCTTGGAGAAATACTTGGCGAAATTTCCTGTGATTCTCAAGAAAAAAAAGGTTGGATAATTGTGGATAAAAACCTCAATTATTAGAATAGTCTAGAAAATAGTTTTGTTTAAATTATTTTGTCTGGAACACTTGAATTATTGACAATCTTTGAGTCGGCTTTGATTTAAAAAAAATCTGTCAGCCAAAGCGGGGGGCGGGGGGGGAGGGGGGGGGTCACGTTATCGCTAAGAGATTCACGCAATAGAGGAAAAGCTAGATGGGCTTCTATATTCCCCTGAAACCGCTCTGAAGACCATTGAGATGCCTTGAAACGCTTTGAAACGCCTATAGAACCCCTTTAATGAAACTTACCAAGAAATTCACCTGCGAGAATCTGAAGCCCCCTTAAGGCATTCTAAACCTCATGAAACGCATTAAAACGCCCTGAAACGCCTTGAGACGCTTTGAAATGCTTCTAAAACCCCTTTAAAACCTCCGTTAAATACACCTGAGAGCCTCTGAAGCCCCCTAAAGCCCATGTGAAACCTCATGAAACGTCATGAAACGCATTGAAACGCCTCTGAAATCCCTATAAAACCTCAGTAAAATTTACCTGAGATCCTCTAAAGCCCATTAAAATCCCTGTGAAACCTCCAGAAATGCCTTAAAACGCTTTGAAACGCCTCTGAATCCTTCGTGAAATTCACCTGTGAACCTCTCAAACTCTTCGAAAACCTTCTGTGACGCCCTGAAATGCCCTGAAACGCATTGAAACGCTTTGAAACGCCTCTGAAACCCCCATGAAACCTCCGTGAAATTTACCTGCGAGCCTCTGAAGCCTCCTTCAACCTCCTGAAACACCCTGAAACGCATGTAAACATCATGAAACGCCTTGAAAAGCCTCTAAAACTCCTATTAAACCTCCGTAAAATCTACCTGTGGCCCTCTGAAGCACCCTTCAACCTCCTGAAAACTCTTGAAAGGCCATGAACGCCCTGAAACGCATTAAAACACCTTGAAACGCTTTGAAACGCCTCTAAAACCCCATGAAATCTCCCTGAAACTCACCTGAGAGTTTCTGAAGCCCTACAAAACCTCTCTGAAACCTTCTGAAACGCCTTGAAACACCTCTGAAACACACATGAAATCCATGTGAAACGCACCTGAAAGCCTCTGAAGCCCCCTAAAATACCTCTGAAAACTCCTTCAACACCCTGAAACGCCCTGAAATGCTCTGAAACGCCTTGAAACGCTTTGCAACGCCTCTGAAACTCCCGTGAAGTTCATCTGAGAGCATATGAAGCCCCCTAAAAGCCCTCTGAAACTTCCTGAAACGCCCTGAATCGCTTCTGACTCCAACCCTAAAAATTTCCATGAAATCCCTCTGGCCATCCCCCCTTTACATCTGAAAGCCACTTGACCTTCGCAAACTTCTTTATAGCCTTGAAATCCATTTAGGTAATGAACTGAATCCATTTAGGTAAATCAATCTTTTTAGGCAGTCCCGACTCGTTACCTATATGGAGGTTCGGGTGTAATTTACATAATTATCGATAAATCAAAACCCATTTCAAATATACGCAGAATAGAAAATTCCTTTTCCACTGTATCTGGTCCTGGTCCAATCGTCTCCAATCGCCCCATGTACTCTCAGATTCTTTGCAACCCACGATGTGTCAAGGAGTTACCACCCGTCTCTGGTCCTTAACACTATCTACGCTTGTTGGTTTTCCGGTATTCCAGCCACGTGACCAGCCCAACACAGTATGTCTTGCTTTAGAGCTTGATATTAAATATTCATCTCTTTGTATAGAGGTGTCATCCATTTGGATGAATTTTGATTGGCCCAATCGTGATCAAATGTAAGTCTCTTCTAAACAGCAGTTGGAATGAACTTCATAATTTTGAAGCACATCCTAGAAATGAGATCGGATTGTTTAAAGTTTAAATGTTGAATTGAAATCCCCTAAAAACAACAAGCCTTCAACGTCATCCATCTTTCAAATTTTTTAACGATCCCCCACCGTGGACGACGGGTGTCATTATGCACTACAGGTGGGCAAAACGGCTCACTTCAGTGATCGGATCCGAACCGGATCCATCACATTAGTGAACCGGATCTTTTGAGCAGATCAGCGGCTCATTTATGGAATGAATGACCAAGCTTCACCGAACCAAACGGGGTTGCTTGCTTCCAGTTTATTCTCTCAAGGGGACCCCACACGAGCATCAATACTTCATCAATATCACTACTTCTTGACAAAATTCCCATCAAACCTTGAGCTTAATCGAAAGCATTTCCAATAATACATAGCGGTAACCACGAGCTTGATGGAAATTCCAACAAAAAGTATCGATATTGATGAAGTATTGATGCTCGTGTGGGGCCCGCTTCACACACAGCAAGCGTCACTCATTCTCTTGATCTTCCCGACCCGCATTATCTCTCTCCCAGCGCCAGCACCACACAACCTACTGGATACTGATGAAGAACCGAACGAAAGAAGCGATAATGTGTGAGTTCGTGTACGAGTTCGGGTTGTTCGCATCAGATCTGTCCGGACTGCCGTTACTGCTCTCCCGCTTAAGCTGAGAGCGATAGATAGTGTGCGTTGTTTGCGGCTGCATGGCCAGGGGGAGGGAACTGGACCAGCGCTGCTGTTGGTTGTGTGTGCTTGGCGCGTTTCGTAGAGCTGCTGTGTTTTGGAAATGACCCAGAGCAAAACAAAGAGAACCTATCGGTTCTTTTAGGTTCTTTCTCACAGAATCATGTAAACTGGTGACCCGGCTCTCTCTGAAAAAGATCCACGGTTCACTCACTCACTTTACTGATACGATTCTTTTGAACGGATCCGGATCTGATTGCCCATCTCTATTATGCACCCCAAAGACATCGCATAATTAATTGTCTTCCTTCGGGTTTATTTCCGTTTCGTCCACAGAACAGCGTGTTTGCTTATTCTAGCCGCACTTCCACAAGTCGATGGCTGACTGGCTGGCTGGCTGCGACTAAGTTGTTTCGCATCATCAATTTGTTCTCTCAACACAACAGCAGCAGCCAGCAGCGCAGTCGAACACTCGTTGTTCAACCATAGCCACCCTTCATCACGAATCGCGTTTGAAACGACGACGGCGACGACGGCTGCATCGTGTTTGCAGTCACCAGGAACAAAATGAACATGCAAATTGTTGTTGGTTGGAGTGGGAATGGGATGCTGCGTCGCGTCGTCATTCCAGGAAGGAGTGGTGCTGACGCGTGGGTGTTTGGCGAGGGACCCAACCTCAGGACTTATTCAGCGATTGTGGTGACCACCAGCCAAAGTTGTTGTCTGCTGCGGCCGGTAGAATTGTGTTGTACGACGTCGAATACGAAACGGGATCTGGCATATCGGGTACAGAGGGATGACGCACTCGCAACTAGACTTTACGCCAGAGGTTCTCAAATGGGCGAGCTAAAAAAATATTTAACCCGGGTATTTCTGCTTCCGGCACAAGCCGATGCGGGAAGCGTTGATCTTCTGGGTGAACTGCCGTGTTTCTTGAGAAGTTTTTTTTTGCTGTTTCCGCTTTTGTCTGTATCGTTCCACGTTCTGCCGGGTTCCACGCTGCAGCATTACCGGCTGCGTCGTTGATGGCTTACTGTACTCCGGTAATCCTCTAGAGGGGCCATATCAAACTCGTCCTCGTCTGGCAACGTTGCAGCCTCCAGATTCTGTGCGTTTGCTGATGCGACATTTAGGTGCATCGGTCGTTCAAGGTTGTACCGGGGTGGTCGCCGGTACCATACATTGTTGATGATGGAAAGTTTTGCGTGCAGTTTGACCATCACCAGGTTGTGGATGTTAGCGCCACGACATCAGGACCGTCGATAATTTTGAATAAGTCCGTCTATCAATCAGAACTAGGTCGATTTCCGATTCCGTCTGCTGCAGTGGTTTTCAAGTGTAACAACAAAGGAGGCTGTGCTGGAAGAAGGTGCTGAGCATGACCATGCTCTTGGACACGACGGAAACGACGAGTTGTTAGTTGAGGAATACTGTCTAAAGTTTTCATCACCACCCCCCAAAAGACGGTTGGAAGAAATGCCGATGCTAAAGCAAATTCGTTATATCTACAGAACTGGTCGGTGTTGTCAGTTGTCGTGTCACCCTTTCGAAACTTTTGCAAACGTTTACCCGAGCCGATAACATTGTAAACCCGAGAAACTCTGGCATCGAAAGGGTCCGTTTCGGGCTTTCGGGATTGTTCCTTTTCCTATTTCATGCGTCACGGCACTTTTCAAGACGACGACACCACGGACTGCAGAGTATTCTCCCTAACAACGGAACCCGTCTCAGAACTCAACAATGAAGCGTTGGAAACTTCTTTTCAGTCGCACTTTTCCTTTCATCAACTTTTTCCAGCTTCAAGCTGTGTGCGAAACACCACGATGACGAACGGCTACGCCAGCAGCCCCCACCCAAGAAGTGACGACGAGGTAGTGCAGTATACCTAGTAGTGGTGTGGCCAACTTCCAACCGAACAGTTAATTCATGTAAATTAAAATCATTTTGTCGTTTTAATTGAAATATTTAATTAGCACAAACCGCATTTAAATGCGATATCATATTTCAGTTCCCGGAGAGTGGTACTGCTGGCTGCTCTGTGTGTACCTACTACTTACGCTACAAACGCTGAATCGGAATGAGAACGCTCTTGATGTGGCGCAACACCAACAGCAGTCGGCGGTAGGTACTTTACTCTCGACAGTCCTACAGTAGGTAGGTGTTGAAGGATTTTAAACGAGTCAGAAGAATTGTACACTGGAACTTCAAATTACGGACTTTTTTTGCGCAACTTACCTTACCGGTCAGACTAAGGCCTGAGTGTCCTCTGCTGTACGTAGGAGTCGTCTCTATTCTACTCGGTTCATGGCTGTGTGTCTCCAGTTCCGCACTCTGCGTAGGGTCCGCAGATCGTCCTCCACTTGGTCGACCCACCTAGCTCGCTGCGCTCCCCGTCTTCTTGTACCGGTCGGATGACTCTCGAGAACCATTTTAGTCGGGTTGCTATCCAACATCCTGTTGACGTGACCCGCCCACCGTAGCCTCCCGATTTTCGCGGTATGGACGATGGTTGGTTCTCTCAGCAGCTGATGCAGCTCGTGGATCATTCGCCTTCTCCAAGTCCCGTTTTCCATTTGCACTCCGCCGTAGATGGTACGCAAAACCTTCCGTTCGAAAACTACAAGGGCGCGTTGGTCCTCTGCACGTAGGGTCCATGTTTCGTGCCCATAGAGGACGACCGGTCTAATCAGCGTTTTGTAGATGGTTAACTTCGTGTTACGGCGAACTTTATTCGATCGTAGAGTTCTGCGGAGTCCAAAGTAAGCACGATTTCCTGCCACAATGCGCCTCTGAATTTCTCTGCTGGTGTCGTTGTCGGCGGTCACCAGTGAACCCAAGTACACGAATTCTTCAACCGTATCGATTTCATCACCGTCGATTGAAATTCGGGGTGGCGGGCGCGGTGATTCCTCCCTAGAGCCCTTTGCCATTATGTTCTTTGTCTTCGGCACATTAATGTCTTATCCGATTCGCCTGGCTTCATTCTTTAGTCAGATGTACGTTTCCGCCATCGTCTCAATATTATCAGCGAAATCAAGCAGCTGAATGGACTTCGTTACTTCACTTGTGCTTATCCCCGCTCTCCTTATTACACCTTATAAGGCGATGTTAAACAGCAAGTACGAAAGACCATCACCTTGCTGTAACCCTCTACGAAATTAGAAGGGACTTGAGAGTGTCCCTGATACTCGAACTACGCACATAACTCGATTCATAATCTGCCATAGCTGTTCTCGATCGATTGTATCATACGTCGATTTGAAATTGATGAACAAGTGATGCGTGGGCACGTTGTATTCGCGACATTTCAGCAATACCTAGCGGATGGCGAACATCTGGTCCGTTGTAACGCGTTCACCCATGAATCCAGCCTGATATTGCCCCATGAACTCTCTTGCAATCGGTGCCAGACGGCGGCGGAAAATTTGAGAGAGTATCTTGTAGGCAGCGAGGCAGCGCTCAGTAGTGTGACACGTGGTAGTTGCCGCAATCCAACTTGTCGCCCTTTTTTAGATGGGACACACGACACCTTCCATCCATACCTCCGGTAATACTTCCTCCTCCAAAATCTTGATAATGACCCAGTGTAGTGCTCTCACCAGTGCTTCTCCACCATATTTTAGAAGCTCGCTTGTAGTTGGACTGCTCCAGTTGCGAATGGGTGACAAAACGT
Source organism: Aedes albopictus (assembly GCF_035046485.1). Taxonomy (NCBI): domain Eukaryota; kingdom Metazoa; phylum Arthropoda; class Insecta; order Diptera; family Culicidae; genus Aedes; species Aedes albopictus. Next base: position 119,763,657 of record NC_085136.1, on the reverse strand, counting down.
CGAAAGATAACCGGCCAACCTCCTCCTCAATCTCTAGGAGGTCAGGAGCCGGAAGTCTTTCGTGCTGTGCACGTACTCCTGTTATCTGTTAGATCTGTTACCACGCCATCTTCGACCACCTCACCCTCGCTCGTGAGAAGATTTCCGTGATTGTCTTGGCACATGTCGGCTTGTGGCACAAAACATTTGTGCCAGTGGTTCAGTCTCGTAGAACTTCCGTGTGTTCTTAGCGTGGTACAGCTCTTCCATCGCTTCGCGATCTCGTTCTTGCTGCTGGTGCTTCTTCATCCGGAAGACTGAGTTCTGCCTGTTCCGCGCCTGTCTGTAACGTGCCTCATTCGCTCTCGTGCGGTGTTGCAGCATTCTCGCCCATGCTGCATTCTTCTCGTTTTTCAACTGTTCACATTCGCCGTCGTACCAGTCGTTTCTGTGATTCGGAGTCGCGAAGCCTAGTGCTGCAGCCGAGGTACTACCTATGGCGGATCGGATGTCCCTCCAGCCAACTTCAAGTGTAGCTGTCCCAAGCTGCTCTTCCATTGGTAGGGTCACTGCAAACTGCTGCGCGTAGTTTTGAGCCACTTTTACGTTATGCAGCATACAACGACTAGGTAGTGATCCTAATCTATATTCGCACTGCGGTAGGTGCGGACATTGGTTATATCCGAGAAGAATTTACCGTCGAATAGAACGTGATCGATTTGGCAGCCGCTGGATGCTAGAACAGACGCTGGTTGAGATCCACCTTCTTGCTGAAGTCAGAAAGACAACAGTACCAAGGATGCACTACCAGCTAAGTACACAACTCTTAGCTGTTGATCTTTATCATCTCTTGACCCGTAGAAGCATGAGGTAGGAGCTTGTGACGACCAGAGCTACAGTTGGACGCACTCCTTATCGGTGTGAGCCCCACTCAGTAAGCCTGTGGTGTCCCATTTCTAGGGTGGTCTTGCCTAGGCATGGTCGCATCGCACGAAAGCGAGAGCAACGCTACGGGCTCGTCTCCACTTAAACCGAGTAGATTTCGCTCACCAGCGAAGGCTTGACCTTGACCTGGCCGCCTCTTTCTTTACCCGCTGCCTGCTATTTATTCTTCAATCACTTAACCTAATTTACAGCTCTATTGTCCACTAGGGCACTGCGTGAGCGATTCCAATTGGAAGCCGTACATACACTTTGTACAGCCGCCTAAATGTATTCTATTTCTATTTGTACTACATCGAACTGGTAGCCGTTGCGCTGCTTTCACTTTCTACCCTATCATGATAGAATTATGAGCTCGAGGATGTTGATGTGTGGAGTCCATTATGGGTTGCCGTTCGCCGATGTCCAAGTATCCGGGTTCATTTGAGGGTCAGTGTCAGCTGCTCTCCTTGCTGCTTTCAGGGGAAAAGAACAACTGACGAAAGTGCCGGGGCTGGGATCGAACCCATGACCATCTGCTTATGAAGCAAACGTGTAGCCACAATGCCACGGGCCCCAGCTCCTGCCTGATATTATTGTAGTTGATACTGTAGCAAACCGCCAAGTGATCACTGTGAGTGTAGCCATCGTCGTACTCTCCAGTTCGAACTACTTGTTAATCCAGGACTACAAAAAGTAACGCCAATAATCGACTCTGTACTAGAGATGGGCAATCAGATCCGGATCCGTTCAAAAGAATCGTATCAGTAAAGTGAGTGAGTGAACCGTGGATCTTTTTCAGAGAGAGCCGGGTCACCAGTTTACATGATTCTGTGAGAAAGAACCTAAAAGAACCGATAGGTTCTCTTTGTTTTGCTCTGGGTCATTTCCAAAACACAGCAGCTCTACGAAACGCGCCAAGCACACACAACCAACAGCAGCGCTGGTCCAGTTCCCTCCCCCTGGCCATGCAGCCGCAAACAACGCACACTATCTATCGCTCTCAGCTTAAGCGGGAGAGCAGTAACGGCAGTCCGGACAGATCTGATGCGAACAACCCGAACTCGTACACGAACTCACACATTATCGCTTCTTTCGTTCGGTTCTTCATCAGTATCCAGTAGGTTGTGTGGTGCTGGCGCTGGGAGAGAGATAATGCGGGTCGGGAAGATCAAGAGAATGAGTGACGCTTGCTGTGTGTGAAGCGGGCCCCACACGAGCATCAATACTTCATCAATATCGATACTTTTTGTTGGAATTTCCATCAAGCTCGTGGTTACCGCTATGTATTATTGGAAATGCTTTCGATTAAGCTCAAGGTTTGATGGGAATTTTGTCAAGAAGTAGTGATATTGATGAAGTATTGATGCTCGTGTGGGGTCCCCTTGAGAGAATAAACTGGAAGCAAGCAACCCCGTTTGGTTCGGTGAAGCTTGGTCATTCATTCCATAAATGAGCCGCTGATCTGCTCAAAAGATCCGGTTCACTAATGTGATGGATCCGGTTCGGATCCGATCACTGAAGTGAGCCGTTTTGCCCACCTGTACCGTTCAGACTAAAAGTACTCTTGGTACCAACATTAGCCAGGTCTGCATCTAGCACAGACAGGGTCTTTAGCAGCACCTGACCCTACTGGCTCGTAAAAAGGCTTTCCTGTTCCAAGGCCCAAGCATTGAGTTACCCAGTCTTCGCCTTACAGCACGGTCCCCATACAGTCCAGTATCTTCGTGAACTGCTCAATCGACCACCTCGGAGGCGCATAGCAGCTACAGAAGACAACGCCGTTTACTTTGGCGACCAGGGAACCCTCGTAAGCAGTAGACACCAACTGCTGGATGGGGTCCATATCGCCGCCATATTTCCAGATCCATCCGAAATTTCGTCTGAAAAAAAGAGTTGCTGAGCTGTATCACAGTGGTTCAGGTTTAGCTGCGTTATCTGCACTGTGATTTGTCAGCTACGGCTTTTCTGAAGGCCGAGCACATTGGACTTCCCGTTGGGTGTTTGTTGTTCGCGGATTTCCCGGAGTAAATCAAACACGTGGGTGAACTTGTGCAGCCTCATGGCCTTCGCCGCCCCATCTCCTGCACAGTTTGCTCCTGTCAGGGCCTGTACAGTCCCATGAATTGTACCCTGGTTTCAGACACCTGAAGCAAACCTGGTTCATGAAAGGTCAGATGGTATACTGACCAGTCCACCTTAATCTTTCCTATTTACGACGGATTTATTTACATCCAACACAGGTAGCTCTACACTAAAACCTCAATTTATGCATGTTATTTTTATGCACTTTTAATTTATGCACCTTTTTATGCCCTGCATAAAGAGAGGGAGAGCTACTCAGAACGAACATTGTGCATGAGAATATTTATTAATGACGGCAACTATTGCGACGGCGACCAGAGGGTGTTTATAGGGATGAGCAAAGAGAGGTCACTGGGTAGTTTCATGGGGTTCCAAGGGGTTTCCGCGGAGTTCCAGGTGATCTCAGGGGAGTTTTCGGGGGTCTGGGGGGAGGGGTTTTCGAAAGCATTGCAGGATTTTCGACGGTAACCATCGGCAACCAGGGGCGTTTATTGGGGAGAGGAGGGAGGTTACAGAGGCGCTTCAGGGGATCCCAAGGGGTTTCAGAGGGTACCAGGAGAAATCAGGGGCATTTTAAATAGGGTCTTAATGGGTTTCAGGGAGGAACTACAAGGAGATCTCAGATGTATTTCAGGTGGTCCCAGCGGGTTTCAGAGGGATACCTGGCAATCTCAGAAGTGTTTCAGCTGTTTTGGAGGCGTTACAGGTACGTTTTCGAGGGTCTCACATGCGTTACATTGGGTCCAAGGGGATTTTAGGGGGATTTTGGAGGCATTTCAGAAAGTTTCATAGCATTTTCGGCGGGATTCAGAGGTGTTACGGAGGAGTTTTCGGGGTTTTCGGAGCGTCTCAGGTGCGGTACATGGGGTCCGAGGGGGACTTAGGGGGATTTTGGAAGCATTCCAGGAAGTTCTAGAGCATTTTCAGTGGAATTCGGAGGCGTTACGGAGAAGTTTCCGAGGGTTTCTGAGCATCTCAGGTGCGTTACATAGGGTGCGAGGGGGTTTTAGGAGGATTTTGAAGGCATTTCAGGAATTTTCAGAGCATTTTCGGCAGGATTCAGAGGCGTTACTGAAGCGATACGGAAGAGTTTTCGAGGGTTTCTTAGCATCTCAGGTGCGTTCGGACCCCATCGAGGGGGTTTTAGGGGGATTTTGGAGGCATTCCAGGAAGTTTCAGAACATTTTCGGTGGGATTCGGAGGCATTACGCAAGCGTTACGGAGGAGTTTTCGGAACTCTAGGAACGCCCTAAAAATGTTTCTAAAACCCCCATAAATTCCCTGAAATATCTCTGAAATTCCGTTAAACATTCATCAAACCCCTTGTAACGCCTTTGAAAGGCTTCTGCGATCATCTGTATTGCCCTTGAAGTCCCTTCAATTGTCCCTGAACCCCCTAATTTCTATTGATATGCTCCTGATTTCCCCGTAATCCCATTAAAATGCTAACAAAACCTGACAGAACGCCCTTACTCCTCAAATCCCCTGAAACAAACCCCTGAAACGCCCCTGATGTCCCTTGGAACCCCCTATCTGGTAACTTTCTGGAAACCCCCTTAGCCCCATCTTGAATACCCAGGAGCAAGACCTGTTCTCGCGAACTAGATTCCTTCATTAAAGCCCAAACTTAATTTATGCACAAATTTTCCTCTTTTTATGCATATTTTAATTTATGCACATGTTTAATTTACGCACCCCCAGCCATATGCATAAATTGAGGTTCCAGTGTACCAAAGCTATCCGTGTCCCTGCCGGTCCCTTTAGTAGCCGAACGGCTGCGATGGCCACCTGCACCTCACACTGTTGCTGCAGTGACAACCTCTACCGCTTCAGTGACCTCATCCAGGTTCTTCACCTTCAGAGTCGCCTCCGCTGTAAGAGCCTCGACACCCTTGTCAAGGTCCCCTTCCGTCAGACTTTTGTAGACGGCGCCATTGCGCTCCTTGTCGCACTTAAGCGATCCTCGACCCCTTCTGACTCTGTGCATGTCGGCTTCCAGATCCACGAGCTTGGCATAGCTCCTTATCGCCTTCAGGATTTCCGAGTACTGGAACTGTTCAGTCTTGATGACAAGTGCCTCGCCCTTCTCACGCTTGGAACCTGCCTTTCTACCTTTTCATAGCTTGATGGCGCTGAGCTCGTGTTTCTCTTATTTCAGCATGTCCACTAGGATCCTGCTCTACTGGTCTCTCTAACATGTGGTGGCTGAGGACCTACCAATGGTGATAATTCGCTGCTCCCTTAGATCTGAAGCGGGCTGGCCTTTCCAGGCGTAACCTTCCCAGCTTTTCGGGACACATGACCTAGGTCCGATTTGCCGGCATTACTACTCTTCACTCTGTAACAAGTGTCAGTGTAACGTCCAGTATTGATGAGATTTGTCGCGTTTAGTATTTGTTAAATTTTGTTAAAAAAAGAAAACGTTTGTAGTTAGGTTAAGTGTAACGTCCCAAAAACCCCACGAACGCAGCCATCACTACACTGCCCCATGTAAGGACGACAGTAGCCACCACCAGGCTGCACAGGACTGCACGAATGGGCGGCCATGTGGGTGGCGAAATAGGCGGCCATGGGAGGCGAACTGGGTGGCCATCATGAGGAGGATACACGACGGGTCAATGGCCAAAGGTTCAGGGTCAACGAGCTTGAATCCAACAGATCATTAGCCTGGTGATCTTCAGAGCGAATAGTCGAAGTTTTCAAAAGTTAATAGAAGGAAAAAGTTATTTGAAGTTGAGTAAAAGTTGAAGATAGTTATCCAAAGTAAAGGAGCAGAAAAGGATACAGAGGAGAAAAGAAGGAGCGTGAAGGAATACTGGATTTCCAGGTAAACTACTGCCCATAATCCCCGAACCTAGCCCATCCGTACAGTGCCTAACCCGCCATTGCGATTCTCCCATTGTGCTCACAGGACCTCGCGGTTTTTATTTTAAAACCGAACTTTGCGGTATCGTTAGGAGCCACACCGCAGCGTAGACCCTACCTGCTGATTAGTAGTGTGTCCGCATCAACCCTGTACCCGATAGGACAATCAAGGACTCTGGATCACTGAAGCCTCGAGTCCGTCACCACACTCGAGGGGCTTACGGGACAGGTGGAAAAAGGTCCGCGAGAGGCTGCAGCCAACGAAAGAGAGAGAAAAGGAGAAGAATTGCCCGCCCCCTGGCCCAGGAATGAGAGAAGGAGCTAGTGGACAGGCGAAAGGAGCGGCAGCGTAGGCGTGCAGTGCGCGGGGCCCCAGAAGCAGTGAAGAAAAGTAGCGTGTATAAGGTAGGACTAGTCCTTAAGAACGTGGGAGGCGTCATCCAGTGTTAAGGGCGGACGCCAAAAAGCTAGGAGGGAGAAAGCTAGAGGAAAGTGGTAGGAAAGTAGGACGTCAAGAGGAAGTGGAATAAAAGTGTAGCTAGACCACGAATATAGAGGGAATTTCCTTAGCCGACCTAAAAGTGTTTTTTTCCGCGTTGTGTCACGAGCGTCTTGCCGACCCTGAGGCTTGAAGACGGGGGTTTCATCCTTGCTGGGAGTAACACGGCCCTTGCTCAGTTACAACTCTCAAAGCTAACAATCGCTTTACTTTGCGAGTGCCACCTGGTAGCTCCTCATCGGATGGCTGACTCGTGCACGCTAATTGCTTGCCGTAAGCAATCGCGTCTGGCGTACCCTTCTGGCTACCTGCGAATGCGAAGACCTCCATCCAGATAGGCTTCAGCACCTTCAACTTCGCAGGCTCTGCGGCTGCCGCAGTTGCCATGAGTTTATTAAAGTTCTGCAGGGCCACCATAGTTGACTTATGAAGTCTCAAAAAGTCCTGCTTGAGGTCTTTGCCAATAATCGACTTCGAGGTCAATGAAGCAGTCTAGCTGCTGCACAGCCAACTCCGTGGCCTCATCAACCATGCTCCATTTAAGCACTAACTCTTGAACAGAGTATACGGTTTGAACAAAATATCTTTATAACGGTTTAACAATAACGTCTGTATTTCACAGTGGTTTGAGTGAGAATGAGAACAAGTGTTATTTTTCCTAACAAGTCAGTTGCTAAGGAGTCACAGCATTCTACGATCGTTTCGTTGCTTCGCACAACTCAATACTCCTCCTCAACGAGATGATCCTCAAACTAGAACAGTCCCATCTTAGTAGCAAACTTCTTCAACTTTACAGCATCAAGCGGTTTGGTCAAAGCATCTGCAACCATTTCTTCTGATGGACAATACTCCAATTTGATAATGTTGCGTTCTGTGAGTTCCTTTACATAATGTTGTTTTGTTTCAATATGTTTTGATCTTCGGCTAGTCCGTTCCGATTGAACAAAACTTAAACAACTTTGATTGTCCTCCATGATCATGGTAGGTGTATCTTGTTGTTCTCCAAAATCGTTTAGCAAGTTTCTTATCCAAATTATTTCTTGACAAGCTTCACTTATTGCCACATATTCGGATTCCATGGATGATAGGGTCACACTATTTTGTAATCTGCTTGCCCATGAAATTGCTCCTCCTCCATACAAGAACAGGAAACCGGTAGTAGACTTGCGGGTTGAAACATCTCCTGCAAAATCAGCATCGGAATAAACGATGAGATCTTGCGGTCTCCCGTAATGCAGCTTGAAGTCCTTGGTAGCCAGTAGATATCGAACCACTCGTTTAGCGGCTGTCCAGTCTGCTTCGGTTGGTGATGATAGTTTCCTCCCAAGAATCGATACACATGCCGCAATATCCGGTCGAGCGTTAGTTGCTACGTAGAGAAGAGCTCCAATTAAGCTTCGGTAGTTGACGCTGTTTTCCAAGGCTTTGGTTCCTTCTGTAGTTTTGATGTATCCAGTCTCCATGGGGGTCCTTGCACCTTTGGCGTTTATCATTCCAAATTTCTCTGCTAGCTTCTCGATGTATCCTTTCAACGTTAAACTGTAGTTACCTTCGTTCCGTTGAACTTCCAATCCGAGAAAATAAGACAAATCTCCGAGGTCGGTTAACTTGAAGAACTTTTTCAAATGATCATGAAGCTGTTCAGCTGATTTCGGCTTCGGTTTCCGCTCCAACGAGTATATCATCCACATACACAACGAGATAGATGGTCTTCTTACCAGTGGTCTTGATAAACAAACAGGAGTCCGTCTTGCTCTGGTGGAAGCCGATTTTTACCAGGACATTACGCAGTCGTTGATTCCAACATCTTGCAGATTGCTTAAGGCCATATATACTCCTCCTCAATCTGCAAACCAGATTTTCTTGGCCTTTCACGACGTGTCCAGGCGGTTGCCGCATGTAAATTTCTTCTTGCAACTCACCATATAAATATGCGGTCTTGACATCCAGTTGCTTGAGTATCAACTTCCGTTTGCTTGCCACAGCCAGAAATGTTCGCAATGTGGTACTGTTCATCACAGGAGCAAATATTTCTTGGTAATCCTCGCCATATCGTTGAGTGAACCCCTGGGCAACTAAACGGGATTTAAACTTCGTGATTTCTCCGGCAGCATTGAGTTTTCTCCGAAATACCCATTTGCATCCAATGCACTTGCCTCCTTTTGGTAGTGGAACCAGATTCCATGTTCCATTTTCGCGATGTGGTTCGAGTTCATCCAGCATGGCGGCCTGCCATTCGACTGCTTCTGGTGCGTCCAGTGCTTCTTTCAAACTTACCGGGTCGTTCATGTCAGCGAAATTCGTTGCCATCAAAGCCTCCAGGTTGTATCTCTGCGGGGGTATGCCTCTCGTTGCACGTGTTGACCTTCTAGGAGTTTCTTGTTCCATATCCGGATCGTCAGCATTATCCGAGGCTTCTTCTCCTGATAAACTCTTGAAACTTTCATCACTTTGCTCAACATTTACGTCTACGTCCGGCTCGTCAGCATCATCTCGCCCTTCCAGTTCCTCACATTCGAAATTAACGGTAAATTCATTCAAATTGGCAGATTCTCCGCAACGAACTTCTCCATTTAGCTGCATCACGATCTTCCTCTTCCAGAAATTTTGCATCTCGACTAATCATTACGGTGTTGCTGCTTGTATCCAGGAAACGGTAGGCTTTTCTTCTTTCAGCATATCCAACAAATATTAGTTTCTCCGCTTTCTTGTCAAGTTTCTGCCTCTTCTCTTTGGGAATATGTACGTATGCTTCGCTTCCAAAAACACACAAATGGGAGTAGTTTGGCTTGCGTTCCGTCCAAATTTCGAATGCCGTTTTGTTCAATGTTGACGATGGTAACAGGTTCTGTAGGTAATTGGCGGTGATCACTGCTTCACCCCAATATCGCTTTGGCAGTCCTGACTCAGCCAGAAGACATCTCAGCATCTCGTTCAAATAACGATTTTTCCTTTCAGCTTTTCCGTTCTGCTGTGGACAATACGGTGCAGTAATCTGGTGGATGATTCCGTGGTCAGCAAAAATCCGCTTCATATTATTGCTACAGAATTCTCCTCCTCCGTCCGAACGTATTATCTTCGGCTTGCACCCATGCTGGTTCCTCATCATACTAACGTACTCTTCTATCCTCTGCGAAGCTTCCTCCTTGTGTTTCAACAAGTACACGATGCAGTAGCGGCTAAAATCAGCCAACATTACCATGTAATAACGATTTCCGCTCGGTGTAGCCGTCTCCATCGGCCCGACGAGATCCGTGTGTACCAAATCTCCGATTGCTTGAGTTTTGGTGTCCGAGTGTTTTGGGAACTTCGACCGACTCATTTTTCCTTCGTAGCAAACTCCACAGATACTGTCAACGCCACACGCCTTCAACTGCATTCCGCTTCCTAGATTGTCACGTGCTATAGTCCTAACAACTTTCAAGTCACGATGTCCGAGCCTTCTATGCCAGAGATGTATACATTGCTTCGGATGATTGTCTTTCGCCAACATTTGCTTGCTTTGGTGCTGCCGTCGGATCCAAGTGGTACAGATTTCCATCACGAGTGCCAGTCACAATCACTTCGTTTTTCTTGACGATTTTGCATCCATGCTTCTCGAAAATTACAACGTAACCATCATCGGTAATCTTGCTTATCGATAGCAGATTGGACTTGAGCTTCGGCACATGGTAAACTTCCTTCAAAGTGACCTTGGTCGCATTTCCGTCGCCATCCTTCGCGAAGAATTGTCCACTTCCGACGCCACAAGCTTCAATTTGGTTCCCATCAGCGAGACTAATGCTATGCTTCCGTCTTGTATCCAGCTGACCGAGATTCCTGGCATCGTGCGTCATATGAGATGTTGCACCGGAATCCAGATACCAGAGCTTCTGTTCTTCCGTGGCAAGATCCGCTACTCCAACTCCGAAACAAGCTTCTCTTGAATTCGACGCAGCAGCCATATTGACGCGGTGATTACCCTTCTTCTTCGGTTCAACTTTCTTACCTTGCAGCAGCTTACAGTCTCTCCGGAAATGACCTTCTTCCTGGCAATAGTGACACACTCTCTTCTTTGCTTCACGGAACTTCGGTTTGCCGCCAGTCGCAGTCCTAAACGCCATCTCGCCAGATTCCTCTCCATCCGTTCTCCGACGCCAGTCATCCAGCAGCTTCCCATTCACGTACTCGAGTGTTAGCTCTTCCTCGGGACGACCTTCCAGCGTGGTCACAAGAACATCGTAGGACTTCGGCAGACTTGCGAGAATCATTGCGGCAATCCAGTGGTCCATAAACTTCTCACCCATCGCGTTCAGCTTGTTGATCAACGTCGTCATATTCGCCAGATGCTCAGGAACGTTTCCTCCTTCCGGCAATCTTGTCGTTATCAACTTCCGCAGAACATGCACCTTCGTCGCAAAAGTAGCCCTTTCGTGGTATTTCTTGAGAGAATCCCACATTTCCTTGGCAGTGGTGGACTGCATGACGTGTACCAACTGGCAGTTGTCTAAAGCGAGACCGATCAGCGCCCGTGCTTTTCCGTCTTTGGTCTTCCAAGCTGCGTTCCGTTCGGCAGGTAATTCGTCCGTTACGATCGAGAACAATTCCTCCTTCGTCAGCAACAGCTCCATACGGAATTTCCACACGGCGTAGTTCGTCCCATCCAGCTTCTCCACAGTCACCTTCGTTTCAGCCATTTCAAGGATCAAGGAACTTCTTCAGTGCTTTCGAAAAATCCTGGGCTCATAACCTCTTGAACAGAGGGAGGTTTGAATTAAAATATCTTTATAACGGTTTAACAATAACGTCTGTATTTCACAGTGGTTTGAGTGAGAATGAGAACAAGTGTTATTTTTCCTAACAAGTCAGTTGCTAAGGAGTCACAGCATTCTACGATCGTTTCGTTGCTTCGCACAACTCAATACTAACACCACTAGGCTTGCCTGTGTCTCTAACCGGAATGATGTACTTTATCTTGGTCTTCCATTTTATGCCCTTAATCCAAAATAATGCTTCCTGGTTCTACACTCTGATTCAATTTACTGTCCCTCCGTTTCAGACGTAAAAATGGAGGTTTTAGTGTACTACCGCTGCTGCCACGGCGGTGTTGTCTGCGATTCTGCATAAAGCTCGGAAATAAAAACTGACAGAGAGGTGAAGAAAGCTGAAGCAAACGAATGCAATCAAGAAATCCAAAAACGGAAGACGGAACATGTTGCCAGCTTTCTTCGCGAGTTGCGATGATGGTGCATTGCCACTTCCTCCAAATCAACCGCTGCTGCTGCTTCTGCTGTGAGTAAGCCATGTTCCTCTGGCCAGGACCTTGGCATCCGCGCGAAAAGTTTCCTATGCTGCATGTGAGAGCTGTGTGATGTTCACAACAGGAAGCATAAGTTCATCATCAACAAACTGCTCCAACAACTGGATGTTGTGTGTGCATAAATTATACGCTTCGTTGAAGAGGAGATGATATGCTTCTCGAGTTGTAACAGATGGCTAACGCCGAACCGGAAACTTATTTATTACGCAGTTAGCGATACCTATTTAAACTGCTGGATGACGATTGGCATAATTCTAGTTGGGAAGTTTTGTAACTTCGTTAGGCTGATGGATTCAAGTTTATTGCGGGAAATGTTCACGAACGTCATTGAATGTTCAATACCCTTATGTGAGCAATTTCAGTTGTAGTCTGTATTTAACTTCACTGTCATCGATTGATTCAGCTAGTAATTAGCAGATTAGTATTCGGATCATTGCACGTCAACTCAAGCCTTCTAGCAAAATTGCTGCAATCTGCGGCACCAGCCATTATCTGCAAACCAGAACAAAGGGGTTTTCAAAGAACTTCTGCTGCCATGCATCCATCCAGTTCTGTTGAAAGTTCTGCTTAGCATAGATATGTTGGTACAAACCCGCCCAGATTCGATTCCATTGGAATTCTTAGGAACATTTCTCTTAATGACAATCCCATACAAGCGATCCGGTAATTATTTCTTCACATCAACTCCATCATCCTGCGGCAGCGCAATCAGCACCGCCACCGCATGGAAATAATTGGAACAAACGAATAAGAGAACAAAACACTCACAGCGGATGGATGGTGTTGTATGACTGACTACTATCTACATAGGTAGATGATATTGATGACGGGCGAATACGAGACAGTGTAATTTTCACAACCATTCAAATTTGATCTCTTTGTCATTTTCCGAGGTGATTATCAGTCCTGGTGAAATGGTTTTCCGACAATGCCGGAATGGGCAACTTAATGATTCACCAGAACTGGTTTGCTGGCGGCAAGTTATGGGTATGGTGAGATTTTTTTTTTGCTGTACCTGCAGCATTCCGGGGTTGAGCTTAAACCAGATAATTAAATATTGTGATTTTACTTCGAAGATGAATTCCAAGGGAATTTGCTTGAGCTGGTTGGGAATCGCCGTTTAATTTCAAGGGGCACTTCAATGCGCTCTTGTAAAATTATAGACTTTTATGATAATGCTCTAATTACGTTAAACGACCTCTAGACTGATTCTCTGTAAAATAATATATGTAACTCGCATTGAAAAGTTTAATGCTGAACTTTTAAACTAGAATTTTCCATATTTTTTTATAACGCAAACTTTTTATCTTGACGAATTCTTCCGAAAACGCATTGGAGCACCCCTCCGACTATGCTCCTCCATCCTTGCCACCATCAGCTGGCAGCATCGGCAGCATGAGCAGCATAGTGGTTTCTGCTTTTAGTGGTGTTGCGTGTACGTACACGTTGCATTACACGCTCACTACTTGAGTTACTGGTTGAAAATAGTAAACAAATATCAGCTGTTCCCGGCAAAATCAAATGGGCATATTTTCAACCAGTAGATTTGCATTAGTGTTCGTGACGCCGCGCTGCGAAACCACTATAAAAGAAATGTCAGGTTGAATCAAAACAAACCGCACCAACCGAGAGAGAGAATCTCACGCACGTTTTTCTCCTACGTTAAATATGTCAAAGGGATGTGTCAGTTTGGTTGCTGTCTCGCTCTGCAATCGAACGACGATTCCAACGGCGATTCGAACGGCTATTCCAAAAACGACGGTTCTGATTCGTCGTGTTCAGTTAGCAAATCCACGTACAATAAATTTTAAAGCAGCGTACGATTCAGTGAAAAGAAATGAGCTTTGGCAGATAATGTCAAAACATGGTTTTCCGGCGAAACTAATTAGAATGATACGCGCAGCGCTGGATGGATCAAAATCAAGTATTCGGATCGCGGACGAAGTGTCTACGTCGTTTGTGACCTTGGATGGATTGAAGCAGGGGGATGCTCTTTCAAATTTATTGTTCAACATTGCACTCGAAGGAGCGATTAGGAGGTCAGGCGTGCAGAGGAATGGCTCTATCATCATACGGTCGCACATGCTCCTCGGTTTTGCGGACGATATTGATCTCATCGGCATCGATCGTAGGGGTCGTAGCAGTGGAGGAAGCTTATGCTCCTCTGAAGAGAGAGACAGCGAGGATAGGCTTGACGATTAACTCTACCAAGACGAAGTACATGATAGCGGGTAGAGACAGAAGCCACTAGGCCTGGTGTTAGTGCTGAGGAAGTGTTTGAAATTGTTGAATAATTTGTTAACTTGGAACACTTGTGACATGTGACAATGACATTTCCCGTGAAGTAAAAGGCGTATTGCAGCTGCGAATAGGGCCTTTTACGGATTGCGTAGCCAGCTTAGGTCCCGTAACTTGCAAACGCAAACAAAATTCGCTCTGTACAAGACGCTGATTTTTTAGCCGGGGCCCGTGGCGTAGTTGGTCACACGTTCGCTTCATACGCGGATGGTCATGGGTTTGATTCCCAGTCCCGGCACTTGCAATTTTTCGTCAGTTGCTCTTTACCGAGAGCGACTGACACTGACCCTCTTCTGAGCCCCATGGCTCAAACGGACCCGGATACCTGGACATCGGCGAATTGCTACTCATAATGGACCCCCAATCGGACTGGAAAGGAATATCCTATCATCATTGTGCTCATCATTCTACCATGTAGAGTAGAAAATTGAAAGCAGCAGAAAGGCTACCAGTTTGATCAGGTACAGCTGTCAATTGAAATCGCTCACGTAGTGCCCTAGTGAACAATAGAGCTGTAAATTAGGTTAAGTGATTAAGAATAAAAAAAAAAGACGCTGATTCTTCCGGTTGCCCTCTACGGTCAGGAAGCGTGGACGTTAAGGAGGTAGACAGAAAAGCTTTTGGAGTTTTTGAGCGCAAAGTGCTGGGGACAATTCTCGGTGGGAAACAAGAAAATGGAGTGTGGTGCAGACCGATGAATCACGAGTTGTACCAAGTGTACGAAGATGCGAATATTGTGAAACGTATAAAATACGGCAGACTTCAGTGAACTGGACACGTAGTGCGAATGTCGGAAGAAAGTATAGCGTAAACAATATTCAGCAGAGAACCCGGTTAGAGGTAGGCGACTTCGTGGGCGGCCGCGAACTCGCTGGCTGCACGCGGTTGAAGAAGATCTACGATCCCTACACGTTCGGGGAAACTGGAGGAACATCGCCCAAGACCGATGAAGATGGTGCTCTACTATACGCTCGGCGTTGGAGTTAAGTTACTTTGTAGCCAACAAGGTATCAAGGTAGGTATCGGTTACCAAACAGCAGTTTGATGGTTAGCCTTCATCATTGTTGTGCCTGGATGATCACCATTCATTGTGGTATACCATAGCTACTGCTTTGAAAGAAGCTTGTCCTCTGCGGTCTGTGCGGACCGCAAGAGGTATTCCTGAATGGAACTCGGACCTGTTCAAGTTCTAAATATCTTCGGATAAAACGGTCTTTTGTATAGCTACGAATCTTTAGCTTCTACCCCGAGGATTGTAGCTATAGAATCGATTTAGTGGGCACTAAAAAGCTCTGCTTACTTCAAATCTCCTGGAGCAAATGGGGCTTTGTCCTATTTTTCTCCAGAGGGATTTGAGTTTTTCAAACATGTTTTGAACTCTTGTAGTTTTCTATTGGGTATTTTCATGGTGTGAAATTACTCTGTAGTTTTATCACGAAAGGGTGCGTGCGTTGTAAAAAGAAGGAATAAGTTCCAGATTTATCTGGTTACGTCGTTCTTTCTGAAATGCTCGAAACGCATTGTCGATTATCGCGTATGTGATGTTCGTCTGGCTAACATGCCTGTTCATGTGAACTCACATGTCTCCCAATTTGGGATGTCCACAGTGACGTATACACAAAGTTGTATACGTTTTCAAGAAAGCACTTGCTCAAACGTAGTTTTTGCTTGGGTGATTTCTTGAGTATTGAGGATGCTTTTGATGACGTGCCTTTCTATGTCATATTGAAAGTCGCATGACGTCGCAAGCTACTTCCAATGAGCTATAGGCTCTTTTTACGCTTATGCGTTTTACAGTATCCTTTTCAGGGCATTGATTAACCCCGTTGTGGTATGAGCTATGAGCTCTCGTTGCGCTTATGCGTTCATTCCCTTTTCTAGGGCACCCCTTCCTATTTCATCACCTTTCCCTTTACTAATTCCCATCCCTTGTCCCCCTTCTCCCTCAGGTAAATGATGAAATAGGCTCATATGTATGGCGATGGCACAAATGTCCCAAATGGAGGATAACGTGCCTCTGGAGCCGGCCTTCTGATACCTGATACCTGATACCTAAGTTACTTTGTAGCCAGCAAGGTATCAAGGTAGGTATCGGTTACCAAACAGCAGTTTGATGGTTAGCCTTCATCATTGTTGTGCCTGGATGATCACCATGTGCGATGTTCAACGCTCTCTGACGCAGTATAGTGGGAATCACTAT
The DNA here is from genome assembly GCF_035046485.1 of Aedes albopictus. Taxonomy (NCBI): domain Eukaryota; kingdom Metazoa; phylum Arthropoda; class Insecta; order Diptera; family Culicidae; genus Aedes; species Aedes albopictus. Next base: position 119,747,511 of record NC_085136.1, on the reverse strand, counting down.
TAGGTCCCCACGAAAAAGCAATCTACCAACGTCGCACAGCTCTGAAGAAATGACATGGGAAGCGACAGGAAAGAGTTCAATGTACCCTCTCTCCAACAAACCAGCATGGATTCGAATTCCGTATCGTTCTGTGTTTTTGCCATTCTAGTTCACCAAAGTGTACTGAAAGGCTATATGTATGTTCACTAAAAAACGAATTTTCGATAGAAGGCTCGACGAATTGAGATGATGTCTGTATGTATGTATGTATGTCTGTGCCCAAAAATGTTCACACACTTTTAAGGCACTTCCCTTTGAAGGATTATAGCTTGAATCGAACCGGATTTTTACCGCATTGTTTGCTATTGAAAATGGTGCGGAACGGTCAAGGCGTTCCGGAGTTATGGCAATTTCAGTGATCCAGACCAGCACCGGTGAACTGATCATATATAAAACTGAACCATATTCTATCATGCGGTACATCAAATTGCGCCGGAGTTCAAACATGGGAGCAAGAATATTCAAAATGGCGGCCCAAAATCCAAGATGATGGTTGTTTTAAGGAGTTTTAGGCTTTTAAGTCATGCAATATGAGTATAGTTGGTGTACATAACATGCCCGGAGTCCTTAAGATGAAACATCAAGAGTATCTTTAGAGCATGTCTATCAGGATTTTCTCCAAAATCTCCTCCAAAATTCCTTCATGGATTCCTGCCGAAATTCCTCTAAGGAATAATAGGAATGAATTTCATGTTTGCATCAGGATTTTTTCAAAGATTCCTTTAGAAGTTCCTACAAAAAATCCTCTTGTGATTTTTGTAAGGATTCTTAATTCTTAATTCGTAAGTTTTTCAATGGTTCCTCCAGCAAATTCTTCCGAAAAGACCTTTAAGCATTTCTCCATTGACTAATCAAGAAATTCTTTTAATGATATCGGCAGCATTTTTCAAGAATTCCTTCAAAAGTTAAAACAAAGATTCCTTTAGGGATACTTCCACGGATTCCTTCGGAAGTTTATCCAAAAACTCTGATAGCGATTTGTTTAAGATTTTTTTTTCGCAATTCCTTCAATAATTCAAGTTCTATAGAGATATTGCAAGGTTACTATCAAGTGTTTTTCCAATTATCGATTAAGATATTTCTGCACGAGTTCTCCGCAAAGTATTCTTTTACAGTTTTTTCCAATGCTTTATCTTAAAATGCCTTCAAAGACGTTTTCAAACATTTCCAAAAACTTCATCTAAAATTCCACTATTCTTTTAGAAGTTTCTCCCATAAACATATTACAAATTTGTTCAAGAGGTTCTATAGGAATTTCTTCAAAGTTTCTATGAGGTTTTTCTCAGAAATTTTCTCAAAGATTTCTTTAGCGATTTTACCAAGAGATTATGCAAAATTTCTTCACGAAACTATTATGATTTAATAATTATCTTCAAAACTTCATCAAGTATTTTTTTTAAATATTCCTCCAAAACTATTTTCAATGGCTTCTTGAGAAATTTCATCAAGGATCAAGAACTCCTTCGGGAATTTAACAAAGTAATCATTAAGGAATTCTTTCAAATATGGCTTTACCGTTCTCTTCAAGAATTTCATTAGGCTGTTAGCAACTACGTCAAGAGTTCTTTTGCAGATTCTTGCAAGAATTTTATCAAGTACTCTTCTAAATATTCGTTCAAGAATGTCTCCCAGTTTTTTTTTTGTAGGAATTCCTTCAAGGTTTTTAATGATTTTTTTAAAGAATTCCTTTATTAGTTTTATTATGGATTCCTGTAGGATTTTCTTTGAACATTCTGTAGCCGGCACGAGGCGGCTCAGGGAATTTATACTAGGGCTTCGAGTTGAAGGGGAAACAAGTGGCTTATGCGCCACCTCCGAAGAGGACCACCTGTCGTTCTAAGTTGCCCGGCAAACTCAAACCTCAGGGCGAGTTCAGTTTTTAATCAAACTACCGAACGAGCTAGTAAAATATCCCACGTTTGAAAAGTACTCAAAACGCTATCGACTGACCGACCCAAATAATAACCGGAAACGCGACTTCCTACCGATACCGAAGACACGTGGACGACTGATCTCATCACAGGCCAAGTCCGTCTCGACCACAATTACCTACACGCTTCAGGACAGAAATGGAGGACTGAGTATCCCAAGCAGTCCGACTTGGAGTATCAACACTTCAACAAAACTACAACAACAAAAGAACGAAACGTGAAAACTATCCTACAATCAGTGCATCAATAACGGGAGACTCAAACTAACATAATAACTTGCAAACATTTAGAGAAACTCCAAAACTTCCAATAACATTTATTCTATTCGTCTTACATTTCTACTCGGGTACCCACTTCACATTATCCAAAGTTCTCACTTTTCCTCTCCCTATTACTCTCTCCTATCTGTGCGGATTTCTACTTTCCTATCAATCTATTTTTAGCTTCTCGAACGCTTCTCACTCTCACACCATCTTCACTTGGCTTCTTCCATCAATATAGAAATAGTGGCGGTCTACTTACAGTCGGTTCTGCTTTACCGTCTCTGCATGGCCGGTACCGTCGCCCCGTCCTTCGCGTCGCCTCTGCGACGCTGGCCCACGCGGATGAACAAAAGGGGGCCGCGAATGAATGGCGCCGGTTGGTGACGCCGGGAGGGCCGCTGGCGCAGTGAATTCTGCGTCACGGCGGGAAAATCGCTCTGATGGAGTGCGATGGTGACGACGCAAACTCCCTTCTAACTCCGGCCGGCAGTTAGGAAACTTCGAAGCGGGAAACGAAACTAGCAAATAAAAAGCCGTCGAACGGCTATTCGACGGGGTGAGGTTTTTGTTCAGGAAGCGTTCATTATCTTCTTACCTTTTCTTAACTTTGGCAATCACGCACAGCACCGCACAACCTAGCTAATTTATTACTTTAGCACTATATACCTATCGGGAGGGAAAAATCTAACAATTAATACACTGATCACAAGACACTTCTCACGTTTTACAGACCTTGAACAATCACACCGCGAAACTACTTATAAAAAGACTTCACACTCCTGCCTCTTCCACGGGTCAGATCAAAGTGGACGAGACAGAACTTGAGATGCCTCAGTAAAGCCGTATTTCGGGTTTTTGGCCTTCGTACCGGAAATCGAGGAACGATCTTATCAAAAGTCGGTTCCCGATTACCCTTTGAGCCGATCAGTGATTTTGTCCTTTTCCCTCTCAAGCATTTCGCATTAAGCTAGCTCGGTTCAATTCTTTACATTCACGTCTTATTATTTTAAAAGAAACGACAAGTGATCCCGACGGGAGATGTTACTCAATCCCAACGGACCCTGGCGCATGTTTGGTGAGATGAGTTATGTACGCTCCAAGTGAGTGAACGATAACTTCCGCGGAGCAAACTGGGTTTATTCGTGAGTGATCTAAATTCATTATTGCATGCAAGTAATGAAATATACTGCTGTTCGTTGTAAATGATATTGACTATATATTGCTATTCGTTTTGCTTTGCTTCCTCATAAGATAAACATAATTTATTGGATCTCTATCAAATACCGCTACATAACACTGGACTTGTTTTACGAAAATTTGGTAGTAGGAGTACAACCAAATTTTCGTAAGGGCAAGCCTTACTATATCACAGAATTTCAAAAAAATGAGACACCTACATTGTAAATAAAGCTCTACACAAACTACACATAAATACTCAAGAAAAATAAATAATGTAAATAATGTGTAAATATCTGTACAAGTTTCCAAAATATGAAAAAAAAAACATCAAAATATAAATAAATAAATAAATAAATAAATACATAATTAAATAAATAAATAAATAAATAAATAAATAAATAAATAAATAAATAAATGAATGAATAAATAATGAATAAATGAATAAGTAAATAACTATGTAAATGCATAAATAAATGACATGTACACAGATATATTTACAACAAATCAACAAACATAAACACCTAAATGTATAAATAAGAAAAAGAATCAACAAATATATCACACGCTCTACATACGTTAAACTGAAAACTACTTATTATTTACAATGAATTGGGTCTCGAAATTTACACTATAGTACGGATCTTTGGTTCATTGGAGAGATCAATAAACAAATTCAGTATCAACACCTTCAACCACAACATCATAGACATCAAAATCACTTGGATATTGATTCATGACGACCTCAACTACTACCACTCAACATAACCGACTCATTCAGCCATGAAGCTACCCCATACCTGATGATGGAAATACTACTTCATTCTGAATTCGCCTCACTGTTTGCTCTTAGATCGACCATCAAGGCTACTCCCTGACTAAAAAGCTCTCTAAGAACAAACGTTATAACTTAAACTCTAAAGCGCATATGATTACGCATCGTCTTCAATACCAATACATTGGCTAGGAAGAGAGCGCTTTCATAGCATAACTTGATCCCACATACGGAATATGCCGAATCAGTACTTCAACATCCCACTTCTGTACTGTTTCTCACGTCAGGCATCGAGCATGACTCACCGAAACCTGTAAGAAGTGAGTGACTCCACAAAACTCATGAACCCTGAATCTGTTCATCGATAACTCACAATGAACCTCTGAAACGTCAAAATAGGTGGACTGCTGTAGTTGTTTGTTTATCATTTGGTACGAGCGGAACATTTTATTTTCATTATTGCCAGAATTTGCGTGCTAAATTAACAAAAAATGTCGAAGAAGTAACTACACAATCAAAAAATGAGAGAGGTATGTGTATAATATGTTTATATTCTTTTGTTTGTAGCTAATTGGATGACTACGGAGACGGCGCTAAACAACCATGAAACTGCCCGATGGAACTATCGAAAACGACCAAAAATTGAAGATTTCCAGCTGGACAACTTCTGGACGGGTTTATGGGAGCTTTGTTGGATGCGGGATGACCAGATCTACACGGAATCAGATAAGTATCATTCCATTTAGTAATTTTTAATCGTTCATGTACTATTTCTTTATTTTTCTTTTTAGGGTTACTCAGACGGCAACAAGCAACAAAATGGTTCTAGCGATTGTTAACCGCTAACCAGGAAAAACGATGACGTCACAATTTTTGCATGCAGATCGAGATAACTAATCGACCATAACGAGAATAAAGAACAAAATTAAATAAATAAATAAATAAATAAACATCTTCATAATCAACCAAATAAATAAATCATCTAATAAATAAATAAATAAATAAATACATGTTAATAAATAATAAATAAATTTTTTTCAGGAGATCGGAGATCGGAGCAACGATGGCGCTATAATTTCGTATAAACCGCTGATAAAACCCAGCAAGGCCTAAAAGTCTCCGAATGTCTTTTACGTTTCTTGGCCGGGCATAATCGAGGATTGGTGAGATCCTCGAGTTGTCTATCGAGACGCCCTCTTCAGTCAGAAGATAGCCGAGGTAAGATACCTGTTTACGACAGAATCTACTCTTATCGAGCGATATGGTCAAGTTGGCTGCGGCAAGGCGTTCAGCAACTATCTTCAACAGACGGATATGGTCCTCAAACGTGTCAGTGGCTATGACTATGTCGTCTAGGTAGACGAATACGTTTGGCTCTAGGTCAAACCCGATCACACGGTCCATTAAACGGCACATTGTAAAAGGCGCGTTAGTTAAGCCAAATGGGCAGACTTTGAAACGGAATAACCCTTGTGGTGTCCTAAAGGCTGTGTAGTCTCTAGATTCCTCTTTCAGAGGAATCTGAAAGTACGCATCCTTTAGGTCCACCACCGAGAAGAATTTCGCTTTTCCAAGCCTATGGAAAATTGCTCCCATATTACGCATTGGATACGAATCCTTTTTTGTCCAAGCGTTGACTCCACGTGAATCCAGACAAACTCGTAGCTTACCATACGACTTGCGAACTGGCACTAGAGCGCTGGCCCACTCGCTTGTACACTCCTCAATCGCGTCCATTTTCCGGTATCGTTCTAGTTCTGCTTCCATTTCGGCTTGAACCGTCGGTGAACACCTGTACAATGGCTGTCGCCTAGGCTTTGCTCCTTCTTTAAGGACTATTTCGTGCTGTATCAAAGTCGTCCTACCTAACCGCTGTTCTGAAGTGCACGGAAACGCTTCAACAGTCCTAACTAACTCCATCCGTTGAGCATCCGAAAGAACGTGTTCCGTCTCAATCGTAGCTGGCGTAGTCTTTGAAGCCTCTGGTAGCTCCAAAGCTGGAATGTCTAGGGTTTCATCAGGTTCAACCTTTTTGATTGGTAAGGTCTCAATGGGACACAATGAGAATTCAATCGTCTCTGCCGATTGACTCTCTACCGAAATTGTAGCAATCTGTTCAAATCCATTTTTGCTTTTAATCATTGGTTTAATTTCGAATTCTTCCCAAAAATTGCAACCCAGTATCAACTTCCTGGCTATCTGAGGCACAACTAAGGTTGATATAACTTTCGTTACACCTCGAAACACTACGGGTAGATTGACGTATCCTAGACATTCGTGAGCCGTTTTATCTGCTGTCACGATTCGGAATGGACTTTCATGCAGTGGTTTTGTGCAATGTTCGCAATGTTTGTAACGCTCACACTTGCTCCAGAATCAAGCAACGCGTCATAAACTTTGTTGAAAAGGACAACTTCCGGTCTGTACTTTAACTTCACAAACTTGAAGAAAAGGGTCTTTAAACGGTCTTACGCTGGGAACACTTTCTGCATTTGGAGTGGATCGGTTCCCCGTGTTACACTCCAAATTTAGTTTCCCGATCGTTGGGTTGCCGGCTGCGTATCTCGAACGTGGTTCGGACACGAGACCGTAGTTTTTCCTGGATTCCCACATGCATAACAAAAAATTCTCCTAGGTTCTTTGCAGTACCTCCAGAGATGGCCAGTTTTATTGCAATTCCAGCAAAGAGGAATGTTCTTGTCTTCAGGCGTTTCCCTATTAACCCTAGATTGCTGATTCATAAGGACTCTATTTTTAGTTTTATCATACTTTCTACCGACTTCATTGACTTCCTCGGCTTCTGAGTCAGAAGAGTAGGATTTCTCTAATTCGGTAGTCGCCTCTATATTGTGGATGGCATTGGCTGTTCTGACAGGAACTTCCCTTTGCCGAAAAGACGAATCATTGGCATCAATTCGATAAGCATAGTACTCAAGCATATATAGATCCCTAACGTTTATACAGGCTAGTTTGGATCTATAATGGGGACGCATGTTATCCCAAATGATCTCGAATAATCGGCCCTGATCGAGTGGGGTAGAGAGAAGTTTGTTTAAACGTTCAATCTCCATTTTAAAGGCTAGGAATGTCTCGTTACGCTGTTGCTTCCGTTCATATATTCGTTGCCGATTGCCCTGATCCTTGTTAGGATTTCCGTACATGTATCTAATTCGTTCTTCGAAATCTTCCCAGTTCCTGAATTCATCGGAATAGCAAAGGTACCAATCGTACGCCTCACCTCTCAAAATGGTATGGATACGCTGAAGTAATATATCTTTACCGATCCGGTCCATGTGAGCTAGTCTCTGAACTTTATGGAGAAAGTCTTCTAATGATCTTTGCCGAGAGTCACCATTAAACGTTAGATGCCATTTTTCCATCCGTCTGTCAGCATTTACAATATCCGTTTCACTTGCTGGACGTCTGGAAAAGTGTGGGTAAGTATTTTCGTCTTCCTCAAAAGGTTGGTAAGGTACATCATTACGGATATCCGATCTACTATTGTTTGTCCGGCCTTGTCCAATACCTGACTCTACGTACCTTCTATTACTTCCTCTACTTTGATTCAGATTTGCTTCTAGTTCATGAGCTCTATGTCTAAATTGGTTCCTATCCCCATCCTGGAAAAATCCATGACTTCCTCTGTTTCTTCTCTGATCAGATTCCCTCCTTCTAAACCCGGAAGTATTCTCAGGTTGACCCTGGGACATATGCTCTTGGTGAACGATATCATTTGATTGGAATCTATTGCTAGGTCTACCTTGGCCTGGCAAATCACCAAGGTTGATTTGTGCATTGGCACGGAATTCCGCTAATTGTTTTTCCAACATCTGAATCTGTCTTCGTAATGCCTCGTTTTCATCTACTGTTGACTTATGCGGTGAAGAGCTAACTTTGTCTGTTATGGCTTTAGGAAAAGCACCTGTAGAAGTATTTCGCGGTTCTCCCTGTTCTAAGTCTTCTGGATTATTTTGCAAACCATTACCCTCCGGCCTTTCTGTTTCATGCATATGATCTTGTAAAGAAATGCCACCTACAGCTCCAGCAACTTGCCCAACATTCAAAGACTCTTTGTAAAAAGGGTCCTTAGGAGCGAAACGTTTCAACATGGAACTGATCTCCTGACATAGTTCTTCCTTCAATTGTGACGATCGAGGATCATCCGCAACGCAACGCTCAACTCTCATAAGATAATGTTTCAGCCTTGATATACTTTTATCATCGAAACCTTTTTGTAACCTTTGGTTTAGAGTATCGAGTTTTCCAGTAATGTGGTCATATTCTTGATCCATCGTGTAACGAGACGTGTGAGTTCTGTTCTCTTTAACATCTTCGAAAAACAAGTTTCTTAGCAGACGATGTTTAGCACCTAAATCGTCTTTAATTTCCTCACGCCTACCTCTAATGGTAAGTTCGTAGTCTACTTCTTCATTCGTTAAATGGTCTGCTCGAGGGAATTTGGCAGCCATTTCCACAAAATGTTCCAAAAAACAATTAACAAACAAACACAATAATCACCAAGGAATTATAAATACGAAAAAGCGGTTTACTTTCCTTTTTAACTAACGAACATAAACTTGCAATTAACCCAAATAATTTAGATAACACTCAACAAAAATAGTACGTAATTAGAAACCTTGCAGTTGGGCGCCAATTTGTAGCCGGCACGAGGCGGCTCAGGGAATTTATACTAGGGCTTCGGGTTGAAGGGGAAACAAGTGGCTTATGCGCCACCTCCGAAGAGGACCACCTGTCGTTCTAAGTTGCCCGGCAAACTCAAACCTCAGGGCGAGTTCAGTTTTTAATCAAACTACCGAACGAGCTAGTAAAATATCCCACGTTTGAAAAGTACTCAAAACGCTATCGACTGACCGACCCAAATAATAACCGGAAACGCGACTTCCTACCGATACCGAAGACACGTGGACGACTGATCTCATCACAGGCCAAGTCCGTCTCGACCACAATTACCTACACGCTTCAGGACAGAAATGGAGGACTGAGTATCCCAAGCAGTCCGACTTGGAGTATCAACACTTCAACAAAACTACAACAACAAAAGAACGAAACGTGAAAACTATCCTACAATCAGTGCATCAATAACGGGAGACTCAAACTAACATAATAACTTGCAAACATTTAGAGAAACTCCAAAACTTCCAATAACATTTATTCTATTCGTCTTACATTTCTACTCGGGTACCCACTTCACATTATCCAAAGTTCTCACTTTTCCTCTCTCCTATCTGTGCGGATTTCTACTTTCCTATCAATCTATTTTTAGCTTCTCGAACGCTTCTCACTCTCACACCATCTTCACTTGGCTTCTTCCATCAATATAGAAATAGTGGCGGTCTACTTACAGTCGGTTCTGCTTTACCGTCTCTGCATGGCCGGTACCGTCGCCCCGTCCTTCGCGTCGCCTCTGCGACGCTGGCCCACGCGGATGAACAAAAGGGGGCCGCGAATGAATGGCGCCGGTTGGTGACGCCGGGAGGGCCGCTGGCGCAGTGAATTCTGCGTCACGGCGGGAAAATCGCTCTGATGGAGTGCGATGGTGACGACGCAAACTCCCTTCTAACTCCGGCCGGCAGTTAGGAAACTTCGAAGCTGGCGCGTGGGGTCAGAAGTGTGGAATTCTGGCGTAAATCGGTGCGGTGTGTCGAGCGGGGAGGTTGGTGGTGCGGGAAACGAAACTAGCAAATAAAAAGCCGTCGAACGGCTATTCGACAGGGTGAGGTTTTTGTTCAGGAAGCGTTCATTATCTTCTTACCTTTTCTTAACTTTGGCAATCACGCACAGCACCGCACAACCTAGCTAATTTATTACTTTAGCACTATATACCTATCGGGAGGGAAAAATCTAACAATTAATACACTGATCACAAGACACTTCTCACGTTTTACAGACCTTGAACAATCACACCGCGAAACTACTTATAAAAAGACTTCACACTCCTGCCTCTTCCACGGGTCAGATCAAAGTGGACGAGACAGAACTTGAGATGCCTCAGTAAAGCCGTATTTCGGGTTTTTGGCCTTCGTACCGGAAATCGAGGAACGATCTTATCAAAAGTCGGTTCCCGATTACCCTTTGAGCCGATCAGTGATTTTGTCCTTTTCCCTCTCAAGCATTTCGCATTAAGCTAGCTCGGTTCAATTCTTTACATTCACGTCTTATTATTTTAAGGACAACCGTCTTGACATCACGCTTCAACAGTGCATCAAAGCTTCAAACGCACAAATCTCAAGAAGTGAGCTTCAAACAACAGTGCATTTTATTATTCTATTCTTGCTCACTTGTAATAAACTTAAAATAAGAAGATCATGTGCTCTGGCTTAGTTTACGAAGAGATTTGTGCCCTCGAAATCGTGAGTAGGGGCCAAACTCGGCCATTGTGGCGGCCATTTTGGGATTCTAACAAGTCTGTCCTTAAAAGAAACGACAAGTGATCCCGACGGGAGATGTTACTCAATCCCAACGGACCCTGGCGCATGTTTGGTGAGATGAGTTATGTACGCTCCAAGTGAGTGAACGATAACTTCCGCGGAGCAAACTGGGTTTATTCGTGAGTGATCTAAATTCATTATTGCATGCAAGTAATGAAATATACTGCTGTTCGTTGTAAATGATATTGACTATATATTGCTATTCGTTTTGCTTTGCTTCCTCATAAGATAAACATAATTTATTGGATCTCTATCAAATACCGCTACAATTCCTTCCAGAATTCCTACAAGGGTTCCTTTAGGAAACCCTAAAACTTGTAGGAATTCTTTCAAAAAAAAAAAATTCTGTACTTTCTCCTCCTTCTCTAAAGTTCATCTGAAGAATACTAAAGGAAAGTTCTAAAACAATCAGAAAATTCGACAAAGATGCCTTTAGAAATTATGGACAAAAAATGCCTGAAGATATCCTTGTAGAAACTTCCAGATCAATTCTTGGAGAAATTCTCGCAGGATTTTGAACGATTTACTGGAAAACCCATTGTAAATCACATACCTCCGATTTTCGATTTACACGGATTTTTTTGCACGGCAGGTGCAAAAAAAATCCATACAAAAAAAAAATCAAACTCTTATTTTTGCATAATTTGTCGAGCAATGATGTTACTTTTTTTGCACGGTTTTTTGAATTTTGAAATAAATACTTTTTTTTGCACGGCACACATCCCCCGTGCAAAAAAAAAAAAGAAACGGGTGTACTTGGACAAATGCTTGAGAAAATCTAAGAAAAAATTTTCTAAGGGAATTTCGAAGGAATTCAAAATATTTGCAGAAATTGAGAAGGATTTTTTGAAGCTTTGAAGAAACTCCAATCGAATTCCTTACAGGAGCCCTTGGGAGAATTTCCGAAGGACTTCTTGGGGAAATTTCTAAACGATATCTTGGAGAAATTTGTAAAAAAATGATTGGAGGAATCTTTGGAGACATTGTAAAGTAATTGTTTGAGGAATTTGCAAGAAAACCATTAAAGGAACTTCTAGATAAATCCATAGGAAAATCATTAAAGGGATCCCGGGATAAATACCTGGAAACAAATCCTGAAGGAGTTCTTAACTTGATTACATTTTTGCTCTTTACTGATTTTTTAAAATGTTCAGAGAGAATCCTTGAAAAAAAAAAAACGCTAGAGGACTGTTTGCAGAAGTTATATACAATAATCAATGGAAAAATTCTTTAAGAAATCATTGGCGAAAATCCTTAAGGAATCCTTGGAGCATGTTTTTATAAAGTTCTTGGGAGAGTTTGTTAGGATTTCCTTGAACGAACTCCTTGTTGCAAATTTGGGGTAATTCCTAAAAAGGAGCTTGAAGCAATTTTTATGGGAATTATTGAAGGTTTTTTTTCTTGGGAAAATCTTTGTAGAAAAAATGTCTGAAGATATTCTAATGAAGTAATTGAAGGAATGCTTGATGGTATCCTTTCAGAAACTTATTATGAAAGCAATTGCGAAAGAATCCTTGAAGTAATCGCAAAAGCAATCGTTGAAGTTACTACCAAGGGAATCTTTAGAGGAATACCTGAAGTAATATTTTCAGAAACTTCCGAAGATACCTTTGTAGGAGCTCCTAGATTTCTCCTCGGTGAAATTTGTAACGGTATTCTGCGAGGAAACTTTAAAAGAATATATTGAGGAATAAATACTTGGAGAAATGCTTGATAAAATTTTAGAAGAATGAAAGAATTCTAGAAATCGCGACATCGTTTTAAAAATTTCAGATTTTATTTTTTTGAATTCTCACAGAAATTTTTAGATGATTTCTGAAGAATTCTTTGGAGAAAATTCAGAATGATTTTTTGAAAGAATTCCCACTGATTTTCTTAGAGGTATTTCTGCACAAAACTTCTGAGGAGTTCTTGAAACGGGGAGCTCTCATATAGATAAATAAAAATGCAGGGGACTTCTCTAGGGAGCTGTATGTCAAAAAACACAGTAGGTTGTCTGGACCTCGTCTAGCGTTGGAGGTTCCACAGCTTGTCCGTCTTCGTCGATTCAAATTCTGTCTATCGCTCTCCCATTCCCACCGTTCAACAATTCCTCGAAGTGCTCCACTTGACAGCCACCATTGTTTTGTCTGTCAGCAAGTTTCCTTCACGATCGTTACGCATGACGGGAGAAGGCACTGTTTTTCTCCGCAAGCCATTGACAGTTTCGTAAAACCTCCGCATATCTTTCTGCTCCATACATTCTTGCGTCTGAGCGATACATTTTTCTCGTGGTATCTTTTCTTTCTGCGGTGGATTCGTTTTTCGGCTGCTCTCGCTTTCCTATATCGCTCCCTGCTCTGCCGGGTTCCAGACACCAGCATCCGGCTTCTGGCGTCATTCTTCTCATCCGTTACCCTCTGGCACTCCTCGTCGAACCACCCGTTCCTAGGTCGTCTACGAGCAGTGCCTATCACCTCCCACGCTGCCGTACTCATCGCTCCGTGGATAGACTCCCACAGAGTGTTGAGATTATCGCTCTCGTTGATTTCACTTATCTGCTCGTCCAGTTTCTGGTGATAAACGCTGCTGAAAAACGCTGGATGTTGAAACGCATCGATCGCCGGTTCTTAGAGTCCGACACGGTTAATAACCGAGCTCGAATCTTACTAACTACGAGGTAGTGATCTGAGTCGATGTTAAGACCCCTAAAAGTTCTAACATCAATGACGTCCGAAAAGTGTCGGCCATCTACCAGCACATGGTCGATTTGGTTGCAAACTTCGCCATTTGGGTGTCTCCAGGTGTGCTTGTGGATATTCTTGCGTGCAAAGTATTTGCTACTAATGGCCATCCTCCTGGCAGCAGCAAAGTTAACTAATCTCAGATCGTTGTCGTTTGTGACGGAGTGAAGGCTCTCCGTACCGATGATTGGACGGAAAAAGTCCTCTCCTCCGACCTGCACCTTGGCGTCACCGATGACAATATTAACGTCATGTTTTGGGCATTCTCTATAGGTATTGTCAAGGGATTCATAAAATGCATCCCTCACGTCATCGGTTTTATCGTTGGTGGGCGCATAGACATTGATCAGGCTGTAGTTGAAGAATTTGCTTCGAATCCTCAATACGTAGATCCGTTCGTTGATCGGCTTCCACCTCATGACTCGCTTCATCTGTTTCCCGATCAATATCATAGTCCTTATGTCGTTGCCAGGTAGGTTTCCGAGAGTATCGTTCGCATTTTCTTCTATTATCTTCAATTTTCATGGTGGTGAAAGGCTTTGACAGGCTAAGCACACAACTCTTAGCTGGCGGTCTTTGTCATCGATTGACTCGTGAAAGTCTGAGGTAGGAACTTGCGAGGATCAGAGCTATGTTGGACGCTCTCCTTATCGACTCACCGTTTTGCAGCCAACTGCAACGCTTGAGAATACCATATTGCTAAACATATATAAATGCCAAGCTGTGAGATGATTCTGCGTCATAGAGTGACCATATGAAATTCATTCTAATCATTATGAATTAGTTAAAGGCCGTTTCATAAGTTAGGCCTTATGAAAATCTCTAGTTTATTTGGCTGAGTGCATGCTGTCTACTCTTCATCGGTCTGGAAGGTGCAATGTCACGCGCCGGGATCATCCTGCTTCACGATTTCCACGAAATTTATGTCCAGAGCTGTACACCCGCCTGAAACACGAAGCAGTGAGGGTCGAACTGGTAGTGAATGTTTCAAAATACATCCTCAACGGACACGAGACATGGGCCATGCTCGAGAGCACATGCAAACACTCGGAGTCTTCGAGATTAACCATCAATGTTAATTTCTTTTCCCGATCAGCCTAGATAGCTGTGTAGTGTCGGTAGCGGTTGTCTCAATTGGCTAAGAATAACACTACGGACCGCCTGATCCAGTGATAAGAGTCCACCAAACAGGTGACCCCTAATTCATGGTGTTATGCGGCTTTATGCTTACCGTGCCAAGGAATGAATGGTTAGGGGGGGGTCTAATAAAAACCTAACCACAAACGGAGCCTGTGGAGAATTAGGGCGTCCTCTACAGTATTACGCCCTTACTGCGCTAACCGGAGCAATAGTGCAGTGGACCTTGCGTTTCTCCGAGATAATCAGTTGCCCTTCTTAAGACTCAAATTTGAAGCTAAATAAGAGCGGGATTATTCAAATGTTGTAAATTAGCTTACATTACTACCTATATGGTTTCGCTTAATGCGTTTTCGCCATTGGCGTTTTTCAATTGACACCGATTTGGTTTGTCGTTGATGTTTCCTTTTTGTGCTGTGATTGTGAAGAGTGTAATCCTGTCTAGTTTGGGTAGTGGCTACGGCTAGGAAACCTCAGATCAATTTTCAGCGTAAAAAGCTTGCGTGGCCCAAGTGGCTCTAATTCAAAAAACTCATTTTCGTAGGGTAACTTCTGTATAGGTTACCTTGTGAAACCAGTTTTGCTTCTTTCATTATAAATGAAGTGTCGTGCCTCGAGCATGCTATATCTTAGAATAACGTTAACAGTATGTTTCAACCTTTCCTTATGGATGCCTTCAAGCAAGCTCTTGTATTCAGCATATTTTCGCTGATATTTGGCAGTATTGCTACGATGGTTACATCATCTGAAATAGCTCAAACATTAATTTGAGATGCTTCAGTTTGATGGATTACTTAGGTACATACCCGAGTAGAGGAAAAGAGCTCAATAATAGCATATTTTAATATGGAGATCAAAAAGTGATATGGGTTTGATTGACATAAGAGATAAAAGATCTAAGAATAAAATCAAAAATTTACTCGTGGAACATCATCATCAAATCATATTTAGATTTTGTAAGATCTAACCAATAGCAGCGAGCTATTCGTATGATCTTGAAATATCAAGTTTTGATATTGTTCAGATGTTCCAGGAACATTTTTCAGATATTATTTTCAGATCTTTTATCACTTATATCAATCAAACCAATATCATGTTTTGATCGTCAGTATTTTACCTTTACCCGGGTAGTACAGTTCATGGATAACTTAACATAGAATTGCACCTAACCCAACTCTGCATTAGCAGAATTTGTCATGAGTTGACTGATTGGCATGTGTCAGATGAGGAGTCTCCATTTGACCTTCTTTGCACTTTTGAGGGCTCCTTCGCAAAATTTGCGTATTCAGGCGACCCTGTTCAACAAACTAGGAAGCCTGTACTAATTGGTTGCGACCACATTTTCTGGATAACTCGCTTCCATTGCTACTCCAAGAAAGTTTCATTGGGGTTTTGTTATTACAACGCCCTCCATTGTGGTATACCATAACTATTGCTTTGAAAGAAGCTTGTCCTCTGCGGTCTGAGCGGACCGGAAGAGGTATTCCTGAATGGAACTCTGCTCTGTTCAAGTTAAACATATCTTCGGATAAACCATTCTTTTGTATAGTTACGAATCTCTAGCTTCCACCCGTGAATTATAGCTATATAATCGACTTAGTGGGCCCAAAAAAGCCCTGCTTACTTCAAATCTCCAGGTGCAAATGGGGGTTTGTTCTATTTTTCTCCAAAGGGATTTGAGTATTTCAAACATGTTTTGAACTCTTCTAGTTTGCTATTGGGTATTTTCATGGCGTGAAATTACTCCATAATTTTATCCCGAAAGGGTGCTTGCGTTGTATAAAGAAGGAATGAGTTCCAGATTCATCTGGTTACCTCGTTCTTTCTGAAATGCTTGAAACGCATTGTCCAGTATCACATTTGTGATGTTCGTCTGGCTGACATGCCTATTCATGTGAACTCACATGCCTTCCAATGTGGGATATCCACAGTGACTCTTTTACACAAAGTTGTATACGTTTTCAAGAAAGTACTAGCTCAAACGTAGTTTTTGCTTGGGCGATTTTTTGAATATTGAGGATGCTTTCGATGACGTGCCTTTCAATGTCATATTGAAAATCGCATGACGTCACAAGCTACCTCCAATGAGCTATAGGCTCTCTTTACGCGTATGCGTTTTACAATGTCCTTTTCAGGACACTGATTAAAACCGTTGTGGTATGAGCTATAAGCTCTCGTTGCGCTTATGCGTTCATTCCCTCTTCTAGGACACCCCTTCCTATTTCATGACCTTTTCCTTTCCTAATCCCATTCAATCCCTTGTCCCATTCTCCTTCAAGTAAATGATGAAATAGGCTTATATGTATGGCGATGGCACAAATGTCCCAAATGGAGGATAACGTACCTCTGGAGCCGGCCTTCTGATACCTGATACCTGAGGGTCGAACTGATAGTGAATGTTTCAAAATACATCCTCAACGGACACGAGACATGGGCCATGCTCGAGGAGCACATGCAAACACTCGGAGTCTTCGAGCGACACGTGCTAACATAGTACTTTTTACAATTATCATCTCTTTTAACCGTTTACAGTTGTATCCAAGATTTTTATATATTCTAGGGTTGTCTTAAATGTCAAAACTGGCTGAGCGGCCATTATTTTTTCACCGTGAGAAATTCTGAAAACAAATCCCCCGCCTCCTCAAAATCCTTTGAAATTACGCTTCCTCTGCTTTTCTCCACAAACTAAACGTCATGCTCAACCTTACAATATATAAAAACCTTGGTTGTATCTGTACGAATCAGAATGTAATGATAGACATAGAACTTGAGAATTATCATGTTTATTCTATTGGAAGTTGATTATGGATAGTAAATTTTTTCGACGATTTTTATTATGAGCAATAACGAGTTAAAGTTGAACTTCGATGTTGCTGGGCAAACATCGATGATTGTCGTTTCGTAATAGATTTGAATTGAATCCGAAAACAAAGCCACCATTTTGCCACAAAATATATATCCTATAGAATGCATTTCCTATGTCCCACTGCAAAACAACTTAACTTCGGACAAACAATCTCGGACGAACAATGCATCATCATCGAACAAGGAGTAAGGACATGACCGACCATAGTTCAGCTTCGAGTTGTTGACTTGGAAGAATAGGCGTTGGTCGCTTGGGAGACGGGAGGATGTCCGATTGCTCACCCGATGAGTATAACGCCCACGAGGCAACTTTCTCCATCACCGACCGACGACGACTTGAAATGTAAGATGAAATCCTTTTCCGAACAACAGCTAGCACCAGTGACATTCTCATCATGAACCCGACCGTCGTCGTCGTCCGCGCCAAGCTGCATTCAACAACAGCAACAACAAGAGATGACATTGTACTCTTCCTGTCGCAGCCGTCTTGAGTTGGTTTCCTCCTTCGTTGGAATTTGTTCTATGGGTGTGCGGTTATGAAGCATGATGATCATCAAGTCCGGCACTATGGGTTGTAAGGTGACTAAAACTCCAGAAGAAAATAGTCAAAGGTAGCATACATGGTTAAGCATCTACGTAACTAAGTGAGCAACCACCAAGGCTTTCTGGGTGGGTGATTCCCATACTTATTCGTTCCCACTAACAAAAAAATCCACAATGTATTCAAGCGCACATTGTATGAGGTTTCGAGAAACTTTGTCGAAGACCACAAAGTCATCTGGTACCTGAAGAAAAAGTTAATCATGTGTCACATTTTTGCTGTCAGTGCATTTCTATGAACTTTATTGTCAAACTGATGTTGCAATTAGCGAATGGCATTCAATCGTCCCAATGTAAACATCTTGCAACGAGCGAACGGCCACTGTACCCTACATGTAAAGGATTAATAACGATTTTAAATAAATTAAATCGCTATAACTGTTTTTCTTATAAACTATTTTAAACTAAATCAAAAGTTTTGAAAGCTTATTAGCCATAAACTATCAAAATTTGGTTGCATTTGGTTCATTGAATTCGGAGATATGTTTAACAGTTTAAAGTTAGCTATCGACTAATTGTTCTTTTTTTCTAGAATCTTTCCAATTTGATTTAGAAAAGCCCGATCTTCCTCAAATTTGGACCATTAATAGACAACTAGTTGATCAAATTCCAGTGAAAATTTGAGGATTTTTTTATGCACTTTTTGAAAAGTTACAGCAAGTTGCGATCATTTTGTCTGTCCTCTGTAACTTCTGACCACCAAACCGAGACGAAATCGACCACTGTGATCCGGCAACAATGATGTGCGAGCCGCATTGCTTGCTGAGCACCCTCGCTCTCTGCTGGCTGGTTGAAAGTCTGGACCAAAACTATATCTCGAAGTCAAACATCTTGTTAAATTTAAATTATAACTTTTTTGATATTTGTCCTCTTCGCCGGCGGAGCGTTCAACTCCGACAAACAAATGATGGGCTTCCCTCGACTCGGCAGCCGGACCAGAGCAGTGATTTGTATGATGGGGAGGAATACGAAGAGGAAGATAGACTTTAGTCTTTTGAGAAGTCGATGCTTCACCTCCAGCATATCAAACTATATGGCAGTCGCCATCTCTCCGAGTGGTTATTGTTCTTCGCGGTAGGAGTCTGCATAATTTGGATTGCAACTTTGGCGAATGATTTTTAGTCGTGAGACACAATGAATCTTTTCAACTATCAGTCAAATGAAATTCTATTAAAAATAATGTTTATGAATATGTCAAATTCTTATTTTCTTAGGGAAATAATAGTTATTTATGTGACGAGTTGCAAAAAGTTGATGTTTTCAGCACGAGTCGTACATTTATCCACGAGGCTTGCCGAGTATAAAATAGAAATTATGACACTGAATTGCATAAAGATAGTTTTATATACTCATATATTGTGTATACTCACCTCAGAGAATTATCCCAAAGCAAATGTTAATTGACGTATTCCCGGAAGGATCTTTGGAGGAAACCATCGAGGTATCCCTTTAAGAATTCCTGAAGGGAATCCCATCCCTAGAGGAATTCTTGAAGAATTTCCTGGAGGTATTTCCGGAGAACTCTCAAATAAGGAGATCCTTGGGAAAAATTCTGAGGTCACCTGAAGGAGCTCAGAGACGTATCACTGAAATATATTCAAAAAGAAATGTCTAGGAGAATTTAAGAAGGAATTCCTAGAGGAATGCATTCAAAAAAAAAAAAAAAACCAGGAGGAATCCCTGGGAGAATTTCGAAAGAGCCTTCCCTGGGTGAATGTCTAAAATTGACAATTTAGAGGAGTCCCTGGAGGAGTTCCTGAAGAAATCCATGAGTGACTTCTTGGTTTAAAAAAAGAATCTCAAGTTATAATCCTGAAAGAATCGAAGGACGAATTTCTGAAGGAATTGTTTTGCAGGAGCTGTAGGGGGTATTCCTAAACAAATCCGTAGATGAACTTCTAAGGGATTTCTTTGAGAAAACTGTGAAAGAACTCTTGCATGACTTCTTGGAGGATATCCGGGCTCCTGTATGCATGCATTCCTCTAAAATTATCTTAAAGAATTCCTATACTAATCACTGGAGAAATATCTCTAGAAATCCTTGAAGTAATCCAAAAAAGTCTTCAGGTATTCAGTCAGTGGATAAATTCTTGGATGATGATGGAAAGATTTGTGAAATTCCTGAACTAATCGCTGAAGACATTTTTGAAGAGATCCTGAGAGAAATTACTGAAAGAACCGCTGGAGGAATTCCTGGAGCTATCCCTGGATGAATTCCCGGAGCATTTCTTCAAGGATTTTCTGGAGGAAGTCATTGAGGAATTCATGAACGAATTCTTGAGTGACTGCCTGGAGTAGCTTTTGAAAGAATTCCTGGAGAAATCATTGGAGAAAATCCTGGAGCAATTCCTGGAGGAACCGCTGGAGAAATTCGTAAAGGAATTCCTGTAGGAATTCCTTGAGAAATCTCTGGAAGAATTTCTGAATGAATATCTGGAGGATTTCCTGCTTTCTTCTGAAGGAATTCCTGGGTGAATCTCTAGAGAAATACCTGGATAAATTCCAGAGTGAATCCGGAGTGAATCCCTGGAGGAAGTATTGGAAAAATACCTAAAGATTCTCCAGGAAGAATACCAGAAGCAATCCCATAAATAAAATTTAAGGAAATCCCGGAACATTTTTTCTACAAGAATTTCTGGAAGAATTTTTGTAGGAATCACTGAAAAAAAAATAACTGATGGATTCCATGTCTGCACTAATTTTTGGACGAATTATTGTAGGAATTCTTGGATGGACTCCTAAAAGATTTCTTGTACAAAACTTTGAAGGAATTTCTGGAATATTTTTTGAATAATCTCTGGTAAAAATTTCTGAAAGAATTCCTGGAAGAAATTTATCCTGAAATACTTCAAATAATTCCAGATGGAATCATCGGAGCAATCTCTCGTGGGATTCTTGTAGCGTAATTCCTGAAGCATTTCTTGGAACAAACCCTGGAACACTCACTATCGAAATTCCGCTAGACTTCCATTGAAGTATTCATGAAAGAAAAAATCATAGAGAAGTTCCTTGAGGAATTCGTGATGGAATTCCTGGAGAAGTTTCTAAAGAAATGCCTGGAAGAATTTCAAAAGAAGTCCCTGGAGGAGTTCATAAAAATAATTCCAGGTGTTTTGCTCTTAGCATGATGTTTGAATAAATTAAATTCTAGGGAAAATGCATTTATATTGAGTAACTATACTCAATATCAGCATATGGTGCTAGATAGTCCTTCTCTTACCCTGCAACCATAACAAATTTATACATACTAGCTTTTATAACTAAACGCAGCACGATGAAATTGATTATATTTACATAATATATATTTTTTTTGTCAGTATTAACAAGATTTTTAACCCTAGGCTAGTTTATCTCGGAACCCACGCTTTACTTCCCTTCCGAAGGAAGAACCTACACATTTTGTGAGTATCTCGGGAGTGAGGTCCTCGGCGTGATAGTCTTGTGTTCTAACCACCATGCCAGGTCCGCTCAACCAACATTATATTCTTAAAGCATTATTTAATCCTTCAGCTCTCACGCTGTTGTATTTTGTTCAATACGTTAAAAAAACTCGCCTGATCTGCACAAATCAACGGGATGCTGGTAGCGGTGACCGATGATCTGGAGAAATTCCTGTATAAATTATGGGAGGAACACCTAGAGCAATTTCTGAAGAGATCTCATGAGAAAATTCTAGAAGAAATCTTACATAAATTTCTGGAGGATTCCTTGGGGGAATTCTTGGAGAAATCCTAGTAGAAGGGATTCCTGGAGCAATCCTTGTAGCAATTACTGGGAAAATCTCTTGCGAGAATCCCAGAGGATGTCTGGAGAAACTTCTGAACGAATTCCTGGCGTAATTCCTGGAGGAATGCTTGGATAAGACCCAGCCGGAATTCTTGGAGAAATTTCTTGGGTGAATTCTTGGAGCAATCCCTGGAAGAATTCCTGAAGAAATCTCCAGAGGAATTCTAGGAGGAATCGCTGGAGCAATTTTTGAAAAAAATCCTTCATAAATTCCCGAAGGATTTCCTGGAAGAACCCTTGGAGGAATTTCAGGGGGAATCCCTACCTAGAGGAATCTCTGGGAATATCCCTGGAAATATACGTGGGGGAATCCCTGGAGGGAACCCTGAAGAAAACCCTGGAGGAATGCATGAAAAAAATCCTTAAAGTATTCCTGGAGAATTTCCTGGAAGAATCTCTGAAGAAATCCCTAGAGGATTTCCTGGAGAAATTCCTGAAGAAATTGCTGATATTATTTTCGAAGGATATCCAAATTCCTGGATGAAATCCTGAAGAAATTCTTGGGGTATTTCCTGGAGGAATTCCTGGAGAAGTTCCTCGATAAATTCCTGGAAAAAAATCCTGGAACAATGACTGGAGGAATTCCTAGAGGTATTCCTGTGGGAATTGCTTGAGGAATCTCTAAATGAAATCCTGAAAGAATTACTGGATGATTTTTGAAGAAATCTTCAGATGAATTATGGGAGATTGCTATTTGTATTATTTTTCTATTTCTGAAAAAAAAATCAATTGAGAAATCCCCGAAGGAATTCCTGAAAGAATCCCTGGGGGAGACCTTCAAGAAATTTGTGGAGAAATCCGCGAAGCAATCTTTTGAGAAATTCCAGGAGGAATACCTGGAGAAATCCCTGAAAAAAATCCTGAGAGTATTCCTAGAGCAGGGGTTCTCAAACTTTTTCAGCTTGCGACCCACTTTTCATTTTCAAAGAATTTGGCGACCCACTAACACAAAAATTTATAAATTAAGTCATTTTTTTGCAAATTTGGACTGCGTTAAATAAATACATTTTATCACTTTCATATGTTGTGATAAACTTACTTTACGTAGCCCACAAACACAAAAAAAGTTTTTTTTGTTTATTTATGGAAACTCTAAGAAAGGTTAAGATGCCCATGTTTCCAGCATCAGTGAACTTATAGTCTCAAAAATGTGAGATAAGATTCCAAGTTTCTAACATATTTAACCAGTTTGGCTTCAGATATAGTGGTAATTTTATGCTTCTGGCTGAATTTTAAAATCTACTTTAAAATAAAATATCGGTTGAAAATGTCATACATATTCACTGCGAGTGGGTAAACATCAAGTAGTTTTTAGAATTATAATACTGCTGAATGGTCAGAAGAGTCCTCTTGACATTTTTGACGATATCCTTCGTATACACTTGTTTTATTTCCATTTTTATTGAAATCACTCTTCAGTTGCTCCGTTAAAGTTCAGATTATCGATATTTATCTGAATTTCACGGAAATTTAGCTTTACTGAAGTTCGGTAAGGTAAATTTTCTTATTGAACTTTGGTAATTTTTTGCTGACTTTTAGTGTTTATTTTTTTTATATATATTTTAACTGCTGAAAGAAACTAAGAAAATGCAAACTGCTGAACTATTTTTTACCAAAACACAAATAAAATCTAATATTTTACCCTAATCATAAAATTCCGATTGAAAACTCATAGTTGTAGAGTCGATTTCACTAGGCAGACAGAAGTTTCAATATATATTGCGCAGTTCCCACCCAACTGGACCCTTTTCGTAGTTAGTATAAGTGCGGGATCGTGAATAAAACTGCGATTTCGCATCGTGTCGGTGTCTTCTGCGCACTTGTTCAGCATCTTAAAATGAATAAGTGCGCAGAAGACACCGACACGATTCGATGCGATATCGCAGTTTTATTCATGATTCCGCACTTATGCTAACTGCGAAAGGGGTCCAGTGGGGTGGGAAATGCGCAATAATATACTCCAGATAAAACTTACAATACAAAATTTTGAAACAACAAGAGAGAAACCGAAATTCTAGAAAAAACTCTTCTAGAAATTAATTCTTCAGAGAGTATTTGAAAATTGAAAATGGCTAGTAATAACATTCGACATAAGTTAATAAAAAGTTTGCGACCCACCAAAAATCAGCCCGCGACCCACCAGTCGGTCGCGACCCATAGTTTGAGAAACGCTGTCCTAGAGAATTTCCTGGAAGAATCCTTGGAAGAACTTCTGGGGGATTTCCTGGAGGAATCCTTGGGAAAATCCCTGGAAAAATCTCTGGAGGAATTCCTGATGGAATCTCAGGAGAAATTCCTGAAGAAATACCTGGAGGAATCCCTGGAGGAATTGCTGACATAATTTCTGAAGGATGTCAAGGATGGAGAAATATTTGAAGGAATCCGTGAAAAAAAAATCCTGGGGTAATTCCTGGAGGAGTTTCTGAAGAAACCTCCAGGGGAGTTTGCCAAAAAAAATCCTGAAGGTATTCTTGGAGAATTTCCTGAAATATTTTCTGAAGAAATCCCTAGAGGATTTCCTGGAGGAATACCTAGAAAAATCCCTGAAAAAAATCGTGAAGAAAACCCTGGATGAATACCGGAAGCAATGCATGAAGGAATCTCAGAAGAAAACTTGGAGAAATGCCTGGAGAAATCCCTGAAAAATGCCTGAGAATATTCTTGGAGAATTTCCTGGAAGAATTTCTGAAGAAATCTCCAGAAAATTTGGGGGAAAATGCTGGAGTTGCTGTCATATTTTCTGAAGGATGTCCAGGAGCAATTTCTGGATAAATTCCTGGAGAAATTCCTGGAGGAATTCATGAAGAAATTCTTGGGGTAATTCCTCGAGAATTTCCCGGAGCAGCTCCTGGAGAAATTCCTGAATGAAATCTTGGGAGAATGCCTTTTGGAATGAATTTCTGGAGGAATCTCAAAAAGATTTCCTGAAGTAATCCCAGGAGTCCCTGAAGCAATTCCTGGAGGAATCGCTGAAAAAATAATCCTAGGAGGAATCTCTGAAAGAATGCCTGGAAAATTTCTCGGAAGAAAGCCTAGGATAAATTTCTGTAGGAATTCCAGGTGGAATTTTAGGAATAATCCCGGAAACAATTTCTTGACTAATCTCTGGAGGAATTCATGAAGGAATACATTGAGGAAACCTTGGAGAATTTCTTGGAGGAATCGCTGAAAAAAATGTAGGAATTCTTGGAAAGATATCCTCGAGGAATGCCTGTAGAAATTCCTGAAAGAGTCTCCAGAGAAACTCCTGGAGAAATCTCTAGAGGAATTTCTGGCGGAATTTCTGGAGGAATGTCTAGATGAATTCCTGGAAATTTTTTTGAAGAAATCCCTGCAAGAATTCCTAGAGGATTCCCTGGAAAAATTTCTAAAGGTATTCCTAAAAAAAAAACCGTTGATAAATTTCTTAAGAAATTCGTGGAAGAGAACCAGGAATAATTCCTGAAGTAATCGCAGATGGAATTTTTGAAGAAATTTTGGAAGAATCCTTAGAAGAGTTCCTGAAGAAACTCCAGAAGAAACCCCGGAAGCAATTTCAAGAGGAATTAGTAAGGGAATCCCTAAACAGTTCGTGGAGGAAGTACTGAATTAATTCCTGGAGAAAATCCTTAAAGAATAGGGGAGACTGAGGAGACTTGATCCCTGGGGAGACTTGTTCCCCCCATATTTTCTCGGAATCAAAAACAGTTTTCTTCTAGCATATTTTTTCCAAAACTACATCTTGACGGATGACAATGTTTTGGTTACAATTGATTTTGATTGTGCATTGCTTTATTTTTTAATGGCTGATGGTTTGTTTTCAGTTCTTCAGAAATCTTTTAGGCGATTCCGAGAAATCTCAACAACGTTGTAAAAATTGAACCAAATCGTGTCAAAATTTTACAGCACA
Organism: Aedes albopictus; assembly: GCF_035046485.1. Taxonomy (NCBI): domain Eukaryota; kingdom Metazoa; phylum Arthropoda; class Insecta; order Diptera; family Culicidae; genus Aedes; species Aedes albopictus. The sequence goes on along the minus strand of NC_085136.1, from coordinate 119,721,878 downwards.
TAGTGTAAATAAAATACTATCAAACTTATTTATTCAAATAAGACTGTTATATAAATATTTTAATTAATGCAGCTTGGTATATACAACAGTGACATGGGGAGACTTGATCCCTCGAGGAATACACACACATTATACATGTGAAAAATAAAATTCTATTTGGAAGCCCCCATTTACTTGGAATTCTAGTATATTCATTGATTAAACATGTCAGATAATTATTATTTTATTACACACCATAAAAAGAGGGATCAAGTCTCCCCATTTTCAAAATACAGCATAACCTTAACAATTTAAGGAAATATTATAATTTCAAATTCACCATATTCATCGAAAATACAAGAAAACTTGAAATGAAAATGAATAGGAAGCTTCTGGGGTTATTTTCTCTTTAAATTAACCATGTGCTCAAAAGGGGATCAATTGTGGCCCATTTTCTAAAAATACATCATAAGACATGCCTCCATAAAAACACAGTTTTAAAAACTTTAACAATAATTTAACGTCATTCTGTTGTGTATAAACTTGCAATATATTTTTACCTTCCATTCTGTACAAAAAAACGGATCAAGTTTTGTGTTTTTCTTGAAATTACAGGTATATTGAGAAATAGGGATCAAGTCTCCCCAGTCTCCCCTACAGGGAGGAATTCCTGAAGAAATCTTAAGAAGAGTTCCTGGGAAAATCTTTGGAGGAATTTTTAAAATATATTGTTCCAGAAAGAATCACAGAAGCAATTCCCGAGTTAAGCCCTTCAGGAGTTCTGGGAGGAATCCCTGGAGGATATGCTAGAGAAGAAATATCTAGAAAAATTCCTGGAGGAATCTCTAGAGGCATTTCTGAAGGAATTTCTAGATGATTTTTCAGGGGCAGCAATTTTCAGAGGAATAATTCCTAGAGGAATCTCTGAAGAAATTCGTGGAATCCCTTGAGAAATTCTTGGAGGAATCCCAAAAAGAATTTCTGAAGAAATTAAAAAAAAGGAGTTGACAGAGGAACTTCTTGAAGAATCCCTGCAGGAGCTCCTGAATCCCGGAAGCAGTCTCATGAGGAATTCCTTAGGAAATTCCAGGAAAGCTTACCTAACCAATTCCTGGAAGAATTTCTGTATGTAATAAAAATATGAAGGAATCCAGGTCTGTAATAATTTTTGGACAAATTATTGTTGGAATCTTTGGATGGACTCCCAAAACAATGTTTTGTACAATGTTTCAAGGAACTCCTAGATATTTTTTTTTGCCAATCTCTGAAAAAATTCCTGTAAGGGTTTCAGCAAGATATTGCAACTGAAATACTTCGAATTATTCCAGATTGAATTATTGGAGCAATCTCTAGTGGAATTCTTGAAGGAATAAATGGAGAAATCTCAGAAGAAATCACTGAAAGAATATTTGCAGAAATACCTAAAAGAGTTTCTGTTGACATTCCTTCGGGAATCCCTGGAGAAATTTCTGAAGGAATCCTTGAAAAAAGCACTGGAACAATCACTGGAGGAACCTCTAAAGATATACAAGAATAAATTCCAGGAGGAATGTCTGGTGAAGCCTATAGCATAGAGGAATTCCTGAAAAATTCTCTGGAGCAATCCATGATGGAATCAGTGAAGGAAGCTATGAAAAAAAAAATCCTGGAGGAATTCGTCGATGCATTCTTGCAGAAGTATCCCTAAACATTTCTGAAGGAATCGTGGAAGGAGTTCTTGAAGCATTTCTTGGAACAAACCCTTAAACAATCACTATCGGAACCCTGCAAGATAGTCATGGAAGAATTCACGAAAAAGAAACTTCTTAAAGAATTTCTCAAGCAATCCCTGGAGATGTTCTTGAATAAATGTCTAAAGGAATTTCTGAAGGTATCCTTGACAGAATTCATACAGAAATCTCAGGTTTTTTGCTCTTAGCATAATGTTTGTTTGAATTGAATGTTAGTTAATTTTGTGTAGCAGCAGCACATAACTGCACTCTATATATAGAGCATATACATAGCATAGCAGCATATGGTTCTACCAAGGGTTCTACAAAGTCCTTCTCTTCTTTACCGGAACGGGTTCCGGCATATCTGGGTAATTTGGCATGCTGTTTTTGTATTCCATGAATAAACATCACAAAATTTAGCCATTCAACCAAGCTTGTTATTTGTAAAAATTCTATGATAAAATTGAAGTGGTTCTCTTGGAGGAATACTTGGCGAAATTTCCTATGATTCTCGAATAAAAAAGGTTCGAAAAGTGTGGGCAAAAACCTTAATTATTAGAATAGTTTATATTTTGAGATATTTTTTCTGGAACTCTTAATTTTTGATAATATTTTAGTTGGCTCGAATAAAAAAAATGTCAGCCAGGGGGAGGAGGGCACAGCCACCCTGCCCCCCTCTGGCTACGCTCATGCTTGAGACTCTGCAAAACCCCCAGAAAACGCCTGCGTATTGCCTCTGACCCCCGTCAGAAATCCTCTGAAGCTTCATAAAACGCCCTTGAAATCCACTGAAATGCCTTCGAAATCCCCCTAAGACCCCCTCGGACCGCATGTACCGCACCTGAGACACTCAGAAACCCCGAAAACGCCTTCGTTACGCCTCTGAAACTCGCCAAAAATCATCTGAAGCTTTCTAAAATGCACCCTTCGAAACTCCCCGAAAATACCCCTAAAGCCCCACCGGTGCAACATTTTTTTTTTCAATCTTTATTCCATACAGAATTCGGAGGAAAACACTGTATGCCATACAAAAAAGTAACAACCCCTCCAGCTAAAAAATCTGTATTTCAAATAAAATGGTATCTGTACTGATACCCAAATATCTGTATACATATAAACATCCCCGCTAAGAGGAGTTCTTAGAAGAATTCTAGAGGAATTCGGAAGGAATCCCTGGGAAAAGAAACTCTAAATGAGTTTCTGGAATACTTGAAGAATCCCAGCAAAAGTTTCAAGAGGTATTAAAACTGCAAAGAAATTGCACAGTCTCAATTTTCATCCATATCAGCTCAAATTTAGGGAAGATGTATAGAATCCGGTTACAAATCGAACAAGTGGTGTGGATTTTTTGAACTACACACTTCGTTGGATGGTTCCTTCAGCAATTGTGAAAACCAATTGGCACCGATTTCGGAATCATTTACTGATTTCCCCCGCAAGGTTCGCCAACAACTGACCCAGACCACTATGGGCTCCCACAACCACTGACTGTTGGCAACGGTGGCAGCCGGCAGTCCCAAGAAGGCTAATAATTGCATTTCTTTTTTCCGTTCTTTCTACACAGTTCGACAAACCGATCAGTATTCCTGTCTGCTCGATATGGAGCCACTTTCCGAAAGCCAATAATTTATCACATTATCTTGATTTCGTTTTCCGTTCCACAGCAAAAGGAGTTTTGCCGCAAGCCATCCTTCCAACTGGGGCTGACTGGACATAGACACCAGAACTCTTTGGCTTGTGGTGATATCAGCAGGTATCCAAACAGAACAAACACAGAAGAATGGCAATAAGTAAAGTAAACCGATATGGCTGGAACTGGTTTCACTTTTCTTTTCTCACTTAATTTTCCCGGTTTTTCGTTTGATGGTGGAAAATGCATTATGGACCTATGTGCCAACACTAGGAGGGGTAGGTAACGGTTTGGCACCATCACCGTTCGTCTGGTTGGTCACATTCCGCATTGCTATCGAACCGCACAGTGGGATGCATCTTTGTCTCTCGTGGTTTTTTTTGCTATTGCAACTGCATGGTGGCTACGAACCACAGCATCATCAACAAATATGTACCCCCAGTCAGTCCGCGAGACATATGTACTCTGTCCATGCTGAAAATTGGCATCCTATAGGACTCACTGTGGTTGCCTCCAGACGGGATGGGATGTCTGGGATGTTATTTTTGCGTCGTTTTTCTGACTCTTGTTCATATTTCCAATAGTCGTAAAATAGCAAATAGAGTAAAGAGAAAACATTATCTTTATGTCTGATGTATAATATTCCTTTCGTAGTCTTTTATTATCGCCGACAGTGGATATTGGAAGTGGCATGGGTGGGTTGATTTTTCGTCGAGTAATATTCGATTGTCCTTTCATATCGAAAGATGTGGTGAACTTTTGTGTGTGAAAAATTGGTGGCAAAGAATTTTTGTATGCAAAACAAGGGCAAACCATAGTTACTGAATCATGAAAGCTTCAATTCTTTCGAACCCTGAGACCACCTTTTAGTTGAGGGCTAAGCTAGCCCCACTCCTCGAAGAGTGTGAATAAATGGAAAAACATTGGGTATGCGGAACGGAGCCGAAGAAACGATTGATTCGACGATGAGTGTAGAGAGATTTTGGAAGAGAAGAACGCAGCGGGGGCGGTCATGCTGCAGCACGGGACCCGGCAGAACGTGGCGTTATATAAAAGACCGAGAAAACAGCATCTCTCGTCCGAGAGAAAAAGCGCCGCCTGGAAGGAGCAGAATGCGAACAAATGGAACTGCTGTGCCGTTCACAAAAAAAAAACACGGAAGTTCTACCAGAAGCTCAACGCAACCCGCAAAGGCTTCCCACCGCGAGCTGAAATGTGCAGGGTTAAGGACGGGAGCATCTTGACTGATGGACGTGAGGTGATCGAAAGGTGGAAGCAGCATTACGACGAACACCTGAATGGTGTGGAGGAACACCCATTTTCAGGGAAGTTAAGGAAACTATCCAGCAGCTCAAGAACAATAAGTCACCTGGTAAGGATGGTATCGGAGCTGAACTCATCTAGATGGGTTCGGAAAAGTTGGCCACCTGTCTGCACTGGCTAACAGTCCGGATCAGGAAGACCGAGCAGCTACCGGAGGAGTGGAAGGAAGGGGTCAATTGTCCCATCTACAAGAAAGGTGACAAGTTGGAGTGTGAGAACTCTCGAGCGGTTACAATTCTAAATGCCGTCTACAAAGTGATATCCCAGATCATCTTCCATCGTCTTTCATCCAATGTTAATGAGTTTGTGGGAGATATCAAGTCGGCTACGTTGACGGCCACTCGACAATGGACCAAATCTTCTCCGAGTGGCAAATCCTCCAAAACCGCCACGAATACCAGGTCCCAACGCACCACCTGTTCATCGGCTTCAAGGCGGCGTGCGATAGTATCGACCGTAGAGAATTATGAACAATCATGGATGAGAACGGCTTCTTCGAGAAGCTTATTAGATTGTTCAAAGCAACGATGGACGGTGTAAGAAACTGCGTAAGGGCTTTAGATGATCTGTCTAGTTCGTTCGAATCTCGCCGGAGACTGCGACAAGGTGATGGACTCTCACGCCTTCTGGTCAACATCGTCCTGGAAGGAGTTATGCGACTAGCCGGGCTCAACAGCCGATGCATGATTTTCACGAAATCCGGCCAATTTTTCGGTTTTGCGGAAAGCATATATATTATTGCTAGAAGATTTGGAACGGTTGCTGTCACGTCACCCCCCTGCTACGATCAACTGTGGCCGATGAATACTGTTGTACAGTGATCGAAGTTTTTGCTCAAAAGACTTTGGAAAACTTCGCCCACAACATCCTAAAAGAATCACAGAATCAGCAGACTTTCATTCCCTGCCACGACGGAAGGATTTCGGAGCAACCAACGCACTGTCAGCAAAGACCGTCTGGGAATGCGTCTATGCGCGGCGTAATACCTAGTCCCCAGACTGTATCGCAGATTTTCTTCTGTGAGCCTCACCCCGACTATCGTTATCCGTCTGGCGTTCCAGATCGACACTCAACGCTGATCAACCAAGAAGATGGAGTTAGAATCTCGCAGGGAGTTAGCTCCTCACCGGGTGAGACGCCAGGGATACTCAATCCGCAGCAAATCGCAGCCCGACAGGTCGTCGGTAAAGATTTACCACACTTCAGTGGCAATCCAACTGACTGGCCGATGTTTATTAGTAGTTTTGAGCAATCCACGATCACTTGTGGACACTCGAACGCTGAAAACCTTGTGCGTCTTCAAAGATGCCTTACCGGACATGCACGAGAGTCAGTAAGTAGTAGACTTCTGCTTCCTGCTAACGTTCCGCATGCCATTAGTACACTTCGTGTGTTGTATGGTCGTCCGGAGCTATTGATTCGTTCGTTACATGAGAAAATACGTAGAACTCCGGGACCCAGATATGACCGTCCGAAATTGATCCTGGAATTCGACTTGGCTGTTCAAAATTTCGTGGATTATCTTCAGGCAGCCCAGCAGGAGGAACATCTTTCTAATCCGATGCTGATGCAAGAGCTGAACGAGAAACTCTCAGGACCCATGAGAATGGATTGAGCAGCTTTCAAGAATCTTCAATCGCGTGCAACGGTTTCTACGTTCGGTGACTTCATGACCAGACTAGTAAAAGCGGCTAATGAAGTAAGCTTCGAGCTTCCAGGGCTATCGAAACGCGGAGACCCTGATGCACAGCAACGATCAAGAGAAAAGGCAAGAATCCAAGTACACGCAGCCGAGGATGCAACTCCGTTTCCTACATCGTCAGCAGTAAATTTATTTATTTATTTTATTTCCGTCTTCGACTATGTCGCACAGACTACTATTGCTTAAAATCTAGTAACATACAAAGCGAGATCACTACTATGACAAGTTCAGAAACACTTTTAATATAAAATACAATACAATTTATAAGGAACATCAAAAATTAAGCACAAGAGAAACAGTACATCATATTACAAAGGTTACTAGGAATCAAATATCAAGCGGTTGTCCGGATACTACTTGTTCGTCCTGAAGGCCTCCATACTGGTTTACGACGGTCTCGAAATTCACGACATCGCACACCGGTGGGCCACACAGAAGTGTTCAAGGCGGAATAGCGGTGCTTTTCGTCGACAACAACTTTGAATGATATATAATCGTACGCCGAGAGATCTTTCCCCGGTGATATCAAGCATTTCACTTCTAACACTCGTTCGGCTCCTATCGTTTCGCACACCATTGTTCTGATATCGTTCTCCGTGACATCGTTCGCTATATTCGATATGAATAATTGAACCTCAGAGTCGTTCACAGCATTGCGTTGATCGGTAATTTTTGTTGAGCTTAGAGGCGAAAAAGTCGAAGCAGATGTATTCGCAGTATTAGGATGTGACGCATGTTCGTCCGATGTCGTCGATAGTGAAGCAATCGGGGCCAACTGAGAAACTATCTTGCTAATACGTTCTACCTCGGTCTTCAAATAACTGACATCACTCGTCATTGCCAATTCGTTTGCTTGCAATTCAGGCTGAGGTCTTCGAAAGCGGCCGTAGTCGATCGTGTGCTTACAAGAATCACACATCCATGTTATATTGCTATGTAAGCAAGCACAACCCTCATCGTATGTCAGTCCTACGCATCTTGCATGGAAGCGGTGTCGACCCTCGCAGAATAGTTCACAAGACACAACAATATCCTCCACTCGAAATTCAGATTTGCAAGCGTGACAATTATCCATTATTGTGCAATTCGGCGCACCCTATTAGTTGCGACTACCAGCTGCACACCAGATAGCACAGTGCGATAAACAAAGGACGGCGATAATTGATGCGATTGTTGGTTCGTTGGCGGAAGATGTTATTAGAACGAAAAACTAAGGCTTATAGACACTTTTATGATCTTCTCTATATTCTATGCGCAAGAGATTCACACAACGTAACACGAACGACGTAAAACGGTTTTAAAAATGCAAGATTGACAACGTAATTTATCAAAAAACATGCAGCATATTCAGAGACGAACCGAACAGCGCAGACACTCACACTATCACCATGAAAAACGCCGAGGCCACTCAAAGAGGGTCGAATGTGCAATAACGAAGGTCACCGTGTTGCCGAATGCGCACGGTTAAAGCAATTGAACGTGGAGGACCGGTGGAAGCGAGTAGGAGACAAGGGTAGAACTTGCCTGAATAATCATGGGAAATGGCCGTGCAAATCGTGGAAAGGGTGTGGATTTGAAGGGTGCCATCTCAAACATCACTCTCTCTTGCATTCGTCGTCTGCTCCTGTCGCATCAGCCCACTCAGTCAATGTTTCAGCGACCGAACTTCCAGCAAACAACAGTCAATCGCTCTTCAGTGTCGTTCTTTACGCACACGGTAAATGTATCACGGTATTCGCATTCATCGATGAAGGTTCGCAGATTACGATGCTGGAAGAGAAGGTTGCGAAGGAACTCGGAGTTTCTGGTCCAAAGAAACCACTCACCTTACAATGGAAGGGGAATGTGAAGCGAAACGAACTCCGATCAGAGGAAGTCAGCATGCAAATATCAGGCAAATAGAATGAGACTCGATACGAACTTCGACAGATGCGCACCGTCAGTCGTTCTTCCAGTCGGACTTCCAATCGCAGCCTATGACCTAGTGCAACCCAAATCACTTATTGGTTTGGACAATCTTCGCCTAGGAGTTCTGCTGAAGATTAGAGAGGGAGGATCGTCCGACCCGATTGCTGCGAAATGCCGTCTGGGATGGAGTATTTATGGCCGTCTTTCCACGAAACCTGTACCAGAAGCGATCGTCAACTTTCATACCGCTGCGGCGTCAAGCTCCAACTACCTTCTCAATGAACAACTGCGAGATTTCTTCACGCTCGACAATAATGGAGTCAACGCTTCGTACGAGAATCTCGAGTCAGAAGAGAATAAAAGAGCGCGACAGTTACTAGAGAAAACAACACGACGCATGGATAATAGATTTGAGACAGGCCTTCTGTGGAAATCCGACGATCCAGAATTTCCAGAAACATATCCGATGGCAATTCGGCGAATGAAATCACTCGAGAAGAAACTAATGGGTAATCCACCGTTGGCGGAACGGGTAAGTGAGCAGATCCTTGATTTCGAGAGAAAGGGATACATACGCAAACCAATCAAACCGGAAACAGATATCATTGATTCCCGAAAGACATGGTTCCTTCCTCTCGGGTTGTCATTAACGCAAAGAAGCCCGGAAAAATTCGGCTGATATGGGATGCGGCCATTTAACTCGTTTTTGCTGGAAGGACCCGATCTTCTTACTGCTCTTCAAAGGGTTCTCAGCGGTTATCGACTGTTTCCGGTGGCAGTAACTGGAGATATTAGGGAAATGTTTCTCCAGATAAAGTTGCAGGAGGCTGATAGGAACGCTCAAATGTTCATCTACCGTCATAAACCCGGTGATCCTATTCAGGTCTACGCTATTGAAGTCACAATGTTCGGCTCTACCTGCTCCCCATCATCCGCTCAGTTCGTCAAGAACATCAACGCTGAACAATACGCGCTACTTTATCCCCGAGCAGCGGCGGCTATTAAGGAGCATCACTACGTGGATGACTACCTTGACAGCTTCAAATCTATAGACGAAGCAATACTGGTAGTAAACGACGTGAAGTTTGTCCACTCCAAGGGTGGATTTGAAATCCGCAACTTTTTGTCGAACGAGGGCGAAGTATTTATTGCGGCGAACTGGGTAGATCGAACCAGATTCGTCGGAAGAGTTCGCTCTTACACGTGGAAAGGCTGCCGAATCAGTACTCGGGATGAAATGGATTCCAGCAGATGACGTCTTTACGTACACCTTTGCAATTCGTGAAGATTTGAGAGTGGTTCTCAAAGATAATTACGTCCTTACGAAGCGGGAGGTCCTGAAGGTGATTATGAGCCTATTTGGCCCTTTAGGATTCGAAGCATTCTTCCTAGTCCACGGAAAGATATTGATGCAGGATGTCTGGGCTTCAGAAATCGACTGGGACCAAAAAATTAACGATCAAGTCTTCATCCGTTGGCGACAATGGATTTCCTACTTTCCGCAACAATGCAGATCCCTCGGTGCTACTTCAGCTCTCCGTTCCCTAAAAACTTTGACCGGTTGGAGATACATATCCTTGTTGACGCCAGTGACTCTGCATATGCCTGCGTGGCTTACTACCGACTTGAAACTGAGAACGAAATCCAAATGGCATTCATCTGCGCGAAAACCAAGGTGGCCCCACTGAAAGTTTTATCGATTCCTCGCCTGGAATTGAAAGCATCGATCTTGGGCGTCCGTATGTTGGAGTCCATTCGAGGTTACCACACCTATGCCATCAACCGGCGAGTGCAGTGGAGCGATTCTAGCACGGTGTTAGCGTGGATTAGATCTGAACATCGTCGATACAATAAGTTTGTCGCTGTTCGCATTGGTGAAATCCTCACGACAACTGATATTGAAGAATGGAGATGGGTATTCTCTGGGATGAATACAGCTGACCTTGCCACTAAATGGAAAAGCGCTCCTGATTTTTCATCCGATAGTTCATGGCTTAGTGGACCATCGTTCCTTCTACAGCCGGAAACACTCTGGCTCCAGCAAACTCAAATCACCACTACATGCGAGGAAATGCGGTCGAACCATACCCATTCCACGATTCTTCCGTTGATTGATGTATCCCGGTTCAGCAATTGGACTCGACTCCAGCGAACGATGGCGTTCGTGCTAAGATTTTCGGATAACCTGCGTCGGAAACGTAATGGTTCTATATTGCAATTAGGTATTCTATGTCTGGGCGAGCTGCAACGAACCGAGATGGTACTTTGGAAAATAGCACAAGCAGAAGCTTATCTCGAAGAAATTGTCATTTTGTCTGCAACACAAGGACTACCCACACAACGTCACCAGATTGTCTCGAAATCCAGCCCCATCTACAAAAACTGGCCCTACATCGACGAACATGGAGTACTACGGCAATGTGGCAGCATCGGTGCAGCAACCTTTGCACCGACCGAAGCTAAGTACCCCGCCATTCTGCCTAGACAGCATCCTATAACGTTCCTAATTACAGACTGGATCCATCGCCGTTTCCGCCATGCCAACCGAGAGATCATCGTCAATGAGATGCCAAAAGCTGCATGTTGTGCCGAGTGAGGAAGGCTGTGCTACACGACTTCAGCCGTTCGTCCGACCGTTTACCTCCGTCGGAGTAGATTACTTCGGGCCTATACTGGTAAGAGTTGGTAGAAGCTCCGTAAAGAGATGGATTGCCTTGTTCACCTGTCTCAGTGCTCACGCAGTGTACATTTGGAAGTAGTTCATAGCTTGTCTACCGAGTCGTGCGTCATGGCTGTGCGACGTTTCATAGCCCGGCGTGGATATCCAGTCGAATTTTATTCGGACAATGGGACATGTTTTCAAGGCGCGAGTAAGGAGTTGCAAAGAGAGGAGATTATAAGACGGAACGACGCCCTGGCACAAACGTTCGCAACCGCCAGGACACGATGGTGCTTCATACCACCGGTTGCACCCCATATGGGAGGTGCATGGGAGCGTCTCGTAAGGTCGGTCAAGGTGGCCATAGAGTCCATAGCCAACGTTCCACGTAAACCGGATGATGAAAACCTCGAAACAATTTTTCTGGAAGCAGAGGCTTTGATAAATTTGCGACCCCTTACCTACATTCCGCTAGAGTCAGCGGATCAGGAGGCCATCACTCCAAATCATTTTCTTCTTGGGTCCTCTAACGGTGATAAGTTCCTTCCGCACGAAACCGTGGATAGTCCAACGGCTCTTAGAAATAGCTGGAGACTGGCGCAGTCCATAACACAAGTGTTTTGGTGAAGGAATACCTGCCGGTAATCACGCGCAGGTCAAAGTGGTTCAAGGAGACCCGAGATATAGCTGTAGGAGACCTGGTATTGGTTGTGGCTGCAATGGCGAGGGACCAGTGGATTTGAGGACGAGTAGAGGAGGTGATACTCGGACGTGACGGGAGAGTTCACCAGGTGGTGGTCCGGACAGCAACCGGAAGCATTCGACGACCAGCAGTGAAACTAGCGGTGCTTGACGTGAAGAGTAGTGACCCTAAACCGGAAATCCTTGAGAGGCAGGAACGTTACTAGGGTTCACTGGAGGGGGGATGTCACGTCACCCCCTGCTACGATCAACTGTGTTCGATGAACACTGTGGTACAGTAATGTACCCTTATGCGAACGCTACTAGGATCGATCAATGGATAGTGTACGAAAAAGAGAGTGATCAAAACAGAAGAAGAAACTGCATATCATCAGAGACCAGACGACATCCTAGATTCTGAAAATCTAATTAATTACACTTTTCCTTTCCTAATATTAGTTTATATCAAAATACTACTCAATCAAGTAAATTATACTATACAATTATTATCTAGACTAGAGTACGTAAAAAGGTAACATGCAATCATGTTTGAAATTATGTAACCTACATTAAGTGATTCCCAAATTAGGTTTGACTACATACTCATCCCGTACACAGAGGATTTGGAGGATAATAAGGCAAACTAACTTCTTATACCGTGAGTATCTACAAATCGCTTTAATAGAGAATCATCCAATCATATATTTTGCACGTACAGAAATTTAAAACAGAATTAGTAAAAGTGATAAGATCCGTTCTCCAAGAGGGTTCACCAAAAATTGTGAGTAGATATAGGTTAAAGACAAGAATTAATGAAATTAATAAATCCATTTATAGCTTGCTAAATAAATCCATTTATAGAGTTTGCTCAAAAGACTTTGGAAAACTTCACCCACAACAGTGGCAGAACTGTACCACGACGGGTCTCTTCGATAGAGTTCGGAACTACTTTTTATTGCTCCGGCCAACATTCCTCTGGCTGGTACCGTTGGCTAGCGTCATCGACCACGTTGCACTTCGTCGTTGCCAATTTCCATCCTGCAAGCCTAGTTACTGAACTGGAAGACTGCAACCATGAACCGGGTGATGCGGCTAAGAATTTTTGAATTAGTTTTATTGTTAAAACGATTTAATACCAAACAAATGAATGAATGTATAAATTGTATTCTAAAATATACTGAGTGCAAAGCCGTGCCCAAAGAAGAGGTTTTGGGGGGTAGACCCCTTCCCGTTTCACCAATTTCATTTACTATGCATCCCTTCGGCATTTACCAAGAAACAGCTTTTCTGTGAACAGACTTGCTGAGAGGTGTTAAGAATAACTAAATAAGCAAAATAAAAAAAAACTGAGTTAAAGCAAAAGCTCATTCTGCTCCATTTATTGAAAAATGCTCCACCAGAGCCTTATTCTCTTCACAATTTCAAATGTCCCTAACCACATAAAACCATAACTTACCCACAAGTAATCCAGTGCAATGGCATGGAAGTAACCTGATAAAGATGTCCCTTATCCCTGCTCTCTTTCAGACGGGATGAATAACACATGCCGATCCGGTCGACTGGATCCCAAAAATCCTTCTTCTCGTTCCTCAATTCCAAGGAAAACACCAAATGCCCCGAAAACTTCCAATGCTGTTCGGTGCTGCTGCTGCATCAGTCGCCCAGGCGATGGCTCTTTTTCCAATTTTTATTCACCCAGTTCAAAAACCATGTCCTCATCGCGCACTTCTCGGTTGGTTATGCTTTCCGGCAACCGGAAAGTTTGCGAACAGTTTGATAAGACGACATCTTCGGGGGAGGGGGGGTCGGTTGTGGATGTTCGCGCGCAAAGAACCACACCACGCCGATATTCTGGGTCATCAAATATTGTCTGATAATAAAAAATAATAGGAAAAGATGGTACCGTAAAATGGGGTAACTTTGATAGTTTTCCAGCGAATTTTCACAATATTTTTACATGCAACAGTATTTCCCCGAGTTTTATATTTTTAAAACAAGTACTGGGGTATCAGTTATCAATTGCAATTAAAAGATTCGACAATCTGAAATATTTTGGATAACTTTTAGTTTTTCATAAAACCGAAAATCAGATTTTCATTTTGGGGTAACTTTGATAACGCCCTAAAAACACATCAAATCTCAAAAAATAATCACAGATTGAAATCTTAGGAGTATGAACATGATGAGAGAAGGCTTGTGGAATATATTAGATAGAATTTTTATATCAAAACATTGATTTTTTACTAAATTCTACATATAAAAATGAATTTGTGGAGTATTGAGTGCAAAACACAATAAATTTGCTATCAAAAATCATTATCTTTGTAATAATAAATGCTTAACGGTACATCAACATATGATTACATGCTATCCATGGTTAGTTTTCTTCTTTTTTGGGTAGTTTTTTTAATGTTTTATTAACAAATTTTGAACAACACAGATTTATCTACATGAAATTACAAGGGCATTGCATACTTTTAGGCGTTTATCAATGTATGCAGATTAATATCTAAATTTACAAAATTGCTTCCAATTCGTAAAAACACACTTCGTTAAGAAATTCAAGGCCAGATTTGGAATCTACTATGATGAATCTATCGAGAATAAGAGTCCATTCATTGATAAAATAGTTGTAACGAAGTCGTATAGCAGATTGTTTGAAGGGGTTGATAAATGACAAAAATATCAACAATTTTTATTTTTTGTCCAAAAAGTTGTATATAAACTAGATTTTAATGAAAATACGTCTAAGATGAACATTCATATGTATAGAATTGATTTACATTTACCTTTTCCTTAACTGGTTGAAGGAATCATAGTCATAAGATAAATTACACAATACCTACCGAACTATCAAAGTTACCCGCATTATCAAAGATACCCCGTTTTACGGTATTCCAGTCCAGACCTACTGGTGGAGGGAGAGCGAAAAAAGCCGAATGTTTGCCATACATGCGGAAAGTTGGTCCATCGCGATGGAAAGTCCATCGCGGTCGACGACGACGGCGGCGGTTGTGGCATCATGGAACACAAAGTAAAATCACACAGTGATAATGGAATATGAATGTACTTTTTGTAGTGAACACGCGGCAACGATTCGTTGTGCATCGGAAAAGTTTTTCCATCTCCATTCCGGATGAGGGCGAACGCGACGTACCTACTGCTACTGGACGAGTGCTGAATGTCAGCTCACTTCTGCGGTTTTCTCAGTATGATTCAATCCTAGAAGTTGAAATAAGCAATCTGAAAATAGCGAAAAATATTAAAGTTCACATTGTTGAACTGGAAATCTCTTAAGCCTTCCATGAATTTCTGGAACGGTGAATGGATGAGAATTACACCCATGAATGAATGTGTTGTCACTCAGTTCTACCGCAACCGTTGTCGGGTATAGACGGAAGCAAATGTGTTCTTCGCAGATCGCTTTTGCTTTGCCATCAGCCTGTGTTGTTTAGGCATCCACGCGTGCATTGTTTCCCGCTCGGTCGCATTGTGTTCATTGGTTGGTCGGTGCTGTGTGCATTATACCAAAATGTGTGAAATTGTGAACACTTTGCAATTTCGGTTCCCAGCCGGCAGCCCGCGACCGTCGTATGTAGAAATTGCCAACTTTTTAAAGCGGTTGAGCACGGACCCGATGATGATGGATACCGCGTATAAAACGGCAAATGATCGCTCGTTGTTCGTCAAGTTCAAAAACCGGGAAGCGATGATGGAAACAAGAGGAAAAAACACGGAGATGCTGGCCTTTGCCTATTCAAATGGAGAGTCGGTACAAGTGCAAATGTGCATAGCAGGGACCAACATGCAATATGTCCGGATATTCGATCTGCCACCAGAACTGAGCGATGATAATTTATCGCTAGTTCTTGGATCGTTTGGAAAGGTGGAGCGTGTTGTTCGGGAAAAATTTCCAGCAGATTCTGGCCTCGGCCACATAAACACCGGTGTCCGCGGTGTATATATCGACGTTAAAAACGATATCCCGCCATCGGTTAACATCGGAAATAGAAAAGGACGGGTATTCTACAATGCCCTTAAGGACACATGCTTTTTGTGTCATGGAACGGGACACCGTAAAGACTCCTGTCCTCAGCGTACAACCCGAAAGGAACAGAAGAAGGGACTTCGTGGAACCTCGAAAACCATCTCGTATGCTGACATCGTGTCAGGAATGGAATCTACAGAAAACCTGTCGGAAACAGTGGAGGATGACATCGTTGAAATTTTGGAGGAAGAAGAAATAGAGGAGCCTATAGAAACGTTAGAGGAAGCACAAGTGGAATCACCCGTAGCCGTTCCCGAAGCTGTATCGGAAAAAGAGAGACGTCGGAAGGAAGGCTGGGATACGTTGGAAGAAGTTGCCAAGGCCATTCAGGCAGCGATGACAAACCCACAGGCCAATCAGCGGCGTGCTGATTTTGCTGGATCTCGATCAAGCTCCGGTTCTGGATCCGCCCCGAGGAAAAAGTGTGCCCGTAGAACTAACTATTGATAATTTTTGTTTTGATTTTTTATAGAATAATTAATTGTTCTTTTGATGCCCTCGGCTCCGTAGAGTTTTGAATTAAACAATTGAGCCTAAAATAAACGAACTAGAAAAAAAAAAAAAAAGAATGTGTTGTCACACAATACATACCTGGGATAAAGTCAGTCACTGATTGAGCAGAGCAGTTGCCTGTCGATTTGAAATGTGTTAATGGTAGAAATGTTCAACTGTTGGAGACCCACATTCATGGTATCGCGATTGCAATTAAAAGTTTTGCCACTCGCTGTCGGGATGGGACATGTGATTCAGCGAGAAACTTTTCAAATCCAAATGGATCGTCTTATTGCCATATCATTTTCTAACACTATCACTGATCCAGCATCCTTTCCACTCAAATGCTGGTAGAATCTATATTTGGCTTATATTATGCCTGGGTTTTCCTGTCATTCGCGGTTGAGCTTGTCAGCATGAACTTAATTTTTGACGTGTTCACCATCAGTCAGACCTTTGCTGCTTCACGTTTCAGACGCTGTGTACAGTTCTGCCACTACCGTTCCAAATCATCTGGTAATGATATCAATGCCATTCTCAAAACAGACTAATTGTTCGGATTTCTCCAGGACATTTCATCACATCCTTCAGAAAATATGGCAGCCATTTCTCCAGGATTTTTTTCCAGGAAATGCTCTAGGGATTTCTTCAGAAATTCTCCCAGGAAATTCTCTAGAAATACCTTCAGGATATTTTCAGCCGATGCTCCAGGCATTTCTCCAGGAATTCTGCTTCAGGGATCTTCAGGAAATCCTTCGAAGATTCTTCCCAGGAAGTCCTCCAGAAATTCCTGCAGGGATTCTTCAAGGAAATCGTCTCGGGATTTCTTGAGAAATTCTTCCAGGAATACCTTCAGGAATTTTTTAAGGATTCCTCCAGGAATTGCTTTAAGGATTTCTCCAGGCATTTCTCCACAAGTTTCTCCAAGAAATTCCTTCAGGAATTCCTTCGAGAATTTCTCCTGGAATTCTTCTAGAAAATCCTCTAGAAATTCCTCCAGGAGATTCCAAAAGGATTTTTTTTTCAGAAATAGTAAAATAATAGAAATAGAAATCTCCGATAATTCCTCTACAGATTCCTCCAGAAATTCTTGCAAGAATTTCTCTAGAGATTGTTCCCAGAATTCCTTCAGGTATACCTCTAGGGATTTATTCAGGAATTCCTCCAGGAATTGCTCCTGGACATCTTTCAGAAAATATGTCAGCAATAGAATGATTGCTCTTTATATTTTTTTATTGACTGTTCACAGTTGGCGCCAGCAGCGAAAAGTGCAGACAAGAACTTTTTAGCATCTAGTTTCAAGCGCTGACAGCCCGGCGGTGACACCATTGCTTGTATTCAATGCATCGTCTCTGCTACTCTCGGTGGTCAAGCTTCTCAAATTCTCACCTCAAGCTCACGGAAGCATGGTAGTCAAGAACTGTCAAATCGTATGGAAAAATCACGAAAAACGATAAATGCTTGAAAACAGGATAGCTTTGTTAAAAGTTAGAGAATAGAAATCAAGAATGGTTTGAAAAGGTTACTTTTTATGTTTACTTCATGTTCCGGAACAACTTCTACAGATATTCTTCCAGGAACACCTTCAAGATTTTTTTAAGGGATTCCTCCAGGCATTCCTCCAAGAATTCCTTCAGGGATTCCTCCAGGAATTTCTCCACAAGTTTCTCCAAGGATTCCCCTAAGGATTCCTTAGGGAATAGGCTTCTTTAGCGGTGTTGAGATAATTCCATATTCTGAATCTGCATGCGAAACTGAGCCGAAATCCAAATTTTCCTGAATTTTGATGACCGGGAACCTATTCAAAAATAAATATGAAGTTTGTATGGGAGCGATTTGTCGAATCACCCCTCGTCGCATTTTGTACTGGGTGGAGCTGTCATACAGTTACCCAGCTGTCAAAAGGTGATTTCAAAAAATCTCTTTGACATTGATTTTAAGTATTAAAACAAAGTTATAAAAATCTGAAAAAAATCATAGTAGCTTAAAAAAAGGTGCTCTTTCGTTCAAAAATATAAAATCTTTGAATTTTTCTAAATTTAAATCCCAGTTGCAAGTCCTTTTTGTTCGCTGAGGTCCTTGTTGTTGGTCTCGGGTTGTATTCTCTTGTTGATTTTTCGGATTCAGTAAGTGTGCCGAAGCAAACCCCCCGTGTATGACAGCATACATCCAAAGTTCTCACCGGTGTTGGTTACCCTATCTTCCCTAAGGTTGCTCTCGGTCGGTGCCACGCGGAGGTAGGGATTGGAATTGCGTGTCAAGAGGCTGAAGGACCTTACAAGAGGTCTGAATCGCCATACCAGCCTTAACCGTGCCGTGAAGCGCCCCTAAAACTGTTGAAACTCCCTGAGATCCCATGGAACGGTACTCAAAACATGTAAATCCTTCTGAGGTTTTCTGGAACACCTGAAATGCCCTGAAACGCTTCTCAAGACCTTTCACCTTACACCTGTAATCGCGATGAATCGTTCCGAAATTTCCTAAATTCCATGAGTAACCCTCTGAAATGCTCCTGAAACTCCCTGACAATGCCTGCTATCCCTGAAAGGCCCCTAATCCAACCGAACCTCCTTGAGATCCCCTGAAATAGCCATGAAATCTTAAATGCCATCAACTCCCTCAATATTTTCTGAAACGGACCTCAAAGTTTCATGAATCTCCTTAGAAAACTCTTAAATCCTCACGGTACTTCCATGAAACTCCCTAAATCTAATTGAAACCCTCTCAAACTCCTAAACCCCAGAGGGTTTCATCTCAAGCCTCCCGGAGTACCTCAGAACAGTGCCGGATTTAGGCTTCGGGGGGCCCGGGGCAAACCCTATAAAATGGGCCCCCAAAACCAAAATTTGATCATGTAGTTTTTCTAATTCTTCAATTTTTTTATGTTTTCACGGGTCATACAGTTTTATGTTACTAAACTGTTTTGTTTATTCAATTTATTTTAACCTTCCGTAACTCGCGCGGTTGACTACCTGAGTCAGCACCACGCTAATGCTGAGTACACAAAGCGAGATTTTTTCAACGTGTTGTACAAAATACAACAGCGCGAGCGCTCGTGGGTTAAAAAGAAAATCGCGTTATGTACTGTTCCTTTGAATTTCACTAAGAATTTGCATCCTTTGACAGATACGTATTTCGACCTCAACTGTAAGGTCGTCTTCAGTGTCTTGTACTTGACTTGTACTGACAAGACACTGAAGACGACCTTACAGTTGAGGTCGAAATTCGTATCTGTCAAAGGATGCAAATTCTTAGTGGAATTCAAAGGAACAGTACTTAACGCGATTTTCTTTTTATTTACAGATATTCCCCTAACAAGCCCAGGTTAATCATCATCAATTTATTTTGTTTATTATTCGTTTAAATTTTTGTTATTATCCTGATTAAACGTCACGATCAACAAGGCAATCTTTGATTATTTCATTAGCAATTTCATGAACTATTTCAATATTCAGATAATCATGGCTTTCGAACTTTTTCAAATAATTGATTAATTTGTAAATCTACCAATAACTGAAATTTAAATTTTCATCAGGGCCCAACTGACATTTTCAATTTCTCTTCAACGATCCTCTCTTTGTGTTATTACAGAATGAAGAATGAATGCAAGAAATGATTTAGTTTGTTTATATCGAGTTATTGGAGAAATCGATTAAGTCAGTTAGGCCCTATTGAAAAATCATTGTAAAAATTTACATTGATGTACAACTACTATTTAAGTTGCTCTGAAAACCTCGATACATATTTCTCGCACTCTGTTTAAGGCTTAGCTTAGGGGCACTTTTCTGTAGCAATTTTAAGTCACGAAGAAGTGCTTCTACTCGATAAGAATTTTCATTGTTTTTTTTTTTTAAAGAAAATCGCGTATACCAAAATAAATTTAAAAAAACATCGTGTTATCTATGGAAATTAAATATTGCACCAATAATTATGACATTTTTGATTTAGGCCAGAATTAGTCTAGACACCCTTAAAAAACCCAATTAAAGCTAATATTGGATATGTTTGAAATATAAAGGCCTATTGAATTAAAATTAATATGATTTTGTTGAAAATAAAAATATACATTGTGTATCGGGATTCTTGGGGGGCCCACCATAATCGGGGGGCCCGGGGCACTTGCCCCCTTTGCCCCCCCTTAAATCCGGGCCTGCCTCAGAAATATCTGAAAACGCATTTTTCTGCTCCATGAAACACCCCGAAACGCATGAAGTCTAGGTTCATTCTTGGAAAATTTAATTATTTCTCCCCGGAACTCCTCAGAAACCTCCTGAAACTCCCTTGAAACTCGCCTGAAATCCCTTGAATCGCATTCGAACCCATTTTAAATCCTACTGACACTCACCGAGACCTCTCAAAACGCCCCGAAACGCTTTAAAACGTCTCGAATCACCATATGAAAGCCCTCAGAAAATCGCCCGAACCCCTTTGAAGTCCCCCAAAATCCACTGAAATCCATTAAAAAATCTTTTACAACACTCGGAAACGCCCATAATTCCACTGAAACTTCTAGAAAACGCCCTGAAACCTATTAGAAAACCTTTTTAACCCTTTGGAGCCAGAGGGTTCAATATGAGTAACAGCAGCGGCAAAATGATCCGCTCCAAGGGGTTGAACTGCCATAGACTTTCCATAAACTCTATCGAAGTCCTCTAAATTTCTTGAAGCGCATCAGAAACTTTTCCTGGGACTCCCACAGATTTCCCTTATATGTACTACTCTACTGAAACCTCTTGAAACTCGCTAATACCCCTGAGTTCCACTGAAATGCCCTGAAACCCTTCTGGAAATCATTCTAAGTTTCTCGTAGACTTATCTTAAAATTTCCTAAAGTGAAACGCGTTTAAACCTCAGAAAACTTCCTGAGACCCACGCAGACTCAATTTCTACTATACGTCATTAAAACCGCATTAAAACCTCTAAAATCAGCTAAGACGTCTTGCAGCTTATTGGAGCCCCTTATTAAACTCTCCTGAGACTTCGTAGACCTCCCTTAAACCCTACCGAGGTCCTCTGAAACCCCCTGAAACATTCTGAAATGCCATAAAATTTTTCAAAACGATTTGAAGCCTTTTAGAACATCCTGCTGAGAGTCCCGTGGTATAAACTCTATTAATGTCCCTTGAAACGCCCTGGAATCCACTTAAAAACATTCACGCCTTGTAGCGCGCCCTTGCAAAACTCCTGAAGCTCTCTCGAATAGCCCCTGAAGCCCTTTTGAAACCCTAAAAAACAGACTTTCCCACGAAAGTTATCACACGCTTCTGATTTCGCATCCAATATTCGCGTCCCCATCTCCCTATCGAGAAAACCGACCGACTCACGGAAATAGTCGCGCGTTTTCCACAGTAATGAACTTAGAGTATACAGAGAATAAACTTTCAAGCTTAGATAGCTATTTTCGAATTATGTATTTGAGAGTAGTCCCATGTGTGTCCCATGTATTTTTAGAGTAGTCCCATGTGTTACCTGTGATCGACAGCCGTTGAAGTAATTAAGCCAATTATTTTAAATTTGCTCAACGATTGTTGTAAACTGCAATAATTTTCTTCTAACATTTTTTCGCTTCAATATTAGGCCGGCACCAGAGCAACAAGAAGAATATGCAGATATTAAAGATTCCAGGAGTCCTCATGAAAACGCATTGGCGAAATTACCCGAACTTCTTCTAGTATGTAATGAAAAAAAAACTCAGAATGATTTCACCCAGCTCCAGTTCGTCGGATGACCGCAACCACTCCTTAACTCCTTTAATTTTCTGCAATACTGTTTGCTACCAAGTGTGCATCCACGACGAAGGACAACATGCACCTGTCCCAAACACGTGTCACTTTTCACTTTTTCCTTAGAACAATGCAACGAGACCGAGATTCCCACCACAGCTGCCTCAGATACGCGTCATTTTTCACTTTTTCCTTCGAATAATGCCACCCGATCGCGATCCCCATTCATTTCATTTATTTAGTATTACATCACATTCAAGATAAACTGAATCAACAATATTTCTCCATAATACACGGTTCGTGGCTGCCGCTCTCCATCCTCGGTCGCGCCCGATGCTCGCCAAGTCACGCTCCACCTGGTCCGCCCATCGTGCTCTCTGCGCTCCACGCCTTCTTGTGCCAACCGGAGCAGTTGCAAACACCAGCTTTTCAGGATTGTTGTCCGGCATTCTTACAACATGCCCTGCCCATCGTATCCTTCCGGCTTTGGCCACCTTCTGGATGCTGGGTTCGCCGTAAAGTGCAGCGAGCTCGTGGTTCATTCTTCTCCGCCACATACCGTTCTCCTGCACATCGCCGAAGATCGTCCTTAGCACGCGTCGCTCGAAAACTCCGAGTGCTTGCAGGTCCTCCTCGAGCATGGTCCATGTCTCGTGCCCGTAGAGGATTACCGGTCTTATTAGCGTTTTGTACATGGTGCATTTGGTGCGTGGGCGAATCTTTTTCGACCGCAGTTTCTTCTGGAGCCCGTAGTAGGCCCGACTTTCGCTGATGATGCGCCTCCGAATTTCACGGCTCACGTTATTGTCAGCCATCAGTAAGGATCCGAGGTAGACAAAATCCTCCACCACCTCGAAAGTATCCCCGTCTATCGTAACATTACTACCCAGACGGATCCGGTCGTGTTTGGTTCCGCCTACCAGCATGTACTTTGTTTTTGAGGCATTCACCACCAGTCCTACCTTTGCTGCTTCGCGTTTCAGGCGGGTGTACAGCTCTGCCACCGTTCCAAATGTTCTGGCAATAATGTCCATGTCGTCCGCAAAGCACACAAATTGTCCGGATTTTGTGAAAATCGTTCCCCGGCTGTTGAGCCCGGCTCGTCGCATCACACCTTCCAGAGCGATGTTGCAGAGTAGGCATGAGAGTCCATCACCTTGTCGCAGTCCCCGGCGAGATTCGAATGAACTAGATAGTTCACCCGAAACCCTTACGCAGTTTTGCACACCGTCCATCGTTGTTTTAATCAGTCTAGTCAGCTTCCCAGGAAAGCCGTTTTCGTCCATGATTCTCCATAGCTCTGCGCGGTCGATACTGTCGTATGCCGCTTTGAAGTCGATGAACAGGTGATGCGTTGGGACCTGGTATTCACGGCATTTCTGGAGGATTTGCCATACGGTAAAGATCTGGTCCGTTGTCGACCGGCCGTCGATTAAGCCGGCTTGATAATTTCCCACGAACTCATTAGTTTTAGGTGACAGACGACGGAAGATGACCTGGGATAGCACTTTGTAGTAATAGTAATCGCCCAGAAGCTCTTACATTCCAAATGGTCGCCTTTCTTGTGAATGGGACAGATTACCCCTTCCTTCCACTCCTCCGGTAGCTGTTCGATTTCCCAGATCCTGACTATCAGCTGATGCAGACAGGTAGCCAACTTTTCTGGGCCCATCTTGATGAGTTCAGCTGCGATACCATCCTTACCAGCTGCTTTTTTGGTTTTGAGCTGGTGAATGGCATCCTTAACTTCCCTCAGCGTTGGAGTTGGTTCATTTCCGTCCTCCGCTGCACTGGCGTCGTCGTTTCTTCCGTTGCCATGGGCTCCCATGCCTACGTTCTCCACGCTTTTCAGGTGCTGATCGAAGTGCTGCTTCCACCTTTCCATCACCTCACGTCAGTCCGTCAAGAGGCCTCCGTCTTTATCCCTGCATATTTCGGCTCGCGGCACGAAGCCGTTGCGGGATGCGTTGAGCTTCTGATAGAACTTCCGTGTTTCTTGTGAACGGCACAGCAGTTCAATTTCTTCACACTCCGCTTCTTCCAGGTGGCGGTTTTTCTCCCGAAAGAGGCGGGTCTGCTGTTTCCGCTTCTGTTTGTAACGTTCCACGTTCTGTCGAGTCCCTTGCTGCAGCATTACCGCCCTCTCTGCGTTCTTCTCCTCCAAAACCGTTCTGCACTCTTCGTCCAACCATTCGTTCCGTCGATTCCGTTCCACGTACCCGATGGTGCTCTCGACTGCGTCGTTGATGGCTGCTTTCACTGTACTCCAGCAGTCCTCTAGAGGGGCCTCATCGAGCTCGCCCTCGTCTGGCAACGCGGCCTCGAGATTCTACACGTATGCTGAGGCGACATCCGGTTGTTTCAGTTGCTCTAGGTTGTACCGTGGCGGTCACCAGTACCGTACATTGTTGATGGCAAAGTGTTATGGGCGCAGCTTGACCATCACCAGATAGTGGTCGGAGTCGATGTTGGCGCCACGATAGGTCCTGGCGTCGATAATGTCGGAGAAGTGCCGTCCGTCAATCAGAACGTGGTCGATTTGAGATTCCGTCTGCTGTGGTGATCTCCAGGTGTAATGATAAGTGCTACGAATGGCCATATTTTTAGAGGCGGTGAAATCAATGAGCCGTAGGCCGTTTTCGTTCGTCTGCTGGTGGGCGCTGAACTTACCAATCGTCGGTCTGAATTCCTCCTCCTGGCCTACCTGAGCGTTCAAATCTCCTATGATGATATTGACGTCGTGGCTTCGGCAGCGATTATACTCGCGTTCGAGCTGCGCGTAAAATGCGTCCTTGTCATCATCAGTACTTCCGGAGTGTGGGCTGTGCACGTTTATTATGCTGAAGTTGAAGAATCAGCCCTTGATTTTCAACCTGCACATTCTTTCGTCGATCGGCCACCAACCGATCACGCGCCTCTGCATATCACCCATCACGATGAAAGCTGTTTCCAGCTCGCGTGGTTTGCCGCAGCTCTGGTAGATGGTATGATTACCTCTAAACGTTCGCACCATGGATCCTGTCCAACACACCTCCTGCAGCGCTACGATGCCGAACCCGCGGTCCTTCAGTAGATCGGCGAGTATGCGGGTGCTCCCAATGAAGTTGAGAGATCGGCAGTTCCACGTACCGAGTTTCCAATCGCAAGTCCTTTTTGTTCGCTGGGGTCGTTGCCGTTGGTCTCGGTTCGTATTATTCTGTTGCTGATTTCCCGTTACAATGGTTCTCGTAGGGCCTGACACCAACCCCCTACTTTCCGGAGGACCATAGTGCACAGTTGAGCTTAGAGTCCTTCCCTGGCACTCGGACGTAAATCAGCCGCCCCTAACATGGGGATCAGACGCTGTTGTGAGCCGCTCCTTCTGGAGAACAGACGCTCAGGTTTACCGAAGCAAACCCCCCCTTCCCTGACAGCCTACGACCAAATTTCTCACCGGGGTTGGTTACCCGATCTTCCCCAAGGTTGCTCATAGTTTCCGGCCGGTACCGCGTGGAGGTAGGGATAGGAGTTGCTGGGCAGAGGCTAGTGGATCACAATGGGATCTGAATTGCGCAGCATACCCAGCCTTTACCGCGATCCCCATCGCAACTCAATAACCCCACATGACATCACTTTAAATTCCCTTAACTATTCTCACTCAGATGAAGCAGTCTTAGCAGTCTAGTCCATCCTATTCAACCAAATTGTTTATCCTGTGAAACAATAAAACAAACACAAAGCATAATAATGATCCGCAATTGTATGCTGTCGGCCAATCTTTGTGTAGGTACATAAATACACACGTAAATACGCTCCCAAGGCAACATAAAACAATCATCAATTGAGATAAATTGCCGCTGTTATTGCCGCATTGCATTGTCTCGGGAGAAGGACCTCACCAGTCAGTAGTGTAGTGGACTCTGGCGCGGACCAAAGTTCATCCATTCTCTAACTACCTATGTACTCTTCTGGCACTTCAAGCGG